>NC_080672.1:94094533-95365341 GCF_030247195.1 Topomyia yanbarensis | reverse complement strand
GGATCGATATCTAGTCACCTCTCTGGCGTCGGTAAAGAAGAAGTAGAATCCAACTTCAATATTTACTAACAAATATCCTTCTCTCGTGATATTTGTGGAGTGCGCAGTAGTATATATGGCCTCTAGCAAAAGCAAGTGTCGGACTAACCATTCCTTCCCTTTCCTTCTGCGGTCTACGTTCCAGCCTGGCTGGCGCCGGTATTGATCAATAAACACTTTAAAATTACCAGGAGTTGCACATTGAAAGATGTATCAACAATGCGCGAGAAATCTGTGCTTTCCCTCAAACAACGGCTGTAAAGGCTTATTTTTTTTCTTTTTAGAGGCTGCAAATTATACCAGCTCAAAGAAGCACTGACGCAAAGTCGAAGCAAACAGCCCCTGGTCTTAGAAATTTTAAATCAAAGAAATAATTTCCAGCGCTTCCAGGGACACTAAAATCTCAGGTGACATTTTAACCAAGGATTTAATTTAGTGCAGGACTAACCGGACCTAGGTCAGGAACCGGCAACTTTTTGATATTGCGGAACTCCCTTCAACATCGAGAAGACTTCGATTCTTTTCCAGTTAATTGAATCCAGAATTGATAAATTATGTCTAAAGCACGCAAATTATGTTACTGGCGACTAGCGCGTCTGCACGCCCGCTTAAAACGTTCAGCTCGACGGTGTAGTCATCGATTCGAGTTTGACATGCGTGGATCAACACAGATAAAAAAAATTCATGTACAGTTATGTTAATTCTACTGCACATAGAGGGAACGCGACCAATGGTGCAAAATTATGCGTGTGATTATTTTTATATTTGCCACAAATCGTACTGTAAATAATTTACGAATGTGTTGGTGACCATACCGACTTAAAAAATTCCCGAAAAATAATTCCAAGACTTGACTCGACAATCATTGACTCCCCAAAGAAACCCTCTCACGAACTGAGCTAAAGCGACACATAACAACGTGACTGCATAAGCTTTCACTCTGCTCAACGCCGTTACCTATAAAATCGTGTAAAAATAAGATATGTTGGCTGAAAGTTGAATGCATAGCGCGAAAGTGTCAAGCAGAATAATGTAAATTTCCAAAGGAACATACAGATTTGCATGATTTTCACTGTTCATTTTATGTGCATGATCTTTAGCATCAATTTATTCCTGGAACATAATAAAACTCGTTTTACTGCGATATCATGAAATATGCTTGGATTAATTTTCGTATTTTTTGCTGTGTACTACAGCACGTTTCGAAAACCTTTTTCTCCAGTGAACTAAGATCCTGAATGGCAATCGCACTGGACAGGACAAAATGGTGTGTCCCGTCAATCTCGTGACTTTTTTTCGGGAATGTTTTGCCTTTAAGTACGTCTTCTTCGCCAAGAATCATCTGTTTGTTCGGCTGTTTATACCGTGCATTATTGCATTATTATATGCATTGCATTATTGCACTAACTACAAGTGGACGGGCCATTGTGTCGATAAAGTATGACAATTGCTCTGATAATCATAAGGATGATTCTTGCAATGTGAATGCTGAAAAATGTGCCTATTGTGGGAAAACTCTACATGATCAATTACTATGCTCTGCCTGCCAACAGCGACCGAGTAATCTGAAGCGTTCCCTCAAACTACGTCAGACCCGGCGGATTACGTGGGTATTATGGGTAGTACAACCCACTCTAAAATAGCCGAAGGAGGAATCACCCACTTGAAAGAAACCAAAACCTGAAATTAACCACTTTACAATTGAAGTTTCTTGAAAAATGGGACAATAATTAGGATTTGTTTGAAATTTGAAATTATTTGTTTTTATGAATACCAAGGGGAGTATATTTTAGCTATGCTCTACATCCTAAAACAGTGAATTCAGATCGATATACAAAAATTATATTAATTATTATTCAAACTAAAAAATGCAGAAAGAAATATTTTTAAAGACTAAAATTTAATTATAATTACTAAGATTAAAATTTAATTAATAATACAAGTTGTATATTTAATATACAACTTGTATTTTTAACAAGGACTTTTATTTGATTAACAAATTGAAACAATGAGAAACACTATTTTTATAAGGAAGGTAAAAGACATACACAAGAGGAATTGATTCCAACATCAAAGTAGCAGAGACCGTATCACGGAAAGTGAAGAGAGGATGGACAACAATGTCAGAGGAAAGAAGAAATTAAACTGTAGTTTTTTGGCAAACGGAACATCACTGTCAGGACATCATGAGGCGAATCCCCGACAGGCCTCCTTGGATCCGCTTGGAATTCTGTTAGGATCAGATTTTCAGCTAGCTGTTAGCATAAAACCAAAAGAGAAGAGATAACTAAATTTTGATATTTATCGTGTTTAAAAATATGTATAGGAGAGACATATATAGAAAATCGAGGATAGTCAGTTCATCTGTGGACTGGAACGAGACCGAAGGGATTCGTTGTACGGAGATCTGGCGCTAGTACACGAAGCGCACGACCAGACAACATGTTTAATGCCGTGGTAACCGTCACAACAAGCACAGAGACCGCTCTTGACGACCCTGCCGGCTGTGGGCATTCAACGTACATGACCAGAGATATCACCCGAATGAAGTCACAACCCTCATACATCCCCGTATAAGAAGGTTTATTGTTACCTTTGGGATTCCTAAACATCCAATGTTCCACGGAATTTGCCAATTTTTGAGCATCCTCTGACAAGAAATACTGAAAAATTCGATGAAACTACGTGATCTTTTTTTTCAATTCGTTTATTTGGTATAGCTCAAGGCGTTAGCTTCACGGAGCCGTGGGTCTTTTATATATTTACATGATGTAAAAAATAATAATAAACGATTAATACTACGAGTCTATCCGATCCCGCACGCGCGACTTGCCATTGCGCGCGGAGATCCATTTTCGTGTTGGGGAAATATTTGCATCCACGTCAACTGTATCATGGGGGTGATTCATATCTCTGTCATCGTCGCACATGTCAGGGTTATCATCGGGGTTATCGGGGATTTTCGCGATTAGATGTTGTTCCTAACTTCTTTCCCTTTCGGGTCACGAGCGTGAACCCTTCGTCATTGCTAGTAGCTCCCTCATTGCTAGAATTAGCTGTTGAGTTTGTGGTACTTGACGCGGTTTTCGCAGTTATCATTATTGCTTGAACAGCAGCCACAAATTTGGCAACCATTTGTGGCTCAGGGAATAATATTGGGGACTGAGTGTTTGTATTTATTTCTGTAGATGTGCTTAGCGGTTTCTGGGCAGGGTTGTCCGTAATGTGTCGTTTGTTCACAGAGGTGGCACGTGTTAGTTTGTCCTTAATATGTACATAGAGTTCGCTGTATAATGGTATCAACCCCTTCTGTTGTGTACTGCAGGGTAAGATAGGAGGGAATGGGTTGGTTTACCCGCATTCTCACCAAAAAAAACACCATTTGAAATACCTGGAAAGTAGTTCCTCCACGTATCCTCTGTAATGGATTCCACTTCTCCGAAATACGACACGAATCTTTTAATGGCCACTTTGCAAGTACGTGGCGCCAAATCATGTAATTTGACTTCCACGTTTCCGTTATCCACATACACAGGGATCTTCATTTTAGCGGTGTCACAATCCAGCACGTATTTCAAGTTGTTTTGCGAAATGAATCTTTTCGCCTGGGCGAATTTGTTGAACGTTATCAGCATCGCGTGCTTGACGTGCTCCAACTGGATGAAGCTGACATCCGAAAACTGAAGTTGCATTTTCACCTACAGCAAATGTTCCACATCACCAATACTCGGTCTTATACGGAAAGACCGAAAGTCAATGGCCACCGTATTAGCCCGAAGAATCACATTTTGTTGATGAGCCTCAGTCATCTTGATAGAGCACACAAGAATAATAGTAACGGTTCCCTTTGTTATTTAGACAAAGCACACAAGAAAAAAGCAACTGTTTGCGCTGGCTTGGGTAGTGGCAGAGAGCACACTGGTATTGTGACTGATGCCTTTGGTGGTTGAGAATAGACTGACGTGATCTTTTATAAATATGCTCTTCTAATGCCTACCATTTTAATCTAAGTGTCTGTTTTCTCATTACTCGGAATGAAGCAAAGCGGAAGAACTGCAACTGCAATTTTGCTATAATTTTTCAGATAAAGTACTCAGAAACTCTCATGTTTTCCCCAGGAAATACAAGGAGTGCTTTCCATGCTCCATAGAATGGACAGCTTCCTCGGAACTGTAACGATTTGGGCGGTCGTTGATAGGTAAATTCGTCGACGAAACCATTAGTTTTGTGGGAAGAATGTTTGCAGCACAGCCTCTTTTATTAATGCCCTCACCACTACTATCATAATAATTAGCGTAGAAGCGATGCATAGCTGTCATCATTTTACGAACGTTGCCCACTATGGAGTGGGAGAATGTTTACTGTTGTTCGCGCCAGGTACTCGTTTCGTCTGACCTTTAAGCGCAGTGCAAATGAAATGTGTAAAACCAGCATTTGGGGACTGAAATGTAAGGACACTTGTGGTTTCTGTTGTCTCAAGTGAAAATTCCTGCTAATATCTAAGATTTTCGAGGCCAGGAACCACTTACTTCGGTTTTGTAACAGCACCCTTCAAGAGACACTCTCAGGCCTTCACGAGGAAGCTTAGGAGAGAAAATTTAGAGGCACATTAGAAGATGTTCCCTTAATGGGATGGTCAGACTATCGCTCATTAGCGAACAAGGAAGCGTAGAAACTAGTCGTGGTCGGTGGCGTAGTCCTCTTTAGCATTTTTTCTCTCGGAGCGTTCTTTAAAAGAGTGCTTCAATTTTTTCGCACATAATTTTTATGCGGGATATGTCGAGAGATCATGCGGAGTCTCTCCATAGTAGGAAAACTTTTCATGATTCTCTCCACATTTTCCACACCGTGCCTTGTTTTTACAATAGGTAGTTGTAGGCCTAATTGTTTGTTACGATAGGAGATCATGCCCCGCGACACAAAGAGTCGAACAGGTGGAAGAGCCCCGCTCAAAAGAACAAAATTTGGAAGTGCAGATCCGGCGAAAGGTTCGAAATGAGGCCAGGCTTGTTATTTGCTCACACAATGTGCCACAAAGAGCGAAATACACCGATGAAAAATAGAGCGGCACAAAAACATTGCGATGTGCAGAACGACCGCACAAAGAGAAACTTGGAAACGAAAAAGAGAAAGATCTGTGCACCAAGAGCTGCACAATTTCGTTCAAAGAGTCACCTTGAAGAGCCACTTTTTTATGCCCTCCCTCACCGACAAGCAGGTAGGAAGGCGAATCAAACTACAATTCAGGTTTGATAGAAAGATGTTGTTTGGTGTGTTTAAAATGTTTTTTGGTAGCATTCTCTGCTTCCGTGAGCGTGGGACCAAGATTCACACTAAAGAGCATCTATATTTGTACTCTTTGAGGTGTGCAGCCATGGAGTAGAATGCACGTATGGGAGCAACGATCAACACACATCGAAGTGATGAGGTTTATTGTGATAGAGAAGAGTGGTGGTTCGTATGAAAAGTGCAAAGAGCGTTTTTTATTGTTCTCTTTATTTGCTCTGAGGTGCATTACATCCCTGAATGAGGCTAATGGAAAATAAGTTGTTTTCTTATACTTCTCGTTTTTGCTGAACGCAATTGCTTGCAAATTGAAGGAGCCAACCACAATACTTCGGAATTAAGATCCCTGACGGAGACCACACCCTCAATCGCTACTTCCTGAGCGGGTACGAAGACAAGATACTTGTTCGTACACGGCCGAGTGTTATTTAGTTAAATTACTCATATATTGATGATGTTAAATGGCTCATCTTTGGTCCGGAAGTGAATCATTCAGGGGTCGGTTGTAGTAGATGGATATAATTCGCATCGAAAAGGAAATTTATCAGCATTACTTGTGCCATCGGAGATATATCCAAATCGACACCCATTACGCTTAAGGAGATGTCGGTCGTCCCATTATCTAATACTATCATGCGGGGTTCAGTACCCGCGAAAAGAAGATTTTATCGGAGGAAATGGAAAATTAATGCAACGAAATTTTAAAGAATGCAATAATTGGTACTTAGTAGGGTGTCTCAAATGACATCATGTTTAAAATGTCATCGGGCTCACTTTTTAAATTAAAAGTTAGGGTATTAGGACCACTTTCTTCTTCGGAGTGAAATTGCTAAAACGGTCCCTACTGGTAGCGAATTTTGATTTATTATAAAAATGGGCTGATTTTGGGTAAAATTTCATTTCATGCCTGTTGAAGTGCTTCTGAACTGTCTTAGATTTTTTCAGCATTTTTTTATTTTTTTGGGGATCTAAATGGAGAAGTTTGTACAAATTTTGGATTATAAGAGCGGCAGAGCCATTAAACTTTACTAAAAAGTGCATTTTTTGGTGTTCTTCGTAAGGCTTTCTTCAAAACTGTGTATCTACAAAATTTGAAAAGATAATATACTAAATAATTTTAAAAAATCATCGAATGCTCATTACATCCGATTCTGCGCGCAAACGCAATTTTTCATCATTTTCCTTCTATTTTCTGAAAAAGAATATGTGGTCTTAGCACATTTGAATTGTTTTATATTTTGGAACAGTGTTATTTTTGATGAATTGCTGCAAATGTCAAAGGGTTATCTAACAAAAACTTAAATACCTTATACCCCATTTGTCGTAGATATAAACTTTCTTTAACAAAATTACGCCCCTGTTTTCGGCTCAACTGTTAGAAGTGTTTTCTATACTTAAAAAAATGTAGATACCCAGTTTTGATGCAAAAGCAAAACTAATGGAAAACACCAAAAATGCGCTTTTCACTAGGTTTTAATGGCTCTGCCGCTCTTATCGTCCAAAACTTGTCACTCACCAAACTTCTCCATTTAGATCTCAAAAAAAAACTATGCTGAAAAAAATTTAAAACAGTTCATCAATTTTGTATTGTTCATGTTTATTTTTACACACTTTTAGGATTTTACCTAGGTTTGGCTCAAATTTTCTCGGTAGGGGTAAGTTTTGCAATGTATGAAAATTTAATTTCATACCTGTTGAAATACTCAACAGGTATGAAATTAAATTTTCAAGCATTGCAAAACTTACCCCTACCGAGAAAATTTGAGCCAAACCTAAGTAATATCCCAAAAGTGTGTAAAAATAAACATGAACAATACAAAATTGCAAATAAGGAGCGCCCTCCTTTTCTTTGTCCCTAAGAATTTTTATGAGCATGATTATGGAGAAATCTTATGATTCGAAATAAAATGATTTCAATTTTAAAATTCAGTTTGTACCTCTCCCGAAGTCATAACGTTCTGAAATTCAGACGAAATCATCTTAGATCTTCAGACGGTCGCCTAAATGTAAAAAGTAGCGCGACTGCCATACATGTTAAATTCGAAGCGTCAGTTTAAGGTCAACTTCCCGCGCGAAGGAAGGCTTGAATTTTTATCATAGAAATTCCCAATGGCCTCGACTGGGATTGAACCTAGACACGAAGGGGTGAGCAGCAGTCAGGCATACCAAATCACCATCGACGCTGTCTATAAAATGTAGGGAGTATGGAGATAGTGATTATTATTTAAAATGTGCTATTTAGTCAATTTGCTACGGTTTTCTGAACCGGAAGTAATAAACGAGTGTTCGAATTGTCGATTGAATTCGACACCAAAAAAACTTCGTCAGCGCAAAAATCGTGCTAAAAGGGAAAATATTACAAAGAGCCGTTAAATCTATTCCTACAGCGACGATGGAACATGAATGAACCTCAAAGCGTAATGCAAGCTTAGAATCAATAGTATATCGGTTGACTTCGAGGGTGGAAAAATTCGACGAAGTGTTCATTGGAAGAGAATATGTGCACGGAAAAAAATCCGTTCATAAATTCATTAACAAAAGGTCACGATTTCGTGAACTGAACGGTTTACGAAAACCATGACCAAGTTCCTGAAATTGTGGATAATAAACCTAATGAAACTATTTGTGTTTTCTATAAACCAGTTCGCCTCGAATATATACATGTCGTTACATTAGAATGTTTGGTTGGGTTACTGTTGTTGTTCCCTGGACATGTTTAGTTTTTGACGTGATTCTTGTGCATGATTTGGGAATACACAGTCGACAGTCAAACGTTGTTCATGATTTCAAGAGCTTATTCGCAATTCTCTTGAATTCTCATGACGAACACAAAGTTCGAACACGAAGAACAAGGGAACAAAGTTCATGATTTCAGGATCTTAGTCGCGATGTTCGTAATTTCTATTCACGTTATCATGAGATTTTAGTCATGAGAAGAGTGATTCATGTTCATGATTTTAGGATCTTTGTCACGATTTTGAATATTTTTGTAATGAGTTGTGTGATTTGTGTTCATGATTTCATGATCCCAGTCACGATTTTCGTAATTTCTGTTCATGTTATCATGATATTTTATTCTAGAGCTTATTTTCAAAGAGTAATGTAACTAATGTTCATGATATCAGCAGTTTTATCATGGTATTCGTAAATTCTCTTCGCTTTATCGTGATCTATTATTTTTGGTTACTAACGGTCTTTGTACTCGGAATAACGTGACAATATGAACTGGATCATTAAAATAAGACTCATTCGCGGTATTTGATTCTGTGAATTATATCACGCACACTATTTGGGGTTCTCAGTGCAGATTTTGTTTTCTGTCCAGACATCACAATGAACCTTATCAAATAAATGACGATGTTCGAGGGCCTAATAGTTTTTTTTTATATCTACTGCTCGTACCTATTACTGGTCGCTAGCAGCTGGGTATTCCATGAAAAAGTGCATGGAACAAAAATGATTCTATGAATAATACTCCAAATTTTGTGAAAGAGTTCACGTATAAATTTCATTACCATGTTGCATGAAATTGTACATGATTGAAGATATCCTCTAAATATCACAAGCACGCAAATAGATACTAGATAGATCGTAAATCATGTTCTAGGAATCATGATCCAGTTCACGAATACGTGACAAATATTTTATGATTTTGTGAACTTTTTCACGAAAACGAATGATAAGTTGTGACTGCTATACTAAGTTTTCGTGAACCAGTTTACGAATACATGAGTAATACTTCATGATTTCAAGTATTTCACGAGCACGGATATTGGATCTTAACTAATATGTTAGGAATCATTAACTAGTTCACGAATACATGAATAATATTTCATGATTTCGTGAACTATTTCACGAGCACGGATATTGGATCGTGACGGCACAAATCCCCGACTACATACGGGGAACGTGCCATTTAAGCCAATATATTCTGAATATATTAGGGATCATGAAATAGTTCACAAGTATTTAATGGATTCATGAATAAAACTTCGAATTTCGTGAAATAGTTTACGAAGAAGTAGCCACAATATTTTGATTTTGTGAACTAATGTTCCTATATCTATGAAAAAATCATGATTCAACCTTTGGTTTTATGAATAATGTTCATAAAGTTATGAACTAGTTCGCGTACTGAGAATCGAATTAGAAATAACTTGGCGGAATCCGTGACTGGAGTTCACAAAACAAAAACAAATATTTCCACTAATGAAAGCGTTATACGGGTGTTACTGAAGAAAAATTGAACATAATTATAAAAGCCATGATTTTTGTTAATGGTCCTGTTTTCGTAACGTAAAAACGTGATTGTTCCAGAATTCAGGGCACTTTATTCACGATTTTGAAAACAATTTTTTCCGTGTGGTTTTCTTTGACATTGGATGTCGACTTTGTTCAGCTTCATCACATCAGGAATGATGTTCTGCTCACTAGTGAATTATTTGTCTAAAATTTAGTGTGTCTGTTTTCGTATTTATCGTCTATATGTCGATCAAGGTAGCGCTAATAATGAGAACAAAATAAATAAGAAATAAACCAATATGAGACCTTCCGAGTTGGAAAAAATAACGACGAATCTGTATCTCTTGATGATTTCATTGCTGATTTAATCACTTCGGTTAATTATTAAACCCACATTGCATTTTTGAAACCAAACGGGCTAAAAATTTGAAATGGTAATATGTTCATCGAACAATCTGGATTTAATTTTGCAATGACAATTTTTGCCGATAATGGATTTTCTATTGAAATTTTTATATTACCTATTTTCGGTGGCCCGTTTGAGAAATTTTGTCTCAGAAGTAAAATGTGTTATAATTTACTGATAGTCCTCTAAAATAGTGGCCTAACCCATATGTTAACGAAGTTTGTCAACTATTTACGTAGAATAAACTCAATGATAACATGTTCAGATCAAACGTGTGAAAATCGTGCTACTACAAATATTTGAGACATAGAAATTTCGTACTTAGTTTACGAAAAACAACCATAAATACCACATGGAATACAAATATTTGTTTCTAATCAATACAATGTTCGAATGGGGGCGGTGAACCCGACTTCTCCAGTGCTTCTTGAACAACGTCATGCAGGAATCAGGAATCAGTAGCGTCTGGCTCAAATGGCACGTTCCCCATATTGATCGGAGATTTGTGCCTTGCCAAGAATCGTCTTTTCATCATTTTCCTGATGGGAAGGATTGGGGAAGTGGTAAGGTTAGGGGTAAGGAAAACAACGACACAGAACAATTAAAACAGAGCATTCTGCACCCCCGGAGTGATGCTGAACGATCTGCAGGTGTTACAACAGCAGGAATAAAACTTCCAACCCCCGGAGGGATTTAGAACCTCTACCCAAACAGTGAGCGGATATATCAACACCCCCGAGGGGATATTGAGATAACAGAACGACAACACCCCCGAAGAGATATTGTCATTCAAATACGGCTAAAAAAACTATAGCCCTTTACCACACTGGGTTAGGAACAAAAGCATATCCTTAAATTTCAGCTCTCTGTACATAGGTTCATCTATGTATGGAGAACCAAAAAACCGGATGCGCAATTGCATTAATACAGGGCAATTGCATATCAAATGATATGATGTTCCGTAATCGGATTCACAAAAATCACATGAATAATACTCAGCGCGCTGAATAGTAGCCATGTGATAATTGAGTTTGCAATGTCCAGTCAGTGCCCTGACCAGAATACTGCAGTTGTGCTTGGAAAAATGCAACAAATTTCTTGACATTTTCGGACTCACATCCGGCAGAAAAGCCGTTGTTTGAACGCAAGTTTGCAAGCTACGCCAATGTTTGGCATGTTCGAATGCAGCCCAAGAGCGAATCTTGTGCTTTATTTAACTTATTGACGGTGGTAGAACTGGTTCTGGACCAACGAAATCAGTCGCAGCGCTAGCTCTAGCCAATTCGTCCGCCCATTCATTTCCACTAAAAAACCGGAATGACCGGGTACCCATAGAAGGTAGATAGCATTTGAAATGCTAAGTTCTTCGATTTGAGTTCGACATGCGATTACTAATTTCGATCTCGAATCTGCCGAACTAAGTGCTTTCAGGGCAGCCTGACTGTCAGAGCAAAAATAGATTCTTTTACCGCAAATTCCCTGTTGAAGTGCGGATTGTACGCCACACAGAATCGCAAAGATTTCTGCTTGGAATACGGTACAGTATCTACCAAGCGAATAAGATTGGTTTAATCTCATCCCATGACAATAGACACCAGCACCGGCTCGGCTCCCCAACAAAGAACCGTCCGTATAACAAACTACGTATTATTCAAGTTGTCGCTCCATCCAGCCAGACCGCCATTCCTCACGAAGAGGAATTCTCACATTGAAAGTTTTAAAAGGAAAACTACATGTGAGTGTAAGGTCACTGGGAGCAAGTGTATATTCATCCCAAGTAACCATTTGGGGCCACAGTCTTGTGTGGCTAGTTACACCACCTTGAGGACATCCGCAGACACTCAGTTTCCTCATCTCTACTTGTCTTAACGATGAGCACAGATGTCGGTTGCTAAGCGTTGCGTGTATCCAGTTCGTGATATATGAAGGTACTCCATGATCTCGTGCTGTTTCCAAAATGGATTCGAAAGACACGTTGTCAAAAGCACCTTCAATATCGAGAAAAACTCCTAAACTTGGTTGCTTTTGTGAAAAAGCTTTATCAACGTTGTAGACAACATTGTGTAACAGGGTGGTAATAGACTACCCCCGCTGATATGCATGTTGCATTGCATGCAGCGGGTGCTCGCCCAAGCTACCATCCCGAATGTAGTGGTCGATTAAACGTTCCACTGATTTGAGAAGGAAGGAGGTTAGACTGATCGGTCTTAAGCTCTTTGCCTCCTCATAAGTGACGCGGCCACCTTTGCGAATGAATTTGACTGTTATTTCCATAACTGATATACTTCAAACCCACCGGATGCCACGCGGCCTCTAGGCTGGTTTTGTCCGGAGAAAGATAATAGAGTTATCAACCTCATGGTGGACCACAGCCAGTTACTGGGGAGTTCGCCCGGCTCTTCCCAGGCTCCGTTCGCCATTGAGAATATTTTAAACCCCCTCAACAATTTTACCCATAGCACGGGTCGCATGACACTATGGAATTGGGGTTCCCTGTTTGGTGTTACCACCGGAACAGGTAGTCCGTAGTGTAATTCTTAGCCGGTTGAAACAACCACTACCGACACTACACGGCTTATCTAGGCTGTTCGGAGAAAGAAGCTGACATTTATGGACAGCTCCCATAGATGGCCGAACAGCCACATTGAACCCGACTTCTCCAGTGCTTCTCGAACAACGTCATGCAACCATGAAGATCAGATTACCACATGTTAATTCTGTCGGGTGCTACATTATACAAATGCCATTAAGAGAAACGCTACGCAATATTTCTTATTTCTAGTCTTCACATGTCCTGCCATTTTTCCAATTGCCATTATTATGTGTCTGTTTTGAAATTTTAGATTGAAATACTTCTCTATGATATGGAGCTTTACTACTTTATTACTTTATTACTTTAATCGCTGTGTGTTCCACCTGGTGGCGCAATCTATAACCATGTTTTTTCTTCATATATTTCATCAAACTCAAATGGCTCAAAATTGGTATGGAGAATTATTCATATATCTGTTAAAACCTGTTCAATGATAGGGGTCCCTTAGTTCAATAGTGCCCAAAGGCCCCGAGTGGTCTTAAGATGGCCCTGCTTTTACTGCTCCTTAAATCCTTTAGATGCCTTGTAAAGGATACATTTTTCTCTTTCTGCCAAACATACCAGTTCGAGGAAGCTCTGACACAAAGTCGAAGCAAACAACTGAAGGTCTTAGAAGTTTTAAATTAAACAAATAATTTCCAGCGCTTCCCGAGACACAAACAATCTCAGCTGACATTTAACCAAGGATTTACCTTAGTGCAGGACTGGTCGGCGGTGCTTTCTGTTTTAATTTGTTTCCGCTTTGATGATTTAGGTAGATCTCGCAAAATAGAACACGTTGCTTAAGAAGCAGACTGTTGGCAACATCTCCGAATTTTATCAAAGAGTTGTATGCTTTATTTTCATTTTAATAGATATAAAAATGTGGCGCAGAGATCCAGCTAGCTAAACCCGGCCCCGGTGTAAGTTGGCGGTACGCCAGAAAATAAGCAATAAAATGAATATTCAATTACTTCAGAAGTCTTTATGGATCGTGCCGAATGTTTTTTCAGCAAAACTGTATATCAATCGTCGCTTTCCATTATATTTCATTTACAATACCCCCACATTTTGACTTCGACGCGTACTCCATATTCAAAAACTCTGCCGTATTGTTTCTGTACTCAATATGAATTTTATTGGTACCATGAACCAAAACATTACGCAATTTAACAAACGACGAATTGCTACCGCTTGCATTCCATGTGTGCGTCAAAAATACTAAATTACATAAATTGAGTAGTTCGTGAAGTTTAATATTTCTGAAGCTCGAATAATTTATGTTTTTTTTTCTTCTAAGCATGCTTACTCGAAAAATTGAAGCCAGATCCTGGTCACATTTAGGAAACATCGTCAGAAATCTTTTAGATAATCTCAAGAGGCACTTATTGCGACGTTATTTAGTGCGACTAGACAAATCATTGCTAACACCCCGCGAGTGCCATTTTTAAGATTACTGTTTTTCCGCTCCATACGCTTCTATAGATAGAACCCATAGCATCGTCGATTATTTATGTACCTCGACGGAAATTATTACTTACCACAGGCCATAAACGTCCTCCGGATCTATTCACCTAGCCGAGCAGCAGCATAATTGAGTGAAGCATAAGCGTCCTGCGCCCGACCGACGGCGGCTGGCGCAAATATCGACGGCAAACCAACCACTGCCGTCGACCCGCCATTCATATGTAGCTATGGATGTATGTCGCGAACCGTGCAGCATATATTTTTTATAGCTATATCTCTAAAAACTAGGTGCCTCTTGTGGCTCATAAAGCTGTCACTTTTGGTCGCCACCCGCAACTCATTCAGCTCAGGTTCTCGTTCACTTGTTCCCGGAGTGCAACTCACCGTTCATGGTCCCGACACTTTTCAATTTTCTCCGTCGCGCGAACACTTGCACTGATTTTATTGTTGCTGCTGGTATTTCTTCCCGTTTGGCAGATGTTAAAGTTATTCCTGGCACGTGCATTTTTTTGCATCCAATAATTTATATGCTGATAGGTCGTTCCGAGAAAATGCTTCATCGAGCACGTGATGACAGTTAGCAAACTTTATCGGGGGATTGCATTTTTTCACATCCGCACATAGGAGAAAGTAATTAGCGATTGTTTACGTGGTGTGATTGGATCCTGTTGTGTTCGAATGGGGGAGAAAAAGTTTGTGAATTGCGTGTTCTGGAGCCACTGAGTCACGACATGAAAATTCTTCGCTTCTAAACTTGTAACACGAAAATGATCCTGTTCAGTTGCCAAAAAGATCATACCAAAATCTCGCGAATTTCCCGAACACTTGAGTCACCCACCCCGAGCACCACTAGGTCAGAACTATTTTCCACGGCGTTTTCTAGTATACTGACTGTGGTCCGATCGCCTGTCGGTCGATCAGGCGAGAGAGCAGGGAAAATCCAAACGGCCGATTTTCCGACCAATACACCGCCAAGTGGGCTTGGATCCATTTCTTTCCGGCTGCGGCTGTGTGTAGGTGCGGAGGAGTCGATCATGGATGCTGCCGGCTCAGATGGTTGAACCGTGATGCGCTTGGCGACGAGCACTTGGCCGTGGCTGGGTAGGGTAAGGGGCACTTGGTAAACGGGGGGAATTTCTTCTCCCCGCGTATGAATGAAGCACGTTCGCGTGTATATTAATAAATGAATACACATACGAAAATGGGTATAAATATCGAAATATTACACGAGTGTGCACCAGCGACGAAAGGCAGAAAAGTATCGGAAAACTTCTTGTCAAATAGTATCGGCATGTGTGTTTGGACTTGGTGGTAGCTGACGGCCAGGGAAGCGAGCGGAGGAGTTCGGTGGGGTAATGTTTTCTTAACACTTGGAGCTGTTCTTTGTTTTCCGATTGACTGATCGAGATCATTGCTTCAGAATATTTTACACTTAAATGGTTGTAATTAGCTTCCTCATTATGTTTGCTAGGGACCGGAAATATCTATTTTGTAACATAAACGTACCATTTAATTCTTTTTCATAGGGTTTTAGTTTCAAAGCGAATCTGTGGGTTTTTGATCGATTTGAAGATTAATTAATCAACAATAATTTCGCAATAACTGTTTTGAAATAATGACTGCATGCAACTAAATTAATGTTCAAAAGTCGTTTCAGATGCCTCCATCGAAAAAGTATTAGGACCATTAGTTATCAGAAAAAAATGGAAGCGATTGTTTTTTTTTGGCTTTTAGCTTGATTTTAGATTTGAAATCTTTTATCTTAAAATAGAATATTCAATCACACTATCCTACTTCGCTGATGATTTGGGCAGGAATTACGATTACCGGTAAAACTCCCTGAATAAACGTAATAATCGACAAGTTTGTGATCCATAGTCTTCTGAAGAACATTATTGCACCCTGGGCGCGTGAGCATTTTAGTAAAACCAAATGGGCATTCCAACGAGATTGGGCACTAGAGTGACAGGAAAAAAATGACCCCTATCGGCCCACCTCTGTGTCGATTCCTAGTCCTACCAGAAGTACTTGCACCAAATTTGAAGCAAATCGGACAAGTCTAACTACCGGACCAACGTGCCTGAAGTTTGTATGGGATTTTTCAACAATTTACATGGAGAAAACCCACTAGCGCGCATTTTCGCCGCTAGGTGGCACGGTATGCATCGTATTATCACTGTAAGTGAAAATAAGAAAGATAATTTAATTGTCTACAACTTTGTCGAAGACTGCTAGTAAATCCGGCGTTGCTAAAAGAAGGTATTAAACTTTTAACGAAGTGATGTCTGAGTCAGTTTTGCATGGGGCCTAACAGTGCATGGTTGTGTATCAGTACTCGATTCACACGAACTAAACATTTTTGTGAAATAACCGTTAGGTTTAGCTCAATGATATGTTCAGAAGAATTATAGTAAATAATACGAGCCATTCTTTGATTAGAAATTTTTAGTTCCACATGTTACCGCATAGAGGGCGCCAACACTAACTTTTCAACGAAGAGGGATAGAATCTTGGTGTCTTCTACAAAGTTGTAGAACAGGCATTTTTGAGTATTTCTTCCGAACATCTTGATGCTCTATCTCTCTTCTATGAAAAGTTAGTGGTGGCGCCCTCTATGCGGTCACAGGTGGAACTAAAATTTTTTAACCAAAACATAACTCGTATTATTTACTACAATTCTTGTAAGCATACTATTCAGCTAAATCTAACCCTTACTTTACAAAAATGTATAGTTCGCGGGTTTCGAGTACTGATACACAACCATGCCTTGCTAGGCCCCATGCAAAACTGACTCAGATATCACTTCGTTAAAAATTTAATAGCTTCTTTTAACAAAGCCGGATTTACTAGCAGTCTTCGACAAAGTTGTAGACAATTAAATTATCTTTCTTATTTTTACTTACAGTGATAATACGATTCATACAGTGCCACCTAGCGACGAAAATACGAACTAGTGAATTTTCTCCATGTAAATGGTTGAAAAATCCCATACAAACTTCAGGCACGTTGGTCCGGTAGTTGGACTTGTCCGATTTGCTTCAAATTTGGTGCAAGTATTCCTGGTGGGACTAGGAATCGACTCAGGGGTGGGCCGATTGAGTTTTCAAAAATTCATCATTTTTCTGGGCAGTCTATTGGGCACCATTGCATGCAGCGAAAGGGACTGTGGAGCTCTGTAGCGCGGTTCTTCCAAGATTTACCAACGACGAATGGCCATCAAACTCTCCTGATTCAAATCAGCTGGACTAGTTTGTCTGATTAATTTTTGAATCCAGGGCGTTTACATAGTACGTGGCGAATTTTGGCAGTAAATTACCTGTTTTAGAGAAGATACATCAGTTAATCGTATTTGTTCAATGTTTTACGATTTAATGTTATATTATTTCATTCCAAGTAATCGCATTCCCTTTCGATAACAGCTGCTGTTAAACACTTACGGAAAATACAGCATGCACGTGTTTATGTCCAAAGATATTACCATCGCCTTGATTTTACCTTGTGACCCTGATTAAACTTTTCTTCGTCAGAAAGAAATAGTAAAGGATTTTTTTGCAGCGGGTGCTTCAACCGACTCACTAGTTTGTTAGCTTTTTCTAATCGCCGTGATTACGTCTTAGCATTCATGAATTGGCCTCTGCAGTGGCGGCGCGAGATGATTTGCCGCTAGGGGCCAAAAATTAAATTTGTCGCCCCTTTTATAATGAATTTTCAAAAGAGTTCAATTTTTTACCATTTATTCGATTTTTTGAAAATTTAATAATAATAATGTCATTTAGTAACCGATTGTTATGAAAAATAGCGCATAATACTTTTAACAAAAGAACATAACAAATGACCGCGCTACTAATTTTTTAGACCCGAGAAATAGTCTATGCTCTAAATCAAGATCTTAAGGGTCTATTAATTTAATCGAACGTGGGTTTGTATTGTATTTGACCATACCTGCAACCTTTTCTGGATCACTTGAAAAGTACATTCTTTTTTATTTTGCGGCACTTTGTAATTATTTATTATACTAATAACAAGGTCGCCGAATAGTGAATACTTCCGAGTGTTCGCCAGCTTCCAGCTCGTGCCTCAGCTTTGTATGTAATTGCTTGTCAAACGTCCCTAGGTGAAAGGGCGGCCAAGTGCAGCTATCATAATATCAAATTTGCCTTAACAAACTATAAATCGTCATCATTATCTTAGTGACCTAGTGACCGGATAATTCAAATCATATCTGAATGTATTATAGATTTCCAGGTTACTCGATCTTGGACCGCCAGTTCCATAGACGCCCACCGCATGCGCATCTTCCTCATTTGTGCACAGCTAGCGAGAGCGGGGTTTGCCTCGAAATTGACGACTTCTTCCAGGTTCTTTGCTCTGTTGTCATAACGGATTTCTACAATCCGACCCAGACGAACCTGTTTTTCATCCTGGCAGCATCACTCTTCTGGATGGCTATAGCACGGCTACACTTCAGCAGATCAACAGCACCACGAACGAGAACGACCGGATTTTAGATCTATGCTTCGTCAATGCCAGAGATCAATCGCCGCATATTTCCACCGCCCTCACCCCGCTAGTAAAGTATGTTCGCCACCATCCGCCTCTACATCTTACACTCCAGGACGTACCACCTATGAAGTTTTCGAGCCACGCGCCCACCGTGTGTTACAATTATAAGCGGGCCGACTATAGCAGCTTTTTGAATATTTTACAAAGTATTAACTGGGATTCTGTGCTAAGCAAGGATGATGTGAACTCCGCCGCTGAAACGTTCTGCCATATAATGAGCTACCTTATCGACCGTCATGTCCCAAAGTGTAATCAACGAAGTGATCAATCCCCCTGGCAGACAGCCGAGCTACGTCAGCTAAAACTGCGAAAAGAGCAGCATTACGAAAGTTTACCAAACGCCGTACCTTGTCACTTAGAGCTTATTATGTAAGGCTCAATAACGATTTTAAAAAACTGAACAGTTTTTGTTTTTCAAACTACCAACGAAAAATGCAACGTAAGCTTAAGTCGGATCCTAAATCGTTTTGGAGATACGTCAATGAGCAGCGGAAAGAAACCGGCTTACCTTCTACAATGTTTTTGAATGGTGAAGTTGGGCATGATTCACAAGCCATATGCAAATTGTTCGCCTCTAAATTTGCGAGTGTGTTCGTCAGTGAGACTCTGTCCTCGCAGCAGATTGACGTTGCAGCTAGCGGCGTGGCCCAACTCGAACGGTCAGTGAGTGAGATTCATGTGGAGCACTCGGATATTGTATCAGCAGCATCCAAGCTTAAAGCATCGTCATCTCCTGGGCCAGATGGTGTCCCTGCTGTGTTTTTGAAAAAGTGTATATCTGGTTTGGTGGAACCTCTCTGTCAACTATTCAAAATGTCACTGACAACCGCGATTTTTCCTCAATTGTGGAAAGCAGCTTTCATCTTTCCTGTCCACAAAAAAGGTGATAAGAGAAACATTGACAATTATCGAGGAATTTCTGCGCTCTGTGCCATTTCCAAGCTCTTTGAGTTAGTCGTGGTGGAGTCAGTGTTTTTTCACTGTAAGGAATATATTTCTAAAGACCAACACGGATTCATGCTGAATCGATCTACGTCGACGAATCTACTATCTCTAACCTCTTTGGTGTCCGAAGGGTTTGATGCGAATCAACAAACTGATGTTATATATACTGACTTATCTGCAGCTTTCGACAAAATCAATCACGATATCGCAGTCGCTAAATTGGAAAAACTTGGCTTCTGTGGAACACTCCTGCGATGGTTTCAATCCTATCTCGTTGGCCGTCAACTCAGTGTGAACATAGGTGATGCATACTCCAAACTGTTCTCCGCAACGACTGGTATTCCGCAAGGAAGTCATCTCGGTCCATTAATATTCACTCTCTATTTCAACGATGTAAACTATCAGCTGAAAGTACCACGGTTGTCGTATGCAGATGATCTAAAAATTTTCAACAGAATTAGGAGCCGATCGGACGCACAATATTTGCAGCAGCAATTCGACACTTTCAGCAGATGGTGTGAAAACAACCGAATGATTCTGAATCCGGCCAAATGTTCTGTGATATCGTTCACCAGAAAAAAAAGATCCCATTGAGTTTGAATATAACTTGTCTGGAGCTCTTGTTTCCCGGGTGAGCTGCGTTAAGGATCTTGGAGTGCTGTTAGATTCGAAACTTACATTTAAGAATCACATTTCGTATGTTGTTGGTAAAGCATCGCGAAGCCTGGGCTTCATTTTCCGTACGGCTAAATCCTTTACAGACATTTATTGTCTCAAAAGCCTATACTACTCTTTAGTGCGCTCTACGCTGGAGTATTGTTCGGCGGTCTGGAACCCGAATTACATGAACAGCAGCGATCGAATTGAAGGCGTTCAACGAAAATTTATACGGTATGCTCTTCGACGCCTGTCTTGGCGCGATCCTGTTCGTCTACCAAGCTACGAGAGTCGGTGTCAACTCATCCAGCTCGATACTCTCCAGCGTCGTAGAGAAACTGCAAGAGCCTTATTCATCTCTGATCTTTTGTCAGGACGCATCGATTCTCCAGATTTACTAGAGCGAGTTAACATCCAAGCAAGGTCCAGAACGTTACGCGGAAACGTTCTTCTGAAAGTGCCGTTTCGACGAACTATTCAAACAGCTAATGCCGCTATCACGGGACTACAACGCCTCTTCAATCGTGTGTCGCACTTGTTCGACTTTCATTTGTCTCGAATATCATTGAGAAATCGATTCCTGCAGTTTTTTAGATGTAATTAGTTTAAGTTTCCATCATAGGGGCCGAGTACGGCCTGTTGATGTGCGTGATAAATAAATGAATAAATAAATGAATAACTTTAATTGGTATCTCTTTCGTCTTTCGGCACTACAAACCCAGCTCACTGTAGTCTGCCGTGTTTTATCAGCCTTTCAATGTCAGCATGGTTGTATACTTGGTACTGTCTGCGCCATTCTCCATTTTCTACTGTGCTGCCGAGTATTGAACGTAGAATTCTTCCACAAACAAGCCGAGCACTCGATACCCTGCTTCATTCAACATCCATGGCCGTACAGAGCACCAAGGAGTATCAGCGATTTGAATAGAGCAAGTTTTGCGCGCATCCTCGGGCTGTAGGACTCTAGCTGACTACGTGAACCATATTCGCAGCAGCAACATGCATTTTTCCTTCGCGGCTAACATCGTTATCATATGTCACTAGTGTTCTAAGATATATAAATTGGTTTATCGTTTTCCACCTCAAACCCAACACGACTGCTACGTTCTCTGCCAGCTACCATGTACTTTGTCTTGTCCGCCAGTTGTATTCCCTGAATATATCCAGAATTTGTCGCATTTGGTCCGTCGTCGATCGTGCTTCTCGAAACCCGCTTTGATATTCACCAACAAAGGATTCAGCCAACAGACGCAGTCTCCTCAAAAGAACACGAGAGACTACCTTGTAGGCGGCATTGATGATCGTTATGTCTCGGAAGACATTATGTTCGAGTTTGTAGTTCTTCTTGAAGATAGGACATATGAGGCCATTCAACCAATCCGAAGGTATTCTTTCTACCACGCAGATCATCCCGATCACGGAGTGGATTGCTTCTCACAGCCGGTCACTTTTTAGACTTTTAGAAGTTCACGAAAAAATTGGTTGGCCTTCAAGTTAGTTTTTTAACTTTGAAGACCAACCAATTTTTTCGACATTTCCTATTCTAAGCGTGTGCGATAAAGAGAGGCAACACATAACTTTACATGAGAATATCTTTTTACTGCAAACTCGTATTTGCAATTTGCAGTCTTCGGTAATGTTGATCCTTGCACCTTAAGCTATATATCTTCAGATTTTGGGATGCACAAGTTGATGCTGGCATTTTGTACTGAATTTATTGTTTCGATTGCCCCATCATATATTTTCACATACAAACTTGAAAATTCTTGTGAGTGAACTAGAGTTTTCGAAAAAGCTCATATTTGACAAATTGTATGTAAAGCCAATTACCGTTTGATTTAAGTGTTTCGAAAAAAGCCCAAATTGTTGCGGGTCTAATACTCACACTACTACAAGGACATTCGGAAACTCATCTACGTTGAATCTTTTCACTGATAATATAAATTCGTAAATATAATGAAATCGATCATACAATACACGAATTCATTCGTCGTTTTCTGCAACGAAGTATTTTCGTGCATTCTAAATAGTAGGTTTCGTTCATTTCATGAACAAGAATGGCCGCTTGTTGGACGAAATCTTTCGTAAATTTCACACGTTTAATGTATACTGCACGAATGTTATCGTTGATAACGACATTATTTTTCGTGAATGAAACGAAATGTTAGTGATGTGTGCGGGGACCGTCTGTTGTTGATCAGTGCGTTGTTTTTTCCGTCTAAATGTTCATACCAACTTGACTAAAATAATATTGTTCGTGTTTTTTGCCCAGAAGATGAAAGCATAGACCTTCGAAACGTTGGTAATAGACGCAATAAATTATTATTGTGAGAAATCCATGACCAAACGCCATCTCTCATTACTGAAAACAAAGTGGTCGTTCATCTTTCTATAATATACCATTTGATTCAGTTCGTCGAGTTCGGCAAATGTCTGTGCGTGTGGTATGTATGTGTGTCTAGGTTCGTCTGTGTGTATGTGACCAAAAATGTCACTCATTTTTCTCAGAGATTGCTGAACCGATTTTGACAAACTTAGTCTCAAATGAAAGGTGCAACGTTCCCATAGGCTGCTATTGAGTTTCTGATGGATCCGAATTCCGGTTCCGGAATTACAGGGTGGTGAGCACGATCATGAAGAAAATGTCGATTTTAATAAATTCTGCAATGAATGTATAATGGTGGAAATTTTTCCAAAATTTGACTACAACTGCTTCGATTTGTAGTATTAGGTCACTAACATCCATTCAAAGTCTCTTTGACCACGTTGGCCACCATCATCGGTTCTGGAAGCCCCGGCGGAAGTATCTAAATTCAGCATAACAGTCATATCGGTTTCTCGGAGAAGGCTAAACCGATTCAACCAAACTTAGTCTCAAATAAAAGGTATTGCGCCCCCGTAAATGGCTATTTAATTTCATCCCGGTCCGACCTCCGGTTCCGGAGGGTTGTGGCGTGCGATCGCATAGCAAATTCCGATTCAAACCGATGCGATACTCCGATGAAAGCAAAAAAGGTAAAAATATCGCTAAAATGTCTCTCAAACAACTTAAATCTGCTGTTCTAGGTCACCGACGGCCAACCAAACTTTCGTTGACTACATTGACCACCATAGACGGTTCCGCAAGTGCCCGGGAAAACCCGCCATCTTTCAAAATTAACGAACTCACATCAGTTTCCCGGAAATGGTTGGGCCGATTTTCACACACTTAGCTATAATATCCCCACAGATATCTATGAAATTTCGTACGGATCGCTTATATGGTTCCGGAAATATAGACTAAACCGTTCGGTCACATTTGAAATTCCCATATAAGCCGGAACTCAAATTTTTTTTTCAATGGGGGGACCCCATGAATTTTCAGAAATCGAATTCGTATTTTTGATGCCAAACATCTCTAAAATGCATGAAACGTCAAGATTTTATGTTATCTCGAAAAAAAAACAAATTTCATAAAAAACGACCTTTTGGGACTTTGCCGATTTTGCATCTTTTGCCTTTGTCAATATTTTAATTTAATATTGCCGTGGCTGGTTTGTCTTTTACAAAATTTTAGAACTCGAATAATGATTTCTTTTCTTGTATATAGTTGTCATGTCGTGTATAATAAAAATGTAATATATACATTTGAATGTTTTTAATGAATATCAACAACTCAATAATTCTCCTGTTCATGATTGAGAAAGGCATAATTGCACCGCTAGGTGGATTAAAAGGCATGAGTCTGGAGTACTAAAGGGCGAACACGAAAATATTGCGACACCGAAAATGTCATGCAAATTTTCTTATAATGTTTAAAATCAAACCAAAACTTTAGGGTAGTTTTATACATATATTTACTTCAAAATTCAAAAGAAAAGTTAATCGATGGAGCCTTGAGAGTAAAATTGAACGCATTTTCGCTTGATGCCCTCCATCAAAGTCTTTACAGTGTCATCCGGTACCAGTTTCTCAGTTTTTTTTCCATTTTCTTAAGAAGTCCTTCTCGTCTTTGACTGTCTTCTTGCTCTTCCGAAGTCCCCGCTTCATCATTGCCAAGTACTGCTCCACTAGGCGTAGCTCCGGACAGTTTGGCGGATTCATGTCCTTTGGAACAAAATGGACAGAATTGGCCTCATACCACTCCAGGACACTTTTAGAATAGTGGCATGATGCCAAATCTCGCCAAAATAGCGGAGTTTTGTCGTGCTGCTGCAAGAACGGCAAAAGGCGCTTCTCGAGGCACTCAGATTTGTAGATCTCGCCATTTACTGTGCCCTTTGTCACGAAAGGCTCACTCCTCAGTCCGCAAGAGCAGATGGCCTGCCAAATGAGATATTTGGAGGCGAACTTCGACATTTTCTTCTTCTTAAATTTGTCGTCCACATAGAACTTGCTCTTACCGGTGAAAAACTCCAACCCCGGAATTTGCTTAAAATCGGCTTTTATATACGTTTCGTCGTCCATCACACAGCAGCCATATTTTGTCAGCATCTTCTCGTAGAGCTTCCGTGCCCAAGTTTTAGCCGTCGATTGTTGCCGCTCATCGCGGTTTGGGAAGTATGTATGTAGTCCAGCTCTCTTCTTTGCATTCTGGACGTAGCTCTGCGACATGTCGATCTTTTTAGCCAAATCACGGCTTGAGACGTTGGGATTTGCTTTAACCATCCGCTTCACCTTTCCCTCCGCCTTTTTGTTCTCCGGTCCCGGTTTTCTTCCAGCTCCTTTGCCGTGGTCCAACGTCAACCGCTCCTGGAACCGCTTCAACACTCTGGAGACGGTCGAATGGTGAATGTTCAACATTTTTCCCAACTGCCGGTGCGACAGGTCAGGAAAATCCAGGTGTTTGGAAAGAATGTGTTCTCTCGACTCGCGTTGGTTCACCTCCATTTTCATTGAATCGAAAAACACGACTTCGAGTTTGACAGCATGTAAACAATACACATCAATAAGAAAGTGTGCAAAATTTGGTTGATTTTTACGCAATGGTAAAAAAGTTATGCCCTGTTGAATGTGTCGCAATAATTTCGTGTTCGCCCTTTAGGATCGAGAGTAGGTAGAGATTTCCGAACGCTTATGATTCATGATCACGCGAGAGGTGGGTTAATGCTTGAGACAGCGTTTGTAAAATTAAAGGTGCCAAAACGTTCATTTAATTATCGAGATCGCGGACGTAAGTATGAATGGATGATTGCAATTGCATGTTTGAATTTTTGGCCAGTTTTGTGGTATCGCGAAGGTCACGAGCGTTTGTACTTTTGGAATGAGAAGGATTGTGGGTGTATGTGATAGAATATTCAATTTATTGCGTTAGTGAGCGTACTCTAATGTAAGATATAGTAATAAAATGAAAAATGACATGCAGTTTAAAGAATAAAAGGAAAGAAATTAAAGCGTATAAATTGATTGACAACAGACTAATGCTGTAAAAGGAAAGAACATATGTTAAATGCAATCAAACTACTGGAACCCGTCTCAGCTAATGATACTTATTTACCATTAACGACAATTGCACTCTGATAGAATTTTTTTATGCTATGCTGGCAGGGAATAGATGATTCACGTACGTCGGTAAATTAATCGTACTTTCATTTATTCAATTTGATCTTCCCCAATGAATCGTATCGAATGCACGCATTGAATACCGGAAAAAGCGACCAACGAATCCTAGAAAGGATTACCCACTATTCTATCACATACGTCAGTTCTGCATACATTTCCAGCTGTCACAACTACTCAGACGAACACATGCACAGATAGATAAACAACTAGTTCATAACAATTGTAAACCACAATTATTACAACCCAACCACTTTTACACTTTTACATTTTTTTTATTTAGCCTGAGAACGACGACGAAGTCGACCGATAAATCGACACACAATGACTTCCACTGAAAGCCCTGTCCACCAGCACTGTCATTAAGCTGTGGAACAATGTCTGCAAACACAGCTCACAGCAAAAGCCAACCCAAGCCGACCCTCCAGTCGTCCACGCCAGCGTACACAGGGATCGTTAGTATGGACAGGTACAGTGTATGAAGAAACATAAAACATAAAAAGGCCTAAAAGTTCTCTCGGTCTTCTCGATGTATCTTTATCGAGGCGTGCAAAACCAATAACCAATTGTCTGTCAGAGGTTCTTTAAAACTGATGCACGAAATATGTTTGATGATGTTTGCAATACCCTAAACCTATCAACCAAGGGGAGGGATTTTGCTTTCATTATAATATTGAAATAATAATTTAGTGATTTCCAATTTTTAATTTCAATTTAGTTAATATTTTTGATTTTAATTAAATTTTGAAGTAAAATATATTTTCTGGATCTGTTTGACAGATTTCATATGTATTTATTATTTCGCTTATATTACACTTATATTACTTTTACAATGGTAACCAAATCATCATCATCGGAAGTCAAGGATCTAAAACAAAACCTGTTTCGTAACCGAGGGCACTATCCCATGTGTGCCCCATTTTATATGCCAGACAGAGTTAGGATCAGTAATATGAATTGATGCTCGATGCAAACTTGACTTGCTTAATTGTCCAAGAACAAATAAAAATTTTGTTTTCCCAAGCTTAACAACGATGCTCGAAATGTGTTTGAACAGTTCGAAATATGCTCTCAAAATTCCGGCACGGTTACAACATTTCCAATCAAAATTCTTGTACACTACAAAGTAGCATCACCCACTTTATTACTTGTGACAGCCGAAAAGCAAAGTTTGGATCCGCATTTTCCAGAACATCTACTCGTGGCAAGTGCGCTCGCCTCGCACACACGCCCGGCTTTGCCGAACCTCTGAACCGACTCATCCGTGGAAAATGTTTAAATTTAACCTGTGTGTGCACAAAAACTAAATTAGACGATAAATTATACGTTTTATAGATATACACACGTACGCTCACTTCCCCTTCGGTCGCTTTTTATAGACAGAGACGAACGGACTCATAACTTGTATCACCACTGGACGAAGCCATATTGGATGGACGTCAGAGCCGAGAGCTCAGCTCAGCGTCACCGGAGACCAAAGACATTGGCGTGGATCGCGGACGATCGCACGGCCACGGCTGTGCAATGGAGGGCGGGAGCTGGGAAGGCGGGGCTCTATAATTCACCCCGTCCACCGAATGGCGAGCGGGTGTAGGGTGGTACTAAGCGGGGGTGGAAAATCACTCTCGCCTCGTACAGATATACCAGGCGAAAAGATATTAATGTCCACACCCGCAATCATTTAACCATCTCACTTTCGTCGCTGTTGGGGATGCTCGGTTTCGATTTCGGTTAGCGCAAGTTAGGTTTTCCAAATGCAGACTCTTTTCTTACTTGAAAGAGTTTTCGTTTTATTTATTCAACGGAAATAGTTCAACATTTTTTTTTGATACGCTACTGATTGTGAAACTTGGCCTACATGGTTGAAAAATCAAACAACATCTCCGTAATTTATTCACGAACAAAGAATAACAGTCAGCTACGAGCGCACATTCGCCATACGGTTTGTTCGCTCTTCCGTCCTGGAGGGGTTCGGAAGGGTGGGAAAACATACGCTTTTTCGGAAAATTTAAATCATGTTTTTAACACATCCCAACAAGTGGCACGCTTTTTGGGTGGTATTCGCGATATTAGTGGTCAGCATTTGGAGAAACAATACAATGATTGGAGATTTTCGGTTTTGATACGATACACCTTGGTGGGCAGGCATGTCGCCGTGTCGGGTGATGATCACTTTCGCTGATCGGTGATGAACTGAGCTGAGACGTGATGCAATCGAGCGGAACTCAGATCGCTTGGCTAATATTGAAATTTCACCACCAGCCAGCGCGCCAGTAAAACTTCTCCCGAATCACAGTCTACGAAACATAGTGTTAGACAAGATGATCGTTTTAATTTTATATGCATGTATACAACTATGAAAGCAACATTCAGATATTGCGCTGTATCGGAAGAGGATGAGTGAAAAATGGAATCTCCGTTGTCGGTTTTATGGCGGGAGGTAATTTGATGTCCCAGCCTCCTCCTCCTCCTTCTCGATGGGATCGTAAAATATTGTCAAAACATTTCCAAGATGATGATTCGAGGAATCTGCTGGTGGAAAAATATCGGCTATGATTTATTGCACTCAATCGGACCCGAACCACGATCGAAGCGATTGGGTGATGAAGGTTTCACAACCCCATCAGTCGGCCATAACGGTGGTGACGCAAGTGTTGAACTAATTTCGCGCTCATTTCCATGGTGACTCAATCGACTGGACTTATAAATATATATGTTTACTAAGAGGAGCGCTCAAATTTGGAATCGAATTTAAGGTATACGCTGCTGTTTGAAAAAATCAAGGGATACGGATTAGGGTTGTGGTATACCGATCTGTTGTTGGTACCGGAACATCGGTATTAAATTAAGATGTGTATCGGTATTTTCGGTACTGAGTAAAACTTTTGATGCAGAATACCAGTTTTTTCCGAGTAAATGTGATTTACATTATTAATAATGTAAGCACTATTAAACACAGATCGGATTCGATCGAACTTTATACGTCCGACAAAATAATCCATCGTAGTGCAGAATATAAACATTCTAAACAGGATTCTCTTCTCAAGCTTGCCCCCCACTCTGAATTTTTCCAAAAATTAATTGAAGAAAAACTTGTTTTCCGGAGACTCCTAACAAATTTGTATCTCATTTGATTTATTTGTTCAATACATCAACAGGCATATCAAAGCCCCAATGATGTTGGCCTTAATACTAATCTAATTTCTAACAATCAAGTACACAAAAACAATAGTCATACAATAATTAAAAACAAATAAAAAGGTCAAGTGTTGTTAGCTAATTGATTAAATAGTCTGAAAAAACGTATACGCAGATTTTGTAGAGAAACGTTGCAATTAAGTGCCGTAGCTGCCTGGTTAAAAATTCGTTGCAGACCAGTGATGGCTCCATACATACTATAGTTAGTGCGTCGGAATGGTAATCTGAACATAATGTTGTTGCGTAGTGTTCGAGGAGCGACGTTTATGTTGATTTGTCCCAGAATAGCTGGGGCTTCTATACGACATTGCAGAGTGTCAGCGATGAACAAGGCTCTTCCAGTATTCCTTCGAACATGTAGGGGCTCTAGTTGAATTAGCTGACACCGGTTTTCATAGCGAGGTAGTCGGGAAGGATCTCTCCACGGCAATCTACGAAGCGCGAAACGTAAAAAGCGACGCTGAACAGACTCTATTCTCTCAACGCCATTATTGTACTTTGGACTCCAAACTTCAGAGCAATATTCTAGAATTGATCGCGATAAAGAACAGTAGAGCGATTTGAGACAATAGATATCCGTAAAATTTTTGGCTATTCTGAAGATGCATCCCAGTGTTCGAGATGCTTTACCAACTGAATAGGAGACGTGCTGTTTAAACGTAAGTTGAGGATCCAGAATCACTTCCAGATCTTTAACGTGACTGACGCGTTCAATGTCTGTTTCTAGTAGGCGGTAGTTAAAATGAATCGAATTCTTTTTCCGTGAAAACGATATCACCGAACACTTCTTCGGGCTCACGCACATGCGGTTCGTGTTACACCAATCAGCAAAGACATCAAGCTGCTGTTGGAGAAATCTGCAATCTTCAATTGACCGAATTAGGCGGAATATCTTGAGGTCATCTGCGAAGGACAATCGTGGAGTATTCAGAACTAGATGTACATCATTGAAGTATAGCAGAAACATCAACGGTCCCAAGTGGCTTCCTTGCGGTATTCCTGACGTAGAAATGAAGGTGGGGGCCTGACAATCTCCTATGACAACCGCTATCTCTCGGTCTGTGAGGTAGGATCGAAACAACTGCGAAACACTACCATTTATTCCAAATCTCTCCATTTTTGCGATTGCGATATCGTGATTTATCTTATCGAAAGCGGCAGGTAAGTCGGTGTAAACAACGTCGGTTTGAGCACGATGTTCCATACTCTCGGTTATGTAGGATGTTAAACACAGCAGGTTAGACGCTGTTGACCGTCTGGACGTGAAGCCGTGTTGATCGTCACTTAGGTACTGCTTACAATGAGCCTGAAGAGGTTTCATAATCACCAGCTGGAATAACTTCGAAACTGCACTCAATGAAGTTATTCCACGGTAATTATTGACGTCTCGCTTATTACCCTTCTTGTGGACTGGGAACATGTACGCGTATTTCCAGCAAGACGGGAAAACTCCTCTAGCAATAGATGCTCGAAAAATATGAAGAAGCGGAGTAATCAAAGCTTCAATGTGCAATGACTTAAGCCGAGAGGAAGCTCTGGTAATCATCGTTGCATCGACATCGATAGCACCCAAAGCTTGGCCTACAAGTGGAGCTCTGCTAGCGGCGAGTTCGATTTGCTCAGTAGTTAGTGCCTCATCTGTGAATACATTCGCGAATTTTTCCGAAAAAAGTGCACATATGTCTCGAGATGTGGTAGCTGTGTTCCCATTGAAAGTCATAGACGACGGCAGGCCTGATTCCTTGCGCTGCTCGTTCACATATTTCCAGAAACGTTTAGGATGCGACTTGAGATTACGCTGAATATTGCTGGTATCGATAGAAACAGTGTTGACTGGCTCGTTTGTACGCATGGTTGAGACTGACGTAATAGTCTCTGAGTGATATTGTGCGATACTTGGTAAACTTCTGCAGGGTAGCTCTCTTTATAGACTTCAGCAGTCGCAGTGTACTCGTTTGCCATGGAGGGCCGGTTTGTTGATGGTGAACTTTCTTTGGAACGTGCCTGTCAATAGTATACACCAGAACGTTTGAAAAGGTTTGAGCTGCGGTTTCGACATCTTCGGGGTCCAGAATATTTTCCCAATCGATGGTGGAAAGAAGGTCTGCGATACTGCGATTATCAGCTTTACGGAAATTGTAGGAGACAGAAAGCGGTAATATATCGAAGTCATGCACAACAGAGCTATCAATCGTGGCGATCAGTGGAGGATGATGTGCCACTGGTTTTACTAGGGGAGAGGGAGTCGTCACTATTGATGTGGCAGAAACCTGATCGCTGACAAAACAAAGATCGAGATGGCGGCTGTTCTCATTGGCAGTAGGATTGATTTGTAGTAACGTGGCTGAGCTATAGCTGTCAAGTAGCCTCACTGCACATGGGTGGAGAATGGAATGGTCCGAATCCGGATAAAGAAATCCATTAGGGGACGATTTCCATGAAATGGTAGGAAGATTGAAATCTCCTAGTACCATGATCTCATCAACAGCGTTAGCATCTTCGAGAATAGTAAAAACTGAGCTGCAGTGTGCCTCAACGTATTCGGTATCACGAGCGCGGTCGGGTGGAACATACAAAGCACACAAGTACAACTTACGGTCGCCAAGCTCGATAATTGTCCAAACCTGCTCTAGACAAACCCAAGAAGTGTTCTCGACGATTCTTGTCTCCGGTGGATTTTCGGCTGTTGCTAGGGCTCCTGTCACAGCGAAACACCTCGTATTCAGTACCGAACACCTTACTGGAAAGCGTGTCATCGTTCAACCATGTTTCGACGAAGAAAATGATGTCAAAACTGTTATCGGAGACTGCAAGACGATATTGCTCAACGATTGAATTAATACATAGCAGCAGCTTAGCCCGTCGTTGACCAATGCTGGAAATCGAAGAGCTTTGAGGCAAGGAAGAGCTCACAGATGCATTGTACTTGCCTGAGGTAGGTTTGCGGAAGACCCCTCGTCCCATCTCCACCACAGGACCGGGACGGCTGCAGGTCGCTGGCAGGAAGGGCTCGACTGTGGTGGGGGGACTAAGGGCTTCCTCACGGCTGGCGGCAAGTGTGCGTCCCGGTGACCTAAGAGACGACATAACGTGAGATGTATGCAATGCAGCTGGACTAGGTGTCTCTCGTAAATAGCTGCGGTTCGCAGGCAGGAAGAACGGCATCTGGGGAACATTTCAGTGCTTGAATTATTCAGAAAGGATGGGTACTTGCCGCAGGGGGAAGTTTGGAAGACCCTTTCTCCACTCCCGCACACAGGACTGAGACGACTGGTGAACGTTGGCTGCAGTAGCTGGACTGTGGCGGGGGGATCGAGGGCTTCCATAATACAAGCTGCGGTGCATCTCGGTATCCCATTAGCGAAATCTGTCCTGCTTTGGCTGGTCGAAATTAAATTCCCGAACGAATACTCTAGTCGGCCAAGTAGACGCTTTGAGTGCAGTGTCCTTTAGTTCGCTCGGAAGCTCAACTCGGATAGAAACAAAGTTGAGTTTCGTGAGATCGGTGTCCTTCTTGACCAACAAAATTGCTTTGGGTGCATCGCTTATTTCAAGGCATTCTTGGATCATGGCAACGATTTCCTCCACTGTATGGCTCGGGTCAAGACGGCTCAAATAGACCCAAAACTGCTCCCGCTCATCCGCAACTGTTCTGATTTCCCGTTGAATGGCTCTAGTACCACAGACAGCGGCTGCAGTGGCGCGAATTTTAGTATTATTCTCGCGACATCGTTTCGGAATGGGCAGATCCTCCGGATGTCGCTTGACAAACAGCCCCCTTGGAGTTACAGAGCCGTATTTGGCTGGAAAATGATTTTCAATGCGGCTCGAGAGATTTGAGACGACCGTGTTCAAATTATCTACAGCCTCACATAATTTTTTTGTGTCCACAATGGGAGCAGCGGAAACGGATTGCTGCACCCACTCGTTGAAACAGCGAGCACAATCGTCACAGAGCCAGTACAGGTTGTTGTTGAAACTAGACAACAGGTCTAGTGCGGATCGCTGCGTACCGGGAACACAGGTGCGGTGGAAAATCGATCCGCAATGGCCGCGACATGCAATTTTCTCAATCCCAATAACGGGAGAGTCGCATGAGTTGCAACTATAACTCAAGTCATGGCTGATCTCAACCCGCCTTTAGTCGCTTACGACCTTTTGAAAACCCACCCGAGATTTCGTCTCGCTGTACGCAAAGTTGAAGTGTGGGGAATACTTACGATAATATACGAGTACGTGCAGATGGCGAAGTGAGCGCGTAAGTTTTTTTGTGGGGAATTACACACAGGTTGCAGTCTCACAATTTCACCGTAGACTCACAAAGTTTTCACACGACGAAAAAAAAACCCAGTAGCACAAGGATTTCACTGGTGAGCAGTACACGAAACAAAACGAAATGACCGTCAAGCGACTGGAAACTTCTTCGCCGAAAAACGGTAAATAAAACACAGATAAAATGGAACTTTCTCCAGAGCAAAAAAGCAAACACGATGTAAACAAACTGGTCTGGACTGGTTTGAACAAATTAATGAGTGAATTTTGAAGAAGATTGCTATTTTGAACCACCAAAGACAACGGTCGCGATGCTCGGTGTGCTTTCTGCTTCTACCCGAGCCCGTGCGAAGCAAACGACAAAAACAGTTCCTCTAATATTGTGAACATATGAAATTATTACTTTAATTCTTTTCGTTATGATTTGTCGAGATTAGTAAGTCGCAGGAGCAGGAAGAGGTGATCCGGCCACATACGGAGGCTGTTGTTGACTTCCAGCCTTTTCGCATAAGACCGAGCATTCTCGATGTGAAACATTTGCTGAAAGTGAAAATGTAGATTGGGTTTACGGAAATCGCCATTATCGAGTTCGAGTGATTTTGACAAACAAGCACTCGTTGGAAAGGATGTACATTAGAGTGGGACACGGTTGTATGAAAAAAAAATAAAATTTTGCTCCGAGTTACTTTTTGGGTCCCATTTAGCTCCCAGAAGAACTGAAAATTTTAAGCTCGATGGGTGAAACTATATTTTTGCGCCCACTGTTTAAAGTTTACATGGGATTTCGTATGGGGAAATCGTCTTTTGCAAAATAATTCGTCCAAGAGCCTCTCGTTACCTCCTAAAAATAAATAGATTTCTAATTTTTATAGTAAATTTTTCAAAGAAACAAAGTCTAGAAGACCGCGAAACGATCTGATGCTTGTGGAAAAAGTTATTAGCAAAAACCGATTGATGCCCTGAAGATTGATGAAAATTTCATTTTTCATAGCATCACTGCTGCTGACGGTCAAATTATATACAAAATTTTTAATTTTCTCTTATTGTGTGCAAAAGGAGCCTCAATTTATCCCTCAAAACTCTTGCGAAGTGGCAAAACAGTACAGATAATTGATTTAGACACATTTAGAGAAGATCGAAACAAAATTTCATATAATTGGACAACCAACAGCAGTGGTGCTAGAAAAAATGAATGTTTTATCAATCGTCAAAGCATCAACCGGTTTCAGCTTAATAACTTTTCAGATTTCAGATCGTTTCGTGGTTTTCGAGACTTTGTTTCTTTGTTAAATTTCCTATAAAAGCCACATAACGGTTTATTTTTAGGAAGCAATGGGCACTCCTGGAGGTATTATTTTGTGAAAGTTAATTTTCCCATGCAAAATCCCATGTAAGCTTTTGTCCCACCCTATTGTACATCGGGCTATGTTTTGGCAATAATGGTTTCATGCCTGGCTAAATATGTTTCAAGCCAAACCCAATAAGGCGAAGGTACTTTTTTCGATGTTTTTAAAATCTGCGGGTACTATATGTCACTCTATCGGGCCCCGTGGTGGTGAAGGAACGCTATGTGGGAAGCTGAGCTGCAAGCAACCGGGCGGGTCATAGGTGGTGGATAATGCTTAGTCGCGATAGCAACTAGTTGTGATTCGCGACACGAACCAGTAGCGGGGGCTGACTGCGGGTGTGGTAGGGCGAGGTAGCAGGCCCTACACGTTCTAGGGCTAAATACCACATGCCCTAAAGCAGCCTTGACACGGCGAGCCAGCGCCGCCTTTAAATAAGCACTTAGCCCAAATCTCTCTTCTCCCGTGATCCTTCAGCGTTACTGCAAGGTTGGCGCAGGTCTAGCTAGCTGCCTATAAAAATAGCATGCTCAGGAAGTTCAACAAGAAATTTTGGATGGACAAAATTGGCACAGACGTGACGCAACGGAAACGGACAAGAGACTGGAAACTTGGGACATGGAACTGCAGGTCGCTTAACTTTATCGGGAGCACTCACATCCCGAGCAAATACTCATGGGTTCAAACCCCACATAGCCCCTTGAAAAGACCTTAAACATGGTCCAGGCCAAAATTCACTACCATCAAGACACCATAAAATGGTCTCAGTAACCCATAAATGTACCAACATATGGTATTTTATATGGGATCTACCGGACCATGGTGATGGTGTTTTCATGGGTTGAACCCATTTCAAACACCCATGTCAAACCCCATGAGCATGGGGGTATTATGGGCTTTTCGTTTGCTCGGGATACTTGCCGATATAGTGAAAGACCGCAAGTTCGACATTGTGGCGCTGCAGGAGGTGTGTTGGAAGGGTTCTACGGTGCGGGTCTTTCGCGGGAACCACACCATCTACCAGAGCTGCGGCAATACACACGAGCTAGGAACAGCTTTTATGGCTGTGGGAGAGATGCAAAAACGTGTGATCGGATGGTGGCCGGTCAGCAACATAATGTGCAGGTTGATGATCAAGGGCCAGTTCTTCAACATCAGCATAATTAACGTGCATAGTGTCCACCTCGGAAGTAACGATGACGACAAGGACGAATTCTACGCGCAGCTGGAGCGTGAATACGATTGCTGCCCAAGACATGATGTCAAGATCGTCATCGACGACCTTAATGCTCAGGTTGGCCAGGAGGTGGAATACAGACCGGTAATTGGAAGGTTTAGCGCCCACCAGCAGACGAACGAGAACGGCCTAAGACTAATCGATTTCGACACCTCCAAGAACATGGCCATAAGGAGCATCTTCTTCCAGCACCGCTTCCTGCACCGATACACCTGGAGATCACCGCAACAAACAGAGACGTAAATTGATCATGTTCTGATTGATCGATGGCACTTCTCGGACATTATCGATGTAAGAACCTATCGGGGCGCTAACATCGACTCGGACCACTGGTGATGGTTAAACTGCGTCCAAAACTATCCGTAGTGAACAGTGTAAGATACCGGCGCCCGCGGTGGTATAACCTGGACTGATTGAGGGAAACCAACGTCACTACAACGTGCGCGCAGCATCTTGAAGCAGCGCTGACATCGGAGGAGGAGCTCATCGATGCTCCCCTTGAGGACTGCTGGACCAGGACTAAAGCAGCCATAAGCAGCACTGCGGAGAGCGTCCTGGGATACGTACAGAAGAGTCGACGGAACGATTGGTTCGATGGCGAGTGCCAAGAGATATTGGACGAGAAGAATTCAGCACGCGCAGCGATGTTGCTTCAGGCCACTCGTCAGAACGTGGAGTCATATCGACGGAAGCGAAAACAGCAGACTCGTCTTTTTCAGGACAAAAAGCGTCGCCTGGAAGAGTCTGAGAGAGAGGAGATGGAACTGCTGTATCGCTCTCAGGAAACGCGAGCGTTCTTCAAGGAGCAACGGTTTTGTGCCGCGGGCCGAAATGTGTAGAGACAAGGAAGGTGGCATTTTGACGGACGAACGTGAGGTGGTCGAAAGGTGGAGGCAGTACTACAATGAACATCTGAATGGTGCGCAGGCAGACAATCGGGCGTTCGAGGAGGACGATTATGTCAGTGTCGCAGCCGACGGGGACGTACCGGCGCCCACTATGAATGAGGTTAATGAGACTATTCAACAGCTCAAGAACAACAAGGCAGCTGGTAAGGATGATCTAGGAGCGGAACTCTTCAAGGTGGGTCCGGAGAAACAGACGGTATGCATGCACCGAATAATCGAAAGAATCTGGGACAGAGAACAGCTACCGGAGGAGTGGAAGGAAGGGGTCATCATCCCGATCTACAAGAAAGGCGACAAATTGGACTGTTTTCACAGAGCGATTACAGTGACAAATACCGCTTACAAAGTGCTATCACAGATTCTGTTCCAGCGCCTACCACCGCTGGTAAATTGATTTGTCGGGAGTTATCAGGCCGGTTTCATCAACGGCAGATCAACAAACGACCAAATCTTTACTATACGGCAAATCCTCCAAAAATGTCGTGAATACCAGGTCCCGACACATCACCTGTTCATCGACTTTAAAGCCGCTTATGACAAGGTGTACCGTGTAGAGCTATGAAAAATGATGGACGAGAACGGCTTCCCTGGGAAGCTGACAAGTCTGATTAAGGCTACGAATTTCGGGCAGCCGCTCGGGTCCGTTTGAAACACGCAGGGGACTAAGACAAGGCGATGGGCTGTCCTGCCTGCTGTTCAATAGGTCCGGACAGTTCGTGTGCTTCGCTGACGACGTGGACATAATCGGTAGAAACAAGGAGACGGTAGCAGATCTGTATACCCGACTGAAGCGCGAAGCAGCACGAGTAGGACTGAAGATAAATGTGTCTAAGACGAATTACATGCTGGCTGGCGGAACCGATCGCGATAGGGAACGCTTGGGCAGTAGTATTACGATCGACGGCGACGAGTTCGAAGTGGTTGACGAGTTCATCTATCTAGGCTTATTGGTGACTGCGGACAATAACACCAGCCGGAAGATTACAAGGCGTATTATCTCTGGAAGTCGTGCTTACTATGGGCTCCACAGAACTTTGAGATCCAGGAAGCTTCACCACCGCACGAAATGTGGCATGTACAATGTGATTAGACCGGTGGTTCTCTATGGGCACGAAACGTGCACAATGTTCGAGGAGGATCTGCAAGCACTCGAGGTCTTCAAAAGAAGGGTGCTGAGAACGATCTTCGGTGGTGTGCAGGAGGATGGCGTGTGGAGGAGAAGGATGAACCACGAACTTGCGCGACTCTAGGGTGAGCCAAGTATCCGGAAAGTAGCTCAAGCTGGAAGGGTACGGTGGGCGGGGCATGTTGTGAGGATGCCGGACAACAACCCCACCAAGTTGGTTTTCACCTCCAACCCAGCAGGTACGAGACGGAGAGGAGCGCAGTGTTCTCGGTGGCTGGACCAAGTGGAGTAGAACCTGGCGAGTATCGGGCACCTGAGAGGTTGGAGACAAGCAGCAACTGACCGAGTGACGTGGCGGAGTATTGTGGAACAGATTAAACCATGTTAATATGTATATGTATAATCAGGATATATATATATATATATATATATATATATATATATATATATATATATATATATATATATATATATATATATATATATATATATATATATATATATATATATATATATATATATATATATATATATATATATATATATATACAATGCTAAGGTTAATCTGAAAATTAAATTCACACTTCGAACGAAAATCTGAACTGACCCATGTATATTTCAGAACGTTTTCAAAATGTGGAGAGGTCTAATGTACAACGCAATGTTAACACTGAAAGTGCCCAGGGGAGTTGAGATCGTCGGCTTTGCAGATGATGTTGTCCTGACGATAACTGGCGAAACCCTTGAGGAGGACTGGATGGCTGACGCCAAGTAGCAGCTGGCTTACCACAATACCGAGGTAGTGCTGGTCAGCAACCGTAAAAATATCCAGCGTGTCGAGATCAGCGTCGGGGGGCAATCCATCCCATCGATGAGTGCGCTGAAGCACCTGTGTGTGATGGTCGACGATCGGGTAAATTACAACAGCCATGTTGACTATGTATTTGCGAAGGCTGCGAGGACAACTAACGCATTGGCAAGGATCATGCCGAATCACGGAGGAGCAAGAGGCAGCCCGAGGCGTTTCCCAGCGGATGTCTCATCCTCAATACTAAGGCATGCTGTACCGGCCTGGGCTGCTACACTGAACTCAAAGTGGAACTGGAAAAAGTTGACAAGCACGTTCCGCTTAATGGCGGTTCGTGTCGCGAGTGCGTACAGCGTGATATCGTCGGAGGCAGTATGCGTAATTGCCGGGATGATTCCCATCCGCATCACTCTGGCTGAGGACGTAGAATGCTACCAGCGGAGAAATGCACGTAATGAAAGAAGACTGTTCCGAGCGGACTAGTTGACCAAGAGGCAGCTAGACAGGGACAATGCGGAGACAAGAAGGTGGACCCACCGACTCATTCCAAATGTGTCTGCTCGGGTTCACAGAAAGCATGGAGAGGTGAACTTCCATTTGACGTAGTTTCTGTCCGGGCACGGATGCTGCCGGAAGTATTTGCATCGGTTTGGACACACTTCGTCACTCTTTTGTCCGGAGTGTGTGAACGTGCAAGAAACACCGGAACACGTGGTCTTCGAATGCCATAGGTGCGAAGAATTCCGAAGGGATATGCCTGGTGTGACAGTGGACTCGTCGAAGAGATGTGTCACGACGAGTATATCTGGGACGCTATCAACAGAGTGGTTACGAGCATACTCTCCAAGCTGCAAAGGAAGTGGCGAAGGGACCAACAAAGTATCGCCACAGGCTAGAACGCCGCCGTGAAACCACAAACCGGGTTTCGGGAGAAATTCGGGAGAACTCTCCGACGGTATAGACTAACCAACGACACGACCTGAAACTAAGTGAAACATTTCAAAGAAAAAGTGCCCGAGTAATTTACCACCAGTTACTCGTAGATTGACTCACCCCTCGGTAATAAAGAAAAAATATTTCTCGAGCAACACTGCTTTGTTATTCACAGGATACCATTGTAAAACAAACAACAATAACGAAGAAACTTGCAGAGGCTATGTCCGAGATTTTTTCCGCTGCTAGGAATTCTACTGTAGATCGCGGTCGTTTTCGTTACTGTGTCGTGTCACTCGTCGGGTTCGCCGAGTGCTACGTTGGATCCCATATATAATATTCAATTCCGGTATTTCTGGTGTACCGAGTAAGGCGAACCTGCGACAGCACGATCAGTCGTGAAACTCAACGTCCGTTCATAAGATGTTTGGTCCAGCGCCTGTCACCTTCCTTCGTGCTGGTAACAAGTGATTTGTAATAAAGTGAGTGTGTTTTGATGGGAGAATACTATACCGGTAAAGTCTTAGCATCCACATAATAGAATCTCTTGCATAAGACACGATAGAATGGTGATATGTACTAGTTTTGGAACAGAGATAATTGCATATCTTAATTTTGAATTCCAGACGTTGGATTTGGAATCGATTCTAACATAACCAAGGACCACTGTAATTTGTCACTGCGCAGTATCGTGCACCGGACCATGTTGAAGTACTACGGTAATTCTGACGATGATGCGTACGATATGAGGAAAAATTGGTACCGAGATGTCCATCGAATGTCGGTAATTCTGCTGAGTACCCCGATGGGTGATGAGCAGAAATGTAGATTGCACATTATACAATCATTATTTACAAAAAAAATTGTTCTTCAACATTAACTTATTTTAATTACATTTATTAAAAATAGCTGTTTACTCTTACTGTCTCCAAGAAAAACGAAATAGATTAACTTTTCACATAGACATCAAATTGGAAAAGTTCCTCGCGTATCAGTCGTCGGCAAGAAAACGACCAATGAGCGAAAAAATGTACTTTTTGGCTTAAGGGACTGCATACAAGTGACGTAGCTTTCTTTCAGAGATTTTCAAACCACCACAAAACACTCAAATTAGGAATGTTTAGCATCCAGTGAAGTTAGAAATTTTAAGCCAAGAACAAGAAGAGAAATGTTTGCATTTGTGTGCTGATTGGAATTTATTCTATGAGTATTATTCACTTAAAAAGACACTACTAGGGAAATATGATACTTTCTAGAGTTTAGAGGCTGAATTCAATTTTCTCTTCTGATAAAATTGAGGCAAATCTCGATGAACGTATACATTTTAGAATCATCTGCAATAAAACTGCAGGAATGGTGTTGGAAGGGATTTTATATACATAATTGCTATTCGCATGAAAATATTATTGATAGCCGTCGCTATTTTGTAAATTATATAAAATACTTGTAAATATTTCATTCGCGGCGTGCGGAAGAAGTGGGACAGGTCTTGGAGAAAACGACATTGTTTCAAAGGGGAAGATTAGAACTTAGTGCTGAAAAGCTGAGGGGCAAAGGGGGTTGTAAATATAAGAGAGAAAAACTACGTCAATGTCAATAACAACCAACAATTTAGTTCATGTAAACCATCGATAAAAATCACTGCGTACGGTAATATTGATCACATTGGAACCCTAATTTACCATATTTTCGGATTCGGTTGCTGGTACCATTTCAGGTAGCATTCGTCGCCAAAAACGCCACACACTGCATCAGCTTTAGTAAGGCAAAAACCGTTGCATAGTGACAACTGAACTGAATGATGACAAACTTCTTATAGCGGTCAGAAAGGCATTGGTCAATAGAAGACTATTAAAAATCATATCTTACAGATTGAGTGGATAGGTGAATACAAGCACCGGTCGGCGGCAATCAGTCTCGTTTTGTATCATGCACTCCATATGATCCAAGCCCACTGGATCTTCTTCTGTGATTCTCCTCATTGACCATATTTGATATATAGTTTTAGCGCAGAATATCCTTTGTTTCGCTTCCGCTGCTGGTATAGTTGATCCATTCGGCGGGATCGTTTTTTTTACTTCGGTGATTTGGATCACTGCTGGAGGCTTGTTTTTAACTTAAAAGTAGAGTATGTAAACTAATTAGCGCATATTTTTAAATTGGATTTATACACAGAAAACTTACTGTTGTCGGCATTTTCCTAAGTTAAGAGCAGTATTTGCAAAAAATTAGTATCTTGAGGAATCGAAAATTTTAGCCACAATATTTTTCCAACGATTTTTGATTTTTCTCTGCGTAACCGATGGTTACAGTTATAGAGTTCTACAAGATGACGACACGAATGAACTCATGATGGATGAAGTTCATGTTTGACAAATCTCGGTGGTTTGTTTACTTGCCAGTTGTGTGAGTTCGAGTGCAACGGGTGCCCATCTGTTACACTCGAACTCACGTAACTCGTATGTAAATAAACCACCGATAATTGTCAAGTGAAGTTCATCCGGCACATTTTGTGGGGTTATGTCCGTTGTTGTAAAACCTAATTAGAAATATGTAACAACAGATTCATCAGTGCTGCTAGTTTTATGCATTTTTAACCAAACATCAAATTTGACAGTACCAGTTACCTGAGTCACTGAGGGGTAGTCGGATTTGCGATACAGTTTTGGAATGCCAGTGTCTAGTCGTGTCGTTGGACTAACCATAGCCGAGGCCCAGTTGAGTAGTATGCGACGTAGCATCGGGTTCAAGTCGTCGGGCGCCAGTAAATCGCACGCCAGGCTTCATTGTAATCGACGGACCGACCTCGATCCGCTCGTGAGTAAGCTAGATCCACCGCCGAGGATTAGAGCTAGTAGACCGCCTCGGATAGCCAGCTGTGGTTCGTTGAGGCTCCAGTAAGCTGTAACTCCGCTAGCGAATGACGGATCTCAATAGTAGCATGTCTGTAATAACATACGTACATGGAACTATTGAGAACCAGAGCTACAGGTCCAAAGCCCTGGTAAGGGAGGATGGTTGTGATGATCTGGGCCGAGATCACCACGTAAAGCAAGGTAGGGCATAACCCCAATTCCAAGGCGTGAAGCGACCCGTGCCGAGGGATGAGTGATCGAGGGGGTGAAAAAGATGCTCGATCGTTAACGGAGCCTGTGGGGTACCTGGGCAACCCCCACAGTAAGCGTCCCTTACCACGCTAATGCGGAGCTCTGGCGTGGCGGACATTTATTTCTCGCGCGACTCGTGGGACTTTACATGGAGTTAACAAAAAATAAAAACAAACAGACGGAGGTGCCAAACCCCTTCGCTAGAGGTGGTTTGGCGAGGTCTCCCCCCCGTGAGGAGAGTAGTGGAGCGATGAGTGCTGCATCTGAAAGCATCAGTGACCCCCCAGCAGCGGTAGGAAATAGCCCTACCAATGCACCGGAGGGGCCACTATCTGCGATGCGCAAAGTAGCCAAGCAACTCGATTCAATAATCGAGTTCACTAGCGCAAAGCAGAATATAGCCAAGGAGTTGAAGTTGAGCTTCCTGGAGCTCCGGAAAGCTGTTCGTGTCGCAAGACAGGAACAGCAGGCCTATGCTAAGAGGGTGGAATGTCGGGAGAGGCCCGACAGAGAAACCCAGACAGTGGCCTCCAATAGGGAGGAAAGAGAGAAGGTCGATAGAGGTTCACAGACAGTGGCCTTTACCTTCTATGGAGCAGCCACGTCGATCGGAGCGGCGACCGAGTTCCCCTCGAAGAAAAAAGGCAAGGGCAATCGCAAGACGGCATCGAACGCGAAGCGCCCTAGGAAGTCGCCAGGTGAGGGTGCCAAAACCGACACCACTCGGCGTGCAACCGTTAAGGCCAAACGCCGTTTGGCCGAGGTAAGCGAGGGCGAGAGTGACCTCGCTGTGGAGAGCGATGGTACCAGCAACCCGGCACGACCGGGGCAGGGGGGCTTAAACCCCTGGACGCTGGTCACCAAGAAAAAGCCGGCACCGACACCGGAGGTACCGCGGCCTGCGAAGAAGGCCAAGGACAGAGGCGAAGCCTTGTGGTTAAAAACCGACAAGGACAAATACGCCGATGTCCTAAAATCGATGAAGGCGGCCGAAAGCCTCTCGGCCCTTGGACAGGATGTGCGTAGCGTAAGAAGCACCAACACGGGAGAGATGCTTCTGGTGCTGAAGCGAGGCGCACAATCTAGTGCAGTATACAAGGCCTTGGCCCAAGAGGTCCTTGGTGAAGGCGCCCAAATCTGGTCGCTAGGTGCGGAAACGACTCTCCAGTGCAAGCACTTGGACGAGTTCACGACCGCAGAAGACGTCGTCGCAGCCGTTAAGGAGCATTGCGACGTCACAATCGAGCGGGCCTCTGTGCGATTGAGAGATGGACCCTCTGGCACCCAAGTAGCCTACCTCAGGCTACTGAAGGCGGATGCCAAAAAGGTAACCGAGAAAGGGAAGCTGAAGATCGGCTGGTCGGTATGCCCTATTAGTACACCCCAGCCGCCTTCAGTGGATAGGTGCTATCGGTGCCTTGAGTCCGGCCACAAAGCATACGAGTGCAAAGGCATAGATAGGAGCAAACTATGTCGTCGCTGCGGCGAGGAGGGACATAAAGAGCGGGGGTACACTAAGGCACACAAGTGCTTTATCTGCACCGCTAAGAAGCAAGCCCATAAACATGCTATGGGTGGACCTTTTTGTCCCTTCGGCGAGTTAAATAAGAAGAAGCCGTGAACGTCACACAGCAAAATCTTAACCATTGTGCAGCAGCCCAACAGCTGCTGTGGCAGTCGGTCTCGGAGTCGAGGACAGATGTCGCCCTCTTATCAGACCCGTACCGCATCCCTGCCGGCAACGGCAATTGGGTGTCGGACGGGTCTGGAATGGTGGCAATCTGTACAACGGGACGGTTCCCGGTTCAAGAGGTAATACACCCCACCGCCGAGGGTGTGGCGATTGCCAAGATCAATGGTGTGTTCTATTGCAGCTGCTACGCCCCACCAAGGTGGCCAATAGAACAGTTCTACCAGATGATCGACAGGCTCTCGTCGGACCTAGTTGGCCGGAAACCGGTAGTCATAGCGGGAGACTTTAACGCTTGGGCAGTGGAGTGGGGCAGCCGCTGTACAAATAGCAGGGGTCAAGCGCTAATGGAAGCGCTTGCGAAACTCGATACTGTGCTAGCTAATAATGGCTCCGCTAGTACATTCCGTAGAAACGGAGTGGAGGCGTGGATTGACCTAACATTTGCCAGCCCGAGTCTGGCTCCATGCATGGAATGGAGGGTAGACGAAGGCTACACCCATAGCGATCATTTAGCAATCCGCTTTAAGATCAACTATGGTGTGCAGCATCCGAGGGCGGGAGATCCCTGTCAGGTACGCGGGTGGAAGTCCAATCACTTCGACAGCGAAGCTTTCACCGCGGCCCTGGGACTGGAGGCCAACACCGACAGTCTAAGCGGGGATGCGCTGGTAGCTGTTCTATCACGCGCGTGCGACGCCACTATGCCGAGAAAAACACTGCCAAGAAACGGTAGATGCCCGGTATACTGGTGGTGCGCCGAGATTGCAGCTCTACGGTCAGCCTGTCTCAGAGCCAGACGTAGGATGCAAAGGGCTCGCACCGAGGATGCAAGAGAGAACCGCCGTGAAGTGTGTCGAGCTGCGAAATTGGCCCTAAACAAGGCTATTAAAAGCAGCAAGAGAGCGTGTTTCGACAACCTGTGTGAGAGCGCCAACGCGAATCCGTGGGGTGACGCCTACCGGATTGTGATGGCCAAGACCAAAGGGGGCTCCTCACCCCCAGAACGGTCTCCGGACCGGTTGGCAACGATTATCGAAGTACTCTTCCCGTCTCGAGCCACAAGCCCCTGGCCACCTGCACTACGAGACAGTGCGGGCACGGTCGAAATGGTGGCTCCAGTGACGAATGAAGAACTACTCGCAGTGGCTAAATCCCTAGCAATGAACAAAGCTCCAGGGCCGGATGGAGTTCCAAACAACGCTCTCAAGGCAGCGATCATAGGGAACCCGAACATGTTCAGGCTAGCTATGCAGAGATGTCTTGACGAGTGCCGTTTCCCCGATAGATGGAAAAGGCAGAAATTGGTGCTGTTGCCGAAGCCCGGGAAGCCGCCAGGCGACCCATCGGCGTACAGACCAATTTGTCTGATCGACACGACTGGCAAACTGCTTGAGAGGATCATCCTCAACAGGCTCACCCCGTACGCGGAAGGTACGGACGGTCTGTCAAGCAACCAGTTTGGCTTTCGGAAGGGTAAGTCAGTAGTGACACTTGACGTGAAGAACGCATTCAACAGCGCAAGCTGGGATGCCATCGCGCTCTCGTTACACCGGCTTAGCCTACCGGTGGGTCTGTACCGGATCCTGGAAAGTTACTTCCAAAACCGCGTACTGCTATACGAGACCGATGCCGGTCAGAAAAGGGTTCCGATTACCGCCGGAGTCCCGCAGGGCTCGATCCTAGGCCCGGTGCTATGGAACCTCATGTATGACGCGGTTCTGAGACTGAACTTCCCTCCTGGGGTCAAGATCGTCGGCTTTGCCGACGACGTAACCTTGGAGGTCTACGGGGAATCAATTCCTCAGGTAGAACTAACCGCAGAACACGCGATTAGCACGGTGGAGGAATGGATGAGCGCGAGAGGCCTGGAGCTCGCTCATCATAAGACGGAGGTAGTTATCGTCAACAACCGCAAGTCGGCACAACATGCAGTTATCCATGTGGGAGAAGTCGCGATCATTTCACAGCGAAGTCTGAAGTCTCTCGGAGTTATTATAGACAACAAGCTGACCTTCGGCAGCCATGTCGACTATACGTGCAAGAGAGCGTCGACTGCTGTTGCGGCTCTATCGAGAATGATGTCCAACAGCTCAAACGTGTGCGCCAGTAAACGTAGGTTACTGGCAGGCGTTGCCGTATCTATCCTCAGGTACGGCGGCCCGTCATGGTCAAGAGCACTGAGGGTAACCAGTTACCTACAGAAACTGGAGAGCACCTACCGCCTGATGTGCCTCAGAGTGATATCGGCCTACCGCACGGTATCACACGATGCATCCTGCGTGATAGCGAGCATGATGCCAGTCGGGCTGGTCATTCAGGAAGATGAGGAGTGCTTTGAGCTACGTGGAAATAGGGGAGCCCGCGAGCGCACCAGGGTGACCTCGGTCGCCAGATGGCAGCGTGAGTGGGACAACTCCTCGAAAGGTAGGTGGACCCACCGGCTGATACCTAGCATATCGAGCTGGGTGGGAAGACCCCATGGGGAAGTTCACTTCCACCTGACACAATTCCTGTCAGGCCATGGCTGTTTCCGTCAGTACCTCCACAGGTTCGGGCACGCGGAGGTCCCAGTCTGCCCGGACTGCCCAGGTGTAGTTGAAACTGCCGAACACATACTGTTCGTATGTCATCGGTTCGACGTCGAAAGAAGAGCAATAGTTGACGTCTGTGGCTGGGACACAACCCCTGATACCCTTATTCAGCGGATGTGTCAATCGGTGGAGAAGTGGAACGCAGTCTCGGCTGCTACCATCCAGATTTCCAGTAGGCTACAGGTAATCTGGCGAACCGATCAACAGACGACGGGCACGGCTAACTAATGATTGGTTAGCTGGAGCGAAAAAGGCCAAGCGCAAAAAAGGGAGTGAATGGTCTGTTCATGCCGAGGCAGGTTTGGCGCAGCGAATGGCAACCGCGTAAGGGGTAAACCCAGCCACCCCGAAGCAAGACAGAAGAGTGAGTGTATAGGCGTATAAGTGGACTGCCTCATGCCAAGACGGGAGGGTCGTAGCGTAGTATGTTGGAACTTAGCTATCGATGCCTCATGGCGTGGCAGAGGAGTGAAAGGGTGAGCATCCAAGTCAGTCTCACACGGCATGTTAAGGGTGAGCACAAAAGTCAGCCTCACAGGTATGGTAGAGGCTAGCACAAAAGTCAGCCTAGCAAGGAATGAAAAAGGTGAGCACACAAGTCAGCCTCGCATGGTATGTCAGAAGTGGGGCCTAAAATGTCCCACATGGGATGCCAGGGGGAGTGACAAAGGTACAATAGAGTGGCACGATTGAGAGTGAATCAGGTGATAGGGTGAGCACCCAAGTCAGCCTCACATGGTATGGGTAGGGCGAGCACAAAAGTAAGCCTAGCAAGGAATGAGTAAGGTGAGCACACAAGTCAGCCTCGCATGGAACGTAAAAGGTGAGCACAAAAGTCAGCCTCATGTGGGAGTGTTTGAGAGTGAATCAAAGTGCGATTGAGAGAGCACCCAAGTAAGCCTCATACAGGATGTATGAACGCGTGAGTGAGAGTGAATGAGTACATTTAGTACAGCCATCCCCTCAGAAGTAATACCGAGAGGTAGTTCCTGGGAGGAATGATGGCGGAGCCCAATGGAGTTTAGTCGGTATTAATGGCTGGTCACCATTCGAGTCCGACACGCCCCCAGTGCACCCCGTGTGGTAGATTGGACCCTACCAATAGCACGTGTACTGGGCTAGGACATAAAGGTCTTCTCCATTGTAAAAAAAAAGCTGTAAGCTGCGCTACACCTAGAATCGCTGGATGGACCTTAGCACCTGCTGGCTGGCCCGTTGAGTAGATTAGGTCCAACGGCGGGGACTAGACCGAGTAGATCGGGACGAAGCGGGGAGCTAAATGGCTCACAGAAACGAACATTTGTATCGGGAGAAAACTACGGCTCGGTTTCGCGAAAATCTCTCTTGCCGTGGAATTCTCCGTCTGAGTAGACTAGATCCATTGTTCGGGACTAGACTGAAAACAAGTTCGCAAACAAGTAAGGACAGAAGCTGAATGGCTCATCGGGGAGGTGGAGTGAAATGGAACGAAAAAGAAACCAAAGGACTCAATGGAGTTGTGATGATTAAATCAAAGAAGAATCGGTATCGGGAGAACTTCCTATGCCGGGGAACTCTCCGTCGGCGTAAGCTAGATTCACCGCCAGGGACTAGACTGTGTAGACCGCGACAAGACAATACCAGTCGCGGGTCGTCGGGGCACCAGCGAACCGGACGCCCTACTCCACCGGAATCGCCGAACTGACCTTGACACCTGGCTGGTTGGCTCGGTTTCGAGAGAACTTTCCTCGCCGGGGAATTCTCCGTCGGAGTAGCCTAGGTTCATTGCCGGGGACTAGAACGAATAGTTGCCGCCCAGATTGTCTTCGTTGGGAAAAAGCACTAAGTATCGACCCGCAGCTAGTTCTTCGACTGCCTTGGTCTGGGTGGTTATTGATGAACTGGTGGTGTGTCGAGAAGGAGTGGTTCTGTAACCGTACTGAAGAAACTAACTACTTAGCAGTTGAAATGGAGTGGGTGCTATGCAAATAAAAACCCCTCCCCGAAGTAATGCCATAAGGTAATGCAGGGGAGGAATCAGGTTCTGGTCAAGAGCAGTGCTTTTAGCGGGTTATGTGAGGGCAACCACAAACCCGTTCCCTGCGACGTTAGGGGTTTTGTACATTTTTTCCTGTCTTAGGGCATTTTTGAAAGTTTTTAGTGCTCAATAAAAATATACAGGCATTGTCCCAATTTGTCGACCAGAGTCGATTGACATATGATACTCGACGCTCCGGGCCTCGGAAAAAGTTTTCAAAGATAAAGCGATTCCTACATATTTCTTTTGTAAGAAATGTAAAAAAGTACATCAAGTTTGAATTTAGCTCCATGAAATTGCCCTAAGGTTAAGTTTTCGCCGAATTCGGAAAAATTTTAAGATCTTGTCCGACTTTTATATGGAGGGTGATCAAGTTAGCGAAGGTCAGCTACCTGACTAGTGGGCTATGGAAGCTTAAGTTTTCTAACTATAATGTATGCATTGTTTGTTGTAGTTTGGAATTTCAACCAAATGTAATATGCTTTATTATTAATTCGAATAGCAAAAATTTCGCATGAATTCATTAAATTTAATTTTCCTGGTGCATAAGCACATATTAATGGATCGTTTTTCGTTTTCTTTTCTTATGGATCGTTTTATAAATATCCATGAACCATAATTTAACGTTCGATATATGAATCAATACAAAGCATTTCTAATGTTACATCTTCTATGGACCAAGAAAAATTATTTAGCAAACATTTTCATCAAATTTATGGAACTTTTTCAAACATTTTATTGCTCCATTTTGTAATACCGTGGAACATTTTTGTCATTATGGAACATATCGACGTGTTTTAATGCACATTGTTAATATTCTATGGATCAATGTCAGTTAATTTATGGCGCAAAATGTAGCATTTTATGGAACATTTTCAATATTTTAATGGGCATTGGTTGATTTTAATTGCTCTTTTATTACTATTTTAGTGTTCTTTTGCGACAATTTTATGGCTCAATTCTACATAATCTATGGATCAAATCACCCTTTTATGGATCATTCACACTGTTTTATGTTTTTTGTTTTATGGAACATTTTTTATGGATCGTTTTTCAATTTTTTATGGATCATTTTTGTTGTTTTAGCGGCGCAAACTTAGGGCTGCCGGTTTTGGTTTGTTCCAAACTTTCGAGTGGGTGATTCCCCCCTTGGTTATTTTCGAGTGGGTAGGACTACCCATACTACCCACGTGTTCCGCCGGCCCTGTCAGTAACTGTAACGGTAGAGATTTGATAGTATGCGCAGAACGATTTTTCCCCCAAATATGATCCTCTATCACCCATCGAGAGATTTGAATACATTTACCTTATCCAAATATCATAGTAAATTTAGGGCAACTGTAATATACAAATCATCCAATAAGAAAGCTCGCTAAAAACTGCTTCAGTATATTTTTATCGACAATCCCTGAGTTACTTCCTTTTTATTTTAAAATTTGGAATTCTTTTCAAATTTTTTTTCATAAACTCAAAACCTTTACTGTCATTTGTGGGGTTGTGCGGATAGTAGTTGCTATACACTAAGTGTCGCGTGTGGCACCGTTCGCAGGTATGCCTCCAAAATAAAACCCTTTAGTGTGAAGTGAACAAACATCACCACTCCACTGTATCTCCCTAAGTTGCAACCGAGCGAGCGCGCTGCCAGTGAGCCACTAGGTTCCAATCAGAATCGTCACAAATCTCCAATTCATTCATCCCGTCAACTGGCAGCTGAAAGCTGCAAACCATTCTAGTTTCTGCCAAGTCAGGCTAATAAGCAAATAGTTGGAACACACACGCTTCGTAGTTTCTATTTCTCATGTTCTAAACGACGTTGGAGAACGACGATGACGACGACGACGACGACCGTCACTTGGAAATAGAAGTATCATTTTTTGTCAACCCTTCTCTCATCATGTGTCGGAGGAGGTGGCAGTAAGTGGAGAGCTATTTTCTACATTTCGCTTCCTGCAAAATGGCATGGATTTTCCTGTTTCGCGCTTCATACATTTTGTGTTTTTTTTGTAACCTCACACTCTCCACCAAATGCACAACTTTCCTTCCCGAAAAACTGGGAACGCACGCGGAACAGGCAGCACGTTATGCCCATTCGAGCGTGAAGCTGAAAATTTTCTCTTTCATTTAACGCTTCTCACTTTCTGCAGGCGACTCGAGCGAGGAGCTGCGATGCTGGACGGTACACCGTCGAGGAATAGTTCGGGACGATGATATCCCCGCGTGCATTCTCTTCGATGGGAGGGATGAGCGTTACGGAGGCCATCCGATGGTGCATAAGTATACACTCACTCACGTAGCTATACGTAGGTGTAGTTTGTGTATAGCAAGGCAAAAGGCACATCGCTTAGCACGCTCTCGACCACCATTCATTTGCATATTTTTGCATGGAAATGATTGCTATATTACGCCATTAGTAAATGCTCTAGTCGAGGAAATTGTTATTCTGGTTCGATGGCAGGCAGGATTATCGGCTGCGCACTAATCTAGTCAAGATGAATAAATGTTAGAGTATAATTGTGACAGATTCTGTTGCAGAGATTCGTGTAATGGTTTCTCCGAATTTAGTGCGAAATTTACATAATGGATTGCGTTAGTGCTAGACAAAATTCAAGCAACATTTGGTTTATTTTGTTTCTAATTTCGGCAATGTGCCGCTCTTGCTGCACTTCAACCTAACCGATTTTCATATTTAGGTGAAATCTATTATTTCGGGATATTTGTTTATTGAACGCTCTTTGAAACTCGTGCTCTTCTTGGTTTCGGTCGGCACTTATTGAATTTTTGGAGGCCCAGAAAACCAGATCACGTATTCGGAATAACATAATCATCGCACGGTTGGGTAGCGCGGGTATTTTTTTTCCTGGTATAGCTACGGATTTCCAGCCAGAAGCCGGCACATTCTGAAATGTTTGTTTACAAACGGCTTTGAATTTTAGTTTCTGGCCGTTCGTTTGCTTTTTTACGACACACACCGCTCTGCGTGCCCGGTATTTGCTGGACCTTCTCGAGTGAGAAAGAGTCGAGCAGTTTGGAGCCGTTCAAATGGAAATGTTGATAGATGGAACCAGTTCTGCTCAGTTGGATGTCTATTGATTTTCATAGGATAGAATTATTATATCACGCTTATTTCTAGATTAATTATTTTATCAGTAGTTATGCGTGCCATCTTTAGGATTGCTTATTAGTCACATGAAACGTAACTAAAGAATATCGCGTACTGTCATTTCTGATGTATTTGATATAATTTTTTAGTCGGTAGCAGGGAAAACCCTCTGAAACTGAGATTCTTCCAATCTCGCTCTTCAGGGTGTATAAATCCTCCTCATCGTTTGAATCAATAGCCTACAAATCTACAAATTGTATATATATATATATATATATATATATATATATATATATATATATATATATATATATATATATATATATATATATATATATATATATATATATATATATATATATATATATATATATATATATATATATATATATATATATATATATATATATATATATATATATATATATATATATATATATATATATATATATATATATATATATATATATATATATATATAAACATTTAACATTGAAATTAGCACATAAGTTTTAATTTAAATACTTCTAGAGTGGTGCTAAACCTTTTTCACTGTTAGAAGACTATTAGGAGACAGGTGAAAATTAATTCCACTAGAATAACGATTGAATAGACGATAATTGCTGGAAAATTGTTCATGGAATTCTTAGGAAGGGATGAAATCGGACACTACGTAGATGAATGTCCAGATTTAAAAGCTGCAGGAAATCGGAGCAATCAGTTCGTGAATAAAACATACATTTCTTGATGACACAAACTAGTACGTATGTTTATAGAGTTATAGTCAACAGTCTGATTTGAAATGAAAATTATCCGCTAGTTTTGCAACTTGCAATGGAAAGCGATCGAATGAAAATCTCTGAAAAGACGTTCCATAAACAATTTGCGGCATGGAAATGCACACTTTTCATAAACGTTCAATCAACAATCCAAATCCCGTCTAGCATCGTAACCCGGCTCAAGCCAGTTCTGTTTATTCAATCACTTGTCTTTCGTTACTATTTTCGAATCTGCAAAACTAACCCCGGCGAGATCCGAGATTCGTATAAACATTGTATCGACCGAGTCATAACATCCCCGGACAGAGGAGTTACGCAATCCGATAAAGTCTTGCCTCCATGCAGCTGACTGAGCTGGCAAATCAGCCTGGTCCACCCCGGGTAGTGCAGTGCTGACGATCAATTGGGTTCCTGAAGTTACAGTTTCTGTGTGGGTAAACATTTCTCTCAAAATAGTCGACACGTTATGTGTATAGTAAGCCATAGTCGTATCACGACTGCAGCCCGATGTAATATGGTTAGGCAGATTGAGCGAAAGGAAATATCAATCTGCCAATTAAATCCTGGTAGCAAACCAAGCTGAAGAAAAGTACATGACAGGAGGTCGTCCGCTTGATACGTCACTAGTGAAATTGCAAGGAGGGTTGGCTTCCTTTTTTCTAGGGACCATTCATAAGTTACGTAGCGCTTTAAGGAGAAGTAGGTATGACAAAATGTGACATATTGTGGCATACGGGGGAGGAGAGTAAGCTAGAGTGTTACGTAATAAGTTTTTATTGAAGAATTTTTTTTGAGCTAATAAATGAGGGGATAATTAAATGTGTGATAATTTGTTACATGGGGGAGGGGGGAGTCAATTTTGAGATATTCTTGCGTTACGTAATTTATGAGTATTCCCTATTACGTTGCTTCGCTAACTCTTCTGTTTGTAATGAATGATTTGCTCATCAATGTGTGTTTTAACTCTAGAACGGTTTCGAGATTTATTACGTGGCGGCAGAGCCATCTTAAGACCATTCGTGGTCCCTGAACACTATTGAACGAAGGAGCCCTTATATATGAACAGCTGTAAAGAGAATTAGAGTAACATTCGATGAATACGATTATGCGTCACATCACAGAGATGAAATCAATTTATCGTATTTCTCGGTTTCTCTGATAGAAGCACCCCGATCCAGTGTCGCTACTGGCCAGAGACCAGCTCAGTCGTCCCGGCTCTGCGTTCGGAGGTCGTGAAGAGGTCTTCCGAACTCCCTCCTCAGGCGAGTATGTTGTTTTGAATGATAAACAGCTCCCTGAAAACCTCTGGTTCATGGTACACCGTCGCATACAGTACATGATTTTCAGTTTGTCTACTACCAGAATGTTCGCGGAATGAGAACTAAAACGCAGGTCTTCTTGCTTGCCCTCATTTCCTGCGACTACGATATTATCGTTCTCACCGAAACTTGGGTACGTGATTATATACTAAACGCTGAGCTATCGACGAACTACGCATCTATTGATGCGATTGCAGCTCTTCTAGCAGCCATCTAAACTGCGGAGGTGGTGTTCTTATAGCGATTAGGATAAATCTAACTATAACTGTATTAAAATTACTTGATTGTGAATCCTGGAACTGTACTAAAGTTGCCTGGATGTGGAACAAGTTGTCGTACGCGTTTCACTGCCAGACCGATCTTTATATGTTTGCTGCATTCAACTGAGACCGAACAGCGATCTCGACATGTACAACCTTCATTCCTCTGCGGTCCAGAATATTCTTGAGAAGACCAACCGACAAGACAATGAATGTACTTGTTGTAGGAACAACAGTACCTAGAAACATTGCCAACGAATATTATCAACCTTCCTCGACCTAACGTAAATGATGCCGATGTATTCAGCGCACAGAGGAGTAACTAGAACAAATTCTTGGCCAAAAACCAAAATTTTTTTTTTCGATTTTTTTGTTTCGTTATATTTTTTTACATACCTAAGAACCTACTGTATAACGTGGCAAAATTAGGAGTATATTAAAAATTGTTAAGGAATTTTTGCATGTATGCCCAACGGTGATATTTTAAGGGATATTTTAATCGTTTTCGTTATATATTCAGCAAAATCGCTTTCTAGTGATGATGACTGTATTAAATAAGACAATATTATTACAAACCTAGTTCAACACAACCGTTTGTTTAACTTCAGCTTAAAACTAACTAAAAAAAGTAGACTTGCTGTGTATTGCACCAACTTTAAAAAATACCTTTTTTAAACATTTTATTCCAAATTTGATTGATAAAAAAGTTACATTATACGTCTAGATCCGGCAAAGTTGCTGAAGCAGTATTACAAAACAAGATTTCAGCTATACAAAAAATATTCGAACTCTTCCGATCTTGTCCGATCTACCAATCCCAAGCGATTTGAAAATATTGAAATTTTTACTAATTTGAGGTACACCGAAATGCTGTAGGGCCAAATATTATGTTTGCCAAAATGTATCTCTATGAAAATATGCACAGGCGTCCCTTTTCTTCTCCCTTTCCAATTGATCAAATGTTTATGCAACTGGAAAAACAAATGTATTCACAAAGATCACCTAGAAATTACTAGTATTCGAAAGGATATAGAAAATTGACCTCTGCACTGGTAGGTGGGTAGATGCCAAATTGTTCCAAAAACTAGTAATTGTCTATTTTTAGTTCATATTAAGGCATAATAACAACAATTTCATTCAATGGTACCAAGTCTCTGTCGACGACTACATTCTTATTTATTTAAGTTTTAAGTATCGGTGTAGGTGGTGTACTGACAGTGTTGGAAGAAATAATGAATTTCTGCTATTGGAATGAACCATACCCAACAAACATTTCGTGGTTTTATAAACGTTTTAACAGTTGCTTTATTCAGCTCTAGCTGAACATTGGAAGTATACGTGTAATCATATATCGTTTATTCCACCCTTAAACATCCGGGATTTGGAGAATTTATTCAGCTTGTCTGATTAAGACACATGAAAGAACAATTCTTCAGCACGTATACAGCCTGAAGAAATCAACAGTTCAGCTTTATCAATAAACCTTTTCGTTACCGCTATTCAGCTGAGAGAATTATCATAGGAAAATTGTTAAAAAAGACATTTATTTCAAGTTACAGACGCCATCAATCTCTTTGGAAGCCATATTCTTTTATTAGTGTTCCGCTACAGTTATGGCGATTTCGCTTGAACCTGAAACTGAGTCAGGTTCTAACCCCAACCGCTGTCAGTTCATACATTTTGACAGCAGTTGGGGTTAGGAACTGACTCAGTTTCGCCTCAAACGAAAACCACATTAGAGAAAAATTGTATTAGCTTGTTGGATATCATATCACGTACCTGGATCCGAACCAGCAACCTGTTGAATACTAAAGCACTTACCTTACTGTCTGCACCAATCTTGCATACATCCAATGCTTAAGATTTCACCGATGTACCGACAAGTCTAGGCTGCTGAATAGAGTCTGTACAAAGGCTACAGTAGCCTTCTATAGATTTGAGTGAACCTAGTTGGCTTGGGTTCGAATCCCAACCTACGATAATTTTTTTATTTCATTTTTTTAAATTAATAATTTTTAGAACATTCGGGAATTTTAAATTAGATAATTTATTTATTTAAAAAATGATGATTATAGTCGTTTTTGTTTCCAAGGTGAGGATTTATGGTTGTCACAAAACATTTAGATAAGTAAAAATGGGTGTTATATGAAAGTGGTGGTAACTGAATGATGGATTGAAGTCATTTATAATTCTAAGGTGGCAATCTCCTCAATTTATTTACCACTCCCTGACAAATGATTTTCTTTTGCATTGTGATTTTTTTGGTAAGCGGAAGTCGCTGTTCGAATTCAATAGTTTATTTATTTATATCAATTAAGTTCGCCAGCGTGAATAATCATTTCATTGTACCTTTGTTTGCAAGTCGATGGATAGAAAAAAATCATGGTAACAATGCTGGTGTCAAAAATTTATAGCAACGTTGGAAAAAAAAGTTTCTCTTGTGTTCAATCTGAGAATATTCTTGTTTCACAAGTAAACAGACCGTTTCGAATTAAAAGGTATATTTACATAAACGAGGGCGCGTGTGATTTGGTAAGCTTGTACATTGAAAAACTGTAAATCGTGTATTTCCCGTGGTGAAAACTCAGTAGATATAAAAAAACTAAATAAACTTTCTTTATTTCTTTACTCACCTAACTTAATATATGCAAAACATCTCAATTTAAATATACCGAAATAATAAAAAAAATCCTTCACTTAATAGTAAAAAAATATTGTGTGTGTATTGGGACTCGAACCCAGGTCGGTTGCCATTCCTCATGATTTGCTAATCGCGCCAATTTTTGTAGTAGTTACAATTACCTTTGTTAAACACATAATTCAGCTAAAAGTCAAAGGTGGTATAACGGCAAATGTAAAGGTAGAAACAACCTTTTGAAGACATGTAGTGCAGCTTAATGATTAAAGGTAATAGTATTGGTAACAGCATCGTTTATTCAACTCGCAATTCAGTCTAATTAAGATGGTTGAATAAAAGCTTTAATATTGTCGCTATTACATTTATTAGCAGTATAGTTCAGCCTATTTGGAACTGGCGAATACTGGATTTTAAATAGGCTGAATAAACTGTTAATGTTTAAATAGTTCAGCGAAAGTTTTATTCAGCTTACATAACCTTTAATCAGCTTTAAATCAACACGTAGTCTTATAGTTCAGCTCCTAATGTTTGTTGGGTAAGTTTTAAAATCGGTATAACTATCTTTGAAAATTCGTAGCTAGTTACCGTCTTCGACAAAGTTTTTAAGCAAGGTTTGAACTATAGTTTTATAAAACTGGCTTTTCATATTGAGTGAAATAGCTATCTTTATAAACGTAAATGATAAATAATTGATTTCCCCATATAAAAACCAAAAACAAACTTTGAACGAGATGCGCAAACCTGGGAAGCGACCGACCGCTCTCAAATTTTGCACATGCATTTGGGACCACAAAAGGTAGGTACTCAAAAAGTGCTGTGCTGAAAAATGTCATATGTCGAGCCACCCTACTGCTATAGTTCCTATCCATAAGGCTGGATACATCCACAATAACAAGAATTACAGAGGAATCTCATTATTAAACCTGCTAGCTGAAGTTCTGGAAAAGTTTATCTATAATGCGATGTGCGCTGCAACTTCCAACATAATTGACGGCTGTCAGCATGGATTTTTGAAAAAACGTTCTGCCACTTTAAATTTGTTTACACAAGTTTTTTGGTTTCAGCTGTCGAGAAGCGTCAATAAGTGGACGCAAATTATTTTGATTTCGCGAAAGCATTCGACAAGGTGCCCCACGACATTGTTCGTTTGAAACTGGAGCGACTAGGTTTTCACGGATGGGTAACCAGGTGGCTGCATTCCTACCTCTCTGAACGATCCACTTTCGTTCGAATTGGTACCACAGGTTCAAGCACGTTCGAAAGGCCAACCAGTGTGCCTCAAGGAAGTCACCTGGGGCCACTTATCTTTCTCTTATTTATCAGCGATATCTGCACCCGCATCAAGTCTGGAAAACTACTTTATGCTGATGATCTGAAAATCGTTCAATTGCCTCAGGAATCGACTCTGCTGTGCTTCAAGCTGATATAGACAATATAGAGGAATGGTGCTTACTAAACGGCATGCAGATCAACGTCGATAAATGTAAGATAATAAGTTTCGGACGCTAGGCAATTCTAAGCCGTTGCATATATACGCTTCACGCCGCTATTCAGCGTAAAAAAGTTTTTTTTTTTAAATTTGGGTGAAACGAATCGATTTAAAAATTTTGTGCATTATAATGTATAATTTCAATAAAATTTTGTATCGACAAGCGACTCGGTGACGAAGCTTTTTGTAGAGTGTCTCTGGAAAAACACGACATGCGGCGTTAGCCTTTTGAAAACTTCTTGACCGATTTATTTCAAACTTTGCATACACATTCTGCGTAAAAAATACCTAACCCCTGAGTTGAGTTTTCATTGGGCTGAATAAATCGTTAATATTTAAATAGTTCAACGAAAGGTTTATTCAGCGTACACAGCCTTTAATTTGCTTTTAATCAGACAAGTAGTTTTATAGTTCAGCTCCCAATGTTTAATGGGTTTCGCCATTCATTATTCGTACCGAAGATCTCGGATCGAGTCGGTGTGATGTGATAATAGATGTTTTGATTCGGTCTTGCATTATGCATATTGTTCGCTGTGATGTTCGCTTCTTATGAGGATTGAACAAAAATCAGTTTTGTAACCCTGATCACACCGATCGCTGAAATCCGGATTAGAGATAAGTACCTTTTATACTCCACGACTCAAACGACACCCAGGATTATCGAGCGGTCTAAAATAGAACGAAGCATTTAAAATTGATAAAAATTTCGAAGGGCCTAATGGAACATTTTTCGGCTATGGTAGGATTATAATATCTATATACCCTCACTGGAAGTCGAAATCCAAGGCGTCGTAAGCTTGACGTGTGAGAATCTGCTGGAGTAAGGGACTGGCTCCTTTATAAACAGGATTGCAAGCGTTTGCACTCAGGGGCCGTACACAAATGACGTAGCTTTTTTTCGGCAATTTTTAACCCCTCCCTCCCACCACGTAGCATTTGGTCACAAAATTCTAACCTCCCCCTCGTAAATAACGTAGCATTTACCTACCCCCTCCCCCTCATCCCATACAATGCGCCCGGGAGATGAAAAAAAATTACATATGTTTTTCAATTATTTTAAATACCTACATGTCCTTTCAAAATGTTTGACGACTTTTATCAACATTTTCATTATAACAGCAAATTGCGTGTAAAATAAGCCCATTTCATGACAAATGTAGTGTTGATAGTTTTGTTTTGAATTTTATAAGTCAAAGGGAGCATGAAGAGAAGTTCTCTCAGTTCACAATCGTGCAGCCGCCAATGATTGTAAGAAGCATACGTTCATCTAAATTACTAAATTTTGTTTGGTTGAATCCGAAGTGAAAATTTAATTCAGCTTTCAAACTAAGTCTACTAATTAGCAACATTAGCTAACTAATGTAGCAAGTTAAATCCGCATACAAAATCTTTTTGTATTTTCGCAAACTTTCAATTCCGCGAATCGTAAAATTTACCTCATGAAAAACCGCATCAAAAGTAACTTGTTTGAATTTAAATTTATTTCTCTTGGGAATGGATGATCATTAAATTGTTTTCTCTAAACAATGGGTTTTAAACTTAATGCTACGTCGCACAACTTCTGACCCTACCCTTCCCCTCGTCACACTTCGTCACAAATTTGGTATACCCTTCCTACCCCCCAAAATGCTACGTCATTTATGCATGGCCCCTCAGTATTAATAGTGGGGATGAAATGAAACCATCCTAAGCAGCACTTGTAACAAGCAACGACAGCGATTAGTTGCATAAGCAAAGGCTTTTACACGTGCGCTTTTTGGGTTGCTAAACCAGCGCAATAATGGTTGCCAGATACCTTTATGTAACGAATTATGTTGCTGAAACTGGTGTTGCTCGGGATGTTCCTAACAAACCATTCTAAGAGTTCTTTCGCTGAAATTTTGAAGAGAGCGATGCCACCACCTTTATCAAACTCTTTTTGGTTGCCTCCTAACGAAGGCAACGCTCACATCCCATCCTATGAGATCCCATTAAAAGTCTGTTGTTAGCTTATTTGCCAACAGTATAAACATTTTTGAAGCAATTGACTACTAAATAACTCCTCCGTTAAGCAATCAGATGGTTAATTCATCGATCGAGGTCACGGATTCGATCACAGTTCTTCAGTGGGATTGCTGAAACGATTCTATAAAATTCTAATAAATAGTTGGAAATTGGTGAAATTTGCTTGCAATCCGATATAGATCTCAACTTTCACGATTTTAACTTCATTCGCTTAAGTTGACAAACTCCCTACGGAGGAGTGCTTCTGGGGATCAAAAAGTATCTACTATTTCTTCTACAGAATTAACCTTCCCTCTATACCAGGTATCGAAGTTTGGCGCTTTTTAATTCAAAAGCTATAGCAAAGATCTTTGCACCGACGACTACCGGTATCATAGAATTTCTGTCCGCGCCGGGACTAGTTTTAGGAGACTTTAGCTATCACAGTACGTAATCCGTAATTCCCACGGTAGCGACCGATAGTAGTCTCAATCATCAGCCATTCAAGGCCATCAGAATAAATCAATGTTGCGTTTGACCTTACACGAACCATCGTGTAATACGCTGCCGCGATATTCGAATCTATCAACTAGACACAGGTACTTGCTCTAGAGAAAGTATACAAGCTTTTGTCTAACTTTATTCTCGATACCGCGATTCAAGCTCAGCCGAAACGAGTACCCAGTGTAAACATCCAAAAACGTTCTCTCAATCCTTGGCTGAACAAAGATTGCTCAGACGTATACACACAATTGAGGTTTTACGCTAGTTTTATAGCCACCAATAAAACTTAGATTGCACTTGTAGCATGTTATAAAACTTCATTTGTTACTTGGGTTGACATGTTATTCGCTAACTATCGACAGTATGCGACGTCAGAAACGAGAATGATGAAAATCGAGAGACGTAGTTCTTGGCACCGATTTGTTGACGGGTAATGAGAGAAACATCGATAAGATATTCTTTGGGGCATGGCCCGGCGTATGCGAAACCGAAACAGCACTAACGAGAGCGTGGAATATTCAAACCATTGTACATTCGGTTTCACCAAAAAGGTTTGTCCGGATTCTGCTCGCGCACTGAAGACCAATCGCGCCGTGTCTCCGCATAATACCGCAAACGAAACACCGCTTTTGATGGTGGGGTGAGATATCATTATCCCATACGGTTGGAGACAAGTGAAGGTCATCGTCCTCAAAAACCAGAAAAATCAGCCTCCGACCACAACTCGTATCGACCGATTGCGATGCTGTCATGTATCAGGAAGTGTTCTAGGAAAAGATTTTTTCCGCCTCGACAATTGGGACGAAACAAATTGCTTACCGTCTGATACACAATTTGGTTTCCGCAAAGGCAAAAGGACGAGTTGTTTTCAACAGAAATTCAAATGTCTATGCTAGCGAAGAGCAGATGGCAGCAGTTTCCTTGGACATTTCTATCAAAGTTCGTTCAGAGCAGCTGCATCAGTATGGTATTTCACTGATTTGAAGCACCTTTTTGTCTGAAAAGCATCCTTGTTCTTTTCGCATGACGAAGTCAAAAGTAGGTCTAATTTTGCCCAGATGTCACTTAGCAGTAATCAAAATAAATAAATTTTTCCTTGCAATTGTAATGAATCAGCTCTCCATGAAAATAATAAGCTAGTTGTGTTTCAGATAAATTCGGTTATAAGCGAGTAAGTTAATTGTACAACATTTCAAACTTGTAGTCAGTTTCAAACAAATATCAGTTATATATAATTGGGATTGAATCTATATAATTGACATTAAATTAAATGCTCAAAAATCAACAAACAACAGGATGACAGAGACAAGCCACATTTAGAATCTAATTCAAGTAGATATATACCTACTCAAATCCTGACAGCAAACCTATGTAACTCGATGAAATCTGTTTCACGTCATCCGGGTTCGGGTCAACCTATAAGGAACAACATTTCTCGTGCCGCAGCTAAGCAATCCGCTACTGTTTTGCTCAATCTCCTCTCGAATTCACTTTCGGCGGTCCACTCTAGTTCCACTGAACTACTGGATACTGGATGCCGGTTCGGAATAGGATGCGGCAGCCAATGTATACATACACACATAGCAACTGACTGTTAAATATCGTTTTATTAAATCTTTTCTAAAAATAAGATATTTATGTTACACGGTTTTCCACTCTCTTTGCCTTGGTTGCCTATCGTTTTAGGAATGACTTCTGTGTCTCTCTTTTAATCTTTCACACTTCAAACGGTCAAGGGAATTGACTCGGGTAGCGACGTTTGATAGTGCGCGGGAGAGTGGCATGGGGGGGGAATTATTAAGGCCTTGCTTCCTATTGCCGATCCGAGGCCGGCGATGGTGGCCAAACATTTAAATGTATTTTTCAATGTAAATATTCGTAGTTTGCCATTTCCTTTCATGAGTCTTATACAGATTCTCGGGACGAAAGTGTTTTCAGAGTGTTGGCTGTACCGTTCGATTCATTTAATTATTGGACACTTTGTATTCGGATTGGGATCCCGAATAAAAAAGTATTTTGGAGTAACAATTTGATTTATTGTATCAAAGTAGAAAAAATATGATATACCATAAATGAAATCGTTAAAATAGGAGAAAATGCTCTAGCGAATTGGGCCACACCATGGATAAATTAAATTTCTACTGTGAACTATACTGTCCACAATAGCAAGTCAGCTACATGTAGATAGAGAATCCCGTGGAACATGGTATTAACTTACGATTATAGGCAGTATACGGGTTGTTGAGTCTTGAAACAATTCTAAAAACCTTATTTTTCCCAAACATTTGTTTGTAAAACACTAACATGCACCAATACCTATACAGTTGAGAGAAATCAATAAAATTGTCAAAAAATCTTTTGATTTGATTGAATATTCATAGTAATTTAAGTTAATATTTTAATGGTAATCATATTGTTTCAAACTATACTGTTATTTTTAATCGGTTTACTAGTTTACTAGTGAAATTATTCTTTAAGGAAAAAACAAATGTGATTTTCTTATAGACAGTCAAAAAAATCCATACAAGGACTTTGGCTAGATTTGGCTCTAAATTGATCCAGGAACTCCTGATAGCAATAGGAATCGATTCAACGGGGACTGGTAGCTGGTAATTTTGTTCTGGTCACTCTGCTAAGTGCGCATCTTTGTATTTGTCATTACTTCGTATTCAGGAGTTCGAATTGTAGAGAACATGTCATATTGAGATAGAAAGTTTCTGGTGTAACTCTAAAGTCCAAATTGAATCTAAGTCTCAGTTTATGATATCTAGGTATAACGTTCCGCAATGTCGCCTACAAGGTACATTCTCGTATTCTGTATGGTAGACTGCATCTGTTGGCTGAATCCTTTGTCGGTTAATACTAAAGCGGGTTTCGATAAGGACAGTCACTGACGGACTAAATATTTACCCTGCGTCAAGTTCCGGACAAATTCCGAAAATACAAAACACGGCGGCGTGCGATTTAGTGAAACGAAACCTACTCTGTCAGATAGTGCTTGAACATGGCTTTCTGACAAAACTGATTCGTATGACGCTGGACGGGTCAAAATAACCGAAAAGACATTGAACTCCTTTGTGATGTTTGATAGATTGAACTCTCTAATCTAGCGCTTGAAGGTGCGATAAGAATATTTGATATGCAAGGCAACGGAACTATCATCACGAGAGCTCACATGTTCTTTGGCTTCGCGGACAATATCAACCTCATTAGTGTTGATCGTGGAGTAGTGGTAGAGGCATTTGTTCCTTTTAAAAGGTAGGCGAGTGATAAAGCGCGAGACAGTCTGAACGGCAGGCTATGGTGGGGTAAAGCAATGTTGGGTTCTGCTAATTCTCTATAAAAAGCCGAATAAATCCGAAAGGATGAACAGAAGAAAGAAGATATTCGGCCGCACCAGGAGAGTATAGGGGAGACGCTCTGGTCGTCAAAGCAAACGACGGCGTGAAGTATGCTGCGATCGTCAAAAGGGTGAGAGAGAATCCCAAGCTGAAGAAGAACATAGTAAGAACCAGGCACTTTAAGAAAGGTGAGTTTCTGTTAGCGCTGAAGAAGGATCCATCGATCAACTGCCCGATCTATTGGGAACTGGTGGCAGAAGCGGTGGGAGAAGGAACAAACGCAAGAGCTGCGCTAATAAAGCAATGTAACCTAGAGAAAAAGCAGATATCAATCAGGTTGAGGAAGGCATATAGTGACACACAGACAGCAGCAGCGATACGCTTATCGCCAACCGAATCCAACCAGCGCATGTCGAACGGTAAGATCAAAGTCAGATGGTCGGTGAGCTCGTTTCGATTGATTCCTAGAGCTACTAGAGGTGAATGAGGTGCCTAGGTTGCGGCAATCAGGCAAGAAACTGCAAAAGCTCGGACAGATCTGATCTGTGCAGAAAATGACAAGTGGGCAGGAGGGCGGAAAGGACCACATGACGGGAGGCTTCTTATACCCAGAGTACAAAAAGGCGAAGGCAGATCAATGACGATGAAGATGGCCGAGCTTAATCTCAACTATTGTGACATTGCACAGCAACTGTTGTGGCAGTCAACAACAGAAACGAAGTGCGACGTTGCTATTATTGAAAAGCCATATCGTGTCACGAAGGCTTCGTGACAGCCTGAATCAACGGCGTATTCGTATGCAGTTGTTATGCTCCCCCATGGTGGACACCAGAGCAGTACAATCGGATTCTGGACGCACTAACCGACTCGTTAGTCGGACAAACACCGGTTACTATATGAGGAAATGTTACCTCTTGGGCCGTGGAGTACGGTAGCAGCTTGTTGAAAGCCTTGGCGAAGCTGGATGTAAGGCTGTCCGTTAGCACATTCCGTAAAGCCGGTTGGAAATCCATCATCGACGTAACATTCTGCAGTCCTTCGCTCATAGATAACATGGCGGTGTTAGTGAACAGTGCACACATAGCGACCACCAGGCGATCCATTACCTCATTCTGCGGTGGAATTGTAACGCGAAAAGTAAGGACCAGCTAGCGGAAGTGGAAAATAAAGAACTTCTTCAAGGATCTTGTTATGCAAGCACCTCATACTGACACCTTCGTCCCAATTCCGAATGCCGATGAACTGTCGGAAACAGTTGCGAGGGCGTGTGATTTAACAATGCCAAGGATAATGGAAGCGAGGAACTGCTGGCGTCCGGCGTACTGGTGGACCTAAGGCTTCAGCACCCTCCGTGCTGCCTACCCAAAAACCAGAAGACGCGTTCAGAGAGCAAGATCTGGGGTAGTCAAAGAAGAGTGTATGGTGACATTCCGGATGGCTAGGGCAGCTTTTAAACGCCATACAGTGTATACTCAAGGAGCTGGGCAGAGAAGTAGATGCTAACCCCTGGGGCAATGCTTAACGGGTTGTGCAAGCTGACAAGCTGAAAATTATCGTCGAGTCTCGAACGACGAGCTTCATATAGTTGCATAGTGGCACTGAAGACCGCGACCCTAGCGGTTCCGGGCATGTTCAGCATAGTTCTACAGAAATACCTGGACGAAGGTCTATCCGGGAAGTAGGATAGATGGAAGATCCAGAAGCTGTTGTTGTTGCCAAAACTAGGAAAACCACCAGGCGATCCATCATCGTATCGGCCTATAGCCAGCTGGATGATTTTAGTAAGTATAGATTCTTGAAAAGGATGTAGACCGTAGATCTCTCCACATTTTGAAAAAGTTTTGAAATATACATGGGTCAGCTCAAATTTTTGTTCTAGGTGTGAATTTAAGAACTTTCGCCAAAAATGGCTTAATTAGGACATGATTTAGAGGTGTCTCCAATCAAAAATCGTGTTTTTGCTATGTTTTCATAGGAAGATTACTTACACTCTGATTTGATAGGCCCTACATGCCCACATATCATCAAAGGTTGTTCCTTACACATATCTTAACATGTTTTAACAGGTGAACATAACTCTAATCGCAATAGAAAATTTGTTAACTGGATTTTTATATTGAAAAGAATACCAAAACCAAGAAAAAATACTGCCAATTTTCTTTGGATTTGATATACTTTTCTATATGAAAATCCAGTTAACAAATTTTCTATTACGATTAGAGCTATGTTCACCTGTTAAAACATGTTAAGATATGTGTGATGAACAACCTTTGATGATATGTGGGCATGTAGGGCCTATCAAATCAGAGTGTAAGTGATCTTCCCATGGATACATAGCAAAAACACGATTTTAGATTGGAGACACCTCTAAATCATGTCCAAATTAAGCCATTTTTGGCGAAAGTTTTTAAATTCACACCTAGAACAAAAATTTGAGCTGACCCATGTATATTTCAAAACTTTTTCAAAATGTGGAGAGGTCTACTAGACAGTGAACACCATTGGCACATTCATTGCGAGCGTGCAGAAAGTATCGAAGCAAAGGAGAAAGGATAATTGTTTCTGCTCGTGGTAAAAATCGATTTGAAGAAGACGTTTAAAGGCGCCAGCTGGGTTGCTGTCGCCTTAGCGCTTCTGAGAAAGCGGGCTTCGGACTATCTGTGCAAGGTCTTGAAAAGTTACTTCCAGAACGGAGTACTCGTCTACGAGACGAACATGGGCCAGGGCTCCATACTAGGCCCAACGCTTTGAAATATAATGTACAACGGAGAGTTAACACTGGAACTGCCCAGGAGAGTAGTAGATCGTCGGCTTTGCAGAAGACGTTGTCCTGACATAGACATTGTGAAAACCTGGAAGGCTGATGTTAAGTTGCAGCTCACCACAAGACAGAGGTAGTGCTGGCCAGGAACCAAAAAATATCCAGCTTATCACGATCAGCATCGGGGGACACTCAATTCCATCGATGCGTTCATTGTAGTATGTGGATGTGATGGTCAACGATCGGCTAAGGGGTTATACCACTGTAGAATTTAAAAAACCGATTTTTTTTTATTGGTCTAAAATGTGTGTTTGGGTTTTGAAAATGATATACCAAAAAACCACAGGCTTCGAAAATTGCTAAATGTTCATATTTTCAATTCTGCTGCAACGCCTCTAATGTACACCCCGAGCGTACTGAAAACTTTGACCGCGTTTTTCTCGAAACCAATTTTAATGAGTTGGCCGGAAACGTTACTAGAACAAATGGTTTTTGAACGTTTTGAAATTTCTATAGTATATTTAAAATTGATTTCTCCTGCGACGTACGCAGGATTTTATTTATTTATTTCCTACGTACGTCGCTTGCTATTATTATAAGAAATCAGAAAATAGTTTTAAACTCTAGGTTAAAAATTACGGGGGATAGGTTTCCGGCCATGGACCCTTTCCAAAAAGACGCATCTACGGAAAAAGGCTGCACAGCCGCCATCTTGTGACAAAATTACTTGAAAACATTATTTTTTGTGCTAAATACCTAGTATTATAAGTCCCATTTGAAAATCTCGATTCACCTCTTAATTGCGTCTAGAAAAATTCATGAAGTATGCCTATTTTTTCGTGTTCTACAGTGATGTAATCTCATAAATTACAACAGCCATGTCGACTATGTAACACATGACGAATGAAGGCTGCGAGGACAACTAACGCATTGGCAAGGATCTTGCCAAATATCGGAGGGGCAAGATACAGCACGAGACGTCTCGTGGCGGGTATCTCCAATACTGAGATATGGCGTACCAGCCTGGGCTGCTGCGCTAAACTCAAAACGGAACCGTACGAAAGCATGGAGAGGTGAATTTGCATTTGACGCAGTTTTTGTCCGGGCACGTATGCTTTCGAAAGTACCTGCATCGGTTTTCGCACGCTCCGTCACCCTTTGCCAGAAGATGTGAATGTGCAAAAGACACCGGAATACGTGGCCTTAGAATACCCTAGGTTCGAAAGAGTTATAAGAGGCATGCTCGTCGTGACAGTCGACAATATCGTCGTGGCGTGGCGAAGGGACCAACAAGTGGCGCCACCGAGTAGAAAACAGCCGTGAAACAACAATTCAGTGTTCGGGTGTTCAATAAATAGTCGTAATTTTTTTTCAATGAATGCAGTATTTTTTATTACAAACATAATGTTTATTCTTCAAAAAACGTCAATGAATATTGGAGAAAAGGCCCTGATCAGCCGTACGACGCAACTTAGTCGCGATGCTCTCACAAGAGCGCTGGACGGCAGTGACGTCTAGCTTCCGGATACAATTCCGGATCCTGGGGGTCAACTGCTTCGTATCCTTGGCCCGCCAATTATTTTTGTACACTAGGGCACTGAGAGAGCAGAAAAATCCTCAATGGGACGGCACTGGGGCAAGTTTGTCGGGTTTCTTTCTCTCGGCACGTACGGTATCTTTTTTTGCTCAAGATACCCCAGCGTCTTCCTGTCGTAATGGGAAGGCGCCTTGACCGTCCATAAGACGTACTTCCCATCCGCATGATGCTCTTTAAGAACGGCAGAAGGATTTTCTCAAGACACTCCTCCTGGTACATTCGTTGATTGATGGCCAGACCGCTCAGTTTGAACCACGGCTTTGAAATCCCTCTGTCCGTTATGGCGATGTACAGCACTTTTTTCAAATTTATGCTTAAACTTATATTTTACTTCGGGGTGTGACCGACTTGTCACTGAGAATAGTAGCTGTCAATTCCTGGAATGTGGGTCTTCGAGAGCGGAAAATAACTTTTGTCGTCCAGCACGAACGACGTCCCGCGGTAGTTCTTCGTCATCCACCGGCACTGTGATTCCACGATCACTATCTGCTCGTCCGTGTACTCGGGGGACCGAGTCTTCTTCCGACAGATGATGTTCCTCCATCTTTAGGGTCCGGTGTATCAAGGTATGGGAGCAGAGATATTTTCGGCCGGCGTCACGCAAACTCGTTTCATCCTTGTTGTCGAACAGCTTTTTCAACGCTTCCTTCTTCTTCTTCGCCATTATCTTCTCCGGACGGCCGCCACCGGCCTTCCGCTCTACGCTTAGGGATGCCAGGATCCGGTAAACTGTACTTACGGGCAGGTTTGCTTGAGCTTAAGGTCACACAAGCTCAAGTAAACCTGCCCGTGAGTACAGTTTACCGGATCCTGGTATCCCTAAGCGTGGATCGGAAGGCCGGTAGCGGCCGTCCGGAGAAGATAATGACGAAGAAGAAGAACGAAGCGTTGAAAAAGCTGTTCAACAACAAGAACGAAACGAGTTTGCGTGACGCCCCCGAAAATATTACTGCTCCCATACATTGATTCACCGAACCCTGTTACTCTACGGTCCAGAAGGGTTAACCGTGCAAGGACCTCGATCCCTGGTCAAGCCACGGGGATCTAGCGAGGCTGGGCTTTGCAACAGCCTTCTTTTTCGGGCCGCTAGCTCGATCGTGAGTAGCACGCTTGCTCTCAGGGTCGGCTCTTTAATAAAGATGCTGATTAAGGGACCGGGAAGAAACGTAAAACAACTCTTTTAATTTACACTTTTATTCCCTATCGACTTACAATGTGTATCTGGTGTGGCGTGTATGTTGGCCGGCCGGCTGCTGCTGCTGCTCGTGATGGTGATGTTGAAGGCGGGAAGTGATCTACGCTGTGGCGTTATGTAGATCGCTGGGCGGGAGAAGCTGGAATACGCTGTAGCGATCGTCGCCGCCCGCGTGGTTCTTGACGATCGCTGGCTGCTAGTCGTCGTGTGCCTGCTGGGAGCTCGTGGTTCACTTCACACGTGTCGGACGGATTTCCCTTTCGGGTGTCCCGTGATCGTCTTTCCGGACCGATTGGTTCCCACGGGTTTGTCTCTGGGCAGATTCTCGCTTCTGCTAACCGCAACACTTGCTTGAAGGCTAGATTTTCGGGTCCTATGGGTAGTTAGTCCGCCACGCGGAAAGGAAGATTAGTTTGCTACTGGGTTTCGGTGGTAGGGAATTTCGGTTGGTCTTAATTGACACAACGTACCTGATTCGTCGCTAGCTTTACCGAATCGCTGGTTGATGTATCGGTGGTTAATATTCAATATTTAAACTTTCGTTGAAGAAAAAACTCTCGATGATGTACTTCGTCGAATGGTTGCACCGGAATAGACCTTTCCCAACGCTCAGACCCAGTAGCTCTTCCTTTTTCCTTTTTATTATTCCCTTTTCTTATTCCCTTTGCGACTCCAACAGTTGTAGACTGTTTATTACGTTGGTAGCAACAACAGGGGTGTATTTTGTATATGTGTATTAACAAATTGTGTTTTTTTTCCCCTAACGAACTATCAAATTTTGTTCCTAGAGTGTGATTTTTGATTTTAAACTAAGGTAAGTTTTACGATTTTTAATACGTGTATAATTATAAGTTTTAATCCTAAACATACAACATTTAACATTTTTTTCTTTATTTTAATTATGCTTTCTTTTATTTTAATTGAATTGCCTCGACGGTAACACTACCACCTACTCCCCCTCAAAATTAATTAATAACGAAGTTGTTAATTAATTTTGTTTTACTCTAAAGTTCTACGAAATACCAGCCCAGGGTTGAGTTGCACCTTAATATGCTCTCGAAACAAACAATAGCGAATAATTTATGCGTCAAAGCATCGAATAGTTGCTTTCATTCATATAATGGAAGGCTATTTTCAACGACTCTATGCTCGTGGATCGATTATCGAATCTTCTCATCTCCCAATTTTCCAAAACAAACATTTGCTTTGAGGAAGAGAGAATATTCTCGCTCCGGAACTAATTAAACGAATCTATTAATGATGTAACGAACACCGAACGAAAAATATATCTCAACACTTGCTTCGCAGGACAAGAATCACAACGAATAAAATGGGTGGCTGCAGTTCGAACTAGTTCTTTAAAAACTGCAAATTGCGAGCTGGAGAATTTCATATGAAGTCTTATTACAATTGCCGGTTTATCTCTAAATTCGCTCCCCACCCAAAACAAACAGTGACATCTAAGTTAATTGCCCTTTTTGATGAAGTGCGATAACCGAAAAGGCCTTTCAATTCGCATTACATCGATCCGTTTCCCTCTCTCTCTCTTATCCATATAACAAATTTAACGAACGATCATGATCACTCAAACAAAATTGATGCGGTGCTACACAATGGCTCCGCAGAATACTATACGAAGCGCTGAAGATTACGTGCCTAAGTATATCAAATTACATTCGAAGGTGAAGACAGTTAATCGATTTTATTCGGAGATCCCCGGTTTGAGGTCTGCAGCTGAAAATATCCCCAAAAAAAAATCATCAACAAGTTCGTATGAGCTTGTACCACGACGAGAAACAATTGTACACGCAATATAAGCGGGCCCTAACTTGGCATTCTAGTCATCCGCGGCGGAAGATTGAGCGAAATTGCGCTTAAAAACCTTCTGTCCTACTTGGTACACCGGAGCAGGCTTACGGAATCGAAAATTGTAGGCCCTGGAATTTTTCTCGTGAGCTTTGGATAAGTTCTTTTGCACAATATCATATATAACCTTATTTACATTTAATTTTAGGTTATGTCTCTCTATTTCAGATGAATCCCGCGTATCAACATCTCGGCGATGCTCTTCGCCACTAATAATATGATCATGACCATAAAGAACTTTGTAGGGGGTAAAACCAGTTGATGAGTGGGAAGTATTGTTGACATATTCTACCTCAGAAATTTTCGTGTCCCAAAGTCGCTGGTCAGTTCGGACATAAGTTCTGATACAAGCGTTAATACTGCGATTCAGGCGCTCTACTGGGTTGGCCTGGCTATGATGCCTTGAATTGGCCCAGTGCTGCACCTGATATCGCCCCATGAACCCTTGGAAATCCTTGCTAAGGAAAGTCGACGCATTGTCACTGATAATAATCTCCGGAACCGAAAAACGACGGAACCACTGTTTCTCGAGGACCTTAATGACAAGTGGGGTTGATATCTTTTTAACTGGCACCAAGACCGTCCACTTTGAAAACAGATCCAGCAATACGAGCAAATGCATGTTCCCGGACTTTGATCGAGGTAGCGATTGAATAAATTGGTTGCTAGGATCTGAAAAGGTTCGGTTGCTAACCTGGGATTACCCATTGTGGGATGTTGCGATACGGTCGATGGTTTGCATTCTTTGCACAACCGGCATTGTTCTACATATTTTCGTACAGAGGCTGCCATCTTCGGCCAAAAATACCTCATTCGGATTTTGTCCACTAGCTTCTCGTATCCGATGTGAAGCGCTTCATCGTGCTCTCTTCGGAGAATATCAGCTCTAGATTTCTCCGGAACACAAAGCTTCCACTCGAAGCGAAAATCTAGAACTTCTGTTTTGGAAGGGATAAACTTGTATAATTTCCCATCTTCAACTTTAAAGTCGATGTTCTCATCTGGAGACGCAAGTACTTTATTGTACATGTCAATGTACCAGGTGTCCCCATCAGATTCTAATGCTGCAGTTTCCAACGAGCGGGATAATGCATCCGGTATGACGTTATCCTTGCCTCGTCTGTGCCGTATCTCAAAATCGTAGCCCTGCAATTCTATACTCCACCTGCTTAATCTGGATGAAGTACGCCACTTGCCCTTCATGATATGGGTCAGCGCGCTTGCATCCGTTACCACCAGAAAACGAGTTCCCTCTATAAACGGTCGAAATTTGTCAATTGCTGACAGTACGGCTAAACCTTCTTTCTCCAAAGCTGCGTATGCTTGTTGCGCGGGAGAGAGCTTTTGAGAGAAATAGGCCACTATCTTTTCGCCTCCCTCATGCTGCTGTGTAAGGATAGCGGCGATAGCGCTATCACTCGCATCCGTCTGGACTTGGAATGGTAAATTGAAGTTTGGATTGGCGAGTACGGGGGCCACAATTAAACTCTCTTTTAATTTTAGAAAAGCTTGTTCCGCTGTCGTAGTCCACGGAAGAGTTTTCGGCTTTTTACGAAGGAGATCGGTAAGCGGTGCAGACATCTCGCTAAAATTGGGGATGAACCGCCTGTAATAGTTCGCCATCCCCAAAAAGCGACGTAACGAACGAAGTGAGGTGGGTCGCTCGTAATTAACTATTGCCTCTACTCTCTCGGGGTTGGGGCGCAATCCCTCCAGCGACAGAATGTATCCGAGATAAGGAAGTTCGCTCACGCAAAACTTTGACTTGTCTAGATTGATAGAAAGATTTGCCGATTTCAGTCGTTTGGCCACTTCTGATAGGGTTCGGAGGTGCGCTTCGAATGTCTCGCTTACAACGACGATGTCGTCGAGGTACACGAAAACATTCGGTTCCAGTTCGCCATACCCTAGGACTTGATCCATCAGCCGTGACAACGTTGCTGGGCTGTTCACCAGTCCAAAGGGTAGCCTGGTAAACTGAAACAACCCTCTTCTTAACACCGAGAAAGCCCTATACTTTCGCGAACCGGGGTCAAGTGGTATTTGTAAAAAGGCTTTGGTCAAGTCAATTGTTGACAAATATCGGCTCGCTCCAAGTCGACTTAATATACGGTCTTGATGAGGAAGGGGGTAAGCGTCCCTCCGAGACCGATCGTTCAATCGTCTCGCATCTAAACATAGGCGAACTTCGCCATTGGGTTTTACTACGGGGACTGTGCTAAGCGACCAGTCACTTCTACTCGGCTCAATCACTTTTTGGCAAAGCATTTTATCTAGCTCTAGATTGATTTTCTTTTGCATGTCCGGAGACGTGGGATATGGGTTAATTCTAATAGGTGGAGAATGCTGGAACTCATTTTGAAGTTCAATTTTATGAGTGATGAGAGGAGTAACATCCAGCATTTCTCCCTCTCTGGCTATTTTGAATTCAGCTTTAACCTGTTCGAGTTGTGAGATTTGCTCCTCCGTGAGCGTATCCTTCCCTTCCTCCTCTCTCGCTACATTCACTTCATCAATAGACCAATCTTCTCCTACATCTGAATATTCCCTCTCCCTGTTGCTGTCGTTTTCTACGATAGGCTGTATCCTAAAGGCCTTCCAAAAATCGGAAAAACCCAATATTAACCTTCGGTTCAATATGGGGGCTATAAGAGCTGGGATGATTTTGTTTTCATTGTTGAATGAAATGGGTAAGTGAACGTAATCTTCGACTTCGACAGGTGTTCCCGAAGCCGTTTTTATTGAAACACTAGTGGGAAATATTTCAAGTTTTAGTTCTCTCACTAGTTTTTTACATCCAATACCTAAAACAGTTCTCTGCGCTCCGCTATCTAACAGCCCGATTATCTCTTTTCCCATCACAAACACTCTCGCAAAAGGTCGGCTATCGCCACCTAATCTCACAAAAATCTCGTCTACTTCCATATCTGAGCAGTAATCAAACTCAGAGACAGGTCTGAATCCATTCGTCAGTAGATTGTGAGTTATCTCAGTTTGATCAACTCTGTAGTATTTTCTATTTTTCCGTGCTCGTAATCGTTCAGCACATTCATTATTTCCCTAGATCTCTCCTTCGAAGATTCTATTTCTATTTTTTTTCATTTCTAATGTTTTATTTACTAGCCCTCCTGTCGATAAAGCGACAGCTCCCATTTCCTCTTCGATATCAATCCCCAAAACTGTTTCGTTAAGAGTTTCAATTTCCGATCGAACTTCCTCCAAGGCTAAAGAAATGTCGGCCTCCAAAAGCTTTGGATCCGTAAACCCATCGTCTGACAACTTCAGTGCAGGGAAATGCTTTTGGAAAATAGCATTTGCTTGTTTTCCTAACCGAGTGATCTCTGGCCCATGTTTATGAGACCCTGGAGATTTGGTAAGAAGAAAAATTCGGACGCGGTAATGTATCAGCCGTGTCTTCAGTTTCATTCGTTGGCGAACATCGGCTTTGGGATTTTCTAACAATCCGCTAATTATCGTCACCGTGGGACTGATAACTGCGATTTCCTCCCGAACCCCTCTCCGGCTGGGAGACACACTAAAAGCTTGTGTTTCTCTCTCCGTTTTCATTCTATCCTTCAACTTCCTGCGTTTAATGCTCTCGTGTTCGTCCACTGCGAAAGGAACGTTACGAGTCGCAAGCTCGTGCTCAACCTCCTGAATAGAGAGGTGAGACACTTCAATGTTTCTGTACAGCGTTTGCAAATCCATTGTGCTCATCTGTCGATTGAACAGAACTGAACAGCAATTATTAATTCACTAATTAACTAAACTAGGGTGTATCTATATTCGCAATCAAAATAAATTCACTCTTTACCAAACAAATCAGTGTTTTGGCAATTGGCCGAATCAAGACCCGATAAACGATAAATATTTTAATAAATCCGAAAACCCGCTATTCGATGCTATTACTGCAATGATTACTCGCTTTTGTAGGCGTACGCGCACTAGTAGACTGATGTCTAGTAAAACTGATAAAGTTACTGAATCATTAAGGGGCGCACGTTTTTGGTTACCATCTTAGCATTTCACTTCCTAACCTATCAAACGAAATGTTCTATTCCCTCACACACTCTAGGGTTCTTTGTTTAAACGTTACTTCGATCTCTTAATCAGCTTATAATTTTAGTTGGGCGCCATTTGTTACTCTACGGTCCAGAAGGGTTAACCGTGCAAGGACCTCGATCCCTGGTCAAGCCACGGGGATCTAGCGAGGCTGGGCTTTGCAACAGCCTTCTTTTTCGGGCCGCTAGCTCGATCGTGAGTAGCACGCTTGCTCTCAGGGTCGGTTCTTTAATAAAGATGCTGATTAAGGGACCGGGAAGAAACGTAAAACAACTCTTTTAATTTACACTTTTATTCCCTATCGACTTACAATGTGTATCTGGTGTGGCGTGTATGTTGGCCGGCCGGCTGCTGCTGCTGCTCGTGATGGTGATGTTGAAGGCGGGAAGTGATCTACGCTGTGGCGTTATGTAGATCGCTGGGCGGGAGAAGCTGGAATACGCTGTAGCGATCGTCGCCGCCCGCGTGGTTCTTGACGATCGCTGGCTGCTAGTCGTCGTGTGCCTGTTGGGAGCTCGTGGTTCGCTTCACACGTGTCGGACGGATTTCCCTTTCGGGTGTCCCGTGATCGTCTTTCCGGACCGATTGGTTCCCACGGGTTTGTCTCTGGGCAGATTCTCGCTTCTGCTAACCGCAACACTTGCTTGAAGGCTAGATTTTCGGGTCCTATGGGTAGTTAGTCCGCCACGCGGAAAGGAAGATTAGTTTGCTACTGGGTTTCGGTGGTAGGGAATTTCGGTTGGTCTTAATTGACACAACGTACCTGATTCGTCGCTAGCTTTACCGAATCGCTGGTTTATGTATCGGTGGTTAATATTCAATATTTAAACTTTCGTTGAATTATTTAAAACTTTCGTGAAGAAAAAACTCTCGATGATGTACTTCGTCGAATGGTTGCACCGGAATAGACCTTTCCCAACGCTCAGACCCAGTAGCTCTTCCTTTTTCCTTCCTTTTAATTATAAGTTTTAATCCTAAACATACAACATTTAACATTTTTTTTCTTTATTTTAATTATGCTTTCTTTTATTTTAATTGAATTGCCTCGACGGTAACAACCCCAAAGATGGGGGACATCATCTGTCGGAAGAAGACTCGGTCCCCCGAGTACACGGACGAGCAGATAGCGTTCGTGAAATCGCAGTACCGGTGGATGACGAAGAACTACCGCGGGACGTCGTTCGTACTGCACGACGAAAGTTATTTTCCGCTCTCGAAGACCCACATTCCAGTAATTGACAGCTACTATTCCAGCTGCTACTCCGTTATCGATCTGAACTAGCTGAAGTAGCACAGGGAATAAGTAGATAATTATGCTTGGGAGTAGCGAAACATCTTTCAATGTGCAACTCCTGGTAATCCTAAAATGTTCATTGATCAATACCGGCGCCGGCCAGGCCCGAACGTAGATCGCGGAAGGAAAGGGGAGGAATGGCTAGTCCGATAATTGCTTTTGCTAGAGGCCGTATATACTACTGCGCACTCCACATGTGTCACGAGAGCAGGATATTTGTTAGTATAAGTATAGAAGTTGGATTCTACTTATTCTTTACCGACGCCAGAGAGGTGACTCCGCTATCTGGACTAGAGATATCGATCCATCAACTCATGGACCGGGGACCAACTGCTCTACTTCCCTTCCGAAGGAATACGTGACCACAGAATTTTTCCCCACAGAAACGACTCGGCTGGAATTGAACCCAGATCAACTGGAATGAGTGGCGGTCACGCTTATCACTCAACCACCGGCGCCGTCACTATACTCACGGGCAGGTTTGCGTCTCGAAAGTGATCTACCATAAACTTTTTTCCACGATGATCATGCGTTTCGTAAAACCGTACAACACGCTCGCGGAGTGCTTGTTGTTTCGACGCCATATTCGATTGAACTGACAGCACCCGAGCGAAATGAAACATGCGACCCATTTCTAAGGAGTCCAGAGAGCAATTCTCTTGGAGAGAAAAAATTATGCTCTTTGCTTTAATTACAGTAAGGTATTGAAATTATTCTCATTTTTTATTTGAACACCCGTCAAGTGTTGGGTACCGTAAACCGGGGTGACTTTGATCATCGGGGTGACTTTGATCACTCGAAACATTTTTCGTAGATCGCTTATTAAACCAGAATAGTCTACCGAATCATTTTAATTTGAATTGATTTTTACTCTAAACTTATAAAATACTGATTTGTTATACTTTTTGAGTATATTGTTCAGTTTTTGGGTACAAAAACTACAAAAAACTGAAATTTGACTTCACCTGATTTTTACGAAGCTTCGTAAAGTGTCTATTTTTTATAAAACAAATAAATATCAGATTTGAGCAAGAGTAATAAATTACAAGCGAGTTTTTTTTCCTTTAGATTGGGATATGCTAAATTTAGTTTTAAGAGTTTGTTTATTTTTAATGCATTTTTTTGTGAAACTAGTTGGCAATAATTTCAAATTATTTAAGCTAAAATTCGCAACTTTTTTTTATTGTTCAATATTCCAACGTGTTAAAATGGATGAAACTTTTTGTACATTGATAAAACATTGAAACAAAACAATTTTAGCAGTTTTAAAAGTTTTCAGAATCTTTTATTCTAGTTGGACACAAATTATACGAATTTTGATTACTCGAATTTTACAGTACATTGAAATACTTTGTATAATACTAATTAACATCTATTTAACAACGAGTATCTTTCCAGAATTAGTTTAAACAAACATTTGAATGAAAAGCATTGACATCAATAACTTAATGTGGGTGAACATGCAGATTATCAAAGTCACCCCGGAACACGAAAACGGACTTCAACTTGAAATCATTTTTGAAAAAATAGCTGTATACGGGCAATTTTAGGTAAAACCATACAATCTTGTTCTCCATACATCAGTACATGGTTTAAAAATATTAAACTCGAAAAAAATGTGTTGCGTCTAAAAATATGTAATGATTACTTCGAAAAATGATCAATGTCACCCCGGTTTACGGTACCACACGTGGGAACCAGTGGAACGGCTGGTTCGATGTTGAGTACCGAAAAGCGACGGACAGGGGCGGATCCAGGATTTTTTTCCTGATAGGTCTGATTTTGACATGTATATTGTACAATTCGTAATACATGATAATTTTATTTAATGAATATCAGTTTTGGTGGTCAAATTTGGTTTTAAAATGATTCTGAGTTTGAAACTAATATAAAATTAAAATTAATTTAAATTTTCTCAACAACTGAAAAAAAAATTCGGAGAGATCCGCACACCCTGGATCCGCCACTGGCGACGAACGAGAAAAATCAGACCAGAGCGGCTAGATTTCATAACAGGGAACGATATGATTAGCTGAAGGAAATGTGGGCACGACGTAATGGTACTCGCTGAGGGAGAGGAAAGATTCGTGAGACTCAGTTGACAGATCGTACAGGACTGAGTACCAAGTGGAAGGAGCACTTTGAGTTACTATTGAAAGGACAAACGAGTAAAGAAGGCATATACAGAATAAGGATTGAGGATGATGGACAAGTTCTAGACGAAGTGCGAAAGGTTATTCGAGAGCTGAAAACCCGGTAAGGTCGTTGAGAACGACGGTATCCAGGCCGAACTTCCATAAGTCGGAAGTGATCGGCTATACCAAGCAATTCACTGCGTGATCGGGATGATCTGTGTGCAATAAGAAATGGCTTCGGATTAGTTGGTTGGCTTCATGTACCCTAGGCATAATGATCCTTAATGTCACTTACAACTTGTGACCAGATAGAATTTCTTAATATCGGTAAACTCACTAAAAGTTTATCGGTAGTTATCGGTAGGCCTTGTTTTTGTCCCAAAAACGTAGTTGATATATAATTGTAAAATACTGAAAACAGATTTCACACCAAATCCAATTCAAAAATGAATATTGATAAAATAAAAATCGGTAGTTTTCGGTAGGAATAACACAATATCGGTAGTTTCCCCCTGCCCGTCTGTGAATCGGTGGGGAAGCCGAAAATCGGTATGACTACCGATAAATCGGTATGTCTGGTCACCCTGCCTCCAAGGTACACGCTCGTGTTCTGTTGACAGACTGCGTCCGTTGACTGAATCCATTGTTGACGAATACGTAAAGCGGGGTTTCGAGAAGGACGGTATTTCCCCCCCTGGCCAGAGAACCAAACGTTTACTCTGCGACAAATTTTGGAAAAATTCCGGGAATACAATTTACAGACTAACAATCTGTTTGTGGATTCAACGGCAGCGTACGATACAGTGAAAACGAAACGAACTGTAGCAGATAATACTAGAAGATGGCGTTCTGACAAAACTGATTAAACCAATTTGTATGACGTTTGATGATTCAAAATACTCGGAGATACATCCGACTCGTTTGTGATGTTTGATAGATTGAGGTAGGGCGATGCACTCTCCAATCGATTGTTCCGCATAGTGCTCTAAGGTGCGATACGAAGACTTGATGTGAAGAGCAACAGAATTACCATCACGAGATCTTACCTGCTGCTTGGCTGCGCGGATGACATCAGCATCATTGGGGTTGATCACAGAGCAGTGGTAGAGACATTTGTGACTTTTAGAAGGTAGGCTGCGAGTATCAGATCGACTATAAACTCTTACGAGACAAAGTACATGGTAGCTGATTCCGAGGTGGAAATTGATGGGCTCCGGTACGAAGTACGAAGTATTCGACGACACATGATAATGTTGTTCGACATGAGGTTTCTATGCTTTACGTAGGCAGCTAAAGTCCCGTAGTCTGCAGTCGCGCACAAAACTTGCTCTATACAAACCTGATACTCCTTATTGCTCTGTATGGTCATGAGTCATGGGCGTTGGACGATGCAGGTTATCGAGTGTTCGGTGTGTTTAAGAGAAAAATTCTGCTTTCAATACTCGGCGGCAGCGTAGAAAACGAAGAAAAGTTCAGACGCATGAACCACGGGTTGCACCAAGTATACAGACATGTGGACGTTGGAAGACTAATGATAAACACTACAGAAGAGAGACCAGTCAAAGTTATGATTACCAGTGAATCCGAAAAAGGTCGTAGACTGCACTCGATTGCTGTCTGCAACTGAGGAAGATTCGCGTGCAGTTAGCATTCTAGATGACTAGAAACTGGCTGTCCAAGATCCAGTAACATGGAAAATTTAAATAACAGTCGGTTTGATTCGGAGTATCGTGATTGTTGAACCACGAAGACGCGATGACAGAATGATGACGGATGCCGTTTGCAACGATTTATGACGAAGTTTTGTTCACTGATGTTTTGGTTAGCATTTAAAATTTCTTATGGAGAAATGAAACGATGCAGTAAACATTAAGTCAAAGCTCCTTTTTGATTTCACTATGTGACACATAAGTTGTTTTGGTTGCTCCCAGCACACGAAACTAGAATTTAGCGTCTATCCGGCGCTAAATCAGTACAAGATGCTGATGAGACGATACCGGAACGAAAATTTCTCGACTTATAAAGAAGTAATTAGTAAGAATGATTCCAACACACTGCTAGATAAATTAAATAGGTTTTCAGTATAGGTAGATTTGCTAGAATGCTTCACTTTGCAGGTAGTTTCAATTAAATTTCACAAAATCCATTTACCGATAGTCTGCCACACTGCATCTCACCACATAATTTGGAACACAGTTTCAATGGTTCAAATATGCTATATAATTTAATTACTCATGAAATATTAATGATCAAGTAAAGGTAGCCAGCACTCTCATTGCGGTAGAAAACCAGAAGCCCCGTCATTATCCATTCGATTCCGTAAATATTGACACAGTATTAGGCTAATTGCTAAAACAGTTCAGCTCCACCCGTCACTTTGAAGATTATTCGAAAAGGTAGACCGTCAAAATGTCAAAATAATACACAAAACTAAGTTCTCCTTGGAACGAATTATTTGTACTATTCCGAAAACCATGTGTACACTATTTGCATAAAATTAATTTATTTGTTTCTCGCTCAGACAAGTATTGAAACCACAGACAAACAGATACAATCTTCAGTAAAAAATAAAATGATTTAGAAAAGCCGAATGCTATGTCTGTTTGTCTTGCCAGTAAAATTTTAATCTTACGATTGCAATCGGTCGATCCGACATGGGCGAAAATTGCCCTGAAAATAGCACAGGGCCATAAAGCAACTTACACCGGCCAGCCGGAATTGGAGTGCGTGGGTGTTTTCCACCGGTTTCGATTTCTGCAGTTTTAATTGCACGAGCTCACGTCAGGTGATGCGAGAGTTGTTTCGGCCGGATTGGTCATATGGAAGAAAGTATCCCACGATGCATGCAAATTGGGTGAATAAAAGCCGAATGACTTCGTTCTGACGGAATGCGAACCATTTGCTATTGGCGCAGAATAGAACCAGTTATTTTCTTTCTTACTAGCTTTGGCTAGTTTATACCAGTTCATATTGATTGACGATTTTGCTACCATTAAACTTTTTTTTCGAGTACTAAACAAAACAAATATCGGGCTCTCATAAGTTGTGTCTATTTTAGCGTTCTGGAGTATAGTATAAATTAGCTTCGAGTAAACATTGTTCCTCAGCTTGTGTAACAATCATCCAGTAGTAAGTACATCTTGCAGGAATCCTTTCTGCTGCTAGCTGAAAAGCAAAACACCAATTTTCTATCGCGATTCTCATTGTGCAAGACGGAAAAATAGCAACTATCCTATTAATTCACATTTTAGCACGCGAAACGCATTCCACCGGAACGGCTGTTCGTTCCACATCAATATCCTCTGTTGTTGCATACATTTGAACATGTTCATATTTGTTTTAACATTTGTATAGCACTCCATTCTAGCCGCCACCCACCCACAGGACGGCATGTATCAATTCCGGATTCGAGTTCCCTTGTAAAGAAGCAAGCCAATCGAAAACATCCAGTAAAGTAGGCGGGGAAGTGGAGTGAAGTGAAGTGGAGTAGATTGGAAAACCCCAAACATTTGGCACCCAGTCGGCCACGATTCGGAAAAGAAAACACCACCAGTCGGCGGTCGGGATTTCTTCATAGAAAAGCACGTTTCGAGCAATGAAATAATAACAGCGCACATTCCTATCTTGGTGGCGAGCACCAGTAGAACCATGTTTGCTTTTCCCGTGCAGGAAAACGCGTTGAAGTTGACAAGGACGGTGAATCTTAATCCCATTTATTAGGCATAGATTCCACTGGTGATGATACCAAGAATGGTATGAAGATGACATCACAGATTTTATATTTATCAAAGCCGCATCAACTTAAAATGTTTTTTATAAGATGATAATGTGAAGGATCATAGGCAAAGTTCAGCGTATTTGAAAATGTAAAGTGATGATTAAAAAAATCATTTTTGCTTCATAATGAAATATAATAGCACAAAAACAATTGACAACAATTGTTGTTTGTTTATTTTGGTATAGCATGGGATGCAATTTAATATTTTAAAATAATTTCAGAAATAAATTCAACCACGACTACGTTCTAATAGTCTCATTCGGTTAGTTAAATTTTGGCAATTTTTTCGAAAATGACCGGAGGAACTTCCTAGATAACACACTCAATGATGACCTCTAGTTCATCAGATGTTTTACGGTTGACAGCTTAGACGAAAAACTTAACCTACCAGCACCATACAAAATTCTAAGGATATCATCGCAAGAATGAGGCGACCGACATCATCGTAGGATTCATCTATCGAACATTGTATTCAATGGATCGGTTGTGGCAACGACCGTATAGCTTGTTATCCCATCTTCTTTAAACCAAAGGTCTCCCAATACTTGTATAACGTTGACGTTGGATTCAGCATCATTTTTGAAGCAAACTAAGTTCCGAATATCAGCCCTGAAAAGGTTACGAACATAGGCGGTTCCAGCCGACCGGAAAAGGGGATGGGATAGACCTTTCTGATATATATTTTATACACAATTTATTAATTCAGTAAATTTAGAAGCGATAACTTTTGGAAGTGAAAGAAATCACATCGTCCTTGAATGCAACCATTGATTTACTTTATAATTAGTTTATTTGACATGGCTCATTGCAGTGAATTAATTAATGAAGCCGTGTGTCTTTTATATATTTTCAATATGCAGCTAAAAATAAAACACAAAATATTTGTCTGGCCGCTTATTGTATATAGTACTTCGTCAAAAAGTTATTTTTTTCATTCGTTATCGAGCACTCAGTCGAGATAGAAGTCTTTTGTTGTCGGTCCGTACACTCTATAGCGACAAATAGTGTTAATCCGCGTTCAAGGTTATTTGTACACTCTACGCATAGTTGAGGTTTCAGTATTTTTTTCCTTCTTTTGTGTTTCTGTTTCTGAGTACCGTTAGCCGGTCAGTGACAAGTGAAGCAGTGTTCTTCTAGTAAGCCGTCTGGATACCGTTATCTACACAAGTTAAGTATTAGTTTACGTTTCCCCTTCTTGGTTGTCTTACTAACGTGCACTGGGCAATAGGCACGCGCAAAAATAACTTCCCCTGACGGCGGTTCATCTCAAGGTGAGATGGACGTCGAAACAAAATAGCCAAGCTCGGCCACCGGGCCATTCGTGATCTTCTTTCGGACCAAAGATAAAAAGTGTTTGAATCTGTTGCAGATTTCTCGAGTTCTGACGAATCGGTATTCCGACAGTACGCGATGGCGGAAACGCGCATGAAAAGTTTGATGAAATCCAAAAAACGTAGCTACTGGCGCCGGTTCGTCGACGAACTAACGAGAAAAACATCGATGAGCACTTTTTGGAGTACGGCCCGGCGCTTGCAAAACCAAAACAGTACTAATGAGAGCGTGGAATATTCAAGAAGGTTTGTACGGATTCCGCCCCGGCACAGAAGATCTACCGCGCCGCGTCCCCTCACGATAACGCGAACGAAACACCGTTTTCGATGATGGAGTTCTCACTTGCTCTCTTATCATGCAACAATAAAGCCCCAAAGCCAGACAGAATCAAATTTAACTTGTTAAAGAATCTGCCAGACTCTGCCAAGAGACGCTTGTTCAATTTATTTAATAAGTTTCTTGAGGGTAATATTGTCCCTCATGACTGGAGTGAAGGTTCGCCATTCAAAAACCAGGAAAAACAGCCTCCGACCACAACTCGTATCGACCGATTGCGATGCTGTCCTGTATCCGAAAGTTGTTCGAGAAAATGATCTTGTTTCGCCTCGACAATTGGGTTGAAGCAAATGGCTTATTGTCAGATACACAATTTGGTTTCCGCAAAGGCAAAGGGACGAACGATTGTCTTGCGTTGCTATCAACAGAAATTCAAATGGCTTATGCTAGCAAAGAGCAGATGGCATCAGTTTTCCTAGATATAAAGGAGGTTTTTGGTTCAGTTTCTATCAAAATTCTTTCTGAGAAGCTGCACCAGCATGGTCTTTCACCGACTCTAAACAACTTTTTGCTAAACTTGCTATCTGAAAAAATATGCATTTTTCGCATGGTGATTTATCGACATCACGAATCATCTACACGGGTCTTCCCCAGGGCTCATGTCTAAGCCCCCTTCTCTGTACCTTTTACGTGAATGACATTGACGAATGTCTTATCAATTCCTGCACGCTAAGGCAGCTTGCAGATGACGGTGTGGTCTCTGTTACAGGACCCAAAGCCGTCGATCTGCAAGGACCATTGCAAGATACCTTGAACAATTCATCTGCTTGGGTCCTCTAGCTGGGTTGCAAGTTCTCCACGGAGAAAACTGAGCTAGTCGTATTTTCAAGGAAGCGTGAACCAGCGAAACTACAGCTTTAATTAATTGGTCAAACTATTGCTCAGGTTCCCACTTTCAAATATCTCGGGGTCTGGTTCGACTCTAAAGAAACCTGGGGATGTCACATCAGGTATCTGAAACAGAAGTGCCAACAAAGGATCAACTTACTCCGTACAATAACCGGAACATGGTGGGGTGCCCATCCAGGAGACCTGATCAGGTTGTACCAAACAACGATATTGTCGGTGATGGAGTACGGGAGTTTCTGTTTCCACTCCGCTGCGAACATACATTTCATCAAACTAGAGTGAATCCAATATTGTTGTTTGCGTATTGCTTTGTGTTGCATGCATTCGACACATACGATGAGTTTAGAAGTGCTGGCGGGCGTACTTCCGCTGAAAAATCGATTTTGGAACCTCTCATATCGATTGCTCATCCGATGCAATATCTTGAACCCGTTAGTAATTGCAAATTTCGAAAGGCTTGTCGAGCTCAATTCTCAAACCCGATTTGTGTCCTTGTACTTCGATTACATGGCACAAAATATCAATCCTTTTTCATACTATCCCAACCGTGTCAATCTCCTTCATGCTTCTGATTCAACTGTATTCTTCGACACATCCATGAAAGACGAGATTCGTGGAATCCCGGATCACATACGTCCGCAAGTGATCCCAAGCATCTTTCATAGTAAATTTCGAGAAGTCGACTGCAACAAGATGTTGTACACCGACGGGTCAAACCTCGACGGCTCCACTGGCTTCGGTATATTCAATCAAAACCTCACCGCCTCATTCAAACTCAATGATCCTGCTTCAGTTTACGTCGCAGAACTTGCTGCTATTCAGTATACCCTTGGGGTCATTAATACTTTGCCCACCGATCATTACTTTATTGTCTCGGATAGCCTCAGCTCAATCGAGGCTCTCCGTTCAATGAAACCTAGAAAGCACATTCCATATTTTCTGGGAAAAATCTGGGAGCGCCTGCGTGCTTCGTCTGTAAGATCGTACAAGATTACCTTAGTTTGGATTCCCTCACATTGCTCCATTCCAGGTAATGAAGAAGCAGACGCCTTAGGGCGCTTTACAAGGTGATATATATGAAAGATCAATTTGCTTCAGCGAATTTTTCAGTATTACTAATCAGAGAACCCTCGAAAGATGGCAAACTTCATGGAGCAATGATGAACTGGGAAGGTGGCTACATTCGATAATCCTTATGGTATCAACGAAACCTTGGTTCAAGGGGATAGATGTGGGTCGAGATTTTATTCGCGTGATGTCTCGGCTCATGTCCAATCACTACACGCTGGACGCACATCTCTGGCGTATTGGGCTCGTGGATAGCGGTATCTGCGCTTGTGGCAACGGTTATCACGAAATCGATCATATTGTCTGGGTATGCACCGAGTACTGTTCTGCCAGATCTCAACTATTCGATTCCCTTCGGGCCCGAGGAAGATCACCAAATGTCCCGGTTAGAGATGTACTGGCAAGCCGCGATCTCGTCTATATGTCCCTTTTATACACCTTTTTAAAAACCATCAATATCCAGATTAAACCCATTCATGCCCATTATGTTTGTGGACAACAACGTTTTTAAACAGCTATAACTTTTGATTGAGGCGAGATTTGCTTACAAAAACAAGTAAGGCTCATTAATGTGATTATTGCCTTCAATTTGAGTATTAATAGTTACAAGGATCAGCTCTAGAACTGAAGTTATTGCAATTAGTCTGATTGGATTCCGATGGAGCAGTGCTGCCAGGGACAGTTTACGTTGAGGACGGAAAATGATTTTTTCACATATCTTCGTTTTGGTGCAATATTATTGAAAACTGATAAATCTTATCAATTTAGACTGTCGTTAGCTACGTTTTCCACGTAATTGGACTATTGTAGTTATTCTAGGAGAATTGTATTGAGCATTAGAAGGTAAAAATTGGCCAGCTTCTAGCACTGCCATGGAAGTACCTCTCTTTATGAAAATAGGCTTTTCGTATTTCATGACCCCACCGTTTTCAAGGAAAATAGTTTTGAAACCCTACATGCACTAGAAAAAAGTTGGGCATGAAAGGGTGAACTCCCCCCGTAATTTCTCATTTGTATCATTCCAGGAAGTGCCCTCTTCCGCCTACCGTACCCCAACAATGGTGTTATGCGACTCCAACACGAGACAAAACATCTGTCGAATGACCTAACAACACGAGACCTACAGTACAACATCACACGCGCAACGCGGTGTGTTGCCGATTCGCCTGAGCCGTACTATGAAGTCGTCTTGAGGAACCCCTGCCGGCTCGAGGAAGACCGCCCGGCGTCCCAATACATGATGCATCCGTCCGAATCTATAATCCTGGCCGTTGATTCCCGATGCCGGAAACTGAAAGTTTATATATATATATATATATATATATATATATATATATATATATATATATATATATATATATATATATATATATATATATATATATATATATATATATATATATATATATATATATATATATATATATATATATATATATATATATATATATATATATATATATATATATATATATATATATATATATATATATATATATATATATATATATATATATATATATATATATATATATATATATATATATATATATCCATTTTTTTTTTATTCAATTCGTTTATTTGATAAGGCACGTTTGTGTTAGCTTAAAGGTGCTATTTTTTCATTGTTTTACATTTTGAATTTCTTAAAACTAGGGGGTTGCACATTTCAATATTATTTTGTTTTTATATAATGAAACAAAAAAGCAGAAAACTAACTGATACATATACAAGAAGGAATAATATAATATTCGTAAGATTAGGGGGACGGGTCATTTTGTGTGTTCTTTGTATAGCAATGCACTTATTGATTTTAGAAAGGAGATTGTTGGAGCAATTAAATATTAACTAAGCGGAACATTTTACAAGCATATTAACTGGAAATAGGTAGAGGGAGTGGTTTAATTTTGTTAAGATTAGGAGGGATTAATTAGGGCTATTTTTAAGTTTTGGTACTGTGGGGCATTTCTTAACGAGATTAAATATTGATCAACTAAAACTTGAAGATATGGGGCACATAAGTTTTGGGAAGATATTCAATGATAGGAAGGGGGGGAGGCGAAGTTCTACATCTGTGTATCAGAGACATGGAAGAGAGGGTGGACAAGGCTGGCAGAGGGGGGGGGGGGTGATATAAACTTTCAGTTTCCGGCATCGGGAATCAACGGCCAGGATTATAGATTCGGACGGATGCATCATGTATTGGGACGCCGGGCGGTCTTCCTCGAGCCGGCAGGGGTTCCTCAAGACGACTTCATAGTACGGCTCAGGCGAATCGGCAACACACCGCGTTGCGCGTGTGATGTTGTACTGTAGGTCTCGTGTTGTTAGGTCATTCGACAGATGTTTTGTCTCGTGTTGGAGTCGCATAACACCATTGTTGGGGTACGGTAGGCGGAAGAGGGCACTTCCTGGAATGATACAAATGAGAAATTACGGGGGGAGTTCACCCTTTCATGCCCAACTTTTTTCTAGTGCATGTAGGGTTTCAAAACTATTTTCCTTGAAAACGGTGGGGTCATGAAATACGAAAAGCCTATTTTCATAAAGAGAGGTACTTCCATGGCAGTGCTAGAAGCTGGCCAATTTTTACCTTCTAATGCTCAATACAATTCTCCTAGAATAACTACAATAGTCCAATTACGTGGAAAACGTAGCTAACGACAGTCTAAATTGATAAGATTTATCAGTTTTCAATAATATTGCACCAAAACGAAGATATGTGAAAAAATCATTTTCCGTCCTCAACGTAAACTGTCCCTGGCAGCACTGCTCCATCGGAATCCAATCAGACTAATTGCAATAACTTCAGTTCTAGAGCTGATCCTTGTAACTATTAATACTCAAATTGAAGGCAATAATCACATTAATGAGCCTTACTTGTTTTTGTAAGCAAATCTCGCCTCAATCAAAAGTTATAGCTGTTTAAAAACGTTGTTGTCCACAAACATAATGGGCATGAATGGGTTTAATCTGGATATTGATGGTTTTTAAAAAGGTGTATAAAAGGGACATATAGACGAGATCGCGGCTTGCCAGTACATCTCTAACCGGGACATTTGGTGATCTTCCTCGGGCCCGAAGGGAATCGAATAGTTGAGATCTGGCAGAACAGTACTCGGTGCATACCCAGACAATATGATCGATTTCGTGATAACCGTTGCCACAAGCGCAGATACCGCTATCCACGAGCCCAATACGCCAGAGATGTGCGTCCAGCGTGTAGTGATTGGACATGAGCCGAGACATCACGCGAATAAAATCTCGACCCACATCTATCCCCTTGAACCAAGGTTTCGTTGATACCATAAGGATTATCGAATGTAGCCACCTTCCCAGTTCATCATTGCTCCATGAAGTTTGCCATCTTTCGAGGGTTCTCTGATTAGTAATACTGAAAAATTCGCTGAAGCAAATTGATCTTTCATATATATCACCTTGTAAAGCGCCCTAAGGCGTCTGCTTCTTCATTACCTGGAATGGAGCAATGTGAGGGAATCCAAACTAAGGTAATCTTGTACGATCTTACAGACGAAGCACGCAGGCGCTCCCAGATTTTTCCCAGAAAATATGGAATGTGCTTTCTAGGTTTCATTGAACGGAGAGCCTCGATTGAGCTGAGGCTATCCGAGACAATAAAGTAATGATCGGTGGGCAAAGTATTAATGACCCCAAGGGTATACTGAATAGCAGCAAGTTCTGCGACGTAAACTGAAGCAGGATCATTGAGTTTGAATGAGGCGGTGAGGTTTTGATTGAATATACCGAAGCCAGTGGAGCCGTCGAGGTTTGACCCGTCGGTGTACAACATCTTGTTGCAGTCGACTTCTCGAAATTTACTATGAAAGATGCTTGGGATCACTTGCGGACGTATGTGATCCGGGATTCCACGAATCTCGTCTTTCATGGATGTGTCGAAGAATACAGTTGAATCAGAAGCATGAAGGAGATTGACACGGTTGGGATAGTATGAAAAAGGATTGATATTTTGTGCCATGTAATCGAAGTACAAGGACACAAATCGGGTTTGAGAATTGAGCTCGACAAGCCTTTCGAAATTTGCAATTACTAACGGGTTCAAGATATTGCATCGGATGAGCAATCGATATGAGAGGTTCCAAAATCGATTTTTCAGCGGAAGTACGCCCGCCAGCACTTCTAAACTCATCGTATGTGTCGAATGCATGCAACACAAAGCAATACGCAAACAACAATATTGGATTCACTCTAGTTTGATGAAATGTATGTTCGCAGCGGAGTGGAAACAGAAACTCCCGTACTCCATCACCGACAATATCGTTGTTTGGTACAACCTGATCAGGTCTCCTGGATGGGCACCCCACCATGTTCCGGTTATTGTACGGAGTAAGTTGATCCTTTGTTGGCACTTCTGTTTCAGATACCTGATGTGACATCCCCAGGTTTCTTTAGAGTCGAACCAGACCCCGAGATATTTGAAAGTGGGAACCTGAGCAATAGTTTGACCAATTAATTAAAGCTGTAGTTTCGCTGGTTCACGCTTCCTTGAAAATACGACTAGCTCAGTTTTCTCCGTGGAGAACTTGCAACCCAGCTAGAGGACCCAAGCAGATGAATTGTTCAAGGTATCTTGCAATGGTCCTTGCAGATCGACGGCTTTGGGTCCTGTAACAGAGACCACACCGTCATCTGCAAGCTGCCTTAGCGTGCAGGAATTGATAAGACATTCGTCAATGTCATTCACGTAAAAGGTACAGAGAAGGGGGCTTAGACATGAGCCCTGGGGAAGACCCGTGTAGATGATTCGTGATGTCGATAAATCACCATGCGAAAAATGCATATTTTTTCAGATAGCAAGTTTAGCAAAAAGTTGTTTAGAGTCGGTGAAAGACCATGCTGGTGCAGCTTCTCAGAAAGAATTTTGATAGAAACTGAACCAAAAACCTCCTTTATATCTAGGAAAACTGATGCCATCTGCTCTTTGCTAGCATAAGCCATTTGAATTTCTGTTGATAGCAACGCAAGACAATCGTTCGTCCCTTTGCCTTTGCGGAAACCAAATTGTGTATCTGACAATAAGCCATTTGCTTCAACCCAATTGTCGAGGCGAAACAAGATCATTTTCTCGAACAACTTTCGGATACAGGACAGCATCGCAATCGGTCGATACGAGTTGTGGTCGGAGGCTGTTTTTCCTGGTTTTTGAATGGCGAACCTTCACTCCAGTCATGAGGGACAATATTACCCTCAAGAAACTTATTAAATAAATTGAACAAGCGTCTCTTGGCAGAGTCTGGCAGATTCTTTAACAAGTTAAATTTGATTCTGTCTGGCTTTGGGGCTTTATTGTTGCATGATAAGAGAGCAAGTGAGAACTCCATCATCGAAAACGGTGTTTCGTTCGCGTTATCGTGAGGGGACGCGGCGCGGTAGATCTTCTGTGCCGGGGCGGAATCCGTACAAACCTTCTTGAATATTCCACGCTCTCATTAGTACTGTTTTGGTTTTGCAAGCGCCGGGCCGTACTCCAAAAAGTGCTCATCGATGTTTTTCTCGTTAGTTCGTCGACGAACCGGCGCCAGTAGCTACGTTTTTTGGATTTCATCAAACTTTTCATGCGCGTTTCCGCCATCGCGTACTGTCGGAATACCGATTCGTCAGAACTCGAGAAATCTGCAACAAATTCAAACACTTTTTATCTTTGGTCCGAAAGAAGATCACGAATGGCCCGGTGGCCGAGCTTGGCTATTTTGTTTCGACGTCCATCTCACCTTGAGATGAACCGCCGTCAGGGGAAGTTATTTTTGCGCGTGCCTATTGCCCAGTGCACGTTAGTAAGACAACCAAGAAGGGGAAACGTAAACTAATACTTAACTTGTGTAGATAACGGTATCCAGACGGCTTACTAGAAGAACACTGCTTCACTTGTCACTGACCGGCTAACGGTACTCAGAAACAGAAACACAAAAGAAGGAAAAAAATACTGAAACCTCAACTATGCGTAGAGTGTACAAATAACCTTGAACGCGGATTAACACTATTTGTCGCTATAGAGTGTACGGACCGACAACAAAAGACTTCTATCTCGACTGAGTGCTCGATAACGAATGAAAAAAATAACTTTTTGACGAAGTACTATATACAATAAGCGGCCAGACAAATATTTTGTGTTTTATTTTTAGCTGCATATTGAAAATATATAAAAGACACACGGCTTCATTAATTAATTCACTGCAATGAGCCATGTCAAATAAACTAATTATAAAGTAAATCAATGGTTGCATTCAAGGACGATGTGATTTCTTTCACTTCCAAAAGTTATCGCTTCTAAATTTACTGAATTAATAAATTGTGTATAAAATATATATCAGAAAGGTCTATCCCATCCCCTTTTCCGGTCGGCTGGAACCGCCTATGTTCGTAACCTTTTCAGGGCTGATATTCGGAACTTAGTTTGCTTCAAAAATGATGCTGAATCCAACGTCAACGTTATACAAGTATTGGGAGACCTTTGGTTTAAAGAAGATGGGATAACAAGCTATACGGTCGTTGCCACAACCGATCCATTGAATACAATGTTCGATAGATGAATCCTACGATGATGTCGGTCGCCTCATTCTTGCGATGATATCCTTAGAATTTTGTATGGTGCTGGTAGGTTAAGTTTTTCGTCTAAGCTGTCAACCGTAAAACATCTGATGAACTAGAGGTCATCATTGAGTGTGTTATCTAGGAAGTTCCTCCGGTCATTTTCGAAAAAATTGCCAAAATTTAACTAACCGAATGAGACTATTAGAACGTAGTCGTGGTTGAATTTATTTCTGAAATTATTTTAAAATATTAAATTGCATCCCATGCTATACCAAAATAAACAAACAACAATTGTTGTCAATTGTTTTTGTGCTATTATATTTCATTATGAAGCAAAAATGATTTTTTTAATCATCACTTTACATTTTCAAATACGCTGAACTTTGCCTTTGTCCCCCTAATCTTACGAATATTATATTTTTCCTTCTTGTATATGTATCAGTTAGTTTTCTGCTTTTTTGCTTCATTATATAAAAACAAAATAATATTGAAATGTGCAACCCCCTAGTTTCAAGAAATTCAAAATGTAAAACAATGAAAAAATAGCACCTTTAAGCTAACACAAACGTGCCTTATCAAATAAACGAATTGAATAAAAAAAATGGATATATATATATATATATATATATATATATATATATATATATATATATATATATATATATATATATATATATATATATATATATATATATATATATATATATATATATATATATATATATATATATATATATATATATATATATATATATATATATATATATATATATATATATATATATATATATATATATATATATATATATATATATATATATATATATATTAGGGTGGGGCAAAATGATCGTTTTTTCAGCACAGCACTTTTTTGGTTCTTTTTAGGGTCCCAAACAACTGTGCAAAATTTGGGGTCGATTGGTGTCGACCCGGCGTAGCGCATTGCATTTGAAATTTGTATGGAGATTAGTATGGGAAAACCTACATTTTTGCATTTTTAATTCTACAGACTACAATTCTTCCTGTAGTATGCCAACAAATAGATAAAAGAATAGTCCAGGATATGCTGAACAACTTTGCCGAAGGATGTATGGTGTTAGAATGTTTCTAAGCCGAGTTATAGCTGTTCAAAGTTCGATACATCGAATTAAATGCCAAAAATCATTTTTATTGCCAACACTGCGGGTGTACCAATGATATTTCATATAGCATTCCAAAATAACATTATATATTTTAGATTTACCACATTGGTATGTTTGGATGAATAATTCAAAAGCCTTAGCTCAATTTCATGAGGTAGTTGAGCAATAGGGCGTAATGAGGGGTGATGGGGGGGACTTTAATATGTAGAAATTCGAACTGAAATGTTGTCGAGTTGGAATGTTCAGATGAATTATTTCAAAACATTTACACATTGTCCTACGCATAATAGTAACGATGAAATAAAACATACTGTATCCATTTGCCTTGACTTTTATCAATAGAAGTTATGTTACAGACTGAATCAAATGATGTCGAGTTGATATCCTCAGCATATCCTGGACTACACTTTTATCTATTTGTTGGCATACTACAGGAAGAATTGTAGTCTGTAGAATTAAAAATGCAAAAATGTAGGTTTTCCCATACTAATCTCCATACAAATTTCAAATGCAATGCGCTACGCCGGGTCGACACCAATCGACCCCAAATTTTGCACAGTTGTTTGGGACCCTAAAAGGAACCAAAAAAGTGCTGTGCTCGGTTGATGCGGCTATGATTACGTTTTTCCATATAACAATGCCCCACCCTAATATATATACAGGGTGTTTGGTTCATGGTTAAGAATTTCTCGAGGGGTGATTGACTGTCATATTTGGAGAAAAAAATTGTTCTACACATACCATCAAATCTCAACCGTTACAGAGTTATTAAACTTTTTGTGTAAAAAACTTATTTGTGTTAAAATATTTCTAACTCAAAAAGTATACTTTGTATTTTAAATCTTTCAGTTCCATTCGAAAGGTGAGAACATTTCCTATTGAATGGTGTTCTCATATCTTTCAGTTAATTAGTTTTAATTACCTTTTAGTTGTAAAGTGGTTAAAAGTTAGTGTTTTGAGGAGGTTTTTGTTAATTTACTCAAATTAATGAGTTATGATTATAGCAATATCTATTATCCAAAAGTTGGGTTTTAGGACGATTCATTATTTGTTCTTCAACATCATATTCCTATCTCTTCTCATTTCTTTGTAATTTCATTACTAAACTTTTCCTGTAATCGACTTGCAAGTGCTTAACAGACTCTAATCTAAAAAATATGCTTTATATCGTCATTTCCAAGGTTTCATTGGAAAGCTGAGAAAATTTTCTATCGATTTATGTACAAACATCTCTTATTTAAAGATACTAAATGGACTTTTACTAAGAAAATAGCTTACAATTAGCGTTTTTCGAGGAGTTTTGTAATTATTCTAATTATTTATCAACAAAATTTATCGTTACTATTGTTCATTTGGTGCCCCTTAGTATTCTCTATAACTTGTTACTTGACACTTTATCCATATCTCTTTTCATTTCGCTGCTATTTAATAGTTAGCACAGCACGACCTCACCACAAATGTAGTGGGTTCGAAATCGTTATTTTTGCATATGAAACGATGTGATAAAAATGATTTTGCGTCGAAACAAAAAGAGATAATTAAGTAGAGTCAAAGAAAGAATTGTACAACTTGCTGAGGTGCATTATTTCTATGATAATGATGGTGACGTTTATTATTTACTATTTTAAGAAAATAACGAAAATGGTAATAATAACACTAACTTTAAACTAATTTAGAGCTAAAAGAATGGTAAATTCACTTAACTGAAAGGTATTAATACATTTTTCAATGTAAATTTTTTTCTGGCTTTCGAATGAAAAGAAAAAATATAACAAGTGCCATACTTTTTCACTTAGAGCTAGTATTAATGAGAATGAGACAAAAATATCCAAGTTCAATAACCAAAACACATGAAAACAAGAAGAGATAAATCTATCATGTCAAAGAACGAATTATGCAGCTCTTCAAGACTAACAATCTGAATTATTAAAATGATGATGTTAACTATTAGAATTTTCGAAAAATGAACGAAAAATCGATCAAAATTGTTCAATTTTAAATAAATTTCTTTGAAAAAGTTACTTAAATTCATTAACTGAAACATGTGAGCACATGACTCAATGGGAAATTTTCTTACCTTCTCAATGAACTAAAAAGATTTGAAATACAAAGTATACTTTTTGAGTTAGAGCTATTTTAAGACAAATAAGTTTTTAACACAAAAAGTTCAATAACTTTGTAACGATTGAGATTTGATGGTATGTGGTACGATTTTTTTCTCCAAATATGACAGAGAGATTCTTAACCATATATATATATATATATATATATATATATATATATATATATATATATATATATATATATATATATATATATATATATATATATATATATATATATATATATATATATATATATATATATATATATATATATATATATATATATATATATATATATATATATATATTCGTTCGTACATTGAAGAAGTTATAAAATATTAGTTGGTTACAACACATTTCGGATATAATTAAAAGTTTGTTATGGTAGGCGAGTTAGATTTCACGTTCACATCGACAAAGTCGCATATCAGAGTGGTGTAGTAATAAGCGTTTTCCCAAGAGTCGTTGAATTTGGCCCGAGCTAACCACACCTATCAAATGGTATATTGAATATGTTGCAGGCTCGTAAGCTGATGCTTCTTAATTTCTATTTTGTATTCATATTTTCCGAAAGCCTAATATATTCGGATATAGCACTTTTTCAGTCGTAAGAGTGTATAAAAGATGTCTGTTTCTTGCCATATGCAATCAGAATAAGTACCGCCCACAGTCGCATTTATGTACAGACTGTATCGTGTATTAAAACCCAATTTTATCTTAAAGATATATTGCCTCCACTTTTTCCGTATATAGTATATTTGCGCATTGTATACAACTTAGTTGTGCTGTATATTTACATGTACCGTAACTCGGTTGAAATTTTGGTATAACTACAAAATTGTTTGCTGGGAATGGTTACATGGGGTAAAGATATTGTTGACAACAACAAACGCAAGTGGTCTGTTATACTGACGGTTCGCTGATAGAGGGACATGCTGGTGCTGGTGTATACTGTCGTGAAATGGGATTGAAAAAATCTTACTCGCTAGGTAAATACTGTACTGTATTTCAATCAGAAATCTTTGCGATTATGTGCGGGGTACAATCTGCCCTTGAATGGAGCTTGTAAACTTCTGCTCCGATAGTCAGGCTGCAATCAAGGCCCATAGCTTAGACAAATCACGGTCTAACGAATAAGAGAAAAAATACGGTTCTGGGCTTCGTCCGAGCACCGAATCTATTAGAAGGCGTTAAAACTTTTTCAGATGAAGCCAATAATCAAATTTCCAGTTCAACTATTAGAAATTCCTTCAGTAGCAGATGAAAAATTTTGACGTTGGAAAGTCATAGCTGAAAGAAGAAACCATACTTACACACTCACTTGCATCATTACTTCAAATATCTACCCAACGGATTTGTCGCTTAAATATACTCAATGATAGATTTGAATGGCAGAAGCGTTGACAGTTGCTTCCCTGATCGAAATCCCGCTGGGTCTACGATGAGCTCGTTTTCATTCATTCACATCACCGGCGATGGTGGCAGTCGGGTAGAGTGCCTCAAATTAGCATAATTCAATTTTTCTCTCATCAAAACCGTACCGATATTGGAAAGCGAAAAACTACCTTCCTACTCCATCCAAATGGGGAAAAGTAGAGCTACACTTTTCAAATCTCGTTGCTGCTGCTGCTGGTGAGCTGCGTAGCGTGGCTTCAATGTTTACACTAGGAAACGTTCTATTTTCGATCGTTTGTGCGAGCGGGGAAGCGATTATTTATTTATTTTTCTTCCCCACTTTAAGAATCGGAAAATAATATTACAAGCACACGGTTAGTAGCATCCGACTGGGATGGAGTGATGCCGAGGGTGTATAAGCTAGATGGAGCAGCGATGAGTCGATCCGGGCCGAATGAAGGAAAAAAAAGGTGGGAAAAGGCTACTTATTCTGAATGATAGTTTGTTGCTAGGGGCTCCGCCGTGGTCGACTTTCGATTGCGATGGACGGGTGATTGTACAGCGATGGTGCGAAGTGTTCGGTATAAAGCGAGGTATTCACTTCAAAATACAACAAATTTGATACATGGTTGATAAGGAACTAGAATTGAGTAAGAATCCATTGTTGCCTACGTAAAAACAAATGGATCTTTTAAAGTTTGGTATTCATGTGTGGTTTTATAACAGGCTATGCATAATACACACTTGAAAGTTGCGCAACATATTACTCATGTATACCAACAAATACTCGTTAATCCAACATTTAGTTTAACTGGAAACATAGAAATATTATAAATTTATTGGACTGATCGGATAACTTAGAAAAGTTTCTGAATGGTTGAACAATTAGCGATAATAACATATCATAATACACTTACATACTAGTGGAAATTGTTCTTGAGTAGGTACAAAAAATATTGTACATCGGTTCAGCAACATCTCAAATATGCAAACAGGAGAAATAATTTGAATATATTTTTCAAACTACATCGTGGTAGCATTCTACGCCAAAAATCTAAGAGAATATTAAACTTCTTGGACTACTATCTAACAACAAACAGATTTTCCATTGAAAAATTATGAAATTGATGGATTTGTCTTTGGGCTCTAGCCAATATTTTTTAAATTCTCAGGACGGAAAAGGGAACTAGGCAATCCAGAGATATAACTGAAAATAAAGGGTTGAGCAGCTTTAGGTGAAAGTAATTACCCAGAACTCCGTTAACCAAGATCCTCGATAAGCTGTATAGTTGTAGTAAAATAGTTTATTTATGTTTTTATCCGGGTCTAATCTGACCGTTTTAGTAAAATTGGATAAACCTGCGCTCTTCGATAAAGTTTAATTTAAACGGACAGTGCCAGTAAAAGCTCAACCAACATTCTTCACTATTTAGTAATCTGCCAAATATTGTGGCTTTAAGAGTTGTAGGTAAATTACAGCAAATTACTAATGGAATTTGCGTTGCGACTTCCTCTCATTAGAATCAGGCACTAATGCAGCGCCGGATTGGGCCCAATATGTTCTCTTGAAGGAGAAATATAGCGTCATACAAATCGCTGTAAGATTTTGAGGTGCACACCGAAGACCATATTCAAACTCACTCGAACCGCACTGTAAGACTAAACCGTGAACACGCGAGCCGCATATGATGCGTGATGATGGCAATGGTGATGACGGCGATCACGACGATAGTCCGCGCGCAAGAGCAGGTATATGCGGGACTGGCAGAGGCAGAGGAGATGCTGAATGGAAGGAAGTTTGCTTGGTTGGATAGGTTTTTGTCGTACCACCTGCCAACACCTCCTAGTTACTTCCTCCAAGAAATACACATCGGACGTAAGTGAGCAATAAGCATATCCTCCTCGCATCTAATTACGTTTGCGTAAGACGGATGAAATAGAACAAAAATCAGTACCAGCTGCCGCCGCGACCAGCCCCGTACCGACGGATGGGTTCCCTAGCTTTCGTTCGGGTAAGCCATGCCCTGGTGGAATCAACTGCACTAGCAAGTGAAAAGCAATGTTGCAAAAAAATCTTTGCATGTTTATAAAATGAGGAAATATTTATATTTATATAAGTTGAGTATTACTTCTGGTTTTCCGTGGCAAATACGAACGCGTGTTTTCCGCTCATCAACGCGGCAATCATCGACTGAGTTGTTTTGAAGCAAATTCTCCGAATAACAACTAGAACAGCTGGCTTCTAGCAGTGAACTCGACTTCCTTGCAGTATTCAATTCAGTATCGTATATGATTATTAAAGGCAAGCACATTCTCGAAAAATGCTCACCTTATCGTGGCTATGGAATATGAATACTATTTAACCTTCAAATTTAAATTTAATTAATCTTATTTTTCTGCGATCATTTTTCATACGTAATATGTAATTTACCATTTTTTATTTGTCATTTGTTTTTTATCTTATACTTCATCGTCCATCTCTCATCTCTCATCTCTCATCTCCCATCTCCCATCTCCCATCTCCCATCTTCCATCTCCCATCTCTCATCTCCCATCTCCCATCTTCCATCTTCCATCTCCCATCTCCCATCTCCCATCTCCCATCTCCCATCTCCCATCTCCCATCTCCCATCTCCCATCTCCCATCTCCCATCTCTCATCTCTCATCTCTCATCTCTCATCTCTCATCTCTCATCTCTCATCTCTCATCTCTCATCTCTCATCTCTCATCTCTCATCTCTCATCTCTCATCTCTCATCTCTCATCTCTCATCTCTCATCTCTCATCTCTCATCTCTCATCTCTCATCTCTCATCTCTCATCTCTCATCTCTCATCTCTCATCTCTCATCTCTCATCTCTCATCTCTCATCTCTCATCTCTCATCTCTCATCTCTCATCTCTCATCTCTCATCTCTCATCTCTCATCTCTCATCTCTCATCTCTCATCTCTCATCTCTCATCTCTCATCTCTCATCTCTCATCTCTCATCTCTCATCTCTCATCTCTCATCTCTCATCTCTCATCTCTCATCTCTCATCTCTCATCTCTCATCTCTCATCTCTCATCTCTCATCTCTCATCTCTCATCTCTCATCTCTCATCTCTCATCTCTCATCTCTCATCTCTCATCTCTCATCTCTCATCTCTCATCTCTCATCTCTCATCTCTCATCTCTCATCTCTCATCTCTCATCTCTCATCTCTCATCTCTCATCTCTCATCTCTCATCTCTCATCTCTCATCTCTCATCTCTCATCTCTCATCTCTCATCTCTCATCTCTCATCTCTCATCTCTCATCTCTCATCTCTCATCTCTCATCTCTCATCTCTCATCTCTCATCTCTCATCTCTCATCTCTCATCTCTCATCTCTCATCTCTCATCTCTCATCTCTCATCTCTCATCTCTCATCTCTCATCTCTCATCTCTCATCTCTCATCTCTCATCTCTCATCTCTCATCTCTCATCTCTCATCTCTCATCTCTCATCTCTCATCTCTCATCTCTCATCTCTCATCTCTCATCTCTCATCTCTCATCTCTCATCTCTCATCTCTCATCTCTCATCTCTCATCTCTCATCTCTCATCTCTCATCTCTCATCTCTCATCTCTCATCTCTCATCTCTCATCTCTCATCTCTCATCTCTCATCTCTCATCTCTCATCTCTCATCTCTCATCTCTCATCTCTCATCTCTCATCTCTCATCTCTCATCTCTCATCTCTCATCTCTCATCTCTCATCTCTCATCTCTCATCTCTCATCTCTCATCTCTCATCTCTCATCTCTCATCTCTCATCTCTCATCTCTCATCTCTCATCTCTCATCTCTCATCTCTCATCTCTCATCTCTCATCTCTCATCTCTCATCTCTCATCTCTCATCTCTCATCTCTCATCTCTCATCTCTCATCTCTCATCTCTCATCTCTCATCTCTCATCTCTCATCTCTCATCTCTCATCTCTCATCTCTCATCTCTCATCTCTCATCTCTCATCTCTCATCTCTCATCTCTCATCTCTCATCTCTCATCTCTCATCTCTCATCTCTCATCTCTCATCTCTCATCTCTCATCTCTCATCTCTCATCTCTCATCTCTCATCTCTCATCTCTCATCTCTCATCTCTCATCTCTCATCTCTCATCTCTCATCTCTCATCTCTCATCTCTCATCTCTCATCTCTCATCTCTCATCTCTCATCTCTCATCTCTCATCTCTCATCTCTCATCTCTCATCTCTCATCTCTCATCTCTCATCTCTCATCTCTCATCTCTCATCTCTCATCTCTCATCTCTCATCTCTCATCTCTCATCTCTCATCTCTCATCTCTCATCTCTCATCTCTCATCTCTCATCTCTCATCTCTCATCTCTCATCTCTCATCTCTCATCTCTCATCTCTCATCTCTCATCTCTCATCTCTCATCTCTCATCTCTCATCTCTCATCTCTCATCTCTCATCTCTCATCTCTCATCTCTCATCTCTCATCTCTCATCTCTCATCTCTCATCTCTCATCTCTCATCTCTCATCTCTCATCTCTCATCTCTCATCTCTCATCTCTCATCTCTCATCTCTCATCTCTCATCTCTCATCTCTCATCTCTCATCTCTCATCTCTCATCTCTCATCTCTCATCTCTCATCTCTCATCTCTCATCTCTCATCTCTCATCTCTCATCTCTCATCTCTCATCTCTCATCTCTCATCTCTCATCTCTCATCTCTCATCTCTCATCTCTCATCTCTCATCTCTCATCTCTCATCTCTCATCTCTCATCTCTCATCTCTCATCTCTCATCTCTCATCTCTCATCTCTCATCTCTCATCTCTCATCTCTCATCTCTCATCTCTCATCTCTCATCTCTCATCTCTCATCTCTCATCTCTCATCTCTCATCTCTCATCTCTCATCTCTCATCTCTCATCTCTCATCTCTCATCTCTCATCTCTCATCTCTCATCTCTCATCTCTCATCTCTCATCTCTCATCTCTCATCTCTCATCTCTCATCTCTCATCTCTCATCTCTCATCTCTCATCTCTCATCTCTCATCTCTCATCTCTCATCTCTCATCTCTCATCTCTCATCTCTCATCTCTCATCTCTCATCTCTCATCTCTCATCTCTCATCTCTCATCTCTCATCTCTCATCTCTCATCTCTCATCTCTCATCTCTCATCTCTCATCTCTCATCTCTCATCTCTCATCTCTCATCTCTCATCTCTCATCTCTCATCTCTCATCTCTCATCTCTCATCTCTCATCTCTCATCTCTCATCTCTCATCTCTCATCTCTCATCTCTCATCTCTCATCTCTCATCTCTCATCTCTCATCTCTCATCTCTCATCTCTCATCTCTCATCTCTCATCTCTCATCTCTCATCTCTCATCTCTCATCTCTCATCTCTCATCTCTCATCTCTCATCTCTCATCTCTCATCTCTCATCTCTCATCTCTCATCTCTCAACTCTCATCTCTCATCTCTCATCTCTCATCTCTCATCTCTCATCTCTCATCTCTCATCTCTCATCTCTCATCTCTCATCTCTCATCTCTCATCTCTCATCTCTCATCTCTCATCTCTCATCTCTCATCTCTCATCTCTCATCTCTCATCATCTCATCTCTCATCTCTCATCTCTCATCTCTCATCTCTCATCTCTCATCTCTCATCTATCATCTCTCATCTCTTATCTCTCATGTGAAACGACGCAACGTAAACCTGCCAAACATATCTATCTACCTGAGCAGAAATGTTCACTGATCAGCTTCGGCTTGACAATCTAAATACTGGAATAAAATCTAAACTTCTTAAAGTTTTTCATAACTTTCAAAGTGTTTTCCACAGTGACAGGGGTAAACTTTCATTCACAAGCGCGATACGCCATCAAGTCACAACTGAAGATGATCTCCCAGTGTTCATAAAATAACACCATAAGAAGGAGGTCCAGCGGCATTCCCGGAATAAGCAGTAACACCAGCTTCTGTCGCTTTCAGTTATTGGAACATCCTAGACATGTCCTGGTTCTCCTATATCGCTGTTTTCAGACCCAGGTTTGGGGCTGGTCCTGGGTCTTTCTCCACTTTCTTCATGGCTTTCGCCATCTCGATCAGCTATTTGTCGTTAATTTGGGCTTCTTCTTCATAATTATCCTCCTCATTGAACGGTGACAGCGGCCAGATCGTTGGTTCATGCTGCGGGAAAAAAAAACTTCATCTTCTCCAGGCACCTTGCAGTTGGTGCAGCAGGGCCTTTTATCTTTGGCAACTCTGTAGGCGTCTCCCCGTGAATTTGCGTTGGCTTTATGGTAAAGCTCCTTAATGTAAGCTTCCTTGCTCAGCTTGATTGCTTTGTTGAGAGCAGTTCAAGCAACTAGTTTTACTCTTTTGATGTCCTCAAGTTCGGAGGCAAATTAAACGAAGAGACGGCGCCGGTGCACAGTGGTCCCAAAGAGCAAAAAAGGGGGTTTTTTAGATTGCGTCAAAACGGTTGACTTTAGCAATATGGTGTCTTTGAGAAAGTTTCTTGGAGTAGAATCCCCCTTCTTTCTGGCTTCAATTGCATTTGATGACGGAATGAGACAAACTTCAGCTCAAGTATTTCCATAGAGGGCCGCCTTGGGGAGATCTGATTTTTTCAGCATTTTTTGTGCTTTTCTTGTACTTTAATTTGATTACAAAGTGATTTGCCCGTTTTTGCCTATTTAAAAGTTATCGGCATTGGAAAAAGAGCTATTTTCAATCAAAAAACGTGAATATCTCCACACATACTAGCGATAGCAAGTTTTCGTCTTCGGCAAAGTAATGCAGTTTAATAGTCCAAACAATGTTCTAGAACATTTATATAATGGAAAAAATCTAGAAGAAAACTTATGATGAAAAACGCTTTTAATCCACCTAACAGTGTGATGAGACATTTCTTATAACTCTTATCACTCTTTTCGGATATTATATCGTTTGAGAACATTTAGAACTTGATGCTTCGCGATGTTTTTGATAACACATACTACATGGGATAGTGGCAGGACTCAGAGAATCACTCAAATCAGCATATGACAACATCAGTGCTAGAAATCTCAAACCAAATCAATGGGAAGGCGAAAAAATGGCCCATAAAATAGACATAGCTAAGATTATTGTTAATGCTCTGTTAATAAAATATCTAAATTCCTCAATCAATGCATTGTGGTGGGAAAACTGATTTTTCTAAAGGGGTTATGTATATCGTACTGAGTCAAAAAAAAAATCGAATTTTTTTTGAATCGATTTGAAGTTTATACTTTACTCAAATTTCCTACGCGACTGAGAATTAAGAAATCAACGCTTTTTCTTGAAAAAACCCACCATTCAAAGAAAATCAACAGTGCATATTTCCAGACATGGTTTTATTTCCTATTTAAGAACTATTGTGTTTTTTACATCCTAGATTGCATGATTCAGTGATCGAATCCCAAAACTTCATGAAGTATTTGAAATTATTAAATAAAATTTGTGTTTGCTATTGAAATTGACAAAATGATTGTATATATAGTATATAGTCCCTTTGGCGATTGTTTACTTTTTCGGTCCCACCTATCAGCATTGAAGTATCTTGAAGGATCTTAATGTCTAAACGGCATAATTCCGAAACCGTAATTTTTGAAGTTTTAAAATTGTGCAGAATTAATTTTTCAGAAAATAGTAACAGAGCAAAAAAGTACCAAAGTCCAAAAAAATCAATTTTTGTCAAACGTTTACATCAAATCTCAATGTTTCATGCATTATAATGTCATTTGGCATCAAAAATACAAATTTGATTTTGAAAGTTTTTCATTTCAGTTTATATGGGAATTTGATGTGTGATTGCACTCTTCAACTCGTAACTCCGGAACCGGAAGTCCAATCAATAAAAAATTCAATAGCAGCCGATTGGAAAATTGTACCTTTCATTTGAGCTTAACTTTGTGCAAATCGATCCAGCCATCTCTGATTAACAGAGGTCACATTTTTTTTCCACATACACACATACATACATACAGACATACATACACATACAGACATTTTCCGATCTCGACGAACTGAGTCGATTAGCATATGACACTCGGCCCTCCCGGTCGGGATTAGATCGACGAAGGGATTAGAGTGAATGAGAAAGGCAAAAACATTTTTAGCAAATGTTGAAATTTATGCATTTTTTGGTGAGCAGTTCTATGTTTCATAGACATTAAATCAATTTTAACTTCGCTTCCTATTAAATAAAGATCCTTGTTACAGTACATCTCTACAAAAACGAGATCAATTTGAAAAGAAATCTGAGGATTATGATTGATTACAGAACTTTGGGATTTTCTATTGGAATGTTTTCAGGCAGGAATTTGATAGTGATGCTATTAGACAACTGTGAAATCAAGACCAAGAGATCAGTTACATATCAGAACCCCATTCCGACAATTTATCAAAAGTCATCATGATGTTTACAACAACAGGTTATCAATCAACGGATCAGATAATTGTTATTGTAATATTGAATTAAATCAGTCTGCATCAATAAATTTTCAACTTCAATCCAATTTTTTTGGGTGTGGTGGGGGGGGGGGGGGGGGTTTGTATGATGTTAAACTCCAAAACCTTCTCTTGGCTACGCCGTTGCTTGGAGTTATTTATTTCGATTTTCATTTTCCGATATGTTTCAGATCGATCTGATGGTTATAAGTTAGAAAAATTGCAGTCAGAAGGTTCGCACAAATGAACATTTTTGCACTGATAAGTTATCAAGTTCCTTCCAGACAACTTGGAAGTGTTCGGTGATTATTTCTAGCGGTTGTAGATAGTAAAATGAAATACAAAATTCGATTTATCGAAATAATGTTTGGCTTATTTCAATGGATTATTACTATATTGAACAATTATTAGGTGACAAAGAGTAATCCACAAACAACAAGCCATCACTTTTAAAGTATTCAAAATAGATATTTGAAGTCTTCAGTAAAGTTATTCGCAAAAGTAAGAGCTACAAATTTGCTGAAGACATCATTTCGATATAATCACTTCCAAGAAAATTTGTATCTAGCACTGTTAAAGCTGTCTAAAAACATATAAATTGTTAATCTATATTGTCAATTTCGGCAGATAATTTAAAAAAACTGCAAAAAACGCCATTTTTGCGCATTCAAGCATTCATATCTTGGAAACTAAGCATCAGAATCAAAAACAAATTAATAGCGTTCATACTGTTTTTTAGTTCTTTCATTTAAAATTGGTTTGGATAAGATCGGTTCAGCCATTGCTGAGAAACACGAATGAGAATTTGTCCGTTACATACGCACACACACACAGACACACACACACAGACATTGTCCCAAATCGTCGAGCTGAGTTGATTGGTATATAAGACTCGGCCCTCCGGGCCTCGGAAAAAATCTTGAAAGTTTGAGCGAGTTCTATACATTTCTTTTATAAGAAATGTAAAAACTATTTTTAAGGGGCCTTTTACAAATAATGTCCCATATCTCAAAAACCTTAAAAGATAGAGAGTTGAAGTTTTCGGATAAAATGTTTGTAACGAGTTTCTCTACAACTTTGCTGAAGTAAGTATTTGTCTATCTGAATTATTGAAGAAAATAAATTTCGTAACTCACTACTAGGGGGATTAATCATTAATCTGATAAGACAGAAAGAAGGGGGGTTCTACTCCAAGAAACTTTCTCAAAGATACCATATTGCTAAAGTCAACCGTTGTGACGCAATCTAAAAAACCCCCTTTTTTGCTCTTTGGGACCACTGTGCGGTGGTTCAGTGGTAAGTGTTACCGCCACTCATTGCAGTTGGCCTGGGTTCAATTCCAGCCGAGGTCGTTGAGATTTTGCTGAAGTAAAGCCGTTGGTATTCGGTCCATGAGTTGATGGATCAATAACTCAAGTCCAGATAGTGGAGTCATCTCTCTAGCGTCGATAAAGAAGAAGTAAAATCTAACGTCTAATATCCTGCTCCCGTGATACTTGTGGAGTGCGCAGTAGTATATACGGCTTCTAGCAAAAGCAAGTATCGGACTTACATTCCCTCTCTTTCCTTCCGCGATCCACGTTCTGGCCTGGCCGGCGCAGGTATTGATCAGCAACACTTTAGCACACACATTGAAAGATGTTTCGCTAGTCCCAAGCATAATTATCTACTATTTCTTTGTACAACTTCAGCTAGTCCAGATCAATAACGGAGTAGCATCCAGGGGTGGTCGCACAAGCTCAAGCTCAAGCTTTGGAGGCAACTTATACGAAGACCGGCAATCGGCAATCGCCAAATTGCAATAGGCGCTGTTCCTCGGTTTCCCATTCCTCGGTATGGTCTCATTGCATGCACGCCCTTGTTAGTACTGCCGTTAACTCGTTCGCATTTAGGTTGAAGAGGATGCCCTCAAAATTAAGTTCTTAGACGGACACGTCCTTGGGGAAAATCGCGGTTTTTGCATCGATTCAGAAATCAATCTGTATTAGCCTTTCCATGAAACGTTTGTTTGACAATTCACAGGCGGTCCTTGCTTTCGCGAACAGTAAAACGACGTATATAGGTAATCATATTCGTTTGATGCTAGACCGGATCGACGATTTTATTCGGACGACGAATCCACCCGAGAATGAATAAAACAAAATATCTGATATATCTCTCGGAATAGCAAATTACGAATCAAATCCCGGCTGATCTTTGACGATAGGAGGAAAACGGGCTCTCAGAAAATGTATAATATAATAATGGAGGAATGTAATTTCCAAAACTACCATAATAGTCTTCAATGGCGAAAAGCAAAATTATATGAAGGTTATTATTTTTAAATCGTGAGTGATTTTCTTATTTTGGTTATTAGAAGTTATACCTCATTTTTTTTTAAATTTTAGAGACCTTCCCACTCCCCCCCGCTCCACGGGTGACATAACTCTTTTTTTAAATTTTTGATAGCTTTATAGGGATGAAAAGTCACCACTTGCGGCTTAACACCAGATATATTCAATTAGAAATGTAATGTAAACTAAACAATATGATTAAATACATAGGGTGATGAGCCTATTTGTGCCATGTTTCTATTATCACCCTACCCATTTAAAGCCGTTGGTTAGAGCAGTGTGTGCCATCTTTGTTCAACGCATTGAGTCAAATGGTAGCGCAACAATAGGGACACTCGATTCGTGTTTTCATTGTGCTCAAACACAAGAATTTTATTGTTTTCAACGCATTTGTGTTATTGTATTGGTTTTTAACAACGAAGCAAAGCGGTTGATGTCAATTTTTGCGCAATCCATTGATTGTAAGGCAAGAAATTACCGAATTAGTGAGGCACCTTGCTTAGTATGGTGAAAATAGGCTCATCACCCTACCAAAATCATTCGTTTTCGAGCTCTCCATCGAGACAGAAGTTGTTTTTTCTAGTCTGTAGTGCTGTTTGTGGCGACAAAGAATAGTGTTAATCCGCATTCAAGGTTATTTTGTCCAGAGTCGGAAAATGTTTTTTTCAAAATTTTTGCCAGTTCGGTTCGGTCCTCAGTCTTTTGTTCGCGTGTGAGGATTAAACAATAGCCAGCTGTATAAGCTGGATCGGTTCGTCGTTGGACACCAGATTAAAGCTAAGTGGTGTTTGTCTTTTGTAACACATTTATTGCTTTCTTCCGTCTGCGCGGGCGCTGATCCCCCCTCTCCGGATGATCAAAGGGAAGTTGAATCGGGTTCAACTTTTAATGCTCCCCCCGGCCCAAATGCTATCCAGAACTCTCAACTGGTCTATTTGTGGTCTTCTTTCGGCCCAAGACAGAATCACTGAATCTTCTTCTAAAGACCTGACAGAACGGTTCTCGGCTGTGACCGAAATTTCAAAGGACCGCTCGGACAAGATAAGGGTGTTGCTAGCCAACTCAAAGCAGGCAAACGATATTGCTTGCTGTGAGCACTTTAAGCGGGATTATAACGTGTATATTCCAGCTGTAAAGGTACAATCCGAAGGCGTCGTCACCGATGAGAGTTTGACGTGCGAGGATCTGGTAAAGTACGGGGTTGGCCGTTTTAGAGATTGCTTACTTCAGCCAGTGAAAATACTTGAGTGCAAACGTTTGCACTCAGTAGTAGTTGCGGGGGATGGTTCAAAAACATACCCCCAAACAAACTCTTATCGGGTGACCTTCGCTGGTACCGCTTCGCCAAATTTCATCCTCTTGCACAAGGTTCGTCTGCCTGTGCGTCTGTTTGTACCGCGGGTCATGGTCACAGCCAACCATTGTCGCAATAAGGCCCGCTGTGGAAAATGCGGGGAGAATCATCTAGATGACTCGTGCAGTAAGCAAGCCGAAAAGTATTCTTACTGTGCGGAGAGTATGCATGATATCTCGGCATGTCCCGCGTACAAACTACGCGGGGATAAACTGAAACGTTCCCTTGCGGTACGATCCAATCATTCTTTCGCTGAAATGTTAAAGAATGCTGCGCCACCATCCTCAACAAACATCTATACTCACTTGCCTCCTGACGAGGGCGAGGCTGATGACCCACAAGAGGGAACATCTACTAGGGTGCCTAGAAGTTATAGGAAGAGGAGGAACATTTCCTCTCCTAAAGTTCCTTGTAAAGGCCAGAAGGTATCCCTTGACGGGGCTCCGAAAGTGACATCTATTGGAAGTGTTGCAGCCAAACCGAAACAATTAGCTCCTGATCTCGGAGGATTAAGCTCAGAGAAGGAGTTCCCAGCACTTCCAGGAACATCAAAAACCCCAAGTGTGCCTTTGTTTCAGTTCGAGACTAATCATAGCACTGGATTTATCAAACTCTCGGACATAGTGGACTGGATAAAAAAAAATTAAAGGGTTGTGTACAGGACACGACCACGGTGACATTAAAAATGTAGCTTTTTTCAAGAGCGTGCAAATGAATTTTATCTAACACACATATCGACTCACGTTCTTGCTCACTCGCCTGTTTTCATGTTACAATTTGCTATATACCCTCCCCATTAAAACATAATTTATTGAAGGTCATTTAACGGTAATCTATTATTACAATTAATCAAGTGATTGGCATTATTTGGCTGATCCAGCTAGTCAAAATAGGCTGGTCTGTCTAGAAAATATATTCAAAAGAAGAGTTCCATATTGAGAACTGTGATGAGGAAGCCCACGCCCGCCAACGGAAATATACAGATTCTCCATGAAATATGAAATTTCATTTTCCATTTAAATTTTCAATAATGTACTAATGAACTTAAGTAAACAATCTTAAGGTTAAGTATTTCTTGATCGATTAGTGGTGGAAAAAATGAAATTATTTGATAAATTACATTGTTATGCAACGTTCGCACTACCAGTTAAAACGGGTTTTTATGCTATCTTGGTGAAATTTTTCTTGTTGCTAATTATTAAAACATGTTATAACTCTGTAGTGTAAACATTGTATCATTAAACCAATTCTGCCTGGTAATAGGGCTGACATAATTATATCTTCAGTACAGCGGTTTGTTTCATAATTTAAAGCGGATTTATTTTAAAATTTAAATTAGTATACTCAACGGTTCTATTTGTTGTACACTTTAAAACGCAATTAGAACTGTGTTTTAAATTCATAGGGTACCCGATCAGAACGACATAACAGAAAGCTATCAAATTTATATCTCATGTTGATATTTATTACTCACTGTGTTATCTTTGTGATATCCCAATCAGCAAGGCAAGCAAACATATATCAAGTTTATATCTTCTGGTGATATCATTGGACTGCTAATATGATTTAATGTACGCATATAACGATGATGTTATAATAAGTTATACATATGTTCTTTCACAGTTATCTTTGAACGCTAACGGTACACTGTAAACCGGGTATATGACCATTTGGTTAAAGCCCCAATAAACAAAACAATCAATCAACTTGGAATGATTGTTACATTACACAAATGACCGTCTATTTACTAATACGCTGAAGTCTCTTTTCAAGCGTCGTTATTCAACTTTTTTTCCTCAACAATTTCTCGAATTTTCTGATTATCTGTTATAATATTCGCAGTTGATAGATTGCACTACCGTAAAAGATTTGTATTTATAGGAATTTATTAGGTTGAGATAATTGTACTGGTTTGCTTAATCAACCCCATATTAAAAGTGCTAATAACAAAACCTCTTGAAATTTCAAAAAGCAAACCTCGAAACTGTGGTATTTGTTTCTTTCGGAATCATAAATAACATTTGTCGTATTCTCCGTTAAATAATGTACGTAAATTATCCGCTCAATGTTACCATATCGCATGACATTATTACTAGAGATCGTGTAAAACATGTTAACGTACAATAGAAGTGCCGAAGTGCACTATTCAGAATCTAAAAATAGCCTCACTTTCCTAATCTGCAAAGATAGATAAAGCTATTCAGTCTATCGTAATATAGATAGCTGTAGTAGTGAGTAAAACTGCATGAAAACAAAGCGTATGGCACAAGAAAAACAAACAGTCCTTAGGCTTTGGCAAAGTTCAATGTGTGCGTTCTGGAAACAAGATGCATCTGTAATCGTTTTGCCCTTGACGGATGCGAGGAATATTATGCTAACATTAAACATCGGTCGAAAGCAACGTCGTTGGTTCATGCAGTAAACATCCACATAAAACTCAGAATACCTAGGTTCAAATCGCTATAATCCCACAAATAACCATCAGCGTGTCATATATTCGAATTAACAATCAGCCAGCATGTATGCAATCATTTGACCAAACTATAAAAAGCTTTTGTTACATTAAGCTTTTTTGCTGCCAAACGAAAACGCCTTAATGTATACTATATTTTTCTTTTCTATTCTATTTTTAGACCTGCACGCTAAATTTGTTGATACTATACAATAGGTAATACAAGCTATATTGGCCGTGGGAGAACCTAACAAAATTTGTTATAATTCTGTTAGAAGACTATCACAGGTTGTCATATTGTTGACCTACGAGAAGAATTTCTGTTAAGTTTTGTGTTATTTTGCCAACTAACAAGACCAGAGTTATTATACAACTTGTCATCATAACAAAGTAACACAGTATGTAATAATTTTGTTATTTCTTTCTGATCGGGCTCACAGAGGACGTATATACTTTTGAAAAAAATATATTTCATTTAGTTTTAACTTTGATAAAATCATATCAAATTTTGTTACAATTTTGTTATCATTAGCCAGGTTTTTGTTTTATTTTTTGTTATTTTAACATCTAACCAGCCGCATTTATAACAGGTTCTGTTTCAAAATATTTTTGAAATAAATAACTCCAGGTGTTATAAATCAGTTATGTCCTTCTGATCGGGGATGCATTTGCATTATGTGAAACTTGGTTAACTTCCGACATAGATCTCAACTTCCACGACTTTAATATTATTCGCCTGGATCGAGACGCCCCCTATGGAGGAGTGCTTTTGGGGATCAAAAAGTGCTATTCCTTCTACAGAATTAACCTTCCCTTCGATAACAGGTATTGAAGTTGTCGCTTGTCAAGTAACAACCAAAGGCAAAGGCCTTTGCATAGCTTCCATATATATTCCCCCAACACCGCGGTTGGGCACCGACGGCTACAAGACATCTTAGAATCCCTGCCAGCACCGCGATTAGTATTAGGAGACTTTAACTCTCACGGTACAGCATGGGGTTGCCTCTATGATGATAACCGGTCTTCCTTAATTCACGATCTTTGCGATAACTTCAATTTGACAATTTTAAATACGGGTGAAATGACACGGATTCCTCCTTCTGCAGCACCCCCGAGCGCCTTAGACTTGTCCCTTTGTTCAACATCGCTGCGGTTAAACGTGGAAGGTAATTCCTGATCCCCACGGCAGCGACCATCTGCCGATCGTAGTCTCAATCAATAACGGTTCAAGGCCATTGAAATCAATCAATATTTCGTATGACCTCACACGAAATATCGATTGGAAGAGCTATGCTGCCGCGATACCCGACAACATCGGTTCTACCCAAGAACTTCCTCCGGAGGAAGAGTACAGTTTTTTGGCTGGCTTGATTCTCGACAGCGCGAATCAAGCTTAGACTAAACCAGTACCCGGCGCAAACATACAAAAACGCTCTCCTAATCCGTGGTGGGACAAAGAGTGCTCAGACGTGTACGCGGAGAAGGCCGCTTCGTATAAGACCTTCCGGGACGACGGGTTACCCGCTAGCTATCGACAATACGCGACGTTAGAAACGCGAATGAAGAGTTTGATGAAAGCCAAGAAACGTAGTTACTGGCGCCGGTTCGTTGACGGACTAACGAGAGAAACATCGATGAGCACTCTTTGGGGCACGACCCGGCGTTTGCGAAACCGAAACAGTACTAACGAGAGTGCAGAATATTCAAACCGTTGGTTATTCGATTTCGCCAAGAAGGTATTATATTATTATTGTTGAGCTCAATTCTCAGACCCGTTTCATGTCCCTGTACTTTGACTACATGGCGCAGAATATTAACCCTTCTTCTTACAATCCCAACCGTGTGCATTTCATAAATACTTCTGAATCTACTGTATTCTTCGACACATCCATGAAAGACGAAAGATTAGTGGAATTCCGGACCACATACGCCCACAAGTGATTCCAAACATTTTTTATAATAAATTCCGAGAAGTCGACTATCCTAAGATGTTTTATACTGACGGATCAAACCTCGAAGGGTCCACTGGCTTCGGTATTTTCAATCAAAAGTTCACCGCCTCCTACAAACTCAGTGACCCTGCTTCAGTTTACGCCGCAGAACTAGCTGCCATTCAGTATACCCTTGGAGTCATTGAAACATTACCCGCAGGCCATTACTTGACGCTATTCGCTCGATGAAACATGGAAAGCACTCCTCGTATTTTTTGGGGAAAATACGGGAGCTACTGAGTGCTTTATCTGACAAATCTTTCCAGATTACCTTGGTATGGGTCCCTTCTCATTGCTCCATTCCGGGCAATGAGAAGGCGGACTCCTTAGCTAAGGTAGGTGACTTAGAAGGTGACGTTTACGAAAGACCAATTTGCTTCAGCGAATTTTTCAGTATTACTCATCAGAGAACCCTCGAAAGTTGCCAAACTTCGTGGAGCAGTGGGGAGCTAGGAAGGTGGCTACATTCGATAATCCCCATTACACGCTTGGCGCACATCTTCGACGTATTGGGCTCGTGGATAGTGGTATCTGTACTTTTGGCGACGGCTTTCATGACATCGAGCACATTGTCTGGGCGTGCACCGAGTACAGTTCCAACAGGTCTCGGTTAATGGATACCCTGCGGGCCCGAGGAAGACCAACCAACGTCCCGGTTCGAGATGTGCTGGGAAACCGCGATGTCCTCTATATGTCCCTTATATACACCTTTGTGAAAACCATCAATATACAAGTCTAACCGCTCCTTCCTATTTTCCTTATCATTCTCAGAACCCTCTTCCACCTGTATCAAAGCATCTGTATTGAATGAGCCAACAAACACGGGACCTACAGCACGAACATAACACGCTTAACTCGAAATGTAGCCGATCCACATCTGAGCCGTACTACGAAATCGTCTCGAAAACCCCTGCCATCTTGAGGAGGACCACCCGGCGTCCCAGTACATGATTCCTCCTGATGAAGGCCACCCGATTCTACCCACAAAAAATAACTCTAATTACGAATCTTTACAAAATTCAATCATGCCCTCTAGTTATTCCCACTTTCAAGATAGTCGTAAAAAATTGTCCCCCTTAGTTAAACATTATTTGCTCCAATAATCTCACTGATAAAAATGTCAAACCATATTGCCATAAAAACTAAATGACCTCCTTTTGGATACGTGATATTTTAAACTTTTAGCCTGTACCCTTGTTGGCTGTTTAACATAATGTGTTTTATTCCATTTTAAAATCTTACGAGCTAACCTAGCTAACCTGACTTAAACTATTCTATGTACATCAAAATGGGAGGAGTCAGTTATAATTTCAAAGTACATAATTATGTACGGGTAGCGTAAAAAAGGGAAAACAAATCAATGAATAAGTATGGGTGCATTGGTTGCTATCGGTGCTTTTGTTTGGTTACGCAAGGCTGTTTATTTGTTGCCTCAGCATAATAATGACCTAGTGAGAATGTTGCTATAACAAGTGGTGCGACCCAGAATGGTTTAACTGGAATGCGCCCATCTGGTTATGCAAGTTCGATTTGAAAACGATCGTTCGAGTAATTTACGATCTGTGGGAAAATATGAGTGTGGCCTCGTTTCAAGTGGCCTGACTAAAGGAAATGTTAAATTTGGTTTTTATGACCTGTGACCTGAGAAGGATTCACATTGGTGCATGTAGGGATTGGTTTTGTGGGAATAATTTGTGATGCTAGAAAGTAAGTCCGTTACACTCCCTAATCTTACGAAAATCATATTATCCCCTTGTGTAGATATATAAGATAGCTATAAAATCGCATTAATTTCATTTTTAAAAAAAATCAATATGTCATCCCCTAGTTTAAAGTAATTTAAAATGTAAAACAAAACAAAATTGGCACCTTTAAGCTAACGCAACGTGCCTTATCAAATAAATGAATTGAATAAAAAAAATACATACTAAAATATAAAAGAACTGCCAAATACATTTCCCTGGTATTTGTATGCTGGATTATGAAAGAAATCTGAATGATGAACCCAATAGACATATTTTGTTGATTGAATAGAATAATCTGTGGGGGTGGGCGTAGCGTAGTTGGTAAATCGATTGCCTTGTACGCAGCGCACCTGGGTTCGAGTCCCGACCCCCGCACATAGGGTTAGAAATTTTTCATAAGCGTTTTTTCTAAACCGAAGCGGCGAATAAGCCTCTCTATAATCGAAATAAAAAAAACTGATCTATAATTATAAAAATAAGTCTTTCTGGCAGTACAAAATATATGGTAATATTAAAGCAGCTGATTTTTACAAAACACTTAGTTTCAAACGCGTGTTTGCCTCAAATAGTTACGTACGCCCAATGTGCTTTGAATTCGCGGGACGCTCACCTCACCTTCAATAAGCGCATGGATGGGGAATGGCCCGCTTTGCGGATTGGATTTCATCGAAACATCCAAATATTTACCACAACGGTGATTTCCACGAACACGCATTATCATAATTTACGTAGCAAAGCAACACAAATTCCCCAGCAGCAAAAGCGCTAGTAAATTCGCCTGGATTGACGAAAAAACCAAGCAGAACAAAGCTCATATTATATACAGAGCTGGTGTATTGTAGTATGTTTGATAGCATCCATTTGGCCAAATAAAACAAAACACGTTAATAATCGGTATGTGAGGCGAGATAAAAGGTATGCGTAATGGATGTAGCATCGAAATCGGAAAATCATATTCCTGAGCACAACGTTTTTATTCTCGTGCACACTCGGAATTCAGTCTGTGATGGCTATTGATAAATCGAATGCTCAGTTTTTTTCCAGTGGCATTCCATCGCACTGCTTAGTTGGGTCTGCAGATTAAATGGTTTTGATTTGGACTTCTGGCTCCTAAAAGGATCAACGATCAATCCGTTGTTGGTTGAATTACCCAGCAGCTCAACGAGTACTTCACAGCGAATAGCATCTCTCGAAATAATCATTTGAACAAGTATGTATGTACGTAGGTAGGTAGGTATCATAACAAACAATCGCAACGGTCTGTTTTACGGCCTCGCCGGTTACATTTTCCAGATCCGTTCCGAGCGAGCTGAGCATGTTTGTTCGGATAATTCTATGGAAAATGTAGCAGACCATCCAGTCGAAATAGTGCGATAGAGTAGAATGGGGCAAATCCGAACTTTTTTTTAATTTTTTAAAGCATCCAATCGAATGTTGTGTTGAAATTACTGCAATACCAAACTTCAGCTCAGTTATGTAGTGTTCGAGTAGATTACCCCAAACTCACATTGGGACTTCCTGAAAACAAAGCTAACATTAGCAATCCACCACCAAGCAACCAAACGATGAATGCTTCCCAACTCGACATCCGAATCCGCCATCAAGAATCAAGCACCATCACGAATCTCGACGAGTTACGTACGCCCAACGAGCCAAATCCTCATAAGCCACTGTTCGTTACGATCTAAATGACGCCATTTTTCTCTCTTCGTCTAAGCAAGATATGTAGCAAATCTTTTTTTCCTTATTTCCGTTCGACATCCGTTCCGTTGCCGCCTGAGACTCTGCCATCAAACTGCTGACATGTAAATTGTTTCGGCGTAGTTCTGTTGCTTGGTTCCGGAAGAGGGCACTTCACTGGAGCGTCTCTTGGTAGTGATAAAAGCTATCCTGCGATGTTGTTTGGCAAGCAACACCAATTCTTACACGAGTGGCTCCTTTTACCTACACCGAGGTGACAGCTACTTGTTGAAGCTGCTGCTGATTGTGGGTTGTAAAAGTGGCAATGAGCAGTTGTTTTCAGAATAGAATTCAATTTCGGTTTATCGTTGTGGAAAATATAGAAATGGTTTGGAGTGAAATAATATAAGCAATGAAATATCTAGTATTGTTCCAGAAGTGCAATTGTGACCTTTGAGTTCATATCAAAAGAACCCCAACCACACCCGAACCGCGAAACACACAAACCGAAATACGAAACAGTTTCCATTCTCGAAGCACCACTGCTATTAAAACTTGCGGACGGTAGCAACGTAGGTAGCTGCGGAAAACCGGCACTGAGCCAAAAAGTAGTTGAAACGCACCACTTTTCTTGGAAAGCGTTGAGAGTGGGAAAAGTTTTTCCATCAGTGAACACACTTTCCCGTATGTTACGTTGAAACGGTTCGGGTGCCGCCACGAGTTACTGCGCGCAGGCAGCTTTGCTGAGTTCTACTAGGGCGGCAGTAATAGTGTTTATACTAATTGGCTGCTGACTGCGAACGGTGGAAACCGGTTGTGTGCTTCCAGGCGTTTATATTTATTCTTCAGTAGTTCACCACCGCGTAAAGTTTTTCGTGGAAAGCTTTTCCCTTTTTTGAAATTTAATTTCTAGGTTAAATTTAAACAACCTTAAAGTTCAGTAATTTTTTTGGATTAAAAGTGCTATTTCTTTATTTTTGAAGCTCTTGTCCGGAAGAGGATTGAGAACCGACGTCAGTTCTCATGGTAAAGAGGGACAAGTCCTCATTTCCCGTGAGCCATATTGGTAGACGCAAACGAGTCGTAAATAGTAACTTTGCCTGAGCTTGACACGAACCACCAGAAGGCAAAAGATTAGTCCATGAGATTTTAAATCTTTTCTTAATATAAATATAGCAAAATGCATTAGCTTGCTAATCCAAACCAAGTTTCGATTTCAATAATTATCATTAGCTTAATCAGAACTTGTCTTGTTACGGAGCATCACGCAGGACTCGGGTTTGGTCAGCAACACAAATAGTGTTTTCGTTTTTTTGAGCTAGCGTCAATCCGCGCTAATTTAGTCCTTAGTTAGTGTCGGATTCTGATGAAACGAAGTCGAAACGCATACTCCATAACTAAGTTAGTTATAAATCTAGGCTAGAAAGAAATATAACATAGTGAATCGTCCGGCCACATATAAACTTCTCATAAAAGCTGAACCAATTTTTTTGACGTAGGACTACGTCTTTGTTTTCGATATGCACTTTGCAAATTCTACAAAAATGGCATGTAACGAAAAGTGGTCCAATTTTAAACGCATTTAATTTAGCCATCTCACCATAAATTTTCAAATTTTTTGCACATATCGCCCCGAAATACTTTTAAGAATAGATTCAAATAGATAAACACAAAGATTTTCGATATCATGGCATTAAAAATTTAAATAATATGCAACCTTGTCAAAATATCGCACATTTACACACAGAAGATACGGCTTCCCAAGTCTGGCACGACAGATTTGTGTACCTAGCGCGCTACGCTTCTATGAATGACGTCATCATCGACTATTTAAAGAACGGATTTGGCCGGGCAAGCTAAGCTGTCTGTTGATCGGCAGGCAGAGCAGATCACTGCGCTGTGTTTTTTCACAGCCAGTGTAGCTGAGTAAGAAATCCGTTACACTGGCTGTCGAGGTACGCTACCCAGTGCCATTCAACATGCGACTGAGCTTGTCCTTTCAAAAACTATGCTTTCTTTTGTGTTGTTATCGTTTCCAGCACACTTTTATGTAAATCTCGAACACAATCATTCATACTCAAAATCGCTTGTACATTCGAGCTCCATTTGCAAATACGGTTAAGATAGTGTCGTGATACTAGTTGTCTCTTTCGTTCTATTCATCATCATCAGCGTTGACTTATTTAGCTGTGATTATATTGTCTAAAATTTGATTTTTCTTCACCAGTCCGGGTTTTTTACCACACGCAGTCGAATTTTTTTTACAATTTTTAAAATCTGATCTTGTGATATAAAGATTTAGTTCCCGGTATTAGTTCGGTCACGGTTTTCTGTCTTCTTTCTTCAGATCATCTCAAATAAGTTTAATCGGATTCGATCACCTACTACAAACGAAATGACCTGATAACCAAGAAGGTTTTGTTCAACATGTAACATTCGATGTTGATTGGTTGTACTTAAACTATACGTAAGAAATATATTTGATATATTATTCCTCTAAATGTAGGTACTAAGAAAATATATATTTTACATTAAGTAGTGTAGTTCTACGTCTACAGTTCGTGCAAACCCCTAGGGGTGGTCTTTGTAGTTTATGAAAGAGAGGACCACATAAAATTACAGAAATCGAATTCGCTTTTTTGATGCCAAATATCTTTAAAATCCATGAAACGTCGAAATTCTATGTTTCCTCGAAAAAAAATTTGACAAAAATCGACTTTAATTTATTGTTACGCCTTCGATATATACCGTATAGATTACACTTAATGCTATGGATAAAATGTCTAATTGCTAACTTATAACTAGATTTACTGGTAGTTTCGTTGAATTTGCTGCAACATTTGTCTACCGGATTACGGTACGGTACCTAGGAATCCACAGAAGCGGATGATTCCTTATACCGCGAGAAGGAACAAACAAATTAAGTCTTGAGAGAATGTCGGGACAGTCAATATTGTTTGACAACATGTCGAAAATAGGTATTCTTTGCAAGAAAGTACGGCGAGACTTCAGCGTTGGCTAAACTAGCAACATGCATCCATTGTTATATGGTGGAAGACGGAAAGGGTCGTTCCAAGGCAGTTTTCTGCGAGCAAATTGTACAAAGCAGTCCTCCCATGAACATCGGAAAGTTTGCACCCGTGTACAAAATTTCGTGCACGCGTTCAACCTCAAACATGCTTTGCCTTTGTGTACAGGTTCGCATCCCAAGCGAACGATGTGCAAACTTAGGTTTAAACACCGTGTACGTACACCGTGTGCGTACATAAGAAAGGCACATACAAAACAGAATGAGTCAATGCTAGTGATGATGGATGAGAGAAAGAGAAAACTAGTATTAAGAACCTGTATGTGCGAACACCGGGTACGTACATGAGGTTCGGTTGTGCAAACGAACATGTGCGCTCGTGTTTTGGTACGCATTAGCGCGTTCGAGTTTGCACACGAAATGATGGTGTAGGATGAGCACAGAACTAGAGCGAACATGGTGTTCGATGTTCATTTGGGAAGACTGGTACAAAGCACAAGTCGGTTACTTTAAACGGCGCGTTGTGTGATGCCCATATTTGTACAGTAGGGTGACAATAAACAATCACTAATGTATACCCCCTAGCGTCGTTCTACATCATGAAAAAATTACACTGTCGAAATTTGGGCGAAATCGGTAAACCCTATCTCTCTCTCACAGTGCACAGTGGTCCAAAATGTGAATTTTTTGTTTAAACATAAGCTAGGGTTATTCTAATTTTAGCAATATTTAACATGGAACTTTTGAACGGTTCGAGATAGAGCTTGACTGCCTTCTATGAAGTTGTAGAGCAATACATTTTAGATAAATTTGCTGAAGACATGAAAGCTCTAGCTTTTATTCTTTCCATTGTACAAGAAATCCAAATGTAACTTTTATTTGACACTAAAGTACTCTTTGGACAACTTAAAGATTACTTTTAGGGCGCATAATTTGCTTTTAAACAGCAAATACTAAACTTTTTTCCATTCCAATTATGAGAACTATTATATAAAAAATAACTTTTTCAAATAGCGTTATCTTCGATTAGGGCACTTAATAGTAAGTACCATGTCATATGAAACAGCATGCTATGTAGTATAGATTACCAAGAAATGGAAAATTTTTATATATTGCAATATTTACCGAATAAATAGTTTATTTTTAGTAAAAAGCATATTTATAACTTTCTAACGAGAGAAGCTAGTGGTTCGGTATATTGAGACAAATTGTTTTCCTTCAAAATATATGAAAGTATTTCTAAAGTGATCTTAATAAAAAATCAAAACTACAAAAGTTATATAATAAAAAACCACTTTTTAAGAGGCACCCTAATTTTTTGGTAAATTACTTGAAAAATGAAATGTACACGACATAGAGCTCCAGTATCTTCGTCAAAGTTTGTCAAAATCTTATTTTCTTCATTTTTTTGGAAGACAGCGAAACTCTATTTCGAACCATTCAAAAGTTAATTTTCTGATTTTAAAAAATATTGAGCCTACCCACTATTTAAAATAACAGAAAAGTGTTGTAAGGTGAAATATCACGAAAACGGTACTGTGTTTTTTTTATATTGCCCACCGTGAAAGTTATTTAAACATCTTCAAGAAACCATATTTTTAATATAACTTTTTCAGTTTTCATTTTCTTCCAACCTATCCTTCAGATGTTTTTCAGAGTTTTTGAGGTCGAACATTTTCTTCCAACACATCAAACTCTAGCTTCTATTATTCAAAAGATATATGCACTTAATGTATCAGAAACGATTTTTTTAAATCAATTTTATGGAATTTAAAAAAAATATCGTAGACGCCATTTTTTGCCCAATTATAACTCTAGTCACGATCTTACTTATAGTTGATAAACTATTATCTTTTTTGCCCCAATAAGCGATATTGTTATTCCAAAGAACCCAATTTTTGACGAAAAAGTGCTATTAACATTTCAACGAAAATAGTTAGTGGTGCCATGAAACAAATTATTCTCCTTAAAACAATCTTAAAGTTGTCTGAAGACTACTTCAATTTTAAATCAATACCTTAAAAGTTATTTGAATAAAACAGTTTTACTAAGGAACACCCTACTCTTTAATTTTAAATTAGATGTAAAATGAAAAGTATGACAGATAGAGCTTATATGTTCTCAGCAAACTAATCTAAAATTTGTAGTTCTACAACTTTACTGAAGGTCGTTTGGTTCTAGCTAGAATGATTTTTTGATCTTCATAACATTAGACCCACACTAACTGTTGTTTTAAGGGGACGTCTGGTGTAAAGTGCTCAAACCGAAAGGTATTTTCGTTTACAATTTTGAATGCAAATTAGCAATAAACCTTTCTTGTAATGTTCAGATTTATTTATAAATTCATTGCGCACGATAAAAAAAATGCGGCTCATAAAATTTTGAAATCTTCAATTCATTGTACAATGGTCAATGGAAACATATGTACAGTGGCACTTTATCACCTTATATTTTGATAGTTTACCGTTGGACGCTTGCAGTAACTTTTATTTTGCCCTATCTTAGCATTAGGCCTACATAACCATTGATGATATTAGCAATTAAAGATACTTATTTATATTCTTCAATGAAGTTGGAAAAAGCACATGATGCTGCAAGTTCGTGAAATCCTAGATGTTAAAGTTACAGCGATAAAAGGTATTTTTTGTAAAACTTAGATTGCACAAAATCTAACTGAATTAGAAAGTAGCACATTACTGTAGTATCAAATTAGCTCAAAATTCATTTCAAACTAGTGGTTTTTAGTGCTAAAATTTAATTTTGTGAGTTTTTGCATCTTTGGAGCTATGATGGTTGCAAAGTCACATTTAATTTTTTACATTTCTTATAAAAGAAATGTATAGAATTCGCTCAAACTTTCAAGAATTTATCCGAGGCCCGGAGGGCCGAGTCTTATATACCAATCGACTCAGCTCGACGAGTTGGGACAATGTCTGTGTGTGTGTGTCTGTGTGTGTGTGTATGTAACGGACAAATTCTCATTCGTGTTTCTCAGCAATGGCTGAACCGATCTTATCCAAACCAATTTTAAATGAAAGAACTAAAAAACAGTATGAACGCTATTAATTTGTTTTTGATTCTGATGTTTAGTTTCCAAGGTATGAATGTTTGAATGCGTAAAAATGGCGTTTTTTGCAGTTTTTTTAAATTATCTGGCGAAATTAACAATTTATATGTTTTTAGACAGCTTTAACGAATACCTTTCGAACAAGCTATAGATTGTTGAAATCGGACTATTATCAAAAGAGATATTTAACATTAAATGCGGACGAAAGATTTTTATCATTTCCCATTGCCAGAAATATGACCAAAAACATGTAATCTATTATTAACGCCAAAACGGCTTATTCTAGGTCAATAGTATCTTCGGAGAATTTAATGGAGGCAATATGCCCTTTCTTTTGGTATAGTGCTTTTGCTGATTAATCTCCCTATGAGTGAGATATTTTCATAAATTTTCTTGGAAGTGATTATATCGAAATGATGCCTTCAGCAAATTTGTAGCTCTTACTATTGCGAATAACTTTACTGAAGACTTCAAATATCTATTTTGAATACTTTAAAAGTTATGGCTTGTTGTTTGTGGATTACCTTTTGTCGCCTATTTATTGTTCAATATAGTAATAATCCATTGAAATAAGCCAAACATTATTACGATAAAACGAATTTTGTATTTCATTTTTCTATCTACAACCGCTAGAAATAATCACCGAACACCTTCAAGTTGTCTGGAAGGAACTTGATAACTTATCAGTGCAAAAATGTTAATTTGTACGAACCTTCTGACTGCAATTTTTCTAACTTATAACCATCGGATCGATCTGAAACATATCGGAACAAGAAAAGCGAAATAAATAATTCCATGCAATGGCGTAGCCAAGAGAAGGTTTTGGGGTTTAACACCATACAACCCCCCTCCCCCCACCACAACCAAAAAAAATAATGGATTGAAGTTGAAAATTTATTGATGCAGACTGATTTAATTAAATATTACAATAACAATTATCTGATCCGTAGATTGATAACCTGTTGTTGTAAACGTCATGAGGACTTTTGATAAATTGTCGGAATGGGGTCCTGATATGTAACTGATCTATTGGTCTTGATTTCACAGTTGTCTAATAGCATCAATATCAAATTCCTGCCTGAAAACATTCCAATAGAAAATTCCAGAGTTCTGTAATCAATCATAATCCTCAGATTTCTTTTCAAATTGAGCTCGCTTTTGTAGAGATGTACTGTAATAAAGGTCTTTATTTAATAGGAAGCGAAGATAAAATTGATTTAATGTCTATGAAACATAGAACTGCTCACCAAAAAAATGCATAACTTTCAACATTTGCTAAAAATGTTTTTGCCTTTCTCATACACTCTAAAATTCGTCATTCTAATTCCGACCCGAAAGGCCAAGTGTTATATGCCAATCGACTCAGTTCGTCGAGATCGGAAAATGTCTGTGTATATGTGTATGTGGAAAAAAATGTAACCTCAGTTTCTCAGAGATGGCTGGACCGATTTGCACAAAGTTAGTCTCAAATGAAAGGTACAACCTTCCCATCGGCTGCAATTGATTTTTTTTATTGAGTGGACTTCCGGTTCCAGAGTTACGAGTTGAAGAGTGCAATCACACATCAAATTCCCATATAAACTGAAATGAAACATTTGCAAAATCAAATGTGTATTTTTGATGCCAAATGACTTTAAAATGTATGAAACATTGAGATTTGATGTAAACTCGAAAAAAATAATGTTTGACAAAAATTGACTTTTTTGGACTTTTGCACATTTTTGCATTTCTCATATAGAAAGGTTATGCAATCACTCTAAAAATCGACAATCATACCGGCCCGGAGGGAGTATGCAGTGAGGGGTTGCTACTTTAAAATTAAAACTTGTTTAAAATTTCTTAACAAGTTGAAAATTTTCGGCAGGACCCGGACCTCCCGGATCTTTCTCCATGATCCGCCGCTGGTTTCAAGCGATGTTTCAGTATCACATAGTATCTCAAGATCGTGGCTGTTGATCCATTGTATGTATGTGCAAATCGTACTGAACATGTACTATTCATTTCCACCATTGTATTGAACATAACCAGCCATGGAATCGTAGTCTGGACAAATGAGAAAAGCACAATTGCACCACTAGGTGGATTAAAACAGGTTTTTATTTTGGGAATGCGTCGAGTTGAGACGAAAACGTAATATGATTAATAACGAGGATAACACTTTCCGAATGTAGAGAGAAATTTATGAAAAATGACGATTTCCATGCGACTCTAGCAGGTCCTGATCGATTTTGATGAGCATTTCATTTTTGTTGTATGGCCAATTATATGTATAGGTCAAATGCTCAAAAACGGTAATTTAAGGATAGCATCATTCTGAAACCGCCAATCTCGGAGGTTTAGTGTTTTCGATGAGTTTTACAAACGTTAAACAGCGCTTCATTTGATAAAATAATTCTGACGGTATATCGTCCAAGAAGTATTTATGGTGAATTTTCTCAGGTTAACAATCATGATTACAATAAAGACTCAACAAATTCGCTAAAGACACGAACTCTGTTACTATTTTCTGAAAAATAATTCTGCTTAATTTTAAAACTTCAAAAATTATGGTTTCGGAATTATGCCGTTTGGACAGTAAGATCGATTTTCACCAAACCCTCACCAAACCGAATTTCTGGCTACGCCGCTGACTTCAAGTAAGTAGAAACAAAGTCGTTCTACACTCGTTCACAAGAAACTTCTTTGAATGCTGAATATCTATTATAATATATTGAAACCCCGATTTTATCAGCCAAATATGAACATATGTTTGATGGGCTCTAGCAGACGAGCAAGTCTGAATTCGAGTAAATCTTTTCTTGCGCATGTTTTCCTTATCATGAAGATGGAAATATGCAAAAATAAAAAATTCATCATAATCAGAAATAGTTATCAGACTACATCAAGGGACGGGAAGAATATTTTAACAGCTTCAGTTTATTATAAAGAAAAAAATTGCCCGATTTAGTCAATGTCCCCATTTTGTCAGCCTAAAATATACCATGAGATTGATAAAAATAGGTCTTTTAATGTATGTATTATTCACTGTGTTTCACATTAATAGGTACATTTCATTTTTGGGGATTTTTTATTGCTTCGAACTACAACAATTTTTAGGTAGTTTTCAAGGGACTATAGACTTCTTCCAAAATTTGGCGAACCTATTCCAAGTCGTATACCAATTAATTGGTATACTTAAGGGTTTATATGTTGCAGATAGAGAAAAAACTGAAATTTTCATATATACGCGAACGGAGGTCTTAGTGGAATGTACGTAATGTTTCAATCAACATAGTGGAATTAAATGGAAGAAAATCTTTGAAACATTTGAAATTTTCAGCTTTTTTCCTACACAATATTACGAAAGCAATTTTACCTAATAAGTTTGTGAAAATTATAAACTATCTGAAATTTTTTAATAGTTTTATTTTTTATTCAACCGCGATTTTTTTAATAAATAGTGACCAAATCAAGGAAGTCACCTTTAGAAAAAGTTGATGTCGAAGTAAAATTTGGAACTATGCACGCATGCACTTCAGAGATAGCGTGATATCAGAAGCTGCGATTTCATTTCAACGCTTTTTTGTGAAAAGGGCGATACTTACAATTGTAAACATAATGCTTTTTTCATACATGCGAATGGGGGCTTTGAAACGCAACAAATTAACCTAAAAATTTGGATTCTACGATATTGCTTTCTTAAACTACAGCAAAAAATACAACGGGCGAAACTGTATTTTGTTTGTTTATTTAAAGTTTCGCCCTCCACGCTCCATGCAAACAAACAGGGCGATACTTTTTTTGCTAGCAGTTTTGAGGCGAAACTGTTTTTTTCGCATTTTTTATGAATATTAAGCTGATACCAGCTGTAAATAGTAACAATGATCGCTATTGAAAAAATCCGGACGAAATCGGTGGTGTAAAACGTTAGTTATTGTAAAAAAACGTAAGGGCGATACTTCAATGCTGATAGGTGGGACTGAAAAGGTAAACAATCGCCAAAGGGGCGATACTATCATTTTGTCAATTTGAATAGCAAACACAAATTTTAATTTAATAATTTCAAATTCTTTATAAAGTTTTGGGTTTCGATCACTGAATCATGCAATCAAGAATGTAAAAAAACACAATAGCTCCTAAATAGGAAATAAAACCAAGTCTGGAAATATTCACTGTTGATTTTCTTTGAATGGTATCACTGCTAGTATCGCCCTTTTCAAGAAAAAGCGTAGATTTCTTAGTTCTCAGTCGCGTTGGAAATTTGAGTAAAGTATAAACTTCGAAACAATAAAAAATCGATTTTTTTGGCTCAGTACAATATATAACCCCTTTAGGAAAATTCAGTTTTCCCACCACAATGCATTGATTGAGGAATTTAGATATTTTATTAACAGAGCATTAACAATAATTCGTTGGTATGTCTATTTTATGGGCCATTTTTTCGCTTTTCCATTGCTTTGGTTTGAGATTTCTAGCACTGATGTTGTCCTATGCTGATTTGAGCGATTCTCTGAGTCCTGCCACTATCCCATGTAGTATGTGTTATCAAAAACATCACGAAGCATCAAGCTCTAAATGTTTTCAAACGATATAATATCCGAAGAGAGTGATAAGAGTTATAAGAAATGTCTCATCACACTGTTAGGTGGATTAAAAGCGTTTTTTAACTTGTAAACTATTGCCCAGTTTAGTTTGACTATACCTACACCTACTTCAAAAATTAGAAGCATAAACTTCATAGAGTGAATTTAAAAAAAAATGAAATTAAAGTGTTCTTAGGTCAAATTTATGTAGGGTAGAACGAGGTGGGTTACTATTTATAACTGCAAGTGATGCGGGTATTTGAAAACTGGTAATTTAGCTCATTATGACTTATGGTCACTTCGCTCCAAGCTTCAGAAGCTGATAGGAGTAAACAATTAGAACAAGTACCTTCTCCGTTGTTTTAAATGACCTAGATCTGATAAATTGAGAACGTAGATCACTGTTGTCAATTCAGGAAAGAAGAATCTTATTATTAGGTTTGTTTCAGTACACGCAAGTCACTCCGGAGTAAACAGGAGCAACAAATTCTTACTCCCTTTTACTCCGGTTCGCTACCAGAAGAAGAAAAAAGAGAAGATGAGAGTACAGGAACGACTTTCTCCAGAGTACTTCCAGTTTCTCCAGGTACTGGAACAAACCTATTATTTGCTCAGGAACAATTATAACATTACCATAAGACTAGAAGCTCATCATCGAGGAGAGTTGAAACAAGGTGTTCCAACTCTCCTAGATCGAAAAGAAAGGCTTGATCCACAATTTACAATTTATATCACGCAAAGATAGAAAGAATTGCATACAATTCATAAATGTTAACTCTTAGACTACATAATAGTGATATTTTCATGAACGAACATTACTTAATATCCTTTTACACCAATTTGAAAAAAATAACGAAAACTTACTTTTGCGTAATTGACGTGTATTGGAGGGTTTGTGGGTATGATATAAACAAAACAAATGCATTATTGTTTTATCCCTAATTGTACTGCTTCGTTAGTAATACGCACTGTTTCAACTCTCCACTGTTACAAATCTCCTCGGTATCCCCTATATTAGGGTGACCATATCAGACGAGTAAAAAACCAGGACAGTCGAAAGGGTACTGCTTCCCCCCGATACCTCTCAATCGACATTACCTTTTCCGCATGTTTTCGGCAGTTAAAAAGTTCTGGGGTCTGGCAGGCAGAGCTTGGACAGTAAAAAAGTTATGGGAGTCTGGGAGGAAGAGCTCTGCCAGAAAGTCTTTCTTCGGAATTCCACAGTGGCAGTTCTTGCTACACCACCATAAGCAAACGTTTAATGCTGAGATGGTCTGTGCAGTACCGGCGAGGAGTTTTCAGTACTAAAAACACGACATGGACGTAAATCAGAAACATCAATGATCCCAAGTAGCTTCCCTGCGCTATGCCTGGCAATCTCCATTGACAACCATTATCTTTAGATTTGAGAGCTACAAAACCTACCGTTGTTTCCAAAGTTTTCTCCGTTTAATCGATTGTTATATGAAAACTGGCGGATAGCTTGGTGTAAATAATATCAGTTTGAGCCTGAGCTTGAAAAAATTGACATCCCTGCGTGAACTTGAAAGAAAACAAAATTCAATTCATGCCCGTGTTTGGTTCGTTACCCTCTTCATTCGTTCTCCTTGCACAGCGCATTCAGGTTCCATTGTGCCTATGAGAGGGATTATTGAGCAAAAGTGCACCAGATATAGATTATGCAGTTCACTTATGCTCGAAAATATAGAAGATGCCAGCTACTACCTTCAAACTGTCCACATAAAAAAAAATAAATGCTTTAGTTGGTTTCATTCAGTTGGAAATTAATGGATAAGGGAGGCGGTGAATCTGAATTTTGGTTTCGGTAGATACAAGCAGAAATAAGTAACTGATTTTGAAATTTCGCAGCGCTGGTTTCAGCGCGACACTCCATACTCCCTGTTATGTTGTTCGTCCGCCTTTTTTGACTGGGGTAGGATGCTAGACTCGGCGGTTAGTCGTTATTCAGCATCCTGGCGTGAAGGCATGTTAATCTTCCATTAGTTATTTCACACGCATTTTATTCGAAACTTCTCAATGACCTGAGCCGTGGAACTTTTAATATTATCAATGTGTAAATAAAAATAAATAAATCGAATTTTATTGTATATCCATCGGATCTTGTATACGCGATTTTTTACTTTGTGTAAAGATCTTATTTCTTGTTGAAAATCTATTTATTTTATTGCCTCTCGTTGCTTGCGGATCACTTAGTCCGCTTTCTCTAGGTTTATCGTTTTCGTTCATGCTATCCTCGCTGTAAATGTTGTATGGGCTCTCACGATTACCTGGTTTCAGTTGCTTGTGGGGCCTACGGGTCACGATCGCGTATTCGTGTTCTTTGTTATTTACTTTATTATCGGTGGTGCTGGCAGTTGTTTGGGAAGTAGTAGGCATATCACAATGATCGTTCACGCTGTGCGTACGTTCTGTTGTTCCAGTATTCGTTGGTGCCTGAGCTGCAACTCCGGTGGTTTGTGATTTACTTGATGTTGATGAAGGGCTGTGTGATGGGTATGCTTGCAGTTGATATTGCTTCGTTAGAGGTTTGTGTACATAATTTCTCGTAGTGTGTCTTCTGGTGCAACAATGTAGGTCAGGCAGGGGTCTGTCCTTCATGCGTGCACAGCGTGATTTGAGATTTAGTCACGCGTTTTGCTTTGAATTGAAAGTTCAGATATGCAGAAATAGATCACTCGCATTCTCACGAAACAAAAACCGTTGGAAATACCTGAATAGGTTTCTAACTTAAAGGATTCCACCGTTACGTATTCCGACATGATGGTTGTAATAAATTTATTAATAGTACCCAGGTGTAGATCGTGCAGACGCATATCAATCTTATCATTGTCAATATAAACGGGTACCTTGGTCCTAACATTTTCATGCTCAATGACTTATTGCATGTTTCTTCCATAGCGTAGCTTTCCGTTATAGCCAAAGTTTCAACGTTATCAGTAACGAGTGTGGTTAGCTTGTATAACGACGACTTCCGTTAGTCTAAACTGCATTTGCAAATTTTCTGTTGAATTTTGCTGTTGAGTTTCAAACATCTTGAAATGAATGATCGATTTCGCATCGATGAAAGTAACGGTGCTTTATTGTTCACACTGGCTTGGGACGAAATTTATTATTCGATTGCTTTGCTTGTTTATAGTACTTGCACGTTACATATAGACAGCAGACTTTAGGTAGAAACTTTCGTTTGATTCACTGCAAGTTGACAAGCAGAGCGACTGATTAGGTGCTATTTTCTTTTTATGGAACGGATTTCCAGTAAGACGAAAAAAATCCACTAGCGAGAGAACTCAAGTAGAAGCAGAAGCACAAAAATGCCGATGTGTCTTTTTAGAGGTACCAAAGGGAATTCTACGGGTCCCGGATTGAATGACGATTTATGCCGAGAAGAAGCGTCATTCAATCCAATTGTTTCATCGATATTGACGAGGAACTCTTGAGAGATTAAAAAAAACCATCGGAAGGTACATTTTGACCTGATTCAAAGACTGTACTAACAGGTTATCGTGCTCAATAAAATTACAAATTACAATTGGGAGATTCGACTATATTATGTTTTGTTTGTCGCATTCCGATTGAGGATGAGTATACGTTGCAGTTATGATTGCGGTCGGTCGTTACTGCCATCTGGAGCATAGTGAAAATCGAAAACTGAATAAATAGAAATATATTAGGCTTACAGGAGAAAAACCAGGACAAAACAAGCATTGTCCTCGACTTCCCAGGACACCAGGACAGTCAATGCAAAACCAGGACAGGTCCAGGGAAACCAGGACGTATGGTCACCCTACCTATATTTAACAGGAAATTGAAAATAATCGCTTGGTAGGTCGTTTCTCCTGTTGTGTTATGTGTTAGTAGGCAAAAATATCGCGAGAATAGTGTAATTTGACGTAGTGATTTTATCGTCACATCGTAATTATTTTGCGATGAACGCGCGCGAATCAGCCACCAAAAAATACACCCACTTAGCATCCACAGCGCCATCTGAACTTGACTGGTTGATGCAACGATTTCACTTACTGTGGATGGAGGAGAATTCTTTGCAGAAATGCCATCAATCAACGAAATCAGAGCAACACGCTGGTGAGATCGTTTTGTGTTGCTCTTCAATTATATGTTTTACCTTATTGTAAATACGTGCCAGAGTCAAAGATAATATTTTTCTACATACATTGCACATATCCAATTGATACGTGGTCACGCGCTATCGAAAAATACAATCATTCGGGAAATAGATTGAAAATTACCCTAAATAACGCAAAGTATTTAAAATTAAGAAAATTTTCTTGGTATGCTCGAAAACACAATAACCCACAACTTCCACCAAACAAATTGTTTTGCAACAAAACCACATTGGATAACGGGTTTCACATAATTTGAAGTACACAAGAAGAGGCAGCGCTATATGTCTAATAGAAACAGAGAAAAAGGGATTCCGCCAACTTACCCCAACCGCCAACTAGCCCCGGGCTCCCCTAAGTCCCAGCTTGCGACATAGAGCCCTAGGCAGCTTCACGTACTTTTTGACTCTCCATTCAGAGTGCTTTTCAACTTTCACTCGCCGTACTTGTTCGCTATAGGTCTCGTGGTGATATTTACACACCAAAAAATTCTGAATTTTATCGTTGACGTAATTGCAAGCATGACACAATTTAACAAGCCGTAATTCACCAAATGACGAAAAATAACCGTGTTCTGTTTAATTTTACATGAAATAGACACTTTACATGCTCAATGACATAAAATTACACTTACTACCATTCAGAACAAACGCCATATGTGAAGTAAAATTACGTGCTTTACGAAATTCAACGACATGTAAAATTGGAATCAAACGTAAAACTAAGTTATTTTTGATGCTCGTATATGTCAGGGTCAGGAGACGTAAATTTACACGATTTTTTCTAGGTGTGTAGCTTAAGAAGGAGTTTATCTCCCACTTTGTGCAGCACTATCAAGCAACACGACTCCATGGAAAAAAAATTCTACCATCAGCGCCGTTCTACGGGGCCTATCACCCTCTGTGGGAGCCACATTCTAGGCGAACTTAAACGTTACGCTGGTTATGGCAGATAACAAAATTTCCAGTACACGGAATCAGGTAGATACACAATGTGTATCACCTCTACGTGCTGAGCTCCTCCCGTTTTGCTCGCAGCTACTCATGGAATCCCTGTCTGAGTCTACATTGGGTCAGAGTCCCAAGGGTGGCAGGTTCGGATCTTGCTTCTGGGGTGATTATTAATTCTGGCATTTAGATCTGCTTTCCTCGTTGGATACCACCAAAAAGCCTTGACTTTAGTACAGTGTGACCATGCATATAGACCTTCCGCGGCTCTGTTGGAAAATCGCGTTTTGGAGTGATTTGAAAATTGTGAAAGGAAAAATGATTCGAAAATGGCCGCATATAGAAAAGAAAAATATCCGGAACTCCATTGCAAGCATCGCCACTAAATTACATTACCTGAATAGGGACATGTTTGTTGCTGCACACGCATGCAGTTGATTTAGTTATAATATCGTCATCAAAACAGTTACTGAAAGCAGAACACGATAAAAAAGCAGTCACTTTGCTCCTTTCCACTATAAAATTATTTCCATCGGACGATAACCGCAAAAACGAAGTTCATACATACCCGAATATAGTCATACACATCCCTAAGGCCGTCATCGAAAAATAACGAATAACAAACATGTTGGCTCTCAATAAATCAAATTTATTACTCCTCACCGCGCTCGTTCCGTAGGCATCAAAGTGTTACCAATCAGCTCTGGGGGCGTTGTTTTTCAAACCATTCTGTAGTAGTTTTTCACGTTTCGCAATCTATTTCAAACAAGCCTTGTTCAATTAGGGTATATACATATTGTATAGGGGATAACTTTTTTCATTTTGGGTATTCCAATTGTAAAACTATAATTGAGATCCGGGTGAAAATTGAACTGCATAGTTTTAAAAACATTTTTCGTCTGTGACCGAAACAGTTTTGAACTTGATGGATAGTATTTGGTTTCCATCGCTTTGTGTGAATTATTTCTAACAATAAATGCATTGTCCATCCACCCACACAGCTTCTTCAGTTTGGCATTTTGGATTTGAATGCTAAAATTTCTCATCATCTAAGTTTAACAATCATTTTACATACGTATTAGGTGATTAAATGTCTTGTTCAACGTTATTATTTCACATATTAACACATTCGGACTTTGCAGTAATTTTTAACAGTAAACAACTTCTTCCTTGCTAAAAGATTCATGTTTCACATAAATTCAATCGTGGGAACTTAGTCAACATTGCATTTACCATCGATAACACCTTTTTACACGCTAATTTGTTCAGTCAAGCAAAGTGTATCAGCTTATAGCAGTACTTGTTCCTATACATAATATCTTTGTACAATTTATTAAACTAGGTAGGATGACTGAAAACGAAATAATTTTATTACGGGTGCTTACACCGCTACTTTCTCCTATCGAGGTATGTAATTGATCTCTGTCGCGTCTTGCTCACTCCGCTCGGGCTAGTCTATCTTCATTGATTTGTTCTAGGAATATTATTGTTGAACCAAAAAAACGAATAGTAAACTAATAACGAAGATGATGATGACAGCTCGCACGGTAAACAATCAATTCAAACCTGACCTTCTGCCTCGGGCCCAGAAGTAGAAGGTCGTGAAGTTTGTAGATTTCGTTGATTTTCGAACTATGCTTGGCGAGATCAAATCTGGAAAGGAAGGAAAAAAATAAAATTTGTATTAGTGAGGGAATATTGATACAAGTATCTGTAACAGCCTATTCCAAATGTAATGTTATAATGAAATTGCTCACACATCTCTCGTACATATTCAATGGATAAATGTTCACTCTACTGTACCATCAAATTACTGTTGTTAGTATTCGATGCTACAAGATCTAGTTCATCAGTAACAGGAAAAATATAGGCAATTCCCTCTTATTCCTGATTCGTAAATCGTGCAACGTACTGAGTGCACAAAGTGCTGATATGCGGGCGAAATCGTCATAGAGCTCCAGGAGATCGCCTATATGTAGATAATAGCACGGGTTATTAGATGGAAACAGGAATGATCGATAAGAGAATGATTATACTGACCATCCACTGGCATCCAGGCGACGCCTACTCTCAGACAATACTGTGTAAATCAAGTTGTTTGTATTTTGGAAAAGTTAAACTTTTTGATTTTGTGATTCTTTTTGCAGTCAAAATTGGTAGAAACCCCACGATCCATTTTTTACTAGCGGAAACCACGTAACAATAAAACCGTGCCGTAACCAATCAAGAAGAGAAAATGTTTGTAAGCACGAACCAAAAATTAATTTCGTCGAACGTAACATAACAGTAGCTTCTGAACATACTGTGGCAGCGTGACCGACTTTTCAATCCCGATTAAAAAAGACCTGCTGTGGCGTTACGCGACGATAAATGTAGGCCCCACGCCAAACTGGCAAAAAGGGAAACTATATCTTCTCCGGTATACTGTTTGCTGAACGTCAACACAACAGGGTAGCAATCCTATTTTTGGGCATAACCAAGTACTTTCTCACCCATTTTATGACAGATAAAATAATGGGAAGCTCTGCTCCGCTTCATCACGCGGTAGCACCAGTAGATAGGGCACGCCTCCTGCTGGATAGTCGAGCCTTCGAATTGTAACCGAGTTTTTGCTTCGCCAAATTGCAGCTTTCAATCAACTTTTACCGTAGCCGATATTTAGTTCCCTCCGACTAGAAATATTATTCCCAAACGGTTCTGTGTGACAGCCGTAATCTAGGATCTCGATGGGGCTTTCTGCGTGCAGATGGGTAGGTTTGGTACTGAGCGTTCGTGCGCATGGAAAAGGCAAAGTACCCAAAGGACGCTGACGTTATCGTCGCTACGAAACACCGAAAATGATGAACCTCACGCCCGTTTGATGTCATGGTGCAAGCACGACAGAGCGATGGCAGGCATGGCATACATACAGAACTGTGAGTGACGTGTTTTTAATTTTATGCATTCATAAAGGATGCCATTCCACGGAGATATGGTTTGAAACAATGTTTTCGAATAATGAAAAAGGGAGAACGCACAAATTCAACTTGTAATATTGACACTTTTTTCAAGGGTTATCCTACTGCAGCTGTAAAGTTAGGTTCTCGCAAGGGCTTTCCGTCAGAATTACTACAGTGGCAGATGAGACGAAAATGGTCACCCACTAGAACAGTGCTTAAGGTCAATTTCAACAGGATCCTATATGTGATATGATGTGATCGCGTGTATCATCGCGAAAGTATAGAGCGTTTGTACGTTGACGTGTTCGATCGCGTGTGCGTTTGTATGTCGCGTGTGCTAACGTGTATGTAACTTCGCGTGTATAAATTCTAGTTTATAACCGTGTTCCTTTCGCATATTCGCGTGTGTTCTTGGATGATCGCGCGTGGACCGTAAATCAAACGTAAACAGTGTACGGTTCAGATGCTAGAACTGAAGTCTTCCATATCACTAGAGTTCCCGATCATGTCGCCATGGAACGAGTTGTTTAGTAAATATGAGCGTCATTTTTTTATTGGCCCAGGAATCAGGAATCAGTAGCGTCTGGCTCAAATGGCACGTTCCCCATATTGATCGGAGATTTGTGCCTTGCCAAGAATCATCTTTTCATCATTTTCCTGATGGGAAGGATTGGGGAAGTGGTAAGGTTAGGGGTAAGGAAAACAACGACACAGAACAATTAAAACAGAGCATTCTGCACCCCCGGAGTGATGCTGAACGATCTGCAGGTGTTACAACAGCAGGAATAAAACTTCCAACCCCCGGAGGGATTTAGAACCTCTACCCAAACAGTGAGCGGATATATCAACACCCCCGAGGGGATATTGAGATAACAGAACGACAACACCCCCGAAGAGATATTGTCATTCAAATACGGCTAAAAAAACTATAGCTCTTTACCACACTGGGTTAGGAACAAAAGCATATCCTTAAATTTCAACTCTCTGTACATAGGTTCATCTATGTATGGAGAACCAAAAAACCGGATGCGCAATTGCATTAATACAGGGCAATTGCATATCAAATGATATGATGTTCCGTAATCGGATTCACAAAAATCACATGAATAATACTCAGCGCGCTGAATAGTAGCCATGTGATAATTGAGTTTGCAATGTCCAGTCAGTGCCCTGACCAAAATACTGCAGTTGTGCTTGGAAAAATGCAACAAATTTCTTGACATTTTCGGACTCACATCCGGCAGAAAAGCCTTTGTTTGAACGCAAGTTTGCAAGCTACGCCAATGTTTGGCATGTTCGAATGCAGCCCAAGAGCGAATCTTGTGCTTTATCTAACTTATTGACGGTGGTAGAACTGGTTCTGGACCAACGAAATCAGTCGCAGCGCTAGCTCTAGCCAATTCGTCCGCCCATTCATTTCCAGTAAAAACCGGAATGACCGGGTACCCATAGAAGGTAGATAGCATTTGAAATGCTAAGTTCTTCGATTTGAGTTCGACATGCGATTACTAATTTCGATCTCGAATCTGCCGAACTAAGTGCTTTCAGGGCAGCCTGACTGTCAGAGCAAAAATAGATTCTTTTACCGCAAATTCCCTGTTGAAGTGCGGATTGTACGCCACACAGAATCGCAAAGATTTCTGCTTGGAATACGGTACAGTATCTACCAAGCGAACAAGATTGGTTTAATCTCATCCCATGACAATAGACACCAGCACCGGCTCGGCTCCCCAACAAAGAACCGTCCGTATAACAAACTACGTATTATTCAAGTTGTCGCTCCATCCAGCCAGACCGCCATTCCTCACGAAGAGGAATTCTCACATTGAAAGTTTTAAAAGGAAAACTACATGTGAGTGTAAGGTCACTGGGAGCAAGTGTATATTCATCCCAAGTAACCATTTGGGGCCACAGTCTTGTGTGGCTAGATACACCACCTTGAGGACATCCGCAGACACTCAGTTTCCTCATCTCTACTTGTCTTAACGATGAGCACAGATGTCGGTTGCTAAGCGTTGCGTGTATCCAGTTCGTGATATATGAAGGTACTCCATGATCTCGTGCTGTTTCCAAAATGGATTCGAAAGACACGTTGTCAAAAGCACCTTCAATATCGAGAAAAACTCCTAAACTTGATTGCTTTTGTGAAAAAGCTTTATCAACGTTGTAGACAACATTGTGTAACAGGGTGGTAATAGACTTCCCCCGCTGATATGCATGTTGCATTGCATGCAGCGGGTGCTCGCCCAAGCTACCATCCCGAATGTAGTGGTCGATTAAACGTTCCACTGATTTGAGAAGGAAGGAGGTCAGACTGATCGGTCTAAAGCTCTTTGCCTCCTCATAAGTGACGCGGCCACCTTTGCGAATGAATTTGACTGTTATTTCCATAACTGACATACTTCAAACCCACCGGATGCCACGCGGCCTCTAGGCTGGTTTTGTCCGGAGAAAGATAATAGAGTTATCAACCTCCTGGTGGACCACAGCCAGTTACTGGGGAGTTCGCCCGGCTCTTCCCAGGCTCCGTTCGCCATTGAGAATATTTTAAACCCCCTCAACAATTTTACCCAAAGCACGGGTCGCATGACACTATGGAATTGGGGTTCCCTGTTTGGTGTTACCACCGGAACAGGTAGTCCGTAGTGTAATTCTTAGCCGGTTGAAACAACCACTACCGACACTACACGGTTTATCTAGGCTGTTCGGAGAAAGAAGCTGACATTTATGGACAGCTCCCATAGATGGCCGAACAGCCACGAGTTTAGTAAATATGAGCGTCATTTTTTTATTGGCCCAACTGAAGGCATGAGTCTGTTTTGCTAGGAATGAGAAGAGAGATTTCTGGACGCACGCGATCCGTTCATGATCGCGAGCGGCGGGTTAGTGCTTGAGACCGCGTTTGTAAATGTATAGGTGCTAAAACGTACATTTTATTACCAGGGTGTTGTGGTGTAGGCGAGATCGCGGGCGTAAGTATGTATGGATGATTACGATTGCATAGTCGCGTTTGTGACCAGAATCGCGAAGGTCACGAGCGTTTGTATGATTGGAATGGGAGATTATGGGTGAGAGAATATGCAATTTATTCTGTTAGTGAGTGTTAGTATGAATCTAATTCAAAATATAATATTAACAGGAAGAATAAGATACCGAATAAAGAAAAAAGGAATGAAATTAAGTAACAACGAATAAATTAATGGATATTATTTTGGAACAGTAGTGGAAAAGCAAGTTGAGTGACTTGACCTGGTTTTCAGTTTAGTCTACATAAATCTCTAAAAGAAATTTCAATCTTTTAAAAAAAGTATTGTGTGTATTCATGATTTTTTGCCCAATTGATAAATCTCTTTTTCAAAAGTTATTAAAGTTTTTCTGGGATCGTTTTTTCTTGTCAAGTCTCCCCATCGCGGACGGCACCATCACCAGCACCACCAATACACACTTTCCGCTACTATCGACGCAGCCCACCCTCGTCGTCGATCCTGTCAATGTCCAAACCATCTGCAGCAGTATCATTCAGAACACAAATGTAGTAGCATGACTCCAACCCGCCGCGCCACCCAGTTCGATCAACACCAGAGCACCGTATATCTTCGAGTATTCGCCACTACAAAGTCCCTACCTACTACAAACTACGCCTCAACACGCTTCATAAACCCGACGTAATCCAGAATTATCACTGCAACTTTAAAATGTACTTCATATTTATCGTAGAGTAGCTTCAGGCAAGCAAATATTTCAGTTATTTCGAATGTACCGTATATAGGGCTAACTCAGTTCCATGCGATTCCTGCACATAACTAGCATGTTGTAGCGTAGCCGGGCCGCTAAACCTCATTGATAATAATACAACTCTAATTAAAGGGCGAACACGAAATTATTGCGACACATTCAACAGGGCATAACTTTTTTACCATTGGGTAAAAATCAACCAAATTTTGCACACTTTCTCATTGATGTGTATTGTTTACATGCTGTCAAACTCGAAGTCGTGTTTTTCGATTCAACGAAAATGGAGGTGAACCAACGCGAGTCGAAAGAACAAATTCTTTCCAAACACCTGGAATTTCCTAACCTGTCGCACCGGTAGTTGGGAAAAATGTTGAACATTCACCATTCAACCATCTCCAGAGTGTTGAAGCGGTTCCAGGAGCGGTTGACGTTGGACCACGGCAAAGGAGCTGAAAGAGAACCGGGACCGAAGAACAAAAAGACAGAGGGAAAGGTGAAGCGGATGATTAAAGCAAATCACAACGTTTTAAGCCGTGATTTGGCTAAAAAGATCGGCATGTCGCAGAGCTACGTCCATAATGCAAAGCTGGACTACATACATACAAGGTCCAGAACTTCCCAAACCGCGATGAGCGGCAACAATCGACGGCTAAAACTCGGGCACGAAAGCTCTACGACAAGATGCTGACAAAATATGGCTGCTGTGTGATGGACGACGAAACGTATATAAAAGCCGATTTTAAACAAATTCCGGGGTTGGAGTTTTTCATCGGCAAGAGCAAGTTCTATGTGGACGACAAATTTAAGAAGAAGAAAATGTCGAAGTTCGCCTCCAAATATCTCATTTGGCAGGCCATCTGCTCTTGCGGACTGAGGAGTGAGCCTTTAGTGACAAAGGGCACAGTAAATGGCGAGATCTACAAATCTGAGTGCCTCGAGAAGCGCCTTTTGCCGTTCTTGCAGCAGCACGACGAAGCTCCGCTATTTTGGCCAGATTTGGCATCATGCCACTATTCTAAAAGTGTCCTGGAGTGGTATGAGGCCAATTCTGTCCATTTTGTTCCAAAGGACATGAATCCGCCAAACTGTCCGGAGCTGCGCCCGGTGGAGCAGTACTGGGCAATGATGAAGCGGGAACTTCGGAAGAGCAAGAAGAGTGTCAAAAACGAGAAGGACATGTTAAGAAAATGGAAAAAACTGAGAAACTGGTACCGGATGACACTGTAAAGACTTTGATGGAGGACATCAAGCGAAAATGCGTTCAATTTTACACTCAAGGCTCCATCGATTAACTTTTCTTTTGATTTTTGAAGTAAATATATGTATAAAACTACCGTAAAATTTTGGTTTGATTTTAAACATTATAAGAAAATTGGCATGACATTTTCAATGTCGCAATAATTTCGTGCTCGCCCTTTAATAGCCAAAGAAGGGCAGCTCCCCCTCCACACTACAAACAGCCCATAGCGGAAACTGGTACTATTTAACAAAATTCCTACCCAAAAAATCAGAAAAAATATCGCTACATATGTACAATCGCGAATCAACTGTAATCGCAATGAATCCAGTGTCTTAAGCTTGTTCGGCAGTTACGGAATCGGCCACTTTCTTTCATCTCAATTAAATTAAACGGTCCGGTAGTTTACGAACTGGCCAAACGGTGTGACAATTGGTCCTTTTTCATAATGAATCCTACACCGAACACATTGCAAGCTAGTACTCGACAAATAACACGACGCACTCTGAGTTCGTCCCAGACCCTATTCCTTCCACTTAATTTGCAAGAAATGCGCAGCAACACTCCTGTTCAATAACCATATTCGATTAGCAGCGACTCACGGCCAATTCGACAACCCTACCCCCGCACCGCAAAGCTCCGTTTGAGAATGCCTCCAGCACATTATTTTCAAACATCTCGAGAAGTTCTGACAACTGTAGTTTAAATATTTACTATCAGAACGTTGGTGGAATGAATAGTACCATCTCTGAGTATCTCCTGGTTTGCTCAGACTGTGAGTTCGATATGTATATATTTACAGAAATTTAGCTGAATAGTAATACGTTATCCAAACAGATGTTTGGAAGTTCTTATTCTATTTTTATGCAGGATAGAAAAGGACAAATCAGTGGTGAGAAGAGTGGTGATGGAGTGCTTATAGCATTACGTTCAAAATTAAAAGCACCTTTGCTGTCCCTCTCAAACGGTGCCAGCGTTGAGCAGCTTTGGATCGCTCTCACGCTCAATAATTTCACGCTTTATATTTGTGTGCTTTACATTCTACCCGATCGCGTCAATGATTTTGATCTCATTGATCAACACATGCGTTCACTTTCATCGATCACGAGTCAAATGGCATTGAACGACAAGATCGTCATACTAGGCGATATCAATTTTTCCGGTATTAAATGGAACCGCTGTTCTTCTACACGGAAAAAAATCCGTTTATAAATTCATGAGCAAAAGATCACGATTTCGTGAACTGAACGATATACGAAAATCATGATCAAGTTCCTGAAATTGTGGATAATAAACCTCGTATTCATGAAACTATTTCTGTTTCCAAAACACTAGTTCGCCCCGAATATATACATGGCGTTACATTATGATTGGGTTACTGTTGTTGTTCCCTGGAAATGTTTAATTTTTGTTATGATTGTTGTTCATAATTTGAGAATACACAGGCGCCAATCACATGATGTTGATGATTTCAGGGGCTTATTCACGATTTTTCTCATTTCTCATCATGTTTCCTTGCTATTTTATTCATGAGTTTACTATCGGATTTATCTGTCAGACTGGCGTGATTTATGATCATGATTGCTGGATCTTAGTCGCGAATTTCGTAATGTCTATTCACGTTATCGTTATATTTTAGTCATGAGTAGAGTGACTCATTTTAATGATTTTGAGGATCATAGTCACGATGTTCGTAATTTCTGTTCACGCTATCGCCATATTGTTTTCTAAAGGTTGCTTTCGAATTTGAAACGTGGAGTAATGTCATGAACCCATTCATGATATCAGCAGTTTTACGCTGTGAAATATATCATGAACAAGATTTGTGGTGCTAAGCGCAATTTTCGATACTGTCTAGACATCACACTGAACCTTATCAAATTAATAACGATGTTCGAGGTCGTAATAGTTTTCTCATATCTTCTGCTCCGAGCTCGTACTGGCCACTAGCAGCTGTATATTTCATGAAAAAGTGTACAGTGTAAACAAAAATGATTCCACTAATAATACTCCAAATTTTGTGAAATAGTTCACGTGAAAATGTCTTTACCATGTTGCATGAAATTGAAAATAATTAGAAATATATTCCAAATATTACATGCACACAAAATAGATCGTAAATCACTCGTTAGGAATCATGAACTAGTTCACGAATCCATGTTCAATAATAGTTCATGAAATTATAAACTATTTGACGAGTACGAATGGTCAAACGTGACTATTGAACTAGGAATCATGAACCAGTTCACGAATGCATGAATGATATTTTATGACTTCGTGAACTATTTCATGAGCATGGATATTAAATCGTGCATAATATATTAAATGTCATGAACCAGTTCTTGAATACATGAATAATATTTGATGATTTTGTGGACTATTTCATGTAGCTGTATGAGTTGATAGTTCTCGATTTTATAACCCATAATTGCTCGAACTACATATCAGAAACTCAACACGGCTTTATGCCTAATCGATCAACTTCCACGAATCTATTATCATACACATCTTTCATCTTGAAATCATTACAAGTACGCAACAGGTCGACTCTATCTACACCAATTTCACCGCAGCCTTCGACGAAATTAACCACCGAATAACTGTAGCAAAACTGAATAGACTCGGTTTCAGTGGTTCTTTTCTGAATTAAAGTATTTGACTGGTCGCGAAATGGCAGTAAAAATTGGAGACCATACTGCATCTCCTTTCGCAGTCAGTTCTGGTGTTCCTCAGAGCAGTCACCTAGGACCATTCATATTTCTGCTCTATGTTAACGATTTAAAGTTTGCAATGGACTTTTTGAAACTATCATTTGCAGATGACTTCAAACTATATCACCTACTTAAAAATAATTAGAATATTATTAATTCTGTTCAATCATTTCTTTTATTCCATCTATCAAATTTGTTAATTTGACTCAATTTAGTTTATTCTATCAATTTTGTACCATGTTTGAACTTTTTAAAAAAGGGGTGAGCGTAGCGTAGTTGGTAAATCGATTGCCTTGTACGCAGCGCATCTGGGTTCGAGTCCCGACCCCGCACATAGGGTTAGAAATGTTTCATAAGAGATTTTTCTAACCCGAAGAGGCGAATGACCTTAAGGTTAAAACCTCTATAATCAAAAAAAAACTTTTTAAAAAAAATTCATTAATGATCTGAACTAATTTTATTTATTTATTTTATTATCAAATTAATAAATTTATAGTTTTACTCATCTTATGAATTTGATAACTTTTTTGCATATTTTTGTTTCATTGATACTTTTAATTTAATTAATATATTTCAATAATGTATTCAGTTTGTTTGGGGTTTTATTCGCGCAGGACTAAAAACTGTGTTCATCATACCTCTGACTAAATCGCAAGAGTTCTGCAAAGTAATGAATAATCCATCAATAAAATATGTCAGAAAACATCTCACTGCCTGTGGTGTAAGTCGGTTTTCAAATAGAGATTTTCCTAGCCCAAAAATAAGGCAAATGCTCCTAAGGGTAAAACTTCTATAACCGAAATACAAAAGTAAGTTCATCACACCGCGATTATTAAAAAGTCAATGGCGAAATCGACTCCTGGAAGCTAAGGAGGTATTTCCATTTCGTGCTTTGGAAAATAACTTCCCTCTTATCGGGTTAGTTATTTTCTATAATAATATCCGAAAAATGTACGACAAAACCAATTGGATGGAAGCAAGAAAATACCTACAAAAATTTGAGTCAGAAAAGCTACATTGACGGAAAAATGCTTCGATCGTTTCTAAGTGTTTGGCAGCTGAAGTTGCCGATTTGTTTTCCAACGTCAATTATTTGCGCTGTGCTGTACAGAACAAACAGATTTTTGCGCGATTTGTTGGGAAATAATCAAAACAATTGTGTAGTAGATTCCGTTGATTTTACCGTAAATTTTGACAGAAATGATTTTGTAAAAGCATTAATTAGCCGTGCTTTGATTGGTGGTTTTTGCAAATCTTTCAAGAACATTAGTGAATGTGGCAACCCTGCTACTAAGCGAAAGCCACACCAAAAAGAATGATGAAAATATTTCCATTTGTCACACAAAAGGATGGACTTCCATCTGCACTAAGAAGTTTATAAAAGCGATCGCATTGCGATATACAATGCTCATTCGATGTGAGCTGCGAAAGGGGAATGTTCGTGTATGTACGCAGCAGAAGCGAATTCGGGCAAGGTTCGAATCGTTAGAAAGTATTCTCGTCTGGTATCACCAAAAATAGTTATCTGCAAACCGTTCTTATTGGGATGAAAACATAGTGGAGAAAGAATTGAATTAGAAAGTTCCATTTAATAACTTGGATTGAGTTTGCGCCTGTCAATTCTGCTGTACATGTACCAGTGATTCATAGAAGCAAATGTTTATCAAATTAATCTGCAAACCCGAAGGTTTTTGCAAGTCCTAGAAAATCAGTGAATGTGGCAATCTCATTCGACATGAAATTTCGAGTAAACATTCATTCAAAAAGTGCATTGGTTCAAATTATCCATGAATGTCATATGATATGCTCAAGTTTAGTCCTACGTCAACACCGCGGTTATGTCCCGGACATTACCCACTCCTAGTTTTTTACCTAGCTTCTTAAATATCGTAAAAATGGTCCAGAAAGTTATTTATCTCGCAAAGAAACGTATCTTTCTAGAATAGATCATTGGTCTATCTCTTGCGACTTAGAAGTTGGGGGATTTTAAATTAAATTAGTGAAAGTTCCGGAATTAATAACTTTTGAACAAGCAAAACGGGCAGCTAGCTCTAGTTGCTATTAGAAGTGCTACATTAACCATTTAAAATTCAATGAATTACACTTGTCTCTACTTGTTTACCTACATATGGACCGTGGCTGAAAAAGATGTTTCCGATTTCTATATTTTTGAATTATCAAAATTTTACAAAGAATCTACAAGTTGAAAACAAAAATTCACTTAACTAAAAATTGTTGAGCAACAAACTGAGACTTCCATATGAAACTTGATTTATCTATTCGCAATGTTACTAAAATTGCTAATATAAAAAAATGCGTTTGCATTTGCCGCACAAGCAAATTATTGTTACCAAGTATAAACTCTTCACGTTTAACTTACTCTAATCACGTTACTGTCTTTCCTTTCTGATCTTAGTTAACTCAATTTCTATCAGCACAAGTTACAAAAAAATAAATAAATCTGATACTGCTCGCATATCCTTAGCAAGTGTAAAAGTTTCACGCTTTTAAAACACCAGTCCTCAAGAAGAGGAAGAAACAACTTCAGACTTCTTTAAAATGTTGTTGGCTATATGCTTTCCCCTGCATTTCTTGAGACCGAGTAGAAGTTGCAAATTGTTAAATATGAACTTTTGCCATCTTTCAGTCTCCGGAGGGAGCTGCCATCAGGGCACAATCCAAGCGCAAGTGTGATCAATATGGGACGACTTGGTGAAATTGTTTCCTTCTTTGTGGAGGGCGTGGGACCGGTTCAACTTTGTGTGCGAAGAGTAGGTGAGAGAGTGCTTGGCTGTTTAAACTTTGCTTTGTGATTTATGCTAAAAACATGATGCATGTATAATTTCAAATACAGCAATAAATTGTAATACAGTTAGATAAACATTATACAGGCTGCATAGAGAAACAAAATCTTTTGGCCAGAAATTGACTTTGTTTTTTCACAAGTTTAATTTCATTACTGCAAAATTATTATCCAAAAAATCCTTAAGAACAACTCCTCTAATCAGGGACAGCTGTTTAAATTTCCAAACATCTGATGCCAACTTCCAATCATCAAAGAGCACGACAGTAAAGTGCGCTAGCGTTGTTAAATTATCTCGACAAATTTCTCAAAGTAAGAACCCTTATTGGATCTAAACGATAAACCTTTCCTGCCAAACTCAAAATATACCACCTAAAGAAATTGGTTTACGAAACATTTGCCGTCAAGTAATCCACTTTTGAGTAAACACATTTCTGGCAGCAGCATCAACCCACCTCTTAACTTTAGCAAATGCTTCTCAAACAAACGGACACAAAACTTTCTTTTTCTTCATTGTTTATATGGAAACCGATTTTTGCTAATGTACAGAAATGCCACCCACTGATGGTACTGCCATCACTTAATAAACAAACAATCCTAAAGATACAGGGATGAAAATATATTGTGTTTATTGAAGTGAAATCATGAACCTTTTTCTAATCAGGTTAATTTTAAAAACAATTGCGTTACAAGTAATCCGTAAACGTTAAGTAAGTGACTCTCTTGGTTTAACTTTAAAAATTGGAACTTAAATTAGCACGGTTATAGTAATAAATAAAGCTTTAGGGGCTCCTTCAAAGCACTCACTCCACCCTAAAATTAAAATTAAATTAAAACTGCGATCCCGAGTTAAATTTGTAGTTTTAGGATGTCCCCTAAAACTTTAAAACTCCACTTATCATCATTCTTAAGTTAGAACCGAGATATGGAGCATGGAAATCTTGGGACCCAGTTCCAAGTGTTATGTCAGTTTGTCTGTGACTGCGTAGCAAGTTGGTACCGTAGCGATTGGAACGCGGCTCCAATCAGAAAGGTGACGGTTGGTATGCCAACAAGTCAGCAAAAAAACGTTCCCGCGAGCGTAAATCAAATAAGAGTCATGTTCACTTAACAGCAACGCAGGCTGGAAGCAGTGACTGGTTGAGGCTACAGAGACGTCTTCGTTCACTTTTCAGCGAAGCTCGGAATGACAGATTTCTTTTGTTTTGCGAAATTTATCTTCCTTCCTTCGGGTGTTGGAGTGGTTTTTCGGAGGCGGAAAGGCATCTGTAATCAGAGGAGCTTTCGATCTTTTTCATCGAACATTTTCAATGGGACAGGCATTGGAAGTGGCGGTCGAGTGTAGGCGGAGGGAATTTTAGCGGCCGGCTTTGCCGCACATGTTCATTTATCAAAGCAACCTGCGGAAACATGATACTGCAATCATATCTTAGCACTTGTCTAGCTAACTCAAAAAAAATCGATCAGGCTTTAAGTGGTACAGTGGTGAAAAGAAACTGGAGAAGGGATTTGAGAATGTATCTCCATTATATTGGGGATGGTGGTGGAGGCGCATGGTTGTTTGTGATTTAATAAATGTCTGAAAACTAGGCTCATTTTTCACCACGAATGACTGAATTGTGCAAATTTCTTTGTTTGCAGTAACGCTTTGTCATTCTCTTGCAGAGACAATTCAAATTCATTCCAGTCGGGAGAACAATTAAATAGAAATGCATACAAAAGCGTCTTATTTGAGGGAATAAAACATCGACTTGTAGATTATGGCAATAGGGATCTTTAGGGGTATGTGGGTTAAGGCATATCCTGATGCAGAATAGTACCGTGAGTTAACATCTCAGTCTTTTTTCAATTTTTAGGCCCGAAACCATTGAAAAAAAATTTTTTTAAGTTTGTTTCCTTTTAGGACAATAACACATCCAAACCCATGCGGCTTGCACGACTCTATAGGTTCCCTAATAAACATCTAATGATCCAAGAGCCTAACGACCTATTCAGGGTATCATCCATACAATATGTGGAATCGTTGGACTATATGGGTTAAAGTTTGTGTATAATTTTTTATTAGGGTTGCCTTATCAGATCTACCATAGTTTGCATATGAAACTTGGGATGGCAGGCTGCTAGCGGATTGCAAAAATACCAAATCATACTGTGTGGGGTGCTGTCCCGGTTAACAATGAGGGAAATGAGATATTTGCAGATACGTCATTTAGCAGGACAACTGTCAGTTTGTTGGTTGAATTTAATTGGTTTTTTTTAATTTAACAATCAGAATAGGATAATTAAGGTATAAGAATGATATAAGTGTACTTGTAAGGACACCCGTTATCAATACTGTTACCCGACTCTACTCGGCTAGCGCACCTGATATTCCAACACATTGGTCGTCGCACACTAACTCAGTCAACGACGGAGCTCACCTGGAGGTGACAGGTAACATCTTTTTCTTTTCCAAATTGAATTTTTTTTTTCAGTGCATTTGTATCGAAAACTAAACCAATGAAAGTCATAATCATCTCAGAATCAATTTTTCCAGCTGCTAGTTGCAAAAAGTATCAGTAACGAATTTGGTATATATTCATAACAAACTTGAATGAAGACTGCAAGATTGGAAGACTGTAAAACTGGAAGACTGAAAGACAAGAAGATTGGAGGACTTGAAGACTGCAGTTTATTTGTTCCTCTCAAAACTGATAAATTTTATAAAACAATTGACAAACTTTTCTAAAATTAATTTTATGTCTGATGGAGCAGTAGTACAATACAAAAATAGGAAAAACTTTGCAAGCTTGCACACCAAAAAAATCTTAATTTTATCGTTGACGTAATTCCAAACTTACCACAATCTAACAAACCTTAATTGACGAAATGACGAAATATTATATTGTTCTGTCAAATTTTACATGAAAGATGCAATTTTCATGCGCAGTGCCATGAAAATTTTGTTGCAGCATCCCATGGAAAAAGACCCTGTGATGCTATTGGTGGCACTCTCAAGCGAATGGCAAAAAGATCCAGTCGTGCTCGCGACTATGGAAATACCATAACAAGTCCCCGAGAGTTATATAACTGAGCAGTTGAACAAACTGATAAAAATATCAGAAAATGAATTGTTTACTACATATTCACTAAACAGTACAACAAAATGTCAGAAGAACTCTAAACGCTGTATAATAACGCCAAAACAATATCTGGAACTCAAAAATTCCACAGTTTTGTGCCTGTTCCTGGAGGCAAAGTAGAGACGAAAAAGTATTCTAATTCTGAAGATGAATCAAAAATATTTTCCTTGTATAGAAATAATACAAAATGGCATGCATGGAGATAATTGTAAGACAAATGTAATATACAAAAATAAATAAATAATTATGTAAAATTCAATACATAATGTTGTGGTGGTTATTTCTTTTATTTCTTTCTCTGATTCTTCCTCAGCACTAAACAAGAAAATAAAAAGTAGTAATGGAATATTTGTTTAACGACATAAACTCTTTTCAATGGGATTCTTGATTAAGGGGTTACATATCTTTTCGTGATAAAAATGTCAAGAAAGTTTGAATTTACGTAAAGGAATAAAGCAATGATTTCATTACATCAAACTTATAATATTTTGGTAGCACATTTTTCAGTAAAATAAACAAGCATAAGTTTATAAAAATAAATAGATAATTGGCGGAGTTATGGCTTTTTCCCCGAAACCCTTTTTGCCTTTTTCATATAAAGAAAGGCTATGCAATCACTGTAAAAATCGACTTTTTAACCGAGGCCCGGAGGGCCGAGTGTCATACACCATTCGATTCAGTTTGTCGAGATCGGCAAATGTCTGTGTGTGTATGTGTGTGTCATTTAAACTCACACAATTTTCTCAGAGATGGCTGAACCGATTTTCGCAAACTTAGTTTCATCTGAAAGGTATAACGCTCCCATAAGCTGCTATTGAGTTTTTAGTTGATCCAACTTCCGGTTCCGGAGTTACGGGTTGAAGAGTGCGTTCACACAGCAAATTCCCATATAAACTGGTACCACCATGATGTTCAAATGATGTAAAACATATTAAAATTGATGTAACATTACTCTAGTTTGTAGGTCTGGATCACTAATGATCAATCAAAGCAGCTTTGACCACATTGGCAACCTATGACGGTTCATGACGCCCCTGGGGAACCCGCCAAGTTCCTAAGCTAACATCAAACCCATTCCCCATCGAATTCTCTAACGATTTTTACAAACTTGATTTCAAATGAAAGATACAGTAATCCTATTGGTTGCTATTGAATTTCATTCGGTTCTGACTTTTGCTCCAGAGTTACAGGCTGTTTAGTAAGGTCTCACTGGAATTTCCCATGTAAACCGTTTCAACCGTAATACATCAAAGGCTGAAAATCTATTGAGATAATCACCAAATTATTTCGACTCGCAGGTCTGGATCACTGGATCAAACATTCTTTGAATATATTGTCCACTATCGACGATTCCGGAAGTCCGGAATTCCGGGCATATTCCACAATTAAAGTCACATCGGTTCTTCGGTGATGACTGAACCGATTTTCTCAAACCAAGTCTCAAATGGAAGGCAAAATATGCAGTTGAGTACTGCATTGCCGCCCCCCCCCCATATAACATTCGACTCAGTTCGCCGAGATCGCAAAATATCTGTATGTATGTATGTGTGTATGTATGTGTATGTATGTATGTATGTGTATGTATGTGCGGATTTGTTAACAAAATGTCCACACCGGTTTCTCGGAGATGGCTGAACAGATTTTCACAAACTAAGATTCAAATGAAAGGTATAATATTCCCATAGGTTGCTATTGAATTTCATTTTCAACCGACATCTTGTTCCGGATTACGAGTTGAAGAGTACGGTTACAAAACAAAATTTGTTGATTTGTCCACATCGGTTTCTCGGAATTTTCTGAACCGATTTTGACAAACTTGATTTTAAATGAAAGGTCCATCAGCTGCTGTTGAATTGTGTGTGGATCCGAGTTCTGGTTCCTGAATTACAGGGTGATACGCACGATCACGCAGCAAATCCCGATTCTAACGAATTCTGCGATGAATGTAAAAAAGTGAATTTTTTTTTCCAAAATGTAAACACAACTGTTGAATTTGTAGATCTAGGTCACCAACAGTCTCTTTGGCCACACTGGCCACCATCGACGGATCCGGAAGCATCCAAATTCAGAATAACGGTTATATTGGTTTCTCGAAAATGGCTAGACCGATTTGATCAACTTAGTCTCAAATGAAAGGTGTTGCGTCCCCGGAAACTGATATTAAATTCCATCTCCATACAACTTCCGGCTCCGGAGTTACGGGTTGTGGAGTGCGATAACATAGAAAACTCTGATTCAAACCGATACCGCGATGAATGCAAAAAGGTGCTCTTATATATACTAACCAAGTGTAATAAGATTAAAAGACATTTCCATATTGTTATATTGTGCGAACCAGCTATTAAATCACACTTTGGAGAAATGAGAAAGGCACAATTGCACCTCTAGGTGGATTAAAACAGGTTTTTATTTAAGAAGTTTGCGGTGATCACGATTGGAGACCAATAAAACATCTAAAATCCCAAAACTCAAAAAATTCCATTAGTATATGAGTATTCCTCGTACCTTAACAATTAGTTGAACAAATAATATTTTTTTTCTGCATTCGAGAACGTTATTAGTAAAAAAATCGCTGTTTTAAAATCTAAAAATTGCATTAAAAAATTCTTATCCTTGAAACAAAAATTTATGAATAAAAAAGGAATCGTTAAAGTACGAGCAAAATTAATTACGATCAATTGAAAAAAATAAGGAAATTGATTGAGTAGTTTTTCGGCAATCGGCAATAGCCATTTTTAGTAAAACGACATTTCGAGATAATCGAGTTTAAAATTTCAAATGACCACGCTTGGAAGCGCTGTAACTTTCGATCTATTTCTCGGATCTTTATAAAAATTTGGGAAAACATTCTCAAGGTTTCGATTTCGATTTCACGAAAAATGAAAAAGTAGTTAATCCCTTAATAAAAATTTGCTTAGTTGCTAAATTAGACAATATCTTCTCACAAACTGAGTTTTATTGGATTATGAGATGATTATGACTTTCATTGGTCTAGTTTTCGATAAAAATACACTGAAAAAATATTCAGTTTGGACAAGAAAAAGGTTTTTTTCAAATAACTTTTTTTCCTTAAAAGTTCCCAACTTTAATTTTTGACGGTAGATAGGGAACATAATTATCTATCTTGGAATAAAATTTCATCCAAATCAAAAATGGGGTTTTTTTGTAAATCGACTTTAATTTTTTAAAATCGATTTTTTTCAGGGTAGTAGTCAATGAAGTATTTTTTCAATATTTTTATTCGAAAATTTGATTAATTTTGTGAAAACCACTCCTATAACATTTTTTTGTAGGATTTGTCATTTTTAGACTACAGCCATTTGAAAAAAAAATGGTAAAACAAGTTTGGTCCTTTCCAAAAGACAGTCTAGATCATTTTTGGAAAAACAAAATATGCAATGTGACTTTTTGTGACAAAGTCTTCATGTACAGAAAGTTTTATTAGAATCTGAGAGGGTGCTGCCAACTCTGAATACGATTTGGCGCGAAATTCGTCAATTTGAGAAATGATTCGCGAACAGGTTACATATGACACCAGGTGTACTTAATTCATTGTTTGCAAGGAACATAGCAGTGGTGAGCCCATTTTCCTTACGTTTTCCGTTCAGAAATAACCAGAAACGTTTTGGATTCGTCTTGAGGTCAGATTGGGTCTGCAATACGTGCCTAAAGTAAAGGAAGCAGTTGTATTATTTATAGTCATGGGGTTGCGTCGATTACTATAATGTTGTAGTGCAGCTGCCTTTTTGAGCGTTTTAGTTCTCGTAGTCGTCGATTTGACCATGGTGGTTTGGTCGTGTACGAGGTGCAGGAACATATACAGTGAAATGCTGTTTTAAGATAAGCGAAAATCTTTCTACTGCAAAGTCAATATCATTTGCATGATTTAACATGGACAACAATAGGTAGGGACAGAAAATAGATTCCAGCTCCGAGCAACTTTTTAGGTACCGTTTGGGTCCTAGAACAACTGTGCAAATTCTTAGCTCGATCGGTGAAACTATATTTTTGCGCCCACTGTTTAAAGTTTACATGGGATTTAGTATAGGAAAGTTAACTTTTACAAAATAATTCCTCCAGGAGTCGCCCATTACTTCCTAAAAACAAATCGTTATGTGCCTTGTATAGGAAATTTAACAAGGAAAAAAGCCTCGAAAACCACGAAACGGTCTGATGCTTGAGAAAAAAGTTATTAAGCAGAAACCGATTGATGCTCTGACGATTGATAAAATATTCATTTTTTCTAGCACCACTGCTGTTGGTTGTCCAATTATACGCAATTTTGTTTTAATCCTCTCTTAACGTATCTAAATCGTTTATCTGTACTATTTGGCCACTTCGCCAGGTTTTGAGGGATAAATTGAGGCTTCTTTTGTACATAATAAGAGAAAGTTAAAATTTTTGTATATAATAAAACCGTCAGAAGCTAAGAAAAGTAAAATTTTCATCAATCTTCAGGGCATCAATCGGTTTTTGCTTAATAACTTTTTCCACAGGCATCAGATCGTTTTGCAGTCCTCTAGACTTTGTTTCCTTGATAAATTTCACATAAAAATCAGACAATTATTTATTTTTAGGAGATAGCGGGTGACTCTTGGAAGCATTAATTTGCAAAAGACAATTTTCCCATACGAAATACCATGTATGTATGTATGTATGTATGTATGTATTTATGTATGTATTTAACAATTTACGTCCATCTGACAATGAGTCTTAATGAACTAAATTAAAAATAATTAATCTAAAGTGATAACAAACGAGTTCTAAACAGTGCAGAACTAATGACAAAGTCGAAGATGTCGGTAAAATCATTGAAGCGACGGACCATTGCTAGTATCGGGCTGATGGCAGCGTAGTTAGTTTTACGCATTTCAGTCTGCAGCAGTGTTCGAGGACGAAGGACACGGGTTGGTGCGTAGAGGTTAATTTGTGATAGGAGATCGGGAACATCATATTCGGCGAGAAGAAGCTTAGATACGAAGGTGGCTTGCGACGCGTGTCTACGATCTTCTAAAGTGTGCAGTCCTAGTAATCGACAACGGTCTTCGTATGGTGGCAAGTTCAGCGGATCATTCCAAGGTAATTGACGTAACGCATATCTTATGAATCTGCGCTGGACGGCTTCAATTCTTTGGCTCCAAGTTGCATGGTAGGGGCACCAGACGACGTTTGCGAATTCCAACTGTGAGCGCACCAGCGAACAATACAACGCTTTGAAGCACAAAGGGTCCCGGAATTCGTTGGATATTTTGAACATATAGCCTAGTAGACGATTAGCTTTGTCAATGATCGCTGAGAAGTGATGGGTGTACGTTAGCCTTTCATCAAGGATGACGCCCAAATCTTTTACATGATCAACGCGTTGCAGCTGAGTTCCAGCGATGTTGTAGTTGAAAGTAAACATGTTCCTCGTTTGATGAAAGCTGATAACAAAGCATTTAGCAATACTAAGAACCATCATGTTTCTTTTACACCAAGTATAAAAGGTATCAACGAGATACTGTAGCTCACGGCAATCGGCTTCTTTCCTTATAACTAGAAATATTTTCAAGTCGTCGGCGAAAAACAGTTTCGCTCCACGCATTAAGACGAAAACCACATCATTCACGAACAGTGAAAACAGTAGCGGACCAAGCGTACTAGTTTGAGAAACTCCAGAATGGTTGGAAAAGGACTCAGATTCATTGTCACCAATTTGAACAACGACTTTACGGTGAACAAGGTATGATCGAAGCCAACGGCAGAATTTAGCAGTGCATCCAAGTTTATCAAGCTTCGTTAGCAGTATTTCATGGTAAACAGTGTCGAAAGCAGCCTTAAGATCTGTGTAGATCGTGTCCACCTACAGATGTTTGGACATTTGTTCCATACAAAAGGATGTGAAGAAGACCAGGTTCGTCTCCACCGATCGACCGGGAAAGAATCCGAGCTGGCAAGTGCTTATGTAATGTTTACTAGCAGAGAACAGCACCTCGTTGATAAGCGATTCGAAATTTTTTGACTCGACTCTCAGCGAAGTGATTCCCCGGTAGTTCTCGATGTTGATTTTGTCACCTTTCTTGTGTATCGGAAACATGACTGAACATTTCCAAACATCGGGAAATTTTTGCTGCTGAAGTGAAACATTAAAAAGGTGCGTCAGCGGAATCGTTAGAATATCCGAACATTTTTTCGGAACAGCTGAAGGCATAGCACTTAGTCCTGGAGCATACGACGATTTCGTTTTTTGTATTGCAGAGAGAACCGATTGTTATGAATTGGTGAATATATCCATATCCACCGCACCAACGGGAACATCACGGGACGCGTTGTCGAGCTCGATGGCAGTTGGCGCATCAGTCGAGAAGACACTCGAGAAGTAGCTGGCAAATAGGGAGTCGCCGTCGTAGTCGCTACTTCGCCATTGTAGACCATCCTAGACGGAAGACCCGTTTCCTTCCTCTTCGTATTAACAAAAGTCCAGAAGCCCTTCGGATTTCGTCGTAAGTTTTGTTGAATGCGGTTAACATATCTTTTGTACAGCAATTTATTATAACAGCGGTACTCATTACTGGCTATTGCGAAAAAGCGCTTGAGAATAGGGCATCGTCGATTTGTGTACGCACGTAGTGCTTTGGCACGGATGCGTTTCAGATTCCGAAGCATTGCGTTCGACCAGGGAGGCTTCCTGGGAGGTTGATAATTTTGAACAGATTTTTCAACACAGTCAATAGAGATCAACTGCAACATCTACATCCACTTGATCAAGTAGTACATTCCAGTCAATCAGCAACAGTGATGCGGCGATCAGTTTTGCGAAAATTACGACGATTCACAGCTAAAGCTTCTTTTTATAGTGCTGAACTAATGGTGGAAATGGATATTTCTAAAGCGGGATGATAGTTATCCAAAGAAACGATCACTTTGGAAGCTTCACTCACAGAACACTCAGGCAAAGCATTCTCATTGACGAAGACAAGGTCAAGAAAACGAGATTGATGGTTGGAAATCGTGCTTACTTGACTTAGTCCGTGAAAAGCCATCCCGTCCAAAAGTAAGCGGCTGGCAGGATTTGTTGTCGAAGATAACGGGTTAGGGTAAGCGTACCCACGTCCAGAAGAAACCCACGTGAGTCCTGGTTGGTTGAAATCGCCAAGAACTATCATCACATCGTTTGTATCTGACTGAGAAGAATCGCGCTCTATGGAGTCTAGGTGGAACTGCGTAATAGAGCAATCAAGTCGTTTTTCTGGAGGAATGTAAACAGCTCCAATAAAGTAGTTCTTCGTTTGCGTAGTCATCTTCGTCCAAACTGCTTCAATGCTTGATGAACTATCCACACCAAACTCGCAGGAGGCAAGTGCGGAAGAAACAGCACACGGAGAACCAAAATTCGGCTCAGATACGAAAACCTTAGTTGATTTACTGAATTCAATTAGTTATTATTTAGGACAACTAAGCAAATTCTCAATTTGCTGATTTCGATTAGTTGTTCTCGATCTTCCTGAAAATAGCCATCTTCTCAACTAAATTTTGTGCTGAATTTAGTGCTATTTTCTGTTACTTCAACTAATATATACTCTAAATTTTTTGGCATTAAAATTATCTAATTATTTAGTTGAATTCCTGAAAAAATATGCTAATTTTAGGGAGGTTGTTTTGTTCAATCTAGTTTTTTCCTCAGTTGATTTCAACAAATGTCAGTTGAATTTAAGCCATTCTGTTTTTAAATTTAAAATTTTTCGTAGTTAAATTTAGAATGTCAATTTTTTAAATTTACGACAGATTTGGTTAAATTTGGCGTTTTTTCTACTGATTTAAAAAAATAAAATTCTTGCTTTTTAGACTTATATTTCGACATTAATTTGATTCAGTTGAAGTCCTTTAGAATACAATCAATAAGGATATATTCGAAATGGTTGTGACGAGGGTGTCGGAGGACAATGTTTAGCACCATTTTTAAATCCAAAATGGCGACCTCTAGTTTAACGAAATTTTCTTTAAGGGTAATTCTGGTAAAGGTTTCAGCGTAAAAAACACTTTTTTTCGAATTTTTTTAGAACTTTGTGTGTAGCGAATTCATCAAAACTTTTGTACATTATAGTGTATTTTTTCAGCAACATGCTGTAATTTTTCTAGGCAAAACTATCGACAAGCAAATCGGTGACGAAGCCTTTTGTCTCTGGAAAAAAACATGATTTGCGGTGTTACCTGCCATTCAAAAACTACTCAACCGATTTATTTCAAACTTTGCATACACATTCTATGTAAAAAATATCTAACTCCTACGTTGAGTTTTTGAGATAATTTTTCGATTAAAGGGGTGTTTACTAATAAAAAGGCGGAATTTTTCGCGAAACGAAAAAAAAATTAAATGAGTAAAAAACCCCTAATTGAAAATTTATCTTAAAAACTCTACGTAGGAGTTAGGTATTTTTTTAATAGAATGTTTATGCAAAGTTTGAAAGAAATCGGTTGAGTAGTTTTTGAATGGCAGGTAACACCGCAAATTATGTTTTTCCAGAGGCGTTCTACAAAAAGCTTCGTCACCGAGTCGTTTGTCGATATTTTTGCATAGAAAAATTATAACATGTTATTGAAATAATTCACTGTGATGTATAAAAGTTTCAATCAATTCGCTTCACGCTAAGTTTAAAAAAATCTCAAAAAAGTGTATTTTGCATGCTGAAACCTTTGCACCCCCCCACACCCTCAAATATTGTGACGCGTCGCAATTTTTGTGAGGATGTAAGGAGTATAACTAGCACAAAAATATGTGAATTTGTTAATTACTTATTAGTTATAAACAATTAAAACTCGAAAATCTCGTTTTTTACAATAAATTCGGCTGTGTCTGAACTAAAAGTCCTAGAGACTCAAACATTTTTTTGAAAGTATCTCAAACATTGAACTAAATAATATATTTTTTCATAGGTCAGTTTTTTCGAAGAAATGCGCATAAAACTCGAATAAATAAAAGTTTTTGGGGTCCGTGATTACGATTCTGATGCCCGGATTCGAAAATTCAAAATGGCGCCTACAAAATGCCAACCATTTTTACGAATTTGGCAAATTTTGTTACCGTCAGTATAAAACTCGATTCACGGTTTTTTTTGGGTCGCATAGTCGTTATACTGGATCCGCATTTTGAATTTTACATTTTTGACGTCAGAATCAGAATCAGTGACCCCCAAAAACCTATATATAGCTTAAAATAACAGTATTAACAATGAAAAAAAAACTCGCGTAGCAAAGGGTTAACCCAATCAAGATGAAAAACTCGCGTCGCAAAGGGTTAACCCAATCAAGATGAATATAATTCTGTAACTCATTCAGTATAGTTGTTTTCGAATAGGATTGATGAATATTTGCGATAATTTTTCCTTGGTTCCTAACCTTGGCTTATAATAATTTCTTGTTAGGAATATATTCCCGTAAATGGGATCTAAAAACGCTTTTAATCCACCTAACAGTGTGATGAGACATTTCTTATAACTCTTATCACTCTCTTCGGATATTATATCGTTTGAGAACATTTAGAACTTGATGTTTCGCGATGTTTTTGATAACACATACTACATGGGATAGTGGCAGGACTCAGAGAATCGCTCAAATCAGCATAGGACAACATCAGTGCTAGAAATCTCAAACCAAATCAATGGGAAAGCGAAAAAATGGCCCATGGACAAGAATTATCGTTAATGCTCTGTTAATAAAATATCTAAATTGTGGTGGGAAAACTGAATTTTCCTAAAGGGGTTATTTATTTATCATTCGCATGTATGAAAAAAGCCTTATGTTTACATTTGTTAGTATCGCCCTTTTCACAAAAAAGCGTTGAAATGAAATCGTAGCTCCTGATGTCACGCTATCTCTGAAGTGCATGCGTGCATAGTTCCAAATTTTACTTCGACATCGACTTTTTCTAAAGGTGACTTCCCAGTAGTATCCTTGATTTGAATTATTATCGCTAATCCTAATGCCAAAGAACAAATAAAAACCTCTCGAAAACGAACCGTTTGGGGAAATCATCATCATTACTGGAATTTTCATTTTCACGAAACTTTTCGATAGCCTTCCGTCACTTGCGTTAATGCACTGGGTGCACAGTGCTCCGAAAATCTAGCGAAATCGTCTTAGGGCACCAGCGGATCTAATTCAGAGCTATCTGCGCGGCGAGTTAAATCTGTAAAGAACACTAAAAATTATTTTCTATTCCATAATTTTCATTTCAGCAATTCGAGAGATCGTGCTCACCGCAAGCCATGAAAAATAGACTACGTTGTGAAGCGACGGTCACTATTTATTAAAAAATCACGGTTAAATAAAAAATTAAACTATTAAAAAATTTCAAATAGTTTATAATTTTCACAAACTTATTAGGAAAAATTGTTTAATAAGCTTTCGTAATATTGTGTAGGAAAAAAGCTGAAAATTTCAGTATTTTCTCTATCTGCAACGAAACGGTATACGAATTGGAATAGGTTCGCCAAATTTTGGAAGAAGTCTATAAAATAACCCCTTGAAAGCTACCTAAAAATTGTTGTAGTTCGATGCAATAAAAAAACATATTTGGCAATTCATATTTGGCTGATAAAATTGGGGTGTCAATGTATTATAATAGATATTCAGCGTTCGAAGAAGTTTCTGTGAACGAGTGTAGAACGACTTTGTTTCTACTTACTTGAAGTCAGCGGCGTAGCCAGAAATTCGGTTTGGTGGGGGTTTGGTGAAAATCGATCTTACTGTCCAAACGGCATAATTCCGAAACCATAATTTTTGAAGTTTTAAAATTATGCAGAATTATTTTCCAGAAAATAGTAACAAGGTTCGTATCTTTAGCGAATTTGTTGAGACTTTATTGTAGTCATGAATATTAACCTGAGAAAAATCACCATAAATATTTCTTGGACGATATACCGTCAAAATTATTTTATCAAATGATGCGCTGTTTAACGTTTGTAAAACTCATCGAAGATACTAAACCTCCGAAATTGGCGGTTTCAAAATGATGTTATCTTGACCTTAAATTACTGTTTTTAAACATTTGACCTATACATACAATTGGTCATACAACAAAAATCAAATGCTCATCAAAATCGATCAGAACCTGCTAGAGTCGAATGGAAATCGTCATTTTTCATAAATTTCTCTCTACATTCGGAAAGTGTTATCCTCGTTATTAATCATATTACGTTTTCGTCTCAACTCGACACATTCCCAAAATAAAAACCTGTTTTAATCCATCTAGTGGTGCAATTGTGCTTGTCTTATTTGTCCAGACTACGATTCCATGGCTGGTTATGTTCAATACAATGGTGGAAATGAATATTACATGTTCAGTACGATTTGCACATACATACAATGGATCGACAGCCACGATCTTGAGATACTATGTGATACTGAAACATCGCTTGAAACCAGCGGCGGCTCATGGAGAAAGATCCGGGAGGTCCAGGTCCTGCCGAAAATTTTCAACTTGTTAAGAAATTTTAAACTAGTTTTAATTTTAAAGTAGCAACCCCTCACTGCATACTCTCTCTGGGCCGGTATGATTAACGATTTTTAGAGTGATTGCATAACCTTTCTATATGAGAAAGGCAAAAATGTACCAAAGTCCAAAGAAGTCAATTTTTGTCAAACATCTTAATGTTTCATGCATTTTAAAGTCATTTGGCATCGAAAATACAAATTTGATTTTGAAAATTTTTCATTTCAGTTTATATGGGAATTTGCTGTGTGATTGCACTCTTCAACTCGTAACTCCGGAACCGGAAGTCCAATCAATAAAAAATTCAATAGCAGCCGATGGGAAGGTTGTACCTTTCATTTGAGACTAACTTTGTGCAAATCGGTCCAGCCATCTCTGAGAAACAGAGGTCACATTTTTTTCCACATACACACATACACACACAGACATTTTCCGATCTCGACGAACTCAGTCGATTGGCATATGACACTCGGCTCTCCGGGTCGGGATTAGATTGACGAATTTTAGAGTGAATGAGAAAGGCAAAAACATTTTTAGCAAATGTTGAAAGTTATGCATTTTTTGGTGAGCAGTTCTATGTTTCATAGACATTAAATCAATTTTAACTTCGCTTCCTATTAAATAAAGACCCTTATTATAGTACATCTCTACAAAAGCGAGTTCAATTTGAAAAGAAATCTGAGGATTATGATTGATTACAGAACTCTGGAATTTTCTAATGGAATGTTTTCAGGCAGGAATTTGATATTGATGCAATTAGACAACTGTGAAATCAAGACCAATAGATCAGTTACATATCAGGACCCCATTCCGACAATTTATCAAAAGTCCTAATGATGTTAACAACAACAGGTTATCAATCTACGGATCAGATAATTGTTATTGTAATATTGAATTAAATCAGTCTGCATCAATAAATTTTCAGCTTCAATCCAATATTTTTTGGGTGTTGTGGGGGGGGGGGGGTGTTGTATGGTGTTAAACCCCAAAACCTCCTCTTGGCTACGCCGTTGCTTGGAGTTATTTTTTTCGCTTTTCATTTTCCGATATGTTTCAGATGGATCCGATGGTTATAAGTTAGAAAAATTGCAGTCAGAAGGTTCGCACAAATGAACATTTTTGTACTGATAAGTTATCAAGTTCCTTCCAGACAACTTGGAAGTGTTCGGTGATTATTTCTAGCGGTTGTAGATAGTAAAATAAAATACAAAATTCGTTTTATCGAAATAATGTTTGGCTTATTTCAATGGATTATTACTATATTGAACAATAAATGGGCGAGAAAGAGTAATCAACAAACAACAAGCCATAACTTTTAAAGTATTCAAAATAGATATTTAAAGTCTTAAGTAAAGTTATTCGCAAAAGTAAGAGCTACAAATTTGCTGAAGACATCATTTCGATATAATCACTTCCAAGAAAATTTGTGCAAATATCTCACTCATAGGGGGATTAATCAGCAAAAGCAAAATTCCAAAAGAAAGGCCATATTACCTCCATTAAATTCTCTGAAGATACTATTGACCTAAAATAAGCCGTTTTGGCGTTAATAATAGATTATATGTTTTTGGTCATATTTCTGGCAATGGGAAATGATAAAAATCTTTCGTCCGAATTTAATGTTAAATATCTCTTTTGATAATAGTCCGATTTCTACAATCTATAGCTTGTTCGAAAGGTATTCGTTAAATCTGTCTTAAAATATATAAATTGTTAATCTATATTGTCAATTTCGGCAGATAATTTAAAAAAACTGCAAAAAACGCCATTTTTACGCATTCAAACATTCATATCTTGGAAACTAACCATCAGAATCAAAAACAAATCAATAGCGTTCATACTGTTTTTTAGTTCTTTCATTTAAAATTGGTTTGGATAAGATCGGTTCAGCCATTGCTGAGAAACACGAATGAGAATTTGTCCGTTACATACACACACAGACACACACACACACACAGACATTGTCCCAAATCGTCGAGCTGAGTCGATTGGTATATAAGACTCGGCCCTCCGGGCCTCGGAAAAAATCTTGAAAGTTTGAGCGAATTCCATACATTTCTTTTATAAGAAATGTAAAACGTAAACCACAAACTTTGACAAATATTCCTTATTTGAATCTGTCATAACTTCTGGATTAATCACATAAAACCCCAAACAACATCGACCTCTAATACCTATTCGTCACCTCCATTTCGAAAAAACTGTGATTAGATTATAGAATTTCACTTAACTTACACGCAGAAAAAAAGATTTGTAGGTTCAATAAAAATATGGATTAAATTCAATAATTAAATTATTGGTCGGGAGACAATAAATTTATTTATTGTTTCAAAAAAAATATTATTCCATTTTTTAATAAATATTTTATTGAAATTAAAACAAAATTACTGAAATTAAAAATGATCTAATTGAAAACAAAATTTTATTGTTGTTGCGATAAAAAATATTTTCAGACCAATAAGTTTATTATTTGAAGTAATAAACAATAAATGATAGGATTCAATAACACATATTTTTGGTTTAAATATGCTTAATTTTTCTGCGTGTAAAGTTTCCAACTTGGATTTTAGAATGGCGTAAAACATCTGTCTCTGGAAACAACTCATCCGAACCATTCCTAGAATAACCTTAAATGATTAGGTTTTTCCAAACTTTGTTAAACCGAAAGTCGCCATTTTTAATTTTGAAATGGCGCTAAACATCAACCATCGACACTCACTCGTTAGTAATTTAAAAAAATTCCTATACTGATCGTGTTGCAAAAAAATTTGATTAACCGGGAGTCGCCATCTTGTATTTCAAAATGGCGCTTAACATCCACCCCTGACACATCTTATACGTAGGGAATTAAACGGACGTAAACTTGCTAAATAAATACATTATGCGAGATACTATAATTGTTTCACTGACATTAAGTCTTCTTTCTTGACAATACATACATTGCCACAATTTCTCTCCACCAGGCCAGAATATAAGAGAAAAATAAAAACTTACCACCATTTTCAACCAAAATACTACACTTTTCGTGGACAATTTCATGCAACATTAACTTCTCATTTTATCTGTGCACTACTTATTGACAATAATCCTTTTGAACTAAAACTAAACAACGTTAATTCACAAAATATTTTGTGCAAAAATCTGCCACAACACCAATTACTAACAATTTATTCTTTCGCTCAAGTGAATTTGACATAAGCAACAACTGTTCTGTTTTTAACAATATTTCTGGTTATAAAATTCAGTAAAGGATTTTGTTATTCACCGTGCTGAATTTTCACAGCATATATTCACAGTAGGGCATTGCAAAAAAAACTTTTTTTGAATTCTCAAAGGCCCCCCCTCTCATATTGTGACAAATGTCAAAGTAAGCTCAGATGCCAAATTTCACATCATTTGGACAATTTTAGACCCCCGCCCACTTCGCTTGAAATTTTTTGAAATTGGTTCTATGGGAAAATATGGAGGAAAAATACATTAAATGCTATAACTTTTGAAGTAGCAATCAGAAAATTAAAATTTATACCTCTTTTGGAAGGAAATAATCTTGGTATTTGAATGGAGATATATTTGTTTCTAGAAAAATACGAGAAAGTGGGGTACTGGGTCATTTTGACCCCAAAATCCCCTATTTTTAATGATTTTTCTGCTCCGTGATGAAAATCATACATATTTTGTAGTTTTTCTAATGTAAAAAAATCTCAGAAATCTAACGGAACCCTTTTGACCTTAGTCCGAATACGAGAAGTTGGGGTTAAATGGCCTTTTGACATTAATACTAACCTTCATCATTTTCTCGTGAATATATCTCTATTATTCTTCATTCAATTTTCATAAACTATACCTTGTTGAACGTGGAAAATCCTTAGGATTATAACAAAAATAGATTCGTTACCGGTAAAATTCAGGAACATCAAATTATCTGACATATAGTGTCGATTTCACATTTTTATCATAAAATCGCACATATTAACTCCATTTAACAACAAAATTCTTATTTAATTTACTACTTTTAGTGTAAAATATGCTTAGGGATCACATGAGAAAAGTTCCATTCCTGGAAAAATAGGGGAAGTTGAGGTATTATGACAAATAATGAAAAAAATTAGATTTGTAGAGTAAATATCAAAAAGTTTGATGTTTCTGAGTTTTACCTTTAACGTTTTTATTTTTGTTATAATCCTCAGAATTTTACACGTTCAATAAGTTACATTTTATGAAAATTGATTGAAGAATAATAGAGATATATGCATGAGAAAATGATAAAATTTAATATGACTGACAAAAAGCCCTATAACCCCAACTTCTCGTATTCGAACTAAGGTCAAAATGGTTCCGTTCGATTTCTGAGATTTTTTCACATTAGAAAAACTACAAAATATGTATGATTTGCATCACGGAGCAGAAAAATCATTAAAAATAGGGGATTTTGGAGTCAAAATGAGCCAGTACCCCACTTTCCCGTATTTTTCAAGAAACAAATATCTCTTCATTCAAATACTTAGATTATTTCCGTTCAAAAGAGGTATAAATTGTAATTTTCTGATTGCTACTTCGAAAGTTATAGCATTTTATGTATTTTTCCTCCATATTTTCCCATAGTACCAATTTCAAAAAATTTCAAGCGAAGTGGGCGGGGGTCTAAAATTGTCCAAATGATGTGAAATTTGGCATCTGAGCTTACTTTGACATTTGTCACAATATGAGAGGGGGGGCCTTTGAGAATTCAAAAAAAAGTTTTTTTTACAATGCCCTAATTCACAGCCCTGAAATAAAATAGCATTCTTTATCTTGAGAATGCTGTTTTCATTCCTAAATTCAACCGCAAACAAAGTTGAAAATGCAAATTTTATTTTTAGTTTTTGTTTTGCTGGATTGTGTTCTGGATTTTATTTAACTAAAACCTTCTCTTAAAAACAAAAACTTAATTAGAAAAATAAAAGCTGAATTTTAACTAAATCGCTTGTTATTTTTGGGAATTTGTTGTTAAATTCAACTAATTTGAAAACAGAAATAGGATTTAGCACTAGAGCTGATTTCAATATTTCCGTGCAAATAAAACTCCCCCGTCGCGACCATGGATACTGCTACGAGCACCTCGATCCGCACGATAAACCGCGTAAGAATCCCCGAAGAGCTGCATCGATGTAATACGATCATCAAGCCAAGTTTCCGTTAGAACGTAAATATCGTAGTCGCCGTCAAGAGCAGCCAAGTACAAGTCCTCGATTTTCGTCCTTAGTCCTCTGACGTTTTGGTAGTACGCCACGTGGCAAGCCTCCCGACAAATTGCAAGGACGTGATGTACCCGATGGCAAGTTGGAAACCAGAAGGTTTTCAGGAAGCGAATCGTCATTTTAAGCAAAATACTCGCCTGAGAAGGGAGTTGGGAAGACCCCCTCACGACCTCCGCACGCAGGGCCGGGACGACTAAGCTGGTCGCTGGCTGGTAGCACGACTGCGTCGGAACGCTCGGGAGCTTCCGCAATGCGGTATAACATGCGTCCCGGTGATGGCAGCGCAGCGTGAATTCGTTTGAGCAGTCTCGGCGATGACGGCGGAACAATGCTTCTTCGTAACGGTGGCAAGTTGTGCAAGAAAGAAATTCGGGAGTCGACGATGTAACGTGTACTGTTTCCCATCAGCTACTTAGTCACCATTGGGCTTTCCAAATTCTCAGTATGATTACATCCGCTTGAAGTTTGGAGTCGGTTTAGTCCGGGTCCACGATTGGGTTTTATTGACATGTTGATGAATTCTCGAAACAGCAAGCCCGCGGGCCAAGTAGACGGAGTAAGTGTCTGTTTCAGTACTGGATCAAGGCCAATCTTAAACGACACCAAGGACAAATTTGTCGTGTCTTTACCCTTTGGCACTAAACGCACGATGTCAGTGGTACCTTCAACATTCAAACAAGGATTTTCTGGACGTCACTGTCGGTGAAAACCAGACGAGTATAACCATTATTAACCAAAACTTTGGCGGTGGTGCTTCAGGAATAATAGACGTAACGGACAGGTCACTGAGTTCAACCACATTTGTTCCATGGTTAACCGTAGCACGTACAGGCTGGCCTTGATTTCTACGGCGACGTTTCACTCCAGGCCTAGGCCAAACTGGCGTATCAGATTGACCACTAGAGCGAATTGGTTCATCATTCGTTCGATCGGCATGGTTTTGGCACACAGTCAAACGGTCGACTTTTTGGTTCAACGATTCAACAAATGAAGAAAGTTGTTGAATTTGAGATAATAGATTTTCAACATTCGGTGTGGCAATTCCCGGTTCGACTTTAATCGCAATATAAGAGCGCACACTGCTTCCATTGAGCTCATCGCGACATGGTGAGCAGAAAAAGACAATCTTTCCCTGCGACAACAATTCCTTATTAGCGCGATGGTTAAAACCCAAGCACTGCTGGCCGATGTGAAAATATGTACCGCAAAAGCCACAACAGACCGACTCAAGGTCATTAATCGGCAAATTACAAGCTCCGCACTGCTGCTTCTCCATCACTGCTACCTACGCTTGCACTGTACGGCACGAAAAATAGCAGTGCTGGTACCGATGGAGAATGCAAAACAAACTCGGTAGCGGGTATTTTTCTCACCACAAAACAGCGAATACATAGTTTAAAAAGTTACTTCGTCACTTCCCGATCAACAACACAAAGTTTGTGAAACGATTGGTGACAACACAACAATTAAAACACACATAAAACGCGTCGAAAATTAAAAAAAATAGTCGGAGCTATCAAAACAAAACTAATTTCGGTTCAATCAAAACAACAAGCAGCAAGTACTTAATTAATGAAGTATACACATACAAGTAAGGGCATCATAAAACGCCGTTCAAAGTAACCCGCTGGAGCGTGTTATCTCGCTTTTTCCTGAGATGCGAGTTCATTTACCCACGAATTGTCCTTTCAATCGGATACCAATTATTGCTAAATCAATGAAACGTGAAAGAATCAAACTGGTGTTCAACAAAAAAACAGAATTTTGTTCAGTCATGTAGTTAAAAAAATTCAACGGATTCAGTACTTTTTATTAAAAACATAATGTTTATTCTTCAACAAAACATCAATTAATATTGTAGAAGGGGCCCTGGTCAACCGTACGACGCAACTTAGTCGCGATACTCTCACAAGGGCGCTGGACGGCACAGACGTCCACTTCCGGATCCTGGTGGTCAACGACGAAGCATCCTTGGCCCGCCAGTTATTTTTCTATACTAGGGCACTGAGGGAGCCGAAAAATCCTCAATGGGACGGAACTGGGGCAAGTTGGTCCGGTTCCTTTCTTTCGGCACGTACGGTATCTTTTTCTGCTCAAGATATTCCAGCGTCTTCTTGGCGTAATGGGAAGATGCCTTGTCCTGCCAGAAGACGTACTTCCCATCCGTATGATGCTTTAAGAACGGCAGAAGAATTTTCTTAAGACACTCCTCCTGGTACACTTGATGATTGATAGCCAGACCGCTCGGTTTGAGCCACGGATTTGAAATCCCGCTGTCCGATATAGCGATGTACAGCATAACTTTTTTCAAATATATGCTTAAACTTATATTTTACTTCTGGGGGTGTAGCCGACTTTTCGCTAGAATAGTAGCTGTCATTTCCTGGAGAGCGGAAAGCAACTTTCGTCGTCCAGCACGAACAACGTCCCGCGGTAGTTCTTCGTCATCCACCGGCACTGAGATTCCACGATCGCTATCTGCTCATCCGTGTACTCAAGGTACCGTGTCTTGTTCCGACAGATGATGTTCTACATCTTGAGGGTTTGGTGAATCAAGGTATGGGAGCAGTGATATTTTCGGCTAGCGTCACGCAAACTCGTTCCGTCCATGCTGTCGACAAGCTTTCTCAACGCTTACTTCTTCTTCTTCGTCATTATCTTCGCTACCGGCCTTCAGCTCCACGCTCAAGGATACCAATATCCGGTAAATACTCATGGACACGTTTTCGTATCGAAAGTGGTCTACCGTAAAGTTTTTTTCACGATGACCATGAGTTTCGTAAAACCGTACAATACTCTCGCGGATTGCTTGCTGCTTCGACGCCATCTTCGATTGAACTGATAGAACCCGAGCGAAAATAAACATGCCACCCATTTCTAGGGGGTCCAGAGAGCAATACTCTTGGAGAGAAAAAAATTTACGCTCTTTACTTTAATTACAGAAAGGTATTGAAATTATTCTCATTTTCTTTTGAACACCCGTTAATAATGTTTGCATTCAATGATCGTTCTTAAGTCACAAGATGAACCCAGTGGCGGCGCGAGGTGTTTTGCCGCTCGGGGCCAAAAATTGAATTTGCCGCCCCTTTTATAATGAATTTTCAAAAGAGTTCGATTTTGACATTAAAAATGTCTTACTCCACTATCTGGGGCTAGGTGTCATTCTAAAATCTAAACTATCTCCCATGTAACGAAACTATGTAAGGTTTGCACGCTTATAACTCCGATATTACTAGATGGATTTTAATCATTCATACACCAACCGATTCAGAAACACCTAACTTAAATATTGGTAATAATTTAATATCTCTCCAATAAAAGTAGACTTTTGGAAATTGGTAAAATTAAAAAGTTCACAAAAAACGGGAAAATTACCATTCGTGAGGCAGATTTCTCAGACACAGCCGTCAAGAGAGGGCAGCTTAGTTGCTCAATGAAACACGAAAAGTCATAAATAGAAGCAACGCATGTCCGTTTAAATCAGTTGTTGCTCTTATCCCATACTAAAGGCCCTAGTATAAAGGTACGCAAAGAGCGTGCATAAAGTGAAGCCGAAAAAAGTCTACCTATCGAGCAAAATTAGAATCCAACTTTGCTGCAGAGGTATCAGAGATGGATTCCAATTGTGCTCGATAGGTAGGCTTTTTTTGACTTCACTCTTTGCGCAACTGTTCTCTATAGACTGTATCCCATACGAGCAACATTGTCTCCGGGCGATGCAATAAGCGCTATCGATTTTCGGTAACGTTGGCATTTGCACACACTCGCACCTAAGTGACTAAACCATATACGGTTAGTTTATAAATAGAGGTGACGCGTACCCGTTTGAATCAGTTTTTGTTCTTATGTCGAACGGGTAAGATCATGGCTGCAGCGTCTGGGCACTACAATAAGCGGTAGACGCTATGCATTTTCGGCAGCGGTGGCCGTGTGCGGATTTTTCGGGTACCAGCACAGTGTCACAGAATGATTTGCAAAGCGGGTGGGCGGGGTGGTTTGGATTTAATTCAATACGGTGTGTGCTGCTTAGGCTGCTTAAGAGTGTTGCGTTTGAAAAATATATATATTTTTTTATGCATGCGTGTGCGTTGTAACTATCCATGTAACTATCCATGTTTACGGCGCTTTGTAGCTGCGTAGGGTAAAGAGCCTATTGGTTTTCATGTTTCATATTTCGGTTATATGTTTTTTATCAGTAAGGCATCTGACAACGTGCTTCTGTAGTTATTGCACTGTTCAGCAGCGTAGTATTTTATATAGGAGAGTACACTCAGGTTTTCTTACGCGGATTTTGAAATTTACGCGGTTTTCATTAATGCGTTTTTTTTTAATTTACGCGCTTTTCATTTACACGGCCTGTATCCCCCGCGTGAAAAATCTGAGTGTAATTGCATCGGAAACAATCACATTCCCAGCAGAACTTTTAATGTAGAATACATTTAAGGTTTCAATATAGGGGTCCCGTTTCAAAATATCGGCTGCGGCGCCGCGTCAGATTTTGAACGTTAATAACTTTTATCATACTAAACAGAATGATTTGATTTTTAGGCCAATTTGTTGCAAATATGTTCCTCTATGCTGTATTAAAATTTGAAGTATGTATAACATGCACTAATAACAAAAAAATGTGTTTTGAAAAATCTTTCGAAAACGACTCGGAAAAGTGAAATTTTTCAGCCCATCCCGCACAGAGCCGTCAAAATGGTGGACCAACCGAGCAATAAAATAATGAAAAGTTTATATATAGGTCCACTACATGTTTGTTTTATGATTATTCGCATTGGGTTGCTTGACGAGAGCAGTTGGTGGGGGAAAGACGGCATATTCCTTTGGTTAGGCCATTAGAAGCCGGACGGAAAGGAAAGGCTCATGCACGGCACGAGAACGAGCGAGAAAGCGATAGTAGTGCATATTAGCGCGATTATATAAATATCTGTCGGTCGGTTTTTCTCATCATTCGTATTCGTTCAAGCACTAGCAAGCAGCCAGTCCACCGAAGAAAAGCAGTCGGCGATGACGACGGCGGAAAAAGTGCCCCAGCTACTGGTGACTCATCGCAACCCGATCAGGAACTGTCGCCCTGCAAGAATTTCGCCCCAACTAAAGGGCAACAGAGTAGGCTATCGTTCCAGCGTCTGGGTCGTGAGATTGTGCAGGACTGCAAAGTCGAGCTACGCTTACAAAGCTCAGTCGTAATGATGCCCCGAGAAGCCAACGATGCCTACTTGGTCGGTTTGTTCGAGAATGCAAAATAGTGCTTTCTAGCTCACCGTGTCCGCGGGGAGTGCGTCTGAATTATGCTCCCGCAATAAAACAATAAACGGTTCTTTACAGGACCAATTAATTGTGTTGTAATAAGAGTTAAACTGAAATTTACATTTTATGGTGCATAACAAATAATTTTCAGAAAGCTATATAAGAAATATGATGTGTGGAAAGAAAGAAAGAGAATTTAAATTATCCTCTCTCGCTCGTTTTCGTGCACTGCTTTTCCATTCCTTTCTGCTGCTACTACCATCATAACTAAAACGAATGTGCGTGTTCCCCCACAATCTCTTGGCCAGTGTTGCCACAATTGCATGTCGCTATTACAATTTGAATTATTTTATTGATCCTCTCTAGTATTGATAAAATATAGAACGTGCAAAGTACACTAGTCGCATGCTTTTATTCGAACTTTTTGGCAGCCTCCGTTGATTAACTGCATAAATCGATTTGTTTGTGCAGCTCCTTGCTAGTAGCAAACTAAATAGCCTTTATCAGCGCTAACAAATAAGACAAAAGAATTTAAATTTGTGAAAATCTTCTCCTTCCTTCTTTTCAAATCTGCAACATTCTTTGAAAATATTGTTGGAATGTTGTTATTGAAAAACTGAACATGCAAGTTTGCTAGCACTGGCCACTGATTGAAGGCGATGGAAAGACAGAATATTCGTTTTGGTTATGCTAGTATTGGTAGCCGAACGGAAAGGAAAGGCACAGGAATGGCACGAAAACGAGCGGGAGAGCGATAGTAGTGCTTTCTCGTGTTTTCATATATGAATATTGGTCGGTTGGTTTTTCTCATCATTCGTATTCGTTCAAGCACTAGCAAGCAGCCAGTCCACCGGAGGAAAGCAGTTGGCGATGATTACGGTCCGCAAAAGTGCCCCAGCTACTGGTGGCCCATCGCAACCAACTACCGATCAGGAACTATCGCCATGCTAGTATTTCGCCCCAACTAAAGGGCAACGGAGCAACTAATCCGCTGGCTAACATTCCAGCGTCTGGTTCGTAAGGTTGTGTATTACTTCAAAGTCGAGCTACGCTTACAAAACTCAGCCGTAATGAAGCCAGTTATGCCTACTTGGTCGGTTTGTGGGAGTGGGCGTAAATTACAATAAAAGCAACGGTTCTTTTCAGGACCAATCAATTGTGTTCTAGCGAGAGTTAAACTGAAACTTTCATTTTAAGGTGTGTAGCAAATTTTCAACAAGCAACATAATACGTTGTGTGGAAAGAAGTAGCTTGCACATGGAAAAAAAAATTAAATTATCCTCTCGCTCGTTTCGTGCACTGCTTTTCCATTCCTTTCTACTGTTATTATCAGTATTACCAAAACGAATGTGTTGTTGCATGTGTTTAAGAGAAACGTTGAAGTCGCATGCTTCTATTCAAGCTTTTTGGCAGCCCCCGTGAACTAACTGCATATGATTTTTTTGTGCAGCTCCGTGCTAGTAGCAAACAAAATGGCTCTACTAGTGTCTGATTCGTGAGATTGTGCAGGATTTCAAAGTCGAGCTAAGTTTATAAAGTTCAGCCGTAATGGTACCCGAAGAAGCCAGTCTTGTCGTTTTGTTCGAGGCTACAAAACAGTTCGCCAGGCACGTAACTATCATGCCAAAAATATCCAACGATCCAGTGCATCACCATCAACACCAACGCCGATACCAAAGGTTCTTTTCAGAACCACCATTATTACCATAGAGAATTATTTGAAAATTTCCCATTCAAACGTGATTCTGTTGAATATTATTAGATTTAAATTAACGTCTCGAATTGAAATCACGACGCTCTGGTTATGTGACAGACATTACCCACCCATCTTTTTTTATTGTGACCACGACTAACGGTTTAATATAGACACCCCATTTCAATATTTCTGAAGGAACAGAAGGTCGAGTTTGGAAAGTTTGTAACTTTCATTGTACTTAACCAAATTACACAATGTTCGCACTAATGATTCAGAAATATGATCAGGAATCTTCTGTTAGATTTGTAAGTATGTATAATTTACATGAATAAAGAAAAATTGATTTTCAGGAATCAATTATTATCTGTTCTTCCATTGGCCAGTACTACGCGACTTCCTCATGCTAACAATTAATTTCATCGTTAGCCATCTCCCTCATCAAGGCCAACAACGCCAACAAAACTGGTACCTTTTCAGGACCACCATCATTTTTGTAAAGAATTATTTGAAATATTCCTCGCCCAAATCACCTTTTGTCCGAAAATTCCAATGAGTATCAACATATTTGAAGAACGTGTTCCTTATGTATTCTACATCTCTCCGGTTATGTCGCAGACATTACCCACCCATCTTTTTGTTTTCTAATTTCAAACACTTTTGTTTCGTACTGCACACAACGGAAAATTTTAAAACAGAACTTTCCGTCCCAGCAGCAGTTTAAGCGGGTGTTCTTTTTCGATTCAAATTCAAGCCATGTCTTAAGCGTTACTGGACTTAAAATTGTTTTCCCAGTTTATCCAGTCAGAATATCTGTCCTACCCTCCTATGTATTTAAAACACAGTTCTAATTGCGTTTTAAAGTATACAACAAATAGAACGGTTGGGTATACTAATTTATATTTTAAAATAAATCTGTTTTAAATTATGAAACAAACCGCTGTACTGAAGATATAATTAACGCTGCAGAATTGGTTTAATAATACAATGTTTACACTACAGAGTTATAACACGTTTTAATAGTTGGCAACAAGAAAAATGTCACCAAGATAGCATAAAAACCCGTTTTAACTGGTAGTGCGAACGTTGCATAGCAATGTAATTTATCAAATAATTTCATTTTTTCCACTACTAATCGATCAAGAAATACTTAAACCAAATACAAATATTTTGTATTTGCTTAAACTTAAGATTGTTTACTTAAGTTCATTAGTACATTATTAAAAATTTAATTGGAAATCATCATCACAGCTCTCAATATGGAACTTTTCTTTTGAATATATTTTCTGGACAGACCAGCCTATTTTTACTAGATGGATCAGCCAAATAATGCCAATCACCTAGTGAGATACTTGATTAATTAATAGATTACCGTTAAAAGACCTTCAATAAATTATGTTTTGATGGGGAGTGTATATAGCAAATTGTAACATATGAAACCAGGCGAGTGAACAAGAACGTGAGTCGATATGTGTGATAGATAAAATTCATTTGCACGCTCTTGAAAAAAGCTACATTTTTAATGTCACCGTGGTCGTGTCCTGTACACAACCCTATAATTTTTTTTCTCCAAATTAGAAACTTGCTCACATCAACTTTTAACGGGACGGTTTCATATAAATTTTCAAAAAATCGATTTTTTTTGCTCGATTACGTATACATTTAAAAGTATATGTGTAAACTTTGAAGTTAAAATTAGGAAAAACAACGGAAGTTATGATTATAGAATGCCATAGTGCGTACAATGCCTAACTAATCCCTGAAGAGTTCATGCGAGCAAGTATCTAATTTGTAGAAACAAAAATTAACTTCACCATTCTTAACCGAATTTGGAGATAAACAGATCGTTAAATGCAGAACTAAATCTCTCTAATTTTTTAATAAAATAAGAATGTTGAGTAATTTTCCTAATTTTCATGAAAAAATCGCAAAATATTGATTGTTTGCAAATTGTTGTCCCAAACCCGGAGAGTATTTTATACAAAAGAACATAACTTAGCATACCATTGGAAAAGTCTTCTCTTCAGTGTAGATTTTTTTTAGCTGCAAAGGTCCAGAAAATACGAGATTATTTGCAATATATCAAGATTTTGAGGGAATACAGCATTTTTAGAACATTATTTTGAATTGCATTTGATAAGATCTACAACCTATACTAGGTCACTTGAAAAGTACAAAATCCCTATAGCACCGTGTTATTTGTAATACTCCAAAGGCAAGAAGAAAGTGAACATTGTGATAATTTAGTATGAAAAGTTAATATTTCAATAATATACATTAATCCATTCTTATCCGACTTTTCCCTGGCGCATATACGGTTCCAAAACAATTTTTCATCAAAACTGTAGGGATCAAGGAGCATGAAAAACCTATTTTAATTTCTTGTTTCGCAGTGCTGCAAGCTACTCAAAATTTACCATCCAATGCTCAATACAATTCCCCTAAAATATTTACAATAATCAAATTGTATGGAAAAGGTAGTCGAAGACAACCTAAATTGATAGGATTTATCAGTTTTCAATAATAATTCGAGTCATTCTAAATATAGCAAAAATTTATGTCACGCCCTTAACAGAAACTGTCCTTGGCAGCACTGATCCAGCGGGATCTGGCCAGGCAAATTGCAATTCTACGAATAATACGTATATATGCTAGTGCTCAAATGAAATTTAATAATCTCAACAATTAATTTTATAAGCTAGTCTTGCCTCAGCCAAAACTTATAGTTATTGATAGAAATACGTTTAATGTGGTTAAAGGTATATAAAGATTCTCTGATCGTTTGGCTTGAGAATTTAAAAAAAGACATGGTTGATCGCAAGTAAGTCACAAGAATTATATTTTAAAATGCTTTGTCCCATTCTTTGATCAGTGTTTTTAAATATGTAAGTTTTGAAAACACGTTAATTTTTTTAAAATAATTGTGATGTATTCAATAGGAACTTTTTAGTAACTTCGCGATTTTTTTGTCTTAATATAATATTATAATTAATTAGTCTGGCACTTAAATTTCATACTTTGATTTTAAATTTAGGGTAATTATAACTAATATCTTATATTTTATAAAGGATCTACCAGTGGCATGGCGCTAACATGTGAGCGGAGTCATAGCGCCACCTTCCGCGAGCAAATGTATGCGCAGCACTACCGCCATGTAAAAATATTGACAATAAAATGTGATAAAGTTCATTTTCATGAAGACATTTTGTAATACTTTTATCATATTTGTTTCATATAGGTGGGAAAAAAATTATAGGGTTGTGTACAGGACACGACCACGGTGACATTAAAAATGTAGCTTTTTTCAAGAGCGTGCAAATGAATTTTATCTATCACACATATCGACTCACGTTCTTGTTCACTCGCCTGGTTTCATATGTTACAATTTGCTATATACACTCCCCATCAAAACATAATTTATTGAAGGTCTTTTAACGGTAATCTATTAATTAATCAAGTATCTCACTAGGTGATTGGCATTATTTGGCTGATCCATCTAGTAAAAATAGGCTGGTCTGTCCAGAAAATATATTCAAAAGAAAAGTTCCATATTGAGAGCTGTGATGATGATTTCCAATTAAATTTTTAATAATGTACTAATGAACTTAAGTAAACAATCTTAAGTTTAAGCAAATACAAAATATTTGTATTTGGTTTAAGTATTTCTTGATCGATTAGTAGTGGAAAAAATGAAATTATTTGATAAATTACATTGCTATGCAACGTTCGCACTACCAGTTAAAACGGGTTTTTATGCTATCTTGGTGACATTTTTCTTGTTGCCAACTATTAAAACGTGTTATAACTCTGTAGTGTAAACATTGTATTATTAAACCAATTCTGCAGCGTTAATTATATCTTCAGTACAGCGGTTTGTTTCATAATTTAAAACAGATTTATTTTAAAATATAAATTAGTATACCCAACCGTTCTATTTGTTGTATACTTTAAAACGCAATTAGAACTGTGTTTTAAATACATAGGAGGGTAGGACAGATATTCTGACTGGATAAACTGGGAAAACAATTTTAAGTCCAGTAACGCTTAAGACATGGCTTGAATTTGAATCGAAAAAGAACACCCGCTTAAACTGCTGCTGGGACGGAAAGTTCTGTTTTAAAATTTTCCGTTGTGTGCAGTACGAAACAAAAGTGTTTGAAATTAGAAAACAAAAAGTTCTGCTGGGAATGTGATTGTTTCCGATGCAATTACACTCAGATTTTTCACGCGGGGGATACAGGCCGTGTAAATGAAAAGCGCGTAAATTAAAAAAAAACGCATTAATGAAAACCGCGTAAATTTCAAAATCCGCGTAAGAAAACCTGAGTGTACTCTCCTATATAAAATACTACGCTGCTGAACAGTGCAATAACTACAGAAGCACGTTGTCAGATGCCTTACTGATAAAAAACATATAACCGAAATATGAAACATGAAAACCAATAGGCTCTTTACCCTACGCAGCTACAAAGCGCCGTAAACATGGATAGTTACATGGATAGTTACAACGCACACGCATGCATAAAAAAATATATATATTTTTCAAACGCAACACTCTTAAGCAGCCTAAGCAGCACACACCGTATTGAATTAAATCCAAACCACCCCGCCCACCCGCTTTGCAAATCATTCTGTGACACTGTGCTGGTACCCGAAAAATCCGCACACGGCCACCGCTGCCGAAAATGCATAGCGTCTACCGCTTATTGTAGTGCCCAGACGCTGCAGCCATGATCTTACCCGTTCGACATAAGAACAAAAACTGATTCAAACGGGTACGCGTCACCTCTATTTATAAACTAACCGTATATGGTTTAGTCACTTAGGTGCGAGTGTGTGCAAATGCCAACGTTACCGAAAATCGATAGCGCTTATTGCATCGCCCGGAGACAATGTTGCTCGTATGGGATACAGTCTATAGAGAACAGTTGCGCAAAGAGTGAAGTCAAAAAAAGCCTACCTATCGAGCACAATTGGAATCCATCTCTGATACCTCTGCAGCAAAGTTGGATTCTAATTTTGCTCGATAGGTAGACTTTTTTCGGCTTCACTTTATGCACGCTCTTTGCGTACCTTTATACTAGGGCCTTTAGTATGGGATAAGAGCAACAACTGATTTAAACGGACATGCGTTGCTTCTATTTATGACTTTTCGTGTTTCATTGAGCAACTAAGCTGCCCTCTCTTGACGGCTGTGTCTGAGAAATCTGCCTCACGAATGGTAATTTTCCCGTTTTTTGTGAACTTTTTAATTTTACCAATTTCCAAAAGTCTACTTTTATTGGAGAGATATTAATTTATTACCAATATTTAAGTTAGGTGTTTCTGAATCGGTTGGTGTATGAATGATTAAAATCCATCTAGTAATATCGGAGTTATAAGCGTGCAAACCTTACATAGTTTCGTTACATGGGAGATAGTTTAGATTTTAGAATGACACCTAGCCCCAGATAGTGGAGTAAGACATTTTTAATGTCAAAACTGAATAACATAATGATTGTTATGAAAAGTACCGCATAATACTTTTAACAAAAGAACATAACAAATGACGGCGTAACTATTTTTTGAGACCCGAGAAATAGTTTTTTGCTGTATAAATCAATATTTTAAGGGTATATTAATTTGATCAAGCGTAGGTTTGTATTGTATTTGACCAGCCCTGCAACCTTTTCTGGATCACTTGAAAAGGTATATTCTTTTTTTATTTTGCGGCACCGTGTAATTATTCATTATGGTGCAAGAGTCGACAAATGTTTTAATAGTATTTGTAGTATTTTTATACTAATAACAAGGTCGCGGAATGGTGAATACTTCACAGTATTCGCCAGCTTCTAGCTCGTGCCTCAGCTTTGTAATTAACCCATTATTGCCCAACCTACTATATATAGTAGGTGCTAAGAATAACTCCTATTACTCAATTAATAACGCAGAACAGGCATTATCAACGAGTTAATATTGTTCATATACTCTTGCAGAATATGTTTAGAGAAGTTAGAGTGGTTAAACCGGTGTTTATGTTTTGTTTTTAATCAATTTTCACTTAAGGGGTTACACATTTTTGTTAGGATGAAAAAAATCGAATTTTTGTAAATTAGATATTCTCAAACTACATACACTGAGGAAAATTTTCTCAAAGTTTCATTAAGAACGGAATACTACAACTTAAGTTACAGCTATTCATAGACCGCTACCCATTCACCACTAGTAGGCGGTACGTAGTGTTTGATACGCTAGACCGTTGACTCGCTGCACCGACAGTAAAACTCGATTATCTCACAGTTGTATTTTGTTGAAAAGTTCATCCGCGGCGATCACGATATCTCAGGAACCGATTAACCGATCAATCTTAAATTTTCACTGGTTGTTCCTTATAATATCAGCTACTTTGAGTACAAATATAATTTTACTAGAATGACCACTTCATTTTTTTCGATCGGGAAACACAATTTGTGATGCGCGTGAAAAATAAGTTGGGCAATAATGGGTTAATTGCTTGCCACAAATTGAGTCCTACATGCTCCCAAACGTCCCTAGGTGAAAGGGCGTCATCATTATCTTAGTGAGCTAGTGACCGAACAATCCGGATAATCCAAATCATAATTGATATTTTAGATTTCCAGGTTTTTCGATCTTGAACCGCCAGTTCCATGGACGCCCACCGCACGCGCATCTTCCGCAATTGTGCACAGCCAGCGAGAGCGGGGTTTGCCCCGAAGTCGACAACCTCTTCTATGTCATAACATTCACTGGTTTCTCTTTCGTCATTCCGCGCTACAAGCCCAGTTTACTGTAGTCTGCCAAGTATACAACCACGCTAATAGCCTTCCAATTTCAGCATGGTTGTATACTTGATACTGTTAGGGATGTTTCTCCCAAACAAACCGAGCACTCGATATCCTGCTTCCTACAACATCCATGCCTCAAGGCCGTACAGAGCAACAAGGCGTATCAGCGATTTGAATAGAGCAAATTTTGCGCGCATCCTTAGGCTGTGGGACTTTAACTGACTACGTAAACCATATTCGCAGCAGCAACATAAATTTTTCTTTCGCGGCTAACATCGTTATCATATGTCACTAGGGTGCTAAGATATATAAATTTGTTGTAGCGTACCCCATCGATTTCCACATCGAACCCAACACGGCTACACGTTCTCTACCAGCTACCATGTACTTTGTCTTGCCAGAGTTTATAATCAGTCCGATTCTTGCAGCTTCCCTTTTAAAAGGCAACAAGGCCTCTTCCACTGCTCTACGATCAACGCCAATGATATCGATATTGATCGCAAAGCCAAAAAGCATGTGAGATCTCGTGATGATGGTTCCGTTCCTTTGCATATCAGATCTTCGTATCGCTTGACTTTATCCCATCCAGCGTTACACGAATCAGTATAATCAGTTTTGTCGGGAAACCATGCTCAACCATTATCTGCCACAATTCTTTTCGTTTTACTGTATCGTATGCCGCCGTGCAATCCACAGATAGTGAGTCCGCAAGTTGTATTCCCGGAATATATCCAGAATTTGTCGCATTTGGTCCGTCGTTGATAGTCCTTCTCGAAACCCGCTTTGATATTCGCCGGCAAAGCATTAAGCCAACAGGCGCAGTTACCTGAACATAACACGAGTAATGTACTGGATTCTAAGGTGTTAAAATGCTATATTGCTCTCTCGCTCAATTTCTGTAAATTTATTACGTAATAAATTTCGACTCCATATATTTTCCATATATCCGCGTGTTTTACAGACACCGAGCGAGAGAGCAATAGCATTGCCACACCTTAGAATCCAGTACATTGGAACACGAGGGACTACCTTGCAGGTGGCACACAGTGGGGCAGAATGCAATTTTTGTCGCTCAAACCCTCTAGCGCCCTGGGTGTGTATCCTGGAGGATTAGTGTCTTCAGTAAAGTATCTTGGATGGAAATGACCATTAACAACTTTGGATTTGATCTAGATAAGTAGAAACTGATATAGATCAATTCTATCTTTTGAAAGTGGCGTTCTATTGAAAAACTTTCTTCGGCAAACTTGTTTCTTTTGATATTTTTAGCATACGTACCAAAGACACTTTTGCTTTATAACCTATGTAGATGGCGCTACTTGACATTAAAAAAATAATCGAGAAAATGAATTTTAACATTTTTTTATCAAAAAAACTCTGGATTAAAATATTTTATTCCTAAATCTTCGAAAATATACAATAATAAAAAAAAGGTTCTAAGAGTGATAGATGTTATCATGACATTTAAAGGGTGTTTTCATCATGAATATAAAAAAATATGTTCCACAATTTCTAATAACCCACGAAGCGGCAGATGGCGGCAGCTAGAATTTTGTTTGTGACGAGGAGAGACCTTTAACTTTATAACCACGAAAGGAAATAAATGGGACAATGTGGGGCTTTTTTTCTACAGACACATAAAATAAGGAAAAAATAAATAATTCATGTGAAATAATTCTAGTTCGCTTGAAATTTTTTGGGTAATCTAAAAATATACAAATATTTCATTGTTTTTTAATTAAAATATGATATTTCGGACTGAGAATAAATTTATAAAGTAATATCAAAAAAAAATTATTCAAACGCTGGGTGCGTCTTGTTTTCCCAACGGCCTTATCGTTTTTAAGCTCTCGGATAATCTTCCGTCTAGAAATCAGTGAACAAAAAATGTTGGTTTGTTTACCCCTTGTAAATCGCCGGTTTCGAATAAAACCATTCGGTCGAAAAACGTACGCTACCGCACGAAACTAACCTTCTATAGAACACTTATTAGACCGGTTGTCTTATCGACTATGTTGAAACAACGTACCCGTTACACGTAACAGGAAAGGAAACACCTTTCCATGAGTTTTAAAACGATACAACGATACAGCGAAGAGATATCAATAGCAAATGCGGAAAGCTACTAAAATGTTGCGACTGGTTGAAAAATTAAAGCCAAACATCTCTTGCAATCATAACGGTGATTGTGAAAAAAAAGTTAAGAGCTAATTATTTTTATTTAAAAAAACAATCCAATTACTGAATCAATAAGTTTTGATTTTTGAGCTCTATGAATTGTAGAAATTACTTAACTGAAAGCGAGTAATAATTTCATATCACAATAGCATCGTATATATTTTATTGTTAAATCAAGAAAATAGTCAAACAAATGTTAAGGCAAATTCTCTGGAACGGTAAGCTACGACTTGACTCTGATATATTCCTATCCATGGATATAGCCTTGACACGAGTCTCGTCATAAGTCCAAGATGGATGCCCTGATAAACTCCTTGATTCACAGAGGAAAGTGAGATAATGCAGTTGCCTATTTTCACTGTCATATCCAAGTGTCCAGGTAGACACGACTTAGGCCAATCCAGAAAAGAACCACTGAACCCAAGCCTGCCTGGCTTGGCAACTGCTATCTTGTGGTTAGCCTTGTCAAAGGCAGTTTGTTTTTCATCCTACGGGACAACCGTAGCTATGCGAACTACTTATATTTGCTGCTTTTGTTGGAGCGAAAGACTAAATCATGCCCAAAAACCGCACAAGAGACACGATAGAGCTTCATTACTTTTACACCTGCAAGCAAACCGAGAAACAAAACCGCACCGGAGAGCATTATTCGCACTTGTTTTTTTTCAGTTATTCAACGCTCGGTTATGAATACCGATTTTCTCCTATCCAGATTCTGAGTAGATGGCTCTACTATGGTTAAATTTCGCTTGACCAAACATTTCAAATTGACAAACAGTGCACCTTAAGAAAAAGTTGAAGTCAACTCAAGCAAGTAACTTAATCGTAAGCTTCCATCGTCATCTCTATCAGGGCCTGCTGAATCTAGAAACACAAGCGATGACCCAAATAGATAGTAGCCTAACGATGTCAACGTCAAGATAGATTAGCTAGGTCAACCGCAATTAGAATGAGCCGGACAGGTTAATCTACTATTTATGCACCTGACATTGGAACAGATGCACTGCAGCAGCAAAGCACACCAGGGAAGAGTCAACCTAAGCTACGGTAGGTACCCTACCTCGGAAACGAATCCCGTTCCCATACCTTGCTCCGTCGAACCAACAGGAATGTTCCCTTTCTAAGAATAATCTTGTATTTTATCCCTCTCTGAGCTCTATATCGAATCTAGCTCATCGGCGGATTTACAAGCTTGTTAACATTCTCACGTCCTCGTGAAAAAGGATTCAATTCTCTGCTCCTGCAGTTCAGTTGTAGTAATACATCCTACTGACAGGATACACGGTAGGAAACAAAGCACCATCCGGTAGGTTTCTGATTCTCCTTTTTTGTGCTGTTCGCGGGGCCATCGAACGGTAAAAAAATCGGAGGAATGGCAGTCAGTCGTTAGGAGTTTTTCTCTGAAGCTACCTACCTATGTCAGAGATTAACGAGGTGTAGTTTTGTTTTATTTTCCTACGAAGAAAGTATGTACAATCATACCTTTATGTAATTCGAAACGGTTAGTTCTAGCATTTATTTCAATTCTATAATTGTTTTTTTTTTTTTCAATGAATGTGCATTTTGCGATTTGAGTTGATGAGATATGGAAAATTTTATTTTTTCGAGGGAAAAAATTGGTTGAACCAATTTGCACAGAAGGGCACAACACCTTACTTTGAAAAGATAGAATTGAATGTTGCGTGTTCCACTCGTCAGTAACAGACACCCACTTACTGCCAGTTAGACGGTATATCCAAACTAACGCTAAATTGGTCTCAGTTTGGATATACCGTCCAACTGGCAGCAAGTCAGTTACTGACGAGTGGAACACGAAACATTCAAATCCAGCCTTGCTAATATAAATTCAAACGAAATGAAACAAAATCGAACACAAAATCATATTCCTTGAAGTAAAATCAGAATAAATTAAATCTCATGTTCATTTTCCATCCAACAGGTTTTGATTTCGCTTTTATTCCTTTCTACCAGTGAAAGGTAATCATGGAAACTTTGCACTGGTAAAAATCAGTTGACGATTCCAACAAACTTCTATAGTTGCTCGATTGTTTCCAGCTACATGCAAAAAAAACAAAATTTAAACCAAGGAACCATTATAGTTCTCAGGACATTGTATTTTTGACTGCATACTACAAGTGCAATCAAATGGCATTTTCGTTTTTGACAGTGCACTACACCGTTGTAGTCGGTGCTACACTCATTCAAACTTGGATGAAATCAGTTTCTCACTTTCTTTGCGCAACACCGGTGTAGCACCAAGAAAAAACGAAAACGCTATAAATTTAAAAGCTGCCTCAAGAATGCCATGACAAACGAATTTTGTTACTAAGGAAAACTACTTTTTCGAGCAGGCAAATCATCTCTACTAAATTCTCACCGTGTCCATTGCACCGTAGTGGACGACAAGTTAATTTGTGTAACATTCTTGTCAGCTGACCGACACGGTCACTGGTGGTCCTGTCTAGCGCCGTATCAAGGTAGGGTAGATGCAAAGTCGCAAAACCAAGTTGCTGCTGCTGCTGCTCCAGTAGGTTCGATTATATCGTGTGATTTTGCTTTGAATTTTTTTATTACTTTTTTGTTATGACCTTTTCAGATGGGGCAAACATTTTTTTTTCTAATTTTGTCCAGTTATGAGGAACAGGAATGTTCGTTAGTCAACCGTTCCCTGGGCAGCAGTTGCGGTCGGGTTCGCTCCGGTTTGAAAATTACTTTTCTGTACACGGGTAAAAATATGGGATACTTTTCCAGAAGGCTTGCGCATTTTACGGTTCTGTTTCCGTTCGTTCTTTTGTTCCTGTATCACATGTTTTGTAAAATGAGAAGGGACGGGTATACGAGATTAGCTTTTGCATCATTTTTTTCTCGACTTGTTCGACTTTTTGCCGCAGAGGGTAATAAGCTGAGCAGTCAGTGTTGATGAATATTCTATATCCTTTCTTTGATGTTCTTCACACTATATAAATAGGGTGGCTTTGCTGAAGTTTGCTAATTAAATGGTTTTTATGGAAGCCCCGACTTCAGACCAACTAGGAACCAGCAGACAAGCTATTCCGGAACCGTTGCTGAGCGATTTAAATACCGGACAACCAACTATTGCGAAGCGTGGTATCCCGAGTAGCTTCAGCAGTTGCAGTGACGAACCTTTAGGCAGAGCTCCAGTTGTGGAGATCATAGACGAATGTCTACCTCCAATCCAATGGTCGGTAAAATTACTAAACAAGAATGGAGTCGTCACCCAGAGTGCAGCAACATTCAGCAGCAGCCAGCAATTCAGTTTTCCGCCTAGTCGCCAAGCTTCGGTAGCCTAGACCGAAGCACTGAAAATTCAGTAACTGAGCTGTCAATTTGAATATTTCAATAGCAAAATTATTCTAGCAAATTGTTTCAGTTCAAATTACTGGAATCGCTGCTACTAATTTTCGCCTCTCGCAAAACGGCATAAGATGCTGTATCTTATGCCGTTTTGCGAGAGGCGAGAATTAGTCAGATCTAACCTCAACTGCTATCAAAATGTATGAAATGACAGCTGTAACTTTACTTAGATTCGTTGTCATGCAAAAACGACATTAGGGACCATTCATAAATTATGTAACGCAAACATTGCCCAAAATTGACTCCACCCTTACCCCATGTAACAAATTGTCACAAATTTCTATATCCCCCTCCCATATTACGTGACAAATTCCTTGAAAAAAATTTCTTCAGTAAAACATGTTACGCAACGTTCCAGTTTACTCCTCCTCCCCCATATGTTACAATTTTTCGCGCGCTTTCTTCCCTAAAAGCGTTACGTAATTTATGGATGGTCCCTTAGATTGCTATTGCTGATTTCGGTTTTAGATTAGACTCCTCTAGGTTCGTTCTAATGTTTACAAAACCCATGCAAATGTGACTGCTCCGAGCGAACCTAGAGCGACTCGATGCCAAAACCCAAATCAGTAGGGTAACGATGGTATTTTGGACCACTTGGCGATAATTCGTGCATTTCACCATTTAAAGTTCACAACAAATTGAAAAATTACTAATGTAACACTGAAATTATCACACTAGAAAGCATCTCCCGTTCTATTCTGAGTGAAATGGTATGTTAGGAAGCAGTAAATTGAAAATTTTTAAACGTGTCTTCACATTTCAGTTTTACTGGTCCAAAAACACTAGGAGGTGGTAAGGTTATAACCAACAATGAAGTGTTATTACTTCTGAAGTGCATACATTTTAAACATGCAAATATGATTACTAAGCTGATAAAAGATATGAGAAAATGTTTTCAAATTGATATAAAGGATCAGATGCGTTGAAATTGTTATTTTTGATATGTCCAAAATATATTAGTTATTTCCAAAGGGAAACATATTTTCGTCATTCTTCGAACTAGCGCTGGCATACCTACTCTGTATTTTAAAAAGTTCTCTCTTAATTCCCAGAAAAGCACTTTTTAGTCAATCATGTACGAATTTATCATAAAAATATGTTATCCCTAGAATGTTGCACTTGCGTTTTCCACCTTAGAACGTTGCACTGGGGTAAAACTGTACCCCTTCGCAGGTAAAATTGCAAACAAAGGAAATGTATAATACATCATTTTCTTCGTTTTTTAATTGCGAAAACAGCTGTGTGAGTGAAAGTACGGAATTTTTTTGAATCAATGATACATAAATTGGTTTGAACCAAATAAAAATTTAATAAATCGCGGTTTTGACTTTTTTCATAAATATTACAATAACTTTGCGAATTTACAACCGATTTGAAAAAAAAATCAAATGATTGTAAAAGTTGAAAGAATGGTCTAAAACGCTTTAAAGTGGATTTCGATATTTTTAAAAATGTGCAATTTTTTGGAAGAGTGAAAGTTTAAAAATCGGGTTTTGGAAAATACCACAAAATGGGATGGAAATTTAAATGAAAAAAAAATATTTCTGGCCAGTAATACATTGGTAACACGCAACGTTACTGTTACAGCAGTAATTATGCTCAAATTATACTTGCAGACCATTGCTTTGAAAAACTATAAAAAATAAACAATACAACAATTAAAATCAGCAAAAATAGGAACGATTTTGTTCCACTTCAAAATTAATTTGAATTAATTGAATAAATGATTAAAAACGATTATATAATACTAATTGTAACTTATGCAGTAAAACAATCAGTATTAAAACTGGTATTGTCACGAATCACATTTCCACTGACAGTACGAAACCTAACGAAACACTAACGGCAACCGTACACTGGGGTACAAATGTACCCCACGCCAACTTTGACACCTGCTTCTGCGAAGGCTATAAGCAAACTGGCTATACCACCTTTTCCTACTCTTTCTAAGAACTCTAAATTGAATTATGGTTAGGGTCCCAGGTCGGAAAATGCCGAATTCTCGTCTTTACATGGCTCCAAAGAAGGAGTGGGGTACATTTTTACCCCAGTGCAACGTTCTAGGGTTAAATATGTGAACATTTAGTGTCCAAAATGTGTTGTAAGATCCAGAGATGCGAATTTTTATTTTTAAATGCCAAGTTTTGGCCTCACCTTGATGTGTTCCGGCCGAGAGAATTGTCCAAGGCCAAATTTGTGGACGATCCTTAAACAGCTGTTATCGGCTGTTTACCTTTCCTTCCAGGTGTTAGCGAACGACGACGGGCGGTTCCAGGTAAATTTCCCAACAGGTTAAAGCGACGATCCAGATGTGATACCGGTAAGTAATAACGACACACTTACACTTCACTTAACTACACCATTTATTAAACAATACTACACTACTTTATTAAATAAAAATACAAAACAATTTGTGGTCGACCTAACGCAATGAAGGCTGTTTTACGAATGACATAAATACGCAACATCAATTTACATATACGAAATAACATAAAATACATAAATCTAATGTCCAAAAAATGGGAGCACTGCTGTACGAAGCGATTCGCATCTCTTGTCGGAGTTGTTACTCTACCTGCGCATGTTACGATTAATCTGCACGTCTTCTTTCTATAACCTCTGTATTATGACAGTTGTCATCAACACCAACTTTCAGCTCAATCCACCCCAACCGTGATTCAAATTTAATTTCAATCATACGTTTTAAAGTTGGCGGGATTTTCATGATAAAACCGTACGTCTTCATTTCAAAGTGATGCTTTTTCATTCACCAACCAAAGCTGTCATCTGTTCTGTAGAGGCAAAGATAATAAAGTACAAGATATCCCACCGTCAAATTACCCGAACAAACCTTCGGCAACATCATTTTGGTGATTCCAACGCCATCTTTCGAGTTCTCATTCAACCAGTAGAACGCACTTGCACTAGTTTTTTTCAGCGTGCAATTGCGCGAGCATGTCAGATGCTTTCGGAAGTGTGGTTCTTTTCTCACCGTGTTGCGAGTGAGGAGAATGGCAAATGGAATGAAACGATCAATCAATTTGACGAATTTCGCGCCAACTCGAACAAATGTTGGCAGCACCCTCTCCGATGTTAATGAAACTTTCTGTACATGAGAACTTTGTCACAAAAAGCCACTTTGCATACTTTGTTTTTCCAAAAATGATCTAGACTGTCTTTTAAAAAGGGTCAAACTTTTTTTTCCAACTTTTTTCGAATGGCTATAGTCTAAAAATGACTAATCCTACAAAAAAAAGTTGTAGGAGTGATTTTCACAAAATTAGTAAAATTTTTAAATAAAAATAACAAAAACATTCTACAAAATTTAAAGTCGATTGACAAAAAACACCATCTTTGATTTAGACGAAATTTTGTTCCGTGATAGGTAATTATGTTCCCTACCTACCGTCAAAAATTCACTTTTGGCACTTTTAAGGAAAAAAAGTTATTTAAAAAACTTTTCCTTGTCCAAACTGTATTTTTTTCAGTGTATTTTTATCGAAAACTTAACCCATTAAAGTCATAATCATCTCAGAATCCAATTTCCCAACTGCTAGTTGTCTGATACTTGCAAAAAGTATCAGTAATTAAGGTAATTGTCCCTTTAAATACCGCCACACCCACTAAGAATGCTCGGACGGAAAATCTAGTTACAGGTTCTTGAAGGAGCGAACCCTATATTTCGCAAATAAGGCCCCTATTGGAGACTACACCATCAATCTCTACTTCCCGGGCGGGTACATAGACAAGATACTTCGTCGTACATGGCCAAGTGGTATTTAGTTAAATCTCGCATATATCGATGATGTTAAATGGCTCATCTTTGCCCTCATTCAAGTTTGTTATGAATATATACCAAACTCGTTACTGATACTTTTTGCATGTATCAGGCAACTAGCAGTTGCGAAATTGAATTCTGAGATGATTATGACTTTCAATGGGATTTCGATAAAAATACGATGAAAAAAAATTATTCAGTTTGGACAAGGAAAAGTTTTTTTTTTCATAACTTTTTTTCCTTGAAAGTGCCCATTTTAAATTTTTGACAGTAGGTAGGGAACATAATTACCTAACTTAAAACAAAATTTCGTCCAAATTAAAGATGGTTTTTTTTTTGTAAATCGACTTTAAATTTTTAAAATCGATTTTTTTCAGTCTAGTAGTCGATGAAGAATGTTTGTAATATTTTTATTCAAAAATATAACTAATTTTGTGAAAATCACTCCTACAACTTTTTTTGTAGGATTTGTCATTTTTGGACTATAGCCATTTGAAAAATATTGGTTAAAAAAGTTTGACTCTTTTCAAAAGACAGTCTAGATCATTTTTGGAAAAACGAAGATTGCGAAGTGGCTTTTTGTGGTAAAGTTCTCACGCACAGAAAGTTTCATTAAATTCTGAGAGGGTGCTGCCAACTCTGAATACGATTTAGCGCGAAATTCGTCATTTACACTTGATCGCGGCTGAATTCGGGTAGCAGCTATGAGGCTTGCGTTTGCGAGAATCGTATTCTAATAAACGATATCTCGAATATTATATTCATGTAATGTTGAGTGCAGAAATTACGATTTCCAAATACTACTATTTTTTTGGGAAATATATTGTACTAATGAAGCAAACTATGATTTTTGTTTGGAGAACTGTTTCTATCATTCGTAAAATCTTCGACCATATCGTTAATAGTGAACATTTCTAAATGAAATTGAATCCAAAATAGGCAAAGGCTATTAAAGTGCTACAGATTTTGGAGGTAGCATATAATAATGGAAAGATATCGGCGTGTGGATCTTTAAGGAACTGACCGATCACTTCATTATGTAAAAAAATAATGCGCCTACCGGCCGACTGACTTTTTTCTATTGATCTCTCCAATCTGTATTGGCAGCCGCAGGATGAAAACGAGAACCGAAAAGTACTTTTCAAACAGACACTTTCAGCATACTTTTTACTAGAAAAACTCTAGTAAGAGAACTGCGGAAAGAAAAACAGCATTTTTGGCAACGTATGCCCCGGCATTGTATGGCAACACGTCCAATGTTATAAGGATAGTCAATGCTCGATTGGATTCGTTTTTTGACAAGTTAATGCGAATCCAATCGATCCAAAATGGAGTCTCCGCAGTTCTCTTTATAGAGTTTTTCTACTTTTTACTACCCGCCATTCTTTACCGCTTCAGAAGGATGTGTCCCTTTCTCTTTGATGATTTCGTTTTATCAGCCCTTCTCTTCGCTCTCATGTTGGTGCGAGCAGAATGATATTTTTTCTGTTCTTCGCATTGAAGCGAAGAACAGAGAAAATGACAGCAGTCGCATATGCGCGAGCATTACGATACTCTGTAGTAGTGTGAGTGTGTGAAATGGACATATGATTAGTTCTATGTGAACTCGTTCGATGGCGTTACTGAACTGAAGACTGAATTTTGTCAAAGTGAACAGGGTGTGTAGAGGTCAGTTTAGGTTTAATGTTGACATATTTTGCGTTTTCAAGCATACATGCACAGTAAGAAGTATGTTCAGAGTAGTTTTGCTTGAAAGACCTATTTAGTACCCCAGTAGAGAGATATTCACAGGATCAATGAAATGGAAAATGGATGGAAAATGATTGAGCAGTTCGACTGTTTGAACGAATAATGCAACTAACAACTGCGACTTGAACATAGTAGGGTATGCTTTGAGATTTGTTCCTTCTTCAAGTTCAAACAAACCTAATGAAAATTAGCAACTCTGAGTAAGATCTGTCCAAAATATGTTTTCAACATTGGCTCAAAGGAAAAACGATGGTCCAAAATATGGTTTGTTTACGGTCCAAAAGAAAATTGTGTGGTCCAAAGTTAGAAAAGTTCACCTTACAAATTTGTAACATTTCCTGAGCATATATGTTTATTTGACAATTTAGAACACCAGATTTCGAAAATAGACGATGGAGCCGTACATCTTAACCCGTAAATGCTCCAGATTATGTAGCCAAACTGTATTTTTTCAAAAAAAAAAATTCTCATTCGGTCCAAAATACCCCTGTTACCCTATAAGTTTCAACTTGTAAACTATTATCAGGATTCAGCGTAAAGAATAGTGGTAGTATATTTTGTGATTCTACTGTTTGCACTGAATTTTTTATCAAAACAAAAAATATTCTTCTATGTATAGTTGAACGATTTCCTGTTTTTCGATTTGTTAATGGGCTGCCAGTCTTACTATGTTGAAATATTATTCATGTTGAACAACTCGAATCGAACGGAAGAATGGAACGTTTTGGCATTTCCAACACGACGAAATATGCAGCATAGCCCTGCTACGATATTCAATTCCCAGAACAACTCAAATTCGATTTCCGCTCTGCGAAAGTTGGAACAATGCGTTAATTGTGAATTATACACCACCGTCGTCGCTTTCCCGTCATCGGGCGAAAGTTTGATGCCATTTTTATCAATGCCCCACGGCATACCGGTCTCAATTCGACACGTGATCTCGATAGAAAGCAATCACCGAAAGTTGAATCTTTCAAATGGGATCGATGAGACGGCTCAACGAAGAGTAAGAAGTTTTCCAAGTTTGCCATCGAAGACAATTAGGGACGCCGAGAGTGAGCTATGAATAGAGCAGAAGACGCACAGGCAGAATGCGATTTTTATCGAAATTTGTGGAAGCTAAATGATTAAGATAGAGACTAAAAATAGTCTTTAAAAATTTTAAAATATGTCATCATCCAAATTTTGAAATTTTTTACGTTTCTTACAAAAGTAATGTATAGGATTCGCTCAAATTTTAAAAACTTTTTTCGAGGTTCGGAGGTCCGGAGGGCCGAGCGTCATACCAATCAACTCAGCCCAAATAATTGGAACAATGTCTCTATATGTGTTTTTTTAAAGAGATGAAAAAATGTTCAAAACCCATTTAGCGAACCGGTTTGGACTGCCACCCGACCCGCTAAAATAACTACTCTTGCCGCAGATCCTGTTGTTCGTGTTTACATTACCGGACCTGTGTGTAATTACCAGCGATGCCACATGTTTTTTTTTTTGAAATGTCTGTAGAAGAATAACTAAAATGTCTGTAAAAGTCTGTAGATGGTTGGGTGAATCCTAGTTACACTAAAATTTTACTTTAAAAATAGATTGAAAGTAGAATTGTATTGTGAAGGAATCACTCGTATTCGAAAACAATTATTCTAGTGCAATTTTACTAAACACTATTACCCTTTTAAAAGTCTGTAGATCTTTGCATTGATAGAATATATTCGTAAATCGCTATGCATTAGTTTCGTACAGATAATTTTCATAATATATACGAATTTTTCGTACATATTATGAATCGTTCGTAGTTCTATTGAAACACATTTATTTTTTATTTTTCGTGAAAGCCACGAAACGACTTTCGTTGGCTTATTACGAAACAATTTCGTTCGGCAAACTAATTGTTCGCTGCTATATACGAATATCTTCATAATATTTACGAGCACCATTCGTCGAACCGTCAACGTCAACAGAGCATCAATATGGAGTCATTGTTGCTATACGTCAGATAGTTGTTGATGTTCACGACGGTCTCGGTGTGACTATTTAGTAGCCGTATCCGTGTCCGCCGGTTTCAGGAAGATTTTCTAAACCTTTTCCACTTCTAGTTGATCCAGAATTCGGAGCAGTACGGATTCAGTTGAGCCATCGCTCGATAGTTTTGCATGAATAATTTTGAGTTTTCTCTGCCGGAGCAATGTAAAAGAATATGCTATTAAATACGAAAACTTCTCTTAGATGAACGAAATGAATTCGTGCGACCAACGAGAATATTCGTAATATACATAGACGTTTATTAAAATAAACAAAACATTTCGCTTCCATCACGAAAATTAATGGCGTTTTCAACGACAAGATTCGTGCAATGTACACTAAATAACTAAATTCACGAAAACTTTCATTCATCAAGCGACCATTTCTTCATATCACAATAAAATCGGTTTTGCCAGATCTGTTTTTTTTAACTAAAAAAAATCGGTGTTGTCAAACATCGATCCCAAAAGATCGAATGAGAAATTAGGAGATAATAAATAAATAATAAAAATTTTCTAAGATGAACAAAATGAATTAGTGCGACCAACGAAGTCGTTCGTAATATACATAAACATTTATTGAAATAAACAACTGATTTCATTTCATTCACGAAAAATAATGTCGTTATCAACGATAACATTCGTGCCATATACACTAGATAACTAAAACTTACTAAAATTTTTGTTCATCAAGCGTCCATTTCTTCACACCACAATCTTTCTAGTCCTTAATAATGATGAGCAAGTTAAAATAGAATCGAATTTACCAGATCGATCTCTTTAATTAATAAAAAATCGGTGCTGTCAAACATTGATCCTACAAGATCGAATGCGACAAACGAAACCGTTTGTAATATACATAAACGATTATTAAAATACACGAAACATTTCGTTTCGATCACGAAAAATAATGTTGTTATCAACGATTACATTCGTGCAATGTAAACTAAATAAGTAAAATTCATCAAAATTTACGTTCATCAAGCGGCCATTTCTTCGTACCACAGTGAAATCGATTTGGCCACATTTATTTTTTAAATAAAAAAAATCGATGTGGTCAAACATCGATCCCAAATAATCGACTGAAAACAATAAAAGGCTAATAATACGAAAACTTTTCTAAGATGTACAAAATGAATTCGTGCGAGCAACGAAATCGTTTGTAATTTACACAACCGTTTATTAAAATAAATGAAACATTTCGTTTCATTCCCGAATAATAATGCCGTTTTCAACAATGTAATGAAATGTACACTAAATATGTAATATTTACGAAAACTTTCGTTCATCAAGCGGCCATTACTTCACACCACAATCTTTTTAGTTATCAATAGAAGGGAGCAGGTTGAATTAAAATCGATTTTACCAGATCAATCCTTTTAGTTAGTTGAAAAATCGTTGTTGTCAAACATCGATCCTAAAATATCGATTGAAAAAATAATATGCTAATGAATACGAAAACTTTCCTAAGATGAACGAAATGAAATCGTGCGACCAACGACATCGTTCATCATATCACCCAAAATAATTTCCCAATGCAAAAAAGACATTACATCCTTTCGTGCATATTCCGAATTAGAATCATGCCTTCTTCGCATTGTAGACCAAGCATAGTTACTGCATTATACCAACACAGCTTCATTCATGATGAAATAAATTGATTGAGAATACACGCTACCATATTATCTGCCTGCATGTAAAAGTATTAGTTGGTTTTGCTTGCTGAGTCTGAGTGGTGCATTCTATACATGAATACCTCTGTGATGTTTGTAAGAACTTCTGTCTTCATACACAGTTACGCTTTTTTGTCTGCGAACAGCTCAATTCCAACCACACTAAACGCGTGAAGAGTTTACGTTTACGAGAGTGTTTTTCCCATAGCGAATGGCTTTTGCCGTAAAATCATCGCTCTTTCATTCTATGCTTCAGAGAAGAGTGGAAGAAAATGATTTGTGCTCAGATTGATATGCGATGATCGTTGACCAGGGCAATGATGTGCGCTCAAGAGGATGGCGTCATATTGGCGTAGTCAACATAAAAAACTTTGTTTGTAACAAAATTAACGAAATTTGTTTTAATAAAAATGAGAAGCACTTAAGTTTCGATCAAATTAGAGAAAGTGTGCATTGTTTTCTATTGCATACTGCTATTTGTTGATGACATTTCAAGCGATTTTGACGTTGTCAAACTGACCCCCATTGATCGGTTGAAAAACGATGTTACCTATTGAGTTCTACAAGTTGTCGACACGAATGAACTTATGATGAATGAAGTTCATGTTTGACAATTCTCGGTGGTTTGTTTACTTTGTCAATTGCGTGAGTGCGAGTGCAACGGGTGCTCATCAGTTACATTCAAACTCATGTAACTCCCATGTAAACAAACCACCGAGAATTGTTAAACAAAGTTCATCCGGCTTATTTTGTGGGGTTATGTCGGTTGATGTAAAACCTAATTGTCAAACTCTGTATGTAGAGATAGGGATGACAGTTACCTGTGTGCGCTTGATTCGCATGTTCGGGAAATAATACAAACTGTAATGAGTAACTGCCACTTCTGCACAAAAGTGCAAAACCATGTCATCACTGCCCTAGTTTATGATACTATAAACTTAAATACTTTTACTGCGAAATATTGATATGATATCACTTGAAAGTACTGTTGATATGAGAAATGTCAGAAATGATTGGCGGACGGCTTCTAACAGACAAATGTTGAAATTTGTTATCCCAATGTTCCCATATAGGTAACATTCTCCTGCGTATAGTGCGCTTAAATAATCATTAATCATTACTAAGCTGACCAACTCTGACGAAAAAATCCGTACACTATGCGAACCGTTTGGCTGAGCGTGGTGAACGATTTTGCTTCGTTGCGGTATGGTGTACGGATTTTTTCGTCAGAGTTGGTCAGCTTAATCATTACTAACATTTATGAACCTAACAAGTGGCTAGAACTCGCATATCACTGGTACAGTTAGGGTTGAGAGAACACCGAAAGCTCAATATAAAATCAACACATAATCATCACCCACACCCCATCAATTTGATGATGCTATAAACTGTTCTCTCCAATATGCAGCATGTGATCAGTAGAAAGGCGAAATGGAACAGGTCCTTGAGCGTGTATTAGTATTTTCAGAGCGCACAAGTATCCGAGTGAAGATGTCCTTTACATGTGTATTAGTGAGGAGTCATTTCAATACTAACACTCCGATATCGTTAAATTCACTAATACATTCCCAACTGTGGGTTTGTGTAAGTTTCTGTGGTGTAATCGCCATTTAATGCATTTTCGTCCCGGACCAATATCGCTTTCTATGCATTATATCAGTTACAATGCAAAATTCTCATCAGAATCATGCTTATTCGCATGTAATTCATACGGCTCGCGTTTTGGGTGTACATAAACATTTATTGCAATACACGAAACATTTCGTTTCGTTCGCGAAAAATAATGTCGTTATCAACGATTACATTCGTGCAATGTAAACTAAATAAGTAAAATTTACGAAAACTTTCGTTCATCAAGCGTCCATGTCTTCGTACCACAATAAAATCGATTTGGCCACATCGATTTTTTTAAATAAAAAGAAATCTAAAAAATTGGCGTCAGTTAGACACTAAATCCAAACAGTTCACACATGTTGTTTGAACTATTTTGATTTAGTGTCTAACTGACGCCAATTTGGTGTTAGTTTTGATACATCGTCTAACTAATAGCAAGTTAGTGTTAGTTACTGACGAGTGGAACACGAAACATCAAATTCCAACTTTTCAAAGTTAAGTCTAGTGCCCTTATGCGCAAATTTGGCTATTCCAATTTTTTGTTCCTTTGGGATAAAGACAAATTGCATCCAAAAGCAGTAATGCGTCAAAGGATCCGAAATCATGCTTGTGTCACAACTTTTAAAAAGGTACTGCGTCGTAACGTCGTAAGGCATATTGGGATGTTATGACACAGAGTTTCATAATAATCTTGAAGAATCTGAAGGCAGGTACAAATTTGTAATTACTGATAAAATCATTTCTCTTTCTGGTGAATTCAACTTCGATAAAAATCGCCTTCCGCCAGTGCGGGCAGTGTCGAACCATAGTACTCAACTCGCGTCTGATTGTGGCAGGTGCCCGACGGTGTACGTTACCAAAGATGAAGACAAACTTCATGAATCGACAATCAGACGTGTGGCGTGGTTGGTATGTGCTTGTGATAAGCGGCACTTGTGTGCTCCGTTTCGCTTACAATTGACACATTGAATCAACTGGGGTACAATGTTTTTTTGCATATTCATTTGAATTCAAACCATTTTTTTTGTCGCGTTCGTTTGCCATGTTCATTTTTAGTCGCTCCACAAAAGCTCATCTTATTGACCCGCATATCTGCTAACTAATACTTAAACAAAGCTTTGATCAAATTATTGCAAAAGAAGATATTTCAATCTAGTCGACTGATTTACGCTTGCTTGCGTCCAAACGACAAATATTGAAAAAAACTTCTAATGGTTGGAAATAAATCTCAATTACAGCCGCCGGAAAAAAGTTCGAAAAGCCTTGGACCGTCTATTAGTATTAATGGTAGCTAATCAGACATGGTTTATCACTTTTTGGACTGTGTTTTTCGTCGGAAATGTAACTTTTTGGGTGATTTATATGAAATATAGATTCACTGGTGAACTTGTACAGATTTGACCAAGGACGACATTATATGGAAGACTGTCATAACTTTGGAGACACTAAATCATCACCCTTACCAGGAAAATGTGCAACTACCTACACGCTTGTAAGTTGACACTTTTTATTCGATATTTTCCATGATATATCTCTCCATTTTTGTTTTTTACATTCAGCTTTTCCAAGTGGCATAATATATATTAATGGGATATCAATTTCCGTCTGTATAGCAAACTCTTCATAGTAATAATACAGGAAAGATCAGAATTTTGCAACCAAGTGTACATAGCCAATAAGTAAAACAGCTGTTGATGTATATTCAAGGTATTAAGTGAAAATGAAGCATTTACAAGCATTGCATTTAAAATATAAAACTAATCAGACTGGGTGTGAATGATATCTCGAACATTCTTTGAGATACGAACTCTTCTTACATTTGTGCACTAACCAAGAAGGATTATCGGTAGCAGTAGGACCATTGAACTATTTCTGGAATAGTCCGGTACACAACGAAGACCGTGGAAATTTGCATTAATTTCTGCATCAGAGTAAAGAACCAATTTTCTTGTTGATTTTCTGCAAGCATTGGATATTATTCTGTATTCAAATATGGTTCAATTTCTTTCATTTAGTTTATTATAATTTCCACGATGAAACAAATAAACCTTATGCCAAGTCTTACGCCCCTAAAAGATTTTTTTTCGTTTTTCTTAACCATTATTTATGTGGCTCGGAAGCCTTTCGATGATAGTGAGCTGAGGTATCATTGAACCATTGAAGCGTGCAGGTTGATGTTTCGCCTTCCGCTGATCAATAACTGACATCAACTTGAAGCCTGTCAAATGATAAATGACTAAAAGTTCACAAAACCTATGAAGACGCTTAAATTAACTGGCTGGTCCCGAGTGTGGTGTTAACTTTTTTTAATTCATCGTCTAATTGTCTCCCAAACGGGAAAAATGGTTCTCAAAATCGTGAATAATGTGCCATGAATTCTAGAACAATCATGTTTTTCCGTTACGGAAAAGGACAATGAACAAAAATCATGTGTTTTATAATTATGTTCAACTAGCTAATACCAGCTAATGCCATCTAGCGGGCAGATAATCTCCAAAAAAGATGGGTGGGTAATGTCTGCGACATAACCGGAGAGATGTAGAATACATAAGGAACACGTTCTTCAAATATGTTGATACTCATTGGAATTTTCGGACAAAAGGTGATTTGGGCGAGGAATATTTCAAATAATTCTTTACAAAAATGATGGTGGTCCTGAAAAGGTACCAGTTTTGTTGGCGTTGTTGGCCTTGATGAGGGAGATGGCTAACGATGAAATTAATTGTTAGCATGAGGAAGTCGCGTAGTACTGGCCAATGGAAGAACAGATAATAATTGATTCCTGAAAATCAATTTTTCTTTATTCATGTAAATTATACATACTTACAAATCTAACAGAAGATTCCTGATCATATTTCTGAATCATTAGTGCGAACATTGTGTAATTTGGTTAAGTACAATGAAAGTTACAAACTTTCCAAACTCGACCTTCTGTTCCTTCAGAAATATTGAAATGGGGTGTCTATATTAAACCGTTAGTCGTGGTCACAATAAAAAAAGATGGGTGGGTAATGTCTGTCACATAACCAGAGCGTCGTGATTTCAATTCGAGACGTTAATTTAAATCTAATAATATTCAACAGAATCACGTTTGAATGGGAAATTTTCAAATAATTCTCTATGGTAATAATGGTGGTTCTGAAAAGAACCTTTGGTATCGGCGTTGGTGTTGATGGTGATGCACTGGATCGTTGGATATTTTTGGCATGATAGTTACGTGCCTGGCGAACTGTTTTGTAGCCTCGAACAAAACGACAAGACTGGCTTCTTCGGGTACCATTACGGCTGAACTTTATAAACTTAGCTCGACTTTGAAATCCTGCACAATCTCACGAATCAGACACTAGTAGAGCCATTTTGTTTGCTACTAGCACGGAGCTGCACAAAAAAATCATATGCAGTTAGTTCACGGGGGCTGCCAAAAAGCTTGAATAGAAGCATGCGACTTCAACGTTTCTCTTAAACACATGCAACAACACATTCGTTTTGGTAATACTGATAATAACAGTAGAAAGGAATGGAAAAGCAGTGCACGAAACGAGCGAGAGGATAATTTAATTTTTTTTTCCATGTGCAAGCTACTTCTTTCCACACAACGTATTATGTTGCTTGTTGAAAATTTGCTACACACCTTAAAATGAAAGTTTCAGTTTAACTCTCGCTAGAACACAATTGATTGGTCCTGAAAAGAACCGTTGCTTTTATTGTAATTTACGCCCACTCCCACAAACCGACCAAGTAGGCATAACTGGCTTCATTACGGCTGAGTTTTGTAAGCGTAGCTCGACTTTGAAGTAATACACAACCTTACGAACCAGACGCTGGAATGTTAGCCAGCGGATTAGTTGCTCCGTTGCCCTTTAGTTGGGGCGAAATACTAGCATGGCGATAGTTCCTGATCGGTAGTTGGTTGCGATGGGCCACCAGTAGCTGGGGCACTTTTGCGGACCGTAATCATCGCCAACTGCTTTCCTCCGGTGGACTGGCTGCTTGCTAGTGCTTGAACGAATACGAATGATGAGAAAAACCAACCGACCAATATTCATATATGAAAACACGAGAAAGCACTACTATCGCTCTCCCGCTCGTTTTCGTGCCATTCCTGTGCCTTTCCTTTCCGTTCGGCTACCAATACTAGCATAACCAAAACGAATATTCTGTCTTTCCATCGCCTTCAATCAGTGGCCAGTGCTAGCAAACTTGCATGTTCAGTTTTTCAATAACAACATTCCAACAATATTTTCAAAGAATGTTGCAGATTTGAAAAGAAGGAAGGAGAAGATTTTCACAAATTTAAATTCTTTTGTCTTATTTGTTAGCGCTGATAAAGGCTATTTAGTTTGCTACTAGCAAGGAGCTGCACAAACAAATCGATTTATGCAGTTAATCAACGGAGGCTGCCAAAAAGTTCGAATAAAAGCATGCGACTAGTGTACTTTGCACGTTCTATATTTTATCAATACTAGAGAGGATCAATAAAATAATTCAAATTGTAATAGCGACATGCAATTGTGGCAACACTGGCCAAGAGATTGTGGGGGAACACGCACATTCGTTTTAGTTATGATGGTAGTAGCAGCAGAAAGGAATGGAAAAGCAGTGCACGAAAACGAGCGAGAGAGGATAATTTAAATTCTCTTTCTTTCTTTCCACACATCATATTTCTTATATAGCTTTCTGAAAATTATTTGTTATGCACCATAAAATGTAAATTTCAGTTTAACTCTTATTACAACACAATTAATTGGTCCTGTAAAGAACCGTTTATTGTTTTATTGCGGGAGCATAATTCAGACGCACTCCCCGCGGACACGGTGAGCTAGAAAGCACTATTTTGCATTCTCGAACAAACCGACCAAGTAGGCATCGTTGGCTTCTCGGGGCATCATTACGACTGAGCTTTGTAAGCGTAGCTCGACTTTGCAGTCCTGCACAATCTCACGACCCAGACGCTGGAACGATAGCCTACTCTGTTGCCCTTTAGTTGGGGCGAAATTCTTGCAGGGCGACAGTTCCTGATCGGGTTGCGATGAGTCACCAGTAGCTGGGGCACTTTTTCCGCCGTCGTCATCGCCGACTGCTTTTCTTCGGTGGACTGGCTGCTTGCTAGTGCTTGAACGAATACGAATGATGAGAAAAACCGACCGACAGATATTTATATAATCGCGCTAATATGCACTACTATCGCTTTCTCGCTCGTTCTCGTGCCGTGCATGAGCCTTTCCTTTCCGTCCGGCTTCTAATGGCCTAACCAAAGGAATATGCCGTCTTTCCCCCACCAACTGCTCTCGTCAAGCAACCCAATGCGAATAATCATAAAACAAACATGTAGTGGACCTATATATAAACTTTTCATTATTTTATTGCTCGGTTGGTCCACCATTTTGACGGCTCTGTGCGGGATGGGCTGAAAAATTTCACTTTTCCGAGTCGTTTTCGAAAGATTTTTCAAAACACATTTTTTTGTTATTAGTGCATGTTATACATACTTCAAATTTTAATACAGCATAGAGGAACATATTTGCAACAAATTGGCCTAAAAATCAAATCATTCTGTTTAGTATGATAAAAGTTATTAACGTTCAAAATCTGACGCGGCGCCGCAGCCGATATTTTGAAACGGGACCCCTATATTGAAACCTTAAATGTATTCTACATTAAAAAGTTTAAAAAATATCCCAAATACACTGAAGCCTCCATTTACGAACCAAACTGGTGAATGATTATATAACTTAAAACTATACTGTATCAAATAGGTTGGTAGGTATACTTATATTTACTCATGTTACAGGTATTCCAATAATTTCCTGGAGTAAAGTTCAAAGCGTATCCAGTTATCTTTCGGTTGTATATGGATGCGGTACATACTCATGGAGGGTCATAATACAAAGTTCAATGAGGTACTGCGTCCAATTGACGTTTGTAGTCATCCAAGAACTTTTTGGAATATAGATCTTAAGATCTATAAGCGTAATAAGTAATATGTTGATGATTTTTTTCCTCTGTATGTTCTATGAGGTTCATGATATAATGCTCTATATGCATAGTATGAAGTTCAACGAATGTCACAGATCAATTAAGGTCGTCTTTGAGCACAGGTCTAAAGATCTATATGCGTAACCACAGTAAAGAATAGCAGATAAGATGAATCGATCAAAATGCAAGTGAAGTGAATCAAGATATTCTAGCAACTGGCTTGACGAGTACAAGACCGATATTAGATATTTTTGGAACGGGCTTGACAAGTAGATTGCGGAAACCGATGAGTGCCGTCATTTTGCAATTCAAGATGGCGACTTCCGGTTGAGCAAAAAGTTTTAAAACCTTAACAATATGGGTATTTTTGGAACGGGCGTTATAAACAGATTGCGGAAATCAACGAATGACATCATTTTGAAATCCAAGATGGCGGCTTCCGGTTGAGCCAAACTGTGTAAAGCCTTAGCAATATGGGTATTTTTGGAACGGGTGTGACCAGTAGATCACGGGAAACGATGAGTAACGTCATTTTGAAATCCAAGATGGCGACTTCCGGTTGAGCAAAAAGTTTTAAAACCGTAATAAATTGGGTGTTTTTGGAACGGGCGTGATATGTAGATTGCGGAAATCGATGAGTGATGTCAGATTGAAATCCAAGATGGTGGCTTCCGGTTGAGCTAAACTGTTTAAAACCTTAGCAATATGGGTATTTTTGAAACGGGCATAACCAGTAGATTTTGGAAATCGATGAATGACACAATTTTGAAATACAAGATGGCGACTTCCGGTTGAGCAAAACTGTTTAAAACCTTAGCAATATGGGTATTTTTGGAACGGGCGTGACAAGTAGATTGCAGAAATCGATAGGTAACGTCATTTTGAAATCCAAGATGGCGACTTCCGGTTGAGCGAAACTGTTTAAAACCTTAGCAATATGGGTATTTTTGAAACGGGCATAACCAGTAGATTTTGGAAATCGATGAGTGACGTCATTTTGAAATAGAAGATGGCGACTTCCAGTTGAGCAGAACTTTGCAAAACATTAAGAATAGCTGCGTTTTTGGAACGGATTTGTCGAGTAGATAGCAATTGAAAATCGTCATTTTAAATTTTCATGTTGTGTCATATATTGACATGCGAATTTCGGAATCTACTCAGCTAGTTTAAGAATACCCATATTAATAGGGCTATAGAAAATCTTGCTTCTTCAGATGGCGCCATTTAAGATTGTAAGATGGCATTGAAAGTCGCTTTCTGACATTATTTTCGAAGATACTAATGTTAGGAACATCAAAAATTTTGCTCACCCGGAAGTCGCCATCATACATTTTGACAGCAGTTGGGGTTAAAACTGATTGAGTTTCGCTTCAAGCAAAAACGATATTAGTTTCCGAACCCACTCGAAAACGTTACTGCCGTTTTAATCTCTTTTTTTACTGACGAGCAAATTCGAAAGCATGGATGACGAAAGATATATTCAAGGATTGGTTTGTTTCATTGTTTCATCCCTGATGTCGAACAATATACATAAAGTACAATTTAAATTTCTTCCACCGAACACTATGTCCATTATCCAACCCTTAGATTAAGGAATAATATCCGTATTTAAAAAATATTACATCAAGCAGGCTTTTAGATATGATTTGGATAAACTAGATTCCGACAAGACGATGACAGTGATGGCAGCGTGGAAGGCGTTTTCAATCCGCCAATGCGTCAGTTTTGTTGGAACTACGTGTTCTGCGATAAAAAAAGCACACTGAACGCCTGCTGGAGACCTATTTGGCCAGTATGTGTAGACAGGGTTGCCAACCTTCCAGATTTATCTGGATTCTTCCAGATTTTCAAGCCTCGTCCAGACATACAGATTTATGTTTGTCTAATCCAGATTTCAGGGAATTTGTCCAGATTTATCCAGACAATTTGAAAAATAACAAAATAAGTTTCAAGAACTCTTCCTTGATTCATAAGCCACTTTTTGAGAAAGCTGTAAACACAACATACAACAGTTTTTTCGTTGAAAGTCAACAAATTTTTTGCCGAATTATATAAGCTAGAAGTTCCAGCAGTCCAAGATTTTGTAAACTCTGAGATTCAAATTTAATCAATGTGCTCTATGCTTAAAATCAGGCATTTGACATTTCCAGATTAGCAGTGCAATCACTGAATTTTTAGTAAGCCTATATATTTACTAATATACAAACATGTTTCATTAGTAAAATGTAACAAATATAGCCCATCGGTGAGGAATACACCATTTTCTGAAGAATTGAGGTCATCCAGACAATTCCAGACTTTTTAAAAAAATATTGCAGATTTTTTGGAAAAACACTTGGCATCCATGTGTGTAGAGACAAAAGATCGAAAAGGCGAAAACGAACTGAATGCCCACATTCTTCATTTTGGGAAAAGGATCGGAGGTGAAAACTTCGACAACGATCTAATTGCTATGATTGACGAAATAGATCGGGATAAGCATGAAGAGAATGAAGAAGTTCACGTAGACGTTGAAGATGCAACGGCATTCAATTCAGAAAAATTGGCAGAAGGCATCACCAAAGCTGAAGAACTATGCGATTTTTTTTATCGATAATGATCCATGCATCGAGCGTGCCGTCATGTTTAAAAATTAATTAACAGGTTTTTATATAGAATTCAGGGACGTAATGCACCTCAGAGCAAATACAGAGAAGAATAAAAAAACGCTCTTTGCACTTTTCATGCTCCTCTCTTTCATAATAAACCTCTTCACTCCGATGTGTGTGGCTCCCATACGTGCATTCTACTCCTTGGCTGCACGCCTCAAAGAGTAGAAATAATGAGGCTCTTTAGTGTGAATCTTGGTCCCACGCGCACGGAAGCAGAGAAGGCAACCAAAAAACATTTTAAAAACGTTCTCCCGATCAAACTTTATCTGAATTGTAGTTTGATTCGCCTTGCTAGCTGCTTGCCAGTGAGGGGAGGCACAAAAAAGTGGCTCTTCAAGGTGACTCTTTGAACAAAATTGTGCAGCTCTTGGTGCACAGATCTTTCTCTTTTTCGTTTTCAAGTTTCTCTTTGTGCGGTCGTTCTGCACATCGCAGTGTTTTTGTGCTGCTCTATTTTGCATCGGTGTATTTCGCTCTTTCCTAGTCAAAAAGGGCAAGTTGCTGGCTAATGGGGGGCTATGTGCCAACGCGGATGCGCTAATTGCCCTTTAATTTGCCAGCAAATTGCTGGCCATTAGGGGGCTATTTCAAATGCAATATTTGGGCGATTTGCCGCCGTCATTTTTAGCCGCTCTACCCGCCCGTAAATCGCTCCCAAATCGCCCAGGAAACGCACCATTTAATCGCCCTTAATTGCCTAATATGAAAATTACAAATAATATTTATTTTCGGATTCATTATCTACTCACATAAACTTATCACTACACTAGGTAATCACCACCAAATTATAGGAAGAATCAATGGTGAAATTGGCATTGCACACCAAAACTTACCACAATCTGACTTTTATTAAGAGTTTAGGTCAGATATCTTGTTCCTCTATATTTACACACGATTCCACAATTTAAAAAAACTATTTTAAGCTTAAGCCGAACATGAACCGCCATGTCTGAAAAATGCAAATACAACCAAGTCCGTTTCAGCCGCCAGAAAATTTGTCTAAGTGTTCAAATTGCCTTTAAATCGCTTTCGCAAATTGCATTTATTCTTAGGGGCAATTAGCACAGACGAGTTGAGTTAAACGTCAAACTGTTTAAATCGCCTGACCATGTCCGTCCGCATTTTTTGACGGGGTTGTGGCACATTGTGTGAGCAAATAACAAGCCTGATAGAATCACAAAAGAAATCGAAAAAACTACCAAATAATAATATTAAGACTAACCACGATATACCCGGTGAGTTGTAGTTGAAAACATTTGTGAGTTATAATAAAACATACTCCTTCATTATTTCTAGATCTATTGAGCGATTCCAGCGATGACGAAGCATTTCCTCGTCACTCACGAGTCCTCATATGAAAGCGAGTGAAGTAAGAGAAATCCAATTAATTGGCAATTTAATTTTAAGAATATTTTTTAGGGTCTATTAATCTACTAAAATGTTATTTACTAGATGTTGTGCGATGACCAGGTGTCCAGTTCTATGTCTAGTTTAATGATACACGTACACTGAACTAAATAATAATAAATAATAAAAGCTACTAGAATCTTGCATATGAATGTTATATATTTAAAGAGAATTACATTCAATCAGATGTCGCCATCTTGAATTTTTTAATGATTCCAGACATCAATTTCCGCTACCTACTCGTCAATCTCATTCCAAAAATACTCATGCCCATGTTGAGTTTATGGAGAGTTTTTTGAACCGGAAGTCGACATCATGGATTACAAAATGGCTCAAAACATCGATTTCCGTCATGTACTCGTCAACCCCATTCCGAAAATACCCATATTGTTGAGGTAATAGCGAATTTATCCAAACCGGAAGTCGTCATCTTTGATTGTAAAATGGCTTTAGATATCGTTTTCCGTCATGTACTCGTCAAGCCCATTCCGAAAATACCCCTATTGTTGAGGTAATAGAGAATTTATCCAAACCGGAAGCCGCCATCTTGGATTACAAAATGGCTCAAGAGCGTCAACCTCATTCCGAAAATACCAAACATTTATTAGTAACATTTAGCTAACAATATGTTAAATTGGATACAAGTTCATACTGTACTGAACGTACTCAAACTTTTTTTACGAACTGGGTTCATAAAAAAAGAGTTCATTATTTCGAATTTAGTTCGTAAAAAAACAGTTCGTTATTTCGAATTTGGTTCGTAAAAAAGTTACGTAAATCGTATATTACCTAAAAAAAGAGTTCGTAAATGGAGGTTTCAGTGTAAATATGAAAATTCACTGCGGAATGTTCACGACAAGTTGGCATCTCCACTCTCCCTATCAGACACGTTTCCATAATTGGGTTAAATACCAAATTACAAACGGCATGCGTAATAAATATATTAAACACATAGACAAGGGCTTTTGATCCATCGGCGGTCCAGAAGAAGAATGGATGAGAAAAGAGCAATATTGGCAAAGACCGGCTACCACATGAGCGGTTCAAACTCGAAAGAGTGACCCAGAGTACTGCACTGAATGATTTTGAAGAAAGGGCCAGGAGTGTGATTTTACGGAATTTTAGCTTTCGATGGCCCTACATTTTCTGACAGAGTGAAGTTCTGGAGTGTTCAAAGGTACCACTGTTAAGAAAAAAAATGTACAAAGTTGGTGTCAGACCTTCATGAGATCTCAAGAAGTCTTTTGAAGGTATTCGTCAATGTAGATTTGTCGGTAGACGGTTCCAGATTTAATAAAAAAAATTGGCTTATCTTGACAGATCGCTTGCCACACAAAAAACTTTTTGTGTGTCCCGACAGTTTCATCTTAGGCCAATTCAATAAATTTCCTGCATGAAAGTTTCCTTTTTTTAAAAACGGTTTTTAAACCAAAGCTTTGAAAGTTATACCTTGACGTGGAAGATCCGTTATATTAATATATGCTGTAACTTAGTGTAACTTCATCTTTATGGCTATTGTAGAACCACTTGAAGAAACTTAAGACGTTGGTACACAATCGGGAATGTCAGTGATTTACTCAATACAGAATGGATGAAGGCTAGAACACAAAAACTTAAGGTCCCTCCAGGTTAAGTCTTCGGTATATATCAATACCTTGACCTAGAGCAGGTTCCCAGTGGTTATATTCTTGGCTGAAATAGTACAAAACTAATTTTAGCCTGCCAGACACTACACGGCTTAGCTTCCGTCATGTCATTACTAAAAACGATTTTCTGCACGTGTTCACTAGTTCAAAACTTTATCAACATTTTTCATAAAATCAAAGGTTGACTAATGATGTTATTCATATAATTAGGAAAATTTCATGATTTTTCACATCATTTGCCACTTCTCATTTTCTTACCTGAATGACGTCAATTTAATTTAAATAATCTGCAGTGTTAATACTCTTCAAATAAAAGTTGAACCGGTGGTTCTGTATGCGCGTACATTGTTTAATGTAATCTCTAATATAGTGTCCTAGCGTATCCCCAGATTTTAAAAACATCGAAAAAAGAACTTTTGCCATATTGGATTAGCTTGAAACATATTTAGCCAGGCATAAAACCATTATTGCCAAAACGATGTATTACCTTTCTAACGAGTGCTTGTTTGTCAAAACCAGTGCAAAAATATTATCACACGAGCTCGTCAAAGAAACTCTACTCTACCTATCCGTGCGCGTGAAATAGTTTACAAAATCATAAAACATTATTCATGTATTTCACGTATTCGTGAACTGGTCAATGATGCAATGGTCACGACTGCCCATTCGTGCATGTAAAACAGTTCACAAAGCCACGAAATATTATTTATGTATTCGTGAGCTGGTTCATGACTCCTAGTATAATAGTCTATGGACTGGTCATGCGTGCCCGTGAAGTAAATCACAAAATTATAAAATATTATTCGTATATTCGTCAACTGGTTCAAGAATCCTAATACAATAGTCATGACTTACCATTCGTGCTCGTGAAATGGTTCCCAAAATCATCAAATGTTAATCAAGTGAAATATTTTACAATTTAATGAAATATTCTTCATGTATTCGCGAGCTGTTTCATGATACCTAGTATATGATTTACCATCTAGTTTGCGTTCTGGTGATATTTAGAAGATATCCCCAATCATGTTCAATTTCATGCAACATGGAAATTGTATTTTCGCGTGAACTATTTCACAAAATTTGTAGCATTATTCGTGAAACCATTTTTGTACCATGCACTTTTTCATGAAATGTCCAGCATATAGCGACTAGTAATGGGTACGAGCAGTAGATATACGAAAACTATTAGGACCTCTAACAGCGTTATTCATTTGTAAGGTTCAGGGTAATGTCTGGACAGCAAACGAAAACTGCGCTGAGCACCTCAAATTGTGTTCGTGATACAGTTCACAATAGGGTTGTGGTACTGGTAATACCGGTACCGAAAGTCCCGGGAATATCGACCCATTTTTGGTACCGCAATACCGGTACTGAACAAAAGTTAGTACCGGTATTTTCGGTACAATACAATTTTTTTATGAAAAATATTCGTACTCTCTAGGGGGACCTGTTTCAAAATATCGGTCTGCAAGATGACTTTTAATTATATTAATTACCTTCTATAAGTTAAACAATACTAGCTTCCGTTGTACTGAACGGTAACGTATGCGGAATAAAATTTGGACAAAATCAAAAGTCAATTTTTTTGTAGAAAAACCTTTGTGAATTGTTCTTTCTATATGTAAACATTTGTCAGCTTATTAACTTAATGTAGAAAAAAATTTGAGCCCATTCGAGAAGTTTTACGACAGTTTGCAGGAAATTTTTGCAAAAGAGTCGAAAAAATTAATAATTCAAATTTTTTGTCTTTTGACGTAAGTGCCAATACCTTATTTAGGACTGGTGGTATCCAACGGGGAAAAACGATCGGAAATGGTGAGTGAAGCTAAGCAATCATGTGAAAAAAATTCCCCCTAGAGGCGAGACTCGAACTCGCAACCTTTGAGACTCCGGCCCAATGCACTAACCCTTATGCTATCCCTGGGTATGGCGACATCCCAGAAAGAACATATGATTATCCCACTGGCGACGGTGATCGTACCCTGCCTGCAAAGCGAGAATCACACACAACGGCAGCTGATCACCCCAACACATTTGATCTATTTAATTTCCCCACTAGATACCAAAGCCCGGGTTTTTGTTATCGTGTGATGTCTAATTTTTAGTTCATTACCCATCGTACTTCGGTGGGTGACAGAACTAATGAAGACTGTTGATTTCTGGGCCCTTGTCCAGTGAACAGAGGTATGACGGGAGTGAACCCGCCCGTTCGAACTAAACTAATAATTCAAATTTTTTGTCTTTTGACGTAAGTGCCAATACCTTATTTAGGACTGATGGTATCCAACGTCACCTGTCACCCACCGAAGTACGATGGGTAATGAACTAAAAATTAGACATCACACGATAATAAAAACCCGGGCCTTGGTATCTAGCGGGGAAATTAAATAGATCAAATGTGTTGGGGTGATCAGCTGCCGTTGTGTGTGATTCTCGCTTTGCAGGCAGGGTACGATCACCGTCGCCAGTGGGATAATCATATGTTCTTTCTGGGATGTCGCCATACCCAGGGATAGCATAAGGGTTAGTGCATTGGGCCGGAGTCTCAAGGGTTGCGAGTTCGAGTCTCGCCTCTGGGGGGAATTTTTTTCACATGATTGCTTAGCTTCACTCACCATTTCCGATCGTTTTTCCCCGTTGGATACCACCAGTCGAAAAAATTGATGTTGGCATTTTCTTAATTTCTTTCTTAATTTTGATTATTATGTTTGTTAGTTTTAGGTCGAAAATGATTGGGATATACTCTCCTTTTCAAATCATCCCAGAAATCCTCAATTGGACGCAGTTGTGGTACATTTGGAGGGTTATCAGCCTTTTGTACAAAAAATGTGCTATAATCCTCCATTGCACCAAAACTTTTTTCGACATAATAGCTAGGTGCCAGACTGGGCGTTCGCTGCCATTTTGTTCACATGGTATCTCCTATTGGGTCGAAATCAACACTGGATGTTTAAAATAAGTATGCCTAGAGTATGACGTTTAATATGGTGTCTTGCGCAGGGTTGCATTTTTGTTTTAATGCTGGAAGTGTTGTCCAAATTTCATTCCGCATACGTTATGTTTAAATTCCTGCTTTATTTTGTCGAAATTAAATTTTAACGATCTCGTGCTAAATTTCAAAATATTCACATCTAGCGTAAGAGACGTAAAAATTTGCTATGAATTTTTTTTATTAGCGACATTCTGATTGGTTTCCATTATTCACTGGCTAGCGCGTAATAAGACTATGGTCTAAGTCATGTCTTTGGTTTGCTCTTAAACCTTTATATTTAGTAGCTAACAATTTTAGACTTGGTCAACTACTCCAAATGGGGCGATTTGTAATTATTGGTGATCGGAAAATTCAGCAAAACTTCATAGTTTACAGGAAAGCAAGGAGCCTTGGTATGCAGGCCGAAACCAATTTACAGAAAATCAAGGGAGAAAATGCGAGCAACCTGCTCGGATTTACTGCCATTCTCGCTTTGATTTACTGTTTCTAATAGTGTTTCTTACATTTACCATCTGTTGAAATCGACAAAAGTCGCACCGCTTAGCAGTTATTGATTTCAAAGTGGCCTAGATTTCGTATTAAAAGATGGTACCGCATTCGAAAAATATTTTCTGCTGAAATGAGTCATGCCATTCCGAATCAGTTAAAACATTAAACATGTTTTTTTGATCAGCACAAGTCAATCATCTGAGAATAATGTCATCAGCTTGAGCATTCTATTTCACTTTGAAGCTTTTTTTAAAAAAAGTTTCGAGTGCCGGTACTTTACCGGTACTACCGGTACTGAGGGCTTCAGTACCGTAGTACCGGTTCTCGCCAAAAAGGGTCGGTACTGCGAACCCTAGTTCACAGAACAGGATACCGCGAATCAGTCACACTTTTATGATCATATTGCCACGATACTCCGATAGTAATCATAGAAAACACCAAAAATTAACAGACCATGATAAAACTGCTACCATGATGAAACTGCTGATATAAAAAACCATGATAAAATTGCTAATATAATAAACATGAGTCAAATTCTTTCACGTGTCAATTCGAAAGTCAGTTCTAGAATAAAATATTACGATAACGTGTACGGAAATTACGACAATCTTGACTAAGGAACCAATCATAAATTACGTAACGCGTTTAGGGGGAGGGGTACGAGAAGTTGTGACATATGGGGGAGGGGGAGCAAGCTAGAATTTTTTTTTTCGAACGATTAGTTACATATTAGGGGGAGGGATAGAGAAATTTGTGACAATTTGTTACATGGGGGGATGGGGGAGTCAATTTGGAGCAATTTTTGCGTTACGTAATTTATAAATGGTTCCTAGGATGCTGAAATCATGAATTCAAATCACACAACTCGTGACAAAAATATTAAATATCGTGACCGAGATCCTGAAATCATGAACATGAATAAACTTAACTCTTAAGTCTATACCAAAATATCAAGATAACGTGAATAGTAATTTTGGAAATCATGACAAAGTTCCTGAAATTCTGAACATAAGCCACATTATTCGAGATTAAAATATCAAAAATTGTGACTAAGATCTTGAAATCATGAACATCAATCACTCTATTTATGAATAAATTATCACGGTAACGTGAATTGAAATTACGAAACGTAGTACTATTGGTGACAAGTCTCGAACGTACCCGGAGACTTACCAAGATTTTAGCGGGACGGATGCAGCCTACTCCCCCTTTTAAGTCATCTTACCTTACTCAGGGAGTCGGGCAGCCCCAAGTCGCCGTTCAATTTGTGATCCGTGTCATGTTCGCCATGACCAGTATTCCATAATCACCGTAATACACAGACTCGCTTCGACGGAGCTGCTTTCGGTCGTATTTAGGGAAATGAGAATACACAATTGCACCACACTAGGTGGATTTGTCACTTCTTTCGTTTATTAGGTTCTGAAAACTGCTCCGCTATGAACCTTTTGACTCGGGATCTTGGTCCAAAAGTAAAATTCAGGTTGCCAGGAATCCTGGACCTTGGATAATGTGAATGTATGAACAAGAACCATAACAAAAACTAAACATGTCCAGGAAACATCAACAGTAACCCAACCAAATATTCAAATGTAACACCATCTACACAGAAAAAAAAATTTGTTATTATAAATTTATTCTTAAATAATAATAAAAAAAAATGTAAAATTAAGTTCTACCACAGATACATACGACTTGTCGTGCTTTCTTCAATGAATGTTTGCCATTAAACTGAATACCAATGCTTTTTAATGCATTTTTAATCCAATAGTGCTGTAAAATAAATGACATGTAATATTACACGAATGAAAAATCGTGTAAAATCGTATGCTTTTTGATGCTCCAATTGAGTGCATTGATTTTCATCAATTTTCAATCAATTTTTTGATTCAATCTTCGTATTGATTTACAAGTCGTTTAAATTTAATTATTTTTTGGTGTGTACATATTCTGGGAAACCTAGTTTTTTGAAAACACAAATAGTTTCATGAATACGAGGTTTATTATTCATAATTTCAGGAGCTTGGTCACAGTTTTCGTAAATCGTTCAGTTCACGAAATCGTGCTCTTTTTTGTATGAATTCATGAACGGATTTTTTTCCGTGCAGTTGGTCTGTTATTTAAATTAAAATCTTCGCTCTCCTGTGTGTACATCGGCGGTGTAGTACGAAAAAGGTCGCGCTAACAATGTTTTCTTCTTCTTATTTCATTCGAAAAGATCACCAATGCTAATTCAATGAGAGGAATATGAATAAAACATGGATTGACGCACATAAAATCAAAGTCCAGTCGGGAAGCCTATTTTGCAAATTGTTCTGAAAGCCATGTCAACTTAAATATGCTACCGAACCACCCATTCACCTTTTCCGATTGCTTTGTTCAGGCGTCATCGCTGCTTGTTAGATGTCAGAGATCTATTTTCATGTTTGCCATCAAAAATGGATACACCGCAGATTAGGTCTTGCAAACTAAACGAAGCAAACCGGATCGGGCACGAAAGAAAAGGTCAAAATCGCTCCCGCTGACCATTACAATGTCATTTCAGGGAAAAGTTCGCTTTTAATAACGGATCGGGTACTGACAGTCCCATGGTTATTATCCAATTAGGTTTGCTACCTCATTTAGCTGTGCTCTTTCATCAAATGCAATTTTCGTAATCAATCTAATCAATGCGATTCGATGTTTTATGAGTGCTCTTGATAGCAAACATCCGATAATTAACTGCGTGAAATATGCGGTTCAGCGATAATGCTGGCACTAGTGTACTTTTATTGCTATATTCGAGAACGACATAGATTACGCATATCATTGACCGCAGCTTATTTTGCGGTACAACTGGATATCAAATACATATAATTTGAAATGCTCTTGAATTCTAGTTGGTAGAATCAAGGGAAAATCCGATTAGCTTAATTGGCACAACTGAACCTCTAGTGTCCAACAAGTATATGCTCATTGAAGGGGTTATTAGAATGGAAATAGACGGAATAATAATACTATAAATGGGAATAAACAGGAAATATCATATTTCGAATCTGCCGGAACATTTAAACCATAAATTTGATTGTTTTCTAATCATTTAAATTTATGGATTAACCTTTCCTGAAAGAAATCAAATAATTGGTAGAGCCACTGGTACCAGTACTTCTTCAACAAACACAAAAAATAATATCTACTGGATGTCAAGACAGTTGTTCAATGAACCATTCATTGTTGGCGGGTTGTATCGATTCAATTCATTTAATTCCTGATTTCAAACCGATCTGATCAAGTTCATACTTGACTTCAAATTAAAAAAAAAAAACTCAGACACGTCCATCTCCCATCAGTGTACACAAGAATGCAACGACTACGTGCCAATACAAGCAAACATTCTCTGTCGACGTTTGACAGCTTTACCGGATTAGCACGGAACGTTTACTTTTGCATCAGCAGCGACAATGGATCAGTTGCTGTTGAATAATCAATGTTCATTTCCATATAGAAAACATAGACAACGTTCGGTTGTAGCCATTAGTCCTTACAACTTGACGCTTGATTGCTGGCTGACGGGCTGTGTCCGGTTGGTTCGAAATAGCTGCATAGGATTAGAAGGAGAAACACTAATGGAAAACAACCTCACCTACTTCCGTTACGAAGATCCTACGCAGATGATGGTATTGCCCTTGCTTGCCCTCAACCGCATCCTTACACTTACGGTAGGTTTTGCAGCGAGAAGTGATGAGATGTGTTAAGCGGAAGTTTCTATAAATTTAAGAACTGAAAACTTTTGAGGTTCTTACTACATCTAAACAACGTAAAGTATGCATGGTATTTTGACGCACCCCTAAGCAAGTGCCTGTATCGTGAAATAAATTATTCCACACTCCAGCTAATGCCCTTAGTCAGCGATAGCGGAGTAAATTAATCAATTGACGAGCATTTGCTCTCGGTATGATTTACCCATTGCCACCCAGCCACTAACGAAGACTGTATGATGATACCGGTCCAAATCCATCATGTCTACGTACAGACAACGGAGCGGTACTCTGCGATGCAACGAGATAGTAATTAGTTAATTATTGATTAGTTTTCTGTTCCAACACGTCGATAAGCGGCTTTAATTATATACTAATTTTGCATCCGATCATTGATGGCAACAGTTCATGTTCAATGCATAGCAAACTAATTTCCAATATCATGTTAATTCCACTAAATGCTCATACTTTTACAAATTTTCGCTAAGGCAAATCCCCGTGAAACGTTGGAAATGTGCTAATTCTCATCTATGTTCCACAAAGTTTTGAATCAAAATTAGCAAATCGTTAGACGTGGTTGTATTTTGAAAACATTCAACTTTGCATTTTTTGTCTTCTTTATCCAAGGTCAGACCATAGTTGATCCATCTTGCCCAAACAACTTTGCTTTTGGTATAAATATTGGCGGCTCAAGTTACCTTTTTGCCTTTCTCCTATAGAAACAAGCTGTAAGTTAAGATGCAAATTATGTAAATCCGCAGAATCTAATTTCCAGCGGTACAGCGTTTGTTGGGCGATGCTCGACTCTGACTCCAAGTTCAATATGGGCTTAACATGATTGTTTACAAAAGGCTTCGTGGAAAGCTCTCACGGATGCGCAGTCCTGGCACATGTTGTAAGTAGGGGTTTGCCCGCTACTCGGGTTCTTATTTGCCCGGCGTACCCTTCGTTTCAGGGCGGCCTAGGTGCCTCTACAGAATTTCGGATTTTCGTAACACAACAAACTAACGGAATACCAACAAATAAATTTAATTTTACCGTGTTTATTTTCCACTGTCACTCTCCTCCACTGTCCGTTTAACTGCTGCTGCTACTGGCGGGTTCCCTCCGGCCGGGACAACAACGGCCGTGTATTTGGATTGTTTCCGTCGGCTGCTCCGGCAGCGGTCCTTTTCGATTAGCTAGGGAGGTGAGCAAGGCTCTTTTGTTGGAACCTCCCAAGCGACAGGGCGACTAATCGCCGGGTCCACTCACTCCCCGTGAATGACCCTGGTAGATACCGCAGTAAACTACCTCAGGTGGATCCGTTGTCCTACCTGCTTCGCCCTCCTTTGCGATTAACTGTGGAGGAGAGCAATGCTCGTTCGGCTGATCCTCCACAGTGAGGGCGGCGTGGTATCACTGGGTCCTTTGTAGTTAGCCGGGGGAAGCGAGTGGCTCCTTTGCAATTAGCTTCCCTTCTCCGGCGACCCAAAACCACAAACTTACGCGCCCGAACCACGGGCCGGCACTTTCGACGGGAATCTACCGTCGCACACGCGCACTAAACTTTTCGTTACGGTGGCGGGAAACTGTCCCGAGAAAAAACAATCTTCTGGACGTCTGATCACTACCGTGGTTCGTCGCTTTCTGTCCCTTCACGATGGCCGCCTTTTTTACTCGACCCAAAACAAACACCAAAACCAGCACCAAAAAAACAGTACCGCCGCATAACTGTCATCGATATGTGCAGCATATCCAGCACACTTATTGCAGCAAGAGGAGAGCGGTGGCCTATCTAAGCCCTATGTTTCTTGTATACAAACATAAAACAAAATTTACTACACCTATCTGATTACACAAAACCGTTCACAAACGCAAAACTATATAAAAATTTACAAACTAAATGTGAACGGTATCGAACAGCGGTGAGCATAACTTTAACGTAAACAATACACTCTACGGAGTGTATACGTAAAAAAAGGGTATATTTCCACCCAGTGCTAAATTGTTACCCTGACGGGTTACAATGTCAACAAGTTTCCATTTAGCTCAGGGATGCCAGGCTATATTTCTTGAAAGAGTGCGCAACCAATTTAAAAACCTTTGCAAATTTGTGTTAAGGAAAACGTGCAAATTTGACCCAAAACAAGAAGTGGCGACTTTTTTTGTCTTTGCTTGAGGAAAAAATTGAGAACGAGAAAACGGCGGAAATCTGGGCAGTTTTAAAATTCTGTGCAGAACGTTGAAAATCCGTGAAACACAGATTAATCTGTATACCTGGCACCCCTGATCTAGCAAGTAAACGCTACGGCATTCTCTTGTTCTACAGAATGCCTACAATTGTTGAATTGAATTTGCTACTCATTTTCCGACGTTTACCTACACCATCCATCACTTATCACTGTTGGTTAGTGAGGAGAACGCAGCAAAGCAAATTTTCAATTTAATGTAATGTCTGTTCATTAGCTAGCCTGATTTCAGCTGCGATTCGGCATCAAAAGGATGACGAATAGTGGAAAGGTTTCCTTTCATAAAACGATGCAACTGGTTATAGGGGAGAGTTAATAAGTTTGTTTAGCTTGTTGTTTTTGTCTTTTTCATATGAAGAAAGGCTAACAATCACTCCAAAAATCGACTTTCCACCCGAGGCCTGGAGATAGCAAAATGGACAACTACCGCTGCATAGAACCTGATTCATCCCCGGCACTACCTTAGGACATTACTTCGGGAAGAGATTTTTATGTGCATATCATACACTTCAATCCAACTACTTAGTAGTTAGCTCCTACAGTATGGCTGCGGCACCCCTCCTCTATTCACTGTCACAGTTCTTGACCATCAACACAACGAGGTAATTTTTGTACGGCAGTAGGAAAGCCAGCTGTGAGTCGAGAATTAGTGCTCTTCTTCAGCCTTCTGACTCTCTATCCGGAGCCATTTAGCACCGCAACTTCTTTAGGTTCTTTAATTCCTTTCTAACTCATTTATCATCCCCGTTGAGCTCCCGAATCTTTCGCGAACTACTCGGTCTACTCCCTGACGATGGATCTAGCCTACTCCAATAGAGAATTCCCCCACCGAAAGAGGTTGTCCCGAAACCGAGCCAAACAGCCAGATGCCGAGACCAGTTTAGCGATTCCGGTGGAGCAGGGCGACCGATTCGCTGATGCCCCGACGACTGGCGGTGTCTCGTCGCGGTTTACTCAGTATTGTCCCCTGCGACGAATCTAGCTTATTCCGACGAAAAGTTTCATGGCGAAAGACGTTCTCCCGACACCGGTTCTTCGTTGGTTTTCGCTAAGTTTCTCTCAGGCAAAACCGGTAGGATTCTGTGGTAGGTCCGGCGATTCGGTACTCGGTGCTCTGTCGCAGTCTAATGGGCTAGTCCCTATCGTTGGATCTAGCCTACTCCGGTGGAGAGTTTCCGGCGTTGATTGCTCTGCCGAACCGTTGCTCGCTATTCCACACTCCATTTGAGCTGTAAGGCGGTCATGATCTGCGTCACCACTTTGTCGACCGCGTTCCATATGTTTACGTCGCTTGTCATTCTGTAGACGACATTATCTGGGTCCAGTTCTCCCATTTCAAGCATCTCCCTGCGCGGCTCTTTAAATCTCGGATATTCGAAGGCCACACGCTCAGGTGTCTCCTGAACGTTCTTACTCACCGGGTACAACGTAGCGTACTCGAACCGAAGGTATACTTCCCGATGCAGCTGTGACCCGACATTAGCTGTGTCAGGTGGAAGTTCACCTCTCGGTGCTTTCTATTGATCCACGTCGACAGGTTTGGGATGAGCCGGTAAGTCCACCTTCCTTTCTCCGTATTGTTCCATTTCTGTTACCACGCTATCGAAACGATTCTCACCATCTTCCTCACATTTCTAGCGTTTCTTCCGTCAGTGTGATGCAGATGGGAATCATTCCGGTGATTACGCACACAACTCCCGTGATATTGTTCTGTATGCGCTCACGACTCGTCGGCCATCAGCTGAAACGTCTTGTTCAGCTTTTCACGATTCCGTTTGGTTTTCAGCGTCGCATCCCAGGCAGAAGCACCATGTACCAGTATTGATGACGAAACAGTAGATAGCAGACGTCTCGTGCTCCTCGCTAATACATTCGTTGTCTACGCCGACCTTTCGCAAGCGTAATCGACGTGGTTGTTGAAGCTCAACATTGGTTGTCGATTATCACTCCCAATTGCTTCAGCGCACGCTTTGATACAATCACGTGCCCTCCAACATCAATCTGCATCCAATGAACCGCTTTGTAGTTGTTGACCAACAACACCTTCGTCTTGTGGTGAGTTATCTGCAGCTTCACCCCGTTCATCCAGCTCCCAATCGCTTCTATTGTCTCCGTTACCAACAATTGCACTTGTTCAAGTGTCTCACCCATCACCATTAGTGGCACTTCATACACAAAACCCACGATTTTCACTTCCCTGGGCAGCCGCAATATCAAGACCCCATCGCGTATCCCATTTCAAAGAGTTGGACCGAGAATGTAGCCCTGAGGGCTGCTCGCTGTCACTCGCATTGACTTCTGTCCTTCGTTCGTCTCATACAGCAGAGCTCTGCTCTGGAAGTAGCTCTTCATTATCCGGTACAGGAAGCTGGGGACCCTCATTCTGCACAGCACTGCAGCATTGGCTTCCCAACTGGCGCTGTTAAAAGCTTTCTTCACATCTATAATTACCAAAGCGCAGTATCAATCTCCTCTTCGCTTGCGTTAAGATGCTCAGCAGTCTGGAGCACTGTTCGACTTGCATCCGCTGACGATGCTCTTTTGCGGAATCCGAACTGCATCTTGGACAGTCCTCGCTCGATCTCCGTGCATTTCATCAACCTGTTAAGGATGATTCTTTCGAGGAGTTGTCCGAGTGTATAGACCTATACGAGACAGGAGCGTTCGGAGGCTTCCCTGGCTTTAGCAGCAACACCAACTTCTGTACCTTCCACATTTCGAGGAAGTTGCCTTAACCTAGACGCTTCTGCACAACCATCCTTAACGTGTCCGCACGGAGAACCAAAATTCAGCTCAAAATCGAAAACCTTAGTTGAATTTCTGAATTTTATTAGTTAAAATTTAGGACAACTAACAAAATTCTCAATTTGCTAATTTCAATTTCCTGTTTTCGCTCCCCCTAAATACGTCTAAAACATTAGTTAAAATTACTGTTTTTTCTAGTTCATTTTGCTAAAAAAGATATGCTGTCACTTTAGTGTAGACACACACCCCATCTTTTCAACCATAATTCTGGTTAAATTCAGTTTTATCTCTGTTGTTTTCAACCATTGTAGGGTTTTAATTTCAACTGTGTTGCATCTTGCATTCAGCTTTATTTTAGTTGATTTTAAGAAAAATTTCTGTTAAAAATAATATTTTTCGCGTTGGTTTCAACTTATGTACTGTTTGAATTTAAGGGCAGGTAGCTTTGTTTTTCGATATTATTAAAATGTTTTCTTGATATCAGATATTTTATTTTTTGAATTCATTTAAAAAATACATGTTCAATTTCATTCTTTCCAAAATCCTGTTCTGATTCACGTTTGAACATTGTAATACATATAGCAGCTTGGTAAATATTTTGAAATACTAGTTATCAGTGATAACTTATCACTTTTGGGCTGCCAAAACCGCTGCCGAAGACCTTTCCTGTCAATTTCTATCACGCTATATACACTAAAATTGTACAAGTTTTCATTATTATCCTGGATTTCCTCCACTAATTTAACACGTTGTGAAAAATGTAGCTGCAGAATTAGATATAGTCTGTTCATGGTTAGTTCTTTCGAACCTCTATGATCACAGCTTTTGTGTCTATTGTCTTATACTATTATGTTAAATGTTATCAAAATTGTTGATGCTTAAACCATCTTGCATTAAAAAATTGCAATGCCTAAAATTTCCTATCTAGACCATTCGTTGCTTGTACTCAAAAATAAATCTCAATATATGATAATTCAGTAAAAATATTCTGAAATTTTGTCTCATATTTCCTATATATTCATTAGATAGAAAAACTCGCAACTAACAACTAATTAACTAACAAAATTTCTAGTGATAGTAATACTTAGTATATAAAAAGGCTTTCTGTAGCACAAAATGGAGTTCATAGTGCACGTTTTTTGATGATGAATTCGTGGAAGATTCTGGATAACCCTGTAGTGTTGCGGAAATTTCTCAAAAGGCTTTGTGGTGCTAAAAACAAGAATACCAATAGTACTAAACTATTGCCAGCAAATACATATTTGAAAATTAAAAACACATTTAAAAAGTCATGTCGAGTATATCCTAAAAATACAAACAATCGAAAAAAATTCAGGCTATATTAAATTATTACAGAAGTACTTACTGCTTATTTGAATCGCTAACGACTACGTTTCGTATTATTTGAGTGGCGTCCTGTCATTTCTAAAGGAGGAAGAAAATTCGCCACTTTCCTTGACTGGTAACGAAATTTATTAAAGCAGGAGGGAAAATAATCAAAAATATCCTAATTAACTACTAAAAATAACAAACAGGACAATTACATTTCCCAATATTTTCAAAATACTATACTATGTTAAATTCTCCGTAAAGTTTAATGTTTAATTGTTCGTTCCTTATCCTTTGAATCATAATTTTGTATGATTCAATAATTTGCAATTCCATATAGATTCATATACTGCCCATGATCGCATATCAGTCCCATAAAGATAGGAAATTCCATAGAAAACGGGACATTTATGCGATCATGGGTAGTATAGATATAAATTACTATATAGAAAACTGTTGATGTCACCATGACCATGATGAAATTGAGAATGAATGCGATTCTTTACCTTTTCTTGTTAATAACTCGATCATTTGAACGTTATCTCCTTATCGCTGCATAATATGCGAACGAAAACTATCATCTTTCGATTTGTACACGAAAGAGAATACTAACAAATAGAAGCGCTTGTTTTAAAAATACATGGATGACTTTACCGGTAACTTTACCCTTTTGATTCGTCTTATCACAGATAACACTAAAATACGCCAGTCAATATGTATAACTAATGTCGTTTTCGTTTTTGACAGTGTACTACACCGGTGTAGTCGGTGCTATACTCACTCAAACTTTGATGTAATCAGACTATTTCTTTATTAGCACTACACCGGTGTAGTACCAGGTAAAAATGAAAACGCTATAAGTGTACCGCCAAAAATACAAAACATTTGTTACGGTTGAACGAATGTAAACCATGCAAACAGCTTCAAAATGTATTAGATCCGCCAGAAATCACCGTAATTCAGACGATGCAGTGGTATGCGCCAACGTGCCTATATCGCAACTTTGTATATATAACCGCAAATCAATCCCACGTAGACAGGGAATCCCATAGAACATGGGACAGACTAGCAATTATGGGCAGTATAAGTGCAGAAATTCCAATAAAATTTGGCCAATGTAAACATTTCTATAAAAAAAAATACACAAAGAAATCAGTCGTTTTGTAAAAGCATGTATATACTTATCTGACAATTGATCTCGAAATAACTCCTGGAATTTAAAATTATCGATTAAATGATTGCTAAAATATATATATTTCATAATCTTACCTTGCATAGCATGTAATCTGACGTATTTTTCTTTTTACTTTCTTGATTTTGAACAAAATGGGAATCTTCCCATTGGATCGACTGAAAACTGGTAGAAAGGGTAGAAACCATAGTTGATCCTCTAAGAAAGGTTGGTTTCAAAATCATCCAATGAAAGACGTCGTTGCACGACGCACAGTTGTCCAAAATGGAAAAAAGACGGTCGTATGTATTTCCTGGCTTCCAGTTAAGTTTTTATGCTTTGGTGTCTTCATAAAAGTTGTGTCTTTTGAGATATACACCTTAATTCCCATTAAGTTATTATAACCAGTTTTCAAACAATTTTTATTAAACAATAAAAAAATGTTCTACTGTAAAGTTTTATAACTATTAATTTGGTGAAACTTTGCTGAAATGACCATTTCTCGACAAACATATGATAAGGCCGTATAAGCCAAATGTCAAAATCCACCTTGAAGGGATATCCCGGACAAACCATTACTCGCCAATCACAGAGGTTTATAATAAATAATACAAAAAGTTTTCTCTTTCATAAACTGCTGTGAACTATGTTCGACCAGTAACGGTTTGTCTAGAATTTTCCTTCAAAGAGAATGTTGGCAGTACGTTTTTACGCCGTAAACATATGTTTGTCGAGATTTATCTATAGGCAGGATATAGTTGTGCGATTATGATTGTGCTCGAAAACCAAATGTTTGAAGTTTTCATTGCAAGATCAGATTTAATCATTTTGGTCTGTTCTAGAAAGTTTTTTTTAGATTTATCAGCCATCATCGTCTACTAAAATAAACTCAGTCAACATAATCGGCCAATTTCTTCACTTGGATGAAAACCGGTTTTCGGCAAATTGGCCACCAGCAACTCGAAAACTGGTTTTCAGTGAAAACCGGTTTTCATCCAGTGAAGAAATTGGCCATATAAGTTTTCAGCAGTTAGAAAAGGTTTCCAGAGTTGCCAGATACAGATCTTATACAAAATACAGATTTCATGCAATTTTTTAACACACCAAGCAGATTTACACAGATTTTATTAATATTTCTACTAAAAGATGGCGATGAAAATTATCTTTATTTTAGGGGGTAGTTGTCGATGGCTAACATATTAATTTTGGTTTTACGTGATATAGAAAACATATCTTTACACCTAAATAATCTAAAATAATGATTTACATTCGTAGACGAGATAGTCTTAAGCAAGCTGGACCACCTAGGTGTATCTATTAAAAGAGATTTTGTTGAACCCTTTCTGCACCCGTTCTGCTAACGTGGCTAATATAAAATCTGCCATCTGTCGGGTTTACACTGTGCTGCTAGCTATAATCGCACAACTATATATAAAAAAAATATAGATACATGATCTCTACAGGAAACTTACAACAAATTTATGGTTACAAAACTTAACAGAAGAAATTGTTTTTGATTATGTAATAAAAAAGTGATTAAAAACTTGTAATAGTGAGTTTAAGGTGTATATTTCAAAAGATACGTAAGCACATTCTACAAAACTTTTCTGAAGACACCAAAGCAAAAAACGTAACTGGAAGCCAGGAAACACTTGAGGGATTCCATGAGAAACTGGCCGACCGCAAAATATGTCCATCGTCGTTTCGAACCAAAATTTTCAGTTGTATTCGGTTTATGAATCTCCATGATTTTCTCTGGCAATTGCAATAGTGTTTCATGTAGACCACGAAAATCAGACGAAAAAAGTTATAAATAAATAAATAAATAAATAAATACATAAATACATAAATAAATAAATAAATAAAGAAATACATAAATTAAATAAATAAAGAAATGTTTTGATACAAGAGCAATTTTTTGAAAGGGCGTATACCTTTCTACGTACATTAATTTCTAAATTTTTTTGTTCGATTCCTTTATTTTGTACAGCAAAACTATCTGAGAACGAGTTACAGGGAATGAATATTTCTTCACGAAAAATGTATGCACTGAAAAAAATGCTGCGTCTTTTTCACAAAACTAAAATTTATGTCAAAAATTTAAATTGCCAGAAAACTTATTTTTTAATTTTTTATATTTTGTCAACGAAAACCTAAAGAGAAAAAAAACATTCTGAATGAATGGAGAACTTACCGGTAAAAAAGTTTAACTAAAAAACAATAACTTCACATATTTATTTAAATTTCATACTAATTGACACATAAAACTGTAATTTTATTACAAAATATAATTCTAAGTATCATTTTAAATCAAAATGCATGTAAAAAAATCTTCGAAAATGCGATAGTTTTCGAAATATTTGGAATTTCGCTCCAACAAAAACAATACATTCGTGTAATTATTCCCTTTTTAAAAGTTATTCGCGTTACCTCATCATAAAATGTCAACAAACTAATGTTTATCAATTTAAAGACGTAAAAGAAACCACGCCATTTTAAATCAAAATAATCATAATAAAAATTATCTTAAATGTAGTAGTTCTCGAGATATTTTAAATTTTGTTTTAACAACACAATTATTTAGTTTTATTACGACCTTTTCACAAATTATTCGTATTTATCCATCAACAACAAATGCCAATAACATTGCTGTATAAAATAGGGTAATCGAACAAGAAAATTTTGAAATTGATGCACGTAGAAACGTCTACGCCCTTTTAAAAAATTTCTCTTGAGTCAAAATAATCTTATTAACTGTGGAAAATGTTTAGTCTTGCATGCCGGTATAACCTGTAAAGTCTCATCGAATTCTATTGCGAATCTTTTCTAAAATCCACATCGAGATATTTCAGCCATGCGACACCAAGCTGTGCGCCGAATTACGCGCATTTTCTCTTCGCATTAGTGCAAGCGAAAAAACGGTTTGACGTTTATTTTTGTTTCGTTCGCACTCTTTTGTGTCACACATAGCAACAAATCGACGAAACGCTAGTTTATCTCGGGATGGGCAATAAGATGGTCGGTCACGATGTTGAAGATTTTCGGACGGATCTTCGTGGAATTCCTCACTTGTGACCGTCTTTTTAGAAATTTTGGACCACTGGGTGACGTCCATCCTGGGACCTGTGTTGGACGATTTTGAAACAATTTTAGGCTTCTCAATAAGTTGATACATAAAGGCTGGGGGATGTTTTGTTCAAAGTACATTCTTGCTACTATTTGTACCCACTGAGACGTCCAAAAAATTGTTTCAAAATCGTTCAACACGGGTCCAACGATGGACGTTTGTTGAACGGTTATTTGGACATTGTCATTCATTGGACGATTTTGAAACCAACCGTTCTTAGAGGGTACTAATTGGCAATTTGAAAAACAAAATCGATTTTGCTATATCGATCTTTTTAATTCGAAAAAATCGATGTTATCAAACATCAAGCCGAGAAAAATCGATGCAAAAAGTCGGTTTTTCGAGGTAAAAAGATCAATTGTGGGAAAAATCGCGGCTTTTTAATAGGAATTTTGAAAGAAAAATCGATTTCACCGAAACGAATTAATTGAATCAATAAAATCGATGTTGTCAAACATCGAACCTAAAAGATCGGATGCAAAAAATAGATGTTGACAAGCTATTTGTTTACTTTGCACGATAGGTAGACATCTGACATGTTCGATTGGTAGGTTTGGCTTCACTCTGGGCGCTCCTCTAAACATAAACGGTTCGTTTCAAAATCGTCCAATGTAAGACCGGCGTTGGACGACATCCAAATAACTATTCAGCAGACGTCCATGGTAGAACTCGTGTTTGGCAATTCAGCCTTTCGACGAGTTTCACGTCGAACCAACAGGAACACTCCATTATTCTTCGTATTGCATCATGCTTGTTCGTTTCGTCGATTTCGTCCAGGTCTCTGGCAGGCGTATTTTCTCGATTTTCTCCACTGCAACCTTTGTAAAAATTGAAACAACCCAGTTGAACTCATTCCGGAACCGGTTCGGAATCCTGAATGGAGTCAGTATGGATTCCAAATCAAATGCTACAACCGATTCTGAGTCGGAATCGGTTGTTGCATTTGATTTGGAATCCATACTGACTCCATTCAGGATTCCGAATCAAATTCCGAATGGTTTGACCTGGAACCCAATGTAAAAGCATGAGTTAGGCCCACCATATGTCAAAACCTGTATATCGCAATATTCTTGCGAGAGCGGTGTTATTGTCATTTTTTATTTGTTGTCGTTTTTCATTCGTTCGTTCGTAATAGTTTTTGAGGTCGTTAGCCTCTACTCTGGACTGATTATTTCAAAGGTTGGTATATAAATTTTGTAGGAAAGAAACGGTTGATAATTAGTGAAAAACAGATTATGGTATTCCGTTTCACAAAATTACAGGACGTTTAGTTTTTGTGCACATATCCAATCGGGTTTCTTTTTTGTTGAAATATACGGCTAAGACAGTGGTGCTTTTCACCATGCAATCGGTTTACCCGATCGAGGGTTATATTGGTCATCTCCAACTTCTGTGAATGTGAAGGTAGACGCAAGTATCCTGAGTTCGAACTCGATATAGTCATGATTACAGGTTGCAAAACTATGTATTCTCTTGGATTAAAACAAGGCGGGCGGATTTCTAACTTATGGATCGTTAGGATATTCATTAAGGTGGGTTACCGTTTGATTAATAAATTACAATTCAGAGGAATTTAACATTTCACCTGGTTTCTTGTCCTTATGAAGATTTTAATATTATTGGATATCTTGTCGAAGTAGGACATCGTTGCACCAATCTAGTATGTGTTACTTGTGTATTCATAAGTGCATGAATCGATATTACCGTTAAATAATATGACCTACCAAGAAAAATCCCTCAAACACTGATACTGGTTTTGGATGGCCGGAATGAAAAAACAAACTGCATAGGCATGGCTATGTCATATCGTGGACAAGTTGTACAATTATCAATTGGTGTACGTGGTCATAAATGTGATGAAAATTGCTCCGTTTTTGAATAAGCTACAGACAAGGTAACAGAACATACTCCTCATCGTGTGTCCTTGAATATTCATTATGGATTACGAGCTAATCATAAGCGGCAACATTACAAAGCAAAATTCATGTTGAATATTCGCAGATACACGATATAGTGTCTGTTGCTCCTGTGCTCTGCTTTAACAAAGTTGAAAAAACCCTCACATTATGCGTTTTGATAACTGTAACTATTAATGCACCCGATATCGGTTTGCTATACGAATACCTATAATCGCAAGTTAGTCTCTTGTAGATAGAGAATCCCATAGAACATGGGAATGACTTGCGATTATAGGCTGTGTAGCACTAAAGTACATTTTTATCACTAGATTCGTATGAATTTTATTCTGGGTGTGCGCAGATGTCGTATGGAGAACAGCTTTGCTGTGCAGTACGGATTGATGATTGATTTTAAAATGTCATTAAGTTCCGTTGTCAATGAGAAACTTTGCTGATCAGTGCCCCTGAAGTATGTAGTACTCTAACAATGCGAATAAATTAGTGTTTTGTGTACTGCTCAAGGCAGCTGACCGAAGACTTGCCTCGTTACAGCTGAATCCAACTTTAACAAAGCAATGTACCATTTTAAGCCTTGGTATCATTTTCCATTGCGGAACTTGACCTGTTGCTTCAACAAATAGTGCTGCTGATTTATTAGTGCGTAAGACATTTGAGAACAAGCGCTACTGTTCTATTAACACTAAGTTCCGGTCTTTTCATCTACCTGTCACTTTTAAATCAGATTTTACGAACCATTAAACTAGGTTTGAAAAAGAAGCTTGGGGGACGAAAAGGCCCTAAGACTTATTGACCAGACTTATTACCCGCTCAATACTTCCTGTACAACGAGAACAAGGCTTCTGATATTCAGCCTTATTCTGCATTACAACGAATTGATTTTTCGTACAAATGTGGCGATCTGTCGTTATTGAGAATGCAAAACACATTCGTTTGAAAACGCGATCCGTCGTAATGCAGAATAATGCTGATTACACTTACACTTACTTACACTTAATTCAACACTCAATTCGATAATTGATATATATTTCTCAGCACAACAGTTATTCTCAAATCTTGTGTTTGCTCACAGTACTACACTATTCCACGACACTTATTGCATTACAAATATTCCCCAACTCGACGATACGATAAAATACATTGTTTTTAACTTCTTAAAATTATACACGTTCACTCTCGAGTGTTCTAATAAAACATGTCTATTTCACATTAGTGAATAACCTTACTGTTCTTTCCAACCACTTTTATGGTTACAAAACCGGCTTATGGTGGTTGTTTTTTGATAGGCTGTATTCTGACAGCAAATATTTTCAACACAGTAAAAAGCAATGCTGAATCTAAAACCCATGTAGTTACTATCAATTTTTGACATTCTGATTTCAACCACATACGATAGTTAAAAAACCAAATTAGGTTTTAAATTTTTGGTTTGCTGGATTGTGTCCAGGATATCATTCAGCTAAATGCTTTCCCTGAAAACAAGAAATATATTTAGAAATCTGCGAGCTGAATTTTAACTAAATTGTTAGTTATTTTTCCGAAATTCTTGTTAATTTCAACTAATCTAAATTCAGAAACAGAAATTAGCAAATAAACTGATTTCTGTCTTTCCGTGCGGATATGTCAGAATCGCAGCTTTCCGCACCACGTTTGATATTCCATCCGGATCGGGGGCTTGCTTTGATTTCAGTCGCTTCGATGCTTTTGCGAGCACATTGTTAATTACTTGCCGATCATCCGTGTTCGCTCCTTCTTCTTTGCTGTAAGGTGTCGGTGGCCAGGTAGTTGGATCGTACTTTGGGAAGAGCTCCTCAACGATTATTTTCAGTTTATCGGAGCATATTTCGGCTGGCGTCGACGGCACAGCTCCTTGTGGAAATCTGACATGCTAAACTTTATCTACTGTTTTAAAGCAGTCCTAGCTTTCCGAAACGCTGCCTTGCGCTTCTCTCCACGTGGCTCCTATGCTGCTCTCTGAGCCCTCCTCCTAGCTCTGAAACAAACAATACGTAGCGTACTGCGCGTCTCCTTTCATTAGTAAGCTAGACGCCGTCTATTGCGTGGCTCCAGTTTTCGCGTCATTGTGGAGTCACAAACCGTCACAATCCTTCTTGTTAGGTCAGCCGCATCCACGTTCTAGGTTTCGCCGTCTGGCCGAAATACCTCAACGAAGATGTCTTTGTTAAAGGCTTTCGTCTTCCACTTTCGTTCGCCGGTCACCCTTCTCCGTACTGCCGCGGGGTTCCGTTGACCGATACGGTAGCGAATCGCCTGGTGGTCACTATGCGTATACGTTTCGCATACTCTCCAATCCATGTTCGCCGTGAATAAAGGACTACAGAATGTGACTCGATGATGGACTCCCTGCCGTCTCTCCGAAATGTGCAAACGGAACCTTCATTGCACAATCGTACGTCTAACTTCACTAGAACTCCCTGTAAGATTCACCCTCTTGTGTTGGTTACTCTACTGCCCCACTCCGCAGCCCAGGTGTTGAAGTCACCTCCAATGACTACCGGCTTACGAACGATCAACTGCTCGGTTAACTGATCGAGCATTAGACTGAACTGCTCCACTGTCCACCTTGGAGGAGCGTAACAGCTGCACACGAAGACGCCGTTGATTTTGACGATCACGAAGCCCTCGTAGGAACGTTCTACCACTTCTTGAATGGGGACTCTGACGATAACTTATATCACAGCCGTTCCCGATCTATCAGCCACTCAGTTACCGTTACCAGGTGGGTCTTGATACGGCTCTGAAATCAAAGCGACATCGCACATAGTTTCTGTCGTAGATTGCCGCAACAGTTGCTGTGCGGTGTCATAGTGATTCAGGTTTATCTGGGTCATCTCCATTACCGTTGACCTGCGGTCGTCTTCTTATAGGCAGGGCATTTAAAGCCACCCGTCCGATGGTCGTTTCCGTCCGCTGGAGTGCTAAGCAAGCACTTTGGCCTCTGCGTGCAGTCTCTCGCACGATGGCCCGTCTCCCCGCATTTCCAGCACATCCTGGATCTATCCAGGCCTTTGCAAGCCCCTACTAAATGTCCAAAGCCCAAACATTTGAAGCATTTCTCCGCTTGTTTATTTACTCATGAGACGGCTCTCAATGGGCATTGCGACTATACAACCGTAACTGTGCCTACCTCTGGTGCCTTGTCTGCAGTGGTTACAATCATCGCTATCTGAGTTCCTCTGTATCCCTTCTTTAACCGAAGCGTCGTGTGTACCTCGCCCAGGTTACACTACAGTGCACTTCTCAGCTTCCGTCGTGATTTTATCAAGGTTCTTGCACACAACCACTATCTCCGGGCTTAAGGCTTTAACTTCTGCCTTTTCACCCATTGATTTGGTAATAGTCTCCTGCAAGGTCGAGCTGCTAGGCTTGGAATTTTTCTTCAGCTCGAAGAGCATCTCACCTTTTTGAGCACGCCTGACTCTTCCCACGTTTCCCCCCAAATCGTTCAGTTCCGGGTCCTCTCTGGCCTTTTTTTTTAGCAGCGTTGTATACGTCATCGCGTCATGGGCTTTGACGAGCACTAGCGCGAATGATGTAACAGACTCACTCGCTAGGGAGATACTGTACTGTATTACAAGCAGAAATCTTCGCGATTATGTGCAGGTACAATCTGCCCATCAACAGAGCTTATACGGCAAAGCTATAAAATTCTGCTCACATAGTCTGGCTGCAATCAAGGTCCTTAGCTCAGACATATCACGGTACAAGCTAGTGATCGCACGCCAAACTCAAATCGAAGAACTACAATAGTATCTACCTTGTTTGGGATCCCGAACACTCTGGGTACCCTGGAAATGAATAGGTTGACGAATTGGCCAGGGCAGGTGCAGCGGTTGACTTCGTTGGTTCTGAGCCCGCCCTACTAATTTCAACTAATTCAAATATGGGATTCATCCGAGCACTGCAATTATTGGAGAAATCAACAAACGTGTCGCCAAACAAGCGACAACCGTGCCCAGTGAATTCGAAACTCCACTGTGGCATGCTGACCAGGGCTTTAAACGGTCACTGCAAACTCAATTATCACATGGCAACTATTCAGCGCGCTGAGTCATTTTCATGTGATCTTTGTGAATTCGACTATGAAACCTCATATCATCGGATATTCAACTGCCCAGCAGTAGCGCAATTGTGGTTTCGAGACAGTCTTTACACAGACTACAGCGTGCTTGGACGACTGAAGATCAGAGACATCCTAAAGTTCCTTATCCAATCCGGTAAAGAGCTTTGGGCTTTCTCGCATGCAATTTGAGCTACTATTTTTTTTTTTTTTTGGTTCATTGAGAAACTACAAGTCTACGCTTTACAAATCTTATTGAATTTCCTGTGTCAGACAATTTTCAAGAGTTATCGTGTTCGCCGCGGCACTCCTCGATGTGGAAATGGTTGGACGTCTACTCTTAGAACGCTCGTATGTGTGGCTCTACGTCACTGAATTTTTTTTCGTGCACAATGATTTATAAATAAATCTTAACATTGCACAAAAGATCCATTGCTGCCTTGCTTTTAATCCATTCATGCCCCTGTTGTTTGTGGACAACAACGTTTTTAAACAGCTATAACTTTTGATTGAAGCGAGATTTGCTCACAAAAACAAGTAAGGATCATTAATGTGTTTATTGCCTTTAATTTAAGTATTAACAGTTACAAGGATCAGCTCTAAAACTGAAGTTATTGCCATTAGTCTGATTGGATTCCGATGGAGCAGTGTTGCCAGGGACAGTTTACGTTGACGACCGAAAATGATTTTTTCATATACCTTCGTTGTGCTGCAATATTATTGAAAACTGATAAAACTTATCAATTTAGACTGTCGTTGGCTACGTTTTCCACGTAATTGGACTATTGTTATTATTCTAGGAGAATTGTATTGAGCATTAGAAGGTAAAAATTGACCAGCTTCTAGCACTGCCATGGAAGCACCTATCTTTATGAAAATAGGCTTTTCGTGTTTCTTGGCCCCACCGTTTTCAAGGAAAAATAGTTTTGTAACCCTACATGCACTAGAAAAAACTCCCCACTTAATATAAGATGAATTCCGGTAAAATAATCCAAATTCGTATCTAATAAATCTCATGTAAAATTTCATAAACATTTTTCAATAATGGATAAACGTATGTTTTTCAACAAATTTGAAGAATTTCCGAAAACTGTTATATAACGATTTTTTTTTGTATTTGGCACAAGTGATATACGACCAGGAAATCAAGTACACTTCCCCAAGGAGCAAGTGGCCTCGCTCTCCTCTACATACTAACCACAACGTACGTACATGCATGCTTCGTATGCCCGGATGACTATGTGTGACTAATGGCTTTGTTTATTGCGAACTTTGTCGGTACCATTCAGCAAAAACCACACACACACCCCCACGCACGGTGCAATTATACAAAGAGGTTGCAACCATTCGCCGCCGTACCATTTGCCTCCAAGGGGAAATTATGCGATGGAAAGGTGTGAACGGTTTTCAAATGCAAAAAAAAGCTCGTTCGCTATTTTTATTAATTGCATTCAGCTGATGTCACTGTGTCAATGTGAAAACGAAGTTGCAAACAATTTGTTCCTGCAGCACAGCTGATACTTTGAAATGGGGCCTATTCAACTATAATTGGCGAGTGGGTGAATTGCGTAGTCCAACTGATGCAACTATGCATGTAAAATTATGATTTTTGGTTTAAATATCGGTTTTGAAATTAATTTAAATTATGTTCATGAAATAGAACACAAAAATATCTCTACCTATCCTAGAGACATTGGCATGGACAACTTTGTCATTATTCATTTTTAGTCCAAAGGGGCTTCTGAACACAATTTCCATAAATGACTCTTGATATCTTTGAAAGATTTCAGCTGGTTTTTAATTTATATTTTCATATGTTTGTATTTTTAAGATTTTAGTGAGATACTTAGGATAAAAACAATTTAAATTAATAAGATTTTCTCACACTCATTAATTACTAGTTTGGAACATTTTCATAAACATACGAATTGCTGCAATTTATATCAGCCATAAATTTATCTTTTCATCCAACTTGTTTGTCAAATGTCGTTAATTTACACCACGGATTGAGCTGAGTTGGTTTCGTACCAAAACGCTTCAGGCCTTTATGTAATATTTTCTTTACGCCAACGACACCAGTCAGCTCTATCACACCGCCACCGTCCGTACGTAATTCAATACCCTTATGATTTCGCTATATTTAGGAAGGTATTATCCGAGGCTCCTGAGTTCCCTGATACTCAATTCCGGCGTCAAAAGAAATCGTGACATGCCTGTGTTATGCGATAGGATATTGTGCTTTCCGAACGAACACAATTGAGTAGTCAAGAAATTTCTCTCTTGAGCACTGGCCCCCAACGCAACGACTTGCGAAATTCTCCACCAATTTCATGCTCTGGTTATGGGGCCAAATCAAGTGAAACTGAAATGTTCGGACAGCGAGATAATGAAGCCTTTGTTGAAATCAAATTGAACGTATTTGGGCTGCTTTCACATGGAAGTATTATAGTCACGTTTGTCCAGTAGGACATTTTCTCTCTTTCGTCGCTTCCGGAGTGACAGGTATTTTTCGTCGATTCAATGGAAGCTGGAAGTTGAAGTGGCATATTTTTACGTTGCATATTTTGATGTATTGTTCAGGATCTCACAATGGTTCTTTACTTTGTTGATGCAACCCAGACCTTGAACCAAAATACAGGTACCAGAACAATATAAATTGTATTCAGAAAAAAATTGCTTCGAACGGACACACACAGTGCAACTGGTTGTGAAGATTTTTATATGTGGTTATATAGGGTGACCATATGAGGCGAGTAAAAAACCAGGACAGTCGAAAGGGGGCTGCCTCCCCCGTCACCTATCAATCGACTGTACATTCTCCACAGGTTTTCGGCAGTTACAAAGATCTTGGGTCGGGCAGGCAGAGCTTCGGCAGTAAAACTACAAGGGACAGCCCTATGGGGTTGTACGAATTGCAGACGTAGGACTGCAATGCGTGAAATATTTAATTTCTTATTACATTTGGATTAATAATTAATCAAACATTTCTTTCTACAGTTCACTTCATGTATCAAACCGTTTTGCTCATCAGGTCATTTTATTTACAGTGAGCGATCAAATCCGATTAAAGAAAGCAGGCAGAAAACTCCGATGGAAAACCGAACTAATATCTGGAACTGCTTTAAAATTTTAAAAAGTTTTCTATTGTGTGCGGTAAACAACCAGACCGATGCTTAAAAGTCGTGTTTTAGACAATACAGTCACAGTTCTTGCATAGGACAAGCTTTATAGTTTTATTTTGCTGTTATTGTAATTTTCCTAAAATACACATAAATGTAGCGAATGCAGTGGTCTTAATCATATATCGAAGCAAAACATATACAAGAATCGAAAATAGTTTTATGGATGGACTTAGATGCATTTTTTGCAGCGATTTTTTGAGTAACAATGCATCCATTCATAAAAAGGTTTTGTAGTACCTATGTATTGGTAGAATCAAAGTGGGATAGGTTGAGTGGAAATGAATCTCGTGGAATCAATAAATTGATGAAACGTAAATAATAAGCCTTCGTTGCACTTTCTTAGCCTGTCATGGAGACGACAATGCAAAGAAAACCTGAAGGTTTTCGCTTCGCGCAACGAAAGCTCAGATTTCTATCATACACGCAACACTTGGATATACCTACACAAGCGAATGGTTTACCGTGCTTGAATCAAAAAGCTGTGCCAGTACATCGTGTCCGTACACGAATGGAAGATACGCACCAAGCAAAATGAGTCAACGCTGGTGATGATGGGTGGTGCGAAAGAGACAACTAGTACCACGACGCTAGCCTCTGCTACACTGGCGGTGGGAGAATGCAGCGCTGTGCTCTGCTCTGCCTGCTGTCCAAGAGGCAACTGAGCTTGCCCTACCAAATATGCTCTTTAAATAGTTGATGATGACGTCATTCATAGAAGCGTTGCGCGTTAGGTACATAAATCTGTCGTGCCAGACTAGGGAAGCGCAGCCTTCTGTGTGCAAATGCGTGGTATTTTAACTATGTTGAACATTATTTAAAATTTTAATGCCATGAGATCAAAATTCTTTGGTTTTATCTATTGGAATCTATTCTTAGAAGTATTTCTGAGCGATATGCGAAAAAAATTTGAAAATTTACCGTAAGATGGCTGAATTATAAGCGTTTAAAATTGGACCACTTTTCGTTACATACCATTTTTGTTGAATTTGCAACGTGCACCCCCATATCGAAAACAAAGTTCTGTGGGTCTGAGAGGAAGAGCTCCATCAGAAAATTTTTCGTGGGAATTCGATCACCGTGCTTTTTAAGATTTACACACACGCGAAATTCTTGCAACACCATCACCAGCGAAAGTTTCATGTTGTTGTTGGAGAAATCGGAAATCCTGAATTGAGCAAATGAGACGAATTATTATGAGATCGTCTGTGCAGAAACAGGCGAGGAGTTTTAAGCACTAAATACACGTCATTGAAGCAAAGCAGAAACATCAACGGTCCCAAGTAGCTTCCCTGCGCTATATCTGGCAATCTCGAATGACAACCATTGGTAAGCAGTATCACAATTATCGGACACGCTGTGTGTGGATTCTGTTTTTCCAGCATTCGTTGGTGGCTGAGTTGCAACTCCGGTTGTTGGTGATTTAGTTAATGTTGTTGGGTTTGCTCGCAGTTGATGTTGTTTCATTAGAGGCTGTCATACATGGTTTGGCACGTAGGGTAGAGATGTGCGCCGCGCCGCTTATTTCAGGTAAAAATCGGCGGCGCGCCGGCGTCACGCCGATGTGCTTACTATTTTTACATGCAACCGTCGGCGCGGCGCAGCGGTGGCGGCGTGGCGCACACTTCTAACGTAGAGATCTGTCCTTCATATGTGCGCAGCGTGATTTGAGATTTGCTTCTCACGATACGAACACCATTGGATATACCTGTAACAAAGTTTCCCCAGGTTTCAAACTTTCATCGTTACGTACTTCGACATCAATAGTGAATTTATTGGTTGTACGCGGGGATAGATCGTGCAGACTCACACCAGTCTTATCTTCATCAATCTAAACGGGTATCTTGATTCTAACATTGACATGCGCAATGACGTGATGCATGTTGTTTCCCATAGCCAATCTTTTCAATCATTTTTAAATAAACGATCGATACCGCATCAATGAAAGTAACGGTGCATTATTTTCCACACTGGCTTGGGACAACTGCTATTTTTCGATTGCTTTGCTGGCGCGGTACATATAGACGGCAGACTGTATGTAGAAGCGTTCGTTCGATTCACTGCACTGTTAACAAGCAGCGCGATTGTAGTTTCCGATCCGTTTGAGATGGAAAAGTAGACTGATTAGGAACTGGTATTGATCCTAAAGGGGTTCCATAAATACCAGCTCGAGAGAGCGATCAATAAGGTTATTCCACGACAGTTATTGTTGTTTCTCCATTTTATGAAATGGATTTCCAGTAAAACGAAAAACTGCCACTTGCAAGAGAACTCTAGAAGAAGCAGAATCGCCAAAACTTCGATGTGTCTTCGTAGAGGTAGGCACTAAATAAAAATTTTCGGATCCCGGAATCATTGTTTCATCGACATTGATAGCGGCCAGAGTTTGGTCCACAACTGGAATCGGTTCGATTGCCAAATGTTGTTGCAAACAGACTACAGCTCATTCATATGGTACGTACATACGAACGCCTCTTTCTCTTTTCAGTTTCCATGTAAAAAAGTAAGTTGAAAAAAGAAACAACGAGGTACTATCGAGAGATTAAAAAATGCATCGGATGGTACAATTGAGAGATTGGAGTGTATTAAACTTTGTTTGTCGTACTCTGGAGCAGAGTGAATAAAGCGAAAACTCAATAATCAGAAATATAACGGGTGTTCAATAAAAAATGAGAATGATTTCAATACCTTTCTGTAATTAAAGAAAAGAGCGTAAACTCTTTTCTCTCCAAGAGAATTGCTCCCTTGACACCCTATAAATGGGAGACATGTTTCTTTTCGCTCGGGTGCTGTCAGTTAAATAGAAGATGGCTTCGAAACAGCAAGTACTCCGCGAGCATGTTGTGCAGTTTTACGAAACACTTGGCCATCGTGGAAAAAAGTTTACAGTAGACCACATCGAGACGAAAACGTGCCCATGAGTACAGTTTACCAGATCCTGGCATCCCTGAGCGTGGAGCGGAAGGCCGGTAGCGGTCGCCGGCAAAGATAATGACGAAGAAGAAGGACGCGTTGAAAAAGCTGTTCGACAGCAAGGACGAAACGAGTTTGCGTGTTGCCGGCCTTGATTCACCGAGCCCTCAAGATGGAGGACATCATCTGTCGGAAAAAGACTCGGTCCCCCGACGACACGGACGAGCAGATAGATGACGAACAACTACCGCGAGATTTTGTAGCTCTCGAACACTCACATTCCAGGAAATGACAGCTACTATTCCAGCGACAATTCGGCCACACACCCCGAAGTAAAATACAAGTTTAAGCATAAATTTAAAAGAAATGTTATGCTGTACATCGCCATATCGGACAGAGGGATTTCAAAACCGTGGTTCAAGCCGAGAGGTCTGGCCATCAATCAACAAGTGTACCAGGAGTGTCTTGAGAAAATTCTTCTGCCGTTCTTAAAGGAGCATCATGCGGTTCGGAAGTACGTCTTCTGGTCGGACAAGACGTCTTCCCATTACGCCAAGAAGACGCTGGAGTATCTTGAGCAGAAAAAGATACCGTACGTGCCGAAAGAAACAAAACCCCACTAACTTGCCCCAGTGCCGTCCCATTGCGTTTTTTTCGGCACCTTCAGTGCTTTACTGTATAACAATAATTGGCGAGTCAGGGATACGAAGCAGTTGACCACCAGTATCCGGAGTTCTATCCGGAAGAAGGACGTTAGTGCCGTCCAGTGCTCTTGTGAGAGCATCGCGACTAAGTTGCGTCGTACGGCTGACCAGGGCCCCTTCTCTAATATTCATTGACGTTTTTTTTGAGGAATAAACATTATGTTTTTAATAAAAAATTCTGAATCTGCTGAAAAAATTTTCAACTACATGACTGGAAAAACTCTCATTTTTATTGAACACCTGCTACACCTGGGCTTACAAGAGAAAAACCAGGACAAATCAAGCTTTTTCCTCGACTTCCCAGGACACCAGGACAGTCAGTGAAAAACCAGGACATGTCCTGGGAAACCAGGACGTATGGTCACCCTAGGTTATACGCATAACAAACGAAATAAGTTATATTGGATCTTATGCTGATAAAGGTGGAGAGCTGTGCCATTTATGTTCAGCCGGTTCTTGTAGAACAGCAATTCACTTCGATTCTGAAACGGGCTGGAGGATAATTATTCTTCAGGAACAGTATAAACATACGACATAATCTAATTAATGCGTAAATTGTTAGTATAATGTTTGCGACGATTAGTCATAATTAAGACGACCTATTTGTCACTGTCTTCACATAGTTGCATCTGCTATGCGGAATAAATATTGTCTGTTTACTCTAATTTGTTGCTGCTAGATTCTATTTAACTGTATAAGAAACAATCGTTTAATCGTTATTGATGGTGATGATTGTATGACAAAAATTTCCTTGATTTTGGGTACTTGCTCAACTTTTGTGGCTGTGAAGTTGGTTACTGAGGGATTCCATGAGCAACCGACCGACTGCAAAATATGACGTCGTCGTCGATTCGAACGAAACTTTGCAGTTATGTTCGGTTTATGAATCTCCATGTTTTTCTCTACCAATTGCAATATTTTGATACAAGAGCAATTTTTCAAAAGGGCGTAGACATTTCTACCTGATTAATTTCCATTTTTTTCCAACGATAACTTTATACATGTTTTTAAATACATGACAATTAAAAAATACTCAAGAAAATGAATTTTAACATTTGTTTATGAAAAATATATCTAGAAATAAATGTTTTATTTCTAAATCTTCGAAAATATATAATAATAAAAATGCTTAAAAGAGTGATAAATGTTATCATGACATTTTAAGGTTGTTTTCATCAAAAATATTTAAAAAAAATGTTCCACAAAATTTGTAATAACCCACGAAGCGAAAGATGGCGGCAGCTGGAATTTTGTTTGTGACTAGTAAAAACCTTTAACTTTATAACCACGAAGAGAAAAAAGTTGGGCAAGGTAGGGCTTTTGCAGACAAATGAAATGAGGAAAAAAAATATAATTCAAGTTAAATAGTTCCTACTTCGCTAGAGAATTTTTGAGTTAACTAAAATATATGCAAATATTTTCTTGTTTTCGAATTCAAATATAATATTTCGAACTGAGAATAAATTTATCAAGTAATTTATAAAGTAATCTTATTTAAATCACTGCTGTGTCTAGTCCTTTCTGCAGTTTTCCGAATTGTAGTTCAGTCATAAGGCTGTGCTTATTCTTTGCAAGAAACGTTTATCAGTCAGTTGTCAAAATAATGCTCATTTTCATCCAAGATACTTTTCCGAAGACACAAATCCTTCAGGATACATACCCAGGGCGCTAGAGGATTTGAGCGTCGAAAGTAGCGTTCTGCCCACTGTGCCGTCCTGTAGAATTCTTACAATCTTCGCGCACTTCTCGAGTGCAATTCCCCTCATTACGAATATGTAAAATAGCATTTAATTCGAACCGCTTTTCTTCGGCCCACTGAACGTCAAAACTTGAACAATTCACTGAATGGTAGTGTTGATTTCGCTCCTGGGGCTGTTATGTCTTCTTTCTGAAAATTATTGAACAATTTTGTTTAAAAAACACAGCTCTTTTAAAAAATTAATAAATTTCTTCTCCATAACTAACCCATCGTTGATCTTTCAAATGGAATTGATAGATTGAAAATCGAACTGCAATGCTTGAAGATATTTAGGTTTGAAGAAAACCATTTTTGTTGTAAAAATCACTTGCAACTTGTCCATATTATAGGGGAAAGTCGTCGGTTGTCGGCACCCCTATGTAGCGTTTGACAGAAACCAGATATGGACATTCTGATAAATATTATTTGTGTTATATATTAGCGTGATCTTTTTGTGCCGATTGCTGAAGCAGACTCGAATGTTCTGTTCTACAACCAATATATTTTTTGAACAAGTGAAATTCTACCCAAAAGTTTTTTTTGATGATTTGATTAGTCTTACAGAAAGAAGTAAATCGATCGAAAAAGTATGCGCATTGAATATTTACGATGTGAATTTATTCTATTTTGTGATTCAACATTGAATCGCGCCGAAATGTTCGCCACAAGTTTTCTTTTGATCAGTTTTCAAAAAGGTTACTAAAATCGGTTGTCGGCACCCAATGTTCTGTGGCAAATGCTCTCAACAACCTAATCAATATGGATATTTTGGAACGGGCTTTATGAATAGATACCAGAGATCGATCTTTGGCACCATTCTGAAAACCAGGAAGGCGACTTCCGGTTTAGCGTTTTACATTTACATGAAGAAAGCCCACCTGGTCGTGTTTTCACCGCTAAGTAGCACCGTATATACCAGATTGTCACGACCAGATAATTTGGTGGGGGGCTCGGGGTTACCCTGGAGTCCCCCTCCCGTTTTGACTGACTTCTATCTGATCTGTCTGTGGCTTTGGTAAAAAAAACTGGAGTGCCTGAAACTAACTCAATAGCAGTGAATGCGATCCGTCAGTGCATTAGCAGTGCGTAATATTCGCACTAGTTTTTCACATACACATATTGTGGTTCTGATGAAAAATGATGTTCATAATGCCTTTGATGGGTATTGAACTGAACAAATTTCCTTTTCCCTTTGAATCGTGATGATCATCATTCATATTTTTCCATTTTTAGTAAATTTTTTTAGGGTGCCGACAACCGACCACATTTTTCAAAATGGTAAACAGTTATCATTTTACTAAATTGTTAATAACTTTTTTTAAGTTGACAAATGAAATTAAATTCTTCGATAAGTTATTAGCTAAGGCCTCTAGCTTTCTATTGGTATGCTTATTCCCATATATTGTTTAATTGGAGTAATGTTGTGAGCCAAAAACAAAAGTGTTCCGAAAACCGAACACATTCCCCTACATAAATAATGCATCTCTACACTTATTGTAATGATTAAATATAACACGTATAGTGTAAAATATAGGCAACCCTTAAATACATAACACTGTTTTAAAACAACATTGCGAAAAACATCTCAAAATTATCACAGTAATGTATTGAAGCTATGAGACAATTTTCACAATGTTAAAAAAATTGATTTGCGCCTTTGAGGGTTAATATGACTCCCATGTTTGGAAATGAAGTCAAATGTGATATAAATTGATACAAAAAAATATCTTTTGCACATTTCTAAAAGATCATCAAAAATCAAAAATGTTGCCAAAAACGGAACCCATTTGTTTCCAAAATCGGAGTGTGCCAAAAAGGGAGCATGCCAAAAACGGAACGTGCCAAAAACGGAATCTTACTGTATTTGTAATATTGCTCCAACAAAAACAACTAATTCGTGTAATTATGCCCTTTCCAAAGTTATTCGCGTTATCCCATCATAAAATGTCAACAATCTAATGATTATTGTTTTAAAGGCTCTTTAAACTTTTTCTGTGAATTTTGGTCATGGAGAAGCTTTCAATAAAAAAGTTTTCCTGAATCAAACTTTTGACACATTTTCATAATTCATACTATTTGAAGTCAAGAATACAACTTTCTTTGTGAATGTGATTCCAAACGCCGTTTTAAATCAAAATGCTGATAACAAAAATTTTCTGAAATGTAGTACAGTAAAGATCCATTTTTATCAGTCTCTTGGCGAATTTTAAGCTGATAAAACAGGGACAAAATCGGGACATATATTTTTTTGTCTTTTTAATAAACCGAAGTTCTTAAAATATTCTTCTTTGTTCCTTAGATATAGCCTTGCAATCTTTTCTGATTATTTACTTTAAGTTCCCCTTAAGGGGGTCTGATAGCGCAAAATTAAAAAAAAATCAATTCTTTTATTTTTGCATATTTTGGATCTCTAAGATAAGAAAAATATGCCCAAGAAAGGATTTACTCGAATTTAACTTGGTTCGTTTGCTAGAGCCCATCAAACTACCAACTATCAATTTTCATATGAAGCTGATAAAATCGGCTCATAAAGCTGATACAATCGGGGGTAGATAAAATCGGGGGTTTATAAAATCGGGTCTCCACTGTATCATGTCATTGGCAAAGTGAAACATAAATAAATAAATAAATAAATTAACACTTCTCGAAAGTGGCGTAGCCACAAGTTTAGTTTGGAAAGCCTGTTCTTTAATCCAACCAAAAGAAGTTGAATACTTTTAACGTTTCAATACTAGGGTTCCGTTTCAAAAAATTCTGCTTCGCGATTTTCTCAACTTCGAAAAACTTTTGTTCCACTGAACGAAATCGCAATATTTTTGCACTATCTGATCGGAAATATGTGCACGTGTTTTGTATTCACTTTCGCAAAATGTACTATGTACAATTTAAGGGATTCCATGAGAAACCGGCCGACCGCAAATCATGACCATCATCGATTCGAACGAAACTTTGCAGTTGTGTTCGGTTTATGAATCTCCATGATTTTCTCTGACAATTGAAATATTTTGATTCAAGAGCAATTTTTCAAAAGGGCTTAGATTTTTCTATGCGATAATTCAATTTTTCTGTTTTCTGTGCATTAATTTCACTTTTTTGTTCGATTACTGTATTTTAAACAGCAAAACTATCTGAGAACAAGTTATAGGGAATTAATACTTTTGTACAAAAAAAAATATGCGCTGAAAAAAATTTTGCGTCGATTTTTCACAAAAACAAACATTTGTGTTCAAAATTACAATAGCAAAAAAAAAATAATTTTTTTTTAGATTTTATATAATGTCGACAAAAACCTAAAGATAAAAGAAACATTTTCAATGTATTGTATGGTGGAGAACTTATCGGTAAAATGTTTTTCTAACAATAACTTTATATATGTTTTTGAATTTTATGCTAATTGACATGCAAAGCTCAAAATTTATTACAGAATAAGGGGGTGGGCGTAGCGTAGTTGGTAAATCGATTGCCTTGTACGCAGCGCACCTGGGTTCGAGTCCCGACCCCCGCACGTAGGGTTAGAATTTTTTCACAAGAGAAAATTTTCACAAACCGAAGAGGCGAATGACCTTAAGGTCAAAACCTCTAGAATCGAAATATAAAAAAATACAGAATAAAATTCTAAGTATCATTTTGAATCAACATACATGTAACAAAAATCTTCCAAAATGCGATGGTTTTCGAGATATTTTAAATTTTCTCCAACAAAAACTGTTAATTCGTCTATATAAGCCCTTTTTAAAAGTTATTCACGTTACCCTATCATAAATTGTCAACAATCTAACGTTTTGGCGTAAAAGAAACTTTTTCAGTGTATTTGGATCATGGAAAACCAATTGTTGTTGATAGAGAAACGCGAATAACTCCTGAAAAGGTCCTAATAAAACAAAATTCTTCTGTGGTTAAAATAAAATTTTAAGTATCTCGAGAACTACAATATTTCAGAAATTTTTTGTTATAAGCATTTTGATATAAAATGGCGTTTAGAATCATATTCAAAAATAAAATAAATTGACAGAAAAAAGTATGAATTATAAAAATGTGTCAAAAGTTGTGGATAGGCAAACTTTTTTATTTTTAGCTTCTCCACGATTCAAATACACTGAAAAAGTTTCTTTTAGGGGCCGTTCATATACCACGTGCACAAAAAACCTTCATTTTGGATCCCCTCCTCCCTCTCAGTGGACAAGCATGAACAATTCTTTTACCCATACTCTCCCACCCCCCTCTATGTCCACGCGGACTTTTCAAAAAAAACCGGATAATTTAATTAAAATGAGTTTTTTTAGAAAATTTTCCGATGTATCAGACTACTATGATGCAGAAGGACATAATGAAAATTGTTCAAACTTCAACCAAATAACCAAGTTACAGAACATTGCATCAAGTGATTCAGACAGAAAATTTTCCTCGAATTTTTTTCGTGCGACTTTCCTATGATAGTTGGTATCGGCGAATTCAATTTTCACGCATGCTTGCACACTCGCATACTATTATTGTTATAAGCGCTTTGACTATTTCAAAATCTTGAAAAAATTGAAGATAAGCGCTAACATCAATGACGATTTTAATTTGTATCATTTTCTTATAAAAGACATAAATGAATGAAAGGAAAATGAAAAGTCCAGGTGAACATTTATCTTACACCCACCCCTCTCCTCTAGGACAAGCGCGGACTTTATCCCGGACTCCTACCCTCCTCTAAATTGTCCACGTGGTATATGGTCCCTTACGTCTTTAAAACGATTAACATTAGATTATTGACAATTTATGATGGGGGTAACGCGAATAACTTTCAAAAAGGTCATATTTACACGAATCAACAGTTTTTGTTGAAGAAAGTTCCGAATACCTCGAAAACTATCGCATATTGTAAGATTTTTGTTAAATTTGGATTCAAATTGGTACATAGAATTTTATTCTGTACTAAAATTACAGTTTTGCGTGACAAATAGTATGAAATTTAAAAAATATTTCATTTCACTTTAGGTTTTTGTTGACACAATATACAAAATTAAAAAAAAAGTTTTTTTGCTCTTTAAATTTTGAATATAAATTTTTGTTTTTGTGAAAAATGACACAACATTTTTTTCAGCGCATATTTTTTTCGTATAGAAGTATTAATCCTATAATTCGTTCTCAGATAGTTTTGCTGTTCAAAATACAGTAATCGAACAAAACAATTTTGAAATTAATGCACGTAGAAATCTCTACGCCCTTTTAAAAATTGCTCTTGAGTCAAAATAATCTTACTAAGTGTGGAAACTGTTAAGTCTTTGATACCGGTGAAACGTGCAAAGTTTTTTCGAAATCTAAGATTGTCGGTCACGATTTTAAAGATTTTGAGACGGATCTTTGTGGAATTCCTAATGTACACACTATAAAGGAAGTGAAATAAATTTGTAGAAAATTCTTTGAAAACAACAGGGAAAGTGTGTAATTTGCAAGCCAATGACAGGCAGATCCCTCAAAAAGGACCGTCTAAGCGTTTCATCACATACGGAAAAGTATTTATGCAGCTCACGTGGGCTCGATTTGTATCAGTCAATGGTCATTTGCCAAATGAGCAGCATGTTGACTGTATTGTCCAGATAGTACAATAAGCGGTAAACGATATGGATTTTCGGCAATCTTGGAATAGACACACACTCGCACACACCCCTGTTTGATTCAATGAAATAGAAATAGTTTACAAATAGACAGGGCCATCGAGTGCCCCAGAACTTACCTTACTGCCAGGCCCTTCTAAATAAATATGTGTTGAAAACTGATTATAAAATTGGAAGTATTTAGTTGTTTAAATCAAAGTATCTTCGCCTTGTATTATCGATTGGTAAGGGACCATCCATAAATGACGTAGCATTATATGGGGGAGGGGGGAGTTTTGTATTTTGTGATGATGTGTGACGACAGAGGGTAGGGGGTCATATCATGCTACGTAGCTGTACACGTTTCATCTAACTAACATCGTTTTTTTATTTTTTTAAATTTTTTACGGGGTCAAGGGGGGGGGGGAGGTTTACCGTCAAGCTACGTAATTACCAGGGGGTATTTAGGGGTTTGTGACGAAATGCTACGATGAGGGGGGGGGGGGGGGTGTTAAAAATTACTCAAAAATGCTACGTCATTTATGGATGATCCCTAAGGCAAATCATTTATATTGTGCTAGTAAGTAGTGCGTCAATAGAAATGATCTTGTATCAGTGGAATATTAACACAGTAGTCTGTTGAATACAGCCCGGGGTACAACTTGACGGCTCCCATATATTGTACTAATAAGAAAATTTCGTGGTCATTTGGTGACGTCATGGCGGCTCGAATGGAGCAACATTTAAGAACAACAAATCCCATTTATTATTTTCAATAGCTGTATAAAAATAAATAATGTAGCCGCTGTTATCAACAAATTTGTTTCGTTGTTCAAATTAGAGACTGTCCATGTACCACTAGGCCTAATCAGAAATATAGATTCCATTTTGAGTCTAAAAAATTCAAAAAAAATCGAGCCATTTATATTGTCGCGAATTTCGAAGTAATCCTTTTCTAGCATTTTAGCATCGGGATCTCCTCAGACATCAAATCCTCCAGCAGAAGCCGTTTCTGTCAGACCGAAACGCGAGAAGGATTCTAATGGGAGCAGTACCGTCTTCCGGATAGAATTCTTGCAAGAGTCTAGTCAAGCTCTAATAGAAGTCAAGAAAATATCTCGACAAACATTTGATTACGTCGTTAAAACCAACTATCAAATTTCTCTTAGAAGGGAAATTCCGGAAAAAACAGTTATTAGTTGAAGACAGTTCACAGCGGTCAATGAAAGAGAAAACTTTACTCTTTTGATTACTACCAAACTCAGTGATTGGCGAGTGATGGTTTCTAAAGAATTTCCAATCAAGGTGAATTTTGACAGTTGGCTAATACGTCCCAATCCCAAACCCCATTTATCGAGAAATGTACATTCCTGGTAGCACTTTGCTGAAATCGAGCACTACCGCTTTGCAGCTACCCAGTTAAACCCATTCCGGAACCGGTTCGGATTTCTGAATGGAGTCAGTATGAATTCCAGCTCAAATGCAACAACCGATTCTGATTCAATCGGTTTCAAAATTGATTGTTGCATTTGAGCTGGAATTCATACTGACCTTATACAGAGTTGCAAATCAATTTCCGAATGGTTTGCCCGGGTAGAATTCTGGTAAAATGCACACAAATTCTATCCAAAACTAATTTCGATAAATGTGCGCTCCTACAGATTTTGCTAATATATCCGACCAAGATACTAAAATTCTTGACGCTCCTAATTAATTTTAAACAAGTTATCATAGGTTCAAGAATCGTTAAGCTTGTTGATGCGCTTCCTTTGGTCAAAATGTTTTTCATTCATATTTCTCGAGAAAAATGCACCAATGATTTACCTTATACACACTTCATGCAAAAAAACGGTTTCAAAAACAACGACTTCCAGCTAAATTTATAATGAGATTTATGTAACTTTGCTGACGTTTTTTAGTCGGTAATAAATATATTCTCGAATAAGGCATTTTCTTTATCCATATTTTGGAATACGCATTATCTAAATGTTATTCTAGCTGACGGCGTTCATCACAACCGCAACCAAACATGCTTTTTACATGGACATATTTCGTTTCTTTGTTCATGGTACTTATATGGAGAAGGTATACTAGCGCCACTGTAAAATCAGTGGTCATATATGAAACAAGCACTATCTGTCAAATTGTCACGGGCTGTTAAGAGCCAACTTGTCACATCCCCAGATCGCTTGTCAGATAAAGAATTATTTTGCGAATTTCATCAACTTGAAAGTTTCGTCCTTTCTTAGAGATGACCAACTTAGAGGAGTCATCCGCAACGCGGAATAGTTTTGTGAGCAGCTACTTTTCTAGATTCCGAGCATTGTCTACATGAAGTCGATACCAAGGTGCTCAAATTTCTAAGGTGGTTCGTCTTCATAAATAACTAGGTTAGAAGTAAGATAAGCGTGCAATAAACTGCTAGAAAAGCTGACAGCGAACAATTTTGAGTACAAACTGAAGTCCAAGCGAGCATAAATCGAAACGTAAATAATGTAATCGTATCACCCGAGAAAAAAAAAACATGTCCTTGACGCAAATCGTTTCGTTGGGTTTTGTAATGTTTCGTCATTTCTTACAAATCCTGAATCGAAATGATGGGTCGACGCATGAATTGGATCAATACTATCCTGGCGTTCTTTGAATTTGCTGTGCGTTTTTCGTGCTTTTGATTGTCTGATGCTTTTTGAACAGTTGAGTCTGATGCTTTTTTGAGTTACGGCTATATGCAGGGTTGCCACTATTTTTCAAAGAAAATCTAGCAGTTTAAATAAAAATCTCTGGAAAAATCTGTCACTTGACAGCGACATCAAAGTCATCGAAATTTGGCATATATTTTGGTCTTCATAGAACATTAATCGATTTTTGTTTTGGAAAATATGACCCAGATTTCCAAAAATTGTGTGTGTACCAATCTCTACAATTTATAAATCTGGTAGAATGAGAGGTTTATCTTTTTGCTAGAAGATTAAAAAAACTCGAGCTATGCCAGATAAATCTGGCATAATGGCATTCCCTCTGGAGCGTAACGTAATATTCAGAATATCTGAAAAAACTGACAAAATTTATAAATTTGGAAAAATGTCTGAGTTGATCAAATGTCTGTTCAGTTAGGAAAAGTCTGGAAGAATCCAGATAAATCTGGAACATTGGCAACACTGTCTGTCATATACCATTCGACTCAGTTCGTCGAATTCAGCAAATGTATGTGTGTACGTATGTATATGTGTGTATGTATGTATGTATGTATGTATGTATGTATGTATGTGACCAAAAATATGCACATCGGTTACTCGGAGATGGCTGAACCGATTTCATCAAACTTATTCTCGAATGAAGGGTACAACGTTTCCATAGGCTGCTATTGAATTTCATTAAATTTCGAGTTCCGGTTCCGGAGTTACGGGTTTAGTGCAGACACACAGCCAATTCACATTTTTGCCTTTCTCCTATAGAAAGGTTATGCAACACCGTTATGAAGACCGTCAACTTAATCCCGGCCAATTTTTTTTTGACATACAAAGGTTTTCTGGTCGACAATGACTGGGCAGTGCGTAAGCCTCTCGTACCTGAAGGCATAAAATAGACCCCACTTGCGGTCCTTAGCTTCCTGCCCAGTAACTCCTAGCCCTGGCCTCCTCGTGGCGTCGACTGGGATACGAGTAACCTTAGTGAAGATCGGGTAACCAACCCCGGTGGGAACTTTGGTCGTATGCTGGCAGGGAAGGGGGGGTTACCCTTCTTCGGAAGGTGTAAACCTGTCCTGGTGCCCAGGTGGGACCTTAAGCAGTCCTGGCACGATGGCCCACCGGCGAGACAGGTGGTTGGCGTAGGCCCTATAAGCCACCCCTTAAAAAAACCCACATAACGAACAATACAGAAGAGAATACGACCCAGAACAATCGGCAACGACCCAGGCGACGAATAAAGGATCACGATTGGAAACTCGGAACATGGAACTGCAGATCGCTCGGCTTCGCAGGATGTGACAGGATAATCTACGACGAGCTACACCCCCGCAACTTCGATATCGTGGCGCTGCAGGAGCTTTGCTGGACGGGACAGAAGGTGTGGAAAAGCGGGCATCGAGCGGCTACCTTCTACCAGAGCTGTGGTACAACCAACGAGCTGGGAACCGGCTTCATAGTGCTGGGCAAGATGCGCCAACGTGTGATCGGGTGGCAGCCGATCAACGCAAGGATGTGCAAGTTGAGGATCAAAGGCCGTTTCTTCAACTACAGCATCATCAACGTGCACTGCCCACACGAAGGGAGACCCAACGACGAGAAAGAAGCGTTCTACATGCAGCTGGAGCAGACATACGACGGTTGCCCTCTGCGAGACATGAAAATTGTAGGAAGGTAGGAAGGGAGGCAATGTACAGACCGGTGATCGGGCCTAACAGCCTGCATTCCGTATCAAATGACAACGGCCAACGATGTGTGAACTTCGCAGCCTCCCGTGGAATGGTAGTCCGAAGCACCTTCTTCCCTCGCAAAGATATCCACAAAGTCACCTGGAGATCACCGGACCAAGTAACAAAAAATCAAATCGACCACGTTCTAATCGACGGTAGATTCTTCTCGGACATCACAAACGTCCGCACTTATCGCAGTGCGAATATAGATTCGGACCACCACCTGGTTGCAGTATGCTTGCGCTCAAAACTTTCGACAGTGCATAGCTCTCGTCGAAGCCGAACGCCGCGGCTAAACATCGAGCGGCTACAAGATGGCAGAGTGGCTCAAGAATACGCGCAACAGTTGGAAGTGGCACTACCAACGGAAGAGCAGCTAGGCGCAGTTGCCCTTGAAGATGGCTGGAGAGATATCCGATCCGCCATAGGTAGCACCGCAGCCACTGCACTAGGTACGGTGGGCCCGGACCGAAGAAGCGACTGGTACGACGACGAATGCGAGCAGTTAGTCGAAGAGAAGAATGCAGCATGGGCGAGAATGCTGCAACACCGCACGAGGGCGAACGAGGCGCGATATAAACAGGCACGGAACAGGCAGAACTCGGTTTTCCGGACCAAAAAGCGCCAGCAGGAAGACCGAGATCGCGAAGCGATGGAGGAGCTGTACCGCGCTAAAGACACACGAAAATTCTACGAGAAGTTGAACCGCTCGCGCAGGGGCCACGTACCACAGGCCGACATGTGCAGAGATACAAACGGGAATCTTCTCACGGACCAGTGTGAGGTGATCCAGAGGTGGCGGCAGCACTACGAAGAACACCTGAACGGCGATGCAGCAGACGACGAGGATGGCACGGTAACGCACCTGGGAGCACGCGCGGAAGACATTACACTACCGGCTCCGGATCTCCAAGAAATCCAGGAGGAGATTAGCCGGCTCAAAAATAATAAAGCCGCTGGGGTTGACCAAATACCAAGCGAGCTACTAAAACACGGTGGCGAGCCACTGGCTAAAGCGCTGCACTGGGTGATTACCAAGATTTGGGAGGAGGAGATTTTACCGGAGGAGTGGATGGAAGGTGTCGTGTGTCCTATCTACAAAAAGGGCGACAAGCTGGATTGCTGTAATTACCGAGCAATCACCCTGCTGAACGCCGCCTACAAGGTACTCTCCCAAATACTATGCCGTCGACTATCACCAATTGCAAGAGAGTTCGTGGGGCAGTACCAGGCGGGTTTCATGAGCGAACGATCTACCACGGACTAGGTGTTCGCTCTTCGTCAAGTACTGCAGAAATGCCGCGAGTACAATGTGCCCACACATCATTTGTTCATCGACTTCAAAGCCGCATACGACACTATCGATCGAGATCAGCTATGGCAGATTATGCACGAGTACGGATTCCCGGACAAACTGACGCGATTAGTGAAGGCGACGATGGATCGGGTGATGTGCGTAGTACGTGTCTCAGGGACGCTCTCGAGTCCCTTCGAATCACGCAGAGGGTTACGGCAAGGTGATGGTCTCTCGTGTCTGTTATTCAACATCGCGCTGGAAGGTGTAATAAGAAGAGCAGGGATCGACACGAGTGGTACGATTTTCATAAAGTCCGTTCAGCTACTTGGCTTCGCCGATGACGTTGATATTATTGCACGAAACTTTGAGAAGATGGAGGAAGCCTACATCAGACTGACAAGAGAAGCCAAGCGCGTCGGACTTGCCATCAACACGTCGAAAACAAAGTACATGATAGGAAGAGGTTCACGAGAAGAGAATGAGAACCGCCCGCTTCGAGTTTGCATCGGTGGCGACGAAATCGAGGTGGTTGAAGAGTTCGTGTACTTGGGCTCACTGGTGACTGCCGACAATGATACCAGCAGAGAGATTCGTAGACGCATCGTGGCAGGAAATCGTGCTTACTTTGGCCTCCGCAAGACACTTCGGTCGAACAGAGTTCGCCGTCGTACGAAGTTGACCATCTACAAGACGCTGATTAGACCGGTAGTTCTCTACGGGCACGAGACCTGGACCATGCTCGTGGAGGACCAACGCGCACTTGGTGTCTTCGAACGGAAAGTGCTGCGTACCATCTACGGTGGAGTGCAGATGGAAGACGGCACATGGAGACGGCGAACGCACCATGAGCTGCATCAGCTGTTGGGGGAGCCGCCCATCTGTCATACCGCGAAAATCGGACGACTACGGTGGGCCGGGCACGTAGCCAGAATGTCGGACAATAGCCCGGTGAAAACGGTTCTCAATTGCAATCCGACCGGTACAAGAAGACGTGGCGCGCAGCGAGCACGATGGATCGACCAGGTGGAAGACGATTTGCGGACCCTTCGCAGACTGCGTGGCTGGCGACGCGCGGCCATGGACCGAGTGGAATGGAGGAATCTTTTGTATACGGCACAGGCCACTTCGGCCTTAATCTGTTAATAAATAAATAAAAAGGTTTTCTGTATTTTAGTAGGGATGTAGTTAGGGGGATACGGTGAGGGGCACTCCTCCACCCCACATCACTCACCACCCTTCCCTAAACCGTCTTTCCCTCATAGTGACCCCCTACCCGAATAAAATTTTCTAGTTCCTCCAGAATAAATTTTCCTAGTGGGTCTGAAAAACCAGGGAAAAATTTCGTTTGAAATGATTTTTAGTTGGGAAACTAATTTAAAATTTCTTAACAAGTTGAAATTTTTTGGCAGGGTCCAAACCCCCGAATCCTCCTCCTGGATCCGCCGCTGGTTTCAAGTGCTTCAGCGTCGACACATAGCAACTCAAGTTCGTAGCTGTCGATTCATTGTACGTATGTGTAAATCGCACTGAATATGTAATAGACATTTCCACCATTATTTAAAACATAACTAGCCATGGAATCGAAGTTTGGATAAATGAGAAAGGCACAATTGCACCACTAGGTGGATTAAAACGGGTTTTTGCCAGGGTGGCCACTATTTTTTACCATACCATGGAGGTAACCCCGGTACTAGCTGGCGTCCAAAAGAGGCTAACCCCACATTGAGTCTTATGGAAATTCAAGTTTTCTAATTTAACATTCGACAAGTAGGCCTTACTTCAAGCGGACGTGAAAATTTTAGTGCTGCCACAATTGCCGATTTTCAAAATTTTTCCATCCCAATTTAATCGGCAACGAAAAATTATATGCCCAAGTGCGTGATAGAAAATTGTGCGCTGTGTTGCCCTGGAAGAGGAAATGGACTTCACTTACTCCGGAAGGAAAACTTCAGAAGCGCTGGAAGAATTACTGCAGCGACCGAATCACCCGGTGATGGCGGATGAAAAACCCATTTCTGTGGGCTTGACTATAAGTAGCCGATCTAATTGGGTTTTCGTCGTGGACAGGAAAACTAACATCGCTAAGTATATTCATTTTGTCATTGTTTGTCATTTGTATTGTTTGTGTTGTGATTTCATATAGGCCCCCTTTTGTGAATTGCGTACGCTATAGAACCGTAGGAATCCGACGACTTGTCTATCTCAGAGGAAGTTGTGTTCTATATATCTCCACTAGTTTACCTTCCTTATTTCTCTCAATTATTTCGTGCATGTTATGCGTTTTATGCATTTCATTCATTGTATTTTTCCTAATACATGAGATAATATTTTCTATTATTAGTATCATTTTATTTCAGCAGCACGTGTACTATGTCGCTGTCATCTCATTTAATGAGTAGCATATTGATTATATGTACCATATTTCTTTAATTTTACTTACTTATTATTTATTAAGAGGGTATTTTGGTTACAAGCCTGAATTTCGCGCATTTTTTCCAGGATGGATTGCAAAGAAACTGCTCAAGATATTTTAATGCGGTTTTTTTATGCTAGTCAACTTTCTTCAATTCGAGTGGTTGGAAAAAAATGCGCAAATTCGTTGGTTCGTTCGTTAATATTATTATGGTAGTTGAGCGCTGGAGGGTCCGACCGGCGACAGTTGTTTTTTCACTTGTTTAGTGCTAATCCCTCATGTCGGAGATAGTGCGTATTATAGCGCATCATTGTACGAATAATGCGCAATACTTTCGACGTGATTCCCATGCTTAGAATAAAAGAAATACGATTGTCGCTTGTCAGATTTTCCAGTTTTCAACAGCAGCCAGAATAGTTCGGAAAAACATCCGGATTCCTCGGCCGCAAATTAAGAGCGAGTAAAGGCGCTTTAACCAAGGCTTATTAGCCAGGGCAAGGTGTAAATACCTCTGTCCCATCTCAAAGAACTAAAGGAGTGACATTAACCTTCTTAGCCAAGTCACTCCCAACGATTTTTATGATTATTATTATTATTATTTCCCCTTTAAACTGAAACGGTCGGTACGGTTGTCCTCGTTTCTTCCTCCTTTAAGATTCAAAACAATTCGTTAATTGACTTATTCATCAAATGAATAATTTAATTGCCGTCTAATTTCTAATTTCTTTAATAAGTCTTCAAGCCCAACTCTACACAGTAGGCCTGGCCGTTTTAATATTTGCGACATATGAAAATATCCTTCAAATATTAATATTGACAAGAAAAACACTACAGAATAACTGCAGTGTTTTCCAGAATGCTTTTCAATACTGGCTGTGTAAGGGTTAGAATAGAATAGAATAGAATATGGAAATTCAAGTTTTCTAGTTCGTTTTCGAGGTTTTAAGAAAAAGTAGTCTATCGATTCGCAATCAGCAAATTTTATGTTGTAGCTCACATATCGGCGAACTCGATACAATTCTGTTTTTAGTTGGATTGCATTGTACGTTGACGTTTCGGCCCAAACAGTCGTTTCTGAAGGTGCGGGACGCTCACACACTTGCTAAGTATGACTATTTTCTAACTAATATTTATTTCTTGCACAGATGCATATTATTGAAAACATTTTTTCGAAAATTACACTGAAAGTGTCATGTCTCTATATTAAAAATTGAACGAGAAATAAGGGATTAAGAAAATAACGGTTCATTGTGGTCGGAAAATTAAAAAGCGTGGAATTAATAATTATCGTTCGTTTTAGAGCTATGGTATCTTCGGAAGAGCTGCTGTATAGCACTTAGCGCTTTATTTGGTTGAATCATTCTAGTTCGGAAGTCAGTCGCTAGGGCGGCGCTGTTATCAACTTTTCAATAAAGCTAGATAGAAATGTGGTGTGTTCGAGAATGTTAAAGGTCCTATCATTTTAAATATATCTTCTGAAGATGCAAACTTTGTAGGTCCTGCATGTTTCGAGATAGAGAAGGTTTTGGTTAAAACATTTACTTACAGATTATGTTTTCAAAAATGCACCATAATTCAAAACCTGTAGGACCTACAAAGTTGGTATCTTCAGAAAATATATTTACAATTACTTGACATGCAATTTTGCCCTAGACACCATCTTTCTATCTCTATCCATTAAAAAGTTGATAATAGCGCCGCCCTAGCGACTGAATTTCGAACTAATATGAAATGATCGAATAAAGCGCTAGATGCAACACAACAACATTGCCAAAGACACTATAACTCTAAAACGAAAGATAAGGAAAGGACGTGTCAATTGTGAGCAACCCAGGGACAACTTGACAGATCGTCGCTGTTGTGCTACCTTATGACAAGCGCTATTTTGCACATCTCGAGAAAAACGATTTTTAAAGTGAGACTGAATATCCTGAAACTTATAAATGGTATAAACAGTACAAAGAAGACAATTGATGCTTCTATCTATTCTGTATGAATCTCTTAAATATTACGAAGATCAGTATCAAGATAATTTGAGCCAATCCCCAGACACAGTCAAAAAGCAAAAAATTTAAAAAATTTCAGCACGTTTCTCGCTATATCTCAGTAACCAATCAGAATGTCAAAATTCTGTAAACGCCACTTTGTAGAGATTTTTTAGGCAAGTAATGTGGCATATCTAACTCAGTTTACCCCAAAATGGCATTTGTCATAAGATAGCACAACAGCGACGAGATAGTGAGATTTGATGATGGCGCTAGTATGTCTTCTCTGTACGACTACCACGAACAACGAAACGGAAAAGTTTCAAGAGAAAAGCGTGTTTCGTTACGTGTGTTATGAACGTCGTCAATGCGGCTAGAATAACATTTGGAAAAAGCGTATTCCAAAATGTGGATAAATAAAACTATTATTAGAGAATAAATTTAGCCCGAACTGGAAACCGTCAGCAAAGTTACATAAATCTTATTATAAATTTAGCTGGATGTCGTTGTTTTTAGCAACCGACTCGCTTCCTTCCTAAAAATGTTTTGGTTTTCTTGTTGTGTGAAGTTTGTGGTCGATAAATCATTGGTGCTTTTTTCTCGAGAAATATAAATGAAAACATTTTGGCCAATGAAAGTAAATCACCAGACTTAACAATTCGTGAACCTACGACATCTTGTTTCAAGTTTATTAAGAACGTCAAGAATTCTAGTATTTTGATCGGGAAATTAAAAAAATATGTGTAGGATTTTCTACCTATTAAGCAAAATTGGTTTTGAATAGAAGTTGTGTACTTTTATCAGAATTCTGGCAGCAAACCGTTTTGTTCGACTCCTGACAGAGTTTTGTTCGACTTTTGCAATTATTTTGTCCGGCAGATATTGCGATGGATTTGGTACGGATCCCTTCAGAATTATTCTGGAAATTTACTCCAGTCCGATAGAAACCTAACGGAACGGCATCTACCGGATTTCATGCCTGGGGAAATGTAGACTCGATCCGGAAGATTTTTGGAAATTCCAATATAAGTGGAAGTGGCCTGATTTTGAAAGTCATCTTCTTGTATTTCCGATAATATAATTTATTTTATTTTGGATTTTTTAAATTCAAAATGGAATCTATGTTTCTGTTTAGGTATGGCGGAATGAGAACAGATTCTAATTTGAACAGCGAAATAAATTTGATGATAGAAATGCTTAAATTGTTTATTTTTTTACAGATATGGAATATAATAAATGGGATAGGCCTTTTTCAAATTTTGCTCCATTAGAGCCGCCATGACATCACAAAATCACCACAAAATTTGCTGGTGAGTTCAATATACAGTCGTGATTCGCTGGTTGGGCCACACCTCTGTCCAACTAACGAATTTGATTCGTTGATGTCAGGAACTCTCCAAATGAGACGTAGTAGTGTAATTGCATCTATTCACATCTCTAATAACTGTCAGATTGATCATCAAAGTGAATTTGACATAAGATTTTGACATTCAGATGCTTTTTAGTTGGACAATGGTCCAACTAGCGGAGGTCCAACTAAAAAGCGGCCCAGTTAAAAAGCGTCCAACCAGCGAATCACGACTGTATAGGAGCTGTCAAGTTGTCCCTGGGCTGATTGTGAGTTAGCCCCTTTTGGACGCTAGGTACCCCCGGGGTTACCCCCTCGAACTACGAAAAGGCTCGTGAATTGAAAAGTAGTTCATGTAATGACCTTATTTTTTCTAGACAACATGGGTCAATGAACTACTAATAAAATAATGCATTTTTACAATAAAAACAATATTAATTTGGAAATGCGGAAGTTTTTTTCCATTTCCTGTAAAAAATGCAAAATGTGGGTTAGCCCTTTTTGGACGCCAGCCATTCAGATGGTATGACTTTGCTTCACACTGTCAGTTACAGTGCTTTACAAACCATGTGTTTAAATCTTTTCTGGGAACACCATTTTACCCGTGACAGAAATTCAAACAATGTCCCATAACCTCAAAACGAGCATCATTGCGGAGACGATTGGCACTTGACACGCTACTCAGATAGCATTCGCCTTCAAAACGAGTTTTAAAGTGTACCGAAGAATTGCAACAGAAGCAGATATCAGTATTCCAAGTAACGATGATTCGACGGAAATGCTCAATCCCGATTCTTACACACATGCAGCACTAAAAGCCGTCTTTCTGGATTGGTTCAATACGACTACTGTATGGCATTATTGATGTTACTGTGCTAGAGGTTTATCGTCGTAATCAAAATAGCACATTTGAAATAAAATTTTACAATCTCAGTTGCTAGGATTCGTAACTAGCATTTATATTCAGTGTAGCTCCAACACATCTCCTCCATTTGGCAGCAAAAATGTCTACGTTATAACAGAGTACAAGCGTAGCTCGGCTAAAAGTTTCCCTAATGTACATACATAACCTAAAAAGGCACAGTAAAAAAGAGCTAAAAATATGAATAGCTTGGAGATTACAGTGAGAAGTAAATAGTATAATACGAATGTTCCATGTGTAGTATGGCTGTTAAAAAATTATACAGTGCATTAATACCACTTTAACTAAATTGGTTAGGCGAAATTGTTGAGAATTATTCACTTCCCGCCATTTCGGTCCCGACTATTGCTTACGAACGGAACGAAGAAAATAAGTCGGAAAATGTTATTGCATTTTAGTAGCGTTTGCCGACACACTGATTTCCCCTTCCAACGGTCACTTGGTCGTCGGTCTATTAAACTACTCCGTTCTCGCAGAAAGGCAAAAATTCGACAACTACCAGCATCCTTACATCAAGCCGCACAAGCACCCTAAGGGAATGGTAGGTGTGTAGTGGCTGGCCAGACTCCACAAAGGATAGGAATGAGAAAAAACGTTTCGCCATAAAATAAAGTACATTACCATCGTTTACCAGTTTCCGTGCCTGATTCAACTCTTTTTTCGTCTGTTGGCTGTGCCAATTTGAGACGGATACGCATTGAACAACTTAAGCAAACATTTCTCGAATGATGCCGGTTGAAATTACCGTTTGATTTAGAGTAGCAGAACTTCTGGCCCTCAACCTCCTTGGATTTTGACATGGGTTACCCTTTCCCTCTAGCAGTCAATTCGACGAGCGCTTCCATAAACGAACTAGATCTGTCAGGAAAAGTTGCTCCCAATCGGCAATTATGTTTGTGCTTCATCGGTTGAAAATATATGTTCTCAACTTTACGATTTCCGGACTGGTTGTCCCCATGCGGTGCGATGCAATTCCGTGAGATGTCTCTCCGCCGTGCCCGACCATGCGGATGTGCAGTAAAGCCCCGCCCCCAGCTATTTGTTGCAGCATCATTGCTCTACTTGGGAATCTATGGCCGGTGTCAGGAATCAGCGCTCGACGACTGCACACAGCTCACGGCTATCGGATATGAAGAGTGCATTCCGGTGAAATGTTCGCCAACTATTCCCCTATGATTGCTCTTTGCTATAGTTTCTACCGACAAGTAAACCTCGTCGCTGTCACATGAAGACATTTCTCGCTGTGTTCATAGCTGTTCTCAGTGAAATGGATTTACGACATTCGATTTCCGAATGAATTCGCGTTTAGACGAGATGCGTTATGATTTCGGCTACTGTTGTTTTTTTTTGCGAATTGAAACGTCAGTGGGCAGCAGTGCATTTTTGAAGTTCCTTCGGGATATTGAAGTGAATCAAGAAGCTCTGCGCCTGGCGGAGACAGTCACTTTGAAGTACTGAAGTCGAACCATTTGCTATTGACTATCTATTCTATTATTTGCTTCCAATTGAAATTTTCATAAGACAATGGCATTATGATACATCGTCTAACATGGCTCCAAATTGGCGCTATTGACGGGATGTATTTGAAACACAAAAATCAAACCTAACCCTTCGCAGACCAGGCGGCGTCGAATACGACCCCATCTTAGAATATTGGTTGTAGGGAAGGAGAAACGACTTTTCATTTTAGGTAGCCTTGAAGGAGGTAAATTTGAAGTATTGAAAATGAATTGATAAAAAAATTTAATCGATATTTTAATTTTAATAAAGAAGTTCTCGTGCATTAGAAAATGTGGGGTTGGATACGACTCCACCTTTGATTCTCACCTGGTCTGCGGAAGGCTACAGTGTTGTACCCTATATGTGCAAATTGGTTTCATCCAATTTTTCCCATTTGGGAATAAATATTGGCTAATGGGGGTGGGCAAAGCGCAGTTGATAAATCGATTGCCTTGTAAGCCACTCACCTGGATTCGATTTTCAACACCGCATATAGGGTTAGAGATATTTCTAAAACGTTTTGTCTAACTCTCAATTTGTTTATAATTATTGCAAATTTCATAAGTTATATAACAAAACACATTTGTTTATGATTTTTCCGGTAAGCTCATGCAAAAACGCAACTTTTCTACATAATATTTTTTTCCATACATCGGATAGCTTCCGATTTATCGGTGATTGGAAAATGTTCAATTTTAAAAACTTCAAAAGTTCAAAAACTAATACCTTAAAAAATCATATTCAGCCAAAACAAAAAGTTCGCGCAAATTATTTGTAGCTAAAGAATGCAAGAAAAGTTTTGGAAGGAATTCAAATTTTGGTTGTAAATCTAACGTGGAATGACCCCTATACATCTGGTTGGTTTCGAATGATAAGAAGAAGAATTCTTCAGGTAGGTTGCTTACTTGATACTTGATGGGCAACAATTCGCTTCGTTGACTCTACGCCGAGTGAAGAATTTTCTTCCGCTGGACCCGGTGTCCTGGGCCAATCTCTTCCAATCACTCTGGACATTGAGTGCTTTTAGGTCCTCTTCCACTGCAAACAGCCATCGTGTACGCGGCCTGCCACGGAGTCGTCGGCCTCTACCCGGTTTTCTAATGAATATTATCTTCGCCTGTCGTTCTTCCGGCATTCCTGCCACATGACCAGCCCACCGCAACCTGCCATTTTTTATTAGCTTGACAATATCCACTCCTTTATATACTTGGTATAACTCGTTATTCATGCGACGCCGCCAGATGCCATTTTCTTTTTTACCGCCGAGTATTGTTCGCAGCACCTTACGTTCGAAGCCCCTCAACGCTCTACAATCAACTACCTTTAACGTCCACATTTCATGGCCGTACAAGGCAACCGGAACTATCAATGTCTTGTATAACGAAATTTTGTCTTCGTCTGCAAACTACGGGACTTCAGCTGGATACGAAGTCCATAAAAAGCCCTATTTGCAGCTGCAAGACGCCTTTTCACCTCGCGGATAACATCATTATCGCACGTCACTAGAGTTCCAAGGTACACAAATTCTTCCACTACTTCACCACCTAACACCACTTCACCACCAACATCACTATTGGACCCACGTATTCTTCCAGCTATCATGTACTTCGTCTTGCTGGTGTTGATTGTGAGTCCAAATCTTGCTGTCTCCCTTTCAAAAGGCACGAATGCCTCTTCCACGGCTCGGCGGTCGATTCTAATGATATCAATATCGTCCGCAAATCCTAGAAGCATATACGACCAAGTGACGATGGTACCGTTCCTTTGCACGCCTGCTCTCCTGATGGCACCTTCAAGAGCAATGTTGAACAGCAAGTTTAACAGCGCATCACCCTGCTTCAATCCGTCTAACATTTGATTTCGATCCATCCAGCGTTGCACGAATCAGCCTAATCAGTTTCGTCGGAAAATCATGTTCTACCATTATCTGCCATAACTCGTTTCTTTTCACTGAATCGTACGCCGCTTTGAAATCAATAAACAGATGGTGTGTCTGCAAGATATATTCCCGGAATTTATTTAGGATCTGTCGCAGGGTAAACATTTGATCCGTTGTTGATCGGCCTTCACGAAAACCACCTTGGTATTCGCCGACGAAAGACTCCTCCAATGGCCTCAATCTGTTGAACAGAATACGTGACATAATTTTGTACGCCGAATTGAGGAGCGATATTCCTCGATAATTGGCGCACTCCAGTCTGTATCCCTTTTTGTATAAGGGACAAATGAGGCCCTCTAGCCAGTCAGCAAGTAGTTCTTCTTCTTCCCATACATTCAAAAGAGTACGGTGAGGTATTTCGTGCAGCTTCTCACTACCGTGTTTGAAAAGTTCGGCCGGGAGCTCGTCCTTTCCAGCAGCCTTACAGTTTTTTAGCTCTTTGATTGCCTTTTCACCTCTTCTAGCGTCGGAGGCTCCACAGCTTGTCCATCATCACTTATCCTTATTCTGTTCGTTGACGCGCTAAAATTCTCTCCATTCAACAATGTCTCAAAGTGCTCTCTCCACCTGGCTGCTACCATAGTTTTATCTGTCAGCAAGTAACCTTCACGGGCATTGCACATGACGGGAGACGGCGCTGTTTTTCTCCGTACGCCATTGACAGTTTCATAAAAAAGTTACCTTCCGCATATCATTTTGTTCCATACTCAGTAATTACGTTCTCCTCATACTGCTTTTTCTTTCTGCGGTGAATTCTTTTTTCGGCTCCTCTTGCTTCCTTGTACCGCTCTCTGTTCTGCCGGGTACCAGACACTAACATCCGGCTTCTGGCAGCATTTTTCTCATCCGTCACTCTCTTTTCATCTTTGAGCAGTAGCTATTGCTTCTCGGGCTGCTGTGCTCACCGCTCCGTGGATTGACTCTCACAGTCCCACAGATTGTTGAGGTTGTCAAGCTTCTGAATTCACGTTCTCCAGTTCTAGGCACCTCCTAAATCGCAGCCACGCTCACTCCAACCGTCTGCAGATCGCAAGCCAAGAGACTCACTCGTCCGGGTTCATTCAAAGTCCTGACATTCCATGTTCCGAGTTTCCAATCATTGTCCTTATTTCGTAGCCAGGTCGGTTTCCGAAAGTATCGCTCGTTTTTCTTTTCTTCTTCATTTTTCGTGGTAAGTGGGAGGTTTCGGTATGCTACCTTACCGGGGTCGCGCTACCTACATCGCGCTGGTGGGGCTGCCACCTTAGGTATAGCTGACGCGATACAGCATTTCATACTCAACCGCTGGATGCCAGAACAGAAGCTGTTTGAGCCGCACCTCCTTGGTGAACAGATGCTCGGGACGTACCTCCTCAATCTAGCTGAAATCAGAAGGACAACAGTGCCCAGGCTGTACTACCAGCTAAGTACACAACTCTTAGCTGGCGGTCGTTGTAATCATATGACCCGGGGAAGCATGAGGTAGTGACATGTGAGGACCAGAGCTATGTTGGACGCTCCTTCCAGGCTGTCGACTCACCGTTTTGCAGGTAGGTTGCACTGCCACCAATATCAGCTTCTTTCTCCGAGTAGCCAAGAAAAGGCGTTTACTGACACTACACTGGTTGTTTCAACCGGCTAAGAACGACACTTGGGAGTGCCTGTTCCGCTGGTAAAAACCCACCAACCAGGTAACTTCAATTCCATAGTATCATGCGATCCGCGATATGGTTAAATCAAAGACAAATAAATTGCGGTGGTAGTTTGAAATATTCTTAATGGTCAATCAATTAGTGCATTGTGGGTTTTTCCTTTACTGTGCTATGCGAATCTCTAGCACAGTGCACCGTTGTCTTCTTCCACAAAGGAGAAAATTGTTTAAAACAACCTTTGCGCACAAAAACTAGAACTAAATTAATCATGAAATTTGAGTTTCGACTTCATCTCTTCAGAATCCGAAACTACCTTAATAAGCGGACTAAGCTAGCGTCAGGGATTGACGCTAGCTCCATACAAATCGGAGGAATATAAGCGAAAATCCGACCTAACATCAGCACTATCTCAGCTTGTGGTAGCGAACCATTCCAATGAATCACATCCAATTGAATATGTATGAACAAGCACATGAAAACTATATAATAAATTCAAACAAGTAGAAGTAATTTTTAATGCAGTTTAGGGCGTGAATTATTTTTTTAGAATGCTTTGATGCCATTTTAAAAAAGCAAGATGGTGGCTTTCGGTTATCACCAAACCTTACGGAAGGTGACAGTCAGTAGGTGATAGAAATGGATGATTGACGCCATTTTGGAAACCGGATTTGCGGCTTTCGGTTATCACAAAACAGTGACAACTATCATAAATATGGGTGTCATATGAAAGGTGGCAGTTAGTAGATGATGAAAATTGATGATTGCCACCATTTTGAAAAAGTTGGATTTTTTTCGTTTCCAATTGTCCTTATTAGTCGATAAATCCAAGCTAACGCTAAGATAGACACTAGTTTGACGCTTTATTTACGTTTTGCATGACGTCTTTACAATTGGCTGGTCCTGAGTGATATCTCGAATAGCCAAGCACAGAAGTTCTGTGTGCCAGGCGTTTCGTCTTCGAACCAAAAGACAAGTTCGGATTCCACTTTCTCATCTGCAAACACCTCTGTTCTTGGCTATCCGAGAAATACCTCGGAACCAACTAGTTGTTTAGACCTCAGAGGAATGACGTTTTGGATATAGCTTCTAACTAGTGTCAATTTTTTGTGCTAGTTTAGATTACCGACTAACTGGCCCAAAATCTGGTGCTAGTTACTGATGAGAAGAATCCGAAATGCAAAAATTGCACTTCTATGTATGGTGTTGTGCACACTTTCACAAAAATGTTCGGTTAATTAAAAAAATTGTTCCCTTGGGATCTGTTTACGTAGGCATTTTGAAAACCAAGCTTCCAATTACCACTCTGAACTCTGCAAATCATCATCAAAATGAGTGTCATTTGAAATGAAGGTGTCAGCACGGAAATCAGATGACGTAAATAGATGACTCCATTTTAAAATCAAAGATGGTTGCCATAAAATATAAAGTAATACATATTTCACAAAAATCTATTTCGCTCGATAATTAATTTAAGGGGATTAAAATTAATTTAAGGGGAAATAATAATTGCAATCCGAATTGGAAAATCATTTTTAGAATGATTTTCCAAAACTGTGTTCAGCACAGATAATGCGAATGTTTTCGGTTCGGAATGCACTAAAAACCTATCTTATGTTAATATGCGCGAAAATTTGTAGCACTAGTAAACCGCTAAGACCAGCCCCCTGTCAAGGACGACGTCTCTGTACAGCCAGCATCACTGCCATGAAAGGCAAAACATTGATTTTGAACCGAATGATCAGAAGCTGTATTTAGTTACAAAATGTCGATTTTCTGAATGATATGATATTAAATCATCCCACAAGATGCAAAACGTCGTGTGGAATGCTTGAATATCGAGTATAGTGCCGAACATAATTCTTTGTTTGGGGCTTTATAGCTATAACGCCCCATATATGTCGGTCGCTGTAAACCGCATATGATGGTATAGGGTTGCCAGGGGGCTGGCTAAGACAAGACGTGACAATAGGGGGGCCGTTTTTGTTCCAATTTTACGTCAGAATGGTCCAGCTCCTGATTGGTTGATTCTGACTTTTTGCACCGTACGCAATGTTACTGCAGGGATATCGAAATGATGTTTGGCAGTGTTGCTATATTTATAGGTAAAGATTGTCATTACTTTTGACAAATAAAATTATTATCGTTAAAAAAGTAAAAATGACTAAATTGAACTGAAATTGTGCGGCAAAGCGAAACAAATGATTATCATGCATTTACCGTATACGTGGTTAATTAACTTTAACAAAAATACGACAGAAACCACACTAGAATCTAAAATTATTCAGAAAATGGCTTCATCGAACCTTACTAAACACCCATGACATGGAAAATCGGTTCCCTTCATCAATATAGTGGATTCAAGATATCAAATATTGTCGGTCTAAAATAAACTAACAAGACTCCACTTTCATTAATAAAAATAGCAACACTGTTCAGAAGATTTCGGCAGGATGAAAATGTGCGAAAAGAAGAATGTCGAAGGAAAAATAAGAAGCCGATTGTCATGTCTTGTCTTAGGTAAACCGCACAGGCCAAAAATGGCGGGTGACCCTCAGCCAATCGCGGACCACAATCAGGGACACAATTCTAAGCTATTTGTCGCCTTGAAAAGGGCGCATACATGTTGGTAGGCCGATAGACAGCAGAAGTTATTTCGAGCTGGTATATTGGTAACGGTATGATCTAATCGGGTTTTGCTGTCGACCTACGTACTTCACGGCAGTAAAATATGAACTCAATAATTTGCAAACAGGCATTTTACTCAGCGTGAATTCTTGGTGATCAATATACTAGCAATATACAATTTTAGTTACAAGCTCAAAATAGTATTCTAATTGCAAACTTACCTAAAAATCCATTTTCAGCTGTTTTTGTTTTTCGCATTTATCTCAAAACAAGATTTTTGCAGCTGAGCCGTGCAAGCCTCGCTATATACATATTAGAATCACATTCATAAATCATAAAAAACCGTCGAATACGCGGAAGGCAGTTTTGTTGGGCTTATCCGCTATATAGGTGCAATTAATCCCACTCGACACGCCAGCTGAAAAGGCAGGTTGCATTAATGGGTAAACCAACCGTTAACAACACATCCTTGATACTACAATGCTATAGTGTAATTTAGACTTTCCTCGATGCGAGATTTCACAGCCAGTGAATGCCGGACCGGAGCTCTTTTGAGCCCCTGAAAACAATTTGCATATGTTTTCTGTTAACTACCAGACCTGCCGACCGTAGTACACACTTGTGGAAATGGAACCTTTAGGATGTTTTGATAGCAATTTACATTCTAATAATATTTAAACTAGCTAATTAGAAATTAGAGTGAATGCTAATTCTCTTCAGAAAATAAACACATTATGCTTGGCCGACCTCTTCGGTGCTCAAAGGATTTTAGCTTCAGTTTTTCCCAGTTTCGTTTCGTTCATTCACAGTTCTTTCAGAATGGTGAAACAAGCTCGCAGCCCGACCGCAAATAAACTCTCATTCCGTTTGCCGAAAAGATTTGCACTTCTTCTGCCGCAAATTGATTTGAATGAAGGAAATAAACAAAATTAATTGCGACGGAAACGATCTACCCCCTCCGGGATAATGTCTCTGTGGGCGACCGTGCGTCGTTGGTTCCAATCATTCATCCTGATTTGCTGTCGCTTTTGATTTGGCGGCTCTAGGGTGATGCTAAATCGGTGGCTGCTTGTGGGAAGCGAAACAGGGGATGAGCTTTATGAGTTTATTCATGCGCCTCGTCCTTCTTGCTGGCAATATATTCATCTTTGCGCCAGGGAACGGAGCTTGAATTGTATGATTTAACCTGTAGAATCTATTTTGTGTGATATTGCTATTAAAAAAATGAAATATAACTTCAGTGCACGTTTGGTTAAGTTTCTCGATGCAATTAGGTTTTGTTTTAATTGCTTTATTGATTCACTAAATTAATAGTTCGTAAATTTTTTCCAAAGTTACTGTAGACGAACTACTTGAAACTTCATACGCTAGGCAAAGTATTGAAAATACAATCCACTTCGTAGGCGATTCTAGGCGTGCAGGGCAATTGCAACGCTAGAGTATTACGATCCTACTCTGCCTATAATCGCATGTTTGTTCTGACTTGCGATTATAGGGTAGTGGTGACACTGAGAATCCTTCCTGCATGGGTCTTGAACATACAACCACTGGATTTGAAACTAGCTCCATACGTCCTAGATTATCAACGATAATATTCTTACTAAATAATATTGCCCTCAAATTTTATTGATCCGATTAATGCTGATTGTGACTCCAAATAGAAAAACGATTATCCATCCGAAGAGCCACCAACTCAAACGTCGACTTCAACGAAATCAAAAAAAAAAGTACGACATTTCACAATAACTTGATTGACTGACTGATGACAGACGCGCGCGTACTACGACGATACCAACAACGAGGCGTCGACGCCAATCCAGCTTATGTCACGATTCATTATTGTCTACCAACAACAGCTTTCCCAGTCGGTCGTGAAATTGATATGCAAAGCTCACCGCCGGTTCGTTGGTTGGTTGGTTGGCTGTGCTTCATCAGCTACTTCACTTGCGTAGATTCCGGTCCAGTGAGCTGCAAATGGGCGCATGATTCAGGCTCATCAATCGCGGGGACACCACCGCCGGGCCTGGGCCGCGGTGCAACAAAGTTACGCCAAATCGAAACATACCGGAGGGCTACCCCGGCACCAGCGATCAAACGACCGAAGAATAATGGCTGATTGGTTTCGTCTTCGTGTAATCAATCTGAAGTTGATTGGTTTTTCATGCTTTTCCCGTGGTATTTTATTTCACTTTCGCTTCATCGGCTTGCCGCGTGCTGACTTTGATTGGATTACGGTAGTATTAAGAGTTGTTTGAAAATATTTCTATTTCGCCCCGGTTGAGATTCAAAAGGCAGTAGGGACAGCAAATTGAGTCCCGGTGGTGGGTGACAGCTCTGGGTGGAAAGTTATACACCTGTTTGGTATAACCGAAAATCGACGATTGATAGAAAGGATTTCAGAGCAATTCCGAGAAAATCAATTTAGCAGTGATGAATCTATCGAATCACAGTTAATCTCTCGCTGAGTGGAAGGAAGTATTAATGAAGTGGAAGGACAAGAATGCTGTTGGAAAAGCACTGTTGAATTGAGCTGACATTGACACTTCAAAAAAATAGACGTTCTCTGCTGTTGTGTCTCTTTTGGGATTCGATGAGCCCTATTTTATCTGGTATTGCTTTGCTACAACATGAGAAGCGAGAAGGACACAAATCGTGAATGTCATGTGACATGAAACGCCACTTATTCAGATATGGGTGTTAATAGCTGCTTGAGACAAACATACTGTAATTGGTGGTCGTGTGTATTAATTTTAACACAATTCCAATTAAACCAGCACAACGTAGAGCTTGTCGAGGTGGGAATAGCAAGAATAGGAGAAATGAAAGTTTATAGGCTTCCATTAAAATTCATTTAGATTACTTCAGAAGGAGTCAAAACTGGAGGAAATCAGTACCAGCCCTTTTGCATAACTCGATGGAACCGGAAACATTGAAGATTTTCAACTGAACTCAGTTTCTCAGCGACGAATGACTCGATTTTCAGAAACTTATAGGGCAAAGTGCCTATTGTAGTCCAACTGGGGAGGTTGCCTCACTATTTGATTAATTTTACAGCCAAATCCATGGAGTTTGTGTAAATTGGCATCAACATATTTTCTTCGTCCTTAAGAACCAATACATTAACAAAAATAGCATAAAACGTAAACGTAAGCCAATTATCGTTTTACTTTTTGAACTAATGCGTTGAAAAAACAAGCAGATAAAGAGATGGTATAACGAAAATAGCCTGATTATCCTAGTACTCCCGTTGATTACTACTGAAATGTATTTTGATCGGAGTTCTGGTGCGATCACACATGATACAAGAATTACTTTTTTACGTTGCATCATCTACTATCATGGTGTCTCTGGTATCACAGAAAAGAGAGAGTTGTTAGTAAATGTGCCAATAGCGTTATTATGCAATAATTGCTCTGGACATCCGGCTGCCAGGAATTTGGGAAATTTATAATTTATCGTATTAATACGTTTGGCCAAATAAGCAACTTGAACTCCGGATAGTAGTCTATGAGGAGCATTATTTATATTTTAATAAAACGGTAACGTTCTCTTTTCTACGGCGCGACGATTTTTTTGTGGTTTTTATCGCATCGGTACTGATTTTACCCGGCGAGAGTTTGAATAAAATGAGAAATCTTATGCAAGAGGTATTTGTGTGTGTCTCTCATTTTTTTGTGTCAGGTACCATTCTTATAGATACTTGTTATTGCACATGTATAATGGCTTCGTAGTTGGAGGGGCTTTTATTTATTTACTAGCTCTAACCCGGTGCACTTCGCTACACCCATCAGGACTGAACGAAATATTTTAAAAATACTAAAAATAACAAATATTGTTTCTCGCGGATAGACAATGTTCTTAGTTTGACCGTCTGGATCACAATTAAATTAATTGCTCTGTTTTCCTACACGCAATCGTTTGAAATTCCTTGGTATCATTCGAATTCGAGGTAGCAGTACATCTGCTCCTTTATATTTTCTAGTTACAACGGTCACTTAAATGAAATTTTTCAACCAAAGCACAGTTGTGGTGGGTCGATGTTGCGCAGTAACTAATATAATAGGCACACAAAGTTTCAATTGCAACACATGCGGAGCACAATGTTGCAAAACGACGTTTTCACGATCAAAATTCAATAACTCCTGAATCATTGGTTTAGGAGAATGGATTTTTTCGAAGAAGTTTCTAGATAAAAAATATAGATGCATCTTTTGTTATAATGAATTGAGTGAGTAATCCTCTAAAAGTGAGATAGAAAATTTATTTCCCCATATAATTTTACTAGAAGCTCGCTGTCTTCAGTAAAGTTCTAGAAAATATTGTGAAAAACTTTACTGAAGATACTAAAGCTCTATATAGTAACTGTAGCGAGATATGTAGGTTTACTTGGGATAGACCCCTTAAAACAGTTTTTCGAATATAACTTTTTACGATTACTTTTTATTATTAAAAGTGTCTTCTATAAAGTTGTTAAAAGCGATAAAATACACATTTTTTATAACAACGATGAATCTGTAGCTCTCGAAACAACAAAGTTATTTTCAATTTTCGAATATTTTAGGTCAATTTACACCTTAAGCAACTTCCTTAATCGCAAAAAAACTTTTTTCTTTCGATTAAATATAAAAACCCTGGTCTGACGGAGACTGCTGGGTAGGTTACATATAAAATCAATACTCCTGAAAGCATGGTAGATCGACTGAATTAAATAATTCAGCACGATAATCCATAGATTTATATGCGTAACAGAATTTCCATCGATTTTATTTTGGATGGACTAGTGTATGAAATTGAAGTCAATATACGCAATCGATTAATTCTTCAACGGATTGTATTATTTTACAAAATCATGTGGAAATGTGGTCGAATTTATTGTTGCATCGATTACCATTTTTCCAATTCATATATCTAACTTTTTTGGCGAATTGACCTGCGAAGGTGACTATAAGAATCATTCAATAAAAGAATGCACATATAGTGAAAAGTTCTGTTTTCGAAACATATTTCCAATGATACGAAGACATAACGGAGTGTTGGTGGACGTGGGTAAAGTTAATTCATAAAAATTGGCGCATTTATAAAAATATTTTAGCGATACAGAGAGTGTTAGTATATTCATTCACTTTCCATATAATCACTGCACAATTGAATAATATTACTTCAAATATCATAGCAGAATACTGAAAATTGAGCCAGTGACAGAGAATCTCTACAGGTATCTCGTTGAAAACTTGCTTTGTGGTGTACATCATAAATCAAAATATATTGGACCAATCGCTTTCAAGGTTTGCACAGTTGTTCTACATATCCCCAGGTATTGATCGAAGCTTTTATTTTTTCTTCATATTTAAATTTTTCGTAGCATTCTGCATCTAAAAATGCAATTTTCGTTAAAAAAAAAATAATACTTATTTTTGTGAACAAAGTTATGAACTTTAATAATGTTATGATATGAAGGAGAACTGTGCAAAATTTCAAACAATTTGGTTCAGTAGATTTTGAGTTATGCTGTACATCGCATTTCTTCGAGGTGTCTCCTGAAGATTCACTGTAACACACCCAATTTTCAATATTTTGCGGTGAACATTTATGAAAATATTGCTTAAATGTTGCATTATGGACTGAATAGACTAACACTCTCGGAATGGCCAATTTTTTTTTTTTGAGTGCGATATTTTTTTCAACAATAATCCTACCCCCTTAAGCAAGAACTGATCTCATCAGTAGGTGTCGACTAACGGGTAAAATTTGACAAAGATCGCCGACTACGCCACCAAATATACGATTGGTCCCTTTTATGGGTCATCGTGAATTCGTCCTATATAACAGTGTTGCATTCTTTCAGCATTTTGCTTACACCCGAATTTTGATTGATATTGTAACGTTTTTACGTATTTCAGGGCAGAGCTGTTCGTCCATCATCCAGCAATGTTGATTTAACTTCAGATGAAGCGATCGCCAGTACAATTTTCAATTTAATTTTCGACAAATTATTGCAATTCATCAGTATTATGCTGTCATTCGCGTAATAGATCTCTATCAAATAAATTCTTGCCATTCCATTTACGTGCTGGTAAACATACATGCAACAAAATTGTAGATTTTTGAAGTAATTGACAGATATTGCATCAGAAACCCTCCCTCTCCTTCAGATTCCGAAACCAACAATCATGTCCACCTTCTTGGTGGAAGAAATACTTATGCCAAATCCTATATAATATATGTATCTAAAAAAAGTTCTTCAGTAAACCCCCCCCCCCTCTCCTTTTCCTCGGCTAAGGTACTTCTCACCCTCCCCGTCGTGCACAAAAACCACCCCATGACCATCTCCTTAGTGTAAGAAATACTTATGTCAAAATTTTATTCATCGCTAATAATCACATTGAATGAATAGATAAGGTTTTCTTCAGAACTCTCTTCTCCCCCCCCCCTTTCGTGGTCCACTCCTATCAACCATTGGCTCAGTGGGAGAAATACATATGTCAAAGACTAATAAATTTGGAGATATAAATAATTCTTCGCCTAAAAAACACCCCCCCCCCTTAAACTCAGTGTACCCCCCTCCCCTTCCCAAAAAAACCATGCCATGAATATTAGAGATGGTCGGGTTCGGTTTTTTTGACCCGAAACCCGGACCCGACCCGAACCCGACGGTTCGGGTTCGGGTTCTGTAAATTTAAGCTTCTCGGGTTCGGGTCGGGTTCCGGGTTTTCAAATTTGAAATTCTCGGGTTCGGGTCGGGTCCGGGTTTATGAAATCTTGGACTTTCGGGCTCGGGTCGGGTTCGGGTTTTTTCAAATTAGAAATTATCGGGGTCGGGTCGGGTTCGGGTTTTGAATAAAACAAACCCATCCATTTCATGACACTGTTTGCGTCTAGACACAAAACGCAGTCTTTTTGTAGTAGTGAATTATACTTCGTAATACGAATGGATGATACATATAACCGTACCAAATGTTAGCACCTCTGAATCGCTAGAATTCGTCGTATTTTTTGGTGCTCAAATATTGTATTTTTTCATTCTTGCATAAAATTCCGTTTCTTCAGATTCAGAATTTATCGGAAAATATCGATTCAACTTTCTATAATGGAATATAAATTTCGACAGGTACTTTAAAACCGATACTTAGGCCGCGGCGACTTTTTCTCTACGTAAACGGTTTTGGGGGGTACATTTGTACCCCAGAGCTAAAGTCTCTCTAGTATGTCTAATTTTTATTAAATTTATAATTAAATTGCATAGTTTTATTCTAAAATCATTCGTAAAGTAACCTGTTTAAAAATATTGACTATTTAAGTATGTAATATTTCATTTTATATAGAACAAGTCTTTAAAATACGTCAAAATTCCCTTGTTTCTTCATATTGCTATAACTCCGGTAGTTTCAAATCGATTTTAACCATTTATACGACGTTGTAAAGCTTATTAAATTTCCTTTTGGAAATTTTTTTTCAAAAACCGATCAAAAAGTATATTTATTCCGATGCTTTTTTGAAAACCAAACGCCAACACAAATGTTAAAAATACAGCAATGTGCAGTAACAGAGATGAAACAGGAAGGCGTCGAAGGAATAAGTAGAGCCGGTGCATTGTACGTGTATATAAAGTAAGTATGTCCCAGAGCCTGGGCTGCAGAAGATAACGAATCGAATGATGCGTCTTGCATAGTATATACAAATCATATTCACGAATGTGTTTTGACTCTTTCATCCGCAAAAGAAAAAATTACGATACCGATCCAAACGCATTTTCTAGTTACTTTGCTATAGTGCTTTGTTATACCAAATAACAGATACTATTATTCAGCAGAGTTGGAACTTATACAATTTTACACAAGTTTCTCGCTTACTATGTATCGATATTTTGCTTTTAAAAAAATATATAATTTTTTTTTAATTATGTACACATGACAAAACACTAACGCTAACGGTTTTGTGGGGTACATTTGCACCCCAAACAAACTTTAAGCAAACACTGTTAAATTGGTCAAATGAAACAAATAGTTTGTACCTGCCTTCACGGAAGTTTAATAATCAAATTGGTTTATGATAAAGATTTCTTGCAATTAAAATAAACTGTAACGGAAAAATAAGGATTTGGACTTACAAATTTGGTGGTACTTTGGTGTCATTATGGCGGCTCAAATTTAAAAAGGACACATTATTGTTTTTAAATCAGATAGTTTAGGCCAAATTTATTTTCTAGAGACTATATTTGTTCCATCAGACCTAAACCTAGCTTCACTTCCGCCAGGTTTCGTTGTTCATGACACTCATATGGTGATGGGATAATACCACCATTATCAAATCAGTGGTACATATATCATACAAGCACTTTCTGTCAGATTGTTCCCGGGCTGAGCTGTTGCATGATCCGGATTCCTTCATGAAAATACATGTATTTCCACGAATTTAACGAAATGATCGCAAAAATTTTGTGTATTCTGTTGAAGCCATTACCGGATTTTTAAAAGTTTGGAGTCGTTCCGAGAGCTCCATTGGAGATAACGAAGCATCTCTATTGGCACGCATACCGTATAATCTGAAGCATAAAATAACTTAGATACCCAATCATAGATCGTCCTAACGCTAATGATGGGACATCAAGAACACGTCAGAAAATGATTGATACCCTTCGATACAGGTTTGACCGTTCAAACCAGTAACGTGGGTGACGTCATGTAAACTGTCGAATACGAATTGCCAATTGCCATAGCTTAATTTAATACATGTAATAAATTATACGAAACTGCCTTGCAGGAATGGTTTCTGATAAAAAATCAGAAATTTTGGTTAATTACGACGTGCAAGGTTGTTGGAAACTGTGACCATTAAGCTTTCTGTTTCCCCATGAGTTGGCCGCCGATTTAACTTAATTTCCGGTTAAGATATCAACGATTTATCTCAGCACGTTACAAATTTGACGTTCAATAATAGTAAATATAAATGCGTATTCTACTCGGCAGTGATTTGTTTTTCCATATGCAGATATAACTCAATGCGTATGGTGCTACCTCAGATTCGAGTGATTCTACTATTCTTAGATGAGTCAAGGGTCCAGGTCGGGTGCCTAGAATTAAAAATCTTCGAGATCTTTGGTTAATTCTCCGTATTAGCAAGTTGGATTCGGATCGGGCTTCTCAAATTTTAAATTTTCGGGTTCGGGTCGGGTTCGGGTTTTCAAATTTTAAAATTCTCGGGTCGGGTTTTACAAAATTTTTATTCTCGGGTACGGGTCGGGTTCGGGTTTTAAAGTTTTAAAATGTTCGGGCTCGGGTCGGGTTTTTAAATTTTCATGCGCTCGTGTTCGGGTCGGCTTCGGGTTCGAAAAAATTGAAACCCGACCATCTCTAATGAATATCTTCTTGGGGGAAAGAATACGTATACCAAATTTCATCAAGATCGGACTTGTAGTTTAGAAGTAGTTAGCGGACATACATACAAACATACATTGATTTTTATAGATATAGGTTTTACTCAAAACAATAGCACCAGCGTAACATACAGAGAGAAGTGTTGTAACGTCACGAAAGTTAAAAGATGCTTAATAAGAAACAAAACAATAAAAAATATATTTAATGACACCTAGTTATGCGTCTGCTATTTAGAAATACATCATAGAAGATTTGTTCTTGTAAAAAAATTTATAGACCAGATATTTCGACTTTTATGGAAATACGTTGAAAGTTCTAATTTGTGACGCGTTGTAACGTCACGTTACATTATCAGTTATAAAACAATCCTTTTCCAGTATATTCAGTTTATGTTTATTGAATCTTTAGTGAAATTTTGTCTACTTTCCGAATCTGTAATAAGTTTTGATGTAGGCGTTCATTTGATAAGTTATAACATATTTATGGAATGAAGAATCGCCAAATCGTTGTAACGTCACGAAAGAATGTGTCATTTGAACTCTACCAAAATGCGCAATAGTTAAGTCACATGTGCTCAATGTGATTCTGACTAGGAAGTGTCATAAAATGTTAGAATATGCATCCAATACCATGTTTCAGGTTGTTAAAGGCTCAGAAATATAGTCCTAAACTGTAAGCCTTCATTGTGACGGCGCTGGTGGTTAGGTGGTAAGCGTGACCGCCACTCATTCCAGTTGGTCTGGGTTCAATCCCAACCGAGGTCGTTGAGATTTTTGTGAGATGAAAAAATCAGTGGTTCTTCTCTCGGAAGGGAAGTAAAGCCGTTGGTCTCCGGTCCATAAGTTGATGGATCGATATCTAGTCCAGATAGTGGAATCACCTCTCTGGCGTCGGTAATGAGGAAGTAGAATCCAACTTCTATACTTACTAACAAATATCCTCCTCCCGTGATACTTGTGGAGTGCTCTGTAGTATATACGGCCTCTAAGAAGAGCAAGTATCGGACTAACATTCCTTCACTTTCCTTCCGCGATCTACGTTCGATAACGGAGTAGCACGCTCAAGGTCAAACTAAACTGTTAGTCTTCATTGATCCTACTTTATACTTTCATTTTTATTGTGAAGGTTCCTGTAGTTGGCTCACAACCGCGAACAAAACTTTGTTCGGCAAAAAATCAAGTTCTTAGAAAATTGCTCATAACTTTATTTCAAATTGAATCAAATTACGTTCTTAGGCGATAAGTAAGGTATTTGTCACACTTTTCGAACGGTATATTGAACTTAGCATACATCAGATCGAACCGAATTGTACGGACTAAAACATAACCACAACCAAGACTCTCCCCTACTCGAAGAATTTGATTACGATTTCTTACCAACTTTAGAATCCTTACAATCTCTCGAGAAGTATACCAACAAATTATTTTCATCGATCTCAATTGCTCTATAGTGCAAAAACTATCTAGGACATTCAGCATCACATCCCCCATACTTAGTTGCCCATTCTTCCAGTCAGTTCGTGCTGCACAACACATTTATTCGCTCGTTCATTCTCATCAGCTTCCATAGTGTACTGGAAGAAAAACTGTGAACAGATCGCGATATTCGAGTAAATAAATTACATTTTCCAATACCCCAGCTCTGTCGACCTAGAAAGTGACGACAACTACTGGCTGGTAATGTAATACAAAGTCTGACAGAAGCACCTCCGATAAGAAAAAGTTTTCCGATACCCGTCCGTGCAATGCCCTGCCGGCACCAAGGGTTTGTTGCTCCGAAGGTCGGAGGAGCTGGTGTTCGGTTACAATGACGCAAACAATAACATCATCAAAGTGCAGTTACAGTCCCTTTCCCGCTTGCATTTGGTATACAAGTTCAGATAACTTCTTCGAACTTGGCAGCTTCGAGTTTCGGAGAAACAAATTACACAACCAGAGTGCGGTCTATTTGCCGATGGCCAGTCTGCAGGACACTTTCTGCCGGGCGATTGAATGTGCAGCCAAAGTCACGAAGACACGACACCGAATCTGGAAATTGGGAAAATGCAATTATTTAGGGAATGAAACACCCAAACGAGAGCTGCACGCGCTACAGAGGAAACTTTTCAAGAAATATAATTTGATTTGTTCAAGGTGTGTGCCCTGAATAAATTGATTGTCAAGGGACGTCCCATCAGATTAAAACTCGGTGGAACGGGTTTTTGTTTTCTGTAAGTGAAAGTTGGTCGTCGGAAATTTGAATCTTCATGAGTAACGTGAATTACCAATACATAGAATCTATGGATATGATTTGTTACTCGCTTACACGCATAAATGGTTTCGTATGATAGACTAAACATGCTTATTTTAACCTTCCGGAAGTCGCGCTATTGCACTGAGTGCGCGCTGCGCTGAAAATCTAGCGAAATCGTCTTAGGGCACCAGCGGCTGCTCGTTCAGTGAGCCATAAGCGCGACTTCCGAAGGGTTAAATTGAAAAATTTATTCTACCCATTCCTACTGGTGCTCTGCTAGTAACTCACATCTACAATGGGAGGCAACAAATTACTGTTTCCTACACCCAAAACGATGGCCGATTAGAATTGCTGACAAAAAATAGTTTCATTTCATATCAAACTTTGACTTTCCTGTGTATGTTGGCCCACTAAACACGAAAATCATAATTGAACAAAAATAAATTAGGATATTCACAATAATTTGGAAAGTAATGTGAAGGACGTAACCGCAATCAAGTAGAATACATGCACCAAACAATCGGCTTGGGTAATCCACATTGATACTCCGTATACGATCATTGAGCAATATACCCCTCTACTTACTATAGGGGCTATTATCGAAGGCACCTTTCGATTACCGGTAGTATCAATCTACGTGCCGAGCCATGGAGGTTTTGAAACCAAACAGGCAGGAAACTTTAATGCACATCCCTAGTAACAATTGAGGTTTTATTATAGTTTTATAGCAACTCATAAAACTTAGATTGCACTTGTAGCGTGCTATAAAACTTAAGTTGTTACTTGGGATCACACGGCGTGGGGATTCAATCGTGATGACGCTAGAGGTAAATCAATAATGCACGTTGCGGCGGAGAAAGGACTGATAGTAATGAACGACGGACCCTTTTGCCGAGGAGCCACTGCCACGGCTATTGATGTCACACTCTGCACTAGCGAATTAATCAATGCCTTGAACTGGAGAAGACATTCCGACCCAATGGGTAGCGACCCCGCCACAACGAGAAGTAGAAGATGGCAGTACCAGGACGCGAACTGGGAGGCTTGGAACGAATCACACGCGATGTAGAGTACTCTGTAGTGAAGTTGATAGAAAGAATAGTTAGTGCAACAGAAGAAAATATCCCGAGGTCAAGCACTAAAGCGGGCTGACGCGCAGTTCACTGGTGGAACTCCGAAACGCGAACAGCTATCAGGGAGCGTCGAAAAACACTGAGAAAGCTCAGGAAGACACCACCAAATCATCCGAAAATAGCAGAACTGTTGGGCGCATTCCAAGCTGCCCGAAATAACTATCGCAAAGTGATTTGGGAAGCCAAAAACCGAAGTTGGGAACAGTTCATAGATGGTATCGACAGTAGAACCCCTGTACATGAGCTATGGCGTCGGGTAAACGCACTTAGCGGTAAGCCCAGAACCGTCGGGTATTTAATTGCGATCGGTGACTCCGTGACTGACGACCGCACTAGGATATCGGACGAAATCGGTCACTACTTTGAGAGTTTATCAGCAGCTAGGAACTACAGTAAAAGTTTCCTGGGAATCAGGGCCAGGAGTAAAGCAAACCCGGCCGTATACGAAGACGACAGAGATTTGAATGTATAGAATAAGCCATTTACGATGGAGGAACTATTGTTAGCTTTGGACAACGGACGAGGCACCTCATCCGGTCCAGATGAAATCGGATATCTTATGTTAAAACATCTCCCACTGTGAGTTAGAACCACCCTCCTGAACTCATTCTACAAGATCTGGTCCTCGAGCTCCTTCCCAGCAACACGGGAAAAAAGCATCGTTGTGTCAATACCAAAGCAAGTAATTACCGTTCAATCAGCCTAACCAGCTGTGCCGGAAAAGTATTCGAGCGAATGGTAAACCGCCGCCTTGCCGGAGTTCTAGAAGACCAAAATCTAATTGACTATCGACAATTCGCATTTCGGAAAGGAAAGGGAGCTGGTACTTAGTTAGTATCACTCGGAGAAACACTCGGCGCTGCCAGGCGATCAGGAGAACACGTGGATATCGCGGTTTTAGATCTATCCAAAGCAGGCATTGTAATTCTCTCTCACTCACGCGAGAAGCAGCTTATCCGATGTCCAGCTTTTCCGAGATAAGATGAGTCGCAAAATTCTCCGTCTCCACAAATAGCGTGAGAATGATTTTCCGGATAAAATTTATTTGACTTTTTCCTTCTCACCGGAGAAGGTGATAAAATTTAAATTTCGTGGAAATCAATAAAAACTTCAAAAAATACACTTAATTACAAAGAAAAGCGGCAAAGAAATATGATAGACTTGTTTTTTCGTGTTTTGGAATAACGACCGGAAAGCAGCGAGCGAAAAAAGGATTCCGTGATAAACTCATTCACTCATTCTCCGGCTGTTTTATTTATCCGGAGAATTAACACGTTGTATTTATCCGGAGAAGTTGTGTGAGTGCCAATAACTTTTCGTGTGAAAATGTGAGTTTTTATTGTCGCAGTAGCAAACTATCCGGACGCATTTACTCATATGAGTGATAAATGCAATGCCTGATCCAAAGCGTACAACCGGGTATGGCGAGAAGGTGTACTGAAGCAGCGGCATGAATGGGGCTTTACAGGGAACCTCATCAAATTCATACAAGGATATCTCACCAACCGAAGCTTCCAAGTGGCATTCGGTGGGATCCTGTCCGGGGTCTACCAAGAAGAAAATGGAGTTTCGCAAGGGTCCGTCTTAGCAGTAACCCGTTTTTTGATATCGATGAACTCGGTGTTCACATGCCTTCCCAAAGGAATGTGTATTCTTATATGCAGATGACATAGTCCTTCTGGTTACAGAAGCGACACCAGCTCGAGTATGAGTACAAATGCAAAGTGCAGTTCGATACGTCGCTAAATGGGCACTTTGCATTCGTATTCGTACTCGGACTGGTGTCGCTCCTGTAACCAGAAGGACTATGTCATCTGCATATAAGAATACATTTTCCTTTTGTCAGTCGGTTTCAGCATGGCTACTGAAAAATGTTGCGTTTCCCACATATGCGACGAAAGGCATCATCCGTGGATCCGCCCAGTTACTGTAAATGACATAGAGATTCCATATAGAATGGAACCAAAGATCCTGGGAATAATACTAGACCGGTGGATGACATTCGCCACACACTTCCGACGGATTAAAGAAGAGACGCAGGGCAGACAACCGTCACCAAACCAGCAACCACCGAACAATCCAAAAAGTTGGAAACAGTATCTTTACTAGTAATTTTTGTATGGAATCGAGTTAACCTGTCGCGCAAGCCCATTGTTAGTGCAGATCCTAGCTCCCGTCTACAACGATATTACGCGAAACGCCGCCGGTTTACTTCCTAGCTCTCCGATTCTATCTCGTCGCTGTTGTGCTATCTTATGACAAACGCCATTTTGGGGTAAACTGAGTTAGATATGCCACATTACTTGTCTGAAAAATCTCTACCAAGTGGCGTTTTCAGAATTTTGAAATTCTACTTGGTTAGTATCTATATAGCGAGAAACATGATGAGAAATTGTGAGTTTTTTGCTTCAAATCACTGTATCTAGGGATTTGCTCAAGTTATATTGAAATTTTACTTGTTTTTATTTGTAAAATTGTCTGAGGAACACAACGGCATAAAAATTTTCAAAAGAAAAATACACTAGTTGTGAGAAAAACACAGTTTTAGTTTTAAACTGGAAATACAGCAAATGTGGCAACACTGTAATCAAAAATAACTATTTTTCTAGATTCCCTGACTCATTTCCTTTAAATGCATCTCGCCGATTGTTTATCGACCAAATGAACCCAAAGATAGGAATAAAAGTTAAAAATTGATGATTTTTTTCTATGGAAAATTTTCCATGCATCGTGCACGTCATACAAAATTTCCATATCAACTTTTGAATAGGGCTAATAAGATTTGTAAACAAACTTTTGTTTTGCTGATTTCTCTTAATTTATAATAATTTTAACACAGAAAACATTTGAAATTGATTCTACCAAGGGTAAAGATGTTGATTCATGTGCATTTTTCATGAAATTCAACTAGGCAGCGGAATAAGGAGCGAAATAAGTTTGTTTACCAAAATCTCATTAGCCCTTTTGAAGACTTAATATTGATTTGTCATCAATACACGCCTATGACATGTGTGAGTGCGACTTTTGTTTACATTCTTAATAAAAACTCGCAACATAGTCAACCGATCTTTGAAATATTTGAGAGATTAATCCAGAATAGATAGAAGTATCAACTGTCTTTTTTGAATTGTTCATACCATTTATAAGTTTCAAGATATTCAGACGGCGCCGGTGGTTGAGTGGTAAGCGTGACCGCCACTCATTCCAGTTGGCCTAGGTTCAATTCCAGCCGAGGTCGTTGAGATTTTTCTGAGGTGGTCACGTCTTCCTTCGGAAGAGAAGTAAAGCCGTTGATCCCCGGCCCATGAGTTGATGGATCGATAATCTAGTCCAGATAGTGAAGTCACCTCTCTGGCTTCGGTAAAGAAGAAGTAGAATCCAACTTCTATACTTACTAACAAATTCCCCTCCCGCTGTGGAGTGCGCAGTAGTATATACGGCCTCTAGCAAAAGCAAGTATCGGACTAACATCCCTTCCCTTTCCTTCTGCGATCTACGTTCGGGCCTGGCCGGTGCGAGTATTGATCAATAAACACTTTAGGATTACCAGGAGTTGCACATTGAAAGATGTTTCGCTACTCCCAGGCATAATTCTCGACAAACATGTCAATTGGTCCTATCTGCTACGTTATATGTGGAGGTACTGCAAAAATTGTTTAGGTTAGGTTCATTTCAATTTCCTTCCTTACAGGACAATGCTGTGCGAGGATTTCCTCTCGAAAGAATGGGTTGTCTGCAGTGATGTACCGATGGGAAAAATTCCATCTTCCCGGGTTTTTATTTTTGGGTTTTAACCGGGTTTTTTCCCAAATCATTTTAACCCAGACGAAATATGGGTTTTTTCGTTTTATCGAATGTATGATGTTCATTTAATGTTTTTAACCTTTCGGCAGTCGCGCTAGTGCACTGAGAGCACGCTGCTCTGAAAATTTAGCGAAATCGTCTTAGGGCACCAGCGGCTGCTCGTTCAGTGGGCCATAAGCGCGACTGCCAGAGGGTTAAAGAATCTTGCATTTACATTTGAGAGACCGGAAATAAAAGTCGCAAGGATAAAACATACTTTGTAGAACCCACTACAGATATCTTAGCATGTAAAAATCGAATATAAACATCAAGCGTAAAAATCGGACAGTGATCCTTGAGCATGAGAACCGCTTAGAATATTCTCACTCGAAAAAGTCGGCAAGGATGAACCTTCAGTATAATTCGCGCACAGGAAATTCCGTACAACGTTACATTGAAGATTAAAAGTCGGATAAAGAAAAGTCCTTTGTAAGAACCGGATATACTTTTTTACGGTTTTTATTCTATAGGACATAATCGGAAAGCTCCTGTCCGATTTTGAAACTTGAAGTTCAAATCCAATTTTCACATTCTAGTATATTTATAACGGGTTTTACGAAGCATTTTCTGTTCCTGCAACTTTAGTTTAGGTCCATTCCATATTCCAACTAGTTTCATATAATACTGGGAACAATAGTCATTGTTACTCTGACTAGTGAGAATTAGAATAATCGTGTGATGCCCAAACTACTTTTATTCTGCTTGTTACTCATTTTAGGGGTTGCTATACCTTTAGCGAAATAAGGTATTCACACAAAATTAAGAAAATACCTATTTAGTTCGGTGAAAAGTAAAAGTGAGTAATATGCAGAAAGCGAGTGGCCTTGACGTTCGTCTTTAGTATGAACAGTAATCAGAACTCTCAAAAATCGTAATCCGAATTCTTTCGGCATCAACTACATCAGCAACAGTAGAAAAAATGTTTAGTACGTTTAGGTGGATTCACAGTAAGAAACGCAATCGACTTAGCCCAAAACGTGTTGAAAAGTTTTATTACTTATTTAACCACAATATTTGTAAAAAATGTTGGATCACTGCTATAACAATGATTAAATCGAGGAAAACCATTCAGAATTAATATACATGCAAAACTTTATGACAATAATGCTCATAAATTAAATAAAAATGTTTGGATAACAATACATTAATGTTCAATTACTAAAATATCAAAAAATTGCAAAAAACCCAATCTTCCCGCGAAAAAACCGTTTTAACCGGGAAAAAGCCTTGGGTTTTTCCCCCAACATTATAAAAACCCGATTTGGTACATCACTGGTTGTCTGGCAATAAGAAGAGACAGCAACAAACGCAATTGATCTGTTATACTGTAGGTCTCTGATGGAGGGTCGTACTGGTGCTGGTGAGTGCTGTCGTAAAATGAAATTGAAACAGTCTCATTCGCTATGTAGATATTGTACTGTAATCAATCTGTAATCTTCGCGATTAAGTGCAGGCTACAATCGGCCCTTCAACAGAGTTTATCCGGCAAAGTTATAAACTAAATAGTTTTCTGCCATTTAATGTAGAACAGAGCCGATCAAGGAAACAAATCTAATATTACATCCTTCTTAGCAAAGAAAATATTTGTAGTTCTGAGAAAATTTTATTAGGAGAAAACTATAACTAATTTGTGTTTAAACCCTACTTTCCCCTGAAGATGAAGGGGTATGCCTTCGAAACGTTGCACTATGGGGAGGCATGTAACCAAAAATTGAAAACTATATCAACTCCAATTTAATACAATGACTTAACTGGGCTTTATGGATGAAAGTTTTGAAAAGAAACATTCCACGAATGTTTTTGAAGACTCTTCGTATCTCAATTGCATTTTGAATGAAACATATGTTCAAACCCGTTATTTCAAAACTAGGGACCCCTGGTTTGTGATTATATAATTCAAAATTCATATTCTTTGTATTGGTATAAATTTTAATGAAAAATAACGGATAAAAGTCCAAAAATATCTACAAATTCGATCCGGGAAAAAGTCTCCAAAGACTCATGAACTCTCGATGGGGGATGCAAGTATAATATATCTTCTAACTTAAAGCGAAGGTTTCAGTTGCTTATACAACATGCATTGAACAGATGTTATATACACTACCATGTAGCAACAAATTACACTGATTTGTACTGTATTTGTACCGTAAACTCAAATGTACCATTTTCATGATCAATGTGGGCAAAAACATATTTATTTGTAAAAACATTAAAACTTGTAATTTCAAGAAAGTTCATGTTTTAAAAGCAGTTTTTATGTATAGGGACAGTGGATACTTGTTTTTCCAAGAATTCAAATACCTATACTGATAATTTGAACCATTTCTTTTCCATGGTATTGGTTTGTACAGGAATAAACTCAATAATCCATATCTCCGGAGCGAGAATTCCGAATGAAATGATTCGCAGGCTATATAGATTACTGGAAAGAGACTACACGGCTTTTGTACTATCGAGAACAATACATACAATCGCTGATATACAAATTCTAGTGAGTAATTCTCCCAAAAGTAATTGTGGAAACCAGGAGCGGATCCAGAAAAAAATTTCGGAGGGGGTCTGAAATTTCGATTTTGAAATATTCAGTGTACAAAACGTAATATATAATAACCTCAAGTAAGTTTTGGTGGTTATATCTGATTTAGAATGATTTTGAGCTTAGAGCGAATTTAAAAGAGAAATTATTTTAAAATTTCTTAACAAGTTAAAAAATTCGGAGGGGGTCCGGACCCCCAGGACCCTCCCCCTGGATCCGCCACTGGTGGAAACCATACACACCAAAAAATAATTAAATTTAAACGACATGTAAATCAATACGAATGTAAACAAACAACGATTGAATCAAAAATTTGATTGAAAATTACGTTAAAATCAATTGGAGCATCAAACAGCATAGGGTAAGGTGGGGCAAATCCGACCGTTGGGTAAACCCGACCCCCCTCTGTTACCGAAAATCAGAAGCACTACGCGAACTAATATCAATGTTGTCGTGTAGAGCATCGAAAATAATCATAATGGTGGTATGACAGCATTTTATTAGTCTACATTGAGGTGATCATACGACAAAAAGTGTGTTTTTACAACTTTTGATTTGACTTTTGTGCATCATTGACTACAGGATATTTCTGATTATTAAAGTGATTGCATAATAAATGTAAGTGGATTTAAATTCTTTGATTTAAGTCCTAAAAAGTGCATAGGTGAATTTAGTTCAACCTTTTTCATAATTTTTTAAATTGCATCGTATTGAAAAATGACGCGGTGGGGTAAATCCGACCTCTAAATATTGGGGTAAATCCGACCGCTTTTTTGCTAAGAAAATTTTTATTTATCAAATTGAAATATATTTTTGTTGTTATTATTTAATATTTTTATGCAAAATGGTTCATAATAACAAACGAAAGACACAAAAACGTGATGATTATAGTATTCGTCGAGCAATTGCTCCGATGCACATGGGAATATCATTACGTGCTACTGCTCGTGATTTTAGCATTCCAGGATTGACATTGAACTCCATTTTCTTCATGTTACAATTCAATAACACAACATTCATTGATTTATCATTGAAAAACCATAAAATTTGAATAATATCTGCACTAAGTCAACCAAAAACATAGGGGGTCGGGTTTACCCCACCATTTTTGAAAACAGCAAAAATGAACATTTTTGTAAAACGCTTGTATCTCAAGATATTCCCAAGATCCAAATGAAATGCTATATACCGAAAGTTGCCCAGGAGTCTAACCTTTAATTTGGTATATAAAACGACTTGATCCGATGTAAAATGAGCATTTTAGAGATGCCTCCCGCAAAGTTGTTGATAATATGTTGATGATAATCATTACATATTTTTAAACGCAACACATTTTTTTCAAGTTTAATATTTTTTAACCATTTACTGATGTATGGAGAACAAGATTGGATGGCTTTACCTAAAATTCTCCGCTTCCAGTTATTTTTCCAAAAATGATTTCAAATTGAAGTCCGTTTTCGTATTCCGGGGTGACTTTGATAACCTGCATGTTTACCCACATTAAGTTATTGATGTCAATGTTTTTCATTCAAATGTTTGTTTAAACTAATTCTAGAAAGATACTCATTGTTAAATAGATGTTAATTGGTATTATACAAAGTATTTCAATATACTGTAAAATTTGAGTAAGCAAAATTCGTATAATTTGTGTCCAACTAGAATAAAAGATTCAGAAAACTTTAAAAAATGCTAAAATTGTTTTGTTTCAGTGTTTTATCAATGTACAAAAAGTTTCATCCATTTTAACACGTTGGAATATTGAACAATAAAAAAAAGTTGCGAATTTTAGCTTAAAATAATTTGAAATAATTGACAACTAGTTTCACAAAAAAATTCATTTAAAATAAGCAAACTCTAAATAATAAATAAAAACTCGCTTGTAATTTATTACTCTTGTTCAAATCTGAGATTTATTTGTTTTATAAAAAATAGACACATTACGAAGCTTCACAAAAATAACGTAAAGTCAAATTTCGATTTTTTGTAGTTTTTGTACCCAAAAACCGAACAATATACTCAAAAAGTATAACAAATCAGTATTTTATAAGTTTAGAGTTAAAAATCATTTCAAATTCAAATGATTCTGTGGACTATTCTGGTTTAATAAGCGATCTACGAAAAAAGTTTGAAGTGATCAAAGTCACCCCGATGATCAAAGTCAGCCAGGTTTACGGTACCTAGTACACAATTTTATTTCAATTCAATTCAAATATACACCATTAATAGCTTGAATTGAGACATTCACCAAAAACGTACACGCCGCACTAGCTATTTACCAAAGACCGCTCTAAGGTTGCCAGCAAATTTTTAGTGGAACTAGTACTAGGGTAAAGTGCCTATTTTTACTAATCAGGGTGTCTCACTAATTTATTAATTTCTCGTCCTACAATCAATGGAATGCCTAAAAATTGACATCAACAGCTTTGCTTCATTGTTAAGAACCAATATAGTAACACAAATGCGCTGAAAACAGTGAAATTCTCGTGTTTGAGCGCAACGAAAACTCGAATCGAGTGCCCCTATTGTTGCGCTACCATTTGACTCATTGCATTGAACAAAGATGGCAGGCACTGCTCTAACCAACGGCTTCAAATAAGTAGGGTGTTAATAGAAGCATGACCAAAATGGGCTCATCACCCTAGCTATGGGGTACGATATTGTATTGCACAAGTATGAGGTTGGTTGAACACTAATTTATCATTTGGGAGTTTTTCACTCACAGTTCGAGAGCAAAAAAAACAGATGCATTTCGCTACCAAAGATTCGTTTTGGGTGTCCTACTATAGCACAAAATTTGCAGTTAACCCTTTCATGCCCAACTTTTTTCTAGTGCATGTAGGGTTTCAAAAATATTTTTCCTTGAAAACGGTGAGATCATGAAACACATGAAAAGTCTATTTTCATAAAGATAGGTGCTTCCCTTGCAGTGCTAGAAGCTGCCCAATTTTTACCTTCCAATGCTCAATACAATTCTTCAAGAATATTTACAATAGTCCAATTGCATGGAAAACGTAGCCAAAGACAGTCTCAATTGATAAGTTTTATCAGTTTTCAATAACATTGCACCACAACGAAGATATATGAAAAAATCATTTTTCAATGTCAACGTAAACTGTCCCTGTCCATCGGAATCCAATCAAACTAATTGCAATAACTTCGCTTCTAGAGCTGATCCATGTTACTGTTATTACTCAAATGAAAAGCAACTGTCACATTCATTAGCCTTATTTGTTTTTGTCAGAAAATCTGGCCTCAATCAAAAGTTATAGCTGTTTAAAAACATTGTTGGGCATGAATGGGTTAACGACCGCGGTATTGGATAGAAGAATCGCATTTTGATCAATTCCACTCTTGGAATGAATAAAGACAGTGTTTTCTTTGTTCTTTTTTCTTAAGATAAAACACACTAAATAAAAGACACCTAGCTGTTATTCAGTTTTCTCACTTGTACTTCTGATTCAGGCAGGACTTTCAAGAGACACTAAGACCTTCAAGATAGTCCTACCAACGGAAAGTGTTTTTAGTCGTCTTTTCAACCATATTGCTAACATTTTCCAAAATCAATTGCCTTGAGGGCAGTTTATCACTAGTATGTGGATAACTTTAGTAATTAATACTATTTTTGTAATGCTTCATTCAATACACAAAAAAATAATGAAATTTACTGCTAATATTCGATAGCAAATGAAACGCGTAGAATCGATGAAAACCGGTAGTTTCAAAATATGACAACTCTGAAACCAAACCGAACACGCCAACTTTGGGTGTATGCACTTGTTTCGCTAACTGCACCGTCAGCATCATTGGTGGCTTTCGGATGAATCACTTTATCTTTTTAATTTGACGTCGAGAGGACAAATAAGAACGTTATTAGGTTATCCACTAACCGAGGCAGTGATACCCCGGTACCGGTACGTGGCGGTTGGAGGTCTTCCTTCGTCCGTTAGTTCGTCGTTCGCCAGTTAAATTAAATCTTTCTACAGTGGAGGGAAACTGGGCGACAATGCGCCATCTAGTCGATGCATGTGATAACTACGATAGATTTAATTGTATGCATTGCAGTGTAACAGTCCCATCTGGTAGCCCTTCAGGAAATTCGAAAACGCAGTATGGGAGAAGTGAAATCGAGTGCTGAGGCAAACTATTTACACATTTCACTGATCAGTTTATTTGCATATTTTCAATTCGCTTGCCAAGCGCCATAAACCCTGACTACTCAAGTTGATGAGAATCTTAACTGAACTGTACTCCATAGTAGCAGCACTTTATTGCCTGGTTGATGGTTGGAACGAGTTTCTGTTACTCAACCAATTACGCAGTTTGCTGTGAACGGTTTTTTTAATGTGGTGTAATCAATTGTTGTTCCTGCCAACCATAAACTTATTTAGATTGACGTTTTCAAAGATTTTAGCAGACTCTGTACTTTGTATTGATAAGTTCAAGTACGATATGAATTAAAAGAAGAAATGATTTACTCACCTCAAAATCACACACACGCACGCTCGCCTGCACGATTCACGCTCCTAGTTGGTAGTTTAAAATAGGTACTTCTAGCTCAACCTAATCCTCAGTCTAGAGTATTTCGGGCAGTTTGGTATCCCCGCAGGTACCGTCGTTGATCAGTATTAGCGATTGCAGCTTCGGATTGCTGCTACTCCGAAGATTATTCGCCGTAGAAACACCCAATGTGAGACCTCCATTTCCCACGCCGTTGGTAGCTGTAGGTAACTGAGGTGCTTTGCTGCCAGCATCACCCGGTAATAGTACCTCGAAGGGAGTCTCAAGGACACCGGAAGGAAGAAGAATAGTTTCCTGATTCTGAATCGAGGGCAGCAAGGGTGGACTATGTGTCAACATCGCCGGTGGTACGATCTCGGAGAGCAGGATTGAGTCCACGGTTTGTTTGGCGGACTCGCTAGTTGTGGTCGTTGTAGTCGTGGTATTGGGTGAACGACTCGCCAATGGAGCCAACATTTGGGCGTTGGGAATAAGAGTTTCCTGAACGGTGTCGTTGTTTCCATTGCAGTTACGGTGCTCCGAACGCCGCATACTGACAGCGCTGCGACCGCGGGACGGGTCAAAGCAGGGTAGGACCTGTTTGAACTCCTTACGAAAGTTTTCGTTTAGCCATGCGTACAGAAACGGATTGTAGCAGGTTGAACTCATGGCTGTAAGATGGGCGATGAAAAACAGCAGATTGTAGAAGGGCCACGAGTTGATGCTCGAGTAAAAGTCGTTGCATATGTTGACGAGGTTCAGAGGAAGCCAAGAAATACCGAATATGGCGACCATGGCTATCAGCATCCGATTGGTGCGCTTTTTACGATCCCGTTCGGCTTCCTCACGTCGGGTGGTTTTCGTACCAGGCTTTGTACGGGCTCTATCATTCAGTCTAATTGACACCGATATGTAGCAAAAGGCCATTATGAAGAATGGTAGACCGAACTGTTGGATTGAGGTGACTGTCGAGAAAATCATTCGTAAATTCTCCGTAGGCCACATTTCTTCGCAATACAATGGATGACCTTCGTGTAGCGTATGATTCACAATAGAACTATTCGTGTCGTCGTGAAGCCGCATATACCAACCGTACGGAAGGGTCAGCATCAAGGAGAAAATCCATATGGTTATGATGATCGTGATACAGGTTGATAATTTCATTCGAGGATGAAAAGGGAAAATTATCACAAAGAATCTATCTATCGCTATGGAGGTCAAGGTAAGGGTCGATATGTACACACTGCAGCCTTGTGCCAACGGGACAGTGTGGCAAATGAGTGCTCCAAAAACCCACTGACCAAGGAATGTGTACAAAGGAGTAAACGGAACGGCTAGCACACACAGGAGAATATCCGAAAGCGCTAGATTTGTGATAAACAGGTTTGTCACAGATTGCATGGCCTTGTTTCGAAAGACCACGTAGCACACTAGAACATTTCCGAATATTCCAAGAATGAATATACTGGAATACAGTATGCAGAACACCATCTGAACATACTTGTTAGATATAACGATATCGCTCGAGGCCACTGCTTGTCCGGTACTGTTTGGTTCCAATTCGACACCGCTTAGCGTTTCGTTAATAGTCGTGCTGATAACCTCATAAGCGGCCATTGCCTTCGTGGGTATCAGCTCCACCCTGCCGGATCTAAGCTCCGGAGAAGCCGTCGTTATTGCCATCGCTTTCAATGATTGATTGATAGCTTTTCTCGTTTTGGGTTACACTGCTTCCCCGAATCAATTATGTTTCGTCGGGATCCCCTATACAAGAAACACTGACTGCGTTTGCTGAAAGTCTTCCTTCGTCTAATGACAGAATGTAGAGCAACTCTTGGCGGTGTCCGCCACTATAAACGCCGTTTAGACGCCACTGTCAACAACACCAAACCCCACCCTCACCAACATCACGCACTACACCCTCTCTCTTGGAATATCTTCACAGTCTCAAATTACTAGATAAATATTGTGACACAGACACGCATCACCACACCCACTCTTCGTTCCGACCCCGCTTTTTTGCCGACAACAGTCACTAGTTATCGCTTCCGTTTTGCTTCCCTTTCACTACTGACAACTGGCAACAGCTTCAATTACCCCATACACCACCGACGTTGTCCATCTCGGGAACTCTGACTTCAAACTGCGAAAATACAGAAAACTGCACGGATCCACCGAATGCCGGAACTTGTTATCACACAATCACTGTTTTCTTGTTCACTCCACCACACCTCTCGCCGCTTTCGCCGGGGCACACGGTGTCCGGTGTACCACCCGCATACGCAGGAACGGGGGAAAGGATTGTTCAACCAGCACGGGCAGCTCACTCGTCGACATTAACGACCACCAACTCGCCTATATCCAATCCAGCTGGAAGAGTAATCGATTTACTCGGTCAGCTGCCGTTCCGTACACTTTCATGGTCGGGGTCCGCTGATCGTCGGATTTTCTGGAGCTTTCTGAGGAATCCTGTGGAAAAATAGACGGAAAAAATAGCAAGAAAATTAAATTGTGGCTGTATCTGTAATGAGATTGTCGGATAGCAAAATGGAATTGAAAATATGTCTAGGGAACCTGTTGCCCATCAGCATTGTGCTAATAATGCCCTTCCGGGAAGTGCTAAGCGTGAAGCAGCTTTAATTAGCTGTCAATTGCAGAGGAGAAACTGGTTAGAAAAACCTTCGAGCCCTAGAGAAAAGGTTCACTGCAATTTTCAATGACATTTAAGTTAGTTGAGCTACGAGTTTGATTTTGAAGCCCTTGTTGATGTTAAATAAATTACTTCCACTGGAAGTAATTCAATGAATAGCACTTCATCGAAATAAGGGCGCGATGATTTGGATAATGAGAAAATTTTAAATTGAATTTGTTACATTGCGAAACAAAAAAAAATTGGGGGCAGAATGAAAAGCGCTAAAAACAAATTCATTTTTTTTTAGTTCCAAGAACTTAAAATGTTTTGAAAAAAAATTCGGCCATCAATTTTTTTTTTGCAATACCTTATGATTTCAAAAAAATCCCAACGAACTGGGCTTGGAAGCAGAGCAAATAAAAAGATGGCAGGGATTAAGGGTTCCAACTACATCAATGTGAAAAGATTTTTGAAAAAAAAAAATGGAACGGGACTCCACAGTTTACAACCAAAGTTTTGTGAAATTTTTTAAATTAACATCTTTTATGTAAAAATGGGCATCTTGGACCGAATTTTCCCAACAAACCGAGCTCCGGAGCAGAATAAATAAAAAGATGGCAGAGCTATACTGCCCTTTTATGCAATTCTGACGTTAGCGCCCATAGGAATATTTTTCAGGAAACCAATTTTTGTGTTTCGTGATGTTTTCAAAAGCACGAATAATATTTCAACTATCTGTTCTGTACAAAATGTGTACAATCCATCGTAGATAATAGCCAATTGCTTAAATTTTCAATTTTTGGCAAAAACCTTGTAAATTTTAGCTAACGTCACTTTTGCAAAAAAATAGCGATTTCATTTCACTGTTTTTATGCAATTCTGACGTACGTATACAAACCAAAAGTACCGGGTAAAACGTGTCGTATATTATCAACCGTTTCAACTGAATTATCTGCAAATGATTATTACTTCCTTCAAATTTCCGAGGCTATATGTGGTGGTCTGGTCGGATGGTCGTTTTTGGATCTATACGGATGTTCCGTGGCTTATGTCCGAGGGCCATTCAGTACATTTTCATTAATTTTCTAAAGTTTAGCTGCAAGTCAGGCATTATTATAAAATGTATTGTATATTTTATCCTACATTTGAACACTATAACTTCATTTTGGTATCATGTAGGCCTCTTTCAAGCAACGTGGAAGCAGTTCTGTGCTGGAAGTCCTAGTGAATATGGAATGCGCTACCCATGTTTGTGAAACATTTATACTTGAAGATACCTGCCATTCGGCACATTAACGATGATCTGCAGACATGTAAAGTCATCCGGAAACACAGAGAAACTTTACAGCCCATTCGGTGATTCCGGATTCCTTTTCAACGGACACATTTTTAAGTGAATATTCCTGTCATGCGGCACATCAAGGTGCACCAGCTCGGTTTTCAACGAACAATGCTATCACATGTAAAGTCATCCGGGATGAAACGTTTTTGTTAAACATTTCTGTCATGCGACATATCAAATAATATCAACTCTATAATTTATGGACAATGCAAATTCAATGGGACACTTTATTAACAATTCTGGAATATGGAAGTTCGAACCAAACAATTCTAGTAATTATTTCTGTCATGCGGCGCATCAAATTCTGTGATCTGTGAAAAATACAATCATATTTGAAGACATTTGGATACAGTGTTCCTTTTAACGACTGCTCCCGGTAATTCCGGTTTCCCGCTTCTTTGATAATTTTTTAGTGAATATTCCTGTTACACGGTACATCAAAATACATCATATAGGTTGTCTATAAACTATTCAAGCACATTTGAAGTCTTCCTAGTACACGGTTATTCTGGAATTGATTGCATTTTTAGTGGATCAAGCGTGTCGAATAACAGGTGTATTCAGGTACAAACATTTCACAGATATGGGTTACTCATTTTGAATCCACAAAGTCTCTCAGATGGTTTCAAAATTAGTTTGGAGCCTTTATATATACAATTTATTAATGTTCATGTTATATTAATACCAGTTTTCATGCTATATTTTGAAAAATTAATGAAACTGGCTTAACATTGCCTCGGACTGACCCCATGAAATTTTCGTATAAATTTGGAGCCGGATATGTGAACAGTTCAACTCACGATTTATGAGACTTGAATAAATTCCATTTCATTTGCAGGTGTTTTGGTTGGAATTGGTTTTGAAATTAATTGGTTAGGTACCAATTGCGAACTACAAAGATGAAATATAGAGCAACAGCGGTCAACGTTTTGAACAAAAGTTTTCATCAAGATACATTCGTACATTATTGTGGTATGAAAAATACATGTTGAAAAAGACTAAGCTTGCTGCTTTAAAGAAGCATTCGAACTTGCACAGGAGACTTCTTTATAAAATATAAATAGTTATCGTGCTAAAAGAACTAATTTGAATACCACCCTAGCATAAATATAACACCACCCTAGCCATTTTCATCACAAAATGGTGCTTATCTAGCTCCCAACATTACTTATGATATAACAGCTTAAGAATAAATTGTTTTGCCTTGTTAAATATACCTTCAATACTATATTGCACCGGTACGTCACTTTGGTAAAAAAATGGCGTCTACGTCACTTTGTTTTTCTCGTTTTAAACAGCCATTTTGCATAATTTTTTAAAGACAATTACACTGAAAGACGTGGATTTTTGTTGAAAATTCAGAAATATGAAAAAATGAAATTTGACCAAAGTGGCGCTTACGTCACTTTTGCATACAAGGGCAGTATAGCGTTCCAACTAAATCATCGTGAAGTAATTTTTGAAAAAAAAATATGGAACGGGACTTCTTTCCTTTTATTTGTTCTGCTCCCTAACCCAGTTCATTGGGAAAATTCGATCAAAGGTGCCCAAAAAAGATGCTTTTTAAAAAAAATCGCGATACTTTGGTTGTAAACTGTGAAGTCCCGTTCCATTTTCTTTTTTTTTTTTTTCAAAAATTTCTTCGCTATGATTTAGTTGGAACCCTAAAGCCCTGCCATCTTTTTATTTGTTCTGCTCCCAAGCCCAATTCATTGAATTTTTTTTTTTTGAAATCGTAAGGCACTGCAAAAAAATTTTGACATCCAATTTTTTTTTCAAAAATGTCCTTGGAACTAAAAAAAATTGAATTTGTTTTAAGCGGTTTTCGTTTGTGTTGACATTAAATGGTAATGTTTCATGCTATTTTTTGATATATTTCGACAAAAAACATTTCGATTTTCAACATTTCATGTACTAGACCCCCCCCCCCCTAGATTTTTTGGAATACACTCAGGTTTTTTACGCTTTTTTTGCGCGGTGTTTTTTACACGGATTTTGAAATTTACGCGGTTTTTATTTACGCGGATTTTGAAATTTACGCGGTTTTCATTAACGCGGATTTAGAAATTTACTCGGTTTTCATTTACGCGGTTTTCATTTACGCGGCCTGTATCACCCGCGTAAAATAAACCTGAGTGTATTATGAAATCAACATTCAAACGCTACACCCCCTTAATGATGTCCGTTTGAGCTAAACAAATAATTGCATAGATTCCTTTTTCGATGTAATAAGGATTTTATGTAAGACTTCACGTTAACATTTAAGATGACTATTTTCATTAATATCTTCCCTCTTGAACACCCCTAGTTCTCCATACAAACTTTGGTTTTAATTTGTAAAGCCCAGTTCCAATTTTTTTCAAAATTTTCTTCGCCAGGGCTTTCCTGGGACCGCAAACTTTCGCAATTTTTTTTCGTTCTGCTTCCCGATCGTGTGTTGAACAGTGTCATTGGGGGGAATGCCATTGAGGATCGAATGAATTTTTTGATACCTACTATTATTTTAATTCCCAAAGGTAAAAAGCGAAAAAAAAATTATTGTAACACAGAAAATGTTCTAGTTAACCTCTTTTATTTATCAAAAAAAATCTAGGAAAGTTTGGTACATGTTTTAAACATATAATAGTTTATATAAATTAAATCAATCATTGTTGGTTGTTTGCTGAAATTGACGACTCGTTACGATATGGACGTTTGACTTTTGCACAACAGATCAATTTTCTTGTAAATCATCTGGAGGTTCCGCAAATGCAAATTTTGGAAAAAAAAAATTATCAGGTATTATGCGGTTTTCGCTACTTTTTCAATGTCCAAATATTTTTTAAATATACCTTTATTTTTCTGTGGATGGAACAAATTGCATTTAAAACGTTTTTTAAAGGGGACTTCTGGTGTAGTGCGCAAAAAAATCGACTTCCTTTTTATCCGCTGAATTGTTAGTATTGCACCTTTAGAAAAGTCTTCCGCAATCTCGGTGGTCACGCTGAACCTCTCTTTTGGTTTTTAACAGTCATATATTCATCGCGCGTATTTGCTATAGCACACGCAGATTTTAATCAACCGGCAACAATTTTCGAAAAACTGACAGCAATAAAAATACAGTGTAAACAATACACTCTAAACCATTTCTACCTAAATTTTCAAGAGAAAATACCCAATGGGAAATTTTCTGCAGCGTTTCTTTCGTGGTGCAATTTGATGTGGGACACCCTTTAACAGCGTTTTTCTCGAAACCTCGTTATTCAAATTAGCGAACACGATAACTCAAAAACTAATCGACGAATTGATTTGATTTTTTTATGAAAATGCGCAATGTGTGTAGCCTGTCGATGAACCACAGAAAACTGAATAAAAAAATTTCTCCCTATTATTTGGTAGAAAACTGAGCGAATTTTACTGTAAAATATGAGAATTTTCAGTTTTCATGAAGCCATTTTCTGAAACTCGAACTTTTTTTCTATTTTTGTTGGTTCACCGAGTAGCTACAAGTCTAAGCTTTGCAAATCTCTTTGGATTTCCTTTGTCAGACAACTTTATCAACAATTATCGTGTTCGCCACAACGCTCCTCGACGTGGAATTGGTTGGACGTCTACTCTTGGAACGCTCGTATGTGTGGCTCTGTGTGACTTTCGTGTGCAATGCTTGTATAAGGGATCATCCATAAATGACGTAGCATTTTTGAGTGGTTTTTAACACCCCCTCCCCATTGTAGCATTTCGTCACAAACCTCTAAATACCCCCCCCCCCCCTGATAATTACGTAGCTTGACGGTAACCCTACCCCTCCCCTTGTCCCTGCAAAAAAATAAAAAAAATAAAAAACGATGTCAATTAGATGAAACTGGTAAGATTGTCGTGACATCAGGTCAATCCCTATTCCCTTTAAAAAAGCTACGTAGCATGACATGACCCCCTACCCCTCTGTCGTCACACATCATCACAAAATACAAAACTCCCCCCTCCCCCATATAATGCTACGTCATTTATGGATGGTCCCTAAATAGATCTTAACATTACACAAAAGATCCATTGTTGCCTTGCCTTCAAAATCATAAAACAAAGTAACCTTCGGTTTGAGCAATTTACACCGGATGCCCTCCTTAAGTGTTTATTTCATTGAAAGACCTCCTTAAACGAACCCGCGAAAAAAAATCCGTTCATAAATTCATTAACAAAAGATCACGATTTCGCGAACTGAACGATTTACGAAAATTGTGCCTGACTTCCTGAAATTATGAATAATAAACCTCGTATTCATGAAACTATTTGTGTTTTCAAAAATTAGCTCGCCCCGAATATATACATGGCGTTAGATTCGAATGTTTGGTTGGGTTACTGTTGTTGTTCCCGGAACATATTTAGTTTTTATTATGACTCTTGTTCATAATTTGAGAACAAACAGCCGCCAGTCACCTGATGTTCATGATTTCAGGAGCTTATTTGCGATTTTTCTGGCCTCTCATCACCATACCTTGTTTTTTTATTCATGAGTTTGCTATCAGATTTTTCTGTCAGACTGGCGAGATTTAGGATCATGACTTAAGGTTGTTAGTCACGAATTTTGTAATTTCTATTCACTTTATCGTCATATTTTAATCATGTGTAGAATTATTTGTGTTCATGATTGCAGGATCTTGGTCACGATTTTCGTAATTTCTGTTCACGTCATCGTGATATTTTATTCTGGAGCTTGCTTTCGAATTTGACACGTGGAGTAATGTGACCCATGTTCATAATATCAGCAGTTTTATTCTGTGAAATATATCACGAACACGATTTGTGGTGCTCAACGCAGTTTTCGTTTCCTATCCTAACATTACACTAAACCTTATCAAATGAATAACGATATTCGAGGTCGTAATAGTTTTCTCATATCTACTGTTCAGTGCTCGTACCTATTACTGGTCATTAGCAGCAGGACATTTCGCGAAAAAGTGCATAACACAAAAATGATTCCACTAAAAATGCTTCAAATTTTGTGATTTAGTTCACGTGAAAAACGGTCAAATGACTATCTTGCTAAAGCCCCCAATAAAAAAAATGACAATTACAAATTCACGTGAAAGTTTTATTACCATTTTGCATGAAATTGAAAATAATTACAAATATTTAAATATTACAAGCATACAAAATAGATCGTAAACCATGCGCTAGAAATCATGAACTAGTTCACAAATCCATGAATAATGATGTTATAAACTATTTGACGAGCACGAATTGCCAAGCGTGACTATTGTACTAGGAATCATGAACCAGTTCACGAATACATGAATAAAAATTAATGATCTCGTGAACTATTTCACGATCACGAATTGTAAGTCTTGACTATTACACCAGATACCATGAACCGGTTCGCGAATACCCGAAAAATATTTCAGTTAGTTTGTGAACTATTTCACGAGCACGGATATTGGATAGTGAATAATATATAAGGAATAATAAATCAGTTCACGAATACATGAATAGTATTTGATGATTTTGTGAACTATTTGACTAGCACGAATAGTAAGTCGTGGCTATTATACTAGAATTCATGATCTAGTTCACGTATACATGAATAATATTTTTTGATTTTTTATTTATTTCACCGGCAAGCATGGTCGTGACTATTGTACTAGAAATCATGAGCCAATTCACAAATTCTTGAATAACATTTCATGATTCTGTGAACTATTTCACGTGTACGGGTATAGGATTGTGAATAATATATTAGGAATCCTGAATTAGTTCTCGAAAAGTGAATGAATTCATGAACAAAACTCCGGGTTTCGTGAAATATTTCACGAGAATATATCCAGAATGTTTTGATTTCGTGAACGAATGTTCCTAAATATATGAATAACATCATGAGTCAACCTTTTATTTTATGAATAATGTTCAAAAAGTTGTGAACCAGTTCACGAACAAAAAATAGATTTGCTAGTGACAGGCGGAAACCGTCACTGAAGTTCACAAAACAAAAACCAATATTTTCTCTAATAAAAGCGTTATGCTGGCGTTACTGAAAGGAAATTGAACATAAATATAAAACACATTATTTTTGTTCATGGTCCTATTTTCGTAACGTAAACACGTGTTTGTTCCAGAACTCATGGCACTTTATTCACGAATTCAGGGACAATTTTTTTCCGTGAAGAGAAAAAAATGTTTTCACATTCATTTTTGACGAAAATTTGCACAAAACAAATATCAATACTGCTTTTCTGAAACCTGATATATGTGGCGGAAAGTACTTGTCCTCAGAAATTTTTAGAACAGAATTTTGTAAAAATTCGATCGGGGAGCTTTTTTTAGGGTGGTGGTTAGCAATTTTCGTCGACGACTAATCACTTATTTTTATTGGGTGATTCAGCAACTGTGATATCTTTGAAAATGAATCACTTTGGTTAGGTAATTATTTTTTTCCGATTTTATTTTATGGCAAACTGCTAAGCAGTTTTCATTTTATGATATTCAGAATAGCACACATTTTTTTATTTTAAATATTCTTTGATTTGACGGCATTGAAAGGGAACCCGTATCCGCCAGGTGATTGAGCTAACATTTCTTTGGACTGAGCAAACTAATTTCGTTTAGTATTTTTTTGATCAACTAGGGAACTTATTTTAGCGTGCGTTGGAACTACGCATGGTCTTGTCTGAGTGGAATGAATGTATGAAGAATGGAAGTGGAAGAATCGAAAACCAGTTACTAATTTGCGGCAGTCATACCAGCACGAAGAACAAATGAATGACTGGCGTCCAAAAAGGGTAACCCACATTTTGTACTTTTTGCAGGAAATGGAAATAGCTTCCACTTTTCCAAATTAACATTGTACATACAAGATACAAATACAAGATTTTATTAGCTGTTTATTGACCCATATTGTCTAGAAAAGATAAGATCATTAACCACCTTCCAATTCATGAGCTTTTTCGTAGTTCCAGGGGGTAACCCCGGGGGTACCTAGCGTCACAAAGGGGGTAACCCACAATTCATACGTCCTTTGTTTACCTTTCGATTTAGAGTTATGATGTCTTTGGCTAAGTTATTGCATGGTATCTAGCGCTTTATTTGATCATTTCATATTAGTTTCGAATTTAGTCGCTAGGGCGGCGCTGTTATCAACTTTTTAATGGAGCAAGATAGAAAGGTGGCATCTACGACAAAGTTGTATGTCAGGTAAATATAAGTATATCTTCTGAAGATACTAACTTAGTAAGTCCTACAAGATTTGAAATATATGGCATTTTAAAAAACATAATATGCAAGTAAAATTTTGAACCAAACATGCTCTATCTTGATACCTACAGAACTTACGAAGTTTGCATATTCAGAAGATATATTTAAAATAAAAGTACCTACAACTTTTCGAAGACACCACATTTCTATCTAGCTTTAATAAAAAGTTAATACAACGCCGCCCTAGCGGCTGAATTTCAAACTAGTATAATTCAACCAAATAAAGCGCTAGATGCCATACACCAACTTTTCCGAAGACACTATAACTCTGTAACGAGAGATAATAATTGTGTTCGAGAGTGGACTGTAACTTGGTGATTATAGGCGAACCGACGAACTCCGCGAACTTTCCACCACGTAATTCGGAAACCGGATAGAAACACTTGCGTTTAGTTTTAATAATGTATTTCCGTCTATTTACATGTGTTACTCTTGCTTAAATTTGCTTCACTCAAAAAAAAACTAAAAAACTTCGACTGCATGTCTTAACACGACGAAAGTACGATACCTTATGCCATTTATCCTCCAATACAGGTAGCATTTTTCTTCCCTTTCGCGCGCTTCGTTTGCGTTGCGTTTGTTACGCTGACGTGACGCAGCGGTGCGTGTTGCCATATTATCTAGGCAGGCTGTGTTTAAAAGTTACACACAAAATTTTCATTCGTGACGTTTAAACGGCCCGAACATCCTCCCCCGCGAGAAGCTGGTTGTCCAATATAGGTAAAGGAGCCAGCTTGTGAATTGGGCGCTTCAAGATACCAACCCTGGTTCGGACATCGACAACACGGATCAATCCATCCGATCCTGAGTAAGTTTTTTCTACTCTTCCTAGTTTCCAATGCTGCGGTGGTAAGTTGTCGTCTCGAATGATTACCACCATTCCAGCTTTAATGTTCTCCTTTCTCTTGTCCCATTTTTGTCGTATCTGCATCTCCTGCAGATATTCTAGAGACCAGCGTTTCCAGAACTCCTCACGCAAATGCTGGACATACTGCCACCTGGAAAGCCGATTAACAGGAATTCCGTCGTAGCTTGGCTCCGGAATAGCAACTAAAGGTCTGTCGATCATGAAATGTCCCGGAGTCAAGGGTTCAAGCTCTGATGGGTCGTCGGAGGACGCATATAATGGCCGAGAATTGAGCTGAGCCTCAATCTGGCAGAGTAATGTCGAAAATTCAGACATTGTAAGTAGGCATGAATTCAAATTTCTTTTCAAGATTGCCTTCATGCTTTTAACCCCTGCCTCCCAAATTCCTCCCATGTGTGGTGCATTTGGAGGAATCATTTTCCATTCAATCTGTCGGGATTGACAGAATTCTTCTAATTTCAAATTGGTGGTTCGATCCTTGAAAAGGCGGTGCAGTTCGATTAAGTCGTTTCGGGCTCCGATAAAGTTTGTCCCGTTATCGGAAAATATTTGCTCAGGGACGCCACGACGAGAGACAAATCGCAACAATGCGGCAATAAATGCATCAGCGGACAGGTCTTCAACCAGCTCCAGGTGAATTCCCTTAGTAACCAAACACACAAATACGCTCACATATCCCTTTACAGGTGCTACCTTTCTACCAGTCTGCTTAATTAACATAGGACCTGCAAAGTCGACGCCCACCTTGGTGAAAGCGGGAGCTTTGTCGCATCTTGCTAACGGCAGGTCCCCCATGAATTGGCTTGCACACGGAGGTTTTAATTTGAAACACCGCACGCAATTTCTTGTCACCTTACGTACAGCAGAGCGAGCTCCCAAAATCCAAAAGTGACGACGAAGCTGGGCTAGAAGAGCCGACGGTCCAATGTGTAGGTTCTCACGATGTACAGCTTCAATTAATCGTTTCACAATCACATCATCCTTTGGTAAGACCCACTGATGCTTCACGCCGTACGGCAGATTTGAATGCCGAAGACGCCCGCCGACACGAATCATTCCATCGTCCATAAAAGGGTTCAACATAGAAAATCTCTTGCAGTACTCACCGGACTCAATGATGGCTGCTTCCTTGCCAAAATGTTGCAGTTGAACCACCCGAACAATCACCTTCAAGGAGTGGCGCATTTCAAACACAGTTGGGAACCGCTGTATGATTCGCTTCTTCTTCACCTTTTCCTTCGCGTTCCAGCAAAATCGTAAAACGTAGGCAAGGATTCGCTGGAGCTTCCTGAAGGACTCGAACTTCTGAAAAATCGGTAACGGCTCCGATTTCATTGTCGTAGAAACAATAGTGGATCGCCGCAACTCAGGTACATCGTCATCGGACAGCGGTTCTGGATCAACCACCTGATATTCTTCATTGCGCAGGAACAACGGTCCATTCCACCAAAGGTCGTTGTTCTCAAGACCATCAGCAGTTTGACCGCGTGACACTATATCGGCCGGATTATCCAGCGTGTGAACATATTTCCATTTGAATTTCATTCCTGTCGCAGTAATTTCACTAATTCGATTGCGTACAAACACTTCTAAATGGTCCGGATTCTTAGCTAGCCATGCTAGCACCACTTGACTATCCGACCATAGTGTAATGTCACGAAAAGACAGTTCTAATGCTGAAATCACTGCTCTCACCAATCTGTGCAGCAAAAGCGCAGCTAGAAGCTCCTTTCTTGGAATGGTCAACACTGTCTTCGGAATAATCTTCGATTTGGCACACAGCAACCGTACCACCGTAGCTTGACCAGACACGATTGACCTGATATACACGCAAGCCCCGTATGCCTCCATACTTGCGTCACCAAATCCATGAAGCTCGAAAGCAGCAGCTCCAGTCACCATCACATGACGAGGGATGCGAAGGCGTGTAATACCACACAATGCACTAAGAAAATAATCAAATTTCTTCCTCAAATCACCCGTGAGCTCTTCATCCCATTCCACTTCTTCTTTCCAGATATTCTTCATTAGAAGTTTGCCGACAACGATAACTGGTGCCACAAGTCCCAACGGATCAAACATTCTCGATACCAGTGAGAGCGCTTGTCGCTTGGTTACGTCCTTTTCACTCACTACTGGAAGGGAGATGTACTGGAGAACGTCCAAATCAGGGTTCCACATTAACCCTAATGTTTTGATCACCTCACTTGTTCCGCTTTCATCAATACTGACCAGTTCGTCCCGGTCCTTTTCCGGAATACGCTCCAGCAGTACCGGATTGTTTGATGCCCATTTGTGCAAATGAAATCCACCAGCCTGAAGGAGATGAATCAACTGCACCTGAGCTTCACTTGCTTCATCCAACTTGTTGAATCCGAACAACGCGTTATCGACATAAAAACTGTTCTTCACTATATCTGCAGCTAGCGGGTACTTGGAGCTTTCGTCGATAGCCAGCTGCAAGAGTGCCCGCGTTGCTAAAAACGGGGCAGAAGCCGTGCCGTAGGTGACAGTTGTCAGCTCTAGGACGCGAAGGGGATCGGAAGGATTTTTCCTCCAGAATATACGAGATAGCGGCGTATGCCGCCGATCGACTAAGACTTGCCTATACATTTTGGCCACATCAGTAGCCAACACATGAAGCGGAATACGGAATCGAAGTGAAATGGACTGTAAATCGCTCTGGATGATAGCACCAATCTTCATTACGTCGTTGAGCGATCGACCAGAGATACCTTAGCGGACGCATCGAACACTACACGACACTTAGTAGTGGTATTTGAAGGTCGCAGAACAGCATGATGTGGTAAGTACCACTTAATGGTGTCTACTGGATCCTTGTTTACATCAACTTCTTCACAGTGGCCAAGACTCTCGTACTCGTCCATAAATTCCTGGTACTGCTTCATCAAGTCCGGATACCGTAACAATTTTCGTTCCAATCCATGGAACCTTTTTAATGCCATCGACCTAGAATCTCCCAGCTCGCTGACGGACTCCTTCAGAGGCAGCTGGACTATGTATCGCCCGGACGCATCTCTACGATGGGTAACCTTAAAATGCTCTTCACACTCATCCTCATCATTGCACGATTTATCAGCACTAGCAACATCTTCGACTTCCCAAAATCGTTGAATGGACTGGCTTAAATCGTCCATCGTGATTGTATGCGAGTGAACTGCTCCATCTGATGCCGCACCATCATTATACACGCCACCAACAACCCAGCCAAATTGGGTCTCGCGCAAAATGGGTAGACCCTCAGCCAACATGATCTCACCAGGTAGCAACAACTTCAGGAACCATTCGTTACCCAAGAGCATATCCACTTTGCTAGGATGCAAGAACTTCGGGTCAGCCAATTGAACACCAACGGGAATCTCCAATGAACTGTTCATAGCCGACGTAGGGAGATCTGCAGTGACCTTGTCGGTGACAAGGCATTTGATTTTTGCGTGGAAATCAGCGTACCTTGAAGACAGATGCACCACACAATCACTAGCGGATTCTATTTTCGCGCTATTGACTCCGAACAACGTGACCTTTGAAGCATTCAGCATCAATCCCAGCAGATCAGCCGCTGAACGTGAAATCAAATTTACTTGGGAACCACTGTCCAATAATATTCTACACGGGTGGGGCTTGTAGTTTTTATCAAAAACATCCACTACCGCCGTGAGCAACAGCACTTGCGGCGAATGAGTAGCCAAGTTGTTGCATGTTGCTACTGTCGGAACCGTTGCTGATGGTGCATTCTCTTGCTCTATTACAGGTGGTTCCGGAGCCACCTTAGGTTTGTCCTCTGCGTGCAACAGGCTATGGTGCCGACGCTTGCACTTCTGGCACGATTTGTCCGACGAACAGTCGATACTTCGATGGCCTCTTCTTAGGCAGTTGAAGCAAACGTTTCTCTCACGTACCTTCACCAATCTTTGCGGAACCGGTAGAGATTTGAAATCAGCGCAGTTATGATTTGCGTGTACCTTACCGCAGAAATCGCACTTTATTTCCGTCTCGCTCGACGAAACCGTTGCATGTACCTTTTGACCCGGCGGTTTGCTAGGTGCATAAACAGATTTAACGGGAATTGTAGCCTTCTGGTAGCTGATTTCAATTCTCTCCAGAATGAAAGTCTGTTCCTTCAGGAACGCCAGCATTTTTTTGTATTCGGGGAGCTCTCCATGATTAACCGATGACTCCCATAGATGACGAACATCAGAGTGCAACGCTGCGGCCAAAAGCTGAATCACGAAATCCTCTCCAACACCTTCGAATTGTCGTTCAAGAAATTTCAGCCCTTCGACATGTTTACTGCATTCATCCACCAGATTGCGTAGCTCCAAATGACTCTTCTTAGTCATGCGCTTAAGATTCAGCAGACCGTGAATATGGGAATCTATGGCATGACGCTTGTTCTCGTACCGCTCTTCCAGGATTTGCCACGCATGGGCATAGTTGCCCTCATTGATTGTTTTTGCATCAATAAGACCAGCTGCACTACCGACCAGAGCTTTCTCCAGATGGTATAGCTTGACAGCTGGTGGATCTGGACCTCTGTCCACGAGGTCCTTGAACATGGCCTTGAATTTTGGCCAGCTTTCGTACCGACCATCGAATGTGGGAATCGGCATGCGAAGCGGTTGGTGAATTACAACTGGTGCTTGCTGGTTATTGCCATTCCTTGGGAGCTCTGTGGTAGCAGCAGCAGCCGCCGCGGTTGCGTTGATCCTGGTGAGCTGTTCCTCCAACATAATAGAAACATTATCGTACAGGATGTCGAACTCTTCATACTGCTGGTCATGTTGTTCGTAGTCCTCGACCGCCGTTAGTTCCATTATTCGCTCGTGAACATCGTTGTAATCCTTTTGAGCTGCTTCTAATTTCCGCAGATACACCTTAACCTCAGCTTCTGTCAGCTGAGCCACTTCCTGTTCATCGGGGCATATAGGCCCTTATTACCGTTCTCACTTACACGTTCACTTTCACTTCACCTACACGTCACTTCACTTGTTTTTACCTATTACCGTTGTCACCTACTGTGAAGTGATGAAAATGAATACCGTGAAGTGAGAGTGACAGTGATGTGACGTTCGGAATAGTCTTAAAATAAAAAAAAATTCCGTGTCGTTCAAATTTGTGTTTTTTTTTGTAAATTGACTGGTCGAGATTTTTATCTGAAAATGAGTGTAGAATTATGGTTCGATACAGACAGTGAAGACGAGGAGGAATATGCTAATCTTGCAGTAGATCGTCGGCGCATTAGAGATACTTCCAATCCGTTGGATCAAACTGAAAAATCGTATGTATTTGAAAACAAAATTCTAGCTAAAATCTGAAATGGTAGATAGAAAGTTACATGCTTTAAACGCATTTTCAGTTTTATTCGTTTGTTCAGGGTATCCAAGGAGATTTTTAAATACCTGCTGGATATAATCGATTCGAAAATCAATCCAGTACAACTATCTACATCAGTTCCTCCGACGATCATGCTGGCAGCTTCCTTGAGATTTTTCGCGGAAGGCAACTACCAGAAAGGCGTAGGAAATGATAGATTTATCGGATTGGCGCAACCAACGATGTCAAAGGTGTTGCAGCTCGTTTTGGACATTATTGAAACTGAAGTCTGCCAAGTTGCAATTCAGTTTCCATCCGAAGACCGCGAAATAAATGCGATTAAACTTGGTTTCTACGCTAAAACTGGATTTCCAGGAGTAATCGGATGCGTAGATGGAACTCACGTAAGCATCATACCTCCAGCTCGCGACAAGCACCTGTTTTACAATCGTAAAGGATTTTACAGTCTAAACGTTATGTTGGTAAAGTTGAAATAAGGTTGTAGGACCTATCCATTCTACTAATGTAGATGTTGAACAATTTTACAGGTTTGTGACCATAACTTAATGATTCGGTATCTCGATGCGAATCACCCAGGCTCCTCCCACGATTCATTTGTATGGAATGGTAGTTCGCTGAATCAGTTACTATCACAGAGATACGAAAACGGGGAGAGGAACTTCTGGTTACTAGGTGAGAATAAAGTTAATGAGTGTATTGAAATGTCAAAGATTTCAATTAGTGTTTGCCGAATTCATTAATCTTGCTTTGTTTTGAATTTAACATCTCTTATAGGTGATGCCGGCTACCCTTTGACGCCATTTCTTATTACCCCCTTTCGTACGGGTACAAGTACCACTGATCGACAGACGAGGTTCAATGAAGTGCATTCCAAAACTCGCATCACAGTGGAAAGATCGATTGGAGTGGCTAAGAATACTTTTCGATGCTTATTAGGAGCAAGACAGCTATATTATAAGCCTGAAAAAGCCACGCAAATAATAAATGTGTGTGTTGCTCTACACAACCTTCGCATAAAGCATAGAATGGATTATGACGAGCCGGAATTACAGGATGGAGAAGGGGACGCAGAATTACATGGTATGGATGGAAATCAAACTGATGCGTTTAGGATAAGAGAAGAAATCATGAACAATATTTTATGAATGCAGCCAAGTTATTTTGAGCATCATGTAATAAAACTATAAACGAGAAAGGAATAGAATAAATGTTTTATTAAATGACATACGACTTACTTAAAGCGATGGAATTTATAATGGCATCTTCAAAACAATGACGTTTATACTAACATTATTAGGAAACTAACTGAAAAAAGTAATAGTAATAAATTAATCGTCACTTTCATCCTGGTTCATGTCATGATAATCCTGCGCATCAGTATTAATCGTTGTTGTCCGTCCCATTTCAAAGTCTAGCTTCTGCTTCTTGTACTGAAGCAGTTGCAACTGGCATTGTAGCTGCTGGCTTTTAGATTTTTGCTTCTCCAGTAGCATCTGCTTTTTGAAAAGAAATTTTTCCTCGTCCAGCTGCAACCGCTTCTTTTCAAGCTCGAATCGCATTCCTTGCAAATCGTACGATTTACGCGAATATCGAGCGCAGTCCGACACATGCCGCTTCATCTTACTCAGATCATCAGTCTGCTTTTCAAGCAGCACTTTACGGTAATTCCGATTAGTCATTCGTCCACGGACGCGCGTTGCTGGTTGACCCTTCCTAATCGCATCATCATGGACTGCATTATCATGCGTAGATTCGTCGCCCGGGACATTCGGTTCCTCACTCGGGTCATCATCGCAAGGCACACATGCTGGGCGTTCATCAATTTCAGTTGCACTAGGTGGTAGTTGTATTCCAAAAACAGATCCTAAATTTCACAAATCAATCATCAATTATGGTGATAAATTTAGTAATAGTTGAAAATTTTACCATCGTGGTTCACCGCTCTCTCCAGTGAAAGGAGACGAATGATGGTTTCTTCCAGGTCGTTAAATGAATGTAGAGTGTTTGGCCCACCTCCAGTGGCCGTCAACTCATTCTTGTTATGCTGCAGCTTTCGCTTTAGTTGCAGCTTTTTGTCGGTCCAAACCTACAAACGGTAAGCAGAAATTTAGATATGATTAATGAAAGCGTAATTGATGGAAAAGTATAGGTTGTGTGCAGGAAGCATTCCGATATTTAGTTTGAAAAATTCGTTTTCTAACAAATAAATGCATGCATTAAAAGGGACAATTGAAAGCACAAAGCCTACCTTTTGCCATGCTGCAACGGAACGAGTGGGAGGACCCAAACTATTCAGCGAATCCGTCACTGTCCACCATAAAGAAGTAACTGATTCCCGTGATTGGACAAACTTACTTCCTCTGGCTACTTCGGGATTTTTCTCCATGAAGGCTACAAGGCAAGCAAACTGTCGCTTGTTCGTCTTTTTCTTCCTAAACAAGTATAAAATTGTTAAAATATTAGTAAAAAGTCAAACAAGAAGGAAAATTTGAACTTACTCCATTTTACGTGACTGCTTTACACATTCGAAAATGGCGATGAAGAAAAATCACGAGAAGTGTCATTTTTTTCGATAAAATGATGGTGACGTGGTAGTCATAATAACACCGAGTTCATCCATGTTGTCACTTCGGATGAACTCTTCCATTTTTTATCACTAGGGTGACTCCCGTAATAGCATTGTTGCCACTTCACTTTGTTTTCACCGTGAAGTGATACTCGTAATAAGGGCCATAGTATGGAGGATACGAGTAACCTTACCTTTGGCTACGCCACGGCGGTGGACGAGCTTATCCATGTTCTCTCCGGAGACCAACTTCTCCGTCAACTTAACCTTCTTCTTTTTCTTCTTGATGCGAGGGGTCGAAAAATCTAGAGTAGACTGCCCAAGTGCAGAACTAGCTCCAAATTTCGTTGCTTCTTTATGCTTTGGATCACTTCTTTTCGACATGCCACCGTAAACACCACATCAGGTCAAGCCCTATGCTCGACGATGGTTGGGAACACAGCCAAGTCTATGCTCACGCAACCGGTAACTCAAGGGCACAGATGGTCAAATCGAAACCACGAAGAAATCCACTTTGTTTCCCAGAGCGCTCAATGCTCGCTTTTTCAACACTCACAAAAACACTATAAATGGCTACCGCACACCAGTCTTCAAGCTCATAACAAAATGGCGCTGGTACTATTCCAATGTGGCGGCCATTTTCCAAACCACGTTTTGCGTAACCATTTTTCACTATGCTGATTTTCTTCCGGTTCCGTAACAGTCGGAGCCGTCGGAGCACTTCACAACCTTAGATTCGGTTCGATGGACCAAATTATGTTCGAGAGTGGACTGTAACTTGGTGATTATAGGCGAACCGACGAACTCCGCGAACTTTCCACCACGTAATTCGGAAACCGGATAGAAACACTTGCGTTTAGTTTTAATAATGTATTTCCGTCTATTTACATGTGTTACTCTTGCTTAAATTTGCTTCACTCAAAAAAAACTAATCTTCGACTGCATGTCTTAACACGACGAAAGTACGATACCTTATGCCATTTATCCTCCAATACAGGTAGCATTTTTCTTCCCTTTCGCGCGCTTCGTTTGCGTTGCGTTTGTTACGCTGACGTGACGCAGCGGTGCGTGTTGCCATATTATCTAGGCAGGCTGTGTTTAAAAGTTACACACAAAATTTTCATTCGTGACGTTTAAACGGCCCGAACAAATTGATTTCACTTTTTTTAATTTTCCGACCACAATGAACCGTTTTTCTGTTTATCCCATATCGCTCGGTCAACTTTCAATGTAGAGACATGACACTATCACTGAAGCTTTCGAAAAAGTACGTTCAACAATATAGAATCGTACAAGAAATATATATTAGATAGAAAATTTCCTTACATAGCAAGTATGTGAGCGGCACCCACCTTCAAGAACTGTTTTCACCGAAACGTCAACGTACAACGCAATCCAACTAAAAAAGTATTATATCGAGTGCAGCGATATGTGAGCTACAACATAAAACTAAGTGATTGCGAATCGATTGACTGCTTTTTCTTAAAACCTCGGAAAACCAACGAGAAAACTTGAATTTCCATAAAATTCAATATAGGGTTAGCCCCTTTTGGACGCCAGCTAGTACTGGGGCTATCTCCTTGATCAACCTTTACTGCTAATAGCAAAAAATCTAAAAATTATTTTCAAAATTCTTAAATAGCACTACCCGTGGATTACTTAGATCTATCAAAAAATGCAAAAATGTCTATTGCGGAAAAAATGTGGGTTAACCCCTTTTGGACGCCAACCATTCAATTGTGATATGCTGTTTAAAATAAGAAAAGGACGTTACTGGCAACAAGTCTTTTGTGAAGGGCTACCGCGTCTACGAGCCAGCTCACAACTTTGAGGTCGACGGTGTGGTCATCGGTTCTATTTAGTTATACGTGCATCTTCTGAAGCACGGGATTTGCTATTTCAAGGACCCCTTACTCCAACGAGCGTTAGCGATGGTAATAGCATCGGGCAGGACAAAATGGTCTGTCCCATTAAATTCGCATCGGGTGACCTTTGACAGCATTACTTTGCTTTTTATTATGTCTTCTTCGACAAAGATTGTCTACCTGGTCGGCTGTCGCATCAAACATTGCAGCATTGCACTAAGATCAACCAAATAGGCAGGGAAGCATGAGGATGACGCTTGCATGTGGCGTGTAATATTGTTGGGAGAGTCCACATGATCTAAGTTTTACCATACGTACAAACAGCGCCCGAGGAATTTGAAAGGTCCCCTAAAAGACGCTCTAAACACTCTTTTGCAGAAATACTAAAAAGAGCTACGCCATTCAGCACATCATCATTATGCTAAAGGCTGACCAACTCTGACAAAAAAATCCGCAAAACAACAAATCATTATTGGCTCAGGAAGAGTGTGACTCTGACGATTCCCATGTGGGGACATGTTTTATTGCTCCTAAAAACTGAGATGAGGAAGATGAGATTTCTTGTAAAGGTTTAATTTTTTTCTTAAGATGCCAACAGCTAGAGGAAACTCCATCACAAAATAAGTTTCAAGTGCTTCCAGGAACACTAAAAATCTCATGTGAAATTCAAATTAGTGCAAGACTAATTGGGCACAGGTTGCGCACTGGCATCTTTGTGATATGACGGAACTCCTCCCAGCACCAAAGAGACTTCAATTTTCCATGTACAGCAAGGGGCTTGTTTTCTCGATGATAGTTGGTCTAGCTTACTCCATGAGCTTTGATACTTTAAGGAGCTGGTCTGCTTTATTGCCCATGACCACATATTTGTCCCACTGGCACTTCTATGAAACCGAGAAAACGAGCCATACAGGTTGCAATAATTTTTACTATTTATTAATTTGTTAATTTATTAATTTAATCTGAAGTCTCAAACATGTTCGTTATTTTTTGTCTATTATCCATTTTACATTTAAGTAATTCATTGTGAATAAATCTGAATGGAATGGACGGCTCCGTAGCGTTGTCTTCTGAAACCTGTGGTGGAGTCTCAGCTGCGCGCCCCTTTGATGTTTACATTCGCTTTCTTCTTCAGATCGATTATCGAACAAGAAATTAATTGTGTATCTGAAAATGACACACTTATCCTGACTTATTTTAGAAAGCAGATCATGATTTCCACACCCTCTAAGGTTGATACTCTTGGCAAGGACCAACCCGGCCAGCCGCACGCAACAGGCCTGTAAGTAGCATGTTTGGAGGTATCATAGCGTAGTTCAGATACGAAAAGGATTGTTTTATTATATGAGTATATTTTTAAAGGCTTGATTTATCATTTCAGAGCAAATAGATACAAATATTAGATGAGTTTACTGAGGTGTTAAGAGTGGTTATCGAGTAGTGGTATGAGTAAAAAAACCGATTTAATCCACCTAGCAGTGGGATGAGACATTTCTTACACATTTGACTATTGGATTAGTTTGCAGCACTCATGAGAAGTAGGCACCCAACTAGAGGTGGGATGAAAAAAGTTTCTAGTCTTGCACGAATAAAATCTCGAATAAACTGAATAAATTATAGAAATCAACAAAACGACCGAAATGAAAAAGTAAAGCAAAAAATGAATCAATAGGTTTTTAAATTCATAAAATGAGTAGAAAAATTAATGGAAATCAACATTATAATATACACGAATCAAATTAGGTTATTACATAAAAATTAAGATTATATTTAGAAACAGTTATAAGATTAATAGAATAAATTGACTCATACCAACAAATTGAATGAAATAAAACGAATGACTGAACATGAAATGCATAAAATTAAAGATATAAATAAAATGAATCAAATGAATCAATTGAATCAAATCAATCAAATGAATCAAATGAATCAAATGAATCAAATGAATCAAATGAATCAAATGAATCAAATGAATCAAATGAATCAAAGGAATCAAATGAATCAAATGAATCAAATGAATCAAATGAATCAAATGAATCAAATGAATCAAATGAATCAAATGAATCAAATTATTCAAATGAATCATATGAATCACATGAATCACATGAATCACATGAATCACATGAATCACATAAATAAAATTAATCAAATTAGTTGAATGAATCAAATGAATTAAATGAATCAAATTCATCCCGTGAATACAATGAATGAAATTAATGAAATGGATCAAATGAATAAAAAGAATGGATGAACAAAATGAATAAAGTAAAAAAAGAGATGAAATGCATAAATAAAACAAACGAATCAAATAAACAAAATGAGCTGAAATGATAAAATGAATAAAAAGAAGAAAATGAGCAGAATTAAACGCATTGACTAAAATGAAAAATTGAACAATGGTAAAAGGTTATAAATTAATATAAAGAGATAAATTGAATCAAATAAATTATTTGGATGAAATGATTAAAACTGAAAAAGTAGTCAGATTATTAAAATGAAGAAACTGAACAAAATGAATAAACTGGAAAAAATTAATAAAATGCATACAATGAAAACTATGAATGATATGAACTGATCAGAATGAATCCAAAGAATGAAACGAATAAAATAAGTAAAATGAACGCAGATGAACAAAACGAATAAAAAGATGCTGAATGAAATAATTAATTGAAATGAAATGGTCATATATTTGAAACTAAAACATTTTTGAATAAAGTAAATGAATAAACCGGATTGTACGAATTTGAAAACCATTGCATCAAAAAGTTTTGAAATGTTTTGAAAATCCCATCTTCTGAGAAAAGGCTAATAAATATGCAATGGACTTTCTAGGGCTCCCATCTTTTTTTGGGTTTATTCTTTTTGTTTTCATGCTTCTTTACTTGACGGCGTCGTTTTAAGATTATCTGGTGTTTCTACTTTATTGTTGGACCTTAATTAGTTATCAGGAACCTGGAACGTTCAATTTGCTTTGGAATTCGAAGTTTTTGATTTTTGGTCGCATATTCCCGAAAAAAAGATTTATGTACAGAATAGAATTTACTGGTCCAGTATTTTAACGCGCAATTGAACAGAGAACGACAGGGAGAATGCGATTCGTGAATGAGACAGGTAGATATTTCAAAGTTTTTATTTGCATTGAAGTAAATAGTGTGAAATGTCTAGGCTATGTCGATATCATAAAAGCCGTGCATTCAGTTGATTGCAATGCAGTCTCTTTCCATTCATCCTTATAGCTTTCATATTGTTTCGTTCGGAATTCTCGTGCAGGAAATATGGATAAATAAGTCCTATACAGACCAATACTGTGAAAAAGAAATGGTTCAAACTACTCAGTATATCCAGATAAAGACGACGATAAGTTAGAAGACAAATTGTAGTTGCATCCCCCATCGAGAATGGGTACTTTGGGAGACTTCTTTTCCTGGATCTAATTTGTGGATATATTTGGTCTTTGATCCGTTATTTTTCATGAAAGTTCGTACCAATACAACGAATGTGCAGCTGATACAACTCATGGTTCATTCGCCTGCGCCACGTTCCGTCTTCCATCTGCACGCCACCATAGATGGTACGCAACACCTTTCGTTCGAAAACTCCAAGGGCGCGTTGGTCCTCCACGAGCATAGTCCAGGTCTCGTGGCCGTAGAGGACCACCGATCTAATCAGCGTCTTGAAGATAATCAACTTCGTGCGGCGGCGAATTTTGTTCGACCGGAGCGTCCTCTGGAGTCCAAAGCAGACACGATTTTCCGCTACGATCCGTCTCTGAATTTCTCTGCTGTTATCATTATCGTCGGTTACCAGTGAGCCCAAATACATGAATTCGTCGACCATCTCGATTTCGTCACCGTCAATCCGAACTCGGGTGAGAGGTTCACATTGTCGTCTCTAGAACCTCTTCCTCTCTTGTTTTTTGTATTCGAAACGTTGATTGCAAGTCCAATCCTGCTGGCTTCAGCTTTCAGTCTTTGAGCATATGTTTCATTCAAAATTCAATTGAGCTACGAATAGTTTAAATATCGCACGTGGAATGTCTCTTTTGAAAATTTTCATCGCCAAACTTTCATATTACCCAGTTTTTCTGATATAGCCATGAATTTCCTTAATTATAGTGTAGATACAGGCTTTGAACACAATTGAATTAAAGTTGAGTTGATGTAGCAGCAGATAAAAAATAGTTTTGTTTTCTCAAACTTTCGCAATTACAATTAATAAATATTTCAGATTGGCAGAACACACAACTTAGAAATGGATACAGAAATAGCTGGATAGATGCGGTAGAAGAGAGACACAGAGAGAGAGAGATGGGGGAGGCGTGTGAGGAATGGCAAACGATGGTTAATGCAGCGACATTATTTTTTAGTATATTATTGTGATATATTGATTCTTACATTCTTATCATAAATAATGTAAGTAGTAATTTTTGCGCCATAACCAGTATAATCTAAATCTTGCAAAAGAGCTAAATTTTCGCTAGATTTCTGGGCTTCAAACATACAGTTGCTTTCGGTAACGCCACCAGTATAATTATATTAGAAATCTTTTATCTCACTACTAGGTGAATTACTTTTTGATCTGTGTATTGATATACCATCCAACATTAACCTCATGATTGAACACAATGCCTAATCCAAGAGATAAATGCTAGAACTCACCGTTTCTTTACCAACACATTATTTTGTCTTTGAAGTGAACTTATATATTGATTTTTGAGAAATAGTTCATTTATTATAAAGGTAATTCACAAAATGTTCTCAACATCGAATTCCTTGAATCACGTAGATGTGTTTTCATACCCCGATATTCAAAATCGGTTTAGTTTTGCCCCTAAAACACCAGTAAAGCAATACTCTGTATGAAACAATCTCATTTTTAATTAGTGGAAATTGGTAAGCGAGGACTAAAAATACAAAATGTTCAATATCTCCGCCACTCGTGCACGGATTTAGACAATCTTTAGCTTTCTAGAAAGGTATTGTTACAAGCTTTCTATTTATGTGCAGTTTGTATTGTGTTGTTCGAAAGTTATTTGCAAAAAACCTGCTGTGTTTTGACAAAATCGCCCATATCTCAGAAAGTAAACAACATATCGAAAAACAAAAATAATAGTGTCAAATGGCAACGTTAGGCCTTTCATTTGAAACTAGTTTCATTAAGATCGGTTCAGCTATTGCTGAGATAATTACATGACATTTTGTACATACATACATACACACATACACACACACACATACAGACATTGTCTCAATTTGTCGAGCTGAGTCGATTGGTATATGAGACTCGGCCCTCCGGGCCTCGGAAAAAGTTTTCAAAGTTTGAGCGAATCCTATACATTTCTTTTGTAAGAAATGTAAAAAGGAAAGAGCAAGGGTGCCTTCAATTATTTTACATACTGTACGTACGATCTCAGCCCCAGATAGTGGATTGAAAATCTTTCTATCTCGATAAAAGCGATGAATAAGGATGTAAGGATAAAACGTTTTCTTTGTTAGACCAGAAAAAATACTAATAATAATTCCATGTATTTTGCGAAACAGCGAACCAGCTAAAAACTTACTATCACTCTCAGTACATTCAGAAGAAATGACTGCTGAAAGTAGGTCAAGTTCTTAGCCCTAGTTTTTTTATTCTTTGTTTATAACTAATTCGCTCCACAAAATGTGTCTGTCTTTAATATATTTCATTTCTCTTAGTGGTCATTTTTCTGCAAAAATGGCGATCAAAAAATAATTACAAGTCAAAATAAGTTAACTAAGTTACACCCCTCCTCCCACATATCGAAAAATAATCGGACCTATCAATTAATACTCACTACCTTTGGCACGTGCTGACTGCAGAGCGTGATGTTGATATTTTGACTGGTTCGGTATCTCGGAAATAACATCAGCTGCGATTACGACCGGTCTGTGATACTAAGTATGGCAGATGGTGCGCCAGTGGCTGGTTTGAAGTGGTAGGCTAGTGAACTCTGAACCGAATAAAGTGATATGCTAATTAACTGATATGCTTCAAATGATCATTATCATTCACCACTTGAAAGATAGTATAAATTGATTAAACAATGGGTAGAATATCCTATATAATTCGCTGATAAGGCAATGTTCCGTAAGTGTCGAGATTTTAAGAGAACCGCTGCGACTTACTTACTAATTTGACGGAAGCCATTTAAGGCGAAAGCGGATTTTGTTTGTCCTACCATCGGCATAGTGAAGTATTTGCAGGAAAAAGAAGAGTGACAAAACTCTAACCCTAGGTTACTCGATACGCGGAAAAAATCCGCTCATAAATTCATAAAAACAAGACCACGATTTGGTGAACTGAAGGATTTACGAAAACTGTGACCAAGTTCCTGAAATCATGAACAATAAACCTCGTATTCATGAAACTATTTGTATTTACAAAAACTAGTTTACGTCGAATATATACATGGCGTTACATTCGAATGTTTGGTAGGGTTACGACGGTTGTTCTCTGGACATGTTTAGTTTTTGTTGTGATCCTCGTTCACGATTTGAGAATACACAGCCGACAATTAAACGATGTTCATGATTGCAGGGGGTCTTATGCCCGATTTTTGTGATTTCTCATTAAGTTACCGTGATATTTTATTCATGAGTTTGCAATCGGATTTTTCTGTCAGAATAGCGTGATTTATGTTCATTATTGCAAGATCTTAGTCACGATTTTCGTGATTTCTATTTCGTGGTATGTTTATTTATGTTCATGAATTCAGGATCTTAGTCACGATTTTTGATATTTTAATCACGAATAGTGTGATATATGTTCTTGATTTTAGGATGTTAGTCACGATTTGAATTATTGAGCATTCAATATTTTTTATTGTTTTTAAAGAAAAAATGTCCGCTGTTGGGATAAAACCGACACGCTGTTAACATAGTTGTGATTATTTACGATTCATTACAAAAGGCTGGGATCTTTTGTGACACTTCAATCACACTGTTAGCACACTATAGTAATAATAGAGATACACAGAAATACTTTTATTGTGCTTATTTCTTAAGTCTCATTAAAAATCAAAAAATTGATTTTATTCCTATCATATTCTATCGTAGATTTTGCTATTTCTGCAAAAAGCTCATCAAACCGAATTTCTAGTGTTTGTCATAGATGAACTTCATCACAGTGAGACAATGATCTCTTTTATACCCCGGTAGATCGTGATGATCCTAGTCCCGAAAAATCAACGTCTGAACCATGTAGTTTTACTAAGAAATGTGTGTCACACATAAATGAATGAATCCTATCAGCAGAATTTAGAACACTTGCAAATCTTCTCTTACGAAATAAAATGACACTGAAGGTTACAATGATGTGCGCAAAGATTACTTAGAAATATCTATACCAAGAAATAAGCCTGTAGCATAAAATACTCTTGTTTATAATACTACGCTTTCGAACTCTTTTCCCCTCACTACATGATGAAGCTACAAAAAGCATTAATTTGCATCACCAATGCTCACACTTTATTAATCACGCATACATCACTTTTTAAAAAGATAAAGATTTTTATAAAGTCGGGAGAAAATAAATTAAAGGGATATCGATCTTACCCCCATTGGGTGTCGGTTTTACACGCTGTGCCGAGAAGAAGCCACTTTGTTTTCCGACTTTGCAATCAATCATTGTTAATGAACGGCATCTGCTCGGGTAGCATCGGTTTCGGAAGATCGATCTTCCACTGCCAGGAAACCCTTCGTCGGAGTAGGAAAGATCCACAATCGGGATTCCGAGTAGTCCGAAGCGAATCGCCGGCTTGAATCATCGGGGCACCAGTGAACCGGACGCAATCCTCCACCAGGAATCGCTGGACTGACCAAGGCATTCTGCCGGACTGCATCTAAGGAAGAATAACGCGTCCGTCAACGGTTGCGGGAGACATTCTTTCGTCGGGGAACTCTCCGCCGAGGTAGGCTAGCTCCACCGTCGGGGATTACGCCGAGTAGCACCGAGCGCGACAAACCACCAGGGTCAGCGGGGCACCAGTGAACCGGAAGCCACCCTCCAACCGGAATCGCCGGATCGACCACGACATCCAACTAGTCAACGTAGAGAGGAAGGCATGTAGAATACAATGCCATACAGGACTGATATGGCGGTTATGATACAAGCGAAATCTAGCACGACCAGCTAGACCTGGAATCAAGTGAAATGCATTAGCACGCCTCCCCCGAAGTAGTAATTTCAAACGGAATCCGGGGGATCAGGCAAATGTCGGACTTCTTGGTGGAGTTTAGAGGAATATGGTTGAGAGTTATCTTCTCTGTTCTGAGTCCCTCACTCTGGCACACGATGGACGAAATCGGTAGTATGGTCTAACTACTGAACGTGTGCCGGGTCGGCGTAAAAGCTTTACCACCAAGTAAAAAAAAATACACGTTCAGAGACTTTTTCCGATCTCGCCGAACTGAGTCTAATGGTATAAGAGATTCAGCTCTGCGGGCCTCGGTTATAAAGTCGAAAATCTGACCGATTACATAACCTTTATTTTGAGAAAGGTAAAAAGGTTTTCAGGCATTTTCTGTTTTTATTTTCACTGACATCATGAATGCTTCTCACATCCTTAACCCAAAGACTAGTAATTAATAATCTAAAATAAAAATATAAACATTTTATGTCTTTTGTTTGAGCATGCGCATTCATGAGGAATGAGGATCTATCTTTCGATAAAAATCGCTTCAGGTGATGCCCTAAAAATTAAAAGGAAGCTGCGTGAAAAGAATCGCATAACTTTAAAAATCCGTATAAAAAAAATCACATAACTTTGAAAATCCGCATAAAAAGTCGCATTAAAAAACCGCATAAAAAAGACTTCAGTGAAGTTTTATTGGTTTTGTGGTAACCCAGAAAAAGTGTTTTAACCATTATTCCCCTACTCGTGAACACACTAAACGACTTGTATCTTACGATGTCCCGTATGATTTTGTGAACTATTTCTCAAGCACGGATAATGGATCGTGATTAGTTAATTAAGAATCATGAATTAATTCACGAGGATTGTACGGATTCATGAATAAAATTCCGAGTTTCGTGAAATAGTTCACGAGAAAGTATCCAGACTGTTTTGATTTTGTGAACTAATACTCCTAAATCTATGAATAACATCATAAGTCGGCCTTTGTGTATTATGAATAATGTTCTTCGCAGTCGGCTTCCTCATCTCGTACAGATCAGAAGCCAAGAAGTGCACCGCTTGCGAACAGCACACAAACAAAAAATACTACCCGTGTCACTCTAACGTGTACGTGTAACATATGGGAAAGTTCCGTTACTCCTAACTGTGAACGAAATGAGTGTACCACAAAATAGGATGGTGTGACATGGATAGAAGATAGAAGTACGATTAAATAAGTTGACCGACGATCAATAAAAAGCCAACTTCTTTACATTCCTGATATATGATATGGTATTTAATAACAAACACAAAATATTCAAAATCAGCAACGGCTTTTTGATGTTCGCAATAATTGGCACAACAAATCCATTTCCAGCAAAACTAGCAGCAGGCACATACAGACAGTTTCAGATAATAAATATATTCCACCACGTTTGAAATTGAAATGCCAAACGCCAAATGAAACGATGATGAACACTGCCTGCAACTCGAGATAGCTCATAAGCCCTTTCCTGGTAATATGCAGTAACGTTGAAATGATATTATCCGGCGAAATCGAATCAAAATAAATTGAATCAACGACTCGGAGAAAATCGGACAGTTTAATTACGGCCCCACCAGGCGCATTCAGATTCGGATGAAGCTTAACGCAGGTCCGGAACTTCCGGAGGCTATTGATTTCTACTTAGTAGCTGTTGTTCTCCAAATATCGCTTCCGTAGGAATATTTTTCCGGTTTAGCCATCGAACTGACCCGAATTCGGCTCCGGATCTGACGGGGTCTCGACGATGATGGCGAACAACATCCGTTGCTGATGAAATTGAGTTTTGATAGCCAACCAGCCGATTCGCTCCGATTGAACGGGGAACGAGAGACGAAATGGTGGATAACTTGGGGCTGCGGAAAACTTGGGAATGCGAAATTGATTGAGCTTTCGGTGACGTGAGGAGGATTTTGTGTAGACTGTATATAAATATTTTCAATGATTAGTATACCCATCACTGAAATCTATACCATTGATTGTCTGGAGAAAAATATTGGAAGCTATCGAACCGTTGTTTCGATGTCTGATCGTGCAGGGTGATGAAGTAGAAAATAAACGAAAATCGGTTCGTTTGATGCGAGAAGGTAAACTAGAAGAACGGAAAAAATCATTTGTTTAGAGAAAGCCAGCTGCAATCGAACAGGTGCAATTTATCGCGTGAAATCTGGTATTCAAAACATATTCGTTTGTGATGAGCAAACTGTGTATCATTCAGAGATACAGTGTTGAGATTCTCAAACAAAATCAACACAATATTTCATGCCAGTGTTTTCACGTGCATTGAAATGTCCCGATTTTGTACCCGGTTGGTAGTTGGTGGATAGTTGCCGGTATCCATCTCCCGAATTTTATTTCGTCTAACTTGTGTACAGAATTTATTACCACGAATGGCGATCGGTTCCGTGGAAAATCATTCTTAACACCTGAACGCACACCATATCAAACTTCTGAAACGATCTGTCTGCTAAGAGACGAAACGAGGACTAACCTAAATGCTTCATACAGGTATACCTCGATAGTACACCATCGCTTCGTTTAGTGTACGTACTATCGAAACGTACGTACTATCGAAACATAAAAAAAAAATTTGAAATGTTATTTTTTTTATTCCTAATGTCGAATTAAGCTATAAAAAATATGTAAAACAAAATGAATCCACATATTAGTGATAAACTTACCTATCATGGAACTATTTTGGAAAAATTTAGTTCCCATTACACCAAATCGTTGTAAATGATGAGAAAAAGAACATTCCCCCAAAATTGGCGAACCTCTGTCTGTTTACACAAGTTTTAAATTTACAGTTTAATTAAAGACATTATTTATGATTTGCACATTTAAGGGAACATATTATGTTTTTTTATTTATTTCAAATTCATTTTCAATATTAAAGCCACTTTTTCGGATAAATTTAAAAAAGAAATAATTCACCATGCGATTTACTGTGATTTGTCACCAGTGACTGTTTTAAAAATACCCAGACGCATTTGACGCAAGCTAAACTGTGAACTTAGTGGCCATCCATTTTCTTCAGCATATCTCAATATCAAATTCAATCCATTTATTGCAGCTTCATGCGAAACTGGGACACTTTCATTTTCATCAGCAACATCAACAGAAAAATTCCCCTCTTCCTCGATGGTCGGCAGCGTCGAATCATCTCCGGTGTATATGTTGGTGTCGTTTTCAGGATTAAGAACACGTTCCACAATATCATCATCCTTCAAAAATTCGACATCGTCATTTTCTTCGTCCTGAGTTCGGGGTTCAAGAATTTTTTGAGAAATATTTCGTAATTTATCTTGCAGTACAGATAATGGCAGGTCGTCTTCGTCATCACAATCTACTGGATTGTAAAGCATATCCCAGGATTTTCTTATTGCGTCTGCTGGGACATAATCCCATGATTGAGCCACCCAGAAAATCGCATCTTTAATGTTAATATTCTTAATATGTTCGCGAAAGTCGCCAGATCTGCCCATTATCTCCTGCATTAATATTTTTCGGTAGCGCGCTTTGATCATTTGAATTATGTTTTGATCCATCGGTTGAACAACAGCGGTTGTATTAGGAGGAAGGAATTCGGTCCAAATTTTCCCATCTTCAGTCTGTAATTCTCCACCTTTGAAGTGGGCAGAGCAGTTATCCAGAACCAACACGGCCTCAATAGGACGATTGGATTCTTGCAAAAATTTGGTAACGCGAGGAACAAATTCTTCAAGAAACCATTTTTTGGACAAAAACTGCGTCATCCAAGCATTTTTAGAAGCCGCGTAATAGACAGGAAGCTGTCTTACATGCTTCAAAGTCCTTGGATTTTTCGATTTACCAATTAGCATCAACGGAAGCTTCAATGACCCATCCATGTTAGAGCAGGGCATGAAAGTAAGTCGATCTTTCGATACTTTTCTTCTAGGAGCTGACAAAGCATCCTTATCGACAAACGAGCTAGTTGGAGTATTCCTAAAATACAATCCACTTTCATCCGCGTTGAAAATTTGGCATGGATGCAATTGCTTCTCGCGCATTTTTTTCGAAAAGTTGTTGACATAATCTTCCACAGCCGCGACATTACTCGACAGTTTCTCCCCTGTGATCTTTAACAAACGAATTTGGTGTCGTTGGATGAATTCGTGAATGTACCCGCGACTGCCAAACTCTCCCTCTCCAACAATTTTATTAAAAAACTTCTGTGCTTGAACCTGTAAAATTTCCTGACTTACTGGTATATGATATTGACGTTTTTGCAGAAACCAAACATACAATCGGATGCTGAGGTATTTTGAAGCGCTTCCGCTTGGCTAAATAAATACAAAACAATACTTAACTGTCAGTGTTGAACGAGATTGTATGTTATGCTTCACCATGATCTCTCTGATGTATAGTCAATTTTATAAATCTCCAATGATCTGCAGCTTTTTAGCGATCGAAATTTCAACCTTTTTGCGCTTCTGTCCAGCTAGTTGTGTTTTACCCATTTTAAACACTCGAAATCAAATTTATATATCGATATAAACTCCAAAATAAACACAAATGTGAAAAAAATCCTTCTTTGTATTAAGCAAATAGAATTTGTATGACGCAATCCGAAGATCCACAGGTAAGTCAAAATACTTCAATGACAATCTCTTAGCCAATGACACAATTACTAGTAGTGGTGAACAGAGTCATTATGACCGTGGAAAAGAAATGCTTCTAATGTAATTGCACCATGGAGAAACTAACAATAAATACAGATAAACATATTTTTAAAATTCATACTATTTGACGACAAAAATTCAAGTATTTTCATAGACTATGATCATAAGGCCATTTCCAATCAAAACGCTCATAAAATGTCTAGTCTAGTCTAGTCTAGTCTACACATACACAGCCAATACATGTAGGGATCCTGGAAAATTGCAAACGTTCGTCCACAATTCTTCTTGTCATTATTAATGTTTGTGGCACATATTGAATATGACATAAGCATTAAAGCGGCCAGGCCAACTGTGCAGCGTACAAAATAAAGATGATTCAAAATTATACGGCACTCAAATTATTCATTCAATGAATAACTTAATCAACGGATTATTTTGAACCTTGAATAAGGAAGAAACGTGGACAATTTGGTGGGGGTTTGATAAATCGTTGGGAGTAACTTTGCTAAGAGGGTTAATGTCACTCCTTTGGTCCTAGCTTCCTGGGATGGGACAGAAGTGTTTAGCCCTGCCCTGGATAATGAGCCAGGGATATAGCGCCCTTACTCGCTCTCTGAAAAAATAGAGAAAATTGGCGAAATCGGTTAATTAGTGGTAATATAAACAAAAAAACCTGTTTTAATCCACCTAGCGGTGCAATTGTGCCTTTCTCATTTCTCTAAACTATGGCACGGAGACTTTTTATGTTCAACATAATCGTGGAAATGTCCATTACATTCTTAGTACACTTTGCACTTATACACAATGGCATGCCAGCCACGAACTTGATGAGCTACGTGTCGACGGTGAAACACTTGAAACAAAAAAATATCATACTTCATTAGCCTAATCAGCATTAGATCAATGTTATCTGCTTGCTAACTCATTTTGTCATGCGGGGGTGGGTATGTGAGGAGGGCGAAAGTCTCATGAACGAACGACTCCCCAGCTTAAATTGGTATGCTTTGTAATGTAGTGGTGGTTTAAAGATGATGGGGTTGAAAGGGAGGGGTATGAGGGCTGGTTGGGGTGGTGGTCTGAGGGGTGATTTAAGGAGATTTTTAAAGGAGGGGCGCGAACAGTAGAGGGGGGGGGGGGTGTAACCCCTCTCCGTAAACCATCAACTACGCCCCTGTTAAAATCCAGAAACCCTAAACGAGTCGAAAAATTAGGCCGGGATTAGGTTGACGTTTTTCAGAGTGATTGCATAACCTTTCTATATGAGAAAGGCAAAAATGTGCCAAAATCCAAAAAAGTGAATCGTAGTCAAATTTTTTTTTCGAGTTTGCATCAAATCTCGACGTTTCATGCACCTTGAACACATTTAGCATCAAAAATAAAAATTCAGTTTTTAATTTTTCCTATAGTTTATATGAGAAATTTCTGTGTGGCCACACTCTGAAACCCGTAATTCCGGAACCAGAATTCCGATCGATCCAAAATTCAATAGCAACCGATGGGAAGGTTGCACCTTTCATTTGAGACTAAGTTTGGGCAAATCGGTCCAGCCATCTCTGAGAAAAATGAGTGACATTATTTGACACATACGCACATACATACACACACACACACATACACACACACATACACACACATACATACATACACACACACATACAGACTTTTTCCGATCTCGACGAACTGAGTCGAATGGGATATGACACTCGGCCCTCCGGGCCGGGATTAGGTTGACGTTTTTCAGAGTGATTGCATAACCTTTCTATATGAGAAAGGCAAAAATGAGCCAAAAATCCAAAAAAGTGAATCGTAGTCAAATTTTTTTTTCGAGTTTGCATCAAATCTCGACGTTTCATGCACCTTGAACACATTTAGCATCAAAAATAAAAATTCAGTTTTTAATTTTTCCTATAGTTTATATGAGAAATTTCTGTGTGGCCGCACTCTGAAACCCGTAATTCCGGAACCAGAATTCCGATCGATCCAAAATTCAATAGCAACCGATGGGAAGGTTGCACCTTTCATTTGAGACTAAGTTTGGGCAAATCGGTCCAGCCATCTCTGAGAAAAATGAGTGACATTATTTGACACATACGCACATACATACACACACACACACACATACACACACACATACACACACATACATACATACACACACACACATACAGACTTTTTCCGATCTCGACGAACTGAGTCGAATGGGATATGACACTCGGCCCTCCGGGCCGGGATTAGGTTGACGTTTTTCAGAGTGATTGCATAACCTTTCTATATGAGAAAGGCAAAAATGAGCCAAAAATCCAAAAAAGTGAATCGTAGTCAAATTTTTTTTTCGAGTTTGCATCAAATCTCGACGTTTCATGCACCTTGAACACATTTAGCATCAAAAATAAAAATTCAGTTTTTAATTTTTCCTATAGTTTATATGAGAAATTTCTGTGTGGCCGCACTCTGAAACCCGTAATTCCGGAACCAGAATTCCGATCGATCCAAAATTCAATAGCAACCGATGGGAAGGTTGCACCTTTCATTTGAGACTAAGTTTGGGCAAATCGGTCCAGCCATCTCTGAGAAAAATGAGTGACATTATTTGACACATACGCACATACATACACACACACACACACACACATACACACACACATACACACACACATACATACATACACACACACATACAGACTTTTTCCGATCTCGACGAACTGAGTCGAATGGGATATGACACTCGGCCCTCCGGGCCGGGATTAGGTTGACGTTTTTCAGAGTGATTGCATAACCTTTCTATATGAGAAAGGCAAAAATGAGCCAAAAATCCAAAAAAGTGAATCGTAGTCAAATTTTTTTTTCGAGTTTGCATCAAATCTCGACGTTTCATGCACCTTGAACACATTTAGCATCAAAAATAAAAATTCAGTTTTTAATTTTTCCTATAGTTTATATGAGAAATTTCTGTGTGGCCGCACTCTGAAACCCGTAATTCCGGAACCAGAATTCCGATCGATCCAAAATTCAATAGCAACCGATGGGAAGGTTGCACCTTTCATTTGAGACTAAGTTTGGGCAAATCGGTCCAGCCATCTCTGAGAAAAATGAGTGACATTATTTGACACATACGCACATACATACACACACACACACACACACATACACACACACATACACACACACATACATACATACACACACACATACAGACTTTTTCCGATCTCGACGAACTGAGTCGAATGGGATATGACACTCGGCCCTCCGGGCCGGGATTAGGTTGACGTTTTTCAGAGTGATTGCATAACCTTTCTATATGAGAAAGGCAAAAACGCATAAAAATACAAACCAACACAACTCACCTTCGACAAAAATCCATACAGGACTTCTATGTCCTAATAGGCAGTACAGGATCACGAAAACAGAAACCTTCCGCGTTCGTTGAGCGTTGGCGGAAAAAACAAATAACTGTACCGTATATTTCACAAGAGGCCAAACCGATACTAAAAATCGACTGGGAAGTCATTGCTTCTGAATACTTCAGAAACCTTTTTTCACAAAATTCAATGAATTTTGCTAAATATTTCTCAATTTTTAAGATGTCATGAGTTGTATTACACAACTTTTCAAACGATTAAATACTACTGAATCGTGAAAAAATGTATCAAAATAAGACGAAATAAAATCTCCTTTTGGGGTACAAGCCTACGGAATGTCATACAGATTTTGTTTCTTAATTAATGACGGTGCCTGAAAATTAAAACATAATCGGAACGAGCTCACCAAACAATGCAGGGTCCAACATCAACTATCTTCTATACGGCATCCGTGATGTGTGACAGCCACGCTTTTCTTCGTCGGTTCTGACAGCTGCCCAAGTGCCACTGGTACTGTGATAAGATACTTCGTCCGGGCAACTTCCGCAAAAGAACCACCGATGCTGACAAATTTGCTGGATCCGACTGGAGCTCATGTGGTTCGGCTTCGGTTGTGTATAGATGATGATGTAGATGGTAGGACGTTTTCCTAATGCTGCTCTTGGGGAGATTTCCGGCGGAATGCCATCCGCATCACCTGGTTTACCGGTAGTCCAGGGTTAGCCCCAGAATTCCAGACACGGAACCACATTGGTGGGTAGGAAATCCATTGTATATTCCATTTGCTACACAGCTACAATTATATATATTTTCTTGTCTTGAAAAATCTTGGAGGAGCGGTTGGAAAAATGCCAGATTGAAAAAACACATCTGATCACACCCGCCTACTCAGTTCGAATACCAATCAAAACGCTCATAAAATGTAGTCTTAAAGATATTTTAGATTTTGTTTCAACAAAAAGAATTGATTTGGGAAATTTCGCCCTCTTTATAAGTTATTCACGTTTCTGCATCTAGAATAGTCGGTTCGTAAAAATGAACAAGCAATTTCCTGTAACTTTCCTTTTGATACCAATGTAACATGGTGATCCTTACAATAACTACAAGAAAACAATAAATATCTTATTCGACTATATATGATGTCACCTTGGCTAATTATTGGAAAAATGGTTTTGCACCCCTGCAGACCGATACTAAAACATTCTACCTCAACTATATTTTAAATACATGCCTACATTTAACATATACATCAACAAGCAAAATTTATTTATTCGCGGATTGAAAACGAAACAAAAAAAAATTTTGCTCGTAGGTGTACGTACTATCGAGGTAAAATGTACGTACTATGGAGGTATACCTGTAATACTATTAATCATTAGGCAAAAAACCTACAGAGAAGGGGACCTTCCCACTTCTGGGGAAAGGTGATAGCGATTTCGTCTAACGAGAAACACTTAGTCATTAGTGGGTCACCGAAGGTAATCAATAAAATGATACGACAAGGAGTGTGGAAGTAACGAGGGGTTCCAAAAATAGGCTCTTAAAAATTTAACAACTAGAAGAAAACTTACCATCGGCAGATTAATTATCTCAATCATTCTATAGACTTTCGAAAATACTTTAATCTTTGAAACATGCCACTTTTTCCCGCAAGTAACCCCTCGGTTTTCACCCGCCGCCACGATAAACGATGAAAGCAAAAGCACGAAAATGATATAGCCAAAACCGCCCTGCCCTCGCTTTCGCGTTTGGTGTCTGAGCGAGAAAAAAAATGTTTACAACGTGAGCTGCTCCTCCCTTTACTGTCAGTACATACTTCCTTTCCGGTTTATCAGGAAAATTAAGCAAAGCCAAAGCAACCGTCTACTCGGGATGTTTTCCAAGCTGTTTACACTTTGTTGGAAATTTCGCCCTAGGGCATCAAAAGAAAATTCGAACCGTTTGTCAACTTTTGTTGTTTGGTCAGATTTATTTTGTCAAAAAAAGCACATTCTTCAATTGGCTTAGTTGATTTTTTTTTTCGCGCGGGAATAATAGCATCTGCCGACAGGTGACTATCGACATGATTTCAGAGTAGATACAGAACACTAGATTAGGATTGTCGCTGGCATCAGTGGTAGGAACATCGTTGTTTTGATTCCGGGATATACCTGTCAAATGGGCCAAATAAAAAAAAGGCAAAAAAATAATCTTCTATCGTCGTTTCATAGAGACTAATCATTTTTGTTTTTTTTTGCGGGCAACACAATGGCCATTCTTGGCTGATATATTTTCACTAATTAGAATGCACAAGTTGACTAAACCTGTACTGAATTTTGATGAATTTTCATTTCCTTATGCGATATATACAAACTCTTTCATTTATAACAATAACAGTTGAAAAATTACAACGAGAAAATTCGTAATATTGAATAGATCGATTTCACACATATTCTTTTGCAATTTGTAGTAGCACATAAAAATTATCTGTCAGTGACTGTCACGCATACACGCAGAAAAATAAATTGTACATTTAACAAGATATTGGGTCAAATTCAACAAACTTGTTTATCATCTGAGGGCTAAAAAACATTTTTGTTGATTTCAACCCGGAATGTTTATTGATTCTACAAGCGTGATAGCTACTACCGTGATTTGACATATTTGTCATTTCAACAATCTTTTTGGTTGGACCAACAATATTGTTTATTGATTCGACTATCAGTTTTGTTGACATGACAGCACATTAAAAATTCACTTTTTTCTTTCAAATAAAAAATCATTAATATTATTCAAACAGGTTTAATTTATTATTAAATAATCAATACGATAGAAGTACCTGAATTCAACCCTAATTATTCATCCCGTGGATGAATTTGGCGTGTTCCGCTAAAAACGAAGAATCAGTTCTTTTACTTCTTGTTGACGATGATCCGGAATGTAGGTGGCGGTTATTTGCTGAAAATAAGGAGACGTCATTTATGATTTCAAAAAAATTATCAGAAATACCTACTGATGAATTCTCCAACTACCGCAAGCCCACGATAAATTGGTAAACTATTTTTTTGAACTAAGTAGTAATATGAAAAATAAACACTTCAACCTGTGAATTACCTTCACACGTTCAATAAAATGTACACACTATCAACAAAATAATTTGTTGAATCCAATAACATCGTAGTCAATTCAATCAAACATGATTGTTAATGCGACAAAATATTATTGTTGGTTCAACAAACCACAAGGGTTGAATTCGACAAACAATTTTGTTAATTCTACCTTGCAAAATTTCTGTGCGTGTAGATATCATGTAGAAACTAATGAAATTAGAATAGTATGCCACATAGAAATTTGTTTCATTTCTGTTTGCCTATTGTTTATTATGCTGTAAATTTTATGCATTGGACATTTTCGGTGTTAAATGCATAAAAATCACAGTAGAATAAACGAGACTGAAATGAAAAAGGTAAACTCTGCATTTTACTAATTTGAATGTTCAACTAAATGGTTTGTGGTTATAAGCAGGCCATATTTTTCTGCGTGTACCAACTTTCGATACTTTGACGGATATATACCGAAAGCAAAACAAACATGTTTCGAGACGAAAATAATGGGAACGCCAGCGACAATCCTAATCTAGTGTTCTGTATCTACTGATTTCAGTCATACTTAAAAAGTTGATTTCGTTTTTGGATTCGATTCGCTGTAGGTTCGCTCCAATGTTTACAAAATCTATATAAAAATGACAGCTTCGAGCAGTGGCGTAGCCAGTGGGGTTGGGGAGATAAATCTAGCTCCCATTGAAAATTAAGTTGAATTCGATGCACTCAATGGGAGCATCAAAAAGCATATGATTTTACACTTTCGTTCGTGTAATATTGCACGTCATTTATTTTACAGCAATATCGGATTAAAATACATTAAAGTGCATTGGTATCCCGTTTAACGAAACTGTAATCTTCAATCAACGTGTAAAATTATAATAAAATTCGTTGAAGAAAGCGCGACAAGTTGTGTGTATTTGTGGTGAAGCTTAATTTTACATTTATATTCATGCTCTAAATATGTGCATGAAAATAAATTTAAAATTACAAAAATTTTTTTTTCTGTGAAATTATCTGATAACTACATTGATCACCTGTAGCGTATACGTTTAAATTCTGTACAAGATCTAAGAGTAAGCATGAATCTAGCGTTGGCAATAGTGTAGACAGTCTTTGCAATTAATGTCTTCACCGGCTGACTGTAATCGCCAATCACTAAGCCCCCCGTATGACAACAAGTCAATGTCACGTCAGTTCAGTGGAAACGAAAATGTTGCCAACACCACCAAATAAATGCGAGCAAACCAGTGCAGAACGGAAACGGCAGAATTCTACTGGGACTGTGCTGGTGACAAGGCAGTAAGCAGACGTCACATTCCGCCTCGAGAATCGGTCGCATTTTCATCCAGTCGAGGAAAAAAACTCGAGCAAACGTGAAGTTGGCCGAGTATTTTGGCAATTAGCATTGCAGAAAATTCACTTCTCCGCGAGAAGCGCGCGGCGAAGAAATAACCTATCGATCTCGGTTCCAATCGGCGACGGAACCACACGGAAAACATCGGGACGACCTATAGCAGTAGGTGAGCAATTTCGACGGAAAGCTGTCATCTCCACGAGGAGAACATAACCTAAAAGACAGTTGTCTGAGTTCGAATTTATGCTGTAGCAGCTCCATTCCAAGAAGCATTCAGACGACGGCGAAAGTCAAATCTAGCGTGGATCGAACAAAAATCGGTGGAGAAATCGAACATTCCCGTAAGGAACGCACGACAAGCAGGACATCAGGTCAAGTTCGGGTTCGATCTCGTAAGACAGCACTATTTTCGGAAGAATTGAGGCTACTGCACAAGATTGATTCGCGCTTTCCGTGCTCAGAGCTAATTGCGAAGAGGAAATCTCCAATAGAACGGAACAACGAAACTAGGATCGTCCAGGTGAAGGACGTGGCCGGTAGGACGAATTCTTGAAACTCTCCGAAGTCGGAAGTTCGCAGCAAAAAACCTTCCAGTGGGAATTGCCAGACTCAGCGGAAACTGCGAAGGAGAGATTTTCTTCTGCTACACGCAGTGCACACTACAAGGCGACGGTTTTGTCTGCTAAACAGAACGGAGACCGTGACGAAGGGAGGTTCTCCAGCTGGAGTGAAAGCCATCACGGAGTGACTGAGAAACACAACAGTGTGAATTGCACCACCGGATCGACCGCCAAGCAAAGGAAGGTCGCCGTTGAAGTTTTCCTTCGAAGAGCCACGGTGTCGGTATTCGTCAAGGAGGTAGAAATGTTACGGAGGGCCGAAAGGTCACAATGGGTTGGCTTAGATGGCACAGGAAGGCTATGCAAGTCAGGCAAATAGAAGGATGGGCCCATCATACGTGAGTAGTAGTAGTAGCTAGGAAGTTAAAACATTATTGGTTAAGCAGGAGGGCGTTGAATAAATGTAATAAGTGCAGATTTGGGTTCATGTTTTGTTGGTTGCGTTCATGAGTTTCGGCCTGTAGACCGGGTACCCAAGGCATTTCAGCTTAGGGGAAGGAAACCGAACACACCTATTGTTTTTAGCGTCATGAAGACTTTCGGAAAATTGTGGGAGGTTCTCGTAACTTATGTCTTAGCCGGGATTCCATAGTTGCCAAATTACGTCAATATAAAATAAAATATTCTTTTTTCCTTGTTTATTTCGACTAATATGTAGTCAATTTTTTCACTTTTTAAAGACATTCAATTAGCTAGAGATTGCTGGGTTTTCGGTTCTCGCGGTAACGAGGAACAAGTCTGTCTTTACCACGAGGCATGTTGGTAGACTTGAGTGATTCGTAGTTATGCTGCCTCAGTTCGACCCCTGCCAACAGAAGACAAAAGATTAGCCTGTAAGATTTTAAGCCTGTTTCTAATGACCCTGCCTCTTCTAGTTTTCCGATCTATATACTTCACATCCATGCTCTCATTTGAGTACTATGGCTCTAAATTTTCCTAACTTTCTCTACTCAGTAATCTCTAGCTAATTGAATGTCGTTAAAAATAAAATAAAATAATTGCCTGAATTGAGCGACCGAAAATAAATGTTGCGAGGACATAACGTCGTATAACCCGTTTCAAATATATTAGAATATAAAAATCGGAAATAAACTTCAATCGTAAATATCGGCGGGAGATCATTTAGCATAAAAATCGCTTAACAAATGTTCAACCGTAAAACTCGGCAAGAATAAACCTCCAGTATCAAAATCGGTTAAAAATAAATAAATCGTTCGAAGGAGCATCCGTATATCGTCATGTTAAAAATTAAAAGTCGGCTAACAAAAACAACTTATAAGTCCCAGTCCGATTTTTATGCTTGAAGTTTATATCCGGTTTTTATAATCTAATATATTTGAAGCGGGTTTTACGAAGCATGTTCTGTCCTTGTTATGAGCTTTTTTTGGAGAGATGTTCCAAAATATGTATCAGAGACAATTTTTCGAATAGAAAGCTCAGTTTGAATAGGTTTATTGTCTATAAAGCATAGACTTGCTAACCGAAAACTTGCACAAAGTTAACATTTGCTGAAAATGTAATTTTTTTTTTTTTTTGAGATAGCGTAAAGTTGAGACAAAAACTCAAATTGCTTAATAACAAGAATAAAATTTCGGAAATTAGATGGAAGATGATGGGAAATGACGTTTACAGTACTAGTAGGTCAGGATCGGTTTTTGTGAACATTCAATTGTTGTATTATCAATTATGTGAATAGTCGCTAAGCAGGATTGGAGTTAATAAAAAGCTAGAAAACTTTTTTACGATCGTGCCCACATTCATTCGAAACTGTTAAATTTCGATGTTAAGAAGGTATTATTGAAGAATTTTACAACATAAAACAGCACATCGTTTGATAAAATAATTTTGGCGGGTAATCAACCAATAAGTAATTAAAGAGAATTTAATCTGCAAACAACTTTAGTTTGAGACTTAGTGTATTCAGCAAAGTTTTCGAAAATACTATTTGAAACAACTTTGTTGAAGACATGAATACTCCGTATATTCAGAGTATCGAAATATAGTAGACTATATATAAAAGAAAACCTTTAGAACAAGTTATTCTAATATTACTGTATTTGATAAATCTCTTCTGCGGTTTATAAACAATAAAAATCACAAATCATTCAAAGTATGATTTTCTGAAGCTTACAAGAAAAAATTATATTGAAGAGAACTGGCTTTATAAAATTTTGCTAGACACTGTTTCATACCTCGATATGCTGCATTCATGTAGCCTTCATATATTCAACAAAATTATTTAAAATGATGTTATCAACAACTTTTCTGTAGGCACCAAGTCACTTACAATTTTTAAAGAGGTAATTCTCCACAATTAATTCTAGAAGAATTTGTATATCAACAGATGCACTCATAAAGTTGGAAAACTTCTTCGAAATTGTTAAACCTTCAAAGTTGATGATTTCGGAATTATGTGATCTTGACTGTTGAGAAAGTTTTCGAAAATTTGTCCCACTTTAAAAGTTTACATTTTTTGACTTCATTGACATATTATACAAAAAAATAATCTACAGAGGTTTAAAACCTGTTCCACATTGGTTCTCCTTGTTTGTAGACTGGAATGGTATCTGTTAGTCCTCATGTTAGTACTCATGTTTCCGAATTTTCAATAATTGATCAAATTCTCATTCAATTTTAGCATTTTCAAAAAATCAACAATTTTCATCAAAGCCACTGGTTTCGAGTGAACCTAGAGCGATTTTGATCCAAAGCGAAATCATCATTACCAGGTTATTTTAAACATTATTTTATCTAAGCCAACATATCAAGAAGACAGGCAACTCTATCCAAAACCAGGAAACAGTCACAGCAACACCTCTTCCGAGTGAAGATGGTACATTTTAGAGTGATGTACGCACACATATCCACTTTTACTCCCAGCTCACTTCTGTATGGGGGAAGAAGATATGCAATCGTCTTGATATGTAGTCTTCGATTTTATCCGATTTCACCAAACATATGGACTATATCCGGTTCCATAAACATAGTTTAAGGAAATAAAAACAGAACGCTTGTTAAGTCGCCAGCAGACATTGGTAGTATACATTTCATTTGTGGAAAGTGATTTGAAAATACAAACATGCTTTGATGATTGCGAGAAGACCAGTACGCGTAAGAAAAACAACTTACTGAAACTTATAAACATTTTGCTTTATTTATACAGAAAGATGGCAAACAGCCTTCGAAATCTTGTGATCAGGGATGGACTGTTTAAGAAATCTGTTGAAAAGAATCTCTGAAAATTTTGCACTATATTATTTAGTCAAATCGATCGACGTGAAACGAATTTTGTCAATGGATTATAGGTACAGACTAACAGACATAACACTCGAAAACATTGCTTCTCCCGCTTTAACCGTCAGAAGTTTATAACTCTTTGCGATTATGTGCGGGGTACAATCGGCCCTTCAACTGAGTTTCAGTTGAAGGGCCGATTGTACCCCGCACATAATCGCAAAGATTTCTGCTTGGAATACCATAAATGTGAGTGTAATATCGCTGGGAGCAAGAATATCTTCACCCCATGTAACCATTTGTGACCACAATCGTGTATGGTAGCAAGATCAACATGGTTACTGTTCCAAAGCCCAGTAACCTGCAGTCTGTATGCACATGATAGTGCTTCTTGTTTGAGGTGTATGTGTAATGGTTTGATATTTAGAAGTGCCTCAAGAGCAGCAGTCGGAGTCGTGGTGAAAGCACCAGTCAACGCCATGAGCGCCAATCTTTGCAGATGGTTTAGCTTTGACTGGACTGTAATCACCTCTCCCCCCTGCCACTACACAATGCATCCGTATGACAGTATTGGATTACAATACACAATACAATACACACAATACACGTACAATTGTCGTGTAAATCCAATAGATGTATTAAGGTTTGAGACACCAGGTCTTTCCAAAAGTTCGTCTGCACTGCCCGAAGGCCATGCACGCTTTCTTCACTCTGAACTCAATGTGAGCAGACCAATTCAGTTTGGAATCCAATATGACTCCAACGTATTTGACTTGATCTGCACACAGTAGCTCAGAATCAAAGAACTGCAAGGGACGAACCCCGGTTGTTATTCGCTTCTTAGTGAAAAGAACCATTGAAGTTTTGCTTGGGTTAACTGATAGTTTAACTTGTCGACACCACTGTTCGACAGCTCTTAATGCCTGTTGCATCAAGTCAAAGATTGTTCCGATGCAAAATCCAGTAATTAGTATTTGGTAATCGTCAGCAAACTTGTAGGTTGGAAATCCAAGCTCATTGAGTTTCTTCAACAAGCCGTCGGCTACCAGGTTCCATAACAAAGGTGACAGAACGCCGCCCTGAGGACAACCGCAAATACTCAGCTTCCGTATCTCAGCTTGTCGCAGTGACGAGCAAAGTATGCAGTTCTAAGCATCGCGTTTATCCAACCCGAGATACATGCAGGTATCCCATGACAGCACGTCGCTTCCGAACTAGACTGGAAGGACACATTGTCAAAAGCACCCTCAATATCTAGGAATACACCCAAGCTAGATTGCTTGAGCGAGAAGGCTTTCTCAATGTTGTAAACAACGTCGTGAAGCATTGCATTTTGAGTGGATATTCAACTAAACCGTCCTTAAACGATTAAAATCCGCCAAACGAGCTGCATTTAAAAAATTCTCGAAGCATAAGACACTTGCATTACGAAATCACTACTTTCAACTCAACCTCGAATACAAACAGCAAAGCAGACGGGCCTTTTTAGATACCTGCTCTCGTTCACAACATATGTAATGGATGGATTCGCCGACGGGTTGCAAACCGATGCTATTTACATGGATCGATCTGCGGCCTTCGACAAAATCAACCACGATATCGCTATAGCGAAGCTGGACAAACTCGGTATTCATGAACAACTTCTGCGCTGGTTTCGTTCCTACCTCTATGGAAGGAAACTCCAAATCAGCATTAAGGACTGTCTATCTGCACCATTCTTCGCTACATCCGGCATACCACAAGGAAGACATCTCGGTCCAGTAATATTCCTCCTCTAAATACTTTAATGACGTCAGTATCACATTACAAGGACCCCGCCTTTCTTTCGCCGACGACATGAAAATTTTTCAACAAATACGGGATAAAACCGATGCCGAGATTCTTCAGAGGGAACTGGACAGCTTTAGTACGTGGTGTGATCTAAACAGAATGGTTTTAAACCCGAGCAAATGCTCAATCGTTACTTTCACGCGGAAACACCATCCGACTCAGTTTAACTACCATTTCTTCGGCTCGAGCATTCCAAGACACTCTCAATCTCGGAGTCATCATGGATTCGGCACTAACGTTCAAACCACATACTACATACATCATCTTCCGAATAACGAAAAACTTCAGGGACGTATATTGTCTTAAATCGCTTTACTGCGCGTTGGTCCGCTCAACGTTAGAATATTGTTCGGCCGTTTGGAATCCGTACTACCAGAACGGGATTGACAGAATCAAGGCTGTTCAACGCAGGTTCATACGCTACGCCCTTCGGAATCTCCCATAGCGAAACAGATTTCAGCTGCCGAGCTATGAAAACCGTTGCCAGCTAATACACCTCGATACACTCAGCATTCGGAGGGACTGCTCTCGAGCCTTGTTCGTCTCAGACTTACTCTCTGCCAGAGTGGATTGCCCTACAATCCTCGGACGTCTGGATCTTCAAGCCCGCGTTCGAGCTCTACGTAATAACTCTCTTCTGCGAGTTTCGTTCAGGAGAACCAACTATGGTTGCCAGAGCGCATGTTCAGGGATGCCACATTGAAATCTGTGTAAAATCTGTGAAAATCTGTGATATTATCATCAAAATGCCAAAAATCTGTCATCTGTGAAAAAGAATCTGTGATCAAAAATTGTGAAAAAAATCTGTGACATTACAGAAAAATCTGTGAATATGGTAACCCTGGCGCTGTTACCGGACTCCAGTGAATTTTTAACAGTGTGGCGACGGCCTTTGACTTCAACCGGACGCGGAATGCGATAAAAACGAAAATGTTGGCAATTTTAAAATGTAATTAGTTTAAGAAACCACGATTGGAGCCAAGGGGCCTGTTGGTGAAGGTAATAAACAACATAAACATTCAACATAAACTCACCCCTTTGGAAAAATAAGACTTTCTGGACATTATTTCTCTGTTATCAAAAGTATACTGTGATATGCATAGTTAAATGTTGAACAATTGATTGCATAGTGCTCAGAGCTGGTACATAGAGTTTTCTGTTGTCTCTGGGGACATGTACGAGTTACATTTTGACTCGAACTCGGTATAATTTTGATACTTAATCAAAAATCGATTCATCTCTGATACATCCCTGTATCAAAACCATTAAAAGCCCGCAAGTGGTGCATAAGAAAAACAAACCCATTAGACAGTAACAGTGAAAATCAATTTGCGGAAGCCCATTAACAAGCAGTCCTCAACTATATGTCATCTATTGGCTTTCTACTTCTAATTACATTTGTGATCACATCCGGAGAGCTATATATGGTTTTATTCCTCCATAGCAACAGTCATGTCTGTCGAAATAGATATGGTGTGATTACGTGCACGACTTTCCGTGACATCATATGACCATTTCTACATATGTCTTATTTGTATTTTTCTACACTATTAACTTTAAAGGTTTTAAAAGTAATTAGTGTAAGGTAAATGCACCGATGTCTATGGTAAATGTACTGTCCCAGGCGAAATAGGTGGAGGACAATGGTTTTTCGTAAACAGAAACAAAAAACGGTAAAGTTCCAGCTGTATATTTCATTATTATATTCCACTTCCATATTTTATTAATATCATACACCACATGTAAATATTATCACTTCGTTGTTACGCCACGAAAAAGAGTTGACTCATATGTTCATGAACTACTGAACTAACCCTAGAATGTTGCACTGGAGTTCAAATGTACCCCACGCCTTCTTTGGAGCCGTGTGAAGACGAGAATCCAGCATTTACCGACCTGGGACCCTAACCATAATTCAATTTGGAGTTCCTAGTAAGAGTAGGAAAAGGTGGTATAGCCAGTTTGCTTATAGCCTTCGTGGAAGCAGGTGTCAAAGTTGGCGTGGGGTACATTTGTATCCCCGGGGAACGGTTACCGTTAGTGTTTCGTCAGCTTTCGTGCTGTCAGTGGAAATGTGATTCGTGAAAATACCAGTTTAAATACTGGTTGTTTTACTACATAAGTAACAATTAGTATTATATAATCGTTTTTAATCATTTATTTCATTTAATTTTGAAGCGCAACAAAAAATCGTTCTCATTTTTGCTTATTTTTATTGTTTTATTGTTTATTTTATAAAGTTTTTCAAAGCAATGGCTCGCAAGTATAATTTGCGCGCAATAACTGCTGTAATAGTAACGTTGCTTGTTACCAATGTATTACTGGTCAGAAATATGTTTTCATTTCAATTTACATCCCATTTCGTGGTATTTTCCAAAAACCGATTTTTAAGCTTTCACTCTTCAAATAATTGCACTTTTTCAAAAATATCAGATTTTTAATTTATAACGTCTCAGACCATTCTTCCAACTTTTAGAATCATTTGGTTTTTTTTCAAATCGGTTGAAAATTCGTAAAGTTATAGTAATTTTTCTATAAAAAAGTCAAAACCGCGATTTTTTCACTTTTTATTCTGTTCAAACCAATTTATGTATCATTGGCTCAATAAATTCCTTACTTTCACCTACACAGCTGTTTTCGCAATTAAAAAACGAAGAAAATGATGTATTACACATTTCTTTTATTTGCATTTTTACGTGCGAAAATTGCAATCAAACGCGTGGGGTATATTTATACCCCAGTGCAACGTTTTAGGGTGGAAAACGCAAGTGTAACGTTCTATGGCTAGTCCGACGTGGACCGCTTTGGTTTTCCAACGAGACATACATACGAACGCAAAGTGATTGAAAATAAAAATCCGAGCTAATCCACCTAGCAGTGAGATGAGACATTGCCTACAGATATCACAGTTGGATCGTCCATTAGTTTGCAGAACTCATGCAAAGTAAGCACCCAACTAGAGACGGGATGAACACAGTTGTGAGTCCTTCACGAATAAAACCACGAATAAAGTGAACAAATATAGAAAATCAATATGTAATATTACAATACACTCAAGTTTTTTTTTACGCGGTTTTTTTTTGCGCGGTATTTTTTTACGCGGTTTTTTTTACGCGGATTTTGAAATTTACGCGGTTTTCATTTACGCGGATTTTGAAATTTACGCGGTTTTCATTTACGCGGTTTTCATTTACGCGGCTCGTATCCCCCGCGTAAAAAAAAACCTGAGTGTATATACAATATACAATACAATAATTAATATCACAATATATACAATTGAAATTTTAAAAAATAAACAATATAATAAAAAAGTTGCCAAATTAATATAAATCAAATTATTAAAATAATAAAATCAAATTAGATTAGCTCAGCTAATGAAAAATTAGGCGGTATTTAAAAATAGTTATAAAATTAATAGAATAAATTAAATTGATTCAAACTAATAAATTGAATGAACTAAATATAAAATACTAAAATGAAAGAAATGAATCAAATGAATCAAATAAATAAAATAAATCAAATGAATCAAATGAATCAAATGAATCAAATGGTTCAAATGAATCAAATGAATCAAATGAATGAAATGAATCAAATGAAACAAATGAATCGAATGAAACAAATGAATCAAATGAATCAAATGGTTCAAATGAATCAAATGAATCAAATGAATCAAATGAATCAAATGAATCAAATGAATCAAATGAATAAAATGAATCAAATGCATCAAATGAATCAAATGCATCAAATGAATCAAATGAATCAAATGAATCAAATGAATCAAATTAATCAAATGAATCAGATGAATCAAATGAATCAAATGAATCCAATAAATAAAAATAACCGAATGAATGAATAAAATAATAAAAATGAAATGAATAAAATAAATAAATTGATAAAAAAATGAAAAAGAAAAAAGTAAGCAGAACAAAATAATTCAATGATTGAAATAAAAACTTAAATGATGTCAAAAAGTTATAAATTTATAAAAGATAAATCGCATCAAATTAATCATTAAATTAAATGACTGCAAAAATAGTCAGATTATTGAAATGAAGAAACTGAATATAAAAGTTAAATGAATGATATGAATAAACTGTATGAAAAGAATAAACTGATTAAAGTGAATGCAAAGAATGAAATCAATAAATAGATCAAACGAACTTATGTGGACACAATGAAAAAAATCATACTGAATGAAATAAATAATTAAAATGCAATATTCATAGATTTAAAATTACTCAAATAATCGAAATGAATAAAATAAACAAGACGAATAAAAGCCATGAAATGAAGTAACTGAAAGATAAGTAAATAGAAAGAAATTTAAAAAATTTGAACAGAGTGAAAGAATGAAACGGATTGTACGAATTTGGAACCATTGTTTCAGAAAGTTCTGAAATGTCTGTGAAAATCTGAAAATCGTTATCTGAAAAATGGCTTGCTAATATACAATAGATTTTTTGAGGTTTCCATTCTTCTTTGTTTTCACTTTTTCGTTTGCGTTATTCTTTTCTTGACAGCGCACAGTGGTCCAGGAAGCGAAATTAGCGGGAAACAATTGTTCACGCATTCATCTATAGGTTTAGAGATTTGGTGTCTTAGAAACATTTATTGTGCGTGACAAACTGCATCTTTTGGCTGAAACGGTTTTAGGGTGGCCCTTAAAATGTCAAAGTTGTAGACATTACTTCAAATTATAGTTCAGAGAGAATGATACTTACTTCTGCAATATTCTAGAACAATCAATTTTGAGCAACTTTGTTGAAGATACTAAATTTGTATCTCAAACCGTTTTCATTTTATAGTGAGTTCCATATCATAACTTAGGGTGTCTGTCAAAAAAGCAGTTTTCTCCGTACAGTTTTTTAATATGATTTTTCTCACAAAAGTACCCTTCAGTGTACTTTTAGAGCATGATTAGAGGCAACTTTTGCTGAAGAAAGAAAATTTTTATCTTGTCTGGTTCAAAAGTTATACTTAATTATCACTAAAAAATAAGCTCTTTTCAAATGTCGATATCTCAAAAGGAGGCAAACGAAAATTGATAATTTTGATTGCATTTGAAAGGCTGTACTTTTGCCTACAATATATTGAAAAATTGGAGAACGCTTTTTTGTCTTTCTCAAATAAATCAAATTTAAGTAAAAGCATTTTTGCGCTTGCGATAAATGAGTCCTGTACAAAACAATACTATGAAAAAGAAATGGTTCAAGCTATAAGAATAATTTTTGGAAAAGCGAGTGGCCATTGAAAGTGTCACTGGACATAGAAAACTGCTTTTGATGGATGGACGTGCTTGAAATTACAAGTCTTATTTTTTGAGAATAAATATGTTTCCATCCACATGATCATTGGGGGTTTCAGCAAAAAAATGTGTATGTGTGTATACAATCCATTTCCCACTGTCCGGCAGTGCTTTTAAGGAAGAAACTTGTCTGCATCTATGTAAATATATATTTGTTTTCATCGATAGATGTACACATGTTTGGCCCTGGAAACGAAAGGCGATAACTCTACTGTACATCCAACGACGCATTTCAAGAATGCCTGTTCCTACACGTACATTCTGAGGCCCCTTTCATATACAATAAGCCCCGCGCGAATACATCCACGTATCAATTGGATATTTGTAATATATTTGCACTTCCAGAATGAAAAATATTTTTGATTCTGGCATGTATTTACAATAAGGAAAATATTTATGACGGTAGAAATGCATTGAAAAATGACATGAAACGATCTCACTAGCTCTGAATAAATAAATTCATGAGATTTCTGTGAAGAATTCTTCTCCATCCGTGAAATTGTTGCATCAGCTACTCAGGTCCAGGTGGCGCTGGAGGCGCTAAGCGGAACGAACGGGCGTATTTTTTCGCATCTTGATTCACATACTTCAATGGCAAAATTATGACGGCAAATTTCTATGCAAAATTACACTTTTCTCGCGATATTTCAACCTTCTAACATGTAACTTAACAGGAAAAACTACCTACTAAACAATTGACTTCATTTTCCTGTTGAATATGTTGTATATCACTGAAAACCTTATATTGGACATTAACGACAACACGTCCGGGTGATTCGCCAGTGCTGCCTATTCTTCTTGTTGTTATACAGTAAAGTGTATGGCAAAAATTAGAAAAGCTCTAGTAAGAGAACTGCGGAGAGAAAAACAGCATTTTTGGCAACGTATGCCCCGGCATTGTATGGCAACACGTCCAATGTTATAAGGATAGGCAATGTTCGATTGGATTCGTTTTTTGACAGCTAAACGCGAATTCAATCGATCCAAAATGGAGTCTCCGCAGTTCTCTTTCTAGAGTTTTTCTAGCAAAAATGTAGTCCGATCAGGGATTCCAGGTGATATTTTGAAAAATCTGTGCGCGGCCCATTTAAAAATCTGTGTCTATCTGTGTCACGGAAAACGTACAAATTTTGCTGAAAACAAGATGTGGTGACCTTTTTTTGGTTTTTGTGCAAGTCAAAAATTAAGCGCAAGGTAAAAAATTGAGAGATCTGTGCTAATCTGTGCATTCTAGAAGAAAGCTGGGGAAATCTGTGCGTCAAAACAGAAAACTGTAGAAATCTGTGCAGCTTTTGCAATCTGTGCAGCATATTGAAAATCTGTGAAACACAGATAAATCTGTGCACCTGGCATCCCTGAGTCCGATCAACTATCTGTCGAATGTATTAACTCTAATTGTAATCCTCGCTAGTTTACTTGAATTGTTCACGAAAGAAAACCGAATATTTTGATGTAGGGCTTACGTCTTTCTTTACTATACTGGGTGTCATTTAAAAGTTCTCAACACAGAAGCGTTACGTGCACTTTGTGCCTTAATATTTTTTTTCTTACTAAATTGCTAACCTTGTTTCACAAATCGAAAGGTGATTTCCTAAACTACTTTCAATACGAATCAATCAAAAAATACTAGAACCTATAAATATATAATGCCACAGCTTCTCTCAAATCCCGACGTGTGTGAGACATAGAGGAGAGCACACGAGCGTGATAGCGTGCCGCCCATGGAGAAGTTGCATCGGAATAATTTGTGCAATCTACATTTTTTTCACAAAATTGTAGAAACTATTTTTTAACAAATGGTACAAAAATAGATCGTTCTGTTCAGTAAAGTAGGAGCTATTCACAGTTAAAATCTCACGGTGCTTTTAGAGCAAAAACGAGGTCCCTCGTCCCTACAGTGACACAATCTCATTTTCGTGCACCGCTATGCGGAATACTTATATGCATTTTACAAGCAAAAAATAAGTTTATGAGACATTTTATATATGTAGAAATAGTTTACTAGACAGCATAGGGAAGATACAATAATTATCTTTGTACTACAAATACTCATTTTTTCAAAAATAATCATAATTCGAAAGATAGTCAAATATACACGCAATCTCATATTCGTACAGTACACATATTTTTTCAAAAATCAATTGAAATTTCTATAATAAATATTCAATGTGCTAGCTTTTGTTTGTAATTATAGTTTTCAATCGTATTGAAATATTGACCACCAGTTTTTGTGTGTATTCAACTTACATTTTATATCATTCTTCTAAATAGTAGTTTCTAAGATCATTCTCATTATAATCCGGGTTTTTCGCACTTTTTATCCAAATACTCCCATTTATTTTTCTAATTAATTAAAAAACGGGTTCAGGAGTGGAGAATCCATAAGATTTAAACAATTATAAATTTTCTCTAAACGTTTTTTGCGCGCCTTATGCTTTAGGTTCTTCTTCTGATCGAATTTCCAATATCCACCATTTTTTAGTAAAAGTGCCATTTTATGGAAACTTTGCTTTAAAATTTATTTTAAGATATTCATAATAAAATACACATTCTGATCCATCATTCCATCAATAAAGACCATATTTCTAGCACTTCTAGTGGACATATAATACCCCATACAAAAAAGTTCACTGTCTCTGCGCTTCACTGCTGTTATAAGGCTTTTACGTCCAGGTCTGAGTTCGATTTTCTCCACTCGAAACAACAGCCATTTGAGTCAAAGATGTTGAATTTGGACTCGTAGACAAAATTTACAATCTTTCCAATATTCTGATAAAATGTTTCAATGTTGTTTAGTAAATAAAAAATCAATTCTTTGTTCTTATCATTGATGAATAGCTTCTTGCTCAAAGCACAGGCATTGTAATTGTCCGTTATCCATACATTACGAGCTGTACCAGAGCAGACTTATATTTAAATGCTATGATTCAATTTATTTACCATGTATATCATTAATTACTCGATTTTCCCAACTTTTTCTAATTAAAAATCGTTTATTCCTCATCGTAAATTGTTTAAAGTTCAAGTTTTTCGCAATATCTGCTCTACGTTTCGTCACATCAAAATTTTTAACGACATTTTAAATAGTTGGACGTAACCTTTGAACAATTCCAAAGATTTCATGAAGTGATTTACCTTCATTTTGGTGAGTAATAATTGGTTTTCGTCCCATAATGACAGCTAGTTTACTTTTTTTAACCTTACGTTAATTTGAGAGAATTTCTTAAACTAGTGTAGAGGAAACTGTGCCAATGACCACTTTTCTGTAGTCATGAAATCTATTTTTCTAAGTAAAACAAAAAAAATAAAGAAATAACAGGTCTTAAAATTGACAAATTAATTGACTTTTCAAAAGTGTACGAATATGAAATTGTGCCATTTTCACACCAAGTAATGATTTTTTATGTGTAGTTTACGGAAACTTGCACACTTTAGATTACAAATGATAAGAAAATGACAGATGATGATTCTACTACCACATTTACAAAACAATACCTATATTAAATAGCGCAAACATTAATGAAACAATATTAAACATATACACTAGAGGTGTACGAATATGAGATTGTGTCACTGTATTAGACTGTGCAATATATTGTACCAGAAAATCGGAATGAAATCCAAAAAACATCAGTCTAAAGTTTGCCTTTTACCTCTGAAAGGTTAATGTTCAAACTTTAGTTAAAATTAGAACCACTCAAGTCATAATCTAATTAATAAAAAGGCATTTTTCTAAGAAGACAGCTTCTAACGCACCGTAAGTAAATCACGGAGCATCAATCTTTCAACGGTTACAAACGCAAAAAGTGATTTAAAATGTTTGGAAAGCTTCCAAGAACCAGCCTACATCAAATTTTTCGACGATATAAAAAAAGTGAAATTCTTGCATCCTGCCAACCATCCCGAGAATTGGATCTACGCCGAAGCTTCATAAAGATGAGGCTAGCTCTCTTGCCAGATTTGGTCATAAAACGGCAGAAGAAATTGCGTTGCCGTAGCAAACTAACACTCAGCTTTTCGGTGCTTCTGTGTACACTAAAACATGTTCATGGTTTTTCGTAGACCATATTTCACTCCCTGGGCTTGGTTATTCATGGTTCCGATCAGTACAGCATAAACAATTTGGTTATGGGCCATTAAATAGTGTTTGATGGAGTTCGCTGTATGGTTACGAAAAGGTTAGGATTTTCAGTTCTTAGACATGGCACCATTACCCGATTTTCTTTCAGTTGAACCTTCATAACTCACGCTAGGTCTGGAGTAATTTTTGAATTTCCATCCCCGGAGGGGTTATTCAACTTTACGATGTAAACGTGTTCAGAATATGTTGCGCTATTCATGATTCAAACTCATCTGGTGCAATACATGCATGCACTACAATGTTGTAATTGGCATCATGATTTCAATTAAGTTATCTTTCTCGTAATAGCTCAAGAAATTAAAAATTACTACCTGATCCAAATATCGACATCCGAACAATGTTGGGCGATCAAAAAGGTACAACCAAGAATGAAAACGATACTGATGTTTACATAACAACACCCCGTTTCACCGTATTTGACAGTCAACTCCATTTGAATACGATAGCCCAACAGCGCTCGCCTGATTTCACTGAGAAAACCGACATAAATCGCAAGAAAAAAAAATGCCCTTGAAAAGTTGGTTCTTCAATTGTTCATCACAAGTTAAGCAGCTCACACAGTGATTGCGTCTACGTCTGGCCTTTTCTTCCAAACGGTCTGGAATATTTAGATTGGAAAAAATAACAACCCATAAAGTACAGCCACAGATAATAGACGTTAATTTGATTTGAAAACCCTGTACAAACCTTCAACACAATATCCGATGGAATTCAGTGTTTCATTTCTGACATCATCTCAACTGTTTCCTACGCACAGTTTGACAGTTGCATAGTACCGATTGCTGCACCACCTGCAATTGCCGGTAGTTTCACACATTTCGAACACATCTACTAAACGTGTGTTATCTGTGACCCGCCCAGCCAGACCACCGCAAGCAACCTAAAAATATAAAAATCTTTTTCTCACCGGGTGTGCTCATCATTCATTCATGGTTGCAGATGTTCGCTACGGAACCTACGTGAGGAATTGCTCTCTGGAATTTCTTTTGCAACTAAAACCTTGTTCCTGGGAGAAAAAATATTGCCGAGAAAAGCACACCCGCTTACAGCTTTCTCAATCAAATATCATTCATACGCTCGTACCTAATAGGTCAAACGGAACTAATCTAGAAGCAATCTACGGTTGAACAGATGGGGCTAAGGTTGATAATGGTTTCTGCTTACGTTTCAGGTTCGACTTTTCCACGACCCCATCATCAAACGGGTATCGGTTTTCATCTCTCCCCTTCTTTCCCATCGAAGAAGTGTTAGTAATAATGGTGATGCTGGAGGGGATTGTATTAATGTCTGTCATATTTAGGGTTGTGGTACCGGTAATACCGGTACCGAAAATCCCGGGAATACCGACCCATTTTTGGTACCGTAATACCGGTACTGAGAAAAAGCCAGTACCGGTATTTTCGGTACTATACTATTTTTTATGACAAATATGTTAACTCTGCAGAGGGGACCTGTTTCAAAATATCGGTCTGCAAGATAACGTTTAATAATATTAATTTGTCTTCTAGATAAATCGTTGAGACAACACCTTTGTGTGGGAATGAGGTGGGGCCATCATCATAATAATTCTAGAAGTTAAAGTTTTATTGGCGACATTCTGATTGGTTTCCATTATTCACAGGGTGGCGCGTAATAAGAGTATGGTCTAAGTCATGTCTGTATTTGGTTTGCTCTTAAACCTTTATCTATAATAGAACGAACAGCGATTTAGTAGCTAACGGTTTTTGACTTGCTGAACTGCTTCAAATGGGGCGATTTGTAATTATTGGTGATCGGAAAATTCAGCAAAACTCCACATATTACAGGAAAGCAAAGAGCCTGGATATGCGTTGGAGTATAGTAGGCAAACAACATAAAGGTCGAAACCAATTTTCAGAAAAGCAAGAGAGGAAATGCGATTAACCTGCTCGGATTTACTGCCATTTTCGCTTTGATTTACTGTTGTTAATAGGATTTCATACATTTACCCATCTGTTCAAGTCGACGAAAGTCGCACCACTTAGCAGTTATTGATTTCAAAGTGGCCTAGATTTCGAAATAAAAGAAGGTGCCCTATACGAAAAATATCTTCTGTGAAATGAGTCTTACCATTCCAAAGCAATTAAAAACAATTAACATATTTTTTGATCAGCACATATCAATCATTTTAAAAAAATATTCGAGTACCGGTACTTTACCGGTACTACCGGTACTGAGGGCTTCAGTACCGTAGTACCGGTTCTCGCCAAAAAGGGTCGGTACTGCGAACCCTAGTCATATTGATAAAGCAACTTACGTTCGATTAAGATAATGTGCCAATCGTTAGCTGAGAAATGAACTATCCTTAAATGGAACGTAGAAAGGAAGATGATATCTTCGTGGTTTGAGTGATGTGGTAGAACAAAGGAAAGCCTTCCGAGTAGCACGACCACCGACGAGACATACTATCTTGTGAATCGATCCCACGTGGAAATCAACGAGCAAACAATAAACAAGGCCATATTCAAATATTTAGAGTTCAGCTCGGTTATTTAGTTGTTGACCCTTTGGACGGATATTGAATTACCGCAATATCTGGGAATGTGGGGACGAAAGTATGTGCGCAATATGCCACGTGCAAAAAAGGCCTTCTCAAAATATTTTGTTCAATTTAATCATATACTTATGTACGTCACTTGATGGGAATTGGTTGGGTTTAGGATTTCATGCACCTTGATAAAACTAGAAATTATTCAATGAATGAAAATCTAGCGTATAAATATACCCTACATAAATTCGAACGTCTAATCCCAGTAAAAAAATGCGGACGAACGTCAGATTGTGGTAAGTTTTGGTGTGCAATACCAATTTCACCATTGATTCTTCCTATAGTTTGGTCACAGAGAACAGACATCCATGCTCATACAAATAAGTATAAAAAACTTGTGTAAACATTTGAATGAAAAACCGTTGGAACACTAGCGCCACCATACCAGTGTATCCCAAGTAGAGGCCGAAGCATTTGAAGTATATCGACCATTTTGAATTGTCTATCTGATCAACTCAGGGTAGCCAGATTGAATGCATATTATCGGTAGACTTATTTAAAGTTTGTCGACAGGTCGTTTGGGAGGTTGTATTTTTGTTTCAAATAGATAAAGTAAACATAGTTATGCAAAACAGTGAACCACGCAAACGGCGAACGACGCATCGAACAAGTTAAAAAAATTATTTGTATTGTATTCTGGTCACTTGTCACTTGTAAATCGGTACCAACGTAAAAAAATGGTAGGACTAACTGCCGATAAATCGGTAGGTCTGGCCACCCTGAAGTTATCAAAACAAATGATTAGTCGCTGTGCCGCAGTTGTTTATTTTGTTTGTTTTAGAGGTAGCCGAAAGTTTAAAATCGTTTATAATCTGCATTAATTTTCTGTGTGACAATTTGGAGTGGTCCGATTACTGCTTACATGGGACGAGACTAGACGAAACTGAGGATCGACCAATTCTACGATCGGATATCTTCGTTGGATGTTCCATGAGACATTTATTACTTAGAGGGGCTAAGAACGGGAAAACCCTTATTTTGAACTGCAGTACAATACTACGCAATACGGTCGAAGCCCACCTTTTTCACGATTTCAGTAAAGCATCAATTGTGTGAATCAATCGACGGACAAAGATTACTTGCTAACTGTATGAGAATCTAGTGGGTGTGAATCGCAAGTGAACAACTGCAAGCGCAGATTACCGGACTGTGAAGGAAGAAGCCACATACCGATCACAGGAGCTAGGTAGAATCATTCATCGACAATTCGTGGAGCAACCTGACCAACCAAACGAAAATATATCGATTATACAGGTCAGGTATTTCTTGCCCACGCGCGGCAAGCCGAGGGAGTTTAACCTAACCAGTGATCTAATTGCTAATTCATCTGAATAGTTCGCTCGCAAGCAAAAAGTTGATAGATTTCTGTATGCGCTAGTTACTGAAAGGAATCAGTTCCAATCTGGACAATATGGCTCGCCGGTATCAATCAATGAATGCCCCATGCAGATAGCTGTTTACTGTAACTGAAACAGAACAAGCAAGTACAAGTTATATAAATATATATACACTTTGCCACCCACAACTTATCAGTTATTCTCTCTTACAGATATTCATAGATAGTGAAACACAATACTTTCCTTGACGATGATTACAAATATAGGTTGAATGCGTGTAAGTACATAACGCATAACATTTCCTGTTATGTGGGATTTGTACAAATAATGCAAATGTGAGAATTTGGATGTAATTAAAGTTTCAATTATACATACATAAATAAGTGTAAAACTAAAGAATATATTTTAATACATGGATACATATTAAGAACAGATTTCATTGCAACATTCTATTTTTTTTGTAAAAGAACGATAACGTTGTACACAGTGTTTCTGAACGTTTTATGTAACATCTATTAAGACAACGGTAAATTCATTCGGATTGCCTTTCTGTTGCGTTTTCTATGCTTATAAGCATTTGCTGCTATTTTATTCTGTAGACGTACCTCACGAAGAAATGCTTGGATTAAAGTGTTGAAAATTATATCTATAAGTCTATTGAAACATGTTTTACAGTCAATCAAATCGAATTTTTCGTGTATTAGATATGATTTTAGTCGTGTTTTTACTCCTTTTCGATTTTCAAACAGAAATTTACGAAATTTCGTTTTAAAACTCAAAAAACATATCAACCCTATGTTGTACAAAGTATTATTTGGAATATTCACATTTCTCGTTGAAAATTGAGCTTTCGTTTTACAAAACATATAGTCTTCGTTGTTAATGACTAGGTCATTTTTATCAATAGTAAGATTTTTTCGACATTTCTCGTGGCGCAATTTGAGACAGCGGCACCGATAATATATACCAGGGCATTCATTTCTTTTTTGGCAATCACAAATGATGCTTCCGGGTCCAACTCTTCGAATTTATATGATTGTTCCCGTTGGTGTGTCTGTACAAGGAATTCTTGTAAATCATTCTCCTTTATGAGAGGTTCTGCTCCGTCTGCTTGGCAGTTCCTACCATCATCGAAATTTTGTTCAGCTGTTGATATCATCGCATATTTAAAAGCGCTCCCAAATTGAAACGCATTTGGAGCGTCGTTAAAACCACATCGACGACGTATTTCAGCAAATAGATTTTCTAATGCATCTTGACAGAGAGGGTTTGTGCAAAAATAGGTACAATTGAAATCCTCTTTTAACACATTCCACAGCCATTTCAACGCGTTGATGTTACCTACAAAACCTTGCAGATATGGCGGTCGTTTTTGCGAAGCTCTTAAGGTGGATGATTCTTTTTTAGCCTATGGAAAAATGATTTCCTCAAAACTGGGGTGGCATTACGCATCTCGATTCGATCAAAATTCTATCGACTCGACCTTGTTTAGCATTATGTATTTCGAACCGAGCTCGAAAATAAATTTTCGTTCGAGTTTGCTCGAAGAAGTACTAGATTATCGAGAAGTGTTGGCATTATGGAACCATAACAATCGAACTCGAAAGCGACTCGAGTCGAACGTATTTGCTCGATAGTTTTATTGTTGTCGACTGTCGTTCGAGATTATGATTTGTGTTTTTATTTCGGAATACTTAGAGGATATAAAATTACCAAAAGGTGTAAAAAGCTCCCACGTACTTTGAGTTTCTTTATGTTATATCTGTTTTCACCATCAGGAACATACTTTTTTTGAAAAAGTAATACTAAATATTGATAATAAATTATCTTACACCAAATAATAATAAAAAAGTGTTAAACCAAATCGATGGAGCAAAGTGAAGACACCTTGCCTTGTCTAATCGCTATTTGATAGATGTATAGAATCACAATCATTCTTGATTGTGGTGATTTAAACAATTTTATATTCGAATTGATGCATTTGTTCCCGACTATACCTCAATTGTTTTCAATATCACAATATAGCCTTGAATTCAATGCCATAATGTACGTTTTATACACCAACAGAATTAGGTGTTATATCGTCATTTGTATTAAATGCATGAAAATACAGAATATTATATAGCAAAGAAATTTGAATCAAATTGAATTACTAGCAAATTTGAATGCATCAATCGATTGAAAATTATGCCATATACAATTTCTGGAAACAATTAATTTTGATTGTGTTCTTCCTATCTCTAGTTGGGTGCTATAACAGAATAATTAACTAACAAGTACACGGACAACCCCGCAAACAAGAAAACGCCTTTTTGTCTTGACTATTTCAACTAAACATGGCTATTTTAACGAACTAGTTTTTGAATTTCTGCGTCATCAATTGCTGAAAAAAATTGTTGCTTTTGGAAGCTACCAGGTTCCTGAAAAAACGCTGAAAACCAAATTTTTATGCAAAATTAGCCATTTTTATTGCTATGATTTTTTTCCAAAAGATTTGAGAAAAGCGGTTTCGAAGTTGTGCTGTTTTATACAATTATTTAGATATTAAATATGTTATTTAATCTAAGAATAATTGTGAATAACTCATTCTGCAGATAATACATTCCATCATGCGACTGAGGTCCGAATAAGATACAATACCAGATAGGCATTTTGATGTTTCAGTGCGCCAACTTAAACAGCGAGATATATTAAAATTTTGTGGTAAGAAGTTCAATAATACAGTTATATCAAACTAAAATAATGCCCAAGCATTGAAAAAGGTGGTGAGGGAGAGTGACGTGAACAAATTATGAACATGCGTTGGTCAATTTATTTACCATTATCACTATTTATATTCTGTGAATTTGACGCTCATCGGAAAAAAACAAAACAAACTGCAATTTTGTTTACACTGAAAAAAAATCTTAGGAAAAATTAAAATTACCATACGATGAACAAAATCATTACTCGTTTTCTGCATTGAAGCATTTTCGTGCATTGTAAATAGTTCGTTTCGTTTAATGGCATCTTGATGAACGAAAAGTTGAGTAGTTTTACATATTTAATGTACGGGTTATTCCAGGTCAAATTTACAACCACAATTTTAATTCCTACCAACATTTTTTATTGCATTCTTAGCACAAAATAATTGACATCTATTTTTTGTTTTGGCTGAATACGATAGATTTTTTTCAAGTTATGAGTTTTTGAATTTTATGAATTGGACCATTTTTCAACCACTGATAACTCAGAAACTCTTAGTTGTACGAAAAATGTATTAATAATAAAAAGTGCGTTTTCGAATGAGCTCGCCAATAAAAATCTGAGTTTTTTTTGTTATTTATGTTAAGAATTCTGCAAATGTTGGAAACATGTCGAAAAAACAAGCTTGGACTAATAAGTTTTTTATTCCATGAAAACATTTATTATTATATTGAGAACCTTATTACTTTACGAGATATTTCAATTAAAGCTGGCCAATAACATGGCGTTTAATGTAAAATGCCCTTTTTAATGTTATAATTTATTATGTTAACATTTTGAGATCCACTGAAAATTTTTACACAATATTTCTAACATGATTTTTATTATTTGAAGAAAAAATAAGCAAAAGATTTTATCTAACTTTTAAAAAAAAATTCTCAATTTTTCCGGCAAGCTCATGCGAAAATGCAACTTTTTATATTTACTATTTTTTCCATGCAGCAAATACTTTACGAGCTATCAGCGATTGAAAAATGTTCAATTTTTCTAACTTCAAAAGTAGAAAGCTCATACTTTGAAGAAAATATTATATTCAGCCATAACAAAAATACCTGTCAAATATTTTTAGCTAAAGAATGCAAGAAAAAAATTTGGAATGAACTAAAATTTTATTTGTAAATCTGACGTTGATTGGCCCGTACGGTTCATAAAAGTTATCATCGATGTATAAACTATTTTTCGTCAATGAAACGAAATGATTCGTTCTTTTATCAATTATTTTATATAGTATAAATATTTTTGGAAAGGGTAAATTTATTTTTCGTACATGAAAGGAAAAAAAATCGTATTTCCGTATTACATCGGATCTTTTTGGATCTATGTTTGACAACATCGATTTTATTTCAAAGAGCTCACCTCTATTGTGTACTAGAAAAAATGCTATATTTGCGAAACTTATCCACATATATTTCGATAACAAGCATTAAAAACTAAAATTAAAACAATTCCTATATTTTACCAAAGTTGGTTTTATGAAACTTATTCGTAGCAGAATTAAAAATATTTTTTCTCAGTGTATACTCTTATTTGACAGTTTGCGATCGAACAGGCAGTCGAAATCTAGTACCGCAATCTAACAAGCTCGAACGCTTGGTCGAATGCGGTACGTAATGCCGCAATTTAGTCGAAACGACTTCAAAACGTTTCGAATCGAGTCACTCGAATCGAGATGCGGAATGTCACCCCATATACAAAGACTTTAAAAATTGCCTTTTTGACATCGAAGCAAGTGTTGTTAGTATAATACATGCGTTTCAATGTTGTTAGTACTTTGGTTAAGAAATCAATGTGGCTGGAACCATCAGTGATCGGCGTCCTATATGGCTGAGAAAGTTATTTATGTACTGGTTAGAATGCTTTACTTTTTCCCAAAGGTGTTGGTGTTATCAATGATTACATCTTGGAAAAACTTACCTTCCCTACAGAGTCAGAATATTTTTCTTTCGAGTTAAATATGTCGAAGATTTTGTCGTGAATTTCTAGAAATTTACCAGTATGCAAGGCTTCTTCAGGTAGTTCACCAGTCTGAACATAGTGACGAATGCCAAGGGCACATGACTCACTCAATGTTCTGGTGGCCAATGCCACGTTCATAGCAGCGAAAGGAGGTAGATCTATATTTTTTTGTCTCAATTTCGGAACTAAACGCAAGCTTGCTGATACGTCTACTTTATAGAGCTGATGCACGTGGTGAAACGAAGCTATCGTTCGATCAAAAACAGCATTATGCTTATATAGCGCGTTTCGGGCATTTTTTATTAAATGAGGGGTATCATACATGACTGCAATTTTGGAATCATCTATTTCAATGAATGGGGTTTGTGCTGTTGCCCCAGCTTCTCGCATCATCTTAACGTTGGTTGTGCACTGATCTGTGGTTATGACTAATGGCGTAACCCACAAGTGCTTACAGCACGAATGCTTTTTTGATGAATTCCAGTAGCCCTTGACTGCCTGGACTATGATGCGCTAGAAGGTACCCTATTGGCTGTAAGGAGAGCTATAAGTGTTCGTATTCGTGTATTTTTTTCGTATGTCAATTACCTGTTTGAAACGTACGTACAATCCTGATACCATAACTGTAACTGCCTCCGTTGCGAGTTTTGTGACATCGTTTCGTTCAATTTTGCGTCGCTTTCCGCTATCAGGAAAGCCAAAGAAAACGTCTGCTTTAGCAGAATATGCCAAATCGGCTTTAAGAGACATGCCGTCGCACGATATAATGACAACCCTTTGGCCTTTTTCCCTCATTTGTTTGGCTTTTGTCTTCATGATGGCGAGAATCTGTTCATTAAGACCAGGTGCAATCCGAACAATTCTATTATGACGATGAATGGAGTTTTTATGCGGGAGTATTAAGTGATTTGATTTTCTTATATAACGGTAAGCACGTGGCCCGCTCATATATGTTCCTGCCGCGAATTTCATCGTGGCTCGATGATACCGACGGCCCTTGGGCTTTCTTTTCATATTACGCAAACAATCAAAAATGATAGGGTTTAGACGAATCTGTTCTCCCAATTGTTCGTTATCAGATTTTAGCCTTTTCAGTTCATTGAAGTTGGTTTGAACACGGAAAAACTTTCTCTTGATCGCCTGCTTTGATTTCAAACGACGTGCGCTTTGTTGGCGGCAGACAAATAGTTGCCTTTTCAGTTGCGTTATTGTGTTTTCCAATTTCCTACACCTTTGCTGTTCAGATTTGATTCGTGCTTGACAAGGTACGTGCGATTGAAGGAAACTACTGCGAATATTAGCTGAATCATCGGTAGAATGCAAACCAAATCCAACTGTCCTACCATCCGAATTAGGCGAATCTGGATCAACGCTTTAGAGTATCATATTAGAGATTTTCATGTACATAACATTCTGTAAAATCATTTTACTTACCATTTCTTATCTGCAATCACATTACTAGATGGGTAGCTATAATCTGGGTCATCAAATGGTGAAAGATGCATTTTTTGATTTAAATCTAATTTTCTGCTACTATCCGCTAGCACGTTATAACAATCGTCGATCACTCGCTCCACTGGCAGGCTCCAATCCGAAAAATCTGTATCATTGGCGAGAAACTCGACGTCTCAATTTCCGTCATTTTCCACTGTCGCACCTGATGAGACAACTCCCTCCTCTGGCAGGCTCCAATCCGAAAAATCTGTATCATCGGAGAGAAACTCGACGTCTCCATTTCCGTCATTTTCCACAGTCGCACCTGATGAGACAACTCCCTCCACTGGCAGGCTCCAATCCGAAAAATCTGTATCATCAGCGAGAAACTCGACGTCTCCATTTTCGTCATTTTCCACTGTCGCACCTGATGAGACAATTCCCGCCACTGACAATCTCCAATCCAAAAAATCTATATTATCGGCGAGAAACTCGAGGCTTCCACTTCCGTCATCTTCCACTGTCTCACCTGATGGGACAACAAACGGCAATATTCTACGAAAATACTACAGTTAGATTTGTAAAAATACGCATATTTCTGTACTAACCCTTTTTCCTTTCTAAGCGGATCACGAAAAGAATGCGATGGGAAATGATCCGAGCACACTTTTTTCATCGAAAACGCTTCTACTCCACAGTCGAAAAAAAGTTTCGTTGCTTCCGAGGAGCCGCAGAGGGAAACCCATCTTCGACATCTAGTATTAAAATTATGAGGTAATTTTAGGGATTAAGCACAAACAAGGTTTTAGGTGGTTGGAGAAGGTAAAAAAAGGCATACAACTCGCTATTTTTCGGGAAAGAATAGAAGGATTTTCCGATACTATCTCCATGGTGGTTCGTACACCAGAATATTTCACACTTACGACCCATAGTTTAAACCACTGTAAAGTGAACGAAAACGCACTAAAGACAAAGTAAACTAAACTAAAAAGTTACAAAACTATCGGAGCTGCCGGAGTCATGGATCACATAAAATAAAGATGGTTGTGTGTGTGTGTGTGTTGTCAGCACTTGATTTGACTGCTGTCACTGCCGTGAAATACACGACGAGTTGACAACTGTCAAAATCGGTCAGATCAGTAGCGCCACTGGCGACAATGTTCGAACTACATTTGAACTGACCGTTATTTTTTTTACACAACTTAAATGCTCGAGATGGACGTCTGTTCTCTGTGGTTTGGTGGTAATTACCTTATACAGTGAAAACCCGTTTTTATCAGTCCCTTGGTGAATTTTAGACTGATAAAACAGGGACATTGATAAAATCGGGACATACATTTTTCTTTCTTTTTAAGATACCGAAGTTCTTAAAGTATTCTTGTTCAGTCCCTAGATGTAGCCTCATAACCCTTTCTGATTTTTTTTTTAATTTCCCTTAGGGGGTCTAACAGTGCAAAATTCGTAAAAAAATTAAAATTTTGATTTTTGTATATTTCGGATCTCTAAGATAAGACAAATATGCTTAAGAAAGGATTTACTCGAATTCAAGCTGTTTCGTCTGCTAGAAGGGCTCTAGCAGGCGAAACAGCTTGAATTCGAGTAAATCCTTTCTTACCTACCAACTACCAACTATCAATTTTCATACGAAACTGATAAAATCGGGTCAAAAAGCTGATAAACTCGGGTCTTCACTGTATATGTGAGTAGATAATGAATCCGTATTATTTGTAATTTTCATATTAGGCAATTAAGGACGATTAAATGGCGCGATCCGTGGGCGATTTAAGGCGGGTAGGGCGTCAATAAATTGACGGCAGCAAATAGCCCGAATTTTGCATTTGAAATAGCCCCCTAATTGCCAGCTATTTACTGGCCCCATCAATTTGCCATCCGAGTTGGCAAATAGCCCCCCGTTAGGCAGGATCCTTGCCCTTTTTGACTGGGATAGAATATTAACAACAACTTTATACCTAAGACAAGACAAGACAACTGGCTTCTTATTTTTGGTTTTCTCTAAGAGAAGAGAGGACAACAGGTTTCTTGCTCTTCTTAATTTTATATACCAGGCCCTGTCGTAATTCCAAAGACAACAAGCATCCATCGTTGCCAGCTTCCATTTACATGTTTTTCACAATTGCTGAAAATAATTGTACCTCAAATATCGACCCTCTGTCAAGAATTCATAATCTAGTATTATGAATTCTTGACAGAGGGGCGATATTTGAGGTACATGCATTTAAAAATTGAATTTTATGTTTATTCGCGTTTTTCTCAACAATACACGTAGTTCATTCAGGGTATTTATTCAATTTGCATGAAATGCTCATGTGTATGAAAAGTAGCCAAAATAAATTCAGCAGCACTGTTTTTCATCCCGTTTGAAAATATTATGAACGCTCTTGACTGGCAAAACGACCAATCAGAAGCTGGTTCAATATTGAGGTTAGGAGTGGATAAAATTGGCTACGCGATTGTCTTCTCTTCTCTTAGGGTTTTCTTGCTTTTTTGTGCCCTGCTGAATAATTGATGACAGTTGGCAGTGCAGCCAATTTATTTTTCATATTTAGATATGTTTCCATAATACACAATGTCCGTTTTATTAACAAACATTTCGCCATATCAAATAGTACATGTTTCTAGCAAATCTGGCCAGCATAATATCATATCAGACCGCAAGAACAAAACTAACATTCATAAATCTATTCGACTCGCCCTTCCGCCATCTGGCCATGCGAACGACACGTTACAGAAAAATCTGCAGACTACACACTTTTTATTTAAGGAGATCAAAAGCAGAAGTTCGTATGTCTTTTAGTTTTTCCTAAGAAAAATTCTCAAATATTGCTTGATTTTTGGCCGATTCCAGGACATAATAATAATAGATTTACATAAAAACACAGAATCACTGGATAATGACTCGACATCTCTATATTTTGTAAATTTAAATATTGCAAATACGCCAACAGGCTAACGTCACAAATACACATACAAATACAAATGTTCTTCAAACAAAATTCGAAAAGATTTTGCTTCATATAAATTCTATTGACAAGTATTCGATCGGAAGGAAACTTATAAATAGTAAACAAATGATTGATATGTAGAGTCTTTATTCAAATATTCAGCGTTATTAAATATATTAAATATTTACGATACAGAATTGATGAATTAAAATTATTTTATTAGGCAACTTGCACTGATCATGATGCCAACACTGCGAAATGAGCCCTGTGGTAACGAAAACAGTATCCCATTAGTCAAATTCGAAGACGTCATTTTGGCTCCTCGAAGACGTCATTTTGGCTCCAGAAATCGCTTACTAATTGTTTTGTCTTGTCTTAGCTTTATATTTTCTCTTTAAAATTAGTCTATGCTAGTTTTGCGGAAACTTACGATAAGCAGTCAAAATTTAAAAAAAAATTCGATGGGGACGCATGGTTATCACTGATATTAAATTCGAATAATCAGTTTATAACTAAAAAAAAAGACGCGAACACATGTATAACTGTCAAATAGTATTGAGTGCATGGTCTAAGAGGATTTCACTTCCAGAGAGAGAGAGACAGAGAGAAAGAGAAGAGCCGAGTGGTTTTTTAGATGGTTAATACGTAAAAAAATCATGGGAAAAAACGATACTTTATTTTCAAGTAGCCACCATTTCATTTCTATATCAAATTTTTTCATGTTTTTTAGGTTGGGGCACCTCTTCGGAATGTAGTCTTCAATATCGTTTTGGTATGCTGCTTGTAGACGACGAATTGCGATCTGTATCGTGCCCGCAGATGAGGTCGGTTTTCAAAACACCTTTTTGCTGGAGCCGCCAATTTGGACGCCATTTTTGACACCCAACACTCGAATATTTTTGTTACCTGAAACCTTAATAAACATTTTGCAGAATAGCGCACATATTTGAGTCATTTTACTTCTTAAAAAAAATATCAAACATTAGGTACTGTTTGCACAATTATATAAGAGGACCCCCTTAAGGAAAAGTAGTACTATCCAAATAAAGTAAAATCATTTTAGAATGAACTATATGAGCAAAGATGCATATTAAATTATGAAATAGGCGTCCTATGTTACTTAAAACACATTATTGGAAGCAATGCGACATAAATATTCGTTAACCACTAATGATTAGTGAATATAATTAAATATTTCACCAAGTCGAACAAAAAGTTTTGTTTTAGAAATTATATTTTCAGATTTACTTTGCCAAAAATAAATTCAACGTTCCAGAATTATTGCATCACATCTTATTTGACCCGTTAAAACAAAATAATCATTTTTGAGGCAACATAATAAGATGTAGGATTGCAGGGACATTCTTCGCCCCCTCCCCAATTGTCGCCCCCCCCCCCTTTGTAGAACAATTACAAATTATTGTAAAATGCGCTAACCGGTTATCGCTTGGATTTACAGAGCTATTCACGGTTTTCGATTGAAAATAGCTCACTTTCTATGGTCAATATCTCTAAAACGGATAAAAACGGTTAAATCGTTTGGTATGTAAACGAAAGTACATTTTTTTTAAATATTGGAAAAATCAGAGTTACTTCTAGTTAACTACAAAAAAATTCAACTGTTTATACATGATTTACAAAAAGAATATCAGTTTAGTTCAGTTCGAAAGTCGCAGAAAAAAAGAACTCCAAAATGAACACCGAAGAAGCGTAAAACTGAGACTCCGCCAAGGGCGCCAGAAGATCACGCTACGGCTTGGCTTGGAACAAAAGGTGGACTAAAGTCAAAACTTTGTCGTATCGGCTCAAATAAGATGGTTTTATGGAATTTTGGTACATAGGCTGAACTCGTTTTTGATATTAAAACACATTAAAAATAAACCTTTACTATTCATTAGGGTGGCTCAAAAATATTTATTTTGTCACAAGAACTAGATTTTTGCATATTAATTTGTACGCGCTTAATCGTTATTGATATTAAAACATGTTAGAAAAATCCATTATTAATAATTAGGGTGGCTCAAAAATAATAATTTTGTGGTAAAGATTCATAATTTTTTTAAAGGAAATTTTTATTCGCTAATTAGAAATTAACTTTACTACTACTTAGGGTGGCACAAAAGTAAGTATGTATTCTACTCTGTCGAGTCAAATGATTTTATCAATAGTAATTATGGTAGGCTCATTTTCAACAATGTTGAGCTGCTATTACTAATTTGATGCTATCATTCTTATCCAGTATCAAGGTATTTACAATATTCAATTAAAGAAAAAGTAACAATAGCATGCATCAACACGTGTTTGAATTTTCGTCCCCCTAAATTTGATCTTCGCCCTCTTCTTGCTCTGTTACTTCGCCACCGTGCTTCCACGTACAATTTCACGAATTCTATCATGAAACACAATCACAGAATAGGGGATAGGGAAAAAATTAAACAAATCTAGGCTATATTTTCAATAATCAAGTATTAATAAAATAATTTGTTTACCTACTAGCGCTTGTATTTATAGATTATTCTCGTTATTTGGTTGAAATTAGCTCATTTTCCAAATTTTTAATCGAACAAAAACTAACAAACAATTCGTTGACTCAATGAAATTATTAGAAACCTCAAATTTGACGTAATGGTGCGATCTCAAGCTTCGAGATCGATTTTTTCCTTTCTCATATAGAAAGATTATGCAATCACTCTAAAAATCGCCAACCTAATCCCGGCTCGGAGGGCCTGGTGTCATATACCATTCGACTCAGTTCATCGAGATCGGAAAATGTTTGTATGTGTATGTTTGTATGTGGAAAAAATATCACCTCTGTTTCTCAGAGATGGCTCAGTGCCTAGGAGCTTTTCAAAGTCGGTCATTTTAAGATGTTGTTAGCTCGTTTATGGTCATTAGTGAACTATTTAAAGTGAAAGTAACCCTCACTAAAAAGTAAATTGTATAATGCCCTGGTAAAATACAAAAGATAGAAAGTAACTTTGCTCAGCGAAAATACGCATTTGATTACAATAAGTAACCCAAAACAAAAAATGTAGTAAAATGGCAAAACAGATTACGACGAAAAAATTTTAAACTTTAACTTGGTCTTCTAGATGAAAAGTAGAAAGTTGTCTAAAGCAATTTCGTTTATATTAGCATTAACTCTACAACTTTAATTAAGACACTAGGTCTCTATCTAAATTACATTGGAAAATAAGTTTCTCTTTCACTGGTAGGTGAAACAATCACTGGACCTTATATATAAATATAAGCGCATCTCCAAACAACGGAACTATTCCGAACAAACTGTTCTTATAAAGTCAACGACACTATTTGTTTTAAGGACTTGAACGGCGTTTTAGGACACTGTTCGAAGGCGTACAAGGATGATCGAGATTGTATATTTCTTGAGCGTTTTTTCAAAACGTCATATCTGCAATGAGTTACTCTCTTTGTTTACTTTCTCTTCTGTTAATAATTCGGTCACTTTAACATTTATCCCTCAGCTCTTTGCAAAATATGCTAGTTAAAACCACCGTCTTTCGATCTGTACTGTAAAATAAGTGAAAAGTGTTATAGTGACGCCGTAAAAATCGAAAGAGAAAGTAAACAAAGAGAGTAACTCATTGCAGATATGACGTTTTGAAAAAACGCTCAAGATTTATGTTTAATACCAGGCTTGTATTCTCGCGAAGGACTCGAGCGTTTGCATGATAACGTGTTTGATCGCGTGGACCTTCACATGTGAGTCTGTCACATGCGTTAGCACGTATGAACTCGTTACGTGGACCATGATTCTGATATGCAGTTTTGAATGTTTCAGATGCTAGAAGAGAGCGCCACATTACAAATATCTCCGGAAATGGCGTCAATGAAATCTAATTTATATGACATTCAGTTTATTTTGTTTTTGAAAATGACCCCCTCTGGAGGCATGGACCTAGACTGCTAAGATCAAGAGCAGCGTCTTCCGGCCGCAGGCGATTTTAGGTTTTCGCGTTTCGATTATCGCAATTGTATGTTCTCATTTGTGACCAGATTTGTATTATCGTGCCGACCACAAGCGATTCTATGTTAAAGTGTTAAATCGCGCGGGCGTATTTATGTCGCATATCGTCGCTGTTGTGCTATCTTATGACAAGCGCCATTTTGCACATTTCGAGAAAAACGATTTTTAAAGTTTGAGATTGAATATCATGAAACTTATAAATGGTAGAAACAATTCAGAGAAGACAATTGATGCTTCTACCTATTCAACAATCGGTTAGATGCATTTTGAAGGAAATGAGTAAGGAAATCTAGAAAAAATAGTTATTTTTAGTTACAGTGTTGCCAAATAGGCAATATTTCCAGTTTAAAGCTAAAACTGCGTTTTTCTCCCAATACATGTATTTTTCTTTTGAAAATTATTATGCCATTGTGTTCCTACGACATTTTTACACATAAAAGCAACTAAAATTTTATTATAACTTGAGCCAATCCCAAGATATAATGATTTGAAGCAAAAAACTCACAATTTCTAATCACTTTTCTCGCTATATTTCAGTGACCAAGTAAAATTTCAAAATTCTGGAAACGCCATCTTGTAGAGATTCGTTAGACGAGTAATGTGGCATTTCTAACTCAGTTTACCCCAAAATGGCGTTTGTCATAAGATAGCACAACAGCGACGATATGGTAGCGTGTATGTAAGTTTGTGGGTTTGTCTTCGTTTGCATAACCGTGTAGCCGTCGGCAAATTCTCGTAAATAAGGTAAATGTTCGCGCGTTTAATGTTACTTTTGAGTGTTCGGTTCAGAAGGGAGGAAGGAATAAGGTGCGTTCCACATTTTCACTCCGGCTATGATGTATGAAATTTATTGTCTATGGCAGTGATTCTCAATATGGGGTCCGCTGACCTCTTGGGGGCCGTGAAGTCGTTGTTGGAGGTCCGCGAAGGAAAATATATTTACCAAGTGTATATTTAAATTGCTAGTCTTGTTTCCTAACAAACTGAAAATAACATATTGATAGCATACAAAATCGATATTTATCCATGGGGGTCCGCAGCAACCCAGGGTGATTTCTAAGGGGTCCGTGGTACAAAAAAGTTTGAGAGCTGCTGGTCTATGGTGCATGAGTTAAAGTTAGTATTTAAGGTTTCGGATTCTCCTCATCAGTAACTAGCACCATCTTGATTCCTGTTAGATACTAAATCTAAACTACCACCATAACTGACACTAGTTAGACGCTCAATCCAACAAGTCATACATCTTGCAAGAACATACACAAATGGCTTGTTCCAAGGGATATATCTGAAGGTAAGCACAGAAGTTTAGGTTTGCTAATGAGAAAAGAGACATTTGAAACAAACCCGGGCTGGCATTATAGAAAATAAAAATTCTGAGTGAACTAGTTAGTTTTAATTTATGCCAATAACATAAACATAGTATTTAGCGTGATAAGTTTTCTTTTTAATAGTGATGGCTTCCGGGTGGTTATGATTCATTGTCGCGCGAGAACGGGCGTTGGTATGTATGCACTTGAGAGCGCGCTTATAAATTCATAAGCACTAACATGTGGAGGCGTAAAATGCGTGAATGATCGCGTTTGCGACTGGGTTAATTTTACCATTTATATGTTATTATGCGCTTCTTTTTATCGACTATGCTAATTTATTTGAGTGTTCGTGCGAGCATTTATATGAGTAATGGAATAGTCTCTATCGACATCCTCGATATACCACTATCGATGCATATTGCAATCCACGACAAATCTTTCTGTTCTGACACTTTAAATGGAGATTTACGATTGAATTAATTTCAATTGTTGATTATGTAAATAACGATTGGGATGTGATGATGAAAATTTTGAAGTCGGGTCAATCTTTAAAAAATCAAAACAAGGAGTTCTTGCTATCCGACGTTTCGGCCTTTGATGCCGATCTTTCTAAAGGGAACTGAAGTTATTGTTGTTCGCCAGCGACTTTTTGACGAAAAACAATAGCTTTGAGAAAGGATTTTATCAAAAAGCGAAACGTCGGGTAGTAAGAAACCCTTGTTTTGATTGTTTTGAGACTGAGACAGCCGACTCAAAATTTTCATTAATTGTTGATAAATGATGCACTAAAAGTAATCAAACTGATACATGTAGTATTACTTAATGGTGTTGATAATACCGTCAATCCAATCAGCCTAAGGAATGCAATGAACCCAAATACTCAATTTGATCTGCGACAATAGTTTCAGAGTCAAGGAACTACAACGGACGAGCTCCACTTAAAATCCTTCATTACGGGAAAAGCACCATTTACGTCTCATTCGAATTAATTGATAATTACGGCTTCGGACTATATGTCTATCTGTGTGGCCTGTCAAATACTGAGGAGACGTAGTCGAAACGCATGCCGCCCTTCATGAAAGAAATAGTTTTAATTCAAGTTTCTATTTAGGAAGTAATATAGCAAAATTTTGTCTGTGCTCACGAAAAAATCTATATTAATTCTTTAGTTAGAGAAGAGTAGGAAGTCTGCCACTCATAAGAAAATCTGTGTACGCTCTGTTTCATCGAAAACTAATTTTCATGATATTCGAATTTGAATTACTCATCTTAACGGGTGTTCAATAAAAAATAAGATTTTTTCAGTCATGTAGTAAAAAAAACAAAAAAAATATTCAGGAAATTCGGTATTTTTTATTAAAAACACAATGTTTATTATTCAAAAAAAGGTCAATGAATATTGGAGAAAGGGCCCTGGTCAGCCGTACGACGCAACATAGTCGCGATGCTCTCACAGGAGCGCTGGATGATATTGACGTCCATCTTTCGGATACAATTCCGTCAACTGCTACGTATCCTTGGCCCGCCAATTATTTTTTGTACACTAGGGCACTGAGAGAGCCGACAAAATACTCAATGTGACGGCACTGGGGCAAGTTGGTCAAGTTTCTTTCTTTTGACACGCACGGTATCTTTTTCTGCTCAAGATACTCCAGCGTCTTCTTGGCGTAATGGGAAGACGCCTTATCCGGCTAGAAGGATGGGTACTTCCCATAAACATTATACTCCTTTAAGAACGGCAGAAGAAATTTCTCAAGACACTCCTCCTGGTACACTTGTTGATTGATGGCCAGGCCGCTCGGCTTGAACCACGGCTTTGAAACCCCTCTGTCCAATACAGCGATGTACAGCATAACTTTTTTTTTCAAATTTATGCTTAAACTTATATTTTACTTCGGGGGTGCGGCCTACTTGTCGCTGGCAGAGTAGCTGTCATTTTCTGGGATGTGAGTATTCGAGAACGACAAGTAACTTTCGTCGCCCAGCACGAACGACGTCCCGCTGTAGTTCTTCGTCATCCACCGACAATGCGATTTCACGATCGCTATCTGCTCGCCCGTGTACTCGGAGGACCGATTCTTCTTCCGACAGATGATGTCATCCATCTTGAGGGTTCGGTGAATCAAGGTATGGGAGTAGTGATATTTTGGCAGACGTCACACAAACTCGTTCCGTCCTTGTTGTTGTTGAACAGGTTTTTCAACGCTTCCTTCTTCTTTTTCGTCAATTTCTTCGCCGGACGACCGCTACCGGCCTTCCGCTCCACGCTCAAGGATACCAGGATCCGGCAAACTGTACTAACGGGCACGTTTTCGTCTCGAAAGTGGTCTACCGTAAACTTTTTTCCGCGATGACCATGCGTTTCGTAAAACCGTGCAACACGCTCGCGGAGCTGTTTCGACTGCATCTTCGATTGAACTGACAGCATCCCAACGAAAAGAAATATGCCTCCCATTTCTAGGGAGTCCAGAATTACGCTCTTTACTTTAATCACAGAAAGGTATTGAAATCATTCTCATTTTTTATTGAACACCCATTAACTAGTCTTGTAATTAAAGGGTGTCCTACATTAAATGTCATCACGTAAAAAAACGCTGCAGAAAATAACCCTTTGGGTACTTTCTCTTGAAAATTTGGGTAGCAGTAGTTTTTTTATAACCCTCAGTGTTTCAAAAATTGGAAAAAATGGCGTCACCCGACAAGCAACATCGCGAATTGATTTTGCACAAATACCTGGCAAAGCCCCAACACTCTCACCGGGACATCGTTGAACAACTCGGAATCGTGAGCCGTGTAATTAAACGTTACTGCCAAATCCTGACGGACGGTAAAATACGGTGGGAAAGTCACGGGCCCGGAAGCTGTACACCCAGATGTTTGTTTATTTGTTTATTTGTTTATATTTGATATTTCAACGGACTTAACTAGTCTTATTGAAAGCTTAATTCTAATTCACACAATACGGTAGCAACATTAACAATCAAAACAATACTAAAACAAAAAAAAGAAAACCAAAAAAAGTCACGAATATTCAAAATTACATAGCTCATAATAACAGGTATTAAACAAACAAAAATGTCTTAATCGGCAGCCACGATTCGGTGCGACAGAGGAGAATCCATCCGTACATTTGGGTTCCATGGTCCATCATTGCGAAATTCCCTAAATTCCCTACATCGCACTCCACGAGGCCATGTGCTAGATGTAAGAGCGCGTTTTTTGAAGCTTGCGTTCAATTCGACCTTGAATGAGACATAGTCTAGCGTTGTGACGTCCTGCCAACTCGAAACAAGCTTTTTGACTTTTGGAGAATCGTTTACATTTAAGCAGTCTAATACAAGAGCTGAAATTTCTTGTTCACTGACGTCGTTTTTAATGTTTGTCAAAAACAGCGTAAAACTATCTTTCATCGTTTATCGGGAGATACTGTTTCCGAACTGGATTGAATTTTTGTAGAACATAGGCGAGGAATTTCTTTAACACTTTCGTTGCTTTCCGAAGATAGGCGCTCCACTAGATTAACCACAGTAGTATTCAGTGACGCGACACTCTGCTTCAAACATTCTATATCACTTTCATGCTGCTTTTCTCGCAATTTATGGGCTAACTCAACTGAGCTAACGGAATTGCGGAATCTTACGTCTTCCAATAGATCGCGGCAATTGTCACACATCCATATAACGTTTGACCCACTACAGGCAGATAATTCTTCTTTCGTTAGACCGGTGCAGAGTTTGTGAAAGTAACGAATTCCATCACAGAATCCTTCGCAAACAGCTGGGTCTGATTCTCCAATTGCCTTTTTGCATTTTCCACACGGTTTATTTGCTAGCTGGTTCATGACGACGTTCTATTACTTTGGTATTTTACAGCACAAAGAGATGAAACAATGGTGAATGCCGCAGTCGGATTTCGGCGGCGAGAGATGAAATGGCTTAATTTCGATCACGATTGTTATTTAAAAACAACAAATTAGTGCACTCAGAACGATAGCTGACGAAGCAAAAGGTTTTTCCGCGAGAAAAACTTTGATTTATCGGAGCACGCAGATCAACAATGCGACAGTTCGAAACAACACACACTACACTAGCCTCATTGTCTCATCATGCATGAATCAAGGCGGACCTCCGGCAGCTTCCGGGGCTTGCCAATAAATACATGATTTGGCAAGCGATCTGCTCATGTGGCAAACGGAGTGCACCATTCGTGACTACCGGGACTGTAAACGGGGAGAACTACCTCAAGGAGTGTCTACAGAAACGTCTACTTCCTTTGTTGAAGTAACACGAGGGACCTACGATCTTTTAGCTTCGTGATACTATTCAAGCATCCTAAGGAGGTCAAATCTGAGGCAGACATTAAGAAAAAATGGGTTTCCGTACTGAAGAAGCTGAAGCCAGATGTGGTACAGAACCTAATGAGTGGAGCTAAGCATAAGGTGCGAGTGTGCGGTAATGGTATTGAAGTTGAATAAAATAAATATGCCGAAACCTTACTAATGGGTTATATTTCATTGTCTGAAAGTTTAAAAAGGATCGGTCCACTAGGTAAAATAAGCTCACACAAATTGTCTTAAAAATGCATCCACAACAAACTGATTTCGATTATAAAAAAGTTTAAGGATAGCATCGAAAAAAATGTGGTCACGTTATTGATGGACGAAATTGAATTCAAGACTGCAGCAACGTATTGGATCTTATTACGTAAAGTTATCAAAACAGTTTCATGCCTGCTGCAGGCAAGAAACATCCGTAGGACCTCCGAACGTGTTGAGAAAGTAAAACGAGTATCACCCAGCAGCAGTGTGGCACCAGCTGGGAAGCGAAAATGGGTTGAGGTCGATAAATGGTCCCTCATTTATATCCGCAATATTATAGTGTCGACGTTCTGAGTTTGCTGCTATCGGACCGGATTGTCACTTCTAACATGATATACCAGCTCCGTGGGACACTTTCCGTACGAATAGGTATGAAATAAATCTCAATACAAACTCTTGCTCAATAAAATAAATTCACAGACGGAAGCCGAAAAATGTCAACGTCAACTTTGCCATTTTCATCTGTACGGCTCAGTCCAAGGAGACAGACAGAGAAAACTTTCCTGACAAGAGTTTGGACAATGTAACTGCCGACTGATAGAACTGACATGTACTAAACACCAACACATTCTGCCTGCCTGTTTATTCCCAAGAAGAAATGAAAGAGTTACACAAATGCTAACTGCCCCGAGGGACTGTTTTGTTATTCCTCTCGCTACTCGCAGTGAATCCGGAGTGAACAAGAGAGCACAGCCGCCGCAGTTGTAACAACGGTTTGTTGGAGCCCGTTACATATTCGGTAAATGTCAACCAAAAATCTGTCATCCCCAGCGAACGCTGAAAATGACATTCTTTTCGTGTCTTGCCGTAACGAGTGCGGCAGTGAAGTAATAAAACACGTTCATCAACAACAGGAAACCCCGTGAGCGACCGCCAGCTTTGGAACATTTTCTGGAACCATGGATTGTGAGGATAATATCTTGAAAGCCATTTCTATTGAACTCGCTAAACGTGCTATTAATGAAACTGTCAGTCTTCTGCGTAGACACAAGCAGAGGATATTCACCTTATTTCGTCATAGCCATCTGCTTTTTTCGGTTGGTATTAAAACTTTCAGAAGCAGTTCCTGACGTAAGTCATTAGCTGAAATGATGAGAACAAAGAAAGTAGAAGCTCCCAGATTGAGGGGAAAACGGAGATCCGTGTAATTAGTTCCATCTTATTCACAGATGATTGAATAAATAATTTGCGTCACCAAGTTTAGAGTAGCAGCAATATTGAAGAAAATCGTTTGCTCGTGTTGGTGTGAACAATTTACTTGTTATGATAATAGTTTACAAATTTTGGAGCGAGTGCGTTAAGTTTTCGACGTCAACTTCAGATCGCCAAAGACGAAAACAATGTTTATTGCAAAGAATCGTTTTTGAGACTTGATTTGAAAAAAAAACCTGTTTTAATCCACCTAGTGGTGCGATTGCGCCTTTCTCTTTTATCCAAACTATGATTCATTAGCAGGTTATGTTCAATATGATTGATTCATTCTATTACATTCTTAGTCTACACTGACACACTTTAAACAAAAAAGCATATAATTTGATTAGCTTAATCAGCATGAGTTTAATGTTATCTTCATGTGATCATATTTTGAAGTCGAGTGAGAATGAAGGATGCGTCAGAAATACTTTATCAGTATGCGGGGTGGATGAAGAGAATGCGGGTTTGATGGTGGTCCAAGGGGGGTCGGAGTCATGAAGGAGGGAGATGTAAGAATAGCGGGTAGGGGTGATGCAACACCCAACTGCATAATAACACCTTCCATTTGTGACTTGGTTTGAAAAAATCGGTTCAGTCATCACCGAAGAGCCGATGTGACTTTAATTGTGAAGCATGCCCGGAAGACGGAACCTCCGGAATTGTCGATAGTGGACAATATATTTATTGACAATAGGTGATCTATATCTGCGAATGGAAGAATTTTGGTGACCATTTTAATAGATTTTTAGCCTCTGAGGTATTGCGATTGTAACAGTTTATATGGGAAATTCCAGTGTGACGTTACCAACCAACCTGTAACTCCGCTTGAGCTTGAGCTTGACCGACTGCTACTCCGTTGTCGATCTGGACTAGCTGAAGTTGCACAGCGACTAAGTAGATAATTATGCTTGGAAGTAGGGAAACATCTTCTAATGTGCAACTCCTGGTAATCCTAAATTGTTTATTGATCAATACCGGCGCCGGCCAGGCCCGAACGTACATCTCGGAAGGAAAGGAAAGGAATGGTCAGTCCGATACTTGCTTTTGCTAGAGGCCGTATATTAGGGTGACCATAACAGACGAGTAAAAAACCAGGACAGTCGAAAGGGTACTGATTCCCCCCGTTACCTTTCAATCGGCATTGCCTTTTCCGCATGTTTTCGTCAGTTAAAAAGTTCTGGGGTCTGGCAGGCAGAGCTTGGACAGTAAAAAAGTTATGGGAGTCTGGGAGGAAGAGCTCTGCCAGAAAGTCTTTCATCGGAATTCCACAGTGGCAGTTCTTGCTACACCACCATAAGCAAACGTTTAATGCTGAGATGGTCTGTGCAGTACCGGCGAGGAGTTTTCAGTACTAAAAACACGACATGGACGTAAATCAGAAACATCAGTGATCCCAAGTAGCTTCCCTGCGCTATGCCTGGCAATCTCCGTTGACAACCATTATCTCTCGACTTGAAAGCTGCAAAACCTACCGTTGTTACCAAAAATTTCTCCGTTTAATCGATTGTTATATGAAAACTGGCGGATAGCTTGGTGTAAATAATATCAGTTTGAGCCCGAGCTTGAAAAAATTGACATCCCTGCGTGAACTTGAAAGAAAACAAAATTTGATTCATGCACGTCGCGATGAAAGAAATGTTTGGTTTGTTTCCCTCTTCATTCGTTCTCCCGACACAGCGCATTCAGGTTCCATTCTACCTATGAGAGGGATTATTGAGCAAAAGTGCACCAGATATAGATTATGCAGTTCCCGTACGCTCGAATATGTAGAAGATGCCAGCTTCTGCCTTCAAACTTTCCACATAAAAACAAATAAATGCTTTAGTTGGTGAAGTAATTTATATTTCCTCTGCACTCAAGCGTTCCATTCTGCATGAAGTTTCAGTCAGTTGGGAAGTTAATGAATGAGGGAGGCGGTGATTCTGAATTTTGGTTTCGTTAAATACAAGCAGAAATAAGTAACTGATTTTGAAATTTCGCAGCACGTATTTGAGCGCGACATTACATACTCCCTGCTATGTTGTTCGTCCGCATTTTTTTGACTGAGGTAGGATGCTACACTCGGCGATTCGTCGCTGTTCAGCGTCCAGGCGTGAAGGCATGTTAATCGTCCATTAGATATTTCACACGCATTTTATTCGACACTCCTCAATGCATTACCTGCGCCGTAGAACTTTTAATATTATCAATGTGTAAATAAAAATAAATAAATCGAATTTTATTGTATATCCATTGGATCTTGTATACGCGATTTGTTACTTTGCCTAAAGATCTTATTTCTTGTTGAAAATCTATTTATTTCCTTGCCTCTTGTTGCTTGTGGATCACTTAGTCTGCTTTCTCTAGGTTTATCGTTCATGCTATTCTCGCTGTTAATGTTGTATGGGCTTTCATGATTACCTGGTTTGAGTTGCTTGTGGGCCTACGGGTCACGTTCGCGTATCCATGTTCTTTGTTATTTACTTTATTATCGGTGGTGCTGCCAGTTGTTTGGGAAGTAGTAGGCACATCACAATGATCGTTCACGCTGTGCGTTCGTTCGTACGTTCTGTTGTTCCAGTATTCGTTGGTGCCTGAGCTGCAACTCCGGTGGTTTGTGATTTAGTTGATGTTTATGAAGGGCTGTGTGATGGGTATGCTTGCAGTTGATATTGCTTCGTTAGAGGTTTGTGTACATGGTTTCTCGTAGTGTGTCTTCTTGTGTAACAACGTAGGGCACGTAGGGGTCTGTCCTTCATACGTGCACAGCGTGATTTGAGATTTGGTCACGCGTTTTGCTTTAAATTGAAAGTTCAGATATGAAGGAATAGGTCACTCGCATTCTCACGAAACAAAAACCGTTGGAAATACCTAAATTTTCTCCGGGTTTTAAACTTAAAGGATTTCACCGTTACGTATTCCGACATGACGGTAGTAATAAATTTATTAACAATACCCAGGTGTAGATTGTGCAGATGCATATCAATCTTATCTTTGTCAATATAAACGGGTATCTTGGTCCTAACATTATCATGCTCAACGACGTATTGCATGTTGTCTTACATTGCGTAGCTTTCCGTTATAGCCAAAGTTTTAAATGTTATCAGTAACGAGTGTGGTGAGCTTGTATAACGACGACTTCCGTTAATCTAAACTGCATTTGCAAATTTGCTGTTGAGTTTCAAACATCTTGAAATGAATTATCGATATCGCATCGATGAAAGTAACGGTGCTTTATTGTCCACACACTTTATTGTTGTTGGATGAGTATACGTTGCAGTTATGGTTGCGGTCGGTCGTTACTGCGATCTAGAACATAGTGAAAATCGAAGACTGAATAGATAGAAATATATTATTAGGTGCTATTTTGCTTTTTATGGAATGGATTTCCAGTAAGACGAAAAAAGCCACTAGCAAGAGAACTCAAGTAGAAGCAGAAGCACCAAAATGCCGATGTGTCTTTTCAGAGGTACCAAAGGGAATTCTTCGGGTCCCGGATTGAATGACGATTTAAGCCGAGAAGAAGCGCTGGTAACCATTGTTTCATCGATATTGACGAGGCACTCTTGGGAGATTAAAAAAAAACATCGGAAGGTACAATTGGGAGATTCGACTATATTAAGTTTTGTTTGTCGCATTCCGATTGAGGATGAGTATACGTTGCAGTTATGGTTGCGGTCGGTCGTTACTGCGATCTAGAGCATAGTGAAAATCGAAGACTGAATAGATAGAAATATATTAGGCTTACAGGAGAAAAACCAGGACAAATTAAGCATTTTCCTCGACTTCCCAGGACACCAGGACAGTCAATGCAAAACCAGGACATGTCCTGGGAAACCAGGACGTATGGTCACCCTACGAACATACTACTGCGCACTCCACAAGTATAACGGGAGAAGGATATTTGTTAGTGATATGTATTGTAGTTACACGTTAGTGGTTAGTTACACTTTAGCGTGTATTCAGCTAATCTTCTAGCGCAATCGCGCAACACTGCTGTCAGTTGATCTGATTGGAATAAACCATGAGATATGGCTCATACTAGTTTACAAGTCACAACGTCCGGCAGGCATGGGAAAATTCACTCATTCGTTTGATTCCATCCAATAGCCATTCATCCTTGGTTCAGCCGCACACAATCAGCATAGTGAGCATGGAGCAACGAATCATGAGAGAATGCGATGAATCCTCTCTCCACCACCATGTATGTGCAATCCGAATGGTCAGCGAACGCACTATGTGAATGAGTGGTTAAAAAATACTAGTAACGAACCGAACGTCAGCGAACAGGCAGGAATTCAATTCTCGATGAACAAAATTTCACTCACTCATCGAATGCATTCGTTGACTCATTCAGAAGGTTCCTTGCATGTAATTCCAATAATAAGCATGAGGCGCTGTATATATGGTTTACGTAGAGCTGTAGGAATTAGTTTTTTCTTTAAACTTCTTGTTCGGCTTGGAAGCCTTTTGGTGATTATAAGCCGGAGAATTACATGAAAAGATAACACAGTTTGAATACTATTTCTCATATGACTTCTATAATAGTCGTTGCTTCACAGGTGAGAACTCGACGTCGCTTTTGGGAATGATTTGAGATAGTAGCGTCGCATTCAGAAAGCGGTATAAATTGTGAAATTTAAAATTAACTCTTTTGAAAGGCTAACGCGATGTTTATAAACGAATTCATTATACCGCTGCAGAGCGTAATTTCCTCTCCCTTCGTAGTAGCAATCGCACAAGTGTTTATTATAGTATAGTGCCTTATTCTGCTATATAATATATATTGTAAATTTTAAAATATGGTAGAAAAACATTTCATTTCGCAATTGAAAATTCAGTCAAGGTCGTATCAAGTACAGGTATGATCTGCTGTAACCCGGTTCGCTTCGCTACACCCATCAGGACTAAACGAAATATTTTAAAAATACTAAAAATAACAAATATTTTTTCTCGCGGATAGACAATGTTCTTAGTTTGACCATCTGGAGCACAATTAAATTAATTGCTCATACCTGTTACAGTCGTATCAGATAGATATTACTAATTAAATAATCATTAAATCAGTACAGCGTTTAGGAGTTTCCGGCATCTACTCTAAAGCCTGTTCAAAAAATATATGGTGAGGGCAAAAAGAATTTTCTCAGCAGAAGGCATTTTTATTGACGCCAGATATCTATTGCTGGCAACTAGTCACTAAACCCGTATTTAAAATATAATTTCGGAGGATATTCGCCCTCTAGGATTTTAATATGGCATCATTCGACTTTCTGCTTAAACTTTTTAATCGCGTATAAACACCTTATATGGGGTTGGCTCGATCGGCAGTTGCCGAAAAAAATGGTTTCATTCCCATCCAGAATTTGAGCTTGTTTGAGGATTCTGTCAGATTAAATAAAACAAACAATCACGGCTCATTATCGGTTGTTTCATTTAAAACTGGTTGTGGCTGGTTTGACTAGGATTAAATATTATTTACAGGTGTTCCGTTGGTATGATTTTAGATGTTTTGATGCATTTATTTTTTTTAATTTATCCTTTGGTCGTTATAACGTCTCGTACACTATGTTTGGATGTTATAGCCTTGAATTTCATGTGCGTCATGATATCCAAAGAAATATCGTATTTTCTCTGGTTTTGAACAATGGAATCACGTCGGAAGTAGTGCGAATTTTTCATATAATGATGCGCTAGAATGCACACTACTCCCGACGTCGTGAATTAGCATTGAACAAGAGAAAAAACTGTCGCTGGTTACATTTTCCAGTTTTTAACTGTAACGATAATATTTTAACTACACAGATTAATTAATAAATACACAAATAGTAAAAAAGACTTCAACATGATACAGAAAAAATAAATTCAGTAATTGGTAGGTCACGCTAGCCGTTAAACGATAAGCTTGCGCATCTTTTCTCTTGATCTATTTTACCTTTGCACTTCTAACCATAAATCTTTCCATGTATTACCTCTACAAAGGATAGAGAACCGATTGATCGATTCAATGATTGAATATGATGATTGAATCAAGATGAGACTCATCGAGTAGCTCGCAAACCAAAACAATAATATTCCAATCTGATTCACTCACATCCAAACATCATTCTTAGAAAATATTGAGAGAATGAGAGGCTCTCCGATTTAGAATGAACGGGAGTCAATTGAGTGCCGCACAGCTGCTTTCGCGAATGAGCTTTGCGACAAGCTCAGTGTATACTTCCTGGCGTTCACTTTATGAGACAAACACAGCAATTGGAAGCATGAGATGTATCAGAAGATGAATGCAGTGGAGTGAATTTCGAATGTATTTTTCCCATACCTGACGTCCGGACGTGTTTTCTAGTGCTAAAGAAAGGTCCCCCTAAAGTCTCCGGTTCTCTGGCTATTGCGGTCCACCTTTTTACAGACAGGTCTGTTGGATCTTTTCGGACTGACCGGTCATAGAAAGACTGTAAGTAAAATAGCAAAAAAAGTGGCGACGAGGAAAACGGTAGTGGCCGAGTACATTTTACGGCACCGCGGTGAAAAAGAACTGGTGATATTGCAGTTTGTCGACCGGAACGCCATTTGCTTTTTGCGGTGTCAGCGTCGTTCAATACAAAAGAACAATCCGAAATAATTACCGTTTTTTTATCCGTTTGATAGACTGGTGAAGAAAATAGTTTATACAAAATTTTAATAGAGATTTTTCTTTCTTTATTTTAATAGTTTAACGACATTATTACACAGCAGGAGAGGTTGTTCAGCGGTAATTACTGCTGCTATTACACGTTTCGGGGAGGATTGTCTGGTGTTTACTGTTCCTGTTTCACGTTTCCGGAAAGATTTTCTGGTGCTTGCGGTCGTTGTTTCGTTCCGCCGACGGGAGTTTTTGGTGGTTGCTTTGTGGCATCTGGTGTGAGTGACGATTTGTACTGGTGAGTGACAGAATTTCTTTTTGTATTTGTTTAAATATTTTAGGTGAAATTTCAAATTTATTTGTTTATTTGGAACCGACTGTAAAGTTTTATAATTGTTCTACCTAGATTTTGGGAAATATGTCTTATGGGGTAGCTCCAAATATTGAACCGTATCGCAAGGGTCAATCCTTAGCATTCCATTCCCGGGTGAACAAAGTTAAGGAAAATAAGAGGAAGGACCAGATGTTTTTGTTGGGTGGAGAGCATCTGTTCACAATGGCAGAGAAGCTTTCTCCTACGGCAACACTGATGGACGAGGTATTATATGAGATACTAGTTCAAAATCTTAAGGAGAGACTTGACAAAACTGATTCCGCCCTGCTCCAAAGATATAGTTTTGGTACGAAAGTACAGCAAACTGGAGAATCATCAAGTGACTTTATTTTTTCACTGAAACTTCAAGCTGAACATTTTGAGTTTGGTGACCAAAAGAATCGCCTTACCCTTGATCGCATTCTTGTTGGGTTAACGGATAGCTCGATTAAGCATCGCATTTTTACTGAGGATAGTTCAAAATTGACGCTAGGACAGGCGGAAAAGATTTTCGCTACATGGGAAATGGCGGCAACTCATACAAAAGCGATGACGAACAATAATGTTGGCTTGGTTGCTTCGCTAAATACTGGAAATTTTTTGACTAGAGGAAGAGGAACGGTTGTTCAAAGAATGAAAGAACAGGCAGAAAAGTTTCGCGGTTCGGTGAAGAGTCGGCTTGGTTTTTGATTCGACATACGGCCGGCGGAAGATCGTCAGCATGATTCGCCAACTCGTTTTCAGTCGCTGCGTTCTATGTATCGCGATTCGTCTGCTGGTCCGTTTCACCGGCAATACAAAATGGACGTCAAACAATGGCCAATCGATCAACGTAGCTGTGCTTACTGCGGACGCAGAGCACATGTTCGTAGGAAGTGCTACAAACTGAAGAGCGAGAGGGGCCAGGCGATCAACCATGTTGGCACACAGGATGCGGCAGCTGCGTGTATTCAGCAAATCTTTTAGCGCAATCGCGCAACACTGCTGTCATTTGATCTGATTGGAATAAACCATGAGATATTGCGCACTTTCCACCAACCTGGACTCCGCACTTTCAAAGTGCGACTGATCAAACTGCTACTGAGAACTGTGAGCTGTCAAAACACATGTATTTCAAGTGATAGAGATGGTACTTTCATAGACAGACCAGTCGAACTAACCAGTCCATGAGAAGAATTTAATAGAAGAAAAGTAAGTGCGCAGTGCGGTTAAAATCCAGTTTTAGTGCCACAAGCAATATGGCTCTTTCTAGTTTACAAGTTTCAACGTTCGGATGTGTTTTCTAGTCCTAAAAAAAGTCCCCCTAAAGTCTCCGGTTCTCTGGCTATAGCGGTCCACCTTTATACAGACAGGTCTGTTGGATCTTTCCGGACTGACCGGTTGTAGAAAGACTGTAAGTAAAATAACATATAAAATAGTTAATAAGTATAGAAATTGGATTCTACTTCTTCATGACCGAAGCCAGAGTGGTGACTCCACTATCTGGACTAGATATCGATCCATCAACTCATGAACCGGGGACCAACAATTTTTTTCGCCCCAGAAAAATCTCAACGACCTCGGCTGGAATTGAACCCAGGACAACTGGAATGAGTAGCTATCACGCTTACCACTCAGCCACCGGCGCCGTCTTTACTGACCAACCTGTAACTCCGGAACTACAAATCGGAACTGAATGAAATTCAATAGCAGTGAATGGGCTTACTGCATCCTTCATTTGATATCAAGTTAAGAACTCACTGGAAAATACAGGTAAATGTAGGTGTGATATTAACTTAGAAACTTGTCGAGTTCCCCGAGGGTATCAAGCAAGAGCCATCATAGGTGCCTAATTTGGTCAAAGCTACTTTGATTGGTCGGTGGCGTAGCGCTTTTTTGCATTATCGGAGTGTTTCTTAAAAGAATGTTTCATTTTGTCCCCACATAATTTATAGGCATTTTCCACAGCGTGCCTGGTTTCTACAATAAGTTCATGCCTCGCGGCACAAAAAGGCGAACAGGTAGACTTGCCCCGCCCAAAAGCTCAAAGTTTGGAAGAGCAGATTTGGCGAACGGTTCGACATAAGGCTGTTGGAAAATAAGTTGTGTTCAAATACTCCTTGATTTTTTCTTGAACTCAATTGCTTGCGAAGCAGAATTTTCACTGGATGAAACAAAGGGTTCTTGAAGGAGCGAACCCCATACTTCGCAATTAAGGAGTTGTTGGAGACTACACTATAAATCTCTACTTCCCCGGTGGGTACATAGACAAGATACTTGTTCGTACACGGCCAAGTGGCTCATCTTTGCCCTCACTCAAGTTTGTTATGAATATATACCAAATTCGTTACTGATACTTTTTGCATGTATCAGGCAACTAGCAGTTGGGAAATTGGATTCTGAGATGATTATGACTTTCATTGGTTTAGTTTTCGATAAAAATACACTGAAAGAATAAATTCAGTTTAGACAAGGAAAAGTTTTTTTTCCATAACTTTTTTTCCTTAAAAGTGCCCAACTTGAATTTTTGACGGTAGGTAGGGAACAATTACCTATCTTGGAACAAAATTTCGTCTAAATGGGGTTTTTTGTAAATCGACTTTATAGTTTTAAAATCGATTTTTTTCAGTGTAGGAGTCGAAGAATTTTTTCGATATTTGTTTTCAAAAATTTAGCAGATTTTGTGAATATCACTCCTACAGCATTTTTTGTACGATTTGTCATTTTCAGACTATAACCATTTGAAAAAAAATTGGTAAAAAAAAGTTTGGCCCTTTTCAAAAGACAGTCTAGATCATTTTTGGAAAAACAAAGTATGCAAAGTGGTTTTTTGTGACAAAGTTCTCACGTACAGAAAGTTTCATTAAAATCTGAGAGGGTGCTACTAACTCTGAATACGATTTAGCGCGAAATTCATCTGAAATCTTATACAATATTTGTGCGTTTGGTGCTGCAGCGATCTGCACATAAAAAATCCGAGCCAATCAACCAGCAACGAAGGAAAAATGTATATATTCAATTTACAAATGCTGAAAATCTGTTGAAAATTAATTTTCATACACTTTACATACCGGTAAAATGTAAATGCATACGTAATTAAAGTACAACAATGGGTTATACATAATACGAAGATGTCCCGTTTTACCATGTGGTTTTATTTCTGGCGTACATCCTGAGCGCAATTAAATTTAATTGCATTAATTTTTCCCGTTCACCGTTGTGCACATGTTGTGAAATTATAATGCTGTCACAACACAAAAGTCAGCTTAACTACCCCGCCGGCAATAGAATTATTTATTTTCGGAAGAATGTGCATGTGACAGGTAAATATGTAAAATGTCTTTGTACTGTGAATTTTCAGCAAGCTACGCAAGTAAATCAATACGGAAGTTATTTTGGATTTTCGCTGAGCACAGGCGATTTCGTAGTGACAATAGGTAGCTAGATAGATTGTATTTGGAAGAATGATAATCCATTAATGTTTTAAAAATCAAATCTGTATGATCAGCTGGGTGCCATATCCCCTAATTCATAATACTTAGCCGGGGAATTTAAACAACACTAGTAACCAGCGAACATCAGGTTGGCAAAATGACAATATCCTTAACTAATAATCATTGGTAATTGGAAGCAAATCATCCTTTTTAAAATAAACCTCCAGGTCCCAACCATTCACGCCTATTTCAGCACGATTAGCTTGATACATATACACAATCTTCAATTTGAAAGCTTCCGTACAACTGTTTCCGAGACTTCAACAACCGGAAGGAAACATCGTGTCCCAATTTCCAAACATCAGTTGCCGACATATGGTGAGCCACTGGACACGACATGACACGACCGAGAACTGTGACTAATTGAATAATGTTACTGAAATTGAAATTAAATTTTACCACAAATTCGCATCCCCATTGCCGATTTTTGCTTGTATTTATTTTTCCTGTTTTCCGCTTTTGCGACCCCAACTGTGGCGGTTTTGGGCCGATCATATTATCCTCAACCCGTGCTTATGAGTAGGTTTTTTCCTCTTACTCTCTTTACGTTCATACCATGATGATAGCAGAAGTGCTTTTCCGTGGGCCAATAAAGTGGGTAGGGGAATTGTGGGTAAAACCGACACCCCACAACTTTGCCTAGAAATCAAATTTTTATTCATTTCATAATGATACATTATTATTAGTACGTTTATCTAGAGCATTTGAATAAAAATTGGATTTACGTTAGTGCGCCGAATATCAGAAAAATAAACAAAACATACGACAGCAGCGTTCATACTCGTCTGGATGTAAAATTTCGTTGATAGATTTTAAGGTTTTAACCGAACAAAAGCTTTTCAAATCACCCCATTTTTCTGTACCTATTATTATCGGCCTTTCCTATGATCAATTAGATGCATTGAAGACGAGTTTGAGAAATTCAATATTTTTAATTGCTTTTATAAAAAAATGTGCGCTGTTGGGGTAAAACCGACACCCTTTGCTTAGGGTAAAACCGACACACTGTTAAGATGGTTGTGTTTACTTGCGATTCATTACAAAAGGCTGGGGATCTTTGTGACACTTCAATTACACTATTAGCACACTATAGTAATAGCTGAAATACACAGAAATACTTTTATTGTGTTTATTTCTTATAAGTCTCTTTAAAATCAAAAATTGGAATTTTTGCTTATCTAATTCTATCGAAGCTTTTGCTATTTCTCCAAAAAGCTCATCAAACCGAATTTCTAGTGTTTTCTTGGTTTGTCATAGACGAACTTTATCACAATGAGACAATGATATTATGTATACCCCAATAGATCGTTGATAATCAGAGTCCGAAAAATCAAATCTGAAAAAGATAGTTTTACTAAGAAATGTGTGTGTGTCACTTATAAGTGAATGAATCCAATTAGCAGAACGTAGAACGCTTGCAAATCTTCTCTTACGAAATAAAATGACACTGGAAGTTGCAATGATGTGCGCAAGGATTATTTGGAAATACTCATATCAATAAATAATCCTATAGCATAAAATACTCTTATTTCTAGTACTACGCTTTCGAACTATCTTCCCCTCACTACATGATGAAGCAATAAAAAGCACATATTTTGCATCATACATACTCACACTTTATTAATCACGCATATATCTAATTTTTAATAAAGATAAAGATTTTAATAAAGTGGAGAGAAAATAAATTAAAGGGGGTGTCGATCTTACCCCTATAGGGTGTCGGTTTTACCCGCAGTGCCTACAAAAAGTCACTTTGTTTTCCAAGTTTTACAACCAATAATTTTTAATGAAATTAATTTTTCGAAGCGCTGAAAAAATTAAGTCTTGTTAAGAATTTTCTGAAGAAGAATTGTGCATTAAAATTATAATTTTATTGGTTTTGTGGCAACTTAGAAAAAGTGTTAAGCTTAAGGTGTCGGTTTTAACCATAATTCCCCTACCGTATTTTGCGCGAGAACCAGCAGCCGCTTGCGGAGGAGCATGCGGTGGGGGTGGTGGAGTCGTAATCAACTCAGCCAGCCAATCCGGTCATAAATAATTCAATAAAATTGAAAATAAAATTGTAACCTTGATGCTCGGTCACATGTGGGGGTTATGTTTCTCGGCTCGAAGGGTGGTTGAAATGGGGACTGGCTGTCGAAATGATGGCCTATTTTTCGGTGGAAAACGTGGCGTAAGCATATCCGATGTAAGGAGTAACTGCTCTACGGAACGCGGCGGGTGACATCGTAAAAATGCTTTGCGATATTGAATGTAGCTGTACTTCAAGATGGCGGATGTAAGGGCCAGTTTCAATGAACGAGAGTTCCATCGATAAATATAAATAGCACTAAAACAGTGGGAAATCAAGAAATACTCCAACAGCATAACATATATTTAAAAAGAAGAACAAAGATGAAATATAAAGTAAAATCCCTTGAAATGTAAAAATATACAGAAATGTAAAAATTTAATGTAAATAAAGAAAATTAAATGGAACGGAACGGAGTTCCATCGATAAAATGAATTTTAGTTTCGGCACACTTCTTGATACACCTCGTTAAGCGAGATGCGGGGCCATGCAAAAATGACGTAGAAATTTGGGGGGTATGGAGGGGGTATACCAAATTTGTGACGAAGTGTGGCGAGGAGGAGGGTAGGATCAGAATTTGTGCTACGTAGCAATAAGTTTAAATTTTTTTGACGGCCATCAAAACCCATTGATTGGAGAAAACAATTTAATGTTCCTCCAATTCCAAAAGAAATAAATTTAGATTCACACAAGTAACTTTTCATACGGTTTTTCATGTGTTAAATTTTACGATTCACGGAATTGCAAGCTCGCAAAAAATCGAAAAGATTTTGTATGCGGATTTAACTTGCTTCATTAGTTAGCTAATGTTGCTAACTAGAAGACATATTTTGGTAGCTAAGTTAAATTTTCTTCTCGGATTCAACCAAACAAAATTTAGTAATTTAGATGAACTATAAACACTCAACGTAATAGACCTACGGATATAAAATCCGCAAAACTGGTAACTAGAAAAACAAGCATGTTAAACTATCATCACCCAAAAATGTGCAAATTCGAACGTGCTCCACTGTATTCCATCATCTGCTTTTATCAAAATAATTTTTCAACTATAATTATCATGAAATTGGCATATTTTGTATGCAATTTGCTATTATAATGAAAATATTGATAAAAGTCGTCAAACATTTTGTAAGGACATGTATTTAAAAGAATTGAAAAACATATGGTAAATGCTACGTTATTTACAAGAGGGAGATTAAAATTTTATAACCAAATACTACGAGGGGGAGAGCGGGGTCGAAAATCGCCGAAAAAAGCTACGTCATTTGTGTACGGCCCCTACGTTGTTCGACTGATAGAACTGTGCGTTTTTTAACCAGATCTTAATTGAGGGGATCACCTGTTTAGAGCATTGTAGTTTCGAACCTCGGACATTCAAAGACCACATGCTCCGGTGTCTCCTCGACGTTCTCACACTCCGGGCACAATGGTGACGTTGCGAGCAGGAACCGATGAAGATACTTCCTGAGGCAGCCGTTGCCCGACAGGAGCTATGTTACCTCTCCGTGCTTTCTATTGATCCACGTCGACAGATTTGGGATAAGCCGGTAGGTCCACCTTCCTTTTTCTGTACTGACCCATTTCTGTTGCTACCTCTCCATCGAATCGATTCTTACTCACGTTCCTGGTTTTTCTCCGATTGTAGCACTCGATGTCCTCTGCCGGGTTAATACAGATGGAGATCATTCCGGCGATAACGTATACTGCCTCCGACGACATTGTTCTGTACACACTCGTGACTCGTGCGGTCATCAGCCGGAATGTCCTGTCCTGTTCACGGCTCCGCTTGATTTTCAGCGCAGCACCCCAGGTAGGAACGCCATATCGTAGTATCGATGACGAAACAGCAGATAGCAGTCGTCTCGTACTGCTTCTAGGACCACCGACTTTTGGCATGATTCTCGCTATTGCGTTCGTTGCCTTCGCCGACTTTTCGCAGGCGTAGTCGACGTGGTTGTTGAAGCTAAACCGGTCATCGATTATCACTTCCAATTACTTCAATGCACGCTTCAAGGCAATCACGTGCCCTTCGAGATCGATCTGCATTCGCTGCACCGCTTTGCAGTAGCTGACCAACAACACTTCCTTCTTGTGGTGAGCTATTTGCAGTTTAACCCCGTTCATCCAGCTCTCGATCGCGTCTATTGTCTCCTTCACCAACACCTCTACTTCTTCAAGTGTCTCGCCCATCACCGTTAGTGACACATCGTTCGCGAAACCTTTTCACTTCATTGGGCAGTGTTTAGACTCCATCGTACATCCCGTTCCAAAGAGTTGGACCGAAAATGGAGCCCTGAGGAACACCCGCTCTGACTCGCTTTGACTTCTATTCTTCGCTTGTCTCGTACTGCAGCACTCTGTTCTGGAAGTAGCTCTTCAGGATTTGGCATAGATAGTCGGGAACCCTCATTCTGTGCAGCGCTGCAGCGATGACTTCCCAGCTGGCGCTGTTAAATGCATTCTTCACATCTATCGCAACCACAGCGCAGTATCGATCTCCTCTTCGCTTCTGTTTAAATGCCGTCTCAGCACTCTCGAGCACTGTCCGAATCGCCTCCACTTTCGATACTCCTTTACAAAATCCGAACTACATCTTGAACAGTCCGCACTCGCTCTCCGTGCATTTCGTCAGTCTGTTGAGAAGGAGTTTCCCGAGTATATCCAGCAGACATATGTGCCTATACGAGGCCGGATCCCCCGGTGGCTTACCTGATTTCGGCAGCAATACCACCTTCTGTACCTTTCACACTTCGGGGAAGTTGCCATCATCTAGACAATTCTGAAGTACCATCCTGAACATGTCCAGATATGTCAGGATCGTAGTTTTCAGCACCACGTTCAGTATTCCATCTACACCTTTCTTTGATTTCAGGCACTTCAATGCTTCTGCGAGCTCATCGTTAGTCACTTGCCGATCGTCCGTGTTTGCTCCTTCTTCTTCGCAGTACGGTGTCGGTGGCCAGATAGTTGGATCGTGCTTCGGGAAAAGACCCTCGATGATTATCTTCAGCGTACCCGGGTACATTTCGAGTGGCGTCGACGAGCCTTTCATTTTCGCCATTACGACTCGGTATGCGTCGCCGCAGGGATTGGCGTCTACTTCTCGGCACAGCTCCTTGTGGCAATCTGACTTACTAAGTCTGATTTACGTTTTAAAGCCGTCTTAGCTTCCCGAAACGCTGCCTAATGCTCTTCTCCATCTGGCTCCGATACTGCTCTCTGAGCCTGCCTTCTGGCACAAGCAGCGCGTAGCGTACTAAGCGTCGCATTCCACCAGTCTATTGCGTGGTTTCAGTTTTCGCGGACAAGCGTGACAAGCCGCCACAATCCTTCTTATTAGGTCAACCGCATCCACGTCCTCGGTCCCGCCGTTCGGCCGAAGTGCCTCAACGAAGAATGTTTTGTTGAAGGCTTCCGTCTTCCACTTTCGCTCGCAGGTCATCGTTCTCTGTGCTACAGCAGGGTTCCGTTGACCGATACGGTAGTGAATTGCCTGGTGGTCGCTACACGTATACTTTTAGCATATTCTCCAATCCATGTTCGTCGTCAAGGAAGAACTACAGAATGTGACGTCGATGATGGACTCCCTCCCGTCACTTCCGAAATGTGCTAACATAACCTTCATTGCACACTCGTACGTCTAACTTCGCTAGAGCTGCCTTCAGGATACACCCGCTTGTCTTGGTTACTCTACTGTCCCACTCCACAGCCCAGGCGTTTAAGTCACCACGAATGACTACCGGCTTCCGACCGATCAACTGATCGGTTAACAGATCGAGCATTAGGCTGAACTGCTTCACTGTGCACCTTGGATGAGCGTAACACCTACACACGAAGACGCCGTTGATTTTGGCGATCACGAAGCCCTCGTATGAATGTTTTACCACTTTTTGAATGAGGTATCTGCGCATAACTAGTATACCAGCCGCTCCCGATCTATCCGCCATCCAGTTATCGTTATCATGGGGGACTTGATACGGCTCCGCATTAAAATCGAAGTCACAAATTGTTTCTGTCGTAGACTGCCGCAACGGATGCTGTGCTGTTGCACAGTGATTCAGATTTATCTGGATTATCTCCATTACCGTTGGCCTGCAGTCGCCTTCTTGTAGGCAGGGCATTTAAAGCCACCCGTCTGATGTTTGTTTCCGTCCGCAGGACTGCAAAGCAAGTACTTCGACGTCTGCGTGCAGTCTCTCGCAAAATCTCCCCGCATTTTCAGCACATCCTTGATCGATCCGGGCCTTTGCAAGCCCCTGCCAAATGTCCAAAGCCAAAACACTTGAAGTATTTCTCTGCAGGTTTATTCACTCGTGGGCGACTCTCAATAGGAATCTCGATCATCCAACCGTAACTTTACCTACCTCCAGCGCCTTATCGGCAGCGATTACAGGTAAACGCTGTCCGAGTTCCTCCATATCTCTTCTTTAGCTGGATCGTCATGTGCACCTCGCCCAGGTTACACTTCTGCTTCAGTGCGCCTCTCAGCTAATCTGCCGCCGCACCGTGATCTCATCAAGGTCAATCACCATCTCCAGTTTTAAGGTTTTAGCTTCTGCCTTTTCACCGATTAATTTGGAAATAGTCTCCTGCAAGATCTAGCCACTAGTCGTGATCCTTTTTCAACTCGAAGGGTATCTCGTCTTTTTGGGTACGCCTGATTCTTACCACATTTTCCGTTAAATCCTTCAGCTCCGGGTCCTCTCAGACCTTCTTGAGCAGCGCTGCATACGTCGTCGCGTAATTGGCTTTCACGAGCACGGCTTCTTCCATTGGCGCCTTCTGACGAGCCGAAGGTTTTCCTTTTCTCTACTGCTCCACTTTTCGCACTTCCTTCCGCATTTGCTGTTTCTCGTGTTTCTCCTTCCGGCTTACAACGGAACTCCAGCTTTCTCTCGGTTGAGTGGCGCCCTTTCCTTCGGCAACAACAGCGTCCTCGAGCGTCCGTCTCTTGGGCCCGCCTTATGGTGAGGTTCTTGTCCTCTTTGAAGTCACGAAAACTGACATGCTCTCCACTCCAAACTGCTTCTCCTTCCCCTGAAGATAGTAGCCTTAGCCGACGCCAATGCTCGCTCGGCTACATCAGCACTCCGCGTTGCCGTGTCATACTTCTTCATGGCAGACACTAACGCCTTTCGGATTCTGAGAACCTTAATGTCCTTATGGACATTGTTTCGCACGTTCACAATCTTGTGGAGCTCCTCCACCAAGTACTTCGCTGCCACTACTTTTGGCGTCTGTGGGGAGTAACTCATCCCGCTCTGCTCTACTCTTGTTGCTGCTGCTTCTCCTCCTCCTGCTTTTGCTGAATAACTTCAGCTGCTTCTAGTGGTAGTGACCCAACTGAACCACCTCTAGTGAACGAATTCGCCGCACCTGCTCCGTATGTGGAGTTTCTATGATTTTCTCCATTTTATTGGTCCGCTATCTCCACTCGTTGTACATAGTCGCCTCTTGTGATCCCTTGATTATCTATGAAGCTAGGGATGACACTATTCTTTATGGGGAGTAGTGTTCAGAGCCGGATCGGCGTAAAATCGGGAATGGTCCATCCAAATCTAGTACCACCAACTAAATGGTGACGAGTTTTGAACGTACCCGGAGACCTGCCAGGGTTTTGTCGGGACGGAGGCAGGCGTGTTGTTAGCCCACTTACCATTTCAAGTCGGTGTCATCCTTGCTTACTTAGGGATTAGAACAGCGAGCCTGTCGGTCAAAGTCGTCGTCCAATTCGTGATACGTGTCCTTTCCGTTGACGTTCGCCATGGCCAGTATGCCATAATCAGGATGTTACTGGCGTCGATCCAGATGTGCCGGTTGCCACTCCGCTTGGGCTAGGGTGCTTTTTTTGCAAAGATCTCTGATTACTACAATCTTAGGATCTTAGCAGAAGCGGCACAGACTCGCTTCGTCGACGCTACTTTTGAAGTTATGGCTTTTTAGAGGTGTACCAGAGCCCAATCCAAACCCCACCATATCGTAGCAAGACTCCCCAGGAGGGGGCGGGGGGGGGGGGTCTCGTTGAGCCTCTAGACTCCTGTCCTTCCTGTCCCTGCTGCCACCGATGCACATAGTAGTATGTTATGTACAAATGTAGCCAAAATTATTTCAATGGATTTTCGGTCATTTGCAGTAAAGTTCACCTGACAGTGACATAATAGCTTTCTAATATACACCCCGCTCTTGTGTTGCTATTATATTAATTTTAAACGTTAAACGTTGTAAATAAAATTCTGGTTACAAATTCACATTGTTTTTTTTTGTGTTTCTTATATAAAGGTTTTAACCTTAGGGTCAATCACCTCTTTTTTCGAGTTAGAAAAACTCTAATCCTTGTGTTGGGAGCAGCAAACAGTCATGCGTACAATCGATTTTCCAACTATAGCATATACTTTTATAAAAAAATAAAAATTGCATTTGACGTAAACATCGTAGCGACAAATTTTTCCTTCCGATAATAGGATTTTACATGCTATTATATGTAAAATTAAATATTGTGACTCTTGATGTAAAACTCAGACTGAATGACCTAGTAAAAGCTGAAAAACTCACATTTTTGCAAGTAATTAAATGTAAATTTATTTGAATTGAGACGCTTCTTTTCTGTAAATCTGGCTGAAGGTAAAATTACAAGATTTTTTTGCTGTGTACCCGCCAATAATTTTCATATTTGATATATTTATTCAAACATAATATTTTCAATGTGGAAAATATTTCATTAACATTGAGCTTTTATGAATCCAAATCACACCCGTCTTCGTCTTCAAAAGCGAGTAACAAGGGAAGATATGGTTGTTTGCAGAATGGATAACAGTGTCTTGAAAGATTTGCTTCGACGAATATCGCTAGATCCTATTCTGGAAAGTGTTTGTGTACATTATTGGGTTATATTTTTTAAATGTGTCGCTTTTAATGGACTGTTAGTGAAGTCCTTGATAATGTCGGCAATGACTGTGTTTCCGGCAGCTCGTTGACTCATTTGTGCAGCATAGATCAACTCATCGAATGGTGTATTTTCTCTATGGTCCTGGGTTCTTCTTTGCTTTCTCCTCTCGTTTGATTCGGAAAACTGCTGTACAGGACGACCTGCAGTTGAACATTCAGACCAAGTAGATAACTTGATAGTTGAGTCAACCAAGCTTTGTTCGCATCGACAAACCGTTTCGTATGGTTATAGCAATCAGCCAACTTGCGATTAAACTGACTTAAAAGCGGCTTAATTGATATTAAAGCTCTTTAAAGAAATCCACAGGACACTTGAGAGTTCCTGAGATTTTTCTTTACGAACAATAACTTGCTATCTATTGAACGGGAGGAACATTGCTCTACCAGCTCAAAAAGATAATTTTTTGAAAATTCTCGTTCATCTTTTTTAATATCTGAAAGAACAAATTTAATGTTTTCTGACCAATGTTTAACAATTTAAAGTCTTCCAAACTTCAAAAATACCTAAATCTTCAAAGCGTGAGGATGCGTGATTTTTTCTTTTTGGATATGATTTGAGAATCTCTAAGCTTTCCAAACCTATGATTTTTTTTTACTTAGAGAGGTTTAGAACATAAACAAAAATGCTTTTTGCCAAAATCGATGGGTGAAAAAACCTGAAAAAGGAGCTATTCATTAAGCCTCTCTTATGAGTTCTATTTGCATGTATCCAGTTAAATCAGTGATTCAATTTTCTCTCCATACCTGCATTATTGGCTCCCATATCGAGTTTCTAGTTGCGAACACACAGAAAAAAAATTGTTCCCAAAATCGTGAATAAAGTGCCATGAATTCTGGAACAATCGCGTTTTTACGTTACGAAAACAGGACCATGACCAAAAATCATGGCTTTTATAATTATGTTCAATTTCCCTTCAGTAACTCCCGCATAACGCTTTCATTTGTGGAAATATTTGATTTTGTTTTGTGAACTTCAGTCACGGTTTCCGCGAAGAACTAGTTCACAACCTTATGGACATTATTCATAAAACCAAAGGTTGACTTATGATTTTTTTCATAGTTATAGGAACAATAGTTCACAACATCGAAATATTCTGGTTATTTTTTCGTGAACTATTTCACGAAATTCGAAGCCCATTCAATTTTCGTGAACTGTATCATAATCCCTAATATATTAGTCCCAATCCAATATCCGTGCTCGTAAAATGGTTCACAAAATCATCAAATATTATTTATGCATTCGTGAACTTGTTCATGATTCTTAATATATTAGTTACGATTCAATATCCGTGCTCGTAAAATAGTTCACGACATCATGAAGTATTATTCATGTATTCGAGAACCGGTTCGTGATTCCTAACATACTAGTCACGATACAATATCCGTAGTCGTGAAGTAGTTCACGAAATCATGAAGTATCATTCCTGTATGAACTGGTTAATTATTTCTAATATGTTAGTTACTATCCAATTTCCGTGCTCGTGAAATGTTCACGAAATCATGAAATATTATTCACGTATTCGTGAACTGGTTCATGATACCTAGTTTAATAGTCACAACTTATTCGTTTTTGTGAAAAGTTCACGAAATCATAAAATATTATTCATGTATTTGTGAACTGGTTCATGATTCCTAGTACATGATTTATGAACTATCTAGTATCTATTTGCGTACTTGTGATATTTAGAAGATTTACAATTTCATGCAACATGGTAATGAATTTTTTACGTGAACTCTATCACAAAAGTTGGAGTATCATTCGTGCAATCATTTTTGTTCCATACACTACCCAGTTGCTAGCGACCAGTAATAGGTACAAGCTGTAGATATAAAAAAAATATTAGAACCTCGAACATCGCTGTTCATTTGATAAGGTTCATTGTGATGTCCGGACAGAAAACGAAAACTGCACTGAGAACCTCAAATAGTGTGCGTGATATAGTTCACAAAACCAGATATCGCGAATAAGTCTTATTTTAATGATCTAGTTCATATTGTCACGTTATTCCGAGTAAAAAAACCATTAGTAACAAAAAAATATAGATCACGATAAGGCGAAGAGAACTTACGAGTACCATGATAAAACCACTGATAGCATGAACATTAGTTACATTACTCTTTGAAAGTAAGCTCTAAAATAAAATATCATTATAACATGAACAGAAATTACGAAAATCTAAGATCCTGAAATCATGAACACAAATCACACAACTAATTACAAAAATATCTTAAATCGTGACCAAGATCCTGAAATCATGAGCACGAATTGCTCTATTCATGACCAAAATATCACGATAACATGAACAGAAGTTACAAAAATCGCGACTAGGATCCTGAAATCATGAGCACAAATTACACAACTCGTGACAAAAACATTCAAAATCGTTACAAAGATCATGAACTCAAAATATAACGATAACGTGAATGAAAATTACAAAGATCGTGACTAAAATCTTGAAATCATCAACTTTAATCCCGTTAACGTCATGAGAATTCACAAGAATCGCGAATAAGCTCTTGAAATCATGAACAACGTTTGACTGTCGACTATGTATTCCCAAATCATGAACAAGAATCACAACAAGAACTAAACAACAACAGTAACCCAACCAAACATTCTAATGTAACGCCATGTATATATTCGGGGCGAACTGGTTTTTAGAAAACACAAATAGTTTCATGAATACGAGGTTTATTATTCATAATTTCAGGAACTTTGTCACGGTTGTCGTAAATCGTCCAGTTCATGAAATCGTGACCTTTTGTTCATGAATTTATAAACGGATTTTTTTCCGTGCACTTCTAACCTCCAGAAAGTCTCCGAAACTATTTTTTCATTGAACCACTAGCGAAAAAATACAGTTGGCAGAAATTGACAGTTTTAACAGCTTGCTTTGATCATACATATTCAAAATATTTTCAAAATGGCCGACACTTCATGCTACAAATATCTAAGAATGAAAAAACAATCTAATACAGGAGGTTCATTATAATTTTAGTTTTTGAATTTTGGCCAGCTTTTTGATAGAAATACTGTTATATGCGATGTGTGTATGTGTATGTGTCAAAAATGTCACTCGTTTTTATCAGAGATGGCTGGACCTAAAATAGGTATCACAGTGAGGCAAAAAACTATCCGCTAGTAGGGCTCTGAGAACACACCGAATTTATTGGATGATATTTATGTTAAATGATTCGTGCTAGTCGACTTACATGACGGCATTGAATTGTGCCGTGTTAAATTCGTTCATAAACCATTGAGCCATTACAGTGACGAATTCGCGTTAGGTTATAGCTTGGATACACAAATAGCGTTTTTGTATTAGATTTAGCGTCAACCTGATGGCCAAGGAGGTTTACCAGATACTAATAGGACGAAGCCGACTAAGTTTATAGGTAGTGCTAATTTGAATCCAACTGACTCGGCTACTGAACATTCAATAATTCTCTTAAACCGTTGAGCTAAATGCAAATAAAACTTTGAACTTTTGAGATAATTCTAACGAGACAACTTTTGAGATTTTCATGTAAAAACAAGAAAAAAGCATATTTTAATTACCAAAATTACGCAAAAAATAGAAGTTGCTCAAAAAGACACATTACCAATTTTCTGTCTAATGGAACACGTATCGTTTGCGATAAAGACAATAAAATTCATTGGCTGAAGTAGATTTGACGCCCACGTGCAACGCTTATCACCTCGTCAAACCCGTATGGCTTGACCCGGTGTCCAACGATGATTGATAAGATAAACTTTCGTATGTAGAATAGCTGATTTCGTCTACAATTAGTTCGCTAAATAGTGTAACCCGGCCGATAAGAGGATCATAAGAATTTTCAATTGAATGAATGAATGGAAATTTATCGGCTTTCCAATTTCTGTTAGCTACAAAAACAACCTTTCGCTTTAGCGTCAGCTTTGAATCAAGTTTTATGCTAAGACTCTCAAATGTACGGCATAAGAATTCATTCCATCCTGGTTCTTTTTCACATTCAATGTGGAATTGTCAACATTTGGTACAAAGTATGCATTCCAATGTACATTCAATTTACATTCGGCGGGGGCGGAAAAGCTCCTCAAGCTTATATAGGCTTGTGCGGCAGTTATCGATACACAAGCAGGATCATAAACGTAAGACACGACCTGCTGTCACCTGTACCGGTAGCTAGTCCATAGATAGCTACGGCGGTACACAATCGCCTGTCAGAATGATTTTCCGCTTGTGTGCCCCGGGCAAGGTCGGGTGCAAATGTTACACGGTAGCTTTACGAGTTGCAGTTTTCAAAACCAGATCCAGTTGGAAAAGTGACTGAATATCTATCGAGTGTTGTACGTTCCTTCACCCTAGGACGCCTACAAGGTAGGATGATGTCATCTTCGTGTTTCTGACTTATGTGGGCAGATCAATTTTCTATTAGCCTTCTGCCTTCGAGGTCTGTCCTGCGGTATTTTTATTCGAATACTGTCAGTGACGGAACGTAGTAACGAAATGTTATGAATTACGCACATCATACTTTAGGTATTATTTTCGAATTATTTTCGAGCTTGAATGATTTAAAATTAACAACGCCATAATTAATGCTCATATAATATCCCAAACCAAATTGATTTGATATAAGTATGCTATTTATGGTTACATTTAAAATGTAACACAATACGCATATTTATGGTATTGTATGGTTTTCACCGGCACCGGAAACTCACAGAACGCACAATCAATTGCGTTTTTTTGTTCAGTCACGAAATGAACAATCATCGTTTTGAAGTATCTTCCTCTTGTGGGAGGGAGATATGGGAGCCTTTTTTAGTTCGTTCCCCCGGCATACAATATATCGATCTGCAGCGTATTGAAAGTACTCAGAAATTCTCGTTACAACAACAAACAGGAGAACGGAAACAAAGGAAAAGCCCAGATCCATTTACTTCCATTAGATGCTTTGTATTTAGCTTGGGATGGGAATTATGCATCCGACAGCAAATCTTTGAACTTTCGGAATTCTTTTTTTTACGAGATATGCCGCACTTCTATGAAATCGTTTGGGTAGAAAATCGGATACGTAGAACAAGGGTAATTAATGAACCGGAGATTTTTTCCATAAAGGGGCTGATTCTAATAATTGAAAGCAAAAGCAGCTATTCTTGTACCATTATATGATTTAAATTGACAAGGGGTTGCATTTTGAAAAATCGAGGAACTGATTGGTGTTATTCGGTAACACATTTTCAAATAGCTTTGAATCGATATTTTATAGGTTATTCGGTGAGCACTATTTCCAAAATATCCATCCAATAAGTTTAATCAGTCTTTCTTCTGACCTCTCAGCAAGCAGAAGCAAAAAAAATCGCTATGCTATAGCAGGCAATATGCACCAGTGAATCAAGCCAGCTTTTGTTCTATACAAGTGCACACACAAATTGTATCGTTGCCCCAAATTGTATGGCTGCGGAGTGAAATGAGTTTGCCCAATGAAACAAAAGTGCCCGTGGTACGGGATAACACGATTTCGATCAACTTTAATAAAACTCGTGTTAGACCCACAGTTCAGGAAGTGGACCAGTTAGTTAAGGTTAAAATGGAGTTTAATCTCGCTGAAGTTACGTACATTCAGTGGTACCACGTTAAAACTGTGTTTTGATCACGTTTAGAAGTTTAGCACAGGCAGAAAACTGCATTGAAAAGAACAACATGCAACACGAGGTCGAGTTTAATAACACCAGAATCAAGATCCCGGTGCATATGGAAAACGACATGGTGGACGTGCGTATCCATGATTTGGCCCCGCGCACTAAGGAAGATTACATCAAGCCAATCATGTTGCAATATGGAGAAGTAGAATCTATTACGAATGACACCTGGAGAAATTTTTTCACCGGCATTCCCAACGGCGTTCGAATTGTGAGGATGCGAGTGGCTAAACCAACACCCTCTTACATGACTATCGAATTCAAATCTCCGAAGGATGGAGTGACCTATAAGCAAATAACGCTAATCACATATCCCGGGCAGACACCAACATGCCAATTCTGTAACCATAGCCCAGTACGCGCACCGAAGCAACTAGTCAAAAGTCGTCTACTACAGCCAACTCTAACAAGCAGCCACCGATACCTTCAGATAAACCAAAAACAACGATCCAATTAGGGACCATTCATAAATTACGTAACGCTTTTAGGGGGGAGGGGGTACAACAAATTGTGACATGTTGTGGCATTTGGGGGAGGGGGAGTAAGCTAGATCGTTACGTAACATGTTTTTACTGAAGGAAAACATTTTTTTCTCGGAATTCGTTACGTAATAAGGAAGGGGGGTATAGAGAAATTTGTGACAGTTTGTTACATGGGGAGAGGGGGGAGTAAATTTCGGGCAATTTTTGCGTTACGTAATTTATGAATGGTCCCAATAATGCAGGTACAACGACCACGACAACCGCTCCCAAACCAACGACTAGCATCACCAATAAAGAAGAAAATACCGATGAGAACAGATTTACAACAGCGACCCCGTAAGAACAAGAAACATATAAAAACCTTTGACAGTGAACATCAAGAAAGCAGTACCGATGATGACATGGACGGGAACGATAGCGCGAGAGAAGGCAGACTGAATGACCCCCAAGTGGCTTCACCACCAAGAAAAAGGATCTCAACACGCAGCAGCAAACTGCGTCGACAAGATCTGGCAGACCGACATTCTTAGCATTTTTTTTAAATTTTTACTTATTGGAAAAAAATTAAAAGACGCACGGCTCAGTTGTGATGACGCATTGAGCCGTTTCAAATAAATCTTTAGATAAAAAACCTGTTTTAATCCACCTAGAGGTGCAGTTGTGCCTTTCTCATTTCTCCAAACTATGATTTAATAGCTGGTTCGTACAATATAACATTATGGAAATGTCTTTCATTCTTATTACACTTGGTAAGTATATATAAGAGCACCTTTTTGCATTCATCGGTTTGAATCGGAGCATTCTATGTGATCGCACTCCACAACCCGTAACTCCGGAGCCGGAAGTCGGATGGAGATGGAATTTAATATCAGTTTCCGGGGACGCAACACCTTTCATTTGAGACTAAGTTGATCAAATCGGTCTAGCCATTTTCGAGAAACCAATATAACCGTTATTCTGAAATTGGATGCTTCCGGATCCGTCGATGGTGGCCAGTGTGACCAAAGAGACTTTGAAAGACTGTTGGTGACCCAGATCTACAAATTCAACAGTTGTGTTTACATTTTGGAAAAAAAATCACCTTTTTACATTCATCGCAGAATTCGTTAGAATCGGGATTTGCTGCGTGATCGTACGTATCACCCTGTAATTCAGGAACCAGAACTCGGATCTACACAAAATTCAACAGCAGCTGATGGACCTTTCATTTAAAATCAAGTATGTCAAAATCGGTTCAGAAAATTCCGAAAAACCGATGTGGACAAATCAACAAATTTTGTTTTGTAACCATACTCTTCAACTCGTAATCCGGAACAAGATGTCGGTTGAAAATTAAATTCAGTAACAACCTATGGGAATATTATACCCTTCATTTGAATCTTAGTTTGTAAAAATCGGTTCAGCCATCTCCGAGAAACCGATGTGAACATTTTGTTAACAAATCCGCACATACACACACATACATACATACATACATACATACATACATACATACATACATACATACATACATACATATATACATACATACATACATACACACAGATATTTTGCGATCTCGGTGAACTGAGTCGAATGTTATATGAGACTCGGCCCTCCGGGCCTCGGTTAGAAAGTTGGTTTTTGGAGCAATTGCATAACCTTTCTATATGAGAAAGGCAAAAGAATAATATTTAATTAGCTTAATCAGCATGAGTTCAATGTTATCTTCATGTGTTTATATTTTGAAATGTTGGTGGAATGGGTTTGAAAGGGGAGGGAATGGGGGGTTAGTAGAGTGGAAGTGGGGGATGCGTCAGAAATCCTTCATCTTATTTCGGTATACGGGGTGGATGAAGGAAATGCGGGCGTGAGGGTGGTCCAAGGGGAGGGGAGTGATGAAGGAGGGAGGTGTAAGGGCAAGGCGGGGGGAGGGGCGACGACGCAATGCTCAACTGCATATTTTGCCTTCCATTTGAGACTTGGTTTGAGAAAATCGGTTCAGTCATCACCGAAGAACCGATGTGACTTTAATTGTGGAATATGCCCAGAATTCCGGACTTCTGGAACCGTCGATAGTGGATAATATATTCAAAGAATGTTTGATTGGCAATCAGTGATCTAGATCTGCGATTAGCAGCAATTTGGTGACCATTTCAATAGTTTTTAGCCTCTGAGGTATTACGATTGTACCGATTTATATGGGAAATTTCAGTGTATCCTTACTAACACCCCTGTAACTCCGGAAGCAAGAGTCAGAACCGAATGAAACTCAGCAGCAGTCAGTGGTATTACTGTATCTTTCATTTGAAATCAAGTTTGTAAAAGTCGGTAGAGAATTCGTTGGGGAATGGGTGTGATATTAGCTTAGGAACTTGGCGGGTTCCCCGGGGGCGTCATGAACCGTCATAGGTGGCCAATGTGGTCAAAGCTGCTTTGATTGATCATTAGTGATCAAGACCCGCAAACTAGAGTAATGTTACATCAATTTTAATATGTTTTACATCATTTGAACATCATGGTGGTACCAGTTTATATGGGAATATGCTGTGTGACTCTTCAACCCGTAACTCCGGAACCGGAAGTCGGATCAACTAAAAATTCAATAGCAGCTTATGGGAGCGTTATACCTTTCAGATGAAACTAAATTTGCGAAAATCGATTCAGCCATCTCTGAGAAAATTGTGTGAGTTTAAATGACACACACACACATACACACACAGACATTAGCCGATCTCGACGAACTGAATCGAATGGTGTATGACACTCGGCCCTCCGGGCCTCGGTTAAAAAGTCGATTTTTACAGTGATTGCATAGCCTTTCTTTATATGAGAAAGGCAAAAACATGTTCATAGCACAAATAATAAATAGTTCCCTTTTCTTATGTAAAGAATAGCTTACTTATTGATTTGTTTTCTTATACTTTTTTAATGATATTACGTAAGAAAGAACAAACTCTCCCTCCCTCTCAGATAAGAATTTGTAAGATATTTTGGAACTCCCCCTATCCCCATATGCCCTTACGTAATTAGTATATGGCTCCAAACATGGATTTCCTCATGGGACATCAAAAACCCCCTATGTTCCTATATTTTCATAGGTTTAACACGAAGTATTTGCTTAACTTCCGACGTAAATCTGTAGATTAACATTATTCGTCAGGGCCGAGTCAACCCTCGGTTCCAGATATTGAAGTCATCGGTTGTCAAATCCGAATCAAAGGCAGACATTGTTTCCCTATACATCGTACCTCAGCTGGTTCAAGAAGACTTCAACTCCCACGGTATTCCATAGGGTTGTCTTCACGTTGATAACCAATCTATCTTACTGCATGCTATTCGCGACAATTTCAATAGGATCATGACCACTCCACCACCGCATACAAGGTTTTAACTGGCTTAATTATCGGCACTGCCATTAAAGGTCAGACGAAACGAGATCCGACGTGAAAAGCAGCACTTCGTGGTGGGTAGAGAGCACTCAGAATTATACGCGAATGTATGAATGTCTGATTTTTTCCGAATATACGCAACGTTAGAAACTCAAATGAAAAACTTAATGAATGCTGAAAACGCGGTTATTGGCATCGGTTTGTTGACGGATTAACGAGAGAAATCATGTTTCATCTAATGGCTAGGTCCTCCGTTGTGTATTCAATTCAACCGTTGATCGGAATACACGGAATCAAGAATCCTTTTTCAGCGAACAGCATTTCATATAGATCTACACTCAAACAATTCATGTTTCGCGATGAAATGATAATACTTCATTTAAACGTAATGATTGCTCTTTGAACACACAAATTTAATTTTAAACCTATGGGGCATTACGAATGTCCAGTTCATATGAGAAATTCCTATGTGACCGCAATAACCACTCTGTACCTCAAGAACCAAAAGTCAGAACTGAATGAAATTCAAAATCAGCCAATGGGAGTATTATATCTTTCATTTGAAATTAAACTTGTAAAAATCGGTTAAGAATTTGCTAGGAAATGGGTGTGACATTAGCTCATGAACTTGGCGAGTTCCCTGGAGGCTTCAAGAACCGTTATAAGTGGCCAATGTGGCCAAAGCTACTTTGATTAGTCAATAGTGATCTGAACCGGCAATCCAAGTAATGTTGAACCCATTTGAATGTGTATTTCATCATTCGGACATCATAGTGTTACCAGATTATATAGGAATTTGCTATGTGACCGAACTCTTCAACTCGTAACTCCGGAACCGGAAGTCCGATCAATTAAAAATTCAATAGCGTCTTATGGGAACGTTATACCGTTCATTTGAAGTTAAGTTTGTGTAAATCGATTCAACCATCTCTGAGAAAATCGACATTATTTGACAGACACAAACACACACATACATACACACACATACATTTGACGATCTCGACGAATTGAATCGAATGAAATGAAACTCGGCTCTCTGGGTCTCAGTTGAATAGTTGATTATTGGAGTGATTACATAGCCTTTCTTTATATAAGAAAGGCAAAAACATATTTTTCAGCAGTTATGTCTGGCTTTGTACTTGCAAATGACTTCTTCGGTGTCTTTATCGTCAGAAGAGTGTGGAATTGAAGTTGTGCATTCCGGCTCATGTGGTTGCTTAGCTGTGTAACAATCACATTTTCGATTATCTACTTCAACAACACCTTAAAAAATTATATTTTTAGCCCACGCGGCTTTCATTGATGACCAGCACTTTCCTTTCACACGAGCACGTAATGTTTTAAACAGATGCAATAGTATTCTTTATGTCCCTTCACATAGTTTTGGCGATTTAGCACGAAATTACGCTCAATTTTCTTGTCAAAATAATTCTTATTTACATTACACTTACCTTTAGTGTCCCTAAACTGCTGACCTATCTTACCTCCATGTGCATGTTTCATGCTGATGTCCGTATTGCTTTTAAAAACAAAATCGTCGAAAAACCAACACAAAATGAATTTTTGCGTAAGAAAACACTCACGTGACATTTTTTAATATTGCTTAAAGTGTCCAAGATCGCAAATTAGTCCCATAAAGATAAGAAATCCCATAGAAAACGAGACAAATATGCGATCATGGGCAGTAAAAGTACTGTACTGAGGACAAAAGATAATGCGTTTCCGCAGAACAACATGCGAAAACATAAACGTCACCGTAACTAATGCAGCTGATACACAGTAACAGCCGAAATGACAGTCGTCAACGATGTTCTCTACAATGTGTCTAATTCACGCAACATGAGTGACCTCTGCAATAACATAGCAAATATAATGCGCTATACCTATCACAATTCGTGCTCGTGAAATAGTTCACAAAATCTTTCATTTTTCAGTTTTCAAATTTGCTGCAATCATGAACATGTGGCTGCATGCCTTACAATATCGTCAGCTGTCAAATTGTATTTGTACATATTAAAGATTTTGATAAAAACTGTTATGTGGAACAATACAGTTGACAAATGCTTGAAAACAGTAGTAAAAGTGACAGTACTGTCACGACGAGGATAACTTCAACGGCCGAAATTCAATATAGAATTGGCTCCGGTATCTACACAATACACAAAATAGTTTTAACCTTCGACTGCAGGCCGACGATCGTTGACCGCCCCTACATTGATTGTGTCAATTTATGCGGCCACTGCCGCCCGGTCAACAAGACTGCTTCGCAGAACGTAGGCAGCTTAGCGCAGGTAGGTACACACTATCGCAATGAAAACAGGAAATGATGATCCTGCATACCTCCAGCTCCACATAGCAGAAAGGGGTACCTTACCTATAGCACCGCGGCGGCTATCACTGAACACTTAACCCTTAACGGAAGTCGTGCAAATGGCACACTGAACTAGCAGCCGCTAATGCTTAAAGACGATTTCGCCGGATTGTCACAGCGACGTGCGCTCAATGTACTAGCGCGAGTACCGGAAGGTTAAGAAAGGAAAATCCAAGGCTCTAGGTAGGTAGTAGGTAGCAAGGGAAAGACATTATTGATTTATGTGGTTAAACATTTACCGTTTTCTCTATCTCTCTCGGCGCGGCATTCCGTAGCTAACTTTTGTTCAAGTGCTAAAGTTTTATATCAAGAAGGATTGTAGATGGTGAGGCTAGTTGATGGGGAAGTAGACCGGAGAGTATAAATCATTTGGCCGCTTGGTGATGGGGTTGATTCATGCTGTGTTTTGGGTTGATTCTATTACAGTATTTTGGGGCTTATGGCCCATCCGAAATATAACGACTGTCGGCGATTTTGTCACAGAATATTGGCACTTGGCACTCTAGTGAAATCACGTATCGGAGCGAGTAGCATCCAGTCAATTGGTAGTAAATTCCAAAAGACTTTTCGCTGCTGAATCTTCTTTTAGTCCTGCCTATGATTAAATAATCGAGTCAAATCGGGATCTTACTTAATCCGCAAGCACAACAAATATAAGGATTTCATATTTATCCGCTTTAATACACACAACTAAATCGCTTATATGAATGGTCATCAAGCTTCGATATTATTCCGAGGGGACGATGTGTCCAAGACCGCAATTAAGCTATGGTGTGATATCAGTAATCGAATTATCTTGGGGGGATTAGACCATTATTAGGGCTTTTCCGGGTGGCTAAATGACACTGTTTTCTTCATGGCACCCAGACTATAGCTTTTCAATAAATAATCCCCAACGCCAATAATGACTGTGATTGGGGGAATTGTGGCCCACAGGGTAGTGCTTATGTTGGTCGATATAAACTGTTTGGTCATCGTTTCTGTTTTCGTTCACAGCTGCCATTTGAACTGTGCCATCAAGTGGGTAAATGATTATAGCATTGGTTAAGTCTAACGATGTTAAATTATAGCTCATTGACTGGTTGTGTGGTCCACTCAGAATGATTCGATAAATATCTAGAAGTCTAATATACAAAGCTTCAACAACTATCAAGCAATGCAACCGATTAAGTTTAGAATGTTGCTTCAGTAGCAAGTATCTCGCACGGAATCAATAAGTAGTCGCACATGATATATAAATTTCCATCAAGCTCAAACTAATGTAGGCAGGCAACCACACACTCCCACATTGCATTACGTGATCGAAGTTTAAACGTAGTGCCAACCATTCCGCCTCGTAGCACTTTTCGCACTGCGTCATTTGGCTAGGATGGTGGCATGTTTTCTATTCCGGAAAAGTTCCCGTAGAGCTCCCCGGTGAAGGAAAAGTTCATGTTCCTGACACTTTCCGTCTGGCACCATTTGCTTACCTCTTACTGATGGAACGTGATGTCATCAAAGTGTTTTGTGTACACTTCGCTCCGGCGCCGCACTATTTATCACACTACACAATTCAGTGTGTTACAAATGGTCGTCTGTCGTTGTACCTGTGCGAGAAGAGAAATAGAGAGAATATAATTTTATATGCAATGTTACTCTAAGAAAAAGTATTAATCAATTATCCATATCCGATGGACTAAGTTCGAGGAGCTTTTTAGATAGGGTAACGTGCCTTTTTCACTATATTGAGGAGGGTGTCTCACTATAACTATAACTTTTTATAGAAGAGAGATAGAATATCGAGATGTTCGGAAGAATCATTGCATGCGCACGGGAGTGCTCCACTAGTGTTTCGGGATTGACGCAAGTTCGTTGAAATCAGGAATTGGAAATCTCTATTGATAACAAGATAAGATTGCTGAGAGGAAGCGGTAACAGCAGTAAAGATTCGGTTACCGACTTAAAAATACAAGGGTGCCGGTGATCAATTTCATTTTGTGCTTTCACTAAGCTTTTTAAACTTTTTATTGCAAATGAATAATGCTGTCGGTAAAGGCATATATGACGATTCCTGGAGGTATTACATGGAAAGCGATTACAAGTAAATCTTTCAACTTTCTTCTAAAACTTAACAGTAATATTATCTTAGAAACACTTTTAGAATTATATAGATGTTATTTGTTTGGACAGCAATCTATTCCAGTTCTATCTTTTTTTTTCATTTTAGCGACATTAAATTAGATAGAGATTACTAAGTAGGAAAGTTATAAAAAATTTAGTCATGAAACGATTTGGAATGTACAGATAGGAAAGCTGTCGGTTCTCGTGGTAAAGAAGGACGATTCTGCTGTTACCGTGAGACATGTTGGTAAATTTAAGCAATTCGTAGTAACTCTGTCTATCTCGACTCCTATCAACAGAAGATAAAAGATTAGTCCGGAAGATTTTAGACCTGTTCCTAATGACCCTATCACTTCTAATTTTCCGATCTGTATATTGTAAAACCTTGCTCTCACTTTAGTACTATGGCTCTAAATTTTCATAACTTTCCCTACTAAGTAATTTCTAATTTATTGTCGTTAAAAGGAAAAAAGAAAATGTGCAAGAACTCTTCATTATACGAATGAGAAATATGAAAATAGATTTTTGGGGCGCATTTTTGAAAAATGCGGTTTTATTCACTGAAACTGAAAAAATATTAATAACCATAGTATAATATTGAATACCAAAAATATATTTCATGGAAAGCATGAGATATATAATTCCGCCTTTAGGACAAAAAGTTTTGAGCAACGACCAACAAGAAATTGCCTAATCACAACAGCAAGTTCATAAAGCGATCAATGCAACAGTCACACAACTATCGAATTACACACGGATAACTGGTTCGATCTGTACGAGAGACAAATGAGAAACATCAGACTGGGAACTTATTGCTCGCACTGGCTATATGTTGGACAATGTAGTGAGCTAAGAGCCGCTGAAAAAAAACAATCATGACAGGGGTGTATAAGGCTTGAGAATTATAGACTAGCATGTTAGAGTCAGTGTAAAATAGTTGAAAAACGGCACGAATGGTTGGATGGCCTCGTACGGCTTATCTACCGGCTCGACTGTGATAATTATCGTGACATAACACGCCTCAATATAGTTCTTTTAAGTTACTCTTCCGTGTTCTGTTTAGCAAACAACACCCATTGACTGAATATTTTGTCAGTGATTACCACAACGTGCTACGAGAAGACAAAAGACGGATCATTGCCTTATGGCAATACTACTTGCGGGCTTTTCAGATTAAAAGATAAATTGAAACATGGAGAAGAACACGAAAATTCGATACGATACAGCGTACGACGAAACGAAACCATAATTATATGCTTCTTGGCTTCATGAAAGGCTTCGGAATTGGCATCGATCACAGATCAATTGAAGATGACTAAATTCTTCCAAACTACTACTAAATATTTACTACTAAATACTAAGATGAAGAAAATAAAATGAAAAATGGCCGTGAAGCATGAACAACGAGTTGTGCGGATTATACACGCATGCTTACATTGGAAGTTTTATTAATTTTGTTCCCACAAAAACACGATTTTAAATTTTCTACTTAATTTTCGGAGTTGCGCAGAAGTTTTTCAGATGTTTTTGTTTGTCTTCATTTTTCTTATAAATCCGGTAAAGATTCTCCCAAAACTATGGATAGAGATTCTTTTATAAATTGAAAAAAAATAATTTTTGGGTGAAGATATAGGTCTACAGTGGAAAAAATATATAATACAAATAATAGAAATCCATCGACCGATAGCAACAGCCATCTAGATTTTTTAATGAACTAGAACTTAAGTCATCAGGGACCGTAAGCCATTACCAAATCTTGACCAGATAGAAATAGAAATAACATATTTCGTAAATATTTTGAAAGAAAAACTAATTTTACAATGATTTTTTATGGATTTTTCCACCTTCCTTTTTTCAGTTCATAGTATTTTTTTATTGGTTTTACTTATTTTCATTGAAACATTTTTGAGTTTTGAAAAAATTTAATTAGTCTTATAACAAGAAGCAAGATAACTTTATAGCAGGCGGCCGGTTAAGTTGAAATAGTTCGTATGTTGAGATCCAATCTGATTTTTTACCAAATTTTCGTAGCATGATTCAAAAAAATTACAAACATGCTTCCTCTTATTTGGTACAGTGCTCTTTGTGGTCGATTCTGGAAGCTCCTGAATGCAATATGCTTACAATGTCTTTCTCTTAGGATCTCGAGCAAAAATTTTGAAAAAAGTTAATGTTTTCATTAATTGCCACGTGATGGGAAAAAAGAGAGATGAATTCTGCACAAAAGAAATGAAAACCCGAGAATTATGATCACAATGGCCAAACCTCTATATGTGCAGTACAAACAGATTTCAAGTAATGTTTATCTGGTGTCCATAAGGTACCATCGTATCGTCGAACCGGTGCCGGAAACTGCGTCACGACCTCATGACGGCTTTCAAAGCTAATCCAGGACCTTCGGGCATTGATGTAGGAAGTTTTCTTCAAGTATAGGGCTATCAAGCAATCGAACTGGACTGTAAAGCAAAACATTACGACTAAAATCGCGGGTCTGAAAGATGTATGATCTGAATCTGAACAAATTCAATAAATGCATCTAAAAGGATGATGAAAAGTGTGTCAATTTTAATTTAAACAGCTTCCGGAATCGAAGCTTTAAGCGAAGTGGTAATATAAATTACCAAAGATCACAGAGATGTTCCCAAGAAGTACAAAATTATCGTTGCAGACAAGTTTGCCGGAAAAAGTGTATGATCTGGCAGTAAATTTACAGTTATGGTCGTAAGACTCCGAATTTCATCACAACCAACAATATGAACCGAGTTATACATCAATAATTGCTCGGAAAGCGTCCATTGGTTAATTAGGTCTCACTGGGACACTCTCAAGTTTTTGCCAGATTTAGCGAATAACCAATATAGTGTCAATAAAGCATTTTTTCAATATTTTTACTGAAAAATTTGACTAATTTTGTGAAAATCACTCCTACAACATTTTTTTTTGTAGGATTTGTCATTTTTAGACTATAGCCATTTGATAAAAAAAGGTAAAATAGTTTGACCCTTTTCAAAGCACTGTTTAGAGCATTTTTGGAAAAACAAAGTATGCAAAGTGGCTTTTTGTGACAAAGTTCTTATGTACAGAAAGTTTAAAAAATTAAAATCTGAGAGGGCGCTGCCAACATTTGTTCGAGATGGCGCGAATTTCGTCGGGTGTTTCTCAGGGTGCCCCTGGGCACTACCGCACCAAGGAACCCCTATAGTTGAACAGAATTCATCGTACTTCATTATGCGTTCTATTTTCGTAAACAATGCGCTCGGCTATGTATAACTGCTTGAATATTGCAACATCTATTATATATGTCAAAAGATGTCAATCTTCAATGACCGATGGGCGAACATTACTAGTTTAGAAATCTATCGCTGACGTATAAGACTTTTTGAAACATTTCATACGGACAAAATGCGGGAACAATTCATGTTTATCTATTTTAGTTTTTTACATTTAAACGACATTCAATTAGCTAGATATTACTGGTTAGGGAAAGTTATAACCATTTAGAGCCATAGTACTCAAGTGAGATCAAGAATGTGTTTTGTCTACAATTCTAGAAATATTGTCTATGGTCCGAATATACGACTTTCACTGATTCATGATTTATCACATCTTGATCATTGCAGTCTTGATTCACTGGTTGGGCCACAGTTTCTGTTCAATTAACGACTTTAGTTCGATAGTTGGACCGACCGACAAATGTTAAAAACTCTCCGAAGGAGACGATAGTAGTGTAAATGCATCTGCTCACATCTCTAATTATTGTCAAATTGATTGTCATAGTGAATTTGACATGAGATTTTGGCATTCAGATGCTTTTCAGTTGGAAAATGGTCCAACTAGCGGAGGTCCAACTAAAAAGCGGTCCAGTTAAAAAGTGTCCAACTAACGAATCACTACTGTACTTGGTATTAGTGGTTGTGAATTAGATCACAAAATTAAAATAATCTTGATATTTTCTCGAAAACCATTACACGAAACTCGGAATATTATTCATGAATCCATTCTTGCTTCGTGAACTGGTTATGATTCCGAGCATATAAGTTACAATTCATCATTCGTGCTCGTGAAATAGTCCACAAATTCAAAAAACACTTTCAAAACATAGTTAAACTTTGTGCCTGATCGCAATTTTTGCACGTAAACAATTTTACGGAACTCAGTGTATTATTCATGGATTTTTTAACCGGTTCATGTATCATACGCTAGTCATGATTCACCAGCCAAACTCGTAAAACAGTTAATGAAGTAATTAATTTTCTGCATGATTTTAATATATTTGCGTATACAATTTAAAGAACTCAGACTATTATTCATGGATTCGAGAAATGTTTCTTGTGTGCTTTTGAATGCCACTCTGCTCTCTGGTATTGAAATCTCTACGTGAGCTATTGTGTACAACTTCTAACAACCCGTGCCATAGGCATTAAATACAGGAAAACTACTGGGACCTGTAACCTTATTATTATTTTGTTAAGATTCGGTGGATTGTTCGGAAAAGTTAATATAAATCAACAATCCTCAAGTTATGAACTAGAATCATAAAAATACTAAACATAATCAGACACAGCCGCAGTAACCCTTCTAAAAAATCGAGTATTTTGCGTGAATCTTCATATTTTTTTTTGCGTGAACTAGTTTTATGAAGAGGTTTATTTATCATTAATTAAAACGTGACCATTTTTAAATTTTTTCTCAAAGGATTGTTAGGCGGAACGATCTTGATTTTTCGCGACGCAGGTGCTCTGATATGGCGATACAGAGGGTAAGATTTCTGGTTTTATAAATTATTTGTCGTGTGGGCGAGCTCCACTCAGGAAAGATTTTCAGTGTCAAGTGCCCCAGCCCTGTATCACAGACGTAACACGAGATGAATTTTCATCACCCGTAGAAAAAACGGTCGATTTAAATTATAAAAATGCGCCATATCACCGAGCGTGGCGCTAGTGAAGAGATTTTGACACATAGCTAAATGCGTTACTTAGTTTCCGCACGCACCCGAAAACGTTACCGTTATTTCAATCTTATGCAAACCAAAACCAACAAAATGGGCCGGGAATGTGAAATGTATTCTTGTCGAAGTGCCCAAGGCAGGAGTTGTTCATAATCATTTCATAGGTTACCACACGATGCTGATCGGTGAGTAGGCACTTAATAGGATGTTACTAATTTAATTGATTTGGTGTATCGAATCTAACCATATGTACACGGAAAAATTCCGTTCATAAATTCATGAACAAAAGGTCACGATTTCGTGAACAGAAAGATTTACAAAAACCGTGACCAAGTTCCTGAAATTATGAATAATAAACCTCGTATTCATTAAATTATTTGAGTTTTATAAAGACCAGTTCGTCCCGACTATATGCATGGCGTAACACTAGAATGTTTAGTTGGGTCACTGTACTTATTCCCTGGACATGTTTAGTTTTTGTTGTGATTCTTGTTCATGATTTGGGAATACACAGTCGACAGTCAAACGTTGCTCGTGATTTCAAGAGCTTATTCGCGATTCTTGTGAATTCTCATGACGTTAGCGGGATTAAAGTTCATGATTTCAAAATCTTAGTTGCGATGTTCGTAATTTCTATTCACGTTATCGTAATATTTTAGTCATGAGTAGAGTGATTCATGTTCATGATTTCAGGATCTTTGTCACGATTTTAAATATTTTTGTCTCGAGTTGTGTGATTTGTGTTCATGATTTCAGGATCTCAGTCGCGATTTTTGTAACTTCTGTTCATGTTATCGTGATATTTTAGTCATGAATAGAGCAATTCATGTTCATGATTTCAGGATCTAAGTCACTATTTTCGTAATTTCTGTTCATGTTATCATGATATTTTATTTTAGAGAATAATGTAACTAGTGTTCATGTTATCAGCAATTTTATCATGGTATTCAAAAATTCTCTTCGCCTTATCTTGATCTATTATTTTTTGCTTACGAACGGTTTTTTACTCGGAATAACGTTACAATATGAACTCGATCATTAAAATAATCGCGATATCTGGTTCTGTGAACTATATCACGCACACTATTTGGGGTTCTCTGTGCAGTTTTCGTTTTCTGTCCGGACATCACAATGAACCTTATCAAATGAATAACGATGTTCGAGGTCCTAATAGTTTTTTTATACCTACTGCTCGTACTTATTACTAGTCGCTAGCAGCAGTATTTCATGAAAAAGTGCATGGAAATGTGAAAGAGTTCACGTAAAATTTCATTACCATGTTGCATGAAATTGTAAATGATTAGGGATATTTTTAAATATCACAAGAACGCAAATATACACTAGATAGATCGTAAATCATGTACTAGGAATCATGAACCAGTTCACGAATTCATGAGTGATATTTGATGATGTGAACTATTTCACGAGCACTGATATTTGTTCGTGACTAATATGTTAGAAATCATGAACCAGTTCACGAATACGTGAATAATATTTTATCATTTCGTGAACTATTTCACGAAAACGAATGGTAAGTAGTGATTATTATACTACGTATCATTTGTATTTGTATTTGTATTTGTATAAAAAAGTCCAACTGACAATTTGTCTAAATGAACTAAACTAAACTAAGTTAAACTAAACACAATTAAACTAGTGACAATACACGACGACGAAACTGCGAAGAATTCACGACGAAGTCGAAAATTTCAGCAAACTCGTTGAAGCGACGACTCATTGCTAAAATCGGACTATTGGCAGCGTAGTTAGTGCTGCGCATTTCAGAATGCAGCAGGGCTCGTGGGCGAAGAGAACGGGTAGGCGCGTAGAGGCTGATTTGCGCTAGTAGCTCCGGATCATCATATTCAGCCAGCAGAATCTTTGACACGAAAGTAGCCTGCGCTGCATGTCTCCGATGCGTTAAAGTATTAAGTCCTAGAAGACGACAACGGTCCTCGTACGGTGGCAGGTTTAACGGATCGTTCCACGGCAATCCTCGTAACGCATATCGTATGAATTTACGCTGGACTGCTTCGATCCTAAGGCTCCACGTTGCTTGATAGGGGCACCAAACGACGTTTGCAAATTCCAACTGCGGGCGCACCAATGAGCAATAAAGAGCCTTGAAACACAGAGGATCCCGAAATTCACTGGAAATTTTGAAAATAAATCCCAGTAATCGATTGGCTTTGTCGATGGACGCAGAGACGTGATGAGTATACGTTAGCTTTTCATCAAGAATGACTCCTAGATCCTTCACGTGGTCAACGCGTTGCAGCTGAGTTCCTGCGATGTTATAGTTGAAGGTAAGCATATTTCTCGTTCGAAAATAGCTGATGACAAAACATTTTGCAACACTAAGGACCATCATGTTTCTTACACACCAGCTATAAAAGGTGTCGATAAGATGCTGTAGCTCACGGCAATCGGCTTCATTTCGTATAACAAGAAAAAATTTTAAGTCGTCGGCAAAAAACAGCTTTCCTCCACGCCTTAGAACGAAAACTGCATCATTCACGAACAGTGAAAAAACAGTGGACCCAGCGTACTACCTTGAGGAACTCCGGAAGTGTTGATAAAGGATTCTGAAACAATATCGCCAATTTCAACAACGACTTCACGGTGTACAAGGTAGGATCGAAGCCAATGGCAGAATCTAGTAGAACACCCTAGCTTATCAAGCTTTGTTATCAGTATCTCATGATTAACTCTATCAAAAGCTGCTTTTAGATCAGTGTAGATAGTATCCACCTGCAATTTCTTAGACAATTGTTCCGTGCAAAATGACGTGAAGCAGACGAGATTCGTCTCGACCGAACGTCCGGGGAAAAATCCGTGCTGGGATGTACTGATGTAGTGTCGACAAGCAGAAAATAACGCTTCGTTGATGATTGATTCAAATACTTTAGATTCGACTCCAAGCGAAGTGACTCCGCGATAGCTCTCCATGTTGCATCTGTCACCCTTCTTGAATACTGGGAACATTACTGAGCGTTTCCAATCCTCAGGAAACGTTTGCTGCTGAAGCGATAGGTTAAAAATATATGCAAGTGGTGTTACAAGTAAGTCCGAACATTTTTTCAATACAGTTGAAGGTATAGCACTGAGGCCGGGTGCATAAGATGACTTGGTTTTCCGAATTGCAGATATAACCATTTGTTCGGAGACAGTAAACACATCCATATCAACAGCACAAGCAGGAACGTCACGAGTAGCATTTTCGAGTTTGATTGCGGTTGGCGAGTTAGCTGAAAAAACACTTGAGAAGAATCTGGCAAACAGCGTACATTTCGCCACAGTTGTCGTAGCTTCTTCGCCGTCGTAAAGCATCCTTGATGGAAGTCCAGTTTCCTTTCGCTTCGTGTTGACAAATGACCAAAAGCCCTTCGGGTTTCGGCGTAGATTATTCTGCATGCGGTTTACATAGCGTTTATATAGAAGCTTGTTGTAACAACGATACTCATTACTGGCAAAAGTGAACATGCGCTTAGAAAGAGGACACCGTCGATTTGTGTACGCACGTAGAGTTTTTGCTCGAGTGCGTTTTAGCTTTCGAAGAGTGCTGTTTGACCAGGGCGGCTTGCTAGGAGGCTGACATTTAGGCACTGAGGTCTCAACGCAGTTCAGTAGTAGTCGCTTGTAGAGGGCAACTGCAGTATTAACACTCCTTTGGGCATACAGTACACTCCAATTAATTTGCGACAGAAAACTGCGTAGCTTTACAAAATCAGTTTTGCGAAAGTTGAGACGGTCGACAGAAACAGTTTCTACGTACTGAACTGAGCGAATAGTGCCAATTGAGATTTCAAGCGCTGGATGAAAGTTGTCAAGTGGAACAATCACGCTGGATGCTTCATTGACGGAACATACAGGTATAATAGTCTCACTAACAAAGACGAGATCCAGAAAGCGTGACTGGTGATTGGGAATCATGCTTACTTGACTTAATCCGTTGAAAGCAAATCCATCCAGTAGCATACGACTGGCGATGTTGGTTGTCGAAGCAATCGGGTCAGGGTAAGCGTATCCGTGTCGCGACGGCACCCAAATGAGCCCTGGCTGATTGAAATCACCAAGGACAATCATCACGCCATCCGCGCCAGCTTGTGAAGAAGCGTTATTCACAGCATCAATGTGAAGTTGCATGACATTGCAGTCGAGTCGCTTTTCAGGAGGAATATAGACAGCACCAATATAAAAGTTCCTCGATGGAGTTGTAATTCTAACCCAAACAGCCTCAACACTGGTTAAACTACCTACATCAATCTCACATGAGGCAAATGCGGTGGAAACAGCAATCAAAACTCCTCCTCCACGACCGCGAATACTGTTGCCACTATTTCGGTCCGCACGGTACACGGTGTAAGCATCGCCGAAAAGCTGCACCGATGTTATCCTCGCATCAAGCCATGTTTCGGTGAAGACGCAAACATCGTAGTCACCGTCCACAGCAACTAAATACACGTCATCAATTTTCGTCTTAAGCCCTCTCGCGTTCTGATAGTAGATCCGCAAACCATCAGCGTCATGTGAGAGGTGTTGTGCTGCATACCAATTTTCAGGACTGCGAGTTCGATGATCAGCATAACCGCGAGTGACGCGGGGAGAGCAGGATGTACTGTTGTCCAGAAGGGGAGCAAGCAGCGGTGTGGAGGGAATGACCGAGTTATGACTGTTGTGTCCAGCAGCTGACTGCAATAGGAGGCGTACTTGAGGGTGCGCAGTATCACGTGTAGCTTCGGAAGGACATATATTCTTCAAATGTTTACCTGAGCGGACAGATGCGATGCGATCGAAATTTTCATTTTGACATTGTAGATTCGCTGCAGCGGTAGAGTTCATTAAGTTGTGTTCATCATCAGACTGTAAGTGAAATTTACATTGAGGGTGTGCAGTATCTGGAAGTGCTTCGGAAGGACATATACCCTTCTTGGCTTTACCTGACACAGAAGAAGTCGCCGATTCGTCAGGTAGACCGAGATCGCTCGCCGGGGTACAAGAAGTTGGACAGACGAGTTTATCCAGAATAACTTGGCGCTACTGTCCACCACCAGATGGATTCTTCTCCGCAGCAATCCTGATGATAGGTCGTTGAATTTTTGAATTGGTCACAAATTCACGGAAGTAGATGTTCTCCGGCCAAGAGTCTTTGGACAGAGCCTTATCCCTGTATGATTTGCTAACGCCAACTTTAAAGGTTATGAAGCTCAGAGACGAGAGATCCTTGTCCTTAGGAACTAGACGCACTATTCTCGGTTGCAGATCCACCCCCAGACAGTCTTTTACAAGCTTAGAAATTTCATCATCCGTCGTGCTGGGATCGAATGCTGACAAGTAAACCCATAACAACTCCTCAGGTGGTGAAATTGTTTTTATCGTTTCAAACGCAGCTTTGGATCCACGAATATTAGGGATTTTTGTTTTGAGCGGATCATCTTCACGTTTGCGCTTGGGCGTGTTTGAAACTGGGTTATATGCAGCAATCCCTTTCCAAGGCGTGCTTACAGTTGGGGATAGCGGTCTCGAGTCAACTTTAACCGAGAGAGCTTTGACGACATCTTTCAAATCAGCTATGTCATTCTTTATAGATTTCAAGGAACTGTCGTCGGGTACTATGTCGCAACAACGCGAAGCCATTCTACGGAAATTATCATTCGAAAATAAGTCAGCACAGCCGTTGCACATCCAGAATAGGTTCCGTGGGTGGGTTCCCAGGACGTCACGAACATCATAATCCATCTTGACGCAAATCATGTGGAACGAATTTCCGCAGTAGCCACGACATGTGATTCGATCAGAATCATTAACCACTTTCGAGCAGTTGGTACAAGCCATGCTTTTGGTGTAGAAATAACGCCTAGCGGGTATGCAATATGCGCAAAATAACTAACTGGTATGATAACGTGCGTCAATCCAAGCGAACTTGCACGCAATGTGTAATCTCAGCTATCTACCAGAAGATGTCGCTTTTGGCGGAAAAATTGAGCGTAACGTAGTGCGCAGTGATAACGTCAACAAAAATCACAAACAAAACTTGCACTTTCACGAATGAACACAACTAGATAATATCGTGCTTGAAGCCACTAAATTTCAATGCACTCGTACAACCGATAAACAAGATATACACATAAAACAAAAATAAAACAGATCGCGATTGTAAAAATACTAAAAACTTGAAAAAAACTTTCAGCTTAATAAACAACCGGTATTCCACAAACAGTGATGCCAGTGAACTTCATGAACCATGAACATCATGAACCGGTTCACGAATACATGAATAATGTTTCATGATTTCGTGAACTATTTCACGAGTACGGATATTGGAACGTAACTAATATATCAGGGATCATGAATTAGTTCACGAGGACTGGATGGATTCATGAATAAAATTCCGAATTTCGTATATAGTTCACAAAAAAATTGCCAGAATATTTTGATTTTGTAAATTAATGTTCTTATGAAAAAAATCATGAGTCTACCTTTGGTTTTATGAATAATGTTCATAGAGTTGTGAACTAGTTCGCGTACTGAAAATCGAATTAGAAATAACTTGTCGAAAATCGTGACTGAAGTAGGATGAAATAATGTGTCTACGCAGTATGTAATGTCATAACATCTCGTGTTAGGATACCTGATGTCCACGGGACTCAAAAAGAGCGACGGTAAAGAAGAATCAATATAAACAGAAAACAATAAAACGACAGCATTATTCTATAGGAAGCCAAAGTATGTGACATCAGCGATTTTTTCTATTTCGCTCTTCAAAATTGATTACTGTAAAATAATCCCACCTTTCATTTATTATCTTGCACTAGGCAAGCTGGATGGGCATTGTTCACAGAGCGTCGGTTGCAAAAAATGTATTTGACATGGTTGCGAGAATCATATTTTGTGCAATGTGCTCAACAGAAATGGCTAGTATACCGTGGCCGTTGATTTTTTTAGAATTATCTTCAAACGGTTACGTCTATTTGTTTGTGGCTGTAGGCTGCAAACTCTGTCACAATAGAAACCGATAATTCGAGAAAGAAATTGTACTGCCAAGAATTTTTTTTTGTTACATAGGTGTCAACATTGGCCACGGCGCCGGCGCCGATCAAAAATACATCGACGCACATATCTATCACAGATATTACTCAGTAAATGTTTATGAGTACCATTCAAAACTATTTTTAAATAAATTGAAATACATTTCACAGGTTGAATCTTTTTCCTATGTCGGATAACGAATTAATTTTTTCCCACGGTTTCTACGTAGTGCAATAATTTCGGGGACAACCTTTTGCTGTAAAACTAAACCATATCTAATATACTAGTAATATACATGGTATAAACTACATCAATACCACTCAGTTTGATGCGTTTTACTTAGGACTAAGCTAACTGAAATCAGAAATGCATGTAGCGAGGATTCGTTTGATCATGCATTATAATGGGGCTGATACAACACTATGACAACCTACGAAAACCAAGTAACAATATACCAATATACATCAATTGTTAAAATTATGCATTGGTTACGATTTCAACTCAAAGACGTCTTTAAACGACTCTATCAATTTTTATTAACCTCTATTTTTAAACTACTTACAAAAGTGTTATTCTTAACATATTGCACATGAGCAGTGCCACGTTTCTGGTGGGATGAAACTGGATATAATGTGGTTTCAGCCAAGCCATATTCTGTCGTTCAATAAACATTCCACTTCACGAACAGAAGGTTTTAAAATCAATCAATATTGTTGGCGTATCCCTTTCAGATGATTTAGAATCAGCCTAATTCTTTTTCAAACCCTGCATTTCTTGCTGCAGGAAAAGAAATAACGATTTTTTGGTTGGTCGAGTATATATCACCGTGACTCATAGATTATCTTTTCATTTGACATTAATCTGGTTTAAAGTTTTTTGAAACAAATAGAGATTGAGCCTCACTTATCTTTTGAAATTTTCGCCTATTGTGCTCATGCGTAAAGTCGGTACTGATCCTGTCACTAATTTAGCGTCAGATTCTGATGAAACGTAGTCGCAACGCAAAATTCCATAACTATTTTATTCTACTCAATAGTCGTGCAGGTCCAGTAACCATGCGCGTCCATCTAAAATATCACCAATGGATTACCATTGGCCGCTGATAAGAAAAACGAACTGGCACATCAAATGTACTTTGGATTGAATATCCTAATACTTGAGGATGATAATGGAAACCAGTTGTATATTTACGACTTCATCATCATCGTTGGAGAAAGCCTCCATTATCTTATGTTCGAATAAAAACAAGCACGTGCAGGATATGTAACCGCAATATCTTCCGTGGGTAGGAACGACTCTCACTTTTCTAAGGAAGCTACTCGTTGGATGGATGTTACAACTTGTTAGCGAGTAGGTAAGTGAATTGAATTGATTGGAATTTATTCAAACTAAGATTCTGTGACGGCCTGCCACATTAATGCAAATCTGCCTACCGTAAATGATGTTTTTCCCGAAGCGATGCTTACGTACGTGAAAGATAGCAAAGAATGTACTAACATCCAACTTAAGTTAAGTAACTGGGTGGAGAAACGTTTTTTTATTGTTCACACAAGTTTGAGTGAGGCGGAAACCTCGCTCTCACTTACATGGTGCTGAAAACCATTTCCATTTCTTTGTGATAAGATTTATGTATTTTAAGATAATTCAAACCATTTAAAAAATCCAGACGAACAATATTGCGATATAAAGTGGAATCTGCTGCTCATTTATACTTTAACGCATCGATTTTCAAACATTAAATAGAACAAAAGTGGCGCCTCCGTACCGCATCAATGTTAAATGCTTTCCATCAACACACACTTCAGAACCCATTAAATTTTCATCTTTCAGCTAGTGCACATAAAACAGTTCATCGACGCCGCACCGGCGCGATGTGACCGTCGTCAACACCGATCGCCATGACCGCGGTTATCCACGGGTCCAGTCTCAAAGTTTGTCCAACAGAAGGATATATGCAATGCATGTACCTAAACACCACGACCGACCACGCGATGCGTCGTCGTCCACAACCGCTCGTTTTCAATTAATTTCCCGCCTGCTAGCAAACTTTTGAACGGGGAAAATCGATTTCATCCAGCATAGGATCAGCAGCGGTTCAAGTTTCTCCCATCAGTAGTGCGTTTAGCCCAAGCAAACGGATTATGATGGTGGCGCTGAAAGCCACCATGTACCTACCAGATGAAAACATGTCGCCTCCCTTGTTCGAGATGAACAACGCTAACTAGTTCAACTATTTTCTATCCTTATGGGATTGATTCCTTAGTTCTTAATGCACTGACCGTTTGTCAGTAGGATGAGGAATTAGTCTTCAACTTTCCGGGCACGTTTCAGAGATTATTACGCATCGGGAAGCTCGATATGAAAATAATGAAAATAAAGAACTACTGTTGGATGATGATTTGAAAACTCTGTTCATTATGAAAGTAGCAAAAGTAAAAATGGAAGCCCGTTCGCTTGAACAATTGAAAATATCTGTTTGAATTCCATATCTCACCTGACGGTAGAAAACATACCGTTTTCCATCGGCATTCCAGCTTCGAGTTACCACCGTAATCTGCCTGGAATCGGTACTTCGCAAATTAATTTTAAGTAGTTTTCGCCATAAATCGTTGCTTCTTTCCGGGAGCAAGCCAAGCAATGTTTTTCTCCAATGCAAAATAAATACCGGATCGAGGTGCCTCTCTCACAACGAACCTGTTACTCGTTCCAGTTCAGAACTTTTCCCGAGGCAAGAAAATTTAATGCGAGCCAACTTACGAATAAACCAGCAGTCCTGTGTGAAAACTACGCTGGTACAGATGGGGACAATGTATTGCTATGGGAAGCAATTTTCCCTATGTAAGGATGTTTTTTTCTCGGTAAAAGTGAGAAATTTAAATAGGTTTTCTCCTAACTTTTACTGTAGCCATAAGAAATGAGAAAACAATGTAGTTATGAGACCGGGTTTTGCGTATAGCTGCACAATTTTTACAGAAGTGAAAACCATAATTCGTAGCAATCGGAAACTAATAATTATAACTTTTAGGAAGTTCACTGAAAGCTTTTAAATTAGAAAGTTTAATTTGCTGGGGTGGTATTCTACATCTTGATTCTATCAAAATTCTATCGAATCGACATTTTTTCGCATTATGGATTTCGATTCAAACTGAAAAATTAATTTTCGCTCGAAGGATTAGTAGATTATCGAGAACGACTCGAGTCGAACGTTATTGCGCGATGGTTCTATTGCTGTCAACTTCCATTGTTCGAGATTATTATTCGGTATAATTATTTCATGTCATTCCTTATGGAGGCACTCGCGCCAAATTTTGTTACACGCGGGCACTCGCGCATTATAAAGGTTGTTTTTTAATAATACTTTTTTCCAGATTGAATTATAGCAAACGTTTAGAACCATCGTTGTATATGTATTTTGGTAGCATAAAATTTACAATTCAATTAGTTATGGAGTTTAAGTTTCGACTGCGTCTCATCAGAATCCGATACCTACTTAGTGATAGGACTAAGCTAGCGCCGGATTGACGCTAGCTTTTTTTTGTCTGCTTTATCCAGGCTTAGACCATAGTTGATCCATCTTGCCTATAGTTGTCGTTTTTGATTATGCACCTCCGATGTTGTTGTGTTGTGAACGATAGTCTTCTTTCACAGTTTCATTTCGATTTGTTTCAAGAACTGTACGATGCCTTTTAGATCTTCTGAGTTTTGATCTTCGAAGATTTTGGTAATTGGTTTCATTTCGTGTAGTACTTTTGTTTGTTCTCTGGTTCTTGTCCACCTAGTACAGTGGTACAAGATGTATTCCAGGTCTTCAACTTCGTCACATCTTTCGCACATTTCATTTGCTTCCCATTTCCATCTGAATTTTCGGTCTTTCGTCATGCAATGGTTTGATCTTATTCTGCTTAAAACAATCTTTTCTTCAGTTGTCGGCTTCAGTCCTTTGCACCAAGGTCTACTCAACGGTGTCTTCGTGAACTCAAAATGTTTTACTCCTTTCGTTTTTGATAATTCCTGGTATATGTTTGTCCACTTTATCCATATTAATTTCTTTGCTAAGATAAGGGTATCCCCCAGCGTGAGCGATTCCCTGGTCGTTTCGGCTTCAGCTTCTATGTTTTTTGTTGCCTGCACCGCTAGCTGATCTGCCATTTCATTTCCTTGGATTCCTACATGGCTAGGCATCCATTGTATCGTCACTTTCAATCCCTTGCTTTTCAGAGCTGCTATTTGTAGCGAAACATCTATCACCACATGGTTTGTTTTGATTTTCTCCTTGTTGGCGAGGCATTCACATGCGCTTCTGGAGTCGGTGATTATGACTGTTTCTTTGTAGGCTTTCTCCGCGATCATCTTGAGAGCTTCTGCTATTGCCCTAAGTTCTGCGTTGGTGATACTGGTGTTGCAGTTAATCTTTTCTGTCCGATAGTGCTTGTCAGCTCAGTCCACTGCGGCCAACGCTGTTCCATTCGGGTTCTTGGATGCATCTGTGAATAATTTATGTACATTCGCATATGTGGTCTGTAACGATTCGCTTGCAGCCGCCTTCCATTGTTGAGAGTTGATGTTGGTTTTTTTTGCGTCGATTCCTGGGAGAGCTGTTTTTACATCCAATGCACAGTTCTTGAGCCGTTTGAAATTCTGTTTTGTGTCGACCGAGTTCCGTTGCTTTTATCGTTGTTGAGGGCTTCGTCTACGAACTTCCGGTTCGGGTTCCAGTTATGCCTGGTCTTCAGAGTTTCTTTCATCGCCAGCCACTCCAGTCTTTTATCCATTGGTAACTGCCCACAGTCTGCCAACATTACGTTTACCGGTGTGCTTTTCAAGTAGCGCATGGCTACCCTAACAAATGCGTTTTGGACAGTTTCTAGTTTTTGCCGATTTGCTTTTGCCGCGTTTCCATACACTATTCCCCCGTATTCAATTTTGGATCTAATGAGGGCGTTTCCTATTTTTAGCATTGTTTCCGGATCTGCCGGGCTTCTTCTGTTGCTTATCATTTTTAGCATGTTCATGTTTTTGTTAGCCTTAGTGGTTACCGCCTCTATGTGCTTCCTGTGTGTGAGACCTCGGTCTATTGTCTATCCCAGGTGCTTGTGTGTGTTTACCAGTTCCAACTTCTCCCCTTGTATTTTGATGTTCATGTCCGTGTCCTTCACTCTGCTGAAGTTTATTATTGCACATTTCGTGGGATTTACTACAAGCTTCAGTTCGCTTAACTCTCTGTTTAGTTTTTCTAGGTATCGGTTAGCTTTTCCAATAATTTCCGCTCCTTCTCCAATTATCAAGACAGTAAAGTCGCCTGCGAACTGGACCAGCGTCACACCGTCTGCCTCTATCGTGTGTAGGTTCGTCGTATAAATATTGAAGAGAAGTGGTGAAAGTGGACATCCTTGTGGCAGCCCCATGTTGGTGGTGATGTCTACTGTTCCTTCTGGTGATAAAATGCTTATTTGCCTTTTCCGTAGGTATTCGTGGATCCAAATCTGTGCTGCCGAAGGTATTTCCTTTTTTGCTAGTATTTCCAGAAGTCTTTGGCAGTCCACCGAGCCGAAGGCTTTCTCCAAATCCAGAAATATAGCTACTGCCTGTTTTTTGTTTAGCTTGGCATCCTTGATCGAGTTGACTACATAGTTGACGCAGCTGATAGCAGAGTGATTCTTTCTGAAACCAAAAGATAGAGTCGGGAACAAGTCATGCTCTTCTGCGTAGAGGTACAATCGGTCTTTGACGATTGTGTTTATAATCTTCAGGAAAACATTCATTAACACGATTTCTCTTTTGGAGTTGATGTTGTTTTGGTCTTTGTTGGGCTTTTGTATCAGGACTAGCTTGTTTCGTCTCCATCTTTCCGGGATGGTTTTGTTTATCCATACTCGATTTAGTTGATTGCAGACGTCGACCAAGATGTTCACATTTATTTTTTTCAGTATGTGGTTATGAAATGTTGTCGATGCCGGCCGCCGAGTATTCCTTTTTGCTTTTCAGGACTAGCATGAACTCTGTTGTTTGGAGCGGAGCTTCTAGTTCGTCATCTATCCGGCTGCTCGTTCGTGCCGGTGTGTCAGCTCTCGAAGAATATGTTTGTAGTTTGCGTTCACGAACTTTTCTGCGACTTGTTTTGGTGGGTGTGCGTTTGCTCCAGTATTGTTTCCTGTTAGGCTTGTGTCCAGTCCCCCCTAATGATATTCCAGATCTGCTTGGCTGGAGTGTATTCGTTTATCTTTTCCTTCAGCGCAATATTGTGTTTTCTTTTCTCCTTCCTCAGGAATCAGTAGCGTCTGGCTCAAATGGCACGTTCCCCATGTTGATTCTCCTTCCTCACTAATCATTTGAATATCGCACGTGATTTTTTCAGTTTCAACTGGCTTTCTAGGCTTCTATCCCTGTTGAAACTGCGGAGGTGGAATCTTTTGTTATTGTATGCCTCTTGTATCTCTTGATTCCACCATTGCTTGAGATAATTGGCTTTTTTGTTGGCGACTGTATAGCTTGCCTTCTTTATATATTCTTCGAAGATGTCTTGCATTTCTTCGGGATCATGCAGGAATTGCGGTTAGATGCTGTTCAGGTACTCTATTGCTTTTTTTACGTTGACTTTCGTGCGTTTTCCTTCGCTCACCGGGATTTCCATCATGATGGACATTACAATGCATAGATGGGTGCTTCCGAATTCCTTTTCCTCCACCTGCCAGCCAATCCATGAGTTTTGCTAGATCTCCTGAGGCTAAGGTCAGGTCAACTGCTGTAGGATCACTGTTGATCCGCGGTACGGTTGTCGCTGTTCCATCGTTCAGCATTACTAGGTTGGACGCCAGGAGCTCTACCGCTTTTCCTTTTGCACACATTGTGCTTCTTTTTTTATTTAGATTATAGAGGTTTTAACCTTAAGGTCATTCGCCTCTTCGGGTTAGAAAAATCTCTTATGAAAAATTTCTAACCCTATGTGCGGGGTCGGGTCCCGAACCCTGGTGCGCTGCGTACAAAGCAATTGATTTACCAACTACGCTACGTCCACCCCCACATTGTGCTTCTGTTTTCCCATATGGGATGTCTTGCGTTGAAGTCCTCCGATACCATGACGTGATTATCCAGTTTGTCGATGATGTTGAATAGTTCTTTTATTTTCTTCAGCTCCTCTTTTAGCAGCTTCTGGTCTGGTGGGATGTAGATCGATATTATGGTGAAATTTAGTGGCATGTTTGTGGTTTGCACCGCTACGGCTTCAATTGGGTCTATATCCGGTAGGTCAACTTCCTTGTAGGCCACGTCTTCTCTGATCAGAAGGGCCACTCCTCCATAGCCTTCCTTTCTGCATTTCTTGACCATTTTAAATCCTTTTATCCTATACTCTTCTTCCGGTTTGATCCAAGTTTCATGCAGGCTTGCTATGCTGATATGTTCCCTTTTCAAGTATACTGTTAGCTCCTCTCTTGTTTCCGTGGGTCTCAGCGACTGGATATTCGTTTGTAGAATTTTTAGTTTATCCATCAATAGTGTTGGTTGGCTCTTCTGTTTCCTTACTGGTGCGATCTGTGTAGCCCTCTAGGTCTTCCGTAAACTCGTCAAGGATTTGATTTATGGTGGTGCTAATTCTGATCAACATTTGCTCGTAGTCTATCTCTGTTGCTGCTTGTCCGGATACGTCCGTGAATATGGCTGATTGTAGCTTCATCAGCTTCCTTACCAGGTTTAACTTTCTCCAAAATTGTTTGATCTCGGTCGTCGCTTTCTCCGCGATAGTGATTTTGTATGGGTTTTCCGCTAGCTGCCGTTTGGGAGTTTCTTTCACCTTATCTGCGTATGACGTCGTTGATCTTACGGATGGTGTACGTTGCTTTTGTGTCCTCGATGTTCCCTGAATTGTTCTGTATTGGGAGCCGGTAGTATATCGCTTTCTCTGGGTCTGGGTGATTTCCGGGTAGTCTTCCGCGTTCGAGAGTAGCTCGAATTGGTTTTCCTCATTCCATTTCGATCTGGCTTCTCTGTATGTCAGCTTTTCCTTTTGCATTGTCCGGTTTATTCTCGCCTGTTTTTCCTTCTCTGGACATTGATTGTCTGTTGAGTCATGGGGGCCACCGCAGTTAATACAGGCCTTCTGTTTGCAGTTCCCTTCCAGGTGGTGCTCTCCGCATAATCGGCATTTAATGGTTCTCCAGCATTTATCCTCTCGGTGTCCAAATGCCCAGCAGTTTGCGCATTGTCTGATTGGGAACAGGTACAACTCTACTTTAAAGTAACAGCCGTACATTTCTACGCTGTCTGGGAGCTGTTTTCCTTTGAAAGTTATTTTAACATTTTCTGTGTCTTTCAGCATCTTGTTCTTGTCCATTTTTTTCATTCTTTCCACTTTCGTAATTTCCCTGTCCGCCACCATGTATTCCAGCAGCTCTTTTTCCGAGTAAGACGTGGGGATACCTTTTATCAAACCGATCGTCTGTCTGAAGATGACTGGCATATACCATTTCAGGATATGTTCTTCTAGATTCGTTTCTGCCAGAATTTTGGCATCCATTGCAGATTGGAACGTAATCTTGAAGCGAAATTTTCCCACTTTCAAAATGTTTGCATAGTTCTTGATGCCTTGGCTTGTTAGGACTTTTCCTATACAGATCGGATGCTGTTTCGTTGGCTTTTCTAGATCAGCCGGTTCGAGAAATACCGTGTCGCTCGTCCATTCCTCTCGTTGTGTTCCGTTTCTCCCATCATCCTTTTTTCCGATCCGACATTGTTTTCTGTTCTGCTTATGCTTACTTTCGACTTTTCGTTTTTTGTTTCTTTGTATTGTTTTCTCGTTTGTATCTGCGATTTAGTGATCATGTTTTCCAATGAATGTTTTTTTTCTTCTTGGTTTGTATTTTCAACTTAACTATATCACTGTTTGATTTTCTTCTTTTTCTTCTGCAATTGCCGTATGTTTTCCGTTTGCACCTGTCAAGATGGTTTTCACTTTCTCTGCTTTCCAATTTAAATCCCTTTTTTTTCTGATTCCTATCCTAACCTCGCTCTAATTCGCACTTTTCCAACGATTCTTTACCGGATTCCGCACCGGTTTTGGTTATTCAGGCCTTTGAAGGCTCCACTCTCACTCCGATTTTCACTTTTTTTCGTTCACCTTATAAAACACGCGGTAACCGGCGCGACGACGCAACATGGATCATTGACGCTAGCTTCAAAAAAACGAAGTGCTCAGGACACCAATGGTGTCTCCGTTTTTGGAGCTAACGTCAATCCGCGCTAGTTTAGTCCAGCCACTAAGTTAGTGGCGGGTTCTGATGAGACGTAGTCGAAACGCAAATTCCATAACTAATTTAGTTATAGGTTTTGTGCTCTTCACGCGCAAAGTTGGTTTTAAATAATTTTCTCCTTAACGGAAAAATAATAATTGTTATCTAAATTGTTCTCCACTAAGGCGAAATATAGCATATATTTCGCGCGGAATTTCACATGTAATTTCGCGCGTAGTGTCGCGCTTGATTTCACACGGAATTTTGCACCGAATTTCGCGCGGAATTTCGCACGAGATTTGACACAGAATTTACACAGAATTTCGCGCGTAATTTGATACAGAATTTCGCACGGAATTTCGCACATAATTTCGAACGGAGTTTCGCGCAGAATTTCACACTGAAATTCGTGCTAAATTTCGCACAGAAATTCATAACGAAATTTTGCACAGTATTGCACACAGAATTTCACATGGAATTTTACGCGTAATTTTACATGTAATTTCGCACGGAATTTTGCACAGAATTTCGCGCGAAATTTAGTACGGAATTTCACACAGAATTACGCGTGGAATTTCACGACGAATTTCACACGGAATTTCGCACGGTATTTGGCACAGAACTTTGCAAAGAACTTCCACAGAATTTCGGTCAGAATTTTGGCACAGAATTTCGCGCCGAATTGGACATGGAACTGCGCACGGAATTTCACACGGAATTTTGAATGGAGTTTCTCACGGAATTTCACACGGAATATCGCACGAAATTTTGTAACCCGAGACAGTTGGAGCCGAAGCCTAAATCAATTATTAGCGGATGGCTTCAGCGCCAGCAATTGAGACCCCCCTTACGGGCGGGTACTATTTGTTTCTGAGTTCTGGCTCCAGAATAGTCCAAATGGACTCAGGTACCTTGATTACCAGTCTGAAAACATTCGCTAGAAATCAAAATCAGTATACAAAGAAGGCCTCAGACCGGTATAATTGATTAGCTCTAACGCTTTTTATCATCGCGGGCAAAGATCTACTCAAACACAAGGTCCCCAATCGTGGTCAATTTAGGAATGGTGGAGTCGAAGGAAAAAGGAGTCAACTCTGCTCGCTAAAAAACGGAAACGACCGAAAATCGTGAAAAAACCTACACCAGAAAATACCAAAAAATAGTTTACTACAAAAAAACTGTTTAATCACTTCAACTCATAATTCGCTTACAAAAAATATTTATTTCACATTTCGGGTCTCGAACCCAGGCCTTCCAACTTGCTAGCTAATTTCCGCGCAGCGCGCTAAACAACATGGTCACTGCCTATCCTGTCTCTCTCTCCCTTCCCAAAGCATATCAAAAATCTTGAGCGTTTTTTCAAAACGTCATATCTGCAATGAGTTACTGTCTTTGTTTACTTTCTCTTTCGATTTTTACGGCGTCACTATAACACTTTTCACTTATTTTACAGTACAGATCGAAAGACGGTGGTTTTAACTAGCATATTATGCAAAGAGCTGAGGGATAAATGTTAAAGTGACCGAATTATTAACAGAAGAGAAAGTAAACAAAAAGAGTAACTCATTGCAGATATGACGTTTTGAAAAAACGCTCAAGAAATGTAACTACAACTGTAAATGTTGTTCATCCGAAAATAAGTGCCTACGGTGCGTGCATTTACAGTCGGCGTGTTTGCGTGTAATACAGCAATTTCATCGCTGACCTAGGATTTTCATGATGCGGGAAAAATAAAACCGCCGAACCAAAAAAACTGATAATCGGGCTTCGAACCCGGACCTTTTGAGCTTGTCAAGAAAATGCTGTCACTTAGCTCTCTGAACCGGCATTTGCGGGTTTAAATAAAATTGATCATGCGCATGTCAAAAAAAGGAAATGAGTACTCACACTACCATGGTTTCACGTGGGTCGCTCGAAGACCCAGTCCGCTGGAGATGCTGATCCGATTGCCATAAACGATTTGTCCGGTCGTTTGCTGGCAGAGTCTGACCTGATGGAGGTCACTGCATTACATGTTTCCCACGTGGGTTGATCGATAGTCGGTGCCCAGCAACTGGACGTATGCTGGCAACGACGCTGCGCCCTCGCTAGCGCGAATTTGACGGTCGTCGCTCTTCCGGATGGTTCACCGGAAACTTTGTAGCTACATGGCGGGGTCAGAAGCGGTTGATGACGGATGATGATCGGTGTGACGGGATGCTGCAGCTTCAAACCTGCACGAAAAACACACATCCAACGACAAGTTGGAATTAGGGCACGCACTGCACTGGCCACCATTTGCACCTTACCTTAATTCGGGAATACCGACTCTAAACTACTGCTTCAATATGCGGAAAGCCACTTAACTTGTACGAGTTAAAACTGGGAAGGGAAAACTAATTACTGGCAAAACTGATATAGAGAATCTCACGATTTTTATCTTTTTCCTATAAAACCACACCGAGGTGCGAGAAAAAAAACTAAACCACTCCTGCCTCTTCCACGATCCAGAACAAAGTGAAAAATCAGATCTTTGGAGTCCTCAGTTTAAAGCATGAGTCATATCTTCGTGACCGGAACTACGTAAGCGTTCACGAAATTGCGCAAGTTTCCTCGAAGCCTTTTTGTAAACGACTTCAATTTCTTTTGAATATCCCCAGACCTCGATCTTCTACCACCAGACCCCGGGTCCTGCCGAATGGCTTTCAAAACCCAGAGACAAACAGTTTCCCCTCCACTATAGCTAATTCTGTGGTTAAAGGTCGCAGAAAGGGTTATCTCAAAAGTGGGGCGACGCCTGCGTCGCGACCACCCACCAAAAGTAACTCGGCTCCAACCACGACTGCATCCGATGGGTGCTCAACCACTCATCTGACAGTTCATTCGAAGGAACTCCAACCAACCACTCACTCTCATTCACATTTCGGGAGACATTACAGAAGCTATTACCTATGCTGAGCGGATCAATAATTCTTATTATTTACATTCATATCGTAGTACTACAATTTCGCAGAGAATTTCTTACAGAATTTCACGCGGAATTCCGCGCAAAATTTCGCACGAAATTTCGAACAGAATTTCGAAAAAATTTCCACAGGATTTCGCTCAGAATTTTGGCACAGAATTTCGCGCCGAATTCGACATGGAACTTCGCATGGAATTTCGCACAGAATTTTGCATGGAATTTCGAATGGAGCTTCTCGCGGAATTTCACATGGAATATCGCATAAAATTCGCACAGAATTTCTCACAGAATTTCACACTGAATTTCGCGCAAAATTTCGCATGGAGGTTCACACGGAATTTCACATACAATTTCAAGTGGAATTTCGCACGGAAAATCACACGGAATTTCGCGCGGAATTTCACATGGAATTTCGCGCAGAATTTCGCACAGAATTTCACACGGAATTTCACACAGAATTTCGCATGGATTTTGGCGCGTAATTTCGCACGGAAATTCGCATGTAATTTCACACGCAATCTCGGAGGAGATTTCGCACGGAAATCCGCACGGAATCTCACACGGAATTTCGCGCAGAATTTCGCACAGAATTTCGCACAGAATTTCACACGGATTTTCGTGCGGAATTTCGCACAGAAATTCACAACAAAATTTTGCACAGTATTTCACACAGAATTTTGCATGGAATTTAACGCATAATTTTACACGGAATTTCGCACGGAATTTTGCACAGAATAGCACACGGAATTTTGCACGGAATTTCGCGCAAAATTTGGCACGGAATTTCACACATAACTTCGCATGGAATTTCACGAAGCATTTCACACGGAATTTCGCACAGAATTTTGCCCGGAATTTCACGAGAATTTTGGCACAAAATTTCGCGCGGAATTTCCCACTGAATTTCGTGAGAATTTTGGCACAGAATTTCGCGTGAAATATGACACGGAATTTCGCATGGATTTTCCCGCAGAATTTCACATGGAACTTGGCCGGAATTTCGAACAGAAGATCGCAAGGAATTTCCACAGAATTTCGCTCAGAATTTTGGCACAGAATTTCGCACCGAGTTTGACATGGAACTTCCCACGGAATTTTGCACATAATTTTGAATGGAGTTTCTCGCAGAATTTCACACAGAATATCGCATGAAATTTCGCACAAAATTTATCATGAAATTTCGCACGGAATTTCGCGCAAAATTTCGAACGGATATTTACACGGAATTTCGCACAGAATTTCACACGTAATTTCGCACAGAATTTCACACGTAATTTCAAGCGGAATTTCGCATGGAATTTCGCACCCACGGAATTTCGCACCGAATTTCGAGCGCAATTGCGCACAGAATTTCACACAGAATTTCGCAAGGAACTTCGCGCGGAATTTTACATGGAATTTCGCACAGAATTTCACACGGAATCGCACACAGAATTTCGCATGGATTTTGGCGCGTGATTTCGCACGGAAATTCGCGTGTAATTTCACTCGGAATTTCGCACGGAATTTCGGACGAGATTTCGCACGGAATTTCCCACGAAATTTCCACAGAATTTCGCACAAAATTTCGCGAGAAATTCGCACGGAATTTCGCGAGAATTTTAGCACAGAATTTTGCGTGGAATGTGACACGCAATTTCGCAAGTAATTACGCATGGAATTTCACGCGGAATCACGCACGGAATTTCGCTCGGAGTTTCGCTCGGAGTTTAAACGCAATTTCGCGGAAAAATCGCATAAAATTTCATACAGAATTTCACGCGCAATAACGTAAGATGAGCGATTCGCTAGGCACGGTGTCTTTGTCGAACAACTTTATTCAAAAAAAATTAGGCATCTGTAAAACTTTCGGGATACAGTGCCCCCCCGTGTCTCCCCACAGAGCCGCCGGTGCTCTTTTTAAAGTTTAGTAGTCTCATAATACAAAAAATCATGTGATCAGGCTTCCGTTGTTCCCATTGCGAAGTGTCGGAATTCACGTTTCACATCTTCCATCAGTTTTTGTACCTCTACTTGTGTCCACTTTATGTGAAGCCGAACTCAAATTAGCTTTAAATAAAATCCAACAACTTTATACGTTTGCTCGAGGTTTTGTTTAACGATTGCCAAACATTTTTCAATTTGGTGCAACTTTGACGAGTTTAGAGGGTTTTTGTCCTTGGATGCGACTTACACATAATTAGCACGAAAATTTCGTTTGTCTGACATATCAACTCGACATCAATTGATTCAGTCTGTAACGTAACTTCTATTGATAAAAGTCAAGGCAAAGGGATACAGTATGTTTTATTTCATCGTTACTATTATGCGTAGGACATTGTGTAATTGTTTTGAAATAATTCATCTGAACATTCCAACTCGACAACATTTCAGTTCGAATTTCTACATATTAAAGTACCCCCCCCCCCCCCCCCCCTCACTACGCCCCATTGCTCAAGTACCTAAGCTCATGAAATTGAGCTAAGACTTTTGAATAATTCATCCAAATATATCAATGTGGTAAAACTAAAATATATAATGTTATTTTGGAATGCTATATGAAATACCATTGGTACACCGGCAGTGTTGGCAATAAAAATGATTTTTGGCATTTAATTCGATGTATCGAACTTTGAACAACTATAACTTGGCTTAAAGACATTCTAACACCATACATCCTCCTGCAAAGTTGTTCAGCATATCCTGGACTATACTTCTATCTATTTGTTGGCACACTACAGGAAGAATTGTAGTCTGTAGAATTAAAAATGCAAAAATGTAGGTTTTCCCATACTAATCTCCATACAAATTTCAATCGCAATGCGCTACGCCGGGTCAGCACCAATTGACCCCAAATTTTGCACAGTTGTTTGGGACCCCAAAAGGAACCAAAAAAGTGCTGTGCTCGGTTGATGTGGCTATGATTACATTTTTCCATATAACAATGCCCCACCCTAATGTATATATGTATGTGTGTGTGTAAAAAAATCTCACCGATTTTTCTCAGAGATGACAGGACTGATTTGCATAAACTTAGTTTCAAATGAAAGGTACAACCTTACCATTGGTCGCTATTGGATTTTTTATTGATCCGACTTCCGGGTTGAAGAGTACGATCACAAAGCAAATTTCCATATAAACAGGTACCACCATGATATCCAAATGATTCAATATACATTGAAATGTATTCAACATTACTTGGATTTTTGTGTTTAGATCATTAATGGCCCATCGAAATCACTTTGACCACATTGGCCACCCATGACTGTTCTTGGTGACCCCAGAGAACTTGCTAATATCATACCTATTTCTTAGCGAATATTTCACCGATTTTTACAAACTTAGTCTCAAATGAAAGGTTCAGCGTTCCCACTGACTGCTGTTGAATTTCTAACTGATCCGACTTTCGATTCCGGAATTACAGGGTAATGAGTTCGAACACGCAGCAAATCCCGATTTCAACGTATGTTGCGATGAATGTAAACAGGTGAAAGTTTTTCCAAAATGTGTCCACAACTGCTTAGATTTGTAGTTCTAGGTCATTAACAGTCATTCAAAGTCTGTTTGGCCACATTGGCCACCATCGATGGTTTCGGAAGCCCCGGCGGAAGTACCCAAATTCAAAATAACAGTTACATCGATTTCTCGGTGATGATTGGACTGATTTAACCAAATTTAATCTCACATGAACGGTGTTGCGCTCCCAAAAACTATTATTAATTTTTTTTTCGATCCGAACTCCTGTTGCGGAGTTACGGGTTGTGGAGTGTGGTCACAGGGAAAATTCCTATTCAAACCGATACCGCGATGAATGCAAAAAGGATTTTTTGCTAAAATAGAAGCCAAATATCTCGCATTTGCAGTTCTAGGTTACTGAGGGCCCATCGAAATCTTGTTGGCCACATTAACCACAATATACGACTCTGAAAGTTCCCGGAAAAATCACCGTCTTTCAAAATTAAAAAACTCATAACAATTTCACATCAGATGGTTGAGCCGATTTTCACAAACTTAGTCTCAAACGAAAGGTATATTATTCTTATAGACTGTTATGAAATTTTGTACAGATTGGTTTTATGGCTACGGAAATGTAGTATGAATGATTCGATTTTTGATTGTCGTTCAAATGCATGAAACGACGAGATTTTATGTAAAACCGAAAAAAAATATATTAAGAAAAATAGGTTTGAGACTGCTGATATCGTACCTTCTTGCCTTTCTTTCATAGTAAGGTTACGCAATCCGTCGGAATTTCATCCTTATGTGTGTATGCATGTGTGTATGTGTGTGTTAAATAGTGTCACTCAATATTCTCATGGCTGGCTGAACCGATTTGCACAAACTTAGTTTGAAATGAACGTTATAACGCTCCCATAAGCTGCTATTGAAGTTTTCGTTCACTCTCCATCCACCGAACCAGCGTTGCCATTATTTATTTTGGGAAATCCGCAAATGTGATATCCCCGGCTGACGTCAAAATCCGCAAAAATCCGCAAGTAATAAAATCCCCATTTTTTATTTTTTTCCACCATTAAGGGCTTTTCGAGCTTTTTTACAATTTATTATCATTATGTATGAATCACTTTTATTTTTCAATTTTCAAATGTTTGACTGGAAACTCCACACTCGCCGCCGAATTTGGGAGAAAATCCTCTTTCTCAGTGAACTAAAGAAGATGCGGAAATTTGACCGGACGCATATTTAGTTCTGCGCACCTTGTTCCAGAAATTTTCAAAAAGGAACATTTAAAAAAAAACAAGAATTGGAAATATAAAAATTGCAAATTAAAAGATCGAAAAATCCTAATTAAAATCCAATAAATTCCAAAAATAAAAAAAATAAAACAATTAAAATTCAAAAATAAAAGCATCGAAAATTTAAAAAAAAAACTTGAACTAAAAAAAATACCAAAATGCACAAAAATTTAAGGATGTGTCAATCAAATTCAAAAGGCGGGCATAGCGTAGATGACAAATCGTTTACCTCGTTCGCAGCTCACTTGGGTTCAATTATCAATCTCGCACATAGAGTTAGAGAGATTTCTAAAGAGATTTTTCTATCCTGAAAATGGAGGCAAATTACCCAAAGGCTAAAACGTCTATAATCGAAGTAAAAACAATCTAACTCAGGAACTTATAACCGTCGTTACAAGTCACGATGATTTTTATGTGCATTATTGTATTTTTTAAAACTGTTGTGTTTCTTAATGTTACTGTTAGTAGGGTTAGTATTAGTTAGTAAATAAATAAATAAATATGAATTTTAAATAGTAGGGACAAATACACATCACAGCAATTGTAAATAACAACATCGGGCTGTAATGGGTTGAAAAGTGAGCTAACAGTTGCTCACTGAGAGATAATACACCGCTGAATGAGGTGGTGATAGGTTACACCTGGGATGGAAATGGTAATGGTGGGTGGCAGTAGTAAGGAAAGGGGACCATGCAAAATCCGCCATTGGTCATTAGTACCGCGGCATTCGTGTGCATCGGAAGTGAGTGAAAAGAATTATAAGTAGTGAGATAATATTTAGCGGACATCTTGGAGATCTCAACCGTGCTGTTCATTCAGGACCTTTTTTATACCCGAATAAAACACTCACTCGAACACGTTTCGGCCTAGGCAGAGGAATCTGCTGACGTTTAACTGCCAAGGAATTAGCGTACAGGTGCCGCAGAGCCCTGTGAACCCTCGGGTATTGTGCCCTAAACGTAAAGGAGGGCCCTTCTCGGTGAATCCAATACGGTATCGTCCGTGGCCCATTGATCGAGCCAAAGAAGGAAGACGCCGTAAAGTTCCATTCCCGCCACGCCACCCATCCGCCGTTACAATCGACTGGAGCCTTTGCGACCCCCGCAAATCGGGACGCCATAGCTGTACCACCAGCACCAACAGCAAACCCAACGAACTGCGAGCATCGCCCGAATCACCAGCGAGCGCTCGCCATCAGCGAACACCACGAGCAGCCCAGCATCGGTACGTACCGCAGCAGAAAGCGAACTTGAAACCTACAATAGCCCAATAAACCACACCACACACCAACACTTTGTTTGCTCATTTTTATTTAAATAAATTTCACTTTTCCACATCCTAGAAATACAATAGTTTTGTGCACAACCTTGTTTCGCGAAGCCCCTTCGATTACCCAGTAGCAAGCCGACCTGGAGATCACAGTATCCACGGTCTCTTGATCTGTGAGCTTGTTCGGGAGTATCTGTCTCAGAAGAGATATTAAACTCACGAATTTTAAAATCAAAATGCTTCAAAACTTCAAGCTTAATTATTTAAAATTTTAGAAATTAAATGCTTTAAAAATCTAAAAACTATGAAATTAAAAAATAAGTTATTTGAAATTTCAAAAAGAAAATCATTTCAAAATTCAAAAGTTTAAAAGTTTAAAGGTATAAAAAATTGATTTAAAAAAAAAATATTAAAATCTGAGGATTCAAAAATTTTCAAGGTTAAAAGTTTGGAACCCAAAAATTTAAAAAATTGAAGATATAAAAACCTAATAAATAATTAAGATATTAAAAGTTTTTGGATGTTTAATTGTAGATTTAATTTGATATTAAAAAAATTTTTATTTAAAAAATTTAAATGCATGAAAATTTAAAAATATGATGGTTAAAAAATTTGAAAATTCAAAAATAAATATATTTCATAATTCAAGAAGTTAAACATTTAAAAATGCATAGATCCTAAAATTTGAAGATTTGTTAATTTAACATTTTATTATGTAAAAATTATATCAGAATTTGGGAATTATAAAATTTAAAAACATAAAATTTAAAGGATTATACATTAAAAACTTTAAAATTCAATGATTTTGGAGTTCCTTCTCAAAATTTAAAAATCGGAAATATAAAAATTTAAGAATCCAAGACTTTTGAAATTTAATAAATTGAAAATCAAAAAGGAAAATATTCAGAAATTCAAAACAAAAAAATTAAACATTCATAAATTTTGACTTTGAATTCTTTAAAGTTTTAAAACTTTAGCGTTTTTAAATTTGAACGCTTAAAAATTTAATAAAGCGAGCAAAGCGGGAACGAAGAAACAATCTCAGTTTATAGTATTTTTGTCGAACTTCAACACTTATATTTTTATTGAGTTCTCAATGGTTGCTGAAACTCTGAAACCATTTCGCTGAAATTCAGCAACCGAAATTTACTTTGCCGTTTCGAAATCAATTGTTTACTTTATAAAAATAATATAATGTAGGTATTGTGATTAAACATACAATTTAAAATTCAAAAATTAAGGCCAACCATTTGATTCATTCATGAAAAATCCGCAAAAAATCCGCAAATTCAGAAAATCCGCAGAAAAATCCGCCACTCTATTTTAAATTGCGGAAATTCCGCAGGATTGCGGAAAAATCCGCTACTATGGCAACGCTGCACCGAACTTTCTCAACCGCCCCTCCCTCCATCTCAGACCAACCTCACACTCGCATTTCCTTCACCCACCCGTATACCAACATATGTTAGGTTGTTCCCAACGCATTCTCCCTTCCCACTAATTATCACCCTACTCTCCCCCACAACACCTCATTTGAAAATATGTTTACATGAAGACAACATTGAACTCATGCTGATTAAGCTAATTAAATATTATATATTTGATTGTTTCAAGAGTGTCAGCGTCGACATGGTACTCATCAGATTCGTGGCAGTCTTGCACTCATATATTTTTTCTTACCAAGTGTAATAAGAATGTAATAGATATTTCCACAATGTTATATTGAATGTAACCAGCTATTAAATCATAGCTTTGATAAATGAGAAAGGCACAATTGCACAATTGGTGGATTAAAACAGATTTTATTACTTTTCAATCCAATCAATGATGAGGCGAAGCCGAAACGCAACATAGTATGAAATAAGGATTTGTGCCCTCCTGTACAAAGACTGGTTTTTACCAACAAATTTTCACCCTAGTGAGAAATTTTGGTTTTTACCAAATTTTCCTCCTTAGGGTGAAATATAGCATAGTGCTTTCGCATAGGCCTGCTAAGCCAAGACAAGTTTCGGCTTCACTTGTGTCTCATCGGCATAAGCAGAACTTCTGCTCGAACGGGACATCACGTTTGATCAGTCGTTTGTTTGAAACACATAGTGTGTTTTAGTTTTAAGGGATTTGCATCAAGCCGGCGCTAATCTATTCCGACAATACGTTAGTGTCGGTTTCTGATGAGGCGAAGCCGAAACGCAACATAGTATGAAATAAGGATTTGTGCCCTCCTGTACAAAGACTGGTTTTTACCAACAAATTTTCACCCTAGTGAGAAATTTTGGTTTTTACCAAATTTTCCTCCTTAGGGTGAAATATAGCATAGTACTTTTCAATGTTCAAGTTCTAGACATTATCTAGTTACATCAGGTGCTAGGTTAAAAGAAACGAGAAATTATCTGAAAAAAGTGCGTATCATTTTTTAGTTTACCACATTGTTGTGGCCGGATAGTTGAACGATTTTCCCAACCAAATCAACGAGACTAAATCACCATATTCTAGCAATGTGCGTAACGCTGTGTTACCAGGATTCCTCCCAGATTAATTTCTAGTCTAGATTAAATATTGTCCTACATAATTCGTAGTCAGTATGTAACCGCATCCGTTACTAGAAAAATACCCACATCATTGTGGCGCTTGGAACACCTCCCCCCAGCAGTCGAATGACCACCGACGCTCCAACATCACGTCGCCTCAAGAGCACATACACACTATGTACCTAGCTAGCTAGTGCAGAATTATCCACTGTGAAAAATCTTTCGCTCCCATGACAGACGCGGTTAGATGAGTATATGTGTGTGTGTATGTGCTGTGTGTAGTACCGACTCCCACTTTTCATTTTTCCGGCCAACCACTCATTTTCATCCGCAAAACACACCAGCATCAAATGAGCGACCGAAAGGCGCAAACACGAGAAGTACACTGCGGCGGATGTTCCTGCTTCGCATTTGTTTAATTTTTCACGATGAAGCTGACGGGCTTCGCTACCTACTTGCTCGTTTCAACCGTCCTAGTCCTGTTCAGTCCGCTACACTATGGTAGGGCTTCATAGCCACGCGTCCAACTCAACCACAAAGTCGGGATCGGGATACCATCACCGCCTACAAATTGTTCCGACAAGAGAAAAGCTTGCAATTGCCGTTGCCGTATGCTGGCTTCGCGACGCGACGCGTCGACTACTCAGCTTGGCTCCCGTCTGTTGCCACGGGTCGTTATCCGGTGGACGCCTTTCCGCCAACCGTTCTCCGTTCTGTTACAAAAATGGAAGGAGAGATTTTCCAACCGGGCCGCATGGTCCCACACGGTATTTGACGGATGATGGTTGGCGCGTTCGTTCATGCATATCTATATTCGTGTCTATTGTTTCTGCGGTGGCAAAGGTGAAAAGCGTAAAATCGGCATAATCTTTAAAGTTTGCGCGCGCCCATGTGAGGTTTTTCCAGTTGTGTGCCTTCTGCGTCAAATACGAACAGCAAAGGTTTGCTTTGCGCAGTCAACCGCGGAAACCGAGAAATGTGTGTTTTGGGCTTATAATTAGAACTTACAATTGCGCCGTTCGAAGAAAACAGCAATTGTCAGATGAATAATGGCTTTTTAACCATTTTATAAATAAGGCCGAAGCACACACTAAGATAATTTGATACTGGTACACAGACGAAATTACTGAAAATAGAAGCTGTCTATCATCGTGGCATCAGTTTTCCCGAGAAATAATGAATGACATACAAATGTAATACTCTTCCAAGCCTGTTCTATTCTCCAACCCGTATTAGCAAGCTACCAGCAACCAATTTAATTTATCAGTTCTGTCTGAGTAAGTTTGTCGAGCGCTTTGCCTGCCACCATCGGATCACGTTGAATCGCGAAATATGATCTAATTATGTTTTCTTCCGCGTCGAGTCAATTTACGTCGGATGCTGGAAAGGAGAAAAAGTAATTCATATATCCAGGCAGATGATAATCGTTTGCGATGGTTTATTTGCTGATTTAATTTCACGCTTTCTGCAAAAATAAGCTACGATTGCCATGTGCCCCCAGGGGAACAAATACTGGCCAATCAATCGATATCGCGAATTAGCGCATTACGAAAAAAAAACAACAGCTCTATCACATTATATTGTGTCAAAACCACATAGAAGAATCCCACGAAGAACCATCCGATAGTCTTTAAAATCGTGACCGACCATCTTAGATTCCGATGAAACTTTACACGGTACACCGGAATGGAAGATAAACATAAGTCAATGAGATTATTTTGACTAAAGAGAATTTTTTTAAAAAGAGCATGTACGTGCGTTAATTTCAAAAAAAAATGTTCGATTGCTGTATTTTATTCAGCAAAACTATTTGAGGACGAGTTGCAGGAAATGAATACTTTTGTACGAAAAATTATACACTGAAAAAAACATTGTCATTTTTCACAAAAACAAAAATCTAAATTTAATTGCAAAAAAAGGCATTTTTTAAAATTGTTTATATTTTTTCAACGAAAAACTAAAGAGAAAATAAACATTTTGAATGTGGTTGTATGATGGAGAACTAAAACAGTTTTTCTAACAAAAATATTATGCATGTTTTAAATGTCATACTAATTGACATACAAAACTGTAATTTCATTACAGAACATAATTCTAAGTCTCATTTTTAATCAAAATGCAAAAAAAAACAAAAAACTTCCAAACGCGATAGTCGATAGTCCTTTCTAACAGTTATTCTCGTTACTTCACCATAAAATGTCAACAATCTAATATTTATCGTTTTAAAGGCGTAATAGAAACTTTCTCAGTGTATTTGGATCATGAAAAAGCTTTCAATAAAAATATTTTCCTAACAACAACTTTTAACATCGCTAGTAACAATTGAGGTTTTATGGTAGTTTTATAGCCACTCATAAAACTTAGATTACACTAGTAGCGTGCTATAAAACTTCAATTGTTACTTGGGATATTTTTATAATTCATACTATTTGTAGTTTGATCTACATATACCTACACGCACGTGATGGGTCCGCACCTCACATAAATGGAACAAATTAGGTCATTATTGGTTTTTGAGAACAGAACAAAATTTGAAGTGAACTCAGCTAGGCGTGCTCGAATTATTTACCTATAATCTCTTAAAATTACTTAGTAAGATTAGCTAATCGTGGTATCTAGTGGTAAATTCCCTAATACTACCTTAATAGCTACTATAGATCTCGGTAAGATCATGCATACGTGCAAATATATTGATTAAATATTTCCTAAAATGTGCTAAAACCTAACCTTAAAACTACCTTATAGGCGAACATCTCGAACTTAACCATTATACGATTGCTGAACTAAACTAAGATAGAACCGTTGTGAATTACACCATATTGTTGGTGAGTTATCAAAATCACTTTATGGTTGTGTAGTAGCATTATGTACTAATTAACACACATTAGGCACACCAGTCTGGATTAACGGTGATACCATAAGAGGAGCGTCAACCGCCTCTGACACCATTATAGAGCAGTAAACGTAAGTTAAACATAGTAGTGTTAATACCCTAAATAATGAATTGATTGTCGCACTACAGGAATTTTATAACCCTAGTTAATAATAAACGGATTTATAATTACGGAAAAAAGTTCTTATCGTACGGTGCTGCCAACAGTAGTCGAAAAAAAAAATTTCCTTTTTGTATATGATTCCAAACTCCATTTTAAATTAAAATGCTTATAACAATTTTTTTTCGAAATGTAGTAGTTCTCGAGATGTTTTCAATTTTTTTATTCTGTAATAAAGATACAGTTTTATATGTCAATTGGCATAACATTTAAAAACATGTATAAAGTGATTGTTAGAAAAACTTTTTTGCCGATACGTTCTCTATCATACAACCATATTCAAAATGTTTCCTTTCTCTTTAGTTTTTTACTGTTAAAATATAAATGATTTAAAAAATGTTTTTTCTTGCGATTTAATTTTTTTTGTGTAATATTATGCAATATTTTTTTCAGTGTATATATCTTTCGTACAGAAGTATTCATTCCCTATAACTCGTTCTCATATAGTTTTGCTGTATAAAATACAGTAATCGAACAAACAATTTTTAAAATTAATGCACGTGGATACGTCTACGTCCTTTTGAAAAATGTCTCTTGTATCAATATTTTGCAATTGACAGAGAAAATCATGGAGATTCATAAACCACACAACACATCTGCAAAGTTGCGTTCGAATTGACGATGGTCATATTTTGCGGTTTCTCGTGGAATCCCTTAATAAACAGAGGTCCAGATTGATAATTTGGCAACAATTTTGACTTTTTACTAAAACTGAATAACATATACTTATTGTCTTCTTAGTATTCTTTAGAAAAACTATTTTATTCGGGTAACTTGTTTCACGCTACCACATTTCAAATTACAATACCGTGTGCACAGTGGTCCAGAATGTGAATTTAGCAGGAATTTTACCTTTTGTTAAAATTAAATGACTTACCTCGCAATATGTTTGGCAAAGTTGTTGTACTTTGCGAGTCACTTCTTTTTGTTTAAACAGGAGCTAGAGTGGTTCTAATTTTAGCAATATTTAAAATTGAACTTTTTAACTGTTCAAGATAGAGCTTGACTGTCTTCGATGAAGTTGTAGAACAACACATTTTAGACAAATTTGCTCTAGCTCTAGCTTTTATACTTTCCATTGCACGAGAAATCCAAATGTAAGCTTTAGGGTGTTCTTTGAAAAAAATGGTTTTGCCTTTCTCATATAGAAAGGTTATGCAATCACTCCGAAAAACGCCAACCTAATCCCGGCCCGGAGGGCCGAGTGTCACATCCCATTCGACTCAGTTCGTCGAGATCGGAAAAAGTCTGTATGTGTGTGTATGTGTGTATGTGTGTATATGTGTGTGTATGTATGTGCGTATGTGTCAAATAATGTCACTCATTTTTCTCAGAGATGGCTGGACCGATTTGCCCAAACTTGGTCGCAAATGAAAGGTGCAACCTTCCCATCGGCTGCTATAGAATTTTGGATCGATCGGAATTCTGGTTCCGGAATTACGGGTTTCAGAGTGCGGCCACAGAAATTTCTCATATAAACTATAGGAAAAATTAAAAATAGAATTTTTATTTTTGATGCTAAATGTGTTCAAGGTGCATGAAACGTCGAGATTTGATGCAAACTCGAAAAAAAATTTGACGACGATTCACTTTTTTGGATTTTGGCACATTTTTGCCTTTCTCATATAGAAAGGTTATGCAATCACTCTGAAAAACGTCATCCTAATCCCGGCCAAATTTTTTTTTCGACTCGCATAAGGTTTCTGGATATTAACAGGGGCGTAGATGATAGTTTACGGAGAGGGGTTACACCCCCCCCCCCCTCTACTGTTCACTCCCCTCCTTTAAAAATCTCCTTAAATCACCCCTCAGACCACCACCCCATCCAGCCCTCATACCCTCCCTTTCAACCCCATCATCTTTAAACCACCACTATATCACAAAGCATACCAATTTAAGCTGGGGAGTCGTTCGTTCATGGGACTTTCGCCCTCCTCACATACCCACCCCCGCATGACAAAATGAGTTAGCAAGCAGATAACATTGATCTAATGCCGATTAGGCTAATGGAGTATGATTTTTTTTTGTTTCAAGTGTTTCACCGTCGACACGTAGCTCATCAAGTTCGTGGCTGGCATGCCATTGTGTATAAGTGCAAAGTGTACTAAGAATGTAATGGACATTTTCACAATTATGTTGAACATAAAAAGCCTCCGTGCCATAGTTTAGAAAAATGAGAAAGGCACAATTGCACCGCTAGGTGGATTAAAACAGGTTTTTTTCTATAACTTTTGTAGGTTTTATTTTACACTAAAATACTCTTTGGCCAACTTGAAACTTACTTTGGGGCGCATAATGTGCTTTGAAACAACAACTACTGAACTTTTTTCGTTTCGAAGTTATGATAACATTTATATAAAAAATATAACTTTTGCAAATTTTTGTTCTCCTTAAAAATAACTGAAGGTATTTCTAGAGTGATCTAAATGATAAATCAAAACTGCCAAAGTTAGATAAAGAAAATCATTTTTTAAGAAACACCCCAATTTTTTGGTGAATTTCTTGTAAAATGAAAAGTACACGACATCGAATTTTAGTGTATTCGACAAATTTTTTTAAAATTTTGTTTTCTTCAATTTTCTGGAAGACGCGGAACTCTATCTCTAACCATTAACCCTTTCATGCCCAACTTTTTTCTAGTGCATGTAGGCTTTCAAAACTATTTTTCCTTTAAAACGGTGGGGTCAAGAAACTCGAAAAACCTTTTTTCATAAAGGTAGGTGCTTTCCTTGCAGTGCTAGAAGCTGCTCAATTTTTACCTTCCAATGCTCACTACAATTCTCCTAGAATATTTACAATAGTCCAATTGCGTGGAAAACGTAGCCAAAAATAGTCTAAATTGATAAGTTTTATCAGTTTTCACTAATATTGCAACAGAACGAAGATGTATGCAAAATTCATTTTCCGTCGTCAACGTAAACGGTTCCTGGCAGCACTGCTCCATCGGAGTTCAATCGGACTAATTGCAATAACTTCAGTTCTAGAGCTGATCCTTGTAACCGTTAATACTCAAATGTAATCCAATAGTCACATTTATTAGCCTTACTTGTTTTTGTGAGCATATCTTGCCTTAATCAAAAGTTATAACTGTTTAAAAACGTTGTTATCCACAAACAACATGGGCATGAATGGGTTAAAAAGTTAATTTTCTGATTTAAAAAATAGATCCACCCTACCCAATATAATGATAGAAAAGTATTGTAAATCGTAATATTTTATCATGAAAACGAAACTATATTTGTTAAATTGTCAACTCATGAAAAACAAAATTTTTAATATAACTTTTCAATTTTTAATTTTTTTTTTTTCAACCTATTCTTAAGATGTTTTTCAGAGTTTTTGAAAACGAAAATTTTCTTCTAATACATCAAAAGATATAAGCACTAATATATCAAAAACATATTATTTTAAATCTATTTAATAAAATTTAAAAAAAATATCGTATTCGCCAGTTTTTGCTCAATTATAACTCTAATCAGAACCTTATTTATAGTTGGAAAACAATGATCTTTTGTTTGTCCCAATCAGTGATATTGTTGTTCCAAAGAACCACATTTTTGGCGAAAAAATGCTCACAACTTTTGAGGGAAAATAGTTAGATACGTGATGCCACGAAACAAATAATTCACCCTAAAACAATATATAAAATAATTAACTTTTTAACCGAAAGGGATAGTACTTGGCCATCCTCGACAAAGTTGTAGAGGAAAGTATTTTTATAGATTTTGCAGAAGATATGTTGTCTCTGTCACTAACAGTAATCGAGGTCTTCTATGATGAACTCCTTAAATTCTTATTTTTTACTTATAGCTTTTTTGATTCTCATTTTTCGCGTTCACAATGTTCGAAGACATTTTTTTAACCTTTATAAAACACGCAATATTCCCGAAGGGATCAAATAGCTGTGAATAGTTGGTAAAGACTAATGGCTGATTTTGATTTCATTTTAGCCTGTTTTTGATCCCGTATAACTTTACTATTGACAAAATTATGTTATAGTTTATTCTGATAGAACTGGGTTTCATCTACGAAGACTAAAAACGGAGTAATCAATAGTAGACCAAAATTGATTATTGACGCGATTTTGCAAACCAAGATGGCGGCTTTCGGTTCCAAAAACTATCATCAATATGCGTGTCATTTGAAAGCGAGTGGTCAGCACAAGACGGAATTTGATGATGGATGCCATTTTGAAACAATAATCAATAGGACATCGCATTTTTTTATATTCTCAGAGTCGCCCTTTTCATACTGTTACAAATGTCAAAGTAAGCTCAGATGCCAAATTTCACACCATTTGGACAATTTTAGACCCCCGCTCACTTCGCTTGAAATCGATACTAAGGGAAAATTTGAAGGAAAAATATATTAAATGCTATAATTTTTGAAGTAGCACTCAGAAAATTACAATTCATACCTTTTTCATTCTTTTTCAAGGAAATAACATTAATATTTCAATGGAGATATTTCCGTTTCTCGAAAAATACAGAAAAGTAAGGGACAGGGTCATTTTGTCCCAAAAAACCCCTATTTTAAAAAAAATTCTACTTCGTGATGCAAATCATACACATTTTGCAGTTTTTCTAATGTAAAAGCGTTTCAGAAATCGAACGGAACCTTTGGGACCTTTTTTATTTTGATTATAGAGGTTTTAACCTTTAAGGTCATTCGCCTCTTTTTGAGTTGGAAAAATCTCTTTGTCATTTATGTTCAATTTTATCAATTTTTCGAGCTTTTAGCACTTTTATTCTTCAATAAATTTTAATAGAATGTACCTTGTTGAACATGGCAAATCCTTAGAAATAAAATAAAAGTAGATTTGTTACCAGTAATATTCAGGAATATAAGATTTTTTGACATTTAGTCTCAATTTCACATTTTTATCATTGAATTGCTCATATCAACTCCATTTAACAGTGAATTATTATTTAATTTGCTGCTTCTAGTGGGATCCCATTAGAGTTTCATATCTTGAACAATACGAGAAGTTGGGTTATTAGGGAATTTAATGAAAAAAATGTTTACCAAATGACCAGAACTCAACGGTGTTCACTCAATTTGAGAGTTACTGTTTATGTTATCAGGAAGTAGTTCCAGAAACAATAGGTTGAAAATATTTACAGAATTTCAATCATTCTGAATACCTTCACCATCTAAAAACCATATTTTCCACTCAGTTCCTCTCTCTCTTGATCAATAACCTTTGTAGATCTTATTTCCAATGGTTTTTGAAAGTTGTGCATGTATTCGTGTCATCATTCTAGCTATAAAGTGATTATTCAAATTGAGTATCAGTAATAACCATGCGTCTCCATTCACAGTTTTTTAACATTTTGACTGCCTCTCGCAAGTTTTCGCAAAACGAGTATAGACTCATTTTAATGAGAAAATTAAAAGCTTTCGAATGAGTATAGTGTGATCGCGGGCATTCACGGGCGTCGTTGTTGTTATCGCATTAGAGGTTCGAACTCAACAAAAGTCAGTTACAGTCAGTCAAACAGTTATCTAAACAATAACTAAACCAACTGGTGACTTATTTTTGGGGATTTTACGATGTAATTCAATCACATGAATAATTCTGGTGAAGTAATGCAATGCATAAAATCAATCGTTTCTTCGAAACACAGAAATAACTGGATGTAGTTCCTATGATTAAATTATGCAAAAACACTTGAGCTAAGCCCTTGGAAAAGCCATGAAAATATCATTTTACGTTCAAATCACCTAAAATCTCGCAAAAATATCTCTGATAACACAGCTGATACGAGAAAAATACTAGCGAGAATAACGGCTCGTCCCTCTGTGGCGGATGTACCCCACGAGAATTCGGAATAATTCCGGAATCGGGTATTGGATCTTTTAAGGCGTTTATATTCAAACCAGAGATGAAAGCAAAATTAAAATAAAATTTTCAGAAAAAAAACTTAACCTGGTTAAATAAGTTACTTTCGACATCGAAAAACTTACATCGATGAGAACTGCCAATGGTGAATAACCATCTGACGAAAGTGTAGTATTCAATGTTCTTTTTGATGCACACTTGCCACTGCCCCTGATTTGTTTTCAGGTAGTTCGGATCCTTGAGGTTGAAAGTTTTACTCCGTATAAGTCTCCAGGAAAAGATGGAATCATTCCAGTTCTACTTCAAAAAGGATATGAACACTTCGAACATATTTTGCATTAGTTTCTTACTTGTAGTTATGCAACAGGATACATTCTATTAGCGTGTTTTCCAATATTGTCTACAGCATTGAAAAAGTTTTTTGGCAAAAGTAAGCCAGCTTAGGATTTTTTCTTGATATTGAAGATGCTTTTGACAACGTGGTTTTTGGAATCTATTTTGGAAGCAGCCAAGATCAAAGACTTCCTCCATATATCACGAACTGGATACACGCAATGCTTAGCAACCGACATCTGTGCTCATCGTTAAAACAAGTACAGATAAGGACAGTGAGCGCCTGCGAATATCTTCAAGGTGGCGTGCTGTCACTATTTCTATGAAACAGTGTCTCCGATGGCTTGTTGAGGAAACTTAATGAACTTGAGTTTTTGACATATGGATTCGCCGATGATTATCATATAAGAATCAACGATATTTGCAATAACAATAACATTTTTGATATGATGCAGCAAGCCTTGTGTGTTTTTGAGCAATGGTATCTTCATATTGGGCTATCAGTTAATCCAAATAAAACATCAATGGTGTTTTTTACGCAACGAAGCCTTACAACCGAAGCTCGTCCGTTGCTGTTCTTTGACTATGAAATTCTTGTCGGAGATTAAGTTAAGTTGGAGATTAAGTTGGTCTGCTCACATCGATTTCAGAATCAAGAAAGCTTGCATGGCCTTAGGCCAATGTAGCGTGATTCCAAACGGTTATTTGAGATGAGAATATACTTGCTTCCAGTGGAATTACACTTACATGTATTTTTCCATTCAAAACATTCAATTCTTCCTCGCAAGAAATGATTGTCTAGTTGTATGGAGCGACAACTTGAAGAATACGTAGTTTGTTACTCTGGCGGTTCTTGGTTGGAGGCCAAGCCAAGCCACTTCAGCAGAGAATTTGCGGCAAAAGAATTTATGTTTGCTCTGACAGTCAGGTTGCCCTAAAAGCACTTAGTTCCGTAGATTCGAGATCGAGCGCTTGTCGAACTTAAAACGAAAAACTTAGCATTTCGAATGCAATCAAAGCTAATGGAGACTGTCGATTTTTGGTCCCTTGCCCAGTTAAGAGAGGTATGAAGGGAGCGAACCCACCGTTCGAATTAAACAAGCTCCGTCACCCACCGAAGTTTGATGAGCTTAACACCAGACAATAATAATAACTCCGACCTTGGTACTCAGCGAGGAGATTAAATAAATCAAATGTGCTGGGAAGCAATTGCGGTTGTGTGTGATCTCACTTTTTAGGCAGGGTACGATCACTGTTGCCAATGCGATAATCATGTGTTATTCCTGGGACGTCACCATAACTCAGCGATAGCATAAGAGTTCGTGCATTGGGCCGGTGTCCCAAGGGTTGCAGGTTCAAATCCTGTCCCTGGGGTGACTTTTTTACACAATTGCTTTCGGTAAACTCATCATTTCTGTGTTCCCCATTAGCAAAAAAAAATTATATAAGATATTGGCACTTTCGTCAAAACCGAAAAAAATGAATAATTTGTTTGAATACGTGTTAAAATCTAATATCTGTAATATAATATAATATGGTTAAAAATGCGCGCTCAAAAATATGTTTAGCTTCCCATAAATTTGATTAATATAAAACTTTAATTAAATTGTTAGAGAAGATTATCGCTTTATCCATTTGACAATCATGATTCGATTCAGGATAAAAAGGTAATGAAAAAACTGTTGTTCTGTCTAAATACTACTTTCTTGAGAATTATGGCATTTTCTTTCTAAACGTTACCTTCTATTAGTGAACAAAAAGCCTATTCGAGCTAGTCTAGCAAATACATACAGCTTTCGAATGCACCCAGACAGTTAGAGAAAAGAACACTGATACATTTTCATTTTTTTTCGAAACTTGTTATACAGCTTACTGCACCTCAAGGAACATCTTTACAACAATAAATCAAGCCACATCAACCATGCTTCAGATTCTCAGACGAGGTCATAAATAAACTTAGGTTTTCGTCCATCAGGTTCTTTTCTACGTGCTTTACCCTCGCACCTAGAGTAAGACCGAATCACAAGGTAAAAAAATGAAGCAAGGTCAACAGGCCAACATTTTAAAGTACATACACGTATCTTCGCGCAAAGGACCCCTCTCTTGACCAGCCAGGAATCCTTTGGAGATGTGATGTGATAAATGACGTCTATAACTTCTGAGGGTGCTGCGCTCATAATAATCTTCGCTCGGCAGGGAAGCTTCTCCGTATTCTCCAGTGAAACATCATAATTTATCAGGACGTCACCGAGCTGTCTATGTTTCGATGGTGAACACAACAAACACACGCAAAGTCTTTGCATAGTGTATACCCATGCTCTCCTGTGGTGCCTGTAAAGTATCTATTGTGCCACCTACCTCCACCCAGACGAGACTAACTGAATGACACGTCCGTTCCCGTTAATTGGAATAAAAAAATAATTTACCGCTTCGGCATAGAAGTGTCTTTAATGTGACACCGGAAATTAATAGCGCTGGCTGTTTGATGTTCGATGACAGAGTTGGTATGGCTGGGACTGACTCGTGTGCGGGTTATTGCTTGTGCATCGGGGGAATAATTAGCATTCGTGGTGGTATCATACACGACATGGTGATGGTGGAAGCACCTGTGATGGGACTTAAGCTGTCGCAGATGAGACAACAGGACACACGCCACATAAAATATTCACTAAGGATTTTTTCTAACGATTCACACTGCTTTGCTGTAGCCGTATGTGAATAACTAGGAAAATATCCATAGTGAACATTTTTTGTGAAGTGTGTCCTGTTGCCTTGTCTGTAGACACCTTTAATTGTCATTAACCCCTTCATACCCATGTTGTTTGTGGACAACAACGTTTTTAAACAGCTAAAACTTTTGATTGAGGCCAGGTTTGCTCACAAATACAAGTAAGGCTAATAAATGTGACTATTACCTTTCATTTAAGTATTAACAGTTACAAGGATCAGCCCTAAAACTGAAGTTATTGCAATTAGTCTGATTGGGTTCCCATGGAACAGTGCTGCCAGGGACAGTTTACGATGACGACGAAAAATATATTTTTCATATATCTTCGTTCTGTTGCAATATTATTGAAATTTGTTAAAACTTATCAATTTAGGTCTTTGGCTACGTTTTCCAAGCAATTGGGCTATTGTAAATATTCTAGGAGAATTTTATTGAGCACTGGAAAGTAAAAATTGAGCAGATTCTACCACTGCGAGGGAAGCATCTATCTTTTCGAAAAAAAAGTTTTTCGTTTTTCTTGACACTACCATTTTCAAGGAAAACTAGTTTTAAAACCTTACATACACTAGAAAAAAGTTGGACATGAAAGGGTTAAAATAAAAATTACATATAAAGAAGTGCATAGCCAAAAAATAAAATATCGACCGAGTAAAGTAGTGATAACAGCAGGCAAATCATGACTTGGGCATTCCGACAAAAAAAAACTTAACAAGGCGACAGAGTGTGTTTTTCCTAATAACACATTAATTTCCCCGTGGAACAATACATGACATGGTTTCCATTCAAAGAGACCGTTCGACTGATGCTCTTCACTCACAGCCAAAGCATCAAATCAGCTTGATCAAATATCTAACGCCTATAGTATACTAGAATAAACCTACACGCGTTCAAAGACCATGGAAGCCAGCATCAACCAGAATAAAGGGACCGGAAAACATTTAGCTTGACCGTGTCGAGAAATGCGCTGGTGATGGCCACGATGAAAAATCATCACTATTCGTTGCTAACGTGAAAAAACGTCACGTAGCATTATTTGAACCGATTGTCCATTCTGGTGGAACTCGGCAAACAGTCCAATTATGAAATAATAAAATCAGTGCTTGATTGGGTAAATGTTCACCCGTCTATATCAGCAACATTGTTACGTAGCCTATGTGCAATATACTAATAATTCAAATAGTACTACCACAAAGAATAGACATAAAAACTAGAATGTTTTTTTTTATTGGAAAACATTCGACTAAAAATATGATTCATATCACCATTGTGCTCAACTTTTTATGGTAAATTGGGGAGCGATGCCGCACATTTCTTAAAATCGATCCTGCATCGATGTTAACCATTCAATATTTGATGAAATCATTTTTATCAATTGCGACAAGTTTCGAAAATACTGTGAAATGGTTTTTTTCATGAAAAAAAATTCATCAAATTTCCATGAACATTTTTTAAAAAAACGTCATTGCGGGTGAGATGCCGCACCACGCTCACAAACTGAAAAATGGTGAAGAATAGTATTTTTAGCTATCATTGATGTTTTTGTGATTAAGGATCTTCAGCTGAGTTTCATGAAGTTTGATTACACCTATAAATCGGCCAGCACCTTCATTTTTCTTAAGGGGGTAATACCATTTATAGAAACATTTTTTATTCAACATTTTAAAAATATTTCATTTTTGCAACCTTGTGTAACGGTTTAGTTGGAGTAACTTAATTAAGAGCACTGTTTATTTATATGTTTGTATGAGCGATATATTGGTAGGGATTCCTTAAAAGCAGTTTTTGGTTATGCAATAAAAATTGGACTAAACCGTTTTGCGCGTTAAGGGCACAAGACCTAATTTTAATTAAGTTTTGTTTTTTTTTTTTTGTGTTTCGAATTCATCTCGTCAGTAACTAGCACCATCTGGGTGTCTAGTTAGACGATGTATCTAAACTAGTACCCAAATTAGCACTAGTTAGACACAAAAAATTCCAAACAGTTCATCCGACATATGTGAACGCCTAAAGCCACATATCCCGAGTGATGTCCCGGGAAGCAAATATAGCTCTGGTTTGCTGACGAGAAAGCGAAGACGAACTTTTGTATTTTGGTTCAAGAAACCAAACGCCTGGTATTATGCAATAAAAATTGGACTAAACCGTTTTGCGCGTTAAGGGCACAAGACCTAATTTTAATTAAGTTTTGTTTTTTTTGTGTCTAACTAGTGCTAATTTGGGTACTAGTTTAGATACATCGTCTAACTAGACACCCAGATGGTGCTAGTTACTGACGAGATGAATTCGAAACACAAAAAAAAACAAAACTTAATTAAAATTAGGTCTTGTGCCCTTAACGCGCAAAACGGTTTAGTCCAATTTTTATTGCATAATACCAGGCGTTTGGTTTCTTGAACCAAAAGACAAAAGTTCGTCTTCGCTTTCTCGTCAGCAAACCAGAGCTATATTTGCTTCCCGGGACATCACTCGGGATATGTGGCTTTAGGCGTTCACATATGTCGTGTGAACTGTTTGGAATTTTTTGTGTCTAACTAGTGCTAATTTGGGTACTAGTTTAGATACATCGTCTAACTAGACACCCAGATGGTGCTAGTTACTGACGAGATGAATTCGAAACACAAAAAAAACAGTTTTTGGTTGTTTCTTCCAACAATGTATTTATATAGCTTTGGTTTGTTCTTGAAAGATTCGCTTTAAAAAGCATCAATTCGTCGAAATTTTCATTTTTACCCCAAGATTGCCATCACTACAAATCAATGTGTTTACAAAAATTAGTGCCTGAAACTTTAAAGAATTAGCCGAAGTAACTAATACTTAGATACATATCGCCCGTTCCTATATGCCACTGTTTTGGGTCCGTTTAGGTTGTGTATATACCTTATTAATAATCTATACCTGACGCAAATGATCATTTAATGACATTTCGGAGTGAACAAAATACATTTTAGCTACGTATCCTCCTCCATCGAGTGCGGGATCTCACCCGCAATTTTGATGCGGCATCTCTCCCAATTGTATGGGAGAGATGCCGCACGACGACATTTTCCTCTGAAATTATGGATGACCGTGCTCATGATCAGAATGCCTTCTAAAAGGTCCCAGCTACTCAACCGATACATGATTTACAAAAAAAAATCGAACAATTTAAAAAAACGAAATTTTAAAGTGGTACTGAAAAACTTTCGACACTCCGTGATGCAACTGGACGCACATAATCATTAAAAAAAATGTTATGTTAATAATAAGGATTATTTTACATCTCCAGTCTTGTAATTCTTCAAAAGATAAACTCACAATATCATATCTATCTTCTTCTTCTATCTTCTATATATATAAAAGTCAATGTTTGTATGTATATGATTTATAGACTCCCAAACGGCTTAACCGATTTCCGTAAAAATTTGCACACAGTAGGTATTTGGTATGGGGCGTGTTTGTGTGCTATTAGTTGGAGATTATCTGCCCGCCAGATGGCGCTTTGGAACAAATTGTGTTTTCCTCCTATTTCACAGAGTGTCGCAGCAACGCGCGATGGGTATTAGCTAGTTACCGTATAAAAGTGATGTAGAAAGTGCGGCATCTCTCCTGACGCGGCATCTCTCCCGAAATTACCCTAAAGGATAAAAGACAATGCCAAAAATTATGTTAGCACGGCAAAGGTTCGACCAAATAAACCATCTAATAAAACTAGTTACTTGTTATAATTTCCTGTTATTTTAACTTCTAACGAGACCAGATTTATACTATGAAAATTGCATTCTGTTATAATCATATTATTCAATTACGATCGGGTACTTAACTTCATTTCATCCTGGAGTACTTCACAATATAAAACTAAGTGTAAAATTTATTGTGCTATCGAAATAACGGAAATTCATCTATTTCGAAGCACGTTTATATGCCTTTCCAATTTTGATAGCATGATCTAGCATTCGAAGTGCTCCAAATACCGAAAACCGCAAAGGCTTCCTATTTTTCAGGAAATATCAGCAATCAGCATGCAACTACTGAGAAGCCAAGCATCGTCGTTATGTCGTTATTGTATACACATTTTTCAAATCTCACGATTCGTTTAGAGGTTTGGCCGGCGACGCTCGTGCTGGAACTTCCGAGCATCGAAAAGCAATTTATCATATTTGCTGATGGCATTTAGGGGTGGACCGACGAACGCCTGGCAGCAGCAGCAGCACCAGCAGTTATAACAGTGGTCGGCGGAAGCCCACAAAGAAACCAAACCAAACAAATTGGGGAAAAAGATTCTGTCTTCCTTTCCGAAGCAAGGACCGCGAGTTGGTATGTATTTGGCATCGAATCGTTAAGGATTTATTTCCGAGGCAAATGTTGACAATGCTGTTCAGCTGTTGGCGGAAAATATTTTCCGACTACGGCGAAAGCGATGATGAACTGCTGATCTAATAGCTGAACATTATATGCGCAGTAATCTTTTAAAGATAATGTAAACATAACTTTTGCAATATTGAAGCTTTCCCACAGGAAGCCGTGATTAAACTTCAATTATAGCATGATGAGAGCAAAGTAGCTCCATATTTCCTGAAAGAGAACTTCTACCACCTGTCATTTTACTCTCATCATCTTAGCCGAAATTCTGTTACACTCCTGCCAGAGTCGTTTTCGTCTTTCTCGCTGTGCCAATCTGTATCAAATATACTTTCTTATTTATTTATGTTCGCTCATTAGCTCGACTTCGAATTAATATTGATGACCCTTGTAATTAGAGTCTTCTATCGCGAAGCCGTTCTCTCCCGACTACCTTCCGAAATAGCAGACAGCGGCAATTAATGACTGGATAATGGCGCCGGTGAAATTAGCAAGACTTCTTCTTCGACCCGGATGAGACTCGCCGAGGGCGGTTGTGAAAATTTCAGATTAATTAATTACTCTAAGTCGATACCAATAATGAATCCGAACAATAACCAGTTAACTAGTATAAAATAATTACTATTCTGATGGTTACCAGAAGTCTGTTCCCTCGTTGACGCAGTGCACTGTTTTCCTTTTACACCAAACCACACATAACGTCCCGCATCATCGCTGCTCAATTTAGCAACTTATCGACAAATTATACAATAACAGCATTAGCCTTTTGTAAGAGGCGCCAAAAGCTGTCAGCTGCCATGAATTCCCATCACACTTTTCTGCTACTGTTGCGTTAAATTGCATACTCGTTTTCGGGCGGGAGGCTTCTGTGTTTGGACAAAAACGGGAAATAATTAAATTTCTCCCCGCGGACGGGAGGCCAATAATGACGCCAGACTGTAGCGGTACCCATATTCAATTTCGCAAAACATTCCGCCTTTTTGGGCCCCCCGAGAATAATTTTTATCTGACAAAGCGAATACTAAATGGATTGTTCGCCTTCATCGGATCGCTGTTGATGGGTGTGAAGGAAACGTGAAATATGAATACTACAGACGACCCTTGTCACATGAAAGTATGTATTTATTCAAGGCTTGTTGGGCGCGGAGACTCCCCTTCAAATAAAAGATGATATATTTTCGCAACTTATTCTTATCCCACCCCGAGTTATTTATTTGAATAAAGTGCCTGAAGATAAATTGTAATTCGTTAGACAAAATAATCGCCATTTGTTTTCCGGAAAACTTTTAAACTAATGAAATTTTTTATCTAAATATTATTCCTGCGAAATTGTCACAAGTTAGCAAAAAAAATAGTAGTACTTCTATACAAATACATTAACGGTTTCACTACCGTACTGGCGTTAAATAAAGAATCTAAAAAAAAAATTCGTTGAGAAGATACATAAACACCCACTCGGCATTATGTTATTTAATCTCTCTTAATACTTTCCTTTATCTGTCGAAGACCAACTATACATATAGTGCATTACATTATATTAATATTCCATGAATAGTTGAATCATCAGACCACATATTTAATCGTGTATTCTTTTTTTTGGTGGCCCCCAATATCGTCTTGATCTCAAGTGAAAAGTTATAGAAAATCTTATATGAATCTTGAAGGAGAAACGTGAATAATTTACGAAAAGAACGTAATTGAAAGAAAAAAATTCATTTGTTGAAACAAAATTTAGATCTTGAAAACAACTACATTCTGGAAAAAAGGTGTTTTCTCAGAGCCGACGGTATTTTACACTACTAAAAAGACGCAATCCATGGACGGATACATTTTGGATGGCAATTGTTGCTTCGTAAGCGAATCCTTTTTTTATTTCGATTATAGAGGTTTTAATCTTAAGGTCATTCGCCTCTTTCGGGTTAGAAAAATCTCTTATGAAAAATTTCTAACCCTATGTGCGGGGTCGGGGGACTCGAACCCATGTGCGCTGCGTACAAGGCAATTGATTTACCAACTACGCTATCCCGATCAGAAACACATAACAGAAATATTTCAAAACTATATCTCGCATTGTTACTTGTTATAAATTTCTGTTATTTTAACTACTAACGAGGCCTAATTTATAACACAATATGTTACAAAAATTGTGCTCTGTTATAATCTTGTTATTTCATTCTGATCGGGTACGCCCACCCCCAAGCGAATCCTTATTTGTTCGTGTAAACGATTGATTTCCACCACAAAACTGACACCGGCAAGTGTTCACTGTGGAGAAATTGTTTGTTTGAAAACACAAATGTAACCTAACTTGGTACATCAAGTGGAAAAGGCAGTTAAAATTTCTGTCGGTCTGGCCTAACAATAGCCGACCAGTGATTATTTGTTTGTTTTGCTTCGCAAGGCCGTTTCGGGAGGAAAGCAGAGAAAAGTACCGAACACCGATAACCAGATATGACCACTGTTCTGTTCTGTGTGGCACGTGTGCTCATAAAATTTCGTCAGAAAAATGATCGTGTTTACTTTTTAGACGGCTGTGGCAATAACCTATATGGTAAATGTCAATCTTATACAAATATCTTTCGAACGAACTATAAATTGTTGAAATCGGACTATTATTAAAAGAGATATTTAACATTAAATGCGGACGAAAGCTTTTATTATTTTCAATAGCCAGAAATGCTTCTCTATAACTTTTACGTGAATGACATTGACGAATGTCTTGTCAATTCCTGCACGCTAAGGCAGCTTGCAGATGACGGTGTGGTCTCTATTACAGGTCCCAAAGCCGTCGATCTGCAAGGACCATTGCAAGATACCTTGGACAATTTGTCTGCTTGGGCCCTCCAGCTAGGTATCGAGTTCTCCACGGAGAAAACTGAGCTAGTCGTATTTTCAAGGAAGCGTGAACCAGCGCAACTACAGCTTCAATTAATGGGTCAAACTATTGCTCAGGTTTCAACTTTCAAATATCTCGGGGTCTGGTTCGACTCTAAAGGAACCTGGGGATGTCACATTAGGTATCTGAAACAGCTGGCACTTAGCAAAGGATCAACTTTCTCCGTACAATAACCGGAACATGGTGGGGTGCCCACCCAGGAGACCTGATCAGGCTGTACCAAACAACAATATTGTCGGTGATGGAGTACGGGAGTTTCTGTTTCCGCTCCGCTGCGAACATACATTTCATCAAACTAGAGCGAATCCAATATTGTTGTTTGCGTATTGCTTTGGGTTGTATGCACTCGACACATACGATGAGTTTAGAAGAAACCCGATTTATGTCCTTGTACTTCGATTACATGGCACAAAATATCAATCCTTCTTCATACTATCCCAACCGTGTCAATCTCTTTCATGCTTCTGATTCAACTGTATTCTTCGACACATCCATGAAAGACGAGATTCGTGGAATCCCGGATCACATACGTCCGCAAGTGATCCCAAGCATCTTTCATAGTAAATTTCGAGAAGTCGACTGCAACAAGATGTTTTACACCGACGGGTCAAGCCTCGACGGCTCCACTGGCTTCGGTATATTCAATCAAAATCTCACCGCCTCATTCAAACTCAATGATCCTGCTTCAGTTTACGTCGCAGAACTTGCTGCTATTCAGTATACCCTTGGGATCATTGATACTTTGCCCACCGATCATTACTTTATTGTCTCGGATAGCCTCAGCTCAATCGAGGCTCTCCGTTCAATGAAACCTAGAAAGCACATTCCATATTTTCTGGGGAAAATCTGGGAGCACCTGCGTGCTTTGTCTGTAAGATCGTACAAGATTACCTTAGTTTGGGTTCCCTCGCATTGCTCCATTCCAGGTAATGAAGAAGCGGACTCTTTAGCTAAGGCGGGCGCTTTGCAAGGTGACATATATGAAAGACCAATTAGCTTCAGCGAATTTTTCAGTATTACTCATCAGAGAACCCTCGAAAGTTGGCAAACTTCATGGAGCAATGGTGAACTGGGAAGGTGGCTACATTCGATAATCCCTAAGGTATCGACGAAACCTTGGTTCAGAGGGATGGATGTGGGTCGGGATTTCATTCGCGTGATGTCTCGGCTCATGTCCAATCACTACACGCTGGACGCACATCTCCGGCGTATTGGGCTCGTAGATAGCGGTATCTGCGCTTGTGGCAACGGTTATCACGAAATCGAACATGTTGTCTGGGCATGCGCCGAGTACTGTTCTGCCAGATCTCAACTATTCGATTCCCTTCGGGCCCGAGGAAGATCACCCAATGTCCCGGTTCGAGATGTACTAGCAAGCCGCGATATTCTCTACATGTCCCTTATATACACGTTCCTCAAAACCATCAATATCCAAATTTAAATGCCCCTATCTTTTCTCTTATCATTCCCAGAAGTGTTCTCTTCCGCCTACCGTACCCCAACGATGGTTTGATACGACTCCAAGACGAGACAAAACATCTGTCGAATGAACCAACAACACGAGATCTACAGTACAACATCACACGCGCAGCGCGGTGTGTTCCCGATCCGTATCTGAGCCGTACTACGAAATCGTCTGGAGGAATCCCTGCCGGCTCGAGGAAAACCGCCTGGCGTCCCAATACTTGATACATCCGTTCGAATCTGTAATCCTGGCCGTTGATTCCTGATGCCGGAAACTGAAGTTTATATCCCCCCCCCGTTCAGTCTTGTCCACCCTCTCTCCCATGTCTCTGATACACAGATGTATGTCTTCACCCCCTTCTCCCCTTGAATATCTTCCCAAAACTTATGTGCCCCCCTATCTTCTAGTGTTAGTTGATCAATCCATTCGAATCTGTAATCCTGGCCGTTAATTCCTGATGCCGGAAACTGAAAGTTTATATCTCACCCCCCCCCCCTTCAGCCTTGTCCACCCACCCTCCCATGTCTCTGATACACAGATGTATGACTTCACCCCCTTCTCCCCTTGAATATCTTCCCAAAACTTATGTGCCCCCCTATCTTCTAGTGTTAGTTGATCAATCCATTCGAATCTGTAATCCTGGCCGTTAATTCCTGATGCCTGAAACTGAAAGTTTATATCTCACCCCCCCCCCCCCTTCAGCCTTGTCCACCCACCCTCCCATGTCTCTGATACACAGATGTATGACTTCACCCCCTTCTTCCCTTGAATATCTTCCCAAAATTTATGTGCCCCCCTATCTTCTAGTTTTAGTTGAACAATATTTAATCTCGTTAAGAAATGCGCAACAGTACCACTACTTTAAAATAGTCCTAATTAATTCCCCTTAATCTTGAACCACTCTTTCTAGTTATCTCTAGTTAATAAGCTTGTAAAATGTTCCGCTTAGTTAATAATTATTTTTTCTACAATCTCCCTTCTAAAAATCATAAAGTGAATTACTATACAAAGAACACACAAATGACCCGTCCCCCAAATCTTACGAATATTATATTATACCCTCTTTTATATGTATAAGTTAGCTGTAAAGTTTTTTTTAGTTTCATTATATAAAACAAAATAATATTGAAATGTGTATCCCCCTAGTTTTAAGAAATTCAAAATGTAAAACAATGAAAAAATGGCACCTTTAAGCTAACGCATACGTGCCTTATCAAATAAACAAATTGAAAAAAAAAATAGCCAGAAATAAGACCAAAAACATTCAATGCATTATTAGCGCCAAAACGGATCATTTTAGGTCAATAGTATCTTCGGAGAATTTAAAGCATGCAATATTCCCTTTCTTTTGGTATTGTGATTTTACTGATTAATCCCCCTAAGAGTGAGATATTATCATAAATTTCCTTGGAAGAGGTTGTATTGAAATAATGCCTTCAGCAAAGTTTTACCTCTTACTTTTGCGAATAACTTTACTGAAGACATCAAATACATTTTTCGAATATTTTAAAAGTTATGGCTTGTTGTTTGTGGATTACCCTTTGTCGCCTATTTATTGTTGAATATAGTAATAATCCATTTAAATGGGCCAAATATTATTTCGATAAATCGAATTTCGTATTTCATTTTTCTATCTACAACCGCTAGAACAACCACCGAACAATTCCAAGTTGTCTAGATGGAACTTGATCACTTATCGGTGCAAAAATTATCCCCCTTAAACCTTCTGACTTATAACCATCGGATCGATCTGAAACATATCTCAGAAAATGAAAAGCGAAATGAATAACTCCAAGCAGTGGTGTAGTCAAGAGGATGCTTTGGGGTTTAACCACACTCCCCTCACACAAAAAAAATAATTGGATTGAAGTTAAAAATTTATTGATGCTGACTGATTTAATTCAATATTACAATGATAAATATCTGATCAGTACATTGATAACCCATTGTTTGAAACATAATGAGGACCTTTGAAAAATTGTGGAAATGCGATCCTGATCTGTAACTGATCTATCGATCTTGATCTCATAGTTGTCTAATAACATCAATATCAAATACTTGCTTTAAAACATTCCAATAGAAACTCATTCCAGAGTTCTTAAATCAATCATAATCATAATCATAATTTCCTATCATATTGAGTTCAGTTATGAAGGGGTGTACTGTAATTTAAATTAGGGTCTTTTTTAATAGGAAGCGAAACTGGAATTGGTTTAACGTCTATGAAACTTAGAACTGCTCACAGAAATATTCCATAACTTCCAACATTTGCTGAAAATGTTTATATTTTGGGAATGCGTAGTGTTGAGATGAAAACGTTATAGAACTAATAACGAGAAAACCACCTTCCAAAAGTAGGGGAATTTATGAAAAATGGCGTTTTCCGTTCCGCCAATTTCGCAGGTTTAGTATCTTCGATGAATTTCGATCAAATGATTTTGGCGTTATATCCTCCAAGAAGTATTTATGGCGAATTTACTCTTCAAAAAAAATTTAGTTCCAGACCTAATGTCTTCAGCAAAATTTTGGGAAGTGCTATTTCAAACCACATTATTGAAGGACTGGTGGCATCCAACGGGGAAAAACGATCGAAAATGGTGAGTGAAGCTAAAAGCAACCATGTGAGAAAAATTCCCCCCAGAGGCGAGATTTGAACTCGCAACCTTTGAGACTCCGGCCCATTCATTAGCTCTGTCATCCACCGAAGTACGATGGGTAATGAACTAAAAATTAGACATCAGACGATAATAAAAACCCAGTCCTTGGTATCTAGCGGGGAAATTAAATAGATCAAATGTGTTGGGGTGATCAGCTGCCGTTGTGTGATTCTCGCTTTGAAGGCAGGGTACGATCACCGTCGCCAGTGGGATAATCATATGTTCTTTCTGGGATGTCACCATACCCAGGGATAGCATAAGGGTTAGTGCATTGGGCCGGAGTCTCAAAGGTTGCGAGTTCAAATCTCGCCTCTTGGGGGAATTTTTTTCGCATGATTGCTTAGCTTCACTCACCATTTCCGATCGTTTTCCCTGTTGGATATCACCAGTCCTAAATAAGGTATTGTCACTTAAGCCAGAAGACCAAAAATTGAATTATTAGCACTTTATTGAAGACATTAAGGCTCCATGTGTTCAAGGTTTTAACATATTTTAGGCTATTTCTATTTAATTTTAAATTAAATTAATATGATTTTACTGTTTATTATAAATCTCTTCTATTGTTTATAAACGATAAAACTTACATTTTATCCAAAGCTTGAGTTTGTGAAGCTCACAATAGAAAGTTATTTTAGAAAAAAAAACTAGATTAAAGAACACTCCGTAAATATCATTTTATAACTCGATATGCTCCATATACGTAGTATTAATGCCTACAATAAAGTTGATTTAAAGGAAAGTCTCAAAAAATTCGCTAAAGACAGGAACTCTGTTACATTTTTTTGAAAAACTGATTCTCCATAATTATAAAACTTCAAAGATGGCGGTTTCGTAATTATGCCATTTGGACAGTAAGTTAGATTTTCACCAAATCCCTACCAAACCGAATTTCTGACTACGCCGCTGACTCCAAGTAGGTAAAAGCAAAGTCGTTCTACATTCGTCCACAAGAAACTTCTTCGAATACTGCCTATCTATTATAATACATTGAAGACCCAATTTTATCAGCCCCCAATTTTATAAGCCTCATATGAAAATATGTTTGTATAGTAGACAAACAAGGCTGAATTTGAGGAAATCCTTTCTTGACCATGTTTTCCTTATCTTAAAGATGCAAATATGCAAAAATAAAAAAAAAAATTCTTTTAAATTTTGGAGCTAGAAGACTATATTAAATAATCAGAAATAGTTATTGGACTACATCAAGGGAAGAAAAGAACATTTTAACAGTTTCAGTTTTTTGTGAAGAAAAAAACGTCGCGATTTAGTCAATGTCCCCATTTAGTCAGCCTAAAACACACCACGAAGATGATTAAAACGGGTCTTTACTGTATTTATTATTCACAGTAATAGGTACATCCCATTTTCTGAGGATATTTTCTTTCAATTGCATCGAACTACATCATTTAATAGGTAGTTTTCAAGGGTTTTTTTTTATCGATTTCTTCCAAAGTTCGGCGAACCTATTCCCATTGGTGCGATAGTTTGTGTTAAAAGGGTATCCTAAATTAATTGGTATACTTAAGGGTTTATATGTTGCAGATAGAGAAAATTCATAAATTTTCAGCTTTTCCTACACAATATTACAAAGGCTTCTTAATCAACTGTTCGTAATAAGATTATGTAAATTATAAAGTATTTGAAAATTTTAAATAGAAGTTACGGAAGGTTATCGTTAAAAGTTTCGTGAAAAAGAAAATTCCAGCAATAAGAATGATTTTCCCTAAAGGGTTTCGCGAGTTTTTATTTGTTCTTTGGCATTAAGATTACGGATAATAATTCAGATCAAAGATACCACTGGGAAGTCATTTTTAGAAAAAGTCGATATCGAAGTGAAGTTTGAACTATGCACGCATGCACTTCAGAGGTAGCGAGATATTAAGAATTGAAAATTTAGTGCTTAGTTCTCAGCCGCGTTGGGAATTTGAGTAAACGCTATTGAGTATGAACTACAAATCCATTCGAAAATTTGTTTTTCGAATTTTTTGACTAGCACAACATATATAATCTCTTTAGGAAAATTCAGTTTTCCCTACACAATGCATTGATTGAAGAATTTATATATGTTATTAACGGAGCATTAGCAATACTTCGTTTGCATTTCTGTTTTATGAGCCAATTTTCCGCTTTTCCATTAAATTGGTTTAGCCTTGGATATTTATTGTACTGATATTGTCAGAAGCTAATTTGAGCGATTCTCTGAGTCCTGCCATTAATCCATGTAGTATGTGTTGTCAAAAACATCGCGAAGTTCTAAATGTTCTCAATCGATATAATACTCAAAAAAAGCGATAAGAGTTATAGGAAATGTATCATCACACTGTTAGGTGGATTAAAAGCGTTTTTACTTTACGAAAACAGGACCATAAACAAAAATCATGTGTTTTCTAATTATGTTCAATTTCCCTGCAATAACGCCCGCGAAACGCAAAAGCGTTAATGGAAATATTTGTTCTTCTTTTGTGAACTTTATTCACGGTTTCCGCCATGTCTTAATCAAATCGACTTTCTGTACGTGAACTAGTATACAATTTTGTGAACATTATTCATGAAACCAAAGGTTGACTCACGATGTCATTCATAGATTTAGGAACAAACAGTCTGGATACTTTCTCCTCAACTATTTCACGAAATTCAGAAAATTATTCATGAATCCATTCAATCCTCGTGAACTAATTCATGATTCCTTATATATTAATAACGATCCAATATCCGTGTTCGAGAAACAGTTCACAAAATCATCAAATATTATTCGCGTATTCGTTATCTGGTTCATGATTTCTAGTACATTAGTCACGTCACCCGATCAGAAAGAAATAACAAAATAATTACAGACTGTGTTACTTTGTTATGACAACAAGTTGTGTTATAACTTTGAACACCAGCGCCTACTCGTTCAGAGATTTCAAGAGTGTATAATTTCTGAACGGGTGCTTATGAACAAACAATTTTTCCTTCGTTTTGTAGGTGAAACCTAGTCCTATCAGAATGATTGATAGTATAATTACAATTTTTGCCGATAGTGAAGTTACACGAGTTCGAAAACAAGCCAGAATTAAATCAAAATCAGATGTAATTCTTTACACAACATTCACAGCTATCTGGTCTATTCGGAAAAGTTGTGTGTTTTGTGATGATAAAAAAAAACCTTCGAACATTGTTAACACAAAAACATGAACAAAAAAATTATAAGTTAAAATAGGAAATGAAGAAGTTCATCATAAATAACATCTCATAACTCACTTATTGTGAGTAACAGAAATTTAACTGGTTCGGTGTATCGAAACTAACCGGATGTATGCAATTGATTCGAATTTGTCGGTCCCCGGAACAGAATGGAGAAATTCAACGTTGGCGGGGTGCAGGAGCTATGAAAACTGAAGATACGCTCAAACCGTATTCAATCTATGCATATTGAATGATTCTGTTGCAACCCAACAGGGGGTGAAACATCAAGCCTACATGACGAGTTTTCAACTACGGAAAATGTGAAAAATGAAATCATTGATGCGAATGTGATTCATCCTGATTTTTTATTTCTTTGTAGTTTATTTATTCAGGCTAATTGGGATGGTGCCATAACGAAGCCGTGTCTCTCATTACAAACTGACTTAAAGAATTTAAAAAAAATTTAAAAAAAATTATGCGGTGGAAATGAAAATTTAAACATAGAGAAAAAATGTGGGTCATATAGTGATTCCCGATATTCTAAAAAACAAATCTATGGTTTTCGTGTATTTGATGTCTATCTTTCCCAGGATGTCTCGAATCGGAATTTGGGTTCTTCCGCCGTTGTATAGCCTATCGATCATCGTGTGTTCATGTCCTTTGCGGTTCTCACAGTTCCATATGACGTGATCGATGTACTCATAATCTTTTCCGCAGGAGCACATGTTGCTTTCCGCTTTTTTAATTTGCGTGATGCATCTTGTTCGTTTGATATGGCAATTTAAGTGAAAAATGTGTCCTTTATTTATCCGTTCACCCTATTTTGTCAGAATAACTTTTTGTTCGTTCAAACTTACTGTACCAAATTTTCTAAGTTTATTTTAAAGCCTAATTTACGATGTTTTTTTTTAATTCGGAAGCTTTGGTGCATTTTGTTTGTTTGTTATGGCAGTTTAAGTGAAAAAAATTCTTCCTGCATTTATACTTCCTCTACGATAAAATATAGTTTTCCCCAAAAAATGCTTTATTTAAGTAATTATCCAGTAATAATAAACACTTCATTTAACAGTTAATCGATTTCCCATCATTTACGATTTTCTATATTTCTTGCCCTGAGTTTGTTTTAAAATGATTTGATTGCTTTCTTGAATTTAACAGCTGTCGAACACTGCTTCGCGTTGTCTTACACATCCCGATCAGAATGAAATAACAAGATTATAACAGAACACTATTTTTGTAACATATTGTGTTATGAATTAGGTCTCGTTAGTAGTTAAAATAACATAAATTTATAACAAGTAACAATGCGAGATATAGTTTTGAAATATTTCTGTTATGTGTTTCTGATCGGGATCGGAGGTCACTCAAATATCGCTTTCTCCGGACGTTATCCCGATTGAAAATGTTTCGGATATGTTGGTTCGTGATATATATGACAACGCGAAACAGTATTCGTCAGTTCAAGAAAGCAATCAATTCATTCTAAAAGAAGATCACAGCAAGAAATATAGAAAGTCGTAATAATTAAATGCCAAAGCGAATGAAACTTGTATTCAAAAATAATGGGAATCCGATTGACTACTGCATGTGTTAATTATTACTGGATAGTTACTTAAATAAAGCATTTTTTGAGGAAAACTATATTTTATCTTAGAGAACGTATAAATGCAGGAACAATTTTTTCACTTAAACTGCCGTAACAAGCGAACAAAATGCACCAAAGCTTTCAAATTTAAAAAAAAACATCGTAAATTAGGCTTTGAAATAAACTTGGAAAATTTGGTGCAGTAAGTTTGAATAAAAAAAAAGTTATTCTGAGAAAATAGGGTGAACGGATAAATAAAGGACACATTTTTCAGTTAAGCTTTGAAATAAACGCAGAAAATCTGGAGTCAGGGCCGGCGAAACACTTTTTTCCCGAGTGGGTAGTAAGATTCGGAGTGATTTCTACTCGTAGTGACGAAAGTTCAGACATGGTGTATGTTAGTGAAAGTGGAAATTTCTTTATAATGCCAGGATATTTGGAAACACCCTTTTTTAACGGGCTGTGTGACCGACGCATTAGCGAAAATGTGTTTGTTGATTACTGATACTACAAATTTTCCACAGCTACGTACCAATTACTCTATTCTTTTAAATTTCGTGGCATTAGTTTTCTGTTTCCACTGATAAAACCTTCTTTGCGCGGGTACTGAAACCCGCATGAAAGTGTTTAATAATGGGAACGTATCTCGGACAAGAGACAACTTCTCTGGCTCAATCGAGATCGATTTGAATATTTATCCGATGGAAAAATAATGCCGATAAATCTTCTTTTCGATATATATTATATTCAACTAATACAACAGGTCCCTGTAAGGTCTACTTCAGGACCGAATATAACCCATTTGACATCATCGATATATCGCGTAAACTAACTAAACAACACTCGACCGTGTACGAAGAAGTATTTTGTGTACGTACCCGCCTGGGAAGTAGAGATTGATGATGTAGTCACTCGGAGGGGTCTTAATTACGGAGTATGGGGTTGGCTCCTTCCAGGACCCTTTGTTTCAGTCAGTAAAAATCCTGGTTTGCAAGCAAATGCATTCAGCATAAATCGAGGAGTATAATAACTTATTTTCAATCAGTCTCATGTCAAGACTTTCGCCGCATCTACTTTTCCAAACTTTGTTCTTTTGAACGGGGCTCGTCTACCTATTCACCTTTTTGTGCCTCAGAGCATGCCGTCATTACGAACGATTGGGCCATACAGTTACCCAATGTAGAAACGTAGAAACCACGACTAATTTCTAAGCTCCCTTGTCCACCAAAGACAATTCCATTGAGGGAACATGTTCCAATGTGCCTATAAATTTTCGATAAAGGAAAATCATTTCCTCTCCTAATCTGCCTCTTAAAGGCCTGAGAGTGTCCTTTGATGGGTGCTAATTCCGAAGTAAGTGGCTCCTCGTCTTGGAAATCTTAGAAACTAACAAATTTCTTCATGGGACATCAGAAACCCCAAGTGTCTATATTTCATTCCCATGATTTTCCTAGGTTTAACACGAAGCATTCGGTTAACTTTCGACATAGATCTTCCAAAATTTTACCATTATTCGCCAGGGCCGAGTTAATTCTCGGTACCAGATATTGAAGTTGACGGTTGTCAAGTCCAAATCAAAGGCAGACACTGTACCCCCCCCCCCCCCCCCCCCCTATACATCGCACCTCAGTTGGTTCAAGACGACTTCAACTCCCACGGTATGCCATAGGGTTGTCTTCACGTTGAAAAACGATCTATCCACGGTTTACTGCATGATATTCGCGACAATTTCAATATGATCATGACTACTCCACCACCGCGGCCAATCACGTTGAATTTATCATGGTATTCGACCTCAATTAGTGATTGGAACAGCTACGCGTCCACTATATCTGAAATAATCGAATCAAAACAAAAAAAAATTCCGGTGGAAGCATACAAGGTTTCAACTGGCGTGATTATCGACACTGTGATTAAATATCAGACGAAACGTGATCCGGCGCAAACAGCAGTGGACGGTCTCTCACTTCGCGCTCAGAATTGTACGTAAAAGGCTCCTATAAGGCCTTTTTGAATGTCGGAACGCCTGTTTTTTTCGAAGATACGCAACGTAAAAAACGTCAATGAAAAACTTAATGAATGCTGAAAACGCGGTTATTGACACCGGTTTGTCGAAGGATTAACGAGAGAAATAATGTTTCATCTGGTGGCTAGGTCCTACGTTATCTATTCAACCCGATTGCACGGAACCAACAATCCTTTTTAGGCGACAACAGCATTCCAGCACTACACTCTAACAATTGATGTTTCGCGATGAAATGATAATACTTTATTTAAACGTAATGCTCTTTCAAAACACACATTTATCTGACAGCAAAGATGCTCGTGCTAAGCATTGTAGTGCGCATATCACTGTAGCCTTCGTTTAATGATGACACTGTAGCCTTCGTTTAATGATGCTTCTATGCTCTCCATTCGATGGAGCGTGGAATGCACTCCTTGCATTTTCTGGGGAAGACATGAGAGTTTCTTAGTTCTTTATCTGATAAAACATATCAGATTATCTAAGTTTGAATTTTTTTCGCATTGCTCCACTGACACTTAGATTAGAATGGTAGTGAGAAAAGGTGTACAGTTAGGCATTAGATGGTGATATTCATGAAAGATCACGCAGCTTCAACGAGTTTTTCAGTACTTCTTGTCAGAGGACGCTCGAAATTTCGTTGAACAATGGAAGGTTAGGAATCCCAAAGGCACAAACAAGCTTTGGTTCAAGGGGATGGATAAGGCTCGTGACTTCATTCGGATGATATCTCGGGTCATGTCCAGTCATTATACATTGGATGAGCATTGAGCATCTCCGGTGTAGTGGGGTCGTGGAGAGCGGTTTCTGCGCTTACGATGACGATTATCGCAATATGAAACATGTTGTCTGGTCGTGCGCCTAGTGCCCTAGCACCAGATCTCCGTTAAACGAATCCCTTCGGCCTCGTTCCAGTCCGAGATGTGCTAGCTATCCTCGATTTCCCTATATCGTCGCTGTTGTGCTATCTTATGACAAACGCCATTTTGGGGTAAACTGAGTTAGATATGCCACATTACTTGTTTGAAAAATCTCTACAAAGTGGCGTTTTCAGAATTTAGAAATTCTACTTGGTTACTTAGATATAGCTAGAAACATGATGAGAAATTGTGAGTTTTTTGCTTCAAATCACTATATCTAGGGAATGCCTCAAGTTATATTGAAGTTTTAGACGGTTTTATGTGTGAAAATGTATGAGGAACACAATGGCATAAACATTTTCGAAATAAAATTATACGAGTTGTGAGAAAAAACACAGTTTTAGTTTTGAACTGTAAATCAAATATATCTATTCACTTTCCCTGATACGGTCTCTTCTACTCTGATGCTGAAATCAATTCCTCTTTTGCCTTCCTTATAATAAGCCTATTAGCGTTTCTCCTTTTCTCAATTGTTAATCAAATAATAAAAACAAATTGTATATCCATTTTTTGAAAATATTTCTAACTGCATCCATTATTCTGAATAAAAATGCACTAATATTTTACTCTACATATAGATCTGAATTCCTTGTTTTAAGATGTAGATGTGTTAAAATATATTCCCCTTAGTATTACTAAAAAATAAGTTTAAATTTTAAACAAATCCTAATTATTATACCATATTTTCAAAAAATGTAAATTGTAATCCAAAAGACACTAGTATCTCAATAAAAAAATGAAATTATTGTGCATCTGGAAATTTCAGACGCATGCATTTTGTGCGCAAGAGAAATATGGGGTTAATTTCAGGTTTTAGATTGTCCCAAACTTTCGAGTGGGTGTTTCCCCTCTCGGTTATTTTCGAGTGGGTAGTACTACACATACTACCCACGCTATCCGCTAGCCCTGTCTGGAGTAGTTTGTGTAAAAAGAAAAAACCGATTTAATCCACCTAGCAGTGAGATGAGACATTTCTTACACATTTCACTATTGGATTAGTTTGCAGAACTCACGAGAAGTAGGCACCCAACTAGAGGTGGGATGAAAACAGTTTCTAGTCTTGCACGAATAAAATCTCGAATAAACTGAATAAATTATAGAAATCGACAAAACGACCGAAATAAAAAAGTAAAGCAAAAAATGAAATAATAGGTTTTTAAATTCATAAAATGAGTAGAAAAATTAATGTAAATCAAAATTATCAAATACACGAATCAAATTAGATTAGGTTATTAAATAAAAATTAAGATTATATATAGAAATAGTTATAAGATTAAGAATAATTGACTCACACTAACAAATTGAATGAAATAAAACGAATGACTGAACATGAAATGCATAAAATTAAAGATGTGAATCAAATGAATCAAATGAATCAAATGAATCAAATGAATCAAATGAATCAAATGAATCAAATGAATCAAATGAATCAAATGAATCAAATGAATCAAATGAATCAAATGAATCAAATGAATCAAATGAATCAAATGAATCACATGAATCACATGAATCACATGAATCACATGAATCAAATGAATCAAATGAATCAAATGAATCGAATGAATCGAATGAATCGAATGAATCGAATGAATCGAATGAATCGGATGAATCAAATGAATCAAATAAATCAAATGAATCAAATGAATCAAATGAATCAAATGAATCAAATGAATCAAATGAATCAAATGAATCAAATGAATCAAATGAATCAAATGAATCAAATGAATCAAATGAATCAAATGAATCAAATGAATCAAATGAATCAAATGAATCAAATGAATCAAATGAATCAAATGAATCAAATGAATCAAATGAATCAAATGAATCAAATGAATCAAATGAATCAAATGAATCAAATGAATCAAATGAATCAAATTATTCAAATGAATCAGATGAATCAAATGAATCACATGAATCACAGGAATCACATGAATCACAGGAATCACATGAATCACATGAATCAAATGAATCAAATGAATCAAATGAATCAAATGAATCAAATGAATCAAATGAATCAAATGAATCAAATGAATCAAATGAATCAAATGAATCAAATGAATCAAATGAATCAAATGAATCAAATGAATCAAATGAATCAAATGAATCGAATGAATCGAATGAATCGAATGAATCGGATGAATCAAATAAATCAAATGAATCAAATGAATCAAATGAATCAAATGAATCAAATGAATCAAATGAATCAAATGAATCAAATGAATCAAATGAATAAAATGAATCAAATGAATCAAATGAATCAAATGAATCAAATGAATCAAATGAATCAAATGAATCAAATGAATCAAATGAATCACATGAATCAAATGAATCAAATGAGTCAAATGAATCAAATGAATCAATTGACTCAAATGACTCAAATGAATCAAATGAATCCAATGAATCAAATGAATCAAATGAATCATATGAATCACATGAATCAAATGAATCAAATGAATTTAATGAATCAAATTGATTTAATCCATCCAGTGAATACAATGAATCAAATTAATGAAATGGATCAAATGAATAAAAAGAATGAAGGAACAAAATGAATAAAGTAAAAAATAAATGAAATGCTTAAATAAAACAAACGAATCAAATAAACAAAATGAACTGAAGTGATAAAATGAATAAAAAGAAGAAAATGAGCAGAATAAAATACATTGATTAAAATGAAAAATTAAACAGTGGTAAAAGGTTATAAATTAACATAAAGACAAAAAAATTGAATTAAATAAATTATTTGGATGAAATGATTAAAACTGAAAAAGTAGTCAGATTATTAAAATGAAGAAACTGAACAAAATTAATAAACTGGAAAAAATTAATAAAATGCATACAATGAAAACAATGAATAAAATAAGTTAAATGAATGATATGAGTAAAATGCACAAAAAGAATAAACTGATCAGGGTGATTCCAAAGAATGAAACGAATAAAATAAGTAAAATGAACGCAGATGAACAAAACGAATAAAAAGATGCTGAATGAAACAATTAATTGAAATGAAATGGTCATATATTTGAAGCTAAAAACATTTTTGAATAAAGAAAATGAATAAACCGGATTGTACGAATTTGAGAACCATTGCATCTGAAAGTTTTGAAAGGTTTTTGAAAATCTTATCTTCTGAGAAAAGGCCAATAAATATGCAATGGACTTTCTAGGGCTTCCATCTTTTTTTTGGTATTATTCTTTTTGTTTTCATGCTTGTTTACTTGACGGCGTCGTTTTAAGATTATCTGGTGTTTCTACTTTATTGTTGTACCTTAATTAGTTATCAGGATCCTGGAACGTTCAATTTACTTTGGGATTCGAAGTTTACTTTTAGGTCACATATTCCCGAAAAAAAGATTTATGTACAGAATAGAATTTACTGGTCCAGTATTACGCGCAATTGAAAATAGTAAAGTGAGACCATGTCACATGTGCTTTCACGCCCCTTGAACAGAGAACGACAGGGAGAATGCGATTCGTGAATGAGACAGGTAGATATTTCAAAGTTTTTTAGACACATTGTAGTTGCATCCCCCATCGAGAGTGCGTACTTTGGGAAACATCTTTTCCTGGATCTAATTTGTGGATATATTTGGTCTTTAATCCGTTATTTTTCATGAAAGTTCGTACCAATACAACGAATGTGCAGCTGATACAACTCATGGTTCATTCGCCTGCGCAACGTTCCGTCTTCCATCTGCACGCCACCATAGATGGTACGCAACACCTTTCGTTCGAAAACTCCAAGGGTGCGTTGGTCCTCCACGAGCATAGTCCAGGTCTCGTGGCCGTAGAGGACCACCGACCTAATCAGCGTCTTGAAGATCGTGCGGCGGCGAATTTCGTTCGACCGGAGCGTCCTCTGGAGTCCAAAGTAGGCCCGATTTCCCGCTAAGATCCGTCTCTGAATTTCTCTGCTGTTATCATTGTCGTTGGTTACCAGTGAGCTCAAATACATGAATTCGTCGACCATCTCGATTTCGTCACCGTCAATCCGAACTCGGGTGGGAGGTTCACATTGTCGTCTCTAGAACCTCTTCCTCTCATGCATTTTGTCTTCGAAACGTTGATGACAAGTTCAATCCTGCTGGCTTCAGCTTTCAGTCTTTGATCATATATTTCATTCAAAATTCAATAGAGATACGAATAGTTTAAATATCGCACGTGGAATGTCTCTTTTGAAAATTTCCATCGTAAAACTTTCATATTACCCAGTTAAGCCAAATATTTTTCTGATATAGCCATGAATTTCCTTAATTATAGTGTAGATACAGGCTTTGAATACAATTGAATTAAAGTTGAGTTGATGTAGCAGCAGACAAGAAATAGTTTTGTTTTCTCAAACCTTCGCAATGACAATTAATAAATATTTCAGATTGGCAGAAGATCTTATCACACAACTTAGAAATGGATACAGAAATAGCTAGATAGATGCGATAGAAGAGAGAGACAGAGAGAGAGAGAAAAAGAGAGAAAGAGAGAGAGGGGGGGGGCGTGTGAGGAATGGCAAATGATGGTTAATGCAGTGACATTATTTTTATATGTATATTATTATGATATATTGATTTCTTACATTCTTGTCATAAATAATGTAAGTAGTAATTTTTGCGCCACAACCAGTATAACCTAAATCTTGCAAAAGAGCTAAATTTTCGCTAGATTTTTGGGCTTCAACCATACAGTTGCTTTCGGTGACGCCACGAGTATAATTATATTAGAAATCTTTTATCTCACTACTAGGTGAATTACTTGTTGATATGTGTATTGATATACCATCCAACATTTACCTCATGATTGAACGCAATGCCTAATCCAAGGAATAAATACTAAAAATCGCTGTTTCTTTATCAACACATTATTTTGTCTTTGAAGTGATCTTATATATTGATTTTTGAGAAATAGTTCATTTATTATAAAGGTAATTCACAAAATGTTCTCAACATCGAATTCCTTGAATCACGTACATGTGTTTTCATACCCCGATATTCAAAATCGGTTTAGTTTTGCCTCTAAAACACCAGTAAAGCAATACTATGTATGAAACAATCTCATTTTTAGCTAGTGGAAATTGGTAAGCGAGGACTAAAAATACAAAATGTTTAATATCTCCGCCGCTCGTGCACGGATTTAGACAATCTATAGCTTGTTAGAAAGGTATTTTTACAAGTTTTCTATTTATGTGCGGTTTGTGGGACAATATTTTATTTTTTGAAAGTTATTTGCAAAAAACCTGCTGTGTTTTGACAAAATCGCCCATATCTCAGAAAGTAAACAACATATCGAAAATCAAAAATAATAGTGTCAAATGGCAACGTTAGGCCTTTCATTTGAAACTAGTTTCATTAAGATCGGTTCAGCCATTGCTGAGATAATTACATGACATTTTGTACATACATACATATACACATACACACATATGGTATATGAAACTCGGCCCTCCGGGCCTCGGAAAAAGTTTTCAAAGTTTGAGCGAATCCTATACATTTCTTTTGTAAGAAATGTAAAACGGTGGTCCGTTTATGCTGGCATGTGTTGCAGGATAGATTACTCCAGCCATACTAGATTTTTCTCACTAACTAGAAGAATAAATGTATATCATATAACCTTGATTCAAATTTCAAACACGTTCCTCGGCGTCCTAATAAGTCTACACGAAAAACCATCGGTGAACGACGATTTTTGAAGGTAAGCTATTGCCAACCTTAAACATAACGATATTATAGTGAACACACACAAGCACCTACATGTTTATTAGCCGAAAATTTTGGCAATCCCCTATTATGTATGACTTCCGAGTCGATGGCATTCGCTTGAGGTAGACAATTGCAGAAATTGAGTAATTCTTAAAATTACTGCTCGATTCGGCCCCCTTCGTTGCTTGAGCCAGCAATTCTGTGCTCGGCATTTTCGACTTTCAAACGTTGATCGGTTATTTATTTTTCAATCACCGAAAAGGTAAAAATTACCTACGCAAATTTCGCAAAATATAGGAACAGGGTATCGTAATTTTTTGTTCGTATAAGTACCTAAGTCAGCCGAATTTATCCACCAATCTGACAATGGAAAAGCACATTTTTTTTTGTGGAAAATAATCTCACACCGATTTCACCAGAACCTATGTGAATTCGATTTCTTTCATGCATACACCTTCGGGTAGTTCAAATGTATATATAAAATACAATACAATACACTTTAGTTGAACGTGAAAAAATGATTCGATCACTTCCTACCCTTTGTTCATGATACAATTACGTCATTCATGACGCATGTTAAAAAAAAGATGGGTGGATAATGTCTGCGACATAACCTAAACGGCATGACTACACTTCGGAATGTTAATTCAAATACAATGATATATACCGGAATCACGTTTGAATGGAAAATTTTCAAATGATTCTTTATGATAATTATGGTTAATAAATTAAAATTCCTTCGCTAACTATTTTGCTTCTTTTCAAATCTGCAACATTCTTTGAAAATATTGTGGGAATGTTATTGATGAAAAACTGAAAGTACGTATGACAACACTGGTCTAGTATAAACACTTATAGTAATAGACTCGCGGGTGTAAAACCCGCAAAACTGGCAACTAGAAAAACAAGCATGTTAAACTGGCATCACCCAAAAATGTGCAAGCTCGAACGTGCTCGATTGCATTCGATCATCTGTTTTTGTCAAAATAATTTTTCAAGAGGTTCAACATTTGAATCAAAAGAGAAGTTATACGTTTGATACTGAGTAACAGGAAATAAAGAAAAGCAAAAAAAATCCAATTTCTTTAAAACCACAAATTCGACGAAAAAGAGCATAAGTAAAATCAACGTAAAAATCGTTGGTAAAATGCTTTTTATGCAGTCAAATAGAACACAATAAATATCTTTCTAAATAACATTGTAAAATACAAATGCGGACATGAAAAGTGAAGCCTACTGTGAATTACAAAATACATTTACTAAATTAAATCGCAATACTTCTAGCCAAACATGTCAAATGGTCTTACGTGCAAATGACAGTTTCTCTTTGTTTACTTTCTCTTTCGCTAATAACTCGGCAGTTTATACGTTTGTTACTAAACTCCTAGCAGAATAAGCTACTCGAAATCAGAGTTTTCCGATATCCTGAAACAATATGGAAAAGTTTTAAGATGACGCCGTAATAATCGAAAGAGAAAGTAAACAAAGAGAGGCTCTCATTTGCACTTAGGACCATTTGACATGTTTGTCGAGACTTGTTCTGCTTGTTTGCATTGCATGACGTCATGCTCGTTTGGCTCCGGATCTTGACAATTTGTTTTGCTTGATAAAAGTACCTTCGCTGGTCTATTACTATGAGTGTCTATAGTATCTAGCATTAGTAGCTGAAAGGAATGAAATGGCACATGACAACAAAACGAACGAGAGAGTAATAGTAGTACGTATTCCCGCGAATCGGTTTTTCTCGCTATTCATTTCACTGTTGTATTAGCAGCCAGCATCAGCAGCAGCAGTAGCGAAGAATAATTATTATTCGCGCCGCGGCCTGTAGTGAAAACAATTTAATGCTTTATACGAAAAAATAGTCACCCTGAAAAGGGCGATTTTTTCGTTGTTTCGGAAAGAAAATTTGCTTTTTAAGTTACGCAGGCCTTCTTTTGATCTATTTGTTATCACGAGCAGCATCTTGCCATCGTATTGGAGCCTACTAGCTCCAATACGATGGCAAAATATTCACTACTGCCATGTAGACGGGTGCTTCGGCACCGAAACGCTCTGCTTAGTGACCCTTCTCAGCAAACGATGTACAGGAAACAGGAGACCGGCACGAACCAAGCGGGATTCTTGCTTTTCCTTCACCTCTTCTCCTGTACCGCGACTAAACGAGCGTATGTTGCCCGTGCGAGTGTAACACACGAATGATACCGCACTTGTACTTGGTTCAGTTTGCGTTCGAAACCAAATTGGCTGGCCATCGAATGAAATCAGTTCACTTTCATCGAGAAAGAATGAGGAGCTTCGAACAAAAACTGTTCAAGATTTGCGGCGCGTTGCTTGTAATTAGGGGGAATCAATAAGGAATGAGCTTCAGCTAGATGAATAAAAATGTATGTATGCTAATTTCGACACGTAGGAAATAAAATAAAGGAAATGATGCTCAAATTTAATTCTAGGTTGACTGTTTGATAGCGCTGATAAGGACTAATACGTTTTCAAAAGAGAAGGTTCTTTGAATAGGAGATTTTTGTTCCAAATGGGCCTCGTTACTAGCACAAAGTTATTTTTTTTTATTCATTTCGTTTATTTGATAGGCACAAATGCGTTAGCTTGGCGGTGCCAAATTCTTTTGTTTTTACATTTTGGATATTTTAAAACTAAGAGGTTACAATGTTGAAATATTTTTTTTTAAAAGAAAAAATTTACAGCTATCTTAAGACTAGAAATAAGATTCTATATATAAGAGAGGGGGCAAAAGATTTTTTTTATGAAAAAATGTTAAAACAAGGAATTCAATAGTAATAATTTTTAGGAAATATTTACAGTTATCTTAAAACTAACAATATAGTTTGGTACACAAAAGGGGGAACAAATATTTATGAGAAAATTCGCAGGTGTTTTAAAACTAGGGATACAATTCTATTTACAAGATGGGGGACAATAGTTTTAACAAAGAGGTAAAATTACAACTATCTTAAAACTAGGAATACAGAATACAAATTTGAACTTTTTTAGCGGAGACTTATGCTTGGTCAAGATATTCAGAGGGGGGCTAGCACAAACTTATTGTTACAGACAGTTCACGGAGCCGACTGAATCTTAATAATCACATTCTCTCCCGTGTTGAAATGTAGTCCATCTATCAAGGTTAACTTATAGAAACTGACCAAAATCTCCATTCTTCCTGAATATTTGCTGCATCGGTACATGAAATTAGCGGGAACCAATCAGGAACGAGCTTCAGTCGGATGTTTTAAAACCGTTTTTTTTCATATGTATGTATCTTTCCCCCCACAGGAAATAAAAACAATAGTTGGCGATTTTAAAATTTAACTTTGAGTGGTTTGATTGCGCTAATAAGGGCTAATTTGTTTGCCAAAGGAAATATTCTCCGGGCGGGAGATTTTTGATCCAATTAGTCCTGGTTACTAGCACGGAGCTGCACAAATCAATCCACGAAGATGAATTCTAATAATCGCCTACTCTCCTGGTGGTCAGTCATACAGTCTTTGGGCATTTGACAAGACTTGCTGAAACCGACTGAAATCACAATCTCAATTGATTTCGAATGAAATCAGTTCACTTCCATCGAGCTTCGAACAAAGAGATTTGCGGCTCGGTACTTCAGTCACATGATTTAAATTGGTTTTTTCGTGTGTGTAGCCAAAGCGAATAGCCTCTGCAAGTAGCACGTAACGACCCAAACTGATACATCCACCACACACCAAAAAAATCTGAATTTTATCGTTGACGTAATTGCAAACATGACACAATTCAACGTAATTTACGAAATGAAGGAACATTACCATGTTCCGTTTAATTTTACATGAAACATAAACTTTACATGCGCAATGACATAAAATTACACTTTCTACCATTCAGAACAAACGCTGTATGAGGAGTAAAATTACATGATTTACGAAATTCAACGTCATGTAAAATTAAAATCAAACGTAAAACTAAGTCATTTTTGATGCTCGTATATGTCAGGATCAGGAGACGTAAATTTACACTATTTTTTCTAGGTGTGCAGCTATATACAGCTCTCAAATATTTCCTTCTCGATATCGCACAAACCTCTGTTCGCACCAAGCAGCCAAATACGAATGATAACAGAAACAAATCTGTAGCGGACCTATATTTAAAACTTTGCATCATTTAAGTGTTCGGTTGGTGCACCATATTGATGGCTCTGACTGAGATGAGCTGAACATTTTCACCATTTCCGAGTAATTTTCGAAAGATTTTTTTGAACACTGTTTTTTCGTTATTTTTGCATGTTATACACACTACATTTTAATACAATATTTCTGAACATATTTTCGACAAAATGGCCTAAAAATCAAATCATTCTGCTAAATATAGTGGAACGAAATCTGATGCGGCTGCCGCAGCCAATATTTTGAAACGGAACCCTCTATATTAATAGCTTAAATTTATTCTACAATAAAACATCTTCATTACGTTATTCATTTTCTAACCCGTCAGGGTAACAATTTAGCACTGGGTGGAAATATACCTATTTGTGGGTATACACTCCGTAGAGTGTATTTGTTGACATGTAAAATTATGCTAACCGCTGTTCGGTACCGTTCACTTTTTCACGTAAATTTTGCTCATTTTCGCGTATGTGAACGGTTTTGTTCGTGCAGCTAGGTTAGATAATTTTTGTTTTATGTTTGTGAATAAGTAACATAGGGATTAGTTAGGCCACAGCTCTCTTTTTGCTGAAAAATGTGTGCTGAAATGCTACGGATCAGCGATGACAGCTATGGGGCGAGGCGGTTGGTGTTTGTTTCGATCGAGTGCGAAAAGCGTGATAGGAAATGACGGACCACGACCGAGAACAGACGTCCAGAATGTGTATTTTGTTTTCGGAACAGTTCCCGCCACCGTAACTGTTTGGATCTGTGCGCGCGAGTCACAGTGAAAATCCTGTCGAAAGGTGCCGGCCCGTGGTCCGGGTGCGCTTTGTTTTGTGGTGCCGGATCGCCGCCAAGGGAAGCTAAGTGCAAAAGAGTTTTGGATCCGACGCACCAGCCTGCAGCCCCTCTCGCTGTAGAGGATAAATCGAACGAGCTTTGCTTTCCTCTACAGCTAACAGTCAAGGAGAGGGAAGCAGGTAGGACGACGGCGCCACCTGGGAAAAACACTACGGTGTCTTCCGGGATTCCTTCACGGAAAACCGATTCATTACAATTTCAACTAAAAAATTAGTTGAGTTTTTGGTTTCGTCTAGTTAATATTTGGGCGAACTAAATTTTTGTTGAAAACAATAATCCAATGTTGTTGGTTTGATGCTGTCAGTTTCAGTCTGGACACGAACGTTTCAGCCTAGCACAAAACTTAAAAAGCTAAAGCACAAAACTTAAAAAACTACCTAAGCTAAAGCTTGTTTTAGTCCAGACACAATTGCATATGCCGTTACACTACCTTTTCAGCCAAGACACAAACGACTAGAATTCAACTAATCTCATTGTTGAATTAAACTGCTTCATCGTAAAATACAACTTAGGATATTTCAAACGTTTTGTTTCACCGACCGACGGATGAAAGGTAAATTGTTGAAATATTCCGTATGTCAGTAATTCACACTTCAATATAATGCAGAATTATGTTTCTCATAATGTTATCTTTTTGTAAACAGAACTCTTAAATGAGACGAAATAGCCAAAGGTATTTAAGGATTGTTGGTAGTTGATTGATGATTTCAATTTTAGATGAAAGGTATAATTTTTTCTATTTAGTCAGCCAGCACTACAAAAAAACTTCATACTTATTCCACATCTAGTTTGGAATCTCAAAAGATGAAAAATAATGATCATATTGCATATTACATTTGTCAATTGAAATTTTACTACATAATCGACTAAATCCGAAATAGAATGGTTTTGACAATTTTCGGCAATACTTTCAACTTTCAGTACACATGTATTGAAAAAAATGTCAATCAAAATCATCCCTTTATTGAAATGTTTTTAAAGAAAAACTAGGTAAAACCAAAATGAGGTCAGTAGAATTTCCGTTTTTTTGTGCACTGGTTCTGGTAGTTGCGTCCAGGCTAAAACAAGCGTTCCAAGCTGAGACAACTACCTACGTGCTTAACCGTTATGCCCAGCGTGTCTGAACATAGTTGTTGTCGCTACCTTGATGTATTTCAGTAAGGTGTGGATCTGAGCTACTTTGCTGTCATTTCGTATGATGTGCGCCTTGAATCAAAATCAATAATAATTTTCAATAACTATTATGTGAGAATCTCGCAAAATTAAGAGAAAATTTAGTTACGTTTTTCATTTTTCTGTTGAAATCAACTAATTACGAAAACAAGAATTTGTTTTGTTATTTTCTTCATCGAATGGTTTTCAGTGTTGTGGTGAGCAAAGGAATCCGATGATTCGTTACCAACGTCGCTAGGAAGGTTCCAACAAAAGAGCCAAGCTCACTTCCCTAGCCAATTGTTAAGGACCGCTGCCGGAGCAGCCAACGTAAGCCGGGAGAACTCGGCCGTTGTTGTCCCGGCCGGTCGGAAGAAACCGCCCGCAGCAGTAAGTCATCAGCAGCAGCAGCAGTGGAATGGAGGAGTAGGGGAAATAAAAGTCGGTAAATTTGTTAATTTATTTTGTTTGTTTACTTTTTTTGTTTATGTATGAAAGACCGAAATTCTAATAGAGGTACCTAAGGCGCCCTGACAAGAAGGGTCCGCTGGGCAAACCTGAACCCGAGTAATGGGCAAACGCCTACTTACAATTTGTTTATTTTCACGAAATGATTTTGTTTTTCAGTTTTTCATATCAGACTTCTAACATACTGAAACTACTCAATCATACGACGGTTGGCTTATGAAACCAGTGCCTTCGCTGACAACATCGGAACTACCACGTTAAAAAGCACCAATACATATGAATTAAAAAGGTTGTCAATTTTTAATGTCAATGAAATCTATAACAGGTATACATTACATTAACTCTGCTATGGCATTCCATTAGAGTGGTTCAAACTTAGCGCACAAATTTCAAATCAAAAAGCATATTGGTAAATAACAATGCACTGATCCGAACCATCGATTTAACAGTCGTGCCTAAAAATGAGAAATTTTTGTGATACTTAAGATAAAACATCCCCACCTCAAACCATCAATACGGTTGATAAAATGACTCCTTTGCGGACCATAAAACCGATATGCTCGCGGGTTCTTCGCACTGCCGTGCTGAATATATGATGTGTAAACTAATTTATGCTCTGTTTGTGCGAACAACCTCCTTTTTCCCGATTCTGTGATGTGACACGAAAAAACGCCATTATTTTCGGATGGAACTCGACAAACGATTTCTTGGCACATATCCGACGAGCGTGACATTTTACTAAATGTGTGCTGATATATTCCATAAGATTCTTTATGTGCAATGCAAAGTAGATGCCACAATGAATGGTTAGAGGGGTATTATTTACTATAGTTTTTGGTGGCGAACACTGGAAATTCACGGAGGCTAAATTTCAAAATTGTGCTTGCAATAGATAGGTACTATTCAATATCGGGAGCTCTTGGAAGTCGGTTGTCGGTCGTTATAACAAATTTATCAATTGTCCATGTTATGATGTGTGGTTAAATATCGGAATAAGTTAATATTTCTAGAAATGTATTCATACGAATGCAGTGGTAATATTTTGGTACAATAAATTGCTTCCTGGAGTGCTGATATTTTTTTTTTTTGTTTACTACACACATCAGCCACAGACCAGTTAAATTCCATCAATTATGGAAATACTCGTTTGTGGGATCTAGTGGTTGATACCCAGCAGCGGTAATTGTTGATCCGATTGATTTATTGACCATTCAAATCATGAACGCTCAGTGGAGATAATTGGATTCGGTGACATGTTTGCTACATCAAGCTGCTTTAAAAGCTGTTATCTGGCGATGTTTTAATTGGTTTGCATCTGTACTACTTTGTTGCTCCTTTTAGCATATCATACTCGCTGAAATTATTTTCATCTAAACGTTAAATGACTGATATCATGTTTAGATGGTTTTTATTATTCTTTGCGTTCGAGAAATTCTTTAAGCCGGCCGGATTCTCTACCTAACTAGATATAATAAATAAATAAATGGTTATTTAACGATATGATAATACAAAATGCCTTTATTGTTTTGCCAAAATTCTGTGCCAAATCTTCCTTTCGTAATTGAAACATAGAATCGAATGTGATTTATTGATTTTAGTCTCAAAGCTACTTTCACTTATCTTTCACTCACACTTGTAAACAAAATTTGTACTCGTGAAATGGTTCTAAAACTAGAAAATACATTTCCACTTTCATAAAATATGCTATTTTCTGCATCATCATTAGAATTATACGTATACAATTTCACAGCTCTTCCAATATTATTCAGGGTTCATAGTTCGTAGTATTTTAATCACTTTTTTGTGCTGATCACAGAAAACGTTTCCACGTTCATGATACACTGAAATCTCCTTACACGAACTCTTTTTACTTTTTTTATGATTTAATTTGTTTATGAAGTAAATTCCACATACAAATTCTTTTTTAACTATCTTGATTCGTAAAACATGTTTGAGTACGTGCGATACTGTACAGTTTAACATATTCTTAGATAACTATTACTATTAAAGGTTGGAATGGGGGGCAAATAGATGACGGAAATCGGTATCTGAAGCCATTTCAAAATCCAAGATGGCTACTTCCGCTTCAGCAAAATTCTCTTTAATCTCATCATTATGGGCATTTTCGGCACAGGATTGAAAATTGATGATATCAAAATCCAACACAACGCCTTCCGATTCAGCAAAAGCAAGCGAGTTGTCAAGAATTTGCTCAACCAGATTTTGGATTTTCCAATGGCATCAAATATCGATTTTCAACATTTACTCACCAAACCCGTATTGTTGTGTTTATCGAAAAGATTGCACAACCGACTGTCGCTATCACGAATTTTAAAATGGCGTCAACTATCGATTTTCATCATCACTCGCCCGTTGCGGGAATATCTGGGTTGATTTCATACGCTTGTAGATCTTGAGAGCTGTGCTCAAAGCCATTCTTGGTTAATCTGTGATATCCGTTGACTTTACACTTGGGGGGGTTTACTATACCGTTACGCCCGGAACCAAAATTCCAGTCAGCTTCGACGTCGCACAGTGGCTGGAGACTGGCCAAAACCTCAAAAATTTATTTTTGAAATATTGATATTTTATATTTTTCTTAAATTTCTCATGTATTGAATGATGTATATTGAAAATTTTATGATAATTGGATAAGAACACGATTTTTAACATGAGTTTAAACGTAGCAAAGTCCGGACTTTTTAATGATTTTCATTTCCGAAAACACCATTGCTCTGTTCACTTTAAATGCATGTTGCTCTTCTGATTTTAGTCCGATTTTAGCATAATTAGTTTCATTGTGTAGAGGAACGAAAGAACTTGGTTAATGAATAAAATACATTTGGTAAATTTGCTTGGAACTATGACTTTTTAGTTTAAATATGTTTAAGGTGGTCAGATCAAAAATACTTTTTTCGGTAATGTGTTCTGTACAAATTTCGGAATCATTTCGGAACGGTCCAATAGTATACATTCTATGGGAAATAACCTCTACTTTTCGAATATTACGATCTCGTTCTGCGCCTAGGTGCGCAAAAAGTTTTAGGGAGATTTTGAAGCTTTGTTGCTGATATGGAGGCGCATGGTGTTTTGTTGAAAATAGTTAAACAATCTACAGTAAACCAACACGTTGTACAATGGATTTAAAGTAGTTTTCTTCATTTTTTATGATATTGCTGACATTGGTGAACAGTAACGGAAAATCTATCATGAAAACGGGATCATAGTTATAAGAAAGGTTCAATGACACTGTAAGGAAAACGCATTTAATATTTTACACCTTTGGCATCAAAGATGAGCTCAGCACCTCAAAATTAGCTTAAATTGTGATTGTCAGCCAAATTAGGTAACATTTGAGGTTTTGTCCGACTTTTGTTTGAAGACCCGCCACTGTGCGTCGTGGTGGTGATGATTGGAATTTAAACTAGGCTTATATTGTCAACATTGGTGCATCTGCCTAATAGTGATACTGCACTTACTCTGCGCATTGTAATGCCATTCAGAAATTGTTAGACATAAGTAATATTACTGACACTGCCATTGTGTTGGACGATTACAACTTGCCCCATTTTCGTTGGACATTGGATGATGACCTTAACAGTCATATCCCAATAAAACCTTTGTCAGAACAAGAAATCGTAATGTGTGCATCCAATATGGCTGGCATGCACCAAATCGACGATCTTCCCAAAAATTCTTTGCTTTTCTGAATGAAAGTCCCGGGTGTTCGGCCATCTATGGAAGCTGTCATTCAATGCCAACTTCTTTCTTCGAACAGACTAGATAGTGTAGTGTTGTTAGTGATTGTTTTAACCGGCTAAGAATTATACTACGGACCACCTGTTCCGGTGGTAAAAACCTACCGAATCAGGAATCAGAATGTATTGGATTAAATGGCACGTTTCTCTATGCTATGGTTAAAATTATTGGTAGGGTATGAATTTTTTTCGAAGGCGAACGGAGTCTTGGAAGAACCGGGCGAACTCCCTACGAAAAGTGAGCGTTCTGCTCTGTAATGCAGCATTACGGTGCAGAACGTTCGCTCTTCACGCCGAAATTTTTTGCCGATGATCAGCCATATTTTGCCAGATTTATGTTGGCTGGAAGTTCGTTGAGACTTTCGGTTGATGGTATTTCTTTAAAGTTTTGCTGAGTTTCGATTATCGAATTTCCATTTGTACAGACGAGCCTGCCTAAGAATTAAGAAACTCCCATGTCGTAGGAGACGACTGAAAACAGGAGTCAATGTGTGGTTCCGTACCGAGGACTCGATGGCTATGCCAGCGACGCACGGAGCATTTAGGGTTTTGTCCTTACTGTGTTATGCTAATCTCTCGGGCCATTAATTTCTTCGAAAATTGTTGGAACCAAATGATCGTGTCCAATTTAAACCTAGTTTACAACCAACTATGAATCTATCACAACTTATGCAGGAAGGCGAAGCTTTCATGGTATTGATTCAAGAACCGTACATCCATAAAAGAACTTCTCGCGTGTTTTTGAGAAGGGCCAATAAGCATACTGTCAAAATTCACTTTGAGAGTAAATTCTCGACAAACCATTAATTGCCAATTAAAAATCACTGCAACAGATGAAAGAGAAAACATTTCTCTTTCATAAAAGGTTAACATCCATTCTCTGCAAGTTGCGGGTTTTCCCGAATTTTCTCTCAAAGTGAATTTCGACAGCATGCTTATTGGCCCTTCTCAAAAAACACGCGCGACTTCTATATTGGAAAGTAACTTTACACTGCCTTCCTTACTTTCAACAAAACATGCATGACTAACCCACGTGATATGATATCGGGCTTTTGGGAATGTTACTGCCTCGTGTTTGATCAAGAGTGTCACAAAAAGTCCACATGAAGCGTTAGTAATTCACAAATTAACAAAAGAACGCAGATTAACTCAAGAACATTTGGAAATCATACTCCTTCGCAGCCTTTCTATTTTTGTAGAAGCTAATCTGAAGTGAGGAGGCGTTGTCTCGCATGATAAAACGTCCCGGATAATGTCCCCCATTTCCCAAAATGCTTGTACAAAATACTCATACAAGTTTTGATGCCTGCTGCTTAATCTCCAAACTACGTAGGGAATGTGCAAATTGTGCCAATTTATTCGGATTGTCGCGGTGCCCATACAGATTTCATTTCAGAACCATCCATAAAGGGCGAACACGAAATTATTGCGACACATTAAACAGGGCATAACTTTTTTACCATTGGGTAAAAATCAACCAAATTTTGCACACTTTCTCATTGATGTGTATTGTTTACATGCTGTCAAACTCGAAGTCGTGTTTTTCGATTCAACGAAAATGGAGGTGAACCAACGCGAGTCGAAACCGTCCGTCCGTCTCCAGAGTGTTGAAGCAGTTCCAGGAAAGGTTGACGTTGGACCACGGCAAAGCAACTGGAAGAAAACCGGGACCGGAGAACAAAAAGACGGAGGGAAAGGTGAAGCGGATGATTAAAGCAAATCCCAACGTATCAAGCTGTGATTTGGCTACAAGATCGGCATGTCGCAAAGCTACGTCCAGAATGCAAAGAAGAGAGCTGGACTACATACATACAAGGTACAGAACTTCCCAAACCGCGATGAGCGGCAACAATCGACGGCTAAAAATCGGGCACGGAATCTCTACGAGAAGATACTGACAAAATATGGCTGCTGTGTGATGGACGACGAAACATATATAAAAGCCGATTTTAAGCAAATTCCGGGGTTGGAGTTTTTCACCGGCAAGAGCAAGTTCTATGTGGACGCCAATTTAAGAAGAAGAAAATGTCGAAGTTCGCCTCCAAATATCTCTTTTGGCAGGCCATCTGCTCTTGCGGACTGAGGAGTGAGCCTTTCGTGACAAAGGGCACAGTAAATGGCGAGATCTACAAATCTAAGTGCCTCGAGAAGCGCCTTTTGCCGTTCTTGCAGCAGCACGACGAAGCTTCGCTATTTTGGCCAGATTTGGCATCATGCCACTATTCTAAAAGTGTGGTATGATGCCAATTCCGTCCATTTTGTTCCAAAGGACATGAATCCGCCAAACTGTCCGAAGCTGCGCCCGGTGGAGCAGTCCTGGGCAATGATGAAGCGGGAACTTCGGAAGAGCAAGAAGACAGTCAAAGACGAGAAGGACATGTTAAGAAAATGGAAAAAAACTGAGAAACTGGTACCGGATGACACTGTAAAGACTTTGATGGAGGGCATCAAGCGAAAATACGTTCAATTTTACACTCAAGGCTCCATCGATTAACTTTTCTTTTCATTTTTGAAGTAAATATATGTATAAAACTACTCTAAAATTTTGGTTTGATTTTATACATTATAAGAAAATTGGCATGACATTTTCGGTGTCGCAATTATTTCGTGTTCGCCCTTTATTCATATATTTGAACTAAAAATACAGATTCAACAACCAGAAAAGCAAAATATCACTTCAGGGTGGATTGATTGGACCATTATTTCTTCCAGAACGCCTCAATAGACTTTGAATTAAGTTTTAAGTGTTTTGATAAACAAAAAACCTTCAAAATAATTTTAATCAGGTTTGTTGGCTCCACCGCACGCACAAAAAGGCGAACAGGCAGACGAACCTTGTCAAAGAAACTGAATGCAATCGATTGCAGTCCAGTATCATCACTGGTTGAAGCATGCGGTCTTCCAAACAGCCAACGCCGTGTTTCAGTAGATCCGCGCAATTCAAGCTCGAATCGGACACGACCCCATCGATTTCGACATGATTCGCTGGTACATAAACTCTATACTGTCGTAAAAGGCTCGTAGTCAGTAATGTTCTATGCCTGGTACAAACTGTTTACCACTAGCAGCTAAGCAGCTTATCAGGGCGGATTATTGATATTTCTATCACGGTCGATTATTATTATTCCGCCAGAACTCGAGAAATCTCCAATAGATTTAAGGGGTTATATATGTTGCGGTCGGCCAAAAAATCAAAAAAAAATTTATCCTTCTATCGTAAAGTTCAGGTTCTTAAGAATGTTATCTAAAATTTTTATAGAGAGTAGACGCAAATTTTTAGCGTTTTCATTTTGCTACCTTACGGAAGCGTGGCTTATACTTTAAATGCGATTATTTCAAAATCATATTTTCCTAAAAACGTCTTCGCGGTGACTACGATTACCGAAAGTTTTCCGTGTCCTTGAACGATTCCATTTTTTCGTCAAAATTTTTATATTAGTGTTATGAATTTTTTGATAATATTTTTCAGGTGAAAATAGTGTTTTTTTTTTTGGAAAAATCATCCCGTTTCCAAAAAGAAAAAAAAATTTAATCAATCGTTCGAGGACACCACAAGTACATCTACTAATGATTTTTTTAGTTTGATGGTTTCAGTTAAGCTGTTTGACTGAAATCGTAGTCACGGCAACCCTCTTTGAAAAAAAACGTGTTTTGCGGAAATTGATATAACTTCGACAATTATTGATATTTTTATGTTCTCAAGTGAATATTGCAAATTGAACATTGTACTACGCTAGACATATAACAAATATTTCATAAAAATATGGCTACATACCTTTACGAAAATTCAAACTTTTCCCTTTTTTCCCACATCTCAACATATATACACCCTTAAAAAAAATTGTCGTTTGTGGCTGTGGCATCCGGTTGGTTGAAGTATCTCAGAATTAATGCACTGGAATACTGCTTCCATGTCGTAAGAGGCGAATGTAAACATGAGTCCTTAAATTAAGTTTTGCTTTTTTGTGTTTCGAATTCATCTCGTCAGTAACTAGCACCATCTGGGTGTCTAGTTAGACGATGTATCTAAAACTAGTACCCAAATTAGCACTAGTTAGACACAAAAAATTCCAAACAGTTCACACGACATACGGGACATGTGGCTTTAGGCGTTCACATATGTCGTGTGAACTGTTTGGAATTTTTTGTGTCTAACTAGTGCTAATTTGGGTACTAGTTTTAGATACATCGTCTAACTAGACACCCAGATGGTGCTAGTTACTGACGAGATGAATTCGAAACACAAAAAAGCAAAACTTAATTTAAGTTAGGTCTTGTGCCCTTAACGCACAAAGTGGTTTAGTTCAATTTTTCCCTTTTGGGAATTTATTGCATGAGTCCTTAAGTCAAGGTGTTTCTACTTGCAGAGGACTTATCAGGCTTGCAGAACTAAAATATGTCAGTCGCGCACAGAATGTCGAGGGTTTTACCCTTATTGTGTTAAGCGAATCTCTGACACAGTGGACATATGGTTTTTTGCAAATCGTGGGATTCTAATAATGGTCATGTCCCTAATGCCCATTTCAGGGGTCGCTATAGGCAATTATAAGCCAACGTATTTGATATAGTCTAGTTGCTGTGCAATAAGTACTGAGGATAAAATATGTAGTACAGTAAGATTCTGTTTTTGGCACATTCCGTTTTTGGCATGCTCCATTTTTGGCAACAAAAAAGTTCCGTTTTTGGCAACATTATTTTTGTTCATAGTAAATCTTTTGAATAAATGCTCAATAATCATTTTGTTGTAATAATGGATATCGCTTTTGACTTTATTTTCAGACATAGGAGTCATATTTACTATATTTTATGGGGGCGTGCATAGCGAATAAAGTTAAAATTGTTGATTTTTGCTATTATTTCATTCCATTAATTCATGTTCTTGCAACATTTATGATGTCACAAATTGAAAATAAAAGCATTTAAGGTAAGGTTCCATTTTTGGCATGGTTCCAGTTTTGGCAACTGAAAAAAAATATTGTTGCCAAAAACGGAATCCTACTGTACTGTGATCGAGTATGGTTATAGTAGCACAAATCAGAATCTGAAATCTTCAGCATAAACGTACAGCAACTATGAATCTATCCCGCCTTGTGCAGGAGGGTAAAGCTTCCATAGTTTTGGTTCAAGAACCGTATTTCCATAAAGGAAACTTCTATGTTGGAAAGCTACTTAACCACATCTTCGTAGCCTTCAACAAAAATGGCATGATATGTCCACGTGAAATACCTCGTGAATGTACTTGCGAATAGTGCTATCGACGGATGTCTTATGTCCGACCTCACAATTCGCGATATTTGTGCTATCATGGTGAATATGACTGTTGACAACATAAACAAGAAATACGTCTGTTGTTGGGCATATTTGTCGCATAATGAAACATCACCTCCGGATGATTTCAAAAGGGTTGTATCATACTGTGGCAGAAATGGGTTTCCCCTCATAATTGGCGGTGATGCAAATGGCCACCACACAATTTAGGGCAGCTCAGATATCAATTTTAGAGGCACCGAATTGATGGCAAACTTAAGTAATATGCATATACTTAATTGTAGGAAATCGTCCAACGTTTGCACAAGCTGGCAGAGAAAAGGTGTTGGATGTAACTCCCTGCTTTGACGGTATTATGCATGAGTTGGTTCGTACTAAACGAGCTCGAATCGTCGTTATCTAATCATGAGTATATCGTCTTTCATCAGTTAAACGTCTCTCTAGATATCGTCACATATCGTCATCCCAAATCTACGAACAGGGATCTCTACGAAGAGGATTTGACGACTTGCTTTCGACGATTGAATCTCTCGTGACGTGGATGAGGTCGTGGATAAAACAAACTCAGTCATAATAGCAACATACAAAGAAGCTTGTCTGCTTCAAGTTATGCATGCTTCTAGAGGAAACCCTTGTTGGAATGCCGAGCTTGCTATACTCAAAAAGCTATATAGAAGAGCTTGGATTCGCAGACGCATGAAAGGGTCGGAGGCATTTGAGTTGGCTCGCAAAGCATACTGAAATGTCCTTCGATCCGAGATGGTTGGAAATGCCTCTGCACAAATGACTCAAGTCTCAATGAGGCTAGTAGATTAAATAAGTTTTTTTCGAAATCGAAAGTCTTTCACGTGCGTCCGATTAGAACTGCTAATGGTGAAAGCTTATCTGACAAGGATTTAGTACTCAACTGTTTGATACACGCTTTCCAGGCTGTACGGAGCCATCACCGACGACTGCTCCTGAGTTCTTTTCAGGTAGTGCTGATTCCTGGTCATTTGCTCGTAGAATCATGACAACCGAATAGATCAAATGGACCAGTGGAAGTTTTGCTCCGTATAAGTCTCCGGGTAAAGATGGAATCATTCCAGTGCTACTTCAAAGAGGATATGAACACTTCAAGATGGCCGCGTCACTTATGAGGCAAAGAGCTTTAGATCGATCAGTCTGACCTCCTTCCTTCTCAAATCGGTGGACCGTTTAATCAACCACTATATTCGGGATGCTAGCTTAGATGAGCACCCGCCGTATGCAATGCAATATGCATATCAACGGGGGAAGTCTACTACTACCCTCGTACACAGTGCTGTCTACAACGTTGAAAAAGCTTTTTCGCAAAAGCAATCCAGCTAAGGAGGTTTTTATATTGAAGGTGTTTTTGACAACGTGTCTTTTGAATCCATTTCGGAAACAGCACGGAGTACCTTCATATATCGCGGGCTGGATACACGCAATGCTTAGTAATCGACATCCGTGCTCATCGTTAAACTGAGTAGAAATAAGGAAACTGAGTGTCTGCGGATGTTCTCAAGGTGGTGTGCTGTCACCATTTCTATGGAACATTGTCGCCCATGGCTTGTGGAGGAAACTTAATGAGCTTGGGTTTCGGACATATGGTTTCGCCGATGATTATCATATAATGATCACCAATATTTGCATTAGCAAACATTTTGATTTGATGCAAGCCTTATGTGTTGTTAAGCAATGGTGTATTCATAAAACATCAATGGTGCTTTTCAAGCAACGAAAAATTACAACCGTCCGTTGCAATTCTTTAACTCTTATTGTCGCAGATCAAGTTAAATATCTTGGGATAAATCTTGATGCAAAATTAAATTGTTCAGCTCACATCATCAGCTTACATAATCTTCGGCCAATGCAGACGAACTTTCGGCAAATTTTGTGGACTCAAACCCAAATACATTCAGTGGATCAACACAATAAGGAAAAGACCAATACTGGCATTCGGGTGCCTTGTGTGGTGACAGAAGGGAGAAATCATGACACTCCAATCAAAGTTAAAGGAATCTTGGTCCCTAAAATAAAATAAAAAGTTGAACTAAGGTATTTAATCATTCGTTCGATGCCTGCAGAATTCCCTAAAAGCAAAGAATTATATTATCATAACCAACGAGGGAGCAGTAGTGAAATGCCCATACACCTAATCTAATGAAAATTTGATGTACCAAATGCATAGGTATCACATTTTTCCTACTAATGGATTTAACTCACCTAAAAGCAATTTGATGTCAACATCGTTCAGTAGTTCAAGGTGTCAATAATTACACCCTGAACTAGCACCACTTCTTTTGCTTTTTTTGACACCTGTCACTCAACCCTAGTAACGGATAACCTGCTGAAACAGCATATTCTGGAGGCCCGTATGGAATAAGCAGTTGTTTCCATATCAAACAATAAAATGTCAGTTTACCTTCATATCATAGGAAGCAAATTAAATTACAGTATGTTATTGTTCCACCCTTCGAGGTGCTAGACGTGCCTGCACTAAATTCATTGGAATTGTAGATTTACAGTAACAACATGGGACAGTATCCAGGTAAGTACGTAGGCGGTGATATAAGAGCGAGATTTTTTCCGCTGTTTGCAACAGACCGTAGTTGTGTTATTGCCCCCCTACCCCCTCCCACAGGACGAAAGATTTCCATTTTACATTCATCATGGTAGAAAATTTAATATAAAGACAAAAAATGTACATATAATTTTACTAACCGCTTTGTCTTCCGTTCCTAGCAGCTTGAGTCGCGCACCGGATTTCCGGCCCCGCTCGCTTTCGATCCTTGAAAACGAGTATCCATGCCTTGGGGAAATTTGTTTATGTCAGTACAGGAGCACTTTGATTACACTTTTCTATGAATTTTTTTTATCTGTTGAATGATTTGACAATTCATTCGTTGTGATTGTGTATACACATAACACTTATTTTGAAATTAATTATGCTTCAAACATCTCAATTGCACTACTTTAAACATGGTGGATATTGCTATATTCCCACAAAACATCAACACATCAAATCCGAAAATCGCACTGCAGAATTTTGCCTGTAATTACACCACTGTAACTATTCTACTTTACACAAACAAACCAACATGCGTTGTCCCGGTGAAATCCTACCAAACCGACCGAATCGCGCGCTGGAACGATACTAAACGTGTTTCGGTTGCTGTGATAATGATATCATCATTCGAATATTTCCACAAGTACTAAACTCACACGCAGCATGTGTCACTGTACTAAAATGAGATCCTTTCTTCAATCGGTCGAAAGCCGAGAGAACGGAAACGGGAGAGAACAGAGTTCCAGCTGTTGCCATTCCTCGCTGGAACCAAAACACAAAATCAACAAGTGGTCATGGTCACCCACCACCACCACCATCTCGTCCGTCCTTGGTCGCTTATTGTTACGCTGCTCCCGGATCGGAGGAATGAACCGGTACGCCTTAGGCCACGCGACAGCAGACGGCCACCCACGCGTACACGTGATACAGACCCTCTAGCATCTTTGTTGGAGAGAAAAGCACTTGAGAAAATGTGCGCTCCTGAACAAGTAACTCAATCTCTCGTTGTGTTTTTATATATAGCAACCAGAAGATATCAACAGTTTATCCGTATTCCCTTTGGTCGCGCGCTTTGGGCTACGGTGACAACGATATGCAAGCAGGAAGTGAAGATGTGCTTGCGGCAAAGGAGCTTTTAATTTTACTATTTTAGTTTTGCTCGTGGTTTCCAATTGTTGGATGATTGGAAGTTCCAACATTGGCTGGATGACTGGCTGGCTATCTGAAAGAGATAAGTTTTATGTTTGGTATGTGTAGAAGTAACTTGGATTATTTTCATTGCAGACAGCGCGATTGGAAAAGTTCGTAGAAAAACGTGATTGAGGGATTTGCATAAAACAATACATAAAAGAAGGATCGCTTCCAAAATTATTGACCACTGCACTCACATTCCGACCACCAAACGAATGTTTGCAGCATTTTGTTCAATGGCGACACATGGTACATTGTTCACATTACCAATTTCGCATCTCCATCATTTGAAAAATTGGTAACAAAATCTTTGAGTAAGCGAATTCATATTTCGAAAAATAATCAGTTTTGGGTTTAAACATGCTTTTCACCTTTAAGAGGGATTCCATGAGAAACCGACCGACCACAAAATATGACCATCGTCGATTCGAACGCACCTTTGAAGTTGTGTTCAGTTTATGAATCTCCAATATTTTCTCAGACAATTGCAATATTTTGATACAAGAGCAATTTTTCAAAAGGGCGTAAACATTTCTACATGCAATAATTTCAATTTTTTGTTCGATTACTGTATTTTATACAGTAAAACTTTCTGAGAACGAGTTTCAGAGAATGAATATTTATGTTCGAAAAAAATACACTGAAAAAAATGTTGTGTCATTTTTCACAAAAACAAAAATTTGTGTTAAAAATGTAAATTGCGAAAAAACCCATTTTTTTTAATTTTTTATATTTTAGAAACAAAAACCTAAAGAGAAAAGAAATATTTTGAATGTGAATGTGATTGTATGATGGAGACCAAAATATAATCGAACTATTTAGTTTAATCATAAGACCCTATGGTTGAATAGTATTTTGATTGTTTTCGTGTAGCTTTCAAATATCACCTTAATATCAAAGAGAAAGTTACAGGAAATGTTATGGGCCTTTTGAAAAAGCTGTTATTGTTGATGGAGAAACGCGAATAACTTCTGAAAAGGTCGTAATAAATCAAAAGAATTATGTTGTTAAAACAAAATTTGCAATATCTCGAGAACTACCACATTTCAGAAAATTTTTTGTTAGCAGTTTGATTTAAAATAGCGTTTAGAATCATATTCAAAAACAAAATTGTATTTTTGACTGCAAATAGTAAGAATTACAAAAATATGTCAAAAGTTGTTGCTAGGATTTTTTTTTGTTGAAAGCTTCTCCACGATCCAAATACACTGAGAAAGTTTCTTTTACGTCTTTAAAACGATAAACATGAGATTCTTGTCATTTTATAATTGGATAAAGCGAATAACTTTTAAAAAGAGCATAATCACACGAATGAACTGTTTTTGTTGAAACAAAATTCCAAATTTCTCGAAAACTATCGCATTTTGGAAGATTTTTGCTAAATGCATTTTGATTTAAAATGTGATTTATAATCATATTCTGTAATAAAAGTACAGTTTTGTATGTCAATTAGCATGAAATTTAAAAACATGTATAAAGTTATTGTTAGAAAAACTGTTTTACCGATAAGTTCTCCATCATACAATTACATTCAAAATGCTTCTTTCTCTTGAGGTTTTTTTTTTGAAAAAATATGTAAAATTAGAAAAAATGGTTTTTTTTACAATTTAAATTTTTAACATAAATTTTTGTTTTTGTGAAAAATGACACAAAATTTTTTCAGTGTATATTTTTTTCGCACATAATTATTCATTCACTCAAACTCGTCCTCAGAAAGTTTTGCTGTATAAAATACAGTAATCGAACAAAAAAAACTGAAATTAATGCGCGTAAAAATGTTTACGCCCTTTTAAAAAATTGTTCTTGAGTCAAAATAATCTTACTGATTGTGGAAAATGTTTAGTCTTCCATGCCGATCAAATGTAAAAAAGTTTCATAGGAATCCAAGATGGTCGATTAGGATTTTGATTATTTTCAGACGGATCTTCGTGGAATTCCTCTTAAGGAAGTAATATAACTAAGTGAAACTTGAAACTTACTAATTGAAAGAAATAATTTTTTTTCATTTGTATTTTCGATTAATATGTAGTCACATTTTTAACGACATTCAATTAGCTAGAGATTAATGAGCAGGGAAAGTTATGAAAATTTAGAGCCATTGTAGTGAGAGCAAGGATGTGAAATACACAGATCAGAAAATAGAAATGGCAGGGTCATTAGAAACAGGCTAAAAAAATAGTCGGTTTTCATGGTAAAGAGAGACAAATCTGTCTTTGCCGTTTAAATATGCTGATAGATTTGAGCGATTCGTAATAATGCTGCATAAGATCGACTCCTGCCAGCAGAAGACAAAAGATTAGTCCGTACGATTTTAAGCCTGCTCCTAAGGACCCTGCCACTTCTAGTTTTCCGATATGCACTATGTTAAGGAGAAAAATTGGTAAACACCAAAATTTCTCACCAGAGCGAAATTTTTTGGTAAAACCAGTCTTTGTGTATGAAGGAGACAAATCCTAACTTATTAGTCATGGGTGCGTTTCGACCAACCCAGGGACAACTTGACAGGTAGTGCTTGTTTCATATATCTACCACCGATTTGATGGTGGCGCTAATATGCTTTCTCTGTACGACTACCACGAACAACTACACACAACTACACGACAAGTTTCAAGAGAAAAGCGTGTTTCGTTACATGTGTTATGAACGCCGTCAATGCGGCTAGAACAACATTTAGAAAAAGCGTATTCTAAAATGTGGATAAAGAAAACTATTATTAGAGAATAAATTTATCACTGATTGGAAACCGTCAGTAAAGTTACATAAATCTTATTATAAATTTAGCTGGACGTCGTTGTTTTTAGCAACCGGCTCTCTTCCTTCCTAAAAATGCTTTGGTTTTGTTGTGTGAAGTTTGTAATCGGTAAATCATTGGTGTCATAAATGAAATATAAATGAAAAACATTTTGGCCAATGAAAGTAAATCACCAAGCAGGGGCGGATCCAGAAAAAAAATCGGGAGGGGTCCGAAATTTCGATTTTAAAATGAACATTGTACAGTTAGTAATATAAAATAACCTTATTTAATGAATATAAGTTTCGTTGGTCAAATTTAATTTGGAATGATCTTGAGTTTAAAACTAATTTAAACTTGAAACTAGTTTTAAATTTCTCAACAAGTAAAAATATTTCGGAGGGGGTCCGGACCCCCAGGACCCTCCCCCTGGATCCGCCACTGTCACCAAGCTTAACAATTCGTGAACCTGCGACATCTTGTTTCAAGTCCATTAAGAACGTCAAGAATTCTAGTACTTTGATCGGGAGAATAAACAATATATGTAGGATTTTCTACACATTTAGCAAAATTGGTTTTGAATAAAATTTGTGTGCTTTTATTAGAATTCTGGCAGCAAACCAGTAGTGCTCGGTTTCAGCAAGAATGCTGCCAGAAATGTACAATTTTGTTCGACTTTGGCCAGAGTTTTGTTCGACTTTTGCAATAATTCTGTCCGGAAGATGTTGCGATGATTTTGTTATGGATCCCTTCAGAATTATTCTGGCATTTTCCTCGGCTCTACCGGAGGATTTCATGCCTTAGGACATGTTGATTGGTTTCGGAAGATTTTCGGAAATTCCAATATAAGTGGTAGTGGCTTGATTTTGAAAGTCATCTTCTTGTATTTCCGAAAATCGATTTATTTTCTTTTAAATTCCAAATGGAATCTATGTTTCTGTTTAAGTAAGGGGGAATGATGACAGTTTCTAATGTGAAACGCGAAATAAATTTGATGATAGAAATGCTTAAATTGTTTATTTTTTAAATATGGAAAATAGTAAATGGGATGCGCCTTTTTCAAATTTTGCTCCATTCGAGCCGCCATAACATCACCAAATCACCACAAAATTTGCTTATGAGTTCAATATATCTGAGCTGTCAAGTTGTCCCCGGGCTGGTTTCGACTTCGTCTTATCAGAAACCGACACTAACTTTTTGTCGGAATAGATTAGCGCCGGCTTGACACTACATCCCTAAAACTAAAACACACTTTGTGTTTCAATCGAACGACTGGTCAAACGTGATGTCCCATCCGAGTAGAAGTTCTGTTTATGCCGATAAGACACAATGAAGCCGAAACTTGTCTTGGGTTAGCAAGCCTATGCGAAAGCACTATGCTATATTTCACCCTAAAGAGAAAAATTGGGTAAACACCAGAATTCCTCTCACTTGAGTTCTATGGCTCTAAGTTTTCATAACTTTCCCTACTCAGATCAGTAAGTATGAAAAAAATATGGCTAACTAGAACGATATATTAGAACAATAGATGCAATTGACTTGTATGTCCTAAAATGCAGCTGGTGATGTCAGTTATCTTCAGCCGCGTCTCAGATCAAAAGTGAGATTTTAAGGTAGTTTTATAGCCACTCATAAAACTTTGATTTCACTTGTAGCGTGCTATAAAACTTTAATTGTTTCTTGGGATATGGAGTTTAGTTAATATCAAGCTACAAATGTAATATCTGAATGTACCACCTTAGTTATGTAACTTTTTTTCGATCTAACTTTGATGGTATTGTAAGCGAACGCACCTCCGCCAGATGACGCCAATCAGGAATTCCACGAAGATCCGTCCGAAAATCTTTAAAATCGTGACCGATCATCTTAGATTCCAATGAAACTTTACACGTTTCACCGTCATGCAAGACTAAATATTTTCCACAGGTAATAAGATTATTTTGACTCAAGAGCAACTTTTCAAAAGGGTGTAAACGTTTCTACGTGTATGAATTTCAATTTTTTTTTGTTCGATTACTGTGTTTTATACAGCAAAACTATCTGAGAACGAGTTACAGGGAATGAATACTTCTGTCTGAAAAAAATATACACTGAAAAAAATGTTGTGTCATTTTTCAAAAAAACAAAAATTTATGATAAAAATTTAAATTGCGAAAAAACCCATTTTTTAAAAATTTTTATATTTTGTTACCAAAAACCTAAAGAGAAAAGAAACATTTTGAATGTGATTGCATGATGGAGAAAAAATCGTTAAAGTTTTCCTAACAATAACTTCGCACATGTTTTCAAATTTCATACTAATAGACATACAAAATAGTAATTCTATTACAGAATATAATTCTAAGCACCATTTAAAATCAAAATGCATTTAACAAAAATATTTCAAAATGCGATAGTTTTCGAGATATTTGAAATTTTGCTCCTTCAAAAACAATTAATTCGTGTAATTATGCTCTTTTTAAAAGTTATTCGCGTTACCCCATCAAAAAATGTCAAAAATTTAATGTTTATCGTTTTTAAAGACGTAAAAGCAACTTTTTTAGTGTATTTGGATCCTGGAGAAGCTTTCAATAAAAAAGTTTTCCTAACAACAACTTTTGACATTTTTTTTATAATTCTTACTATTTGCAGTCAAAAATACAATTTTCTGTTTGAATATGATTCTAAACGCCATTTTAAATCGAAATGCTCTTAACAAAAATTTTCCAAAATGTAGTAGTTCTCAAGATATTTTAACTTTTGTTTTAACAACACAATTTTTGCCTTTCTCATATAGAAAGGTTATGCAATCACTCTGAAAAACGTCAACCTAATCCCGGCCCGGAGGGCCGAGTGTCATATCCCATTCGACTCAGTTCGTCGAGATCGGAAAAAGTCTGTATGTGTGTGTGTATGTATGTATGTGTGTGTGTATGTGTGTGTGTATGTGTGTGTATGTGTGTGTATGTGTGTGTGTATGTGTGTGTGTGTGTGTGTATGTATGTGCGTATGTGTCAAATAATGTCACTCATTTTTCTCAGAGATGGCTGGACCGATTTGCCCAAACTTAGTCTCAAATGAAAGGTGCAACCTTCCCATCGGCTGCTATTGAATTTTGGATCGATCGGAATACTGGTTCCGGAATTACGGGTTTCAGAGTGCGGCCACACAGAAATTTCTCATATAAACTATAGGAAAAATTAAAAATAGAATTTTTATTTTTGATGTTAAATGTGTTCAAGGTGCATGAAACGTCGAGATTTGATGCAAACTCGAAAAAAAAATTGACCACGATTCACTTTTTTGGATTTTGGCACATTTTTGCCTTTCTCATATAGAAAGGTTATGCAATCACTCTGAAAAACGTCAACCTAATCCCGGCCCGGAGGGCCGAGTGTCATATCCCATTCGACTCAGTTCGTCGAGATCGGAAAAAGTCTGTATGTGTGTGTGTATGTATGTATGTGTGTGTGTATGTGTGTGTGTATGTGTGTGTATGTGTGTGTATGTGTGTGTGTATGTGTGTGTGTGTATGTATGTGCGTATGTGTCAAATAATGTCACTCATTTTTCTCAGAGATGGCTGGACCGATTTGCCCAAACTTAGTCTCAAATGAAAGGTGCAACCTTCCCATCGGCTGCTATTGAATTTTGGATCGATCGGAATACTGGTTCCGGAATTACGGGTTTCAGAGTGCGGCCACACAGAAATTTCTCATATAAACTATAGGAAAAATTAAAAATAGAATTTTTATTTTTGATGTTAAATGTGTTCAAGGTGCATGAAACGTCGAGATTTGATGCAAACTCGAAAAAAAAATTGACCACGATTCACTTTTTTGGATTTTGGCACATTTTTGCCTTTCTCATATAGAAAGGTTATGCAATCACTCTGAAAAACGTCAACCTAATCCCGGCCCGGAGGGCCGAGTGTCATATCCCATTCGACTCAGTTCGTCGAGATCGGAAAAAGTCTGTATGTGTGTGTGTATGTATGTATGTGTGTGTGTGTATGTGTGTGTGTATGTGTGTGTGTATGTATGTGCGTATGAGTCAAATAATGTCACTCATTTTTCTCAGAGATGGCTGGACCGATTTGCCCAAACTTAGTCTCAAATGAAAGGTGCAACCTTCCCATCGGCTGCTATTGAATTTTGGATCGATCGGAATACTGGTTCCGGAATTACGGGTTTCAGAGTGCGGCCACACAGAAATTTCTCATATAAACTATAGGAAAAATTAAAAATAGAATTTTTATTTTTGATGTTAAATGTGTTCAAGGTGCATGAAACGTCGAGATTTGATGCAAACTCGAAAAAAAAATTGACCACGATTCACTTTTTTGGATTTTGGCACATTTTTGCCTTTCTCATATAGAAAGGTTATGCAATCACTCTGAAAAACGTCAACCTAATCCCGGCCCGGAGGGCCGAGTGTCATATCCCATTCGACTCAGTTCGTCCAGATCGGAAAAAGTCTGTATGTGTGTGTGTATGTATGTATGTGTGTGTGTATGTGTGTGTGTATGTGTGTGTGTATGTATGTGCGTATGTGTCAAATAATGTCACTCATTTTTCTCAGAGATGGCTGGACCGATTTGCCCAAACTTAGTCTCAAATGAAAGGTGCAACCTTCCCATCGGCTGCTATTGAATTTTGGATCGATCGGAATACTGGTTCCGGAATTACGGGTTTCAGAGTGCGGCCACACAGAAATTTCTCATATAAACTATAGGAAAAATTAAAAATAGAATTTTTATTTTTGATGTTAAATGTGTTCAAGGTGCATGAAACGTCGAGATTTGATGCAAACTCGAAAAAAAAATTGACCACGATTCACTTTTTTGGATTTTGGCACATTTTTGCCTTTCTCATATAGAAAGGTTATGCAATCACTCTGAAAAACGTCAACCTAATCCCGGCCCGGAGGGCCGAGTGTCATATCCCATTCGACTCAGTTCGTCGAGATCGGAAAAAGTCTGTATGTGTGTGTGTATGTATGTATGTGTGTGTGTATGTGTGTGTATGTGTGTGTATGTGTGTGTGTATGTGTGTGTGTATGTGTGTGTGTGTATGTATGTGCGTATGTGTCAAATAATGTCACTCATTTTTCTCAGAGATGGCTGGACCGATTTGCCCAAACTTAGTCTCAAATGAAAGGTGCAACCTTCCCATCGGCTGCTATTGAATTTTGGATCGATCGGAATACTGGTTCCGGAATTACGGGTTTCAGAGTGCGGCCACACAGAAATTTCTCATATAAACTATAGGAAAAATTAAAAATAGAATTTTTATTTTTGATGTTAAATGTGTTCAAGGTGCATGAAACGTCGAGATTTGATGCAAACTCGAAAAAAAAATTGACCACGATTCACTTTTTTGGATTTTGGCACATTTTTGCCTTTCTCATATAGAAAGGTTATGCAATCACTCTGAAAAACGTCAACCTAATCCCGGCCCGGAGGGCCGAGTGTCATATCCCATTCGACTCAGTTCGTCGAGATCGGAAAAAGTCTGTATGTGTGTGTGTATGTATGTATGTGTGTGTATGTGTGTGTGTATGTGTGTGTATGTGTGTGTGTATGTGTGTGTGTATGTGTGTGTGTGTGTATGTATGTGCGTATGTGTCAAATAATGTCACTCATTTTTCTCAGAGATGGCTGGACCGATTTGCCCAAACTTAGTCTCAAATGAAAGGTGCAACCTTCCCATCGGCTGCTATTGAATTTTGGATCGATCGGAATACTGGTTCCGGAATTACGGGTTTCAGAGTGCGGCCACACAGAAATTTCTCATATAAACTATAGGAAAAATTAAAAATAGAATTTTTATTTTTGATGTTAAATGTGTTCAAGGTGCATGAAACGTCGAGATTTGATGCAAACTCGAAAAAAAAATTGACCACGATTCACTTTTTTGGATTTTGGCACATTTTTGCCTTTCTCATATAGAAAGGTTATGCAATCACTCTGAAAAACGTCAACCTAATCCCGGCCCGGAGGGCCGAGTGTCATATCCCATTCGACTCAGTTCGTCGAGATCGGAAAAAGTCTGTATGTGTGTGTATGTATGTATGTGTGTGTGTATGTGTGTGTGTATGTGTGTGTATGTGTGTGTGTATGTGTGTGTATGTGTGTGTGTGTGTATGTATGTGCGTATGTGTCAAATAATGTCACTCATTTTTCTCAGAGATGGCTGGACCGATTTGCCCAAACTTAGTCTCAAATGAAAGGTGCAACCTTCCCATCGGCTGCTATTGAATTTTGGATCGATCGGAATACTGGTTCCGGAATTACGGGTTTCAGAGTGCGGCCACACAGAAATTTCTCATATAAACTATAGGAAAAATTAAAAATAGAATTTTTATTTTTGATGTTAAATGTGTTCAAGGTGCATGAAACGTCGAGATTTGATGCAAACTCGAAAAAAAAATTGACCACGATTCACTTTTTTGGATTTTGGCACATTTTTGCCTTTCTCATATAGAAAGGTTATGCAATCACTCTGAAAAACGTCAACCTAATCCCGGCCCGGAGGGCCGAGTGTCATATCCCATTCGACTCAGTTCGTCGAGATCGGAAAAAGTCTGTATGTGTGTGTGTATGTATGTATGTGTGTGTGTATGTGTGTGTGTATGTGCGTGTGTGTGTATGTATGTGCGTATGTGTCAAATAATGTCACTCATTTTTCTCAGAGATGGCTGGACCGATTTGCCCAAACTTAGTCTCAAATGAAAGGTGCAACCTTCCCATCGGCTGCTATTGAATTTTGGATCGATCGGAATACTGGTTCCGGAATTACGGGTTTCAGAGTGCGGCCACACAGAAATTTCTCATATAAACTATAGGAAAAATTAAAAATAGAATTTTTATTTTTGATGTTAAATGTGTTCAAGGTGCATGAAACGTCGAGATTTGATGCAAACTCGAAAAAAAAATTGACCACGATTCACTTTTTTGGATTTTGGCACATTTTTGCCTTTCTCATATAGAAAGGTTATGCAATCACTCTGAAAAACGTCAACCTAATCCCGGCCCGGAGGGCCGAGTGTCATATCCCATTCGACTCAGTTCGTCCAGATCGGAAAAAGTCTGTATGTGTGTGTGTATGTATGTATGTGTGTGTATGTGTGTGTGTGTATGTGTGTGTGTGTATGTATGTGCGTATGTGTCAAATAATGTCACTCATTTTTCTCAGAGATGGCTGGACCGATTTGCCCAAACTTAGTCTCAAATGAAAGGTGCAACCTTCCCATCGGCTGCTATTGAATTTTGGATCGATCGGAATACTGGTTCCGGAATTACGGGTTTCAGAGTGCGGCCACACAGAAATTTCTCATATAAACTATAGGAAAAATTAAAAATAGAATTTTTATTTTTGATGTTAAATGTGTTCAAGGTGCATGAAACGTCGAGATTTGATGCAAACTCGAAAAAAAAATTGACCACGATTCACTTTTTTGGATTTTGGCACATTTTTGCCTTTCTCATATAGAAAGGTTATGCAATCACTCTGAAAAACGTCAACCTAATCCCGGCCCGGAGGGCCGAGTGTCATATCCCATTCGACTCAGTTCGTCGAGATCGGAAAAAGTCTGTATGTGTGTGTGTATGTATGTATGTGTGTGTGTATGTGTGTGTGTATGTGTGTGTGTGTGTATGTATGTGCGTATGTGTCAAATAATGTCACTCATTTTTCTCAGAGATGGCTGGACCGATTTGCCCAAACTTAGTCTCAAATGAAAGGTGCAACCTTCCCATCGGCTGCTATTGAATTTTGGATCGATCGGAATACTGGTTCCGGAATTACGGGTTTCAGAGTGCGGCCACACAGAAATTTCTCATATAAACTATAGGAAAAATTAAAAATAGAATTTTTATTTTTGATGTTAAATGTGTTCAAGGTGCATGAAACGTCGAGATTTGATGCAAACTCGAAAAAAAAATTGACCACGATTCACTTTTTTGGATTTTGGCACATTTTTGCCTTTCTCATATAGAAAGGTTATGCAATCACTCTGAAAAACGTCAACCTAATCCCGGCCCGGAGGGCCGAGTGTCATATCCCATTCGACTCAGTTCGTCGAGATCGGAAAAAGTCTGTATGTGTGTGTGTATGTATGTATGTGTGTGTGTATGTGTGTGTGTATGTGTGTGTATGTGTGTGTGTGTATGTGTGTGTGTATGTGTGTGTGTGTATGTATGTGCGTATGTGTCAAATAATGTCACTCATTTTTCTCAGAGATGGCTGGACCGATTTGCCCAAACTTAGTCTCAAATGAAAGGTGCAACCTTCCCATCGGCTGCTATTGAATTTTGGATCGATCGGAATACTGGTTCCGGAATTACGGGTTTCAGAGTGCGGCCACACAGAAATTTCTCATATAAACTATAGGAAAAATTAAAAATAGAATTTTTATTTTTGATGTTAAATGTGTTCAAGGTGCATGAAACGTCGAGATTTGATGCAAACTCGAAAAAAAAATTGACCACGATTCACTTTTTTGGATTTTGGCACATTTTTGCCTTTCTCATATAGAAAGGTTATGCAATCACTCTGAAAAACGTCAACCTAATCCCGGCCCGGAGGGCCGAGTGTCATATCCCATTCGACTCAGTTCGTCGAGATCGGAAAAAGTCTGTATGTGTGTGTGTATGTATGTATGTGTGTGTGTATGTGTGTGTGTATGTGTGTGTATGTGTGTGTATGTGTGTGTGTATGTGTGTGTGTGTATGTATGTGCGTATGTGTCAAATAATGTCACTCATTTTTCTCAGAGATGGCTGGACCGATTTGCCCAAACTTAGTCTCAAATGAAAGGTGCAACCTTCCCATCGGCTGCTATTGAATTTTGGATCGATCGGAATACTGGTTCCGGAATTACGGGTTTCAGAGTGCGGCCACACAGAAATTTCTCATATAAACTATAGGAAAAATTAAAAATAGAATTTTTATTTTTGATGTTAAATGTGTTCAAGGTGCATGAAACGTCGAGATTTGATGCAAACTCGAAAAAAAAATTGACCACGATTCACTTTTTTGGATTTTGGCACATTTTTGCCTTTCTCATATAGAAAGGTTATGCAATCACTCTGAAAAACGTCAACCTAATCCCGGCCCGGAGGGCCGAGTGTCATATCCCATTCGACTCAGTTCGTCGAGATCGGAAAAAGTCTGTATGTGTGTGTGTATGTATGTATGTGTGTGTGTATGTGTGTGTGTATGTGTGTGTGTATGTATGTGCGTATGTGTCAAATAATGTCACTCATTTTTCTCAGAGATGGCTGGACCGATTTGCCCAAACTTAGTCTCAAATGAAAGGTGCAACCTTCCCATCGGCTGCTATTGAATTTTGGATCGATCGGAATACTGGTTCCGGAATTACGGGTTTCAGAGTGCGGCCACACAGAAATTTCTCATATAAACTATAGGAAAAATTAAAAATAGAATTTTTATTTTTGATGTTAAATGTGTTCAAGGTGCATGAAACGTCGAGATTTGATGCAAACTCGAAAAAAAAATTGACCACGATTCACTTTTTTGGATTTTGGCACATTTTTGCCTTTCTCATATAGAAAGGTTATGCAATCACTCTGAAAAACGTCAACCTAATCCCGGCCCGGAGGGCCGAGTGTCATATCCCATTCGACTCAGTTCGTCCAGATCGGAAAAAGTCTGTATGTGTGTGTGTATGTATGTATGTGTGTGTATGTGTGTGTGTATGTGTGTGTGTATGTATGTGCGTATGTGTCAAATAATGTCACTCATTTTTCTCAGAGATGGCTGGACCGATTTGCCCAAACTTAGTCTCAAATGAAAGGTGCAACCTTCCCATCGGCTGCTATTGAATTTTGGATCGATCGGAATACTGGTTCCGGAATTACGGGTTTCAGAGTGCGGCCACACAGAAATTTCTCATATAAACTATAGGAAAAATTAAAAATAGAATTTTTATTTTTGATGTTAAATGTGTTCAAGGTGCATGAAACGTCGAGATTTGATGCAAACTCGAAAAAAAAATTGACCACGATTCACTTTTTTGGATTTTGGCACATTTTTGCCTTTCTCATATAGAAAGGTTATGCAATCACTCTGAAAAACGTCAACCTAATCCCGGCCCGGAGGGCCGAGTGTCATATCCCATTCGACTCAGTTCGTCGAGATCGGAAAAAGTCTGTATGTGTGTGTGTATGTATGTATGTGTGTGTGTATGTGTGTGTATGTGTGTGTATGTGTGTGTGTATGTGTGTGTGTATGTGTGTGTGTGTATGTATGTGCGTATGTGTCAAATAATGTCACTCATTTTTCTCAGAGATGGCTGGACCGATTTGCCCAAACTTAGTCTCAAATGAAAGGTGCAACCTTCCCATCGGCTGCTATTGAATTTTGGATCGATCGGAATACTGGTTCCGGAATTACGGGTTTCAGAGTGCGGCCACACAGAAATTTCTCATATAAACTATAGGAAAAATTAAAAATAGAATTTTTATTTTTGATGTTAAATGTGTTCAAGGTGCATGAAACGTCGAGATTTGATGCAAACTCGAAAAAAAAATTGACCACGATTCACTTTTTTGGATTTTGGCACATTTTTGCCTTTCTCATATAGAAAGGTTATGCAATCACTCTGAAAAACGTCAACCTAATCCCGGCCCGGAGGGCCGAGTGTCATATCCCATTCGACTCAGTTCGTCGAGATCGGAAAAAGTCTGTATGTGTGTGTGTATGTATGTATGTGTGTGTATGTGTGTGTGTATGTGTGTGTATGTGTGTGTGTATGTGTGTGTGTATGTGTGTGTGTGTGTATGTATGTGCGTATGTGTCAAATAATGTCACTCATTTTTCTCAGAGATGGCTGGACCGATTTGCCCAAACTTAGTCTCAAATGAAAGGTGCAACCTTCCCATCGGCTGCTATTGAATTTTGGATCGATCGGAATACTGGTTCCGGAATTACGGGTTTCAGAGTGCGGCCACACAGAAATTTCTCATATAAACTATAGGAAAAATTAAAAATAGAATTTTTATTTTTGATGTTAAATGTGTTCAAGGTGCATGAAACGTCGAGATTTGATGCAAACTCGAAAAAAAAATTGACCACGATTCACTTTTTTGGATTTTGGCACATTTTTGCCTTTCTCATATAGAAAGGTTATGCAATCACTCTGAAAAACGTCAACCTAATCCCGGCCCGGAGGGCCGAGTGTCATATCCCATTCGACTCAGTTCGTCGAGATCGGAAAAAGTCTGTATGTGTGTGTGTATGTATGTATGTGTGTGTGTATGTGTGTGTGTATGTGTGTGTGTGTGTATGTATGTGCGTATGTGTCAAATAATGTCACTCATTTTTCTCAGAGATGGCTGGACCGATTTGCCCAAACTTAGTCTCAAATGAAAGGTGCAACCTTCCCATCGGCTGCTATTGAATTTTGGATCGATCGGAATACTGGTTCCGGAATTACGGGTTTCAGAGTGCGGCCACACAGAAATTTCTCATATAAACTATAGGAAAAATTAAAAATAGAATTTTTATTTTTGATGTTAAATGTGTTCAAGGTGCATGAAACGTCGAGATTTGATGCAAACTCGAAAAAAAAATTGACCACGATTCACTTTTTTGGATTTTGGCACATTTTTGCCTTTCTCATATAGAAAGGTTATGCAATCACTCTGAAAAACGTCAACCTAATCCCGGCCCGGAGGGCCGAGTGTCATATCCCATTCGACTCAGTTCGTCGAGATCGGAAAAAGTCTGTATGTGTGTGTGTATGTATGTATGTGTGTGTGTATGTGTGTGTATGTGTGTGTGTATGTGTGTGTGTATGTGTGTGTGTATGTGTGTGTGTGTGTATGTATGTGCGTATGTGTCAAATAATGTCACTCATTTTTCTCAGAGATGGCTGGACCGATTTGCCCAAACTTAGTCTCAAATGAAAGGTGCAACCTTCCCATCGGCTGCTATTGAATTTTGGATCGATCGGAATACTGGTTCCGGAATTACGGGTTTCAGAGTGCGGCCACACAGAAATTTCTCATATAAACTATAGGAAAAATTAAAAATAGAATTTTTATTTTTGATGTTAAATGTGTTCAAGGTGCATGAAACGTCGAGATTTGATGCAAACTCGAAAAAAAAATTGACCACGATTCACTTTTTTGGATTTTGGCACATTTTTGCCTTTCTCATATAGAAAGGTTATGCAATCACTCTGAAAAACGTCAACCTAATCCCGGCCCGGAGGGCCGAGTGTCATATCCCATTCGACTCAGTTCGTCGAGATCGGAAAAAGTCTGTATGTGTGTGTGTATGTATGTATGTGTGTGTATGTGTGTGTGTATGTGTGTGTATGTGTGTGTGTGTATGTGTGTGTGTATGTGTGTGTGTGTATGTATGTGCGTATGTGTCAAATAATGTCACTCATTTTTCTCAGAGATGGCTGGACCGATTTGCCCAAACTTAGTCTCAAATGAAAGGTGCAACCTTCCCATCGGCTGCTATTGAATTTTGGATCGATCGGAATACTGGTTCCGGAATTACGGGTTTCAGAGTGCGGCCACACAGAAATTTCTCATATAAACTATAGGAAAAATTAAAAATAGAATTTTTATTTTTGATGTTAAATGTGTTCAAGGTGCATGAAACGTCGAGATTTGATGCAAACTCGAAAAAAAAATTGACCACGATTCACTTTTTTGGATTTTGGCACATTTTTGCCTTTCTCATATAGAAAGGTTATGCAATCACTCTGAAAAACGTCAACCTAATCCCGGCCCGGAGGGCCGAGTGTCATATCCCATTCGACTCAGTTCGTCGAGATCGGAAAAAGTCTGTATGTGTGTGTGTATGTATGTATGTGTGTGTATGTGTGTGTGTATGTGTGTGTATGTGTGTGTGTATGTGTGTGTGTATGTGTGTGTGTGTGTATGTATGTGCGTATGTGTCAAATAATGTCACTCATTTTTCTCAGAGATGGCTGGACCGATTTGCCCAAACTTAGTCTCAAATGAAAGGTGCAACTTTCCCATCGGCTGCTATTGAATTTTGGATCGATCGGAATACTGGTTCCGGAATTACGGGTTTCAGAGTGCGGCCACACAGAAATTTCTCATATAAACTATAGGAAAAATTAAAAATAGAATTTTTATTTTTGATGTTAAATGTGTTCAAGGTGCATGAAACGTCGAGATTTGATGCAAACTCGAAAAAAAATTGACCACGATTCACTTTTTTGGATTTTGGCACATTTTTGCCTTTCTCATATAGAAAGGTTATGCAATCACTCTGAAAAACGTCAACCTAATCCCGGCCCGGAGGGCCGAGTGTCATATCCCATTCGACTCAGTTCGTCGAGATCGGAAAAAGTCTGTATGTGTGTGTGTATGTATGTATGTGTGTGTGTATGTGTGTGTGTATGTGTGTGTGTATGTATGTGCGTATGTGTCAAATAATGTCACTCATTTTTCTCAGAGATGGCTGGACCGATTTGCCCAAACTTAGTCTCAAATGAAAGGTGCAACCTTCCCATCGGCTGCTATTGAATTTTGGATCGATCGGAATACTGGTTCCGGAATTACGGGTTTCAGAGTGCGGCCACACAGAAATTTCTCATATAAACTATAGGAAAAATTAAAAATAGAATTTTTATTTTTGATGTTAAATGTGTTCAAGGTGCATGAAACGTCGAGATTTGATGCAAACTCGAAAAAAAAATTGACCACGATTCACTTTTTTGGATTTTGGCACATTTTTGCCTTTCTCATATAGAAAGGTTATGCAATCACTCTGAAAAACGTCAACCTAATCCCGGCTAAATTTTTTTGCGACTCTCATAAGGTTTCTGGATTTTAACAGGGGCGTAGTTGATTGTTTACGGAGAGGGGTTATCCCCCCCCCCCTCTACTGTTGACTTCCCTCCTTTAAAAATCTCCTTAAATCACCCCTCAGACCACCACCCCATCCAGCCCTCATACCCCTCCCTTTCAACCCCATCATCTTTAAACCACCACTATATCACAAAGCATACCAATTTAAGCTCGGGAGTCGTTCGTTCATGGGACTTTCGCCCTCCTCACATACCCACCCCCGCATGACAAAATGAGTTAGCAAGCAGATAACATTGATCTAATGCTGATTAGGCTAATGGAGTATTATATTTTTTTATTTCAAGTGTTTCACCGTCAACTCAAGTTCGTGGCTGGCATGCCATTGTGTATAAGTGCAAAGTGTACTAAGAATGTAATGGACATTTCCACAATTATGTTGAACATAAAAAGCCTCCGTGCCATAGTTTAGAGAAATGAGAAAGGCACAATTGCACCGCTAGGTGGATTAAAACAGGTTTTTTGTTTCATTACGACCTTTTCATACAATAATAGGTTTTTCAAAATGCCCGTAAACTTTCCTGCAACTTTCTCTTTGACATCAAGGCGATATTGTGAAACATTTTAAAGTTACATGAAAACAACCAAAATATGATTCAGCTATACTTCCCATGATCGCATATCAGTCCCATAAAGATAGGAAATCACATAGAAAACGGGACAACTATGCGATCATGGGTAGTATATGTATAGTTTAATCAACAGACCCTATGGTTGAAATATATTTTGGTGCTTTCATGTAACTTTCAAATGGTTTACAATATCGCCTTGATGTCAAAGAGAAAGTTGCACGAAAGTTTACGGGCCTTTTGAAAAACCTATTATTGTTGATGGAGAAACGCGACTAACTTATGAAAAGGTCGTAATAAAACAAAATAATTATGTTGTTAAAACAAAAGTTTAAATATCTCGAGAACTACTACATTTTAGAAAATTTTTGTTAAGGGCATTTCGATTTAAAATGGCGTTTAGAATCATATTCAAAAAGAAAATTGTATTTTTGACTGCAAATAGTAAGAATTATAAAAACATGTGAATAGTTGTTGTTAGGAAAACTTTTTTATTGAAAGCTTCTCCATGATCCAAATACACAAAAAAGGTTGCTTTTACGTCTTTAAAACGATAAACATTAAATTTTTGACATTTTTTGATAGGGTAACGCGAATAACTTTTAAAAAGAGCATAATTACACGAATTAATTGTTTTTGAAGGAGCAAAATTTCAAATATCTCGAAAACTATCGCATTTTGGAATATTTTTGTTAAATGCATTTTGATTTTAAATGGTGCTTAGAATTATATTCTGTAATAAAATTACAATTTTGTATGTCAATTAGTATGAAATTTAAAAACATGTACGAAGTTATTGTTAGAAAAACTTTTTTACCGATTTTTTCTCCATCATGCAATCACATTCAAAATGTTTCTTTTCTCTTTAGTTTTTGGTAACAAAATATAAAAAATTTAAAAAAATGGGTTTTTTCGCAATTTAAATTTTTATCATAATTTTTTTTTTTAAAAATGACACATTTTTTTCAGTGCATATTTTTTTGGACAGAAGTATTCATTCCCTGTAAATTGTTCTCAGATAGTTTTGCTGTATAAAATACAGTAAACGAACAACAAAATTTTGAAATTCATACACGTAGAAACGTTTACACCCTTTTGAAAAATTACTCTTGTATCAAAATATTTCAATTGCCAGAGAATATCATGGAAAATCATACAGCGAACACACCTGCAAAGTTTCGTTCGAATCGACGATGGTCATATTTTGCGGTCGGCCGGTTTCTCATGGAATCCCTCCAATCGAACTGATATTTCTTTAAACTGAATAAACAACTTTCATTGATTAGTGTTTATGTAACCAACTAGGGAACTATTCTATTAGATAGTTAATGTGCGTAAGGAATATGCATGGTTTTGTCTGAGTGGAATGTTGTTCGTTGAATCAGGTTTGAAAATTGGCAATTCGTGAGAATCAAATGTTTATTGTCATATTTATTAGTTTGCTTTTTCCCATTTAATCATGTTCATCAAATTATTTTCTTTCTATTCATGACTTTCATATACTTAGTAAGATATCATCTTGAGTAGCACATCAATTACCACTTTAACTATATTTAGCACACTGTTGTAACTATTCCCAGTAGTTAGCAAAAAAAACTACTTTATCGATTTTGTTGACTATTTTCGGTAAGTTGATGACTAAGAAAGATGAAAGATATGAAAATTGAAAGACGGATAGGTATTTTTGGTTAATGGAAACTTTTGACACTGCAGCCACTATTCAGGTTATCATTTGTGGCCGCTCCTGAATGCTCTACATGCTGCGAGTTGCCCGAATCCATTGTAGTTAAAAGCGATTTGTTTGTTTGTTCGAATGTGTCATCCCAACCGGTTATTTATTTGTTTATTTACGTATTTATTTATTTATGTATTTATTATATATTTATTTATTTATTTATTTATTTATTTATTTATTTATTTATTTATTTATTTATTTATTTATTTATTTATTTATTTATTTATTTATTTATTTATTTATTTATTTATTTATTTATTTATTTATTTATTTATTTATTTATTTATTTATTTATTTATTTATTTATTTATTTATTTATTTATTTATTTATTTATTTATTTATATATTAATTTATTTAGTTACTCTTTTATTCATTTAATTCATCTGACAACAAGTAGATTTCATGGGGAGGGCGGAAGGGGTAAGGATTTCAGCATGAAAAAAAACACTTCTCGCGATTTTTTTTCAGAAATTAGGGTGAAGCGAATCGATCAAACTTTTGTACATTATAACGTATCATTTCGATAATATTCTATGATTTTTCAGTGCAAAAAAGCGACTCAATGGTGAAGCTTTCTGTAGAACGTCTCTGGAAAAACACGATTTGCAGTGTTGACTAAAAATACTTAACCGATTAATTTCAAACTTTGCACATACATACTATGTATAAAATACCTAACGCCTATATTGAGTTTTCGAGAGAATTTTTCAATTAACGGAGATTTACTCATTTGAAATGAAAATTGCTATTTTTCACGAAAATACCGCCTTTTTATAAGCAAAAAAACGAGATAATCGAAAAATTATCTCGAGAACTCGTCGTAGGGGTTATGTATTTAATACATAGAATGTGTTTCAAACACGTCATCGAGTCGCTTGTCAATATTTTTGATTTGAAAAATTACAGAATGTTATTGAAATGATACATTATAATGTTTATAAATTATCTTAATTGCACATCAGATCAGGGCCGCCGAGAGGGGGGGGTGTTTCCACCCGGGCCCGGAGTTTTGAAGGGGGCCCGGATTTTTAACTGTAACTAAAATTTTGACAAATACTTTTTCGACAAAAATTTATTTGAGAATACAATTAAAAATTCAATATCTTGTGTATGAGGTAACTAGAATAGCGAAAATTCTAAACTACTGCATATTTGATATCAACTTTGTTTATACCAACCTAATTCTCGCATCGAAACAAGATCAGACTCGAGCGGGCGTAGCGGAATTTGTACATTGAATGTCATGTACGCAGCTCACCTGGGTTCGAATCCCAACCCCGCACACAGGATAGAGATTTGTTATAGGAAAATTTCTAACCTAAATGAAGAAGCGAATGATCTTAAGGTTAAAATGTCTATAATCGAAACAAAAATATGATCAGACTTGTAAGGGTTAAACAATTAAATGGTTTGATTAGAAGTCATGAGGTTGTCTTCAAATTTCGCCAACTTGAAATAGATTTTTTTGATTTATTGAATTTCCAATCTTCGAAAGCGCTGGATTAATATCAAAAGTAATTATTGAAAGAAAAAACCCTGCTTAGGGTTGCCACACCGGTTTTGGGGTGAATTCCGTGTCTTCGTTCAAGTAAATCCGAATTCGCCCGAAAAATCCATTGGATTATTTTGCAATTTTGCGTTGCCCTTTTTTACCAGGAATCGCCCAGCAGTCCTCAGTCCGCATCCTCGGGTTGCAGGCCCTAATTGTTAAGGAGGGCCCCTCTTGGCGTTGACAAATATTGTTTTAAAAGTGCCATTTGGGTTTACTTTACCCCATTGAACCATCGCTTCAATGGATTAATATTCCTCACAAAGATTCTCGAGAGAAACTGAAGTGTGATTTCACACCCCGTGTTTGTTTACTGAGGAGCAGAGCAAAGCTCGTTCGGGTTATCCTTCACAGCGAGAGTGGTTGGTGCTTTTGGATTCTTTGTGAATATCCGAGAAAGCAACATCAGTTACAACATTCAACTAAACCAACAAAACTGTTAACAAATGCAAAAACATACAACTAAATGTGAACGGCACAGAAAGGTGGTGTGATTTACCAAAACATTACACTCTGCGGTGAATGTGAAGAAAATAAGATATTTTTCCTCCTAGTGCTACGAGTTACTTAAGAAATAAAACAGTGCATATTTATTTATTTTTAAGCGATTTATACAATAAAACGCTTTTAATCCACCTAACAGTGTGATGAGACATTTCTTATAACTCTTATCACTCTCTTCGGATATTATATCGTTTGAGAACATTTAGTGGGATAGTGGCAGGACTCAGAGAATCGCTCAAATCAACATAGGACAACATCAGTGCTAGAAATCTCAAACCAAATCAATGGGAAAGTGAAAAAATGGCCCATAAAATAGACATACCAACGAATTATTGTTAATGCTCTGTTAAAAAAAATATCTATATTGTGGTGGGAAAACTGAATTTTCCTAAAGGGGTTATATATTGTACTGAGCCAAAAAAATTTAAATTTTTTTTGAACCGATTTGAAGTTTGGTTTTATTTCCTATTTAAGAACTATTGTGTTTTTTTACATCCTAGATTGCATGATTCAGTGATCGAAACCCAAAACTTCATAAAGCATTTGAAATTATTAAATTAAAATTTGTTTTTGATATTGAAATTGACAAAATGATAGTATCGCCCCTTTGGCTACTGTTTACTTTTTCGGTCCCACCTATCAGCATTGAAGTATCGCCCTTACGTTTTTTTTACAATAACTACCGTTCTGCACCACCGATTTCGTCCGTGTTTTTTCAATAGAGATCATTGTTACTATTTACAGCTGGTATCAGCTTGATAATCCTAAAAAAAATACGAAAATAACAGTTTCGCCTCTAAACTGCTAGCAAAAAAGTATCGCCCTGTTTGTTTGCATGGAGCGTGGAGGGCGAAACTTTAAATAAACAAACAAAAATACAGTTTCGCCCGTTGTATTTTTTGCTGTAGTTTAAGAAAGCAATATCGTAGAGTCAAAATTTTTAGGTTAATTTTGTTGCGTTTCAAAGCCCTCATTCGCATGTATGAAAAAAGCCCTATGTTTACATTTGTAAGTATCGCCCTTTTCACAAAAAAGCGTTGAAATGAAATCGCAGCTCCTGATATCACGCTATCTCTGAAGTGCATGCGTGCATAGTTTCAAATTTTACTTCGACATCGACTTTTTCTAAAGGTGACTTCCCAGTAGTATCCTTGATTTGAATTATTATCGCTAATCCTAAAAAACCTCTCGAAAACGAACCGTTTGGGAAAATCATCATCATTACTGGAATTTTCATTTTCACGAAACTTTTCGATAACCTTCCGTCACTTGCGTTAATGCACTGGGTGCACAGTGCTCTGATAATCTAGCGAAATCGTCTTAGGGCACCAGCGGGTCTAATTCAGAGCCATCTGCGCGACGAGTTAAATCTGTAAAGAATACTAAAAATTAATTTCTATTCCATAATTTTCAGTTCAGCAATTCGAGAGATCGTGCTCACTGCAAGCTATGAAAAATAGACTACGTTGTGAAGCGATGGTCACTATCATCACGGTTAAATAAAAAATAAAACTATTAAAAAATTTCAAATAGTTTATAATTTTCACGAACTTATTAGGAAAAATTGTTTAATAAGCTTTCGTAATATTGTGTAGGAAAAAAGCTGAAAATTTCAGTATTTTCTCTATCTGCAACATATAAACCTTTAGGTATACCAATTAATTGGTATACGAATTGGAATAGGTTCGCCAAATTTTGGAAGAAGTCTATAAAATAACCCCTCGAAAACTACCTAAAAATTGTTGTAGTTCGATGCAATAAAAAAATCTCCAAAAATGAAATGTACCTATTAATGTGAAACACAGCGAATAATACATACAATAAAGACCCATTTTTATCAGTCTCATGGTGTATTTTAGGATGACAAAATGGGGACATTGACTAAATCGGGCATTTTTTTCTTTATAATAAACTGAAGCTGTTAAAATATTCTTCTCGTCCCTTGATGTAGTCTGATAACTATTTCTGATTATGATGAACTTTTTATTTTCGCATATTTCGCATAACTTCATGATAAGGAAAACATGCTCAAGAAAGGATTTACTCGAATTCAGTCTTGTTCGTCTGCTAGAGCCCATCAAACATATGTTCATTTTTGGCTGATAAAATCGGGGTTTCAATGTGTTATAATAGATATTCAGCATTCGAAGAAGTTTCTTTTGAACGAGTGTAGAACGACTTTCTACTTACTTGAAATTAGCGGCGTAACCAGAAATTCGGTTAGGTGAAAATCGATCATACTGTCCAAACGGCATAATTTCGAAACCGTAATTTTTGAAGCTTTAAAATCATGCAGAATTAATTTTTCAGAAAATAGTAACAGAGTTCGTGTATTTAGCGAATTTGTTGAGACTTTATTGTAGTCATGATTATTAACCTGAGAAAATTCACCATAAATACTTCTTGGACGATATACCGTCAAAATTATTTGATCAAATGATGCGCTGTTTAATGTTTGTAAAACTCATCGAAGATACTAAACCTCCGAAATTGGCGGTTTCAAAATGATGCTATCTTGACCATAAATTACTGTTTTTAAACATTTGACCTATACATATAATTGGTCATACAACAAAAATCAAATGCTCATCAAAATCGATCAGAACCTGCTAGAGTCGAATGGAAATCGTCATTTTTCATAAATTTCTCTTTATATTCGGAAAGTGTTATCCTCGTTATTAATCATAATACGTTTTCGTCTCAACTCGACGCATTCCCAAAATAAAAACCTGTTTTAATCCACCTAGTGGTGCAATTGTGCTTGTCTCATTTGTCCAGACTACGATTCCATGGCTGGTTATGTTCAATACAATGGTGGAAATGAATATTACATGTTCAGTACGATTTGCACATACATACAATGGATCGACAGCCACGATCTTGAGATACTATGTGATACTGAAACATCGCTTGAAACCAGCGGCGGATCATGGAGAAAGATCCGGGAGGTCCAGGTCCTCCCGAAAATTTTCAACTTGTTAAGAAATTTTAAACTAGTTATAATTTTAAAGTAGCAACCCCTCACTGCATACTCCCTCCAGGCCGGTATGATTGACGATTTTTGGAGTGATTGCATAATCTTTCTATATGAGAAAGGCAAAAATGTACCAAAGTCCAAAGAAGTCAATTTTTGTCAAATTTTTGTGGAATTTTCTGTGTGATTGCACTCTTCAATAGCAGCCGATGGGAAGGTTGTATCTTTTGAGACTAACTTTGTGCAAATCGGTCCAGCCATCTCTGAGAAACAGAGGTCACATTTTTTTCCACATGCACACAAAGATATTTTCCGATCTCGACGAACTCAGTCGATTGACATATGACACTCGGTTCTCCGGGTCGGGATTAGATTGACGAATTTTAGAGTGAATGAGAAAGGCAAAAACATTTTTAGCAAATGTTGAAAGTTATGCATTTGTTTGGTGAGCAGTTCTATGTTTCATAGACATTAAATCAATTTTAACTTCGCTTCCTATTAAATAAAGACCCTTATTACAGTACATTTCTACAAAAACGAGCTCAATTTGAAAGTAAATCTGAGGATTATGATTGATTACAGAACTCTGGAATTTTCTATTTTCTATTGGAATGTTTTCAGGCAGGAATTTGATATTGATGCTATTAGACAACTGTGAAATCAAGACCAATAGATCAGTTACATATCAGGACCCCATTCCGACAATTTATCAAAAGTCCTCATGATGTTGACAACAACAGGCTATCCATCTACGGATCAGATAATTGCTATTGTAATATTGAATTAAATCAGTCTGCATCAATAAATTTTCAACTCCAATTTTTTTTGGGTTGGGTGCGGGGGGGGGTGGGGTTGTATGGTGTTAAACCCCAAAACCTTCTCTTGGCTACGCCGTTGCATGGAGTTATTTATTTCGCTTTTCATTTTCCGATATGTTTCAGATCGATCCGATGGTCATAAGTTAGAAAAATTGTAGTCAGAAGGTTCGCACAAATGAACATTTTTGCACTGATAAGTTATCAAGTTCTTTACAGACAACTTGGAAGTGTTCGGTGATTATTTCTAGCGGTTGTAGATAGTAAAATGAAATACAAAATCCGTTTTATCGTAATAATGTTTGGCTTATTTCAATGGATTATTACTATATTGAACAATAAATAGGCGACAAAGAGTAATCCACAAACAACAAGCCATAACTTTTAAAGTATTCAAAATAGATATTTGAAGTCTTCAGTAAAGTTATTCGCAAAAGTAAGAGCTACAAATTTGCTGAAGACATCATTTCGATATAATCACTTCCAAGAAAATTTGTGAAAATATCTCACTCATAGGGGGATTAATCAGCAAAAGCACAATACCAAAAGAAAGGGCATATTGCCTCCATTATATTCTCCGAAGATACTATTGACCTAAAATAAGCCGTTTTGGCGTTAATAATAGATTACATGTTTTTGGTCATATTTCTGGCAATGGAAAATGATAAAAATCTTTCGTCCGCATTTAATGTTCAATATCTCTTTTGATAATAGTCCGATTTCAACAATCCATAGCTTGTTCGAAAGGTATTCGTTAAAGCTATCTAAAAACATGTAAATTGTTAATCTATATTGTTAATTTCGGCAGATAATTAAAAAAAACTGCGAAAAACGCCATTTTTACGCATTCAAACATTCATATCTTTGAAACTAAACATCAGAATCAAAAACAAATTAATAGCGTTCATACTGTTTTTTAGTTCTTTCATTTAAAATTGGTTTGGATAAGATCGGTTCAGCCATTGCTGAGAAACACGAATGAGAATTTGTCCGTTACATACACACACACAGACACACACAGACATTGTCCCAAATCGTCGAGCTGAGTCGATTGGTATATAAGACTCGGCCCTCCGGGCCTCGGAAAAAATCTTGAAAGTTTGAGCGAATTCTATACATTTCTTTTATAAGAAATTTAAAAATGTACAAAAGTTTTGATCAATTCATTTCACCCAAAGTTCTAAACAAAAAATCGCAAAAAAGTGTTTTTTCACGTTGAAACTCTTACTTCTCTCTTAATTGTAAATAGGTAAATAAGGATTGCATTAAGGAGACATATGAGTTCTATTTTCTTAAAAAATCGATTAAAAATATTACCTTTTGAGGAACAAATATAAATTTTGGTTTAAACTCTTACGAACACGTTAAGCATGTTTTCATCGAAACCACGTCTTTACAGTTGGTACCATGAATATCTGAAGAACTGCTCAAGCAATCCCCTTACTTTGTATTTCGTTTACAAGGTAATTAACCCATTGACCCATCTTTTTTGGAAAATTTAAATTATTAGTAGGTTTAAAACAAAATATTTTTTTGTTCAAATACCCACCATTTTATTAATAATAAAAATTTTGAAGAATAAATATAGGCAAAACCTGGATAATTTAAAATGCTTTAGGACCTTTTTCGAATTTTTCATTTCCGATAAACGTGACGAATGAATCCTAGTTTAAAGTTACGTAAACAAATTCAATCAATCAATCAATCTAGTTCCTATTGAACGAACTAGCGTCAATCCATGGTACCGCTTTTCATCTATTTTCGATTTTTGTATATGCAACTAAAATTTGCTATTCAAAACAGAAGTGTGTTTTATAATTTACAAAAACCCTCAATCCAAACTCCCTCACACTCTTATGCATCCTTCAAAGACGCAGCTAGCTAAAGGCCCCGAAGGGCTGCCCCCCCCCCCCCCCCCCGAAGCCAAACTGAAAAAAAATGAAGCCGAATAAAAAGGGGAGCTACCCCGCAGTTTAGGGTCCCTAAAAAGCCGTGGAAAAATCTTTAAAAAATTGGAAGGAGGCATAACAGTTTAAAACCAAAATTTTAAGGACATGTTGACAACGGCTTGGTAGGAATTCGTTTCCAAACATATTTTGTGAATTTACTCAATAATGAATGAACTATTTTTCTAATTAATATGAAAGTGCACTTCAAAGAGAAAATACTGCGTAAGTTTACCTCAAAGTGAAATTTTTTACAGAGTTGATATGCTTACCACTTGGATTAAGCGTTGCGTTCAGGCGTGAGGTAAATGTTGGATGGTATATTAATACCAAATTATTCGCCTAGTAGTGAGATAATTGTTTTCTCATTCAATTCACATTCATATTAAACTCGTGACATCACCGTAAGCTGCCGTATTGTGGAATCCTAAAATTCTACGGAAAATTTGATATTTATGCAAGATTTCGGTTATACTGGCCATGACGCAAATGTTAGCAGTTCCTTCATTTATAGTAAGGATGTAAGTATTCAAAATATCGCCTAAAATATCAAAATAATTTCGCGGTACTAACTATCATTTATCGTTTCTCACAGACTTCCCCCCCCCCCCTTCTCTCTTTCTTTCTCTCTTCGTGATCGTGGCAACTGTCACGACTCACATTAACCTTGTTATTTCTCTATCCATTTCTAAGTTGTGTTATAAGATCTTCTACTAATCCAATATATTTGTTAATGCCCAAGACAACACTGTAAATTCCCATAAATAGTTTTTGTCAGGTTTGCCATTTGCTACTGGTTGACCGTTAGTTTGCCTTCTCCCTCTCTCGTGTTTACGTTCAAGTGGTCGTCGCGAGAGCAGCTTTGATTATCGCTTTTAGATGCTTGGTGCTTTTTGTGTTTTCGAGTATAGCCGTCTCCTTTATTGTTTAAAACTTCCCTAGGTATGTTAGCTATTAGTTTTGGGATACCGTGAAATATTGTTTGTCCGGCAATTATTTTTTGGCCAGTTTTTGTTTCACCAGATGTCCAAGGCTGTTTGTTAGAGTTGATTGTAGTAGATAAATGTTCTGTACTTGTGGTGTTGCATGTTATTCTTCGCTACGATGCTTCCTGCCTCGGCTAAAGAATTGAACGTTATCAATACTACGATCCTTGTATAAGGTAGTTAAATGTGTGACATTTTTGTAAACACAAGCTCTATTCTACCTTTATCAATTGTTTCACTGTAGGTCTGAGAAGTTCTGTAATGAGCGCAAATTTTTTGCAATACGCTCATTTTTTTTATAAAACGTTTATTTGACACGGCATTTGCATTTGTCTTCGTAACCCTCTCCGCAAGCACATTGATTATCTTCTGCGATCCCAATACGGCGGAGATGCGCATTCAACGTATAATGGTTGGACATGAGCCTAGACATCACACGAATGAAGTTTCGACTTACATCCAACCCTTTGAACTTTAGGGACAATTAAGTGCAATCACCGTCCCAGATCACCATTGTCCCATGATGTTTGCCAACTAGTAAGCGTCCTCTGACGAGAAGCGCTATAAAATTCATTGTAGGTATTGAAGGTAAGGTAAATTATCCGCTCTCTCATTACCCGGTATGGAGCAATGAGCGGGAATCCACACTAAGGTAATTTGATAAGATTTATTTGTTAATTTAGTTAAGTGTTCTCGTATCTTCTTCAAAAAGAACGAAGCGTGATTATCAAGCTTTAAAGAGCTTAGTGCCTTAATTGTGCTGAGGCTATCTGTGAGGATGAAATAATGGCTCGGAAGTAAAGTATCAATGATTTCCAGACTATAGTGAACTGCTGCTAGTTCGGCTGTGTAAACAGAGGCAGGTTCTGCAAGCTTGAAACATATCGAGGTGTTATTGTTGAAAATACCGAAGCCAGTGGCCTCGTTGATTCGTGACCCATCAGTGAAGAACATGTTATGGCAGTCAATGTGTTGGTATTTACTTATGAATATTTTAGGGATCTCCAGAGAGCGCAGGTGATCCGGGATTCCACGAATTTCCTCTTGCATGGACGTGTCGAAAAATAAAGTGGAATCGGGAGTATCTAGTATATCAACACATGTCATAACATAACTAGAAGGCGTTATTTCTTGTGACATGTGATTGAAGTACACTGACATGAATCTGGTTTGGGATTGAAGCTCGACAAGTCTTTCAAAATTTTCAATTACCAATGGATTCATAACCTCACATCGTATAAGTAAACGAGAGGAGAGATCCCAGAATCGATCTTTTAAGGGAAGAACTCCCGCTAGTACTTCAAGACTCATCGTATGTGTCGATTGCATGGAACCTAAGGCGATTCGTAAACAACGATACTGTATTCGTTCCAATTTAATAATGTGAGTGTTTGCAGCTGAACGGAAACAGAAGCACCCATATTCCATTACTGAAAGTATCGTTGTTTGATACAATCTTATCACGTCACTTGGATGAGCACCCCACCAAGATCCGGTTATTGTTCGGAGAAAATTTATCCTTTGTTGGCACTTCTTTATCAGATACCTAATGTGGCCTCCCCATGTACCTTTAGAATCGAACCAAATTCCGAGATATTTAAAGGTCATGACTTGGGCTATCGTTCTACCAACCAACTGAAGCTCCGTAGAGAAATCGATGCCTAGCTTCAATGCCCAACTTGATAAATTATCCAAACTATCTTGCAGTGGTTGTTGTAAATTTATGGCTTTTGGTCCTGTAACAGAAATCACGCCATCATCTGCAAGTTGCCTTAGAGTGCATGGGCTGACAATACAATTATCAATGTCATTCACGTAAAAATTGTAGAGAAGGGGGCTTAAACAAGAACCTTGTGGGAGGCCCATGTAACTTATTCTGATCGCCATATGAAAAATGCATGTGCTTTTCTGACAATAAGTTGTATAAATAATTATTTAATATTGGTGAAAGACCACATTGATGTAGTTTCTCTGAGAGAACATCAATGGAAACAGAGTCGAATGCTCCTTTTATGTCTAAGAACACAGACGCCATTTGTTCATTTTTTGCGTAAGCTAGTTGGATTTCTGACGAAAGTAGCGTCAGACAATCATTCGTTCCCTTTCTCCTCCGAAAACCAAACTGGGTATCTGATAGCAAGCCGTTCGCCTCAACCCAATTGTCGAGACGTCGTAGGATAATTTTTTCCAACAATTTCCTGATGCAGGATAGCATTGCAATCGGTCGATACGAGTTATGGTCGGAGGCTGGTTTTCCTGGTTTTGGAATAGCGATAACTCTCACTTGTCTCCAGTCGTGCGGGACAATGTTCTGCTCAAGAAGCTTATTGAATAAATTCAACAAGCGTCTTTTTGCTAGGTCAGGCAGATTCTTCACCAAGTTGAATTTAATTCTGTCTGGACCCGGAGCATTATTGTTGCATGAGAGGAGTGCAATTGAAAATTCCATCATTGTCAAAGGCGAATCTACGGAATCGTTACACGTGGGAGCATCGCGAATGATTTTCTGCGCAGGAGCAGAATCTGGACAAACTTTCTTGGCAAAATTAAATATCCAGCGATTCGAAAAATCTTCGCTTTCATTAGTTACGTTTCGATTCCTCATTCTTCTGGCTGTGTTTCAAAGAGTACTCATTGATGTTTCTCTTGACAAGCCACCAACGAAACGTCTCCAATAACTAGACTTTTTGGCACGACGGAGACTGTTAAATTTGTTTTGTAAAATCGAATAATTTTCAAAGTTCGCACGTGTACACCCTTTCCGTTTCATAATTTCTTTGTAAGCAACTTGTTTAGCTTCATATGCATCCGAGCACTCTTTGTCCCACCAGGGATTAGGAGGCCGGCTGTTCATTATCATGCCAGGATTGCATTTCGTTTGGGTTTGTTCTGCTGCTTCAATAATCAAACCCGCTAGAAATTCATATTCTTCGGTGGGTGGTAGCTCTTCCGTCGAAACAAGAGAAGTGAAAATTAAAGATTGGTATTTTTTCCAATCAATATTTCGTGTCAAGTCATAAGGGACATTGATTGAATTTGTGAGGCCTAATTCACTGTTAATTGAAATAACGACTGGCAAATGATCGCTACCGTGAGGATCAGGTACAACCTTCCACGTGCAATCTAACCGAAGTGATGTCGAGCATAGAGATAGATCTAATGCACTTGGTCGTGCGGGTGGTCTGGGAATGCGTGTTGCTTCGCCTGTATTTAAAACTGTCATATTGAGCTCGTCACAAACATTGTATATCAAAGAGGATCGATTATCGACAGTCTCTACGCATCGCTCGATCGAGATAGAAGTGTTTTGTTTTCGGTCTGTTGGAAAAAGAACAGTGCAGTAATCCGCGTTCAAGGTTATTTTGCCATTCTCTGCCTCTTCGGTTTGGACTTTTATTTTCTTTTGTGCGTGTGTTAACCGTTAGGCCACATTCCTCAACCTTTTGTTCGTAAAGCGAGGATTGAACAATAACCAGCTATTTAAGCTGGACTGGTGCGTCGTGGGAAACGAGTATACAGATAAGTGAAATCTACCTTTTTGATACATTTACGGCTTTTTCCCGTCTGCGCGGGTGCTGACCCCGTGCGTTGACGGTGTCGATGGCTTCCTCCCCGGATGGCCAAATGGAGATCGAGTCGACTCCTAAGGCTCTCCCCCGACCCAAACAATATCCAGAGCTCTCGACCGGTCCCTTTGTGGTCTTCTTTCGGCCCAAAACAAAATCGCTGAATCTATTACAGATTTCAAAAGACCTAACGGAACGGTTCTCGGCTGTGATCGAAATAAAAAAGGTCCGCTCAGACAGACTGAGGGTCGTGCTGACTAACTCAAAGCAGGCAAACGATATTGCTTGCTGCGAGCACTTTACGAAGGACTATCACGTGTATATTCCAGCTGTGAAAGTACAGTCTGAAGGCGTTGTCACCGATGACAGTTTGACATGCGAGGATCTGCTGCAGTACGGGGTTGGCCGTTTCAGAGACCGCTTACTTCAGCCAGTGAAAATACTCGAGTGCAAGCGTTTGCACTCAGTAGTAGTTGCGGGGGATGGTTCAAAAACGTACCCCCAATCAAACTCTTATCGGTTGACCTTCGCTGGTACCGATTTGCCAAATTACGTCCTCTTGCACAAGGTTCGTCTGCCTGTGCGTCTGTTTGTGCCGCGGGTCATGAATTGCACAAAGTGTAAACAATTGGGTCACACAGCCACCCATTGTAGCAATAAGGCCCGCTGTGGAAAATGCGGGGAGAATCATCTAGATGATTCGTGCAGTAAGAATGCTGAGAAGTGTCCTTACTGTGCAGAGAATCTGCATGATATCTCGGCATGTCCCGCGTACAAACTACGCGGGGATAAACTAAAACGTTCCCTTGCTGGACGATCCGAACGTTCTTTTGCAGAAATGCTAAAGAAAGCTACACCACCAACCTCAACAAACATCTATGCTCACTTGCCTCCTAACGAGGGCGAGGCTGATGACCCACAAGAGGGAACATCTACTAGGGCGCCTAGAAGTTATAGGAAGAGGAGGAACATTTCCTCTCCTAAAGTTCGTTGTAAAGGCCAGAAGGTATCCCTTGACGGGACTCAGAAAGTCACATCTATTGGAAGTGTTGCAACCAAACCGAAGCAATTAGCTCCTGGTCTCGGAGGATTAAACACAGAGAAGGAGTTCCCAGCACTTCCCGGAACATCAAAAATCCCAAGTGTTCCTCTGTTTCAGTTCGAGAATAATCGCGGCACTGGAATTATCAAACTCTCGGACATTGTGGACTGGATAATAAAAACTTTCAATATAACTGATCCTATTAAAAGTCTTATGTTAGCTTTTCTCCCTACAGTGAGAACATTTTTGAAGCAGTTGACTGCTAAATGGCCCCTCCTTTCAGCGATTGTATCCCTCGATGGCTAACTCATCGAACGAGGTCACGGATTTGATCACTGTTCTACAGTGGAATTGCAGAAGTATCATCCCGAAAATCGATTCCTTCAAAATTTTAATAAATAATTTGAGTTGCGATGCATTTGCATTATGTGAAACTTGGTTAACTTCCGACATAGATCTCAACTTCCACGACTTTAATATTATTCGCCTGGATCGAGACACCCCCTATGGAGGAGTGCTTTTGGGGATCAAAAAGCGCTATTCCTTCTACAGAATTAACCTTCCCTCGATAACAGGTATTGAAGTTGTCGCTTGTCAAGTAACAACCAAAGGCAAAGATCTTTGCATAGCTTCCATATATATTCCCCCCAACACCGCGATTGGGCATCGCCGGCTACATGACATCATAGAATCCCTGCCTGCACCGCGACTAGTTTTAGGCGACTTTAACTCTCACGGTGCGGAATGGGGTTGCCTTTATGATGATAACCGTTCCTCTTTAATTCACAATATTTGCGACAACTTCAACATGACAATTCTAAACACGGGTGAAATGACACGGATTCCTCCCCCACCAGCGCGCCCAAGCGCATTAGATTTATCCCTTTGCTCGACCTCGCTAAAGTTAGAATACGCGTGGAAGGTAATCCCTGATCCCCACGGTAGCGACCATCTGCCGATCATAGTCTCAATCAATAACGGCTCAAGGCCATTGGAAACAATCAATATTTCGTATGACCTCACACGAAATATCGATTGGAAGAGCTATGCTGCCGCGATATCCGACAACATCGAATCTACTCAAGAACTTCCTCCGGAGGAAGAGTACAGCTTTTTGGCTGGCTTGATTCTCGACAGCGCGAATCAAGCTCAGACTAAGCCAGTACCCGGCGCGAACATACAAAAACGTTCTCCCAATCCCTGGTGGCATAAAGAGTGCTCAGACGTGTACGCAGAGAAGGCCGCCGCGTTTAAGACCTTCCGGAACGACGGGTTACCCGCTAGTTTTCGACAGTACGCGACGTTAGACAAGCGAATGAAGAGTTTGATGAAAGCCAAAAAACGCGGTTATTGGCGCCGGTTCGTCGACGGATTAACGAGAGAAACATCGATGAGCACTCTTTGGGGAACAGCCCGACGTATGCGAAATCGAAACAGTACTAATGAGAGCGTGGAATATTCAAACCGTTGGATATTCGATTTCGCCAAGAAGGTTTGTCCGGATTCCGCCCCGGCACAGAAGATCTACCGCGCCGCGTCCCGTCACGATAACGCGAACGAAACACCTTTTTCGATGGTGGAGTTCTCACTTGCTCTCTTGTCGTGTAACAATAAAGCTCCAGGGCCAGACAGAATCAAATTCAACTTGTTGAAGAATCTGCCAGACTCTGCCAAGAGACGCTTGTTGAACTTATTTAATAAGTTTCTTGAGGCTAACATTGTCCCACACGATTGGAGGCAAGTGAAGGTCATCGCCATCCAAAAACCAGGAAAACCAGCCTCCGACCACAATTCGTATCGACCGATCGCAATGCTATCTTGTATCCGGAAGTTGTTCGAGAAAATGATCCTGTCCCGCCTCGACAATTGGGTCGAAGCAAATGGCTTACTGTCAGATACACAATTTGGCTTTCGCAAAGGCAAAGGGACGAATGATTGTCTTGCGTTGCTCTCAACCGAAATTCAAATGGCCTATGCTAGTAAAGAGCAGATGGCATCAGTGTTCCTAGATATAAAGGGGGCTTTTGATTCACTTTCTATCAACATTCTTTCAGAGAAGCTGCACCAGCATGGTCTTTCAGCGACTTTAAACAACTTTTTACTAAATTTGTTGTCGGAAAAGCACATGCATTTTTCGCATGGTGACTTATCGACATCACGATTTAGCTACATGGGCCTTCCCCAGGGCTCATGTCTAAGCCCCCTGTTATACAATTTCTACGTCAACGACATTGATGAATGTCTTGACAATTCCTGTACGTTAAGACAACTTGCAGACGATGGCGTGGTGTCTGTTACGGGACCCAAAGCTGTCGATCTACAAGGACCATTACAGAATACCTTGGACAATTTGTCTGCATGGGCTATTAAGCTGGGTATCGAATTCTCCACGGAGAAAACTGAGCTAGTTGTATTTTCTAGGAAGCGTGAACCAGCACAACTACAGCTTCTATTAATGGGTCAAACTATCGCTCAGGTCTTCACAGTAAAATATCTAGGGGTCTGGTTCGACTCGAAAGGTACTTGGGGATGCCATATTCGGTATCTGAAACAGAAATGCCAGCAAAGGATCAACTTTCTTCGTACAATAACCGGAACGTGGTGGGGTACCCACCCAGGAGACCTAATTAGGTTGTATCAAACAACGATACTGTCGGTACTGGAATACGGATGCTTCTGCTTTCGATCCGCCGCGAACATACATTTCATCAAACTCGAAAGAATTCAGTATCGTTGTTTGCGTATCGCCTTAGGGTGCATGCAGTCGACCCATACGATGAGTCTCGAAGTCCTGTCGGGCGTTCTCCCGCTGAAAAATCGATTTTGGGAACTCTCATATCGATTGCTCATTCGATGCGATATCTTGAACCCGGTCGTGATTGAAAATTTCGAAAGGCTTGTTGAGCTCAATTCTCAGACCCGTTTCATGTCCCTGTACTTTGACTACATGGCGCAAAATATTAATCCTTCTTCTTACAATCCCAACCGTGTGCATTTCATAAATACTTCTGAATCTACTGTTTTCTTCGACACATCCATGAAAGATGAGATTATTGGAATTCCGGACCATATACGCCCACAAGTGGTTCCAAATATTTTTTATAATAAATTCCGAGAAGTCGACTGTTCTAAGATGTTTTATACTGACGGATCAAACCTCGAAGGGTCCACTGGCTTCGGTATTTTCAATCAAAAGTTCACCGCCTCCTACAAACTCAGTGACCCTGCTTCAGTTTACGCCGCAGAACTAGCTGCTATTCAGTATACCCTTGGAGTCATTGACACATTACCCGCAGACCATTACTTCATCGTCTCGGATAGTCTGAGTTCTATTGACGCTATTCGCTCGATGAAACATGGAAAGCATTCCTCGTATTTTTTGGGGAAAATACGGGAGCTACTGAGTGCTTTATCTGACAAATCTTTCCAGATTACCTTGGTGTGGGTCCCTTCTCATTGCTCCATTCCGGGCAATGAGAAGGCGGACTCCTTAGCTAAGGTGGGTGCCATTGAAGGTGACGTTTTTGAAAGACCAATTTGCTTCCACGAATTTTTCAGTATTACTCATCAGAGAACCCTCGAAAGTTGGCAAACCTCGTGGAGCAATGGTGAGCTAGGAAGGTGGCTACATTCGATAGTCCCTAAGGTATCGACGAAACCTTGGTTCAAGGGGATGGATGTGGGTCGTGACTTCATTCGTGTGATGTCCCGACTCATGGCGAACCATTACACGCTGGATGCACATCTCCGACGTATTGGGCTCGTGGAGAGTGGTATCTGCGCTTGTGGCGACGGTTATCACGATATAGAGCACATAGTCTGGGCATGCACCGAGTACAGTTCCACCAGGTCTCGGCTTATGGACACCCTCCGGGCCCGAGGAAGACCACCCAACGTCCCGGTTCGAGATGTGTTGGCAAGCCGCGATGTCCTCTATATGTCCCTTATATACACCTTCATAAAAACCATCAATATCCAACTTTAACTGCCCCTTTTTCCTTATCATTCTCAGAAGCGCTCTCTTCCACCTGTACCATACACCCACGATGGTTTGATGCGACTCCAAGGCGACACAAAACATCCCTGTCGAATGAGCCAACAAACACGGGACCTAAAGCACGAACATCACACGCACAACTCGAAATGTAGCCGATCAACATCTGAGCCGCACTACGAAATCGTCTGGAGAAACCCCTGCCATCTCGAGAACGACCACCCGGCGTCCCAGTACATGATTCTTCCTGATGAAGACCACCCTGATTCTGTAATCCATCCGTTGATCTCCCGAAGTCTGAAACTGAAATAATGTTCTCCCCCTGCCATGTTTGTCCACCCTACTTCCCCTGACTCTTATACACAGAAGTAACACCCCTTCCCCCCCCCCCCCAAATATCTTCATGAAGCATTTAGCTCTTCTTGCCTTTTCTAGTTTTAACTATTATATTATATGATCTCGTTGAAAATGCCCAACTCTACTACCACATAAAATAACTCTAATTAATGTCTCCGAATCTTTACAAAATTTAATCACGCCCTCTAATTATTTCTACTTTTAAGATAGTCGTAAAAATTTTCCCCCTTAGTTAAACATTATTTGCTCCAATAATCTCATTGCTAAAAATGTCAAACCGTATTGCCATAAAAACTAAATGACCCCTCTAATCTTACGAAAATTATACTACCCCCTTGTGTATATGTATAGCTATAAATTAGCCTTAGTTTAATTTCAAAAATCAATATGTAAGCCCCTAGTTTTAAGTAATTTAAAATGTAAAACAAACAAAATTGGCACCTTTAAGCTAACGCAAACCTGCCTTATCAAATAAACGAATTGAAAAAAAAAAGGATCGATTATCATTGAAGAGGGAACCCCACAATACTCCGTGCGAGTTGAAGTCTCCCAGTATCAACCGCGGAGCAGCCATGGATTCCACTACCTCGAAAATCTGACGTTGTCCAATTTGAGCTTTGGGAGGTATATATATAGAAGCGATAGAAATGTCTTTACCTTTAATGTTCGTTTGGACAGCTGCAGCTTCAATGCCCGCAAACAAGGGAATGTTAATTCTATAGAAAGAATAGGACTTTTTAGTTCCTAGAAGCACTCCTCCATACGGGGTGTCTCGGTCTAGGCGAACAAAGAGAATAGGGAAAGAGACGAAGAGTGAAAATCAGTCAAAACGGCAACACGCCCTTTATGATGATTTCAACACTAGACTTTGGCAACCGCTTCTATAGGCAGCACTTTAAATGACTCCTATTATATTTTGAAAACAAACCGTATGTCGATCGATGGATTTGTTTATCAAACGATGTGCATTTCGAAACAAAGAGATGAAATAATTCTAAAGCTTATTTTTACTCATACATATACTCTAGAATGCACCTTACAATCACGATTGAACTAAATTCTGATGAAAATTCAAATTTCTTTTTTGATAGAAGTACAATACTTATCTCCTCCAACTCAGGCATGAGTAATGTTTATTTACATTGCACGATTGGTCTGCTCAATAAGGTATTTTTGGCTTCACACTATTCGTCTCTTTCCCTATTCTCTTTGTAGGCGAATAATGTTGAAATCATTCAAGTTGAAATTAATGTTTGAAGCAAGCCATGTTTCACATAAAGCAAAAGCATCGCATTTCAAATTATGCAGCAAAATTTTTAAGGAATCAATTTTAGGTATGATACTTCTGCAATTCCACTGTAAAATAGTGATGGGATCTTTCACTGGAGAAGGTGAATTATCCATCGAAAGATACAATCGCTGCAAGGATGGGCCATTGAGCAATCAGCTGCTCTAAAAATGTTCTAATTGTTGGGAGGAACGCTGAAAGTATACTTTTTAGTGGTTCAGAAATATTGAATGCTTTGAAAATCCAATCAACAATTTCAGAAAATTTCAATAACCCTATCCCCGGTTGAGGCTCGGAGGAAGTTGAAGTTTTATTATTACCAGTAATGGTGTTCTGTTTGGATTGTACATTACCAGAACCAGGAGGGACTGGCTTCGGTATTGCATCGGAATTCTTTATCTTAGGCCGCAATTTATTTATTGGAGGAGAAATTTTTCTTGGCAGTTTGAAAAAAGAGGATTTTTTTCTTTTCCTGGATCCTCTAGGTAAAACAAATGATGTACCTTCAGACACTTCGTTAGAGTCAGACCCTTTCGGCAATAGAATAGGGTATCTGTTTTCTGAGACCGTGGGTTCAGGAGTAGCATTTTTCAGTATTTCTGCATAAGAGCGCTTAGACCTCTCCTTCAAAGATCGTTTAATTTTATCCTCCCGCAATTTATATGTGGGACATGCAAGAAGCTCGTGTGAATTTTCTCCGCAATGTAAACATTTTTCTAAGTTTTTATTGCATGTATTCTCTAGATGAGGCCCCCCACATTTGCCACACCGTACCTTATTTGAACAGTAAGTGGCTGTGTGGCCAAGCTGTTTACAATTGAGGCAATTCATCACACGAGGGATGAAAAGGCGAACGGGGAGACGAATTTTATTAATAAGAACATGGCTAGGCAAAGCAGACCCAGCGAAAGTTACACGAAATGAATAGGATGGTCGGTAAACTTTTTTCTCTTCTTCAAGTGATACTGAGTACAATTGCTTACAATCGAGTATTTTAACTGTATTAAGCAGGGTGTTCTTGAAACAACCAACACCATGCTTAAGTATGTCCTCGGCAGTGAGGCTGGGTTCGGAGATGACTCCATCGCAATCTATATCGCGCGAAAGTATATAAACTTTATATTCACGCGTGAAGAGTTCGCAGGCTACTATCTCGTTAGCTTGTCTAATGTTATCAACGCTAACTCGAAGTTTGTCTTTATTTACTTTCACGATCTCTGTTACAGCAGAAAATCGTGAAGTTAGATCCCGTGCAATTTGCACAAGGTTTAATGGCTTTCCTTTCCGCCTGAAGAAAACTTGCCAAGGTCCAGAAGACCCTTGAGGGTATAATTTTATTCTAGGGGGAGTTGAGGGAGGGGGATCAGAAGAATTTTGCTCTTGTGAAATGGAGGATTCCATCTCAGGGGTATTTCCGTACTACGTAGCGTGGCTAGGTACATAAATACACAAAAGCCCGTATCTGCACTAGTACAGATGAATAAGTGATGATGAAGCGAGACGCTTCACCAACAAGATGCAGCTCTGTCTCACGTCGTCACAAGAGCCGACTGTATGCAGCGCAAGCACTACCACCACCAAGGTGGAGTCGCCGCTTACCTGTGGGTCCAGAGGTATTCCCCTACCACGCAGCGTGGCTAGGTACACAAATACTCAAAATCCCGTATCTGCACTAATACGGATGAATGAGTGATGATGAAGCGAGCCGCTTCACCAACCAGATGCAGCTCTGTCTCACTCCGTCGCAAGCGCCGGTTATATGCAGCGCAACCACTACCACCACCAAGGTGGGGCGCCGCTTACCTGAGACTTCGTTGCCTTCGTACCAACACTCGCTTATCGCGTGGTACCACCAACAAACGACCGCTCTCGCACCCAACCATCCTGCCTGTCTCCACACCAACACAGCATCAAACACTGACACGGTACACAAACTTCTAGCCTATTCACGGCTTACACAGCCCTGGTTGCTACAGCCAATCAGCAAACACAACCTTTCAAGGCGAAGGCTAAAACTGTTATGACTTCGCTCATTTTACTCACAATATGGAGACTACTGGTCTTTTTATAGTGTACGCATAGCAAAGCGGCGCGGACTAGTTTGTTTGTTGCTAACAAGTGGTGGCTTTCCGACTTTTGATCTGAATGAAATGTAAAAAGATTAAATAATCCAGTAGTTTCTTCTCATACTCTCTCGAAAATAGAGGAAACAATTTCGTTGCTCGTAACAAATACAAAGTAAGGTATTTCACTAACAACTATGCTTATTTTGGTCCGCTCAAAATTATTTCAAATTCTTTTTCGGAATACAATCGATACCTTTTTAGTTACAGCCCCAGTTCGTTCACTATTTTAAATTTTTATTCGAAATTGAACCTTTTCCTATTGCTTGTTTATCTTCTCTAAGAATAATATGTGAATTCAGTATATTTCTTGACGTCTAATGAGTAATCCCTTTCGCCTGGTATGTTATCATAGTTTTCAATGTGCACCTCCAAATGCAGTCTGCTACCATAACGAAAACACTTAAACCAGGGCACAGCTTCTCACAATACTGTTCCAGTACACCTAGTACAACTCCGGACTAAAAGCTATGTCACATTCAAACAACTAGCTATAAATGATGGAACAGACACGGTTCAGCATAAAAAACCGCATAATCTGGGAAATCGGCATAAAAAAGTCGTATAAAATATATTCAGAGTATATCGAAGAACCGCGAATTTTTTTCTGGCTACGTACTTGACCCCCTTAATTAAGCATTTGTTGCTTCTAAGTAGCTTTCTCCAGGTCTTATTCACTGTACTATGGTTCTGAAACATAACATTTTATATTTTTTTAAATAATTTTGTGATGTTTTGCAGCGTACATATTCCGATCAGAAACTGTAAAAATATAAAGTGATTTCGTTCAGTACAATGAAAGTTATTCGTATTTAAAAACCAGGAGAAATTTTTGAAGCGGGACCCCTGTATTGAAACTTTAGAAGTATTCTACTTCTAAAGTCAAGTAAAAACTGCATTAGAAAAAAAAACTTATCAAAATGCAATGTTTTTTGCATGCTGTGTATCCCCCGTATAAAATAAACCTGAGTGTAGGTTATCCTTGAATTAAACTGTAACTTCAGCGTCATCTATAAACCAGACAGAAAAAATGATCATTTAAAACATGTGTGCTATTCTATCCCGAGCAATATGTGCAAGAAGGTATACTTAGATATATAAGCTTGAACTGAAATTTTTCCACCAAACAACGCATTCTCGCATTTTCACTTCCCTCACAAGTCATTGTACTTTTCCGCACAAAGGGAGCATCTGTTTCGGTTCGCAGCATCGTCCATTAGATGAGTGAATTCGTTCGAAATCGAAAACTGGGACACCAGGAATCACCACGTCCAGCACTTTGACCAAGCGAACCAGTTTCTACCTCTCTCTCGCGCACTTCTTTATTAGTTTTTCTTCTTGTGATCCAAATATGTACTCATAAACCATGGTACTTTCCCCCCTTTCACACATTCACGTGATATAACATAGCGCCTCAAGGAGTCAGCCCTCTGGACTGCCGAGCTGAACCAGAGTTCCCCGGGAGCTGGGAATAGCAGTCCCTTATCTGCGAGGAAAGATTTAATTTACGAGCGTTCGGTATGTATTAGCGTGCTCCGGTACTCGTCGATGTGCTTGGCTTCTGGACATATGCCGCACTATTTATCACAGTTTTGCTTTTATGAATTGGAATGATTTAGAGTAATACATGTTTTGTGGGTCAGTTGGGAGATATTGTGCCAAAAACAAGGTTGAAAGTGTTACCTGGTTTGTTTTTCGATGGAACCTATGCTTTGATCATAAATTTTCTGCTGCCTAGGCTAGTTACAAATAGGAAGAAAGACTTTGCGGACTTTCTTTGTTTCTACTGACACTGTTGACACTAATCGACAACAAGTACCCTCCGTTTTACGACATCGTGTCTAGAATCAAAGATTAAAAATTTATAACTTTCTTGATCAGTAAACGGTGGGTGTGTCGCGACAAGTTATACAGAATAGAAAACAACTGCAATTATTCAGAAAACTATGTTCAAGTCACTGAACAATAACTGCCAGCGATAAAGATATCAGGGAGGGGCTGAAAACAGAAATTACGTTTAATTAATTTCCTCGCTTTACACTAGGCATCCTACACGTTCCTGTAACGTATTGCAATATGGTTTGAACCAGAGAAAACAAAATAAACACTCCTTAACAATTAAATGACACACTCGTTAGGAGCAGTTTGAGTTCATTTTTTTACGATGCCGCAATTCAAATCGATTTTGAATGGGTGTTTCCATCACAGCGAATGATTTACGGTACGCTTCTGTGGGATTGTTATAAGAATCTTCTTCCTCAACCTTCGTTCTTTCATCTTTTTTGTCGCTTGTCTTTCGTATTTTCGGTTTTTCGTCTTGTCGTCTTTTTGTCTTTTCGTCTTATCGTTTTCGTCTTTTTGTCTTTTTGTCTTTTCATCTTTTCGTCTTTTCGTCTTATCGTCTTATCGTCTTATCGTCTTATCGTCTTCGTCTTTTCGTCTTTTCGTCTTTTCGTCTTTTCGTCTTTTCGTCTTTTCGTCTTTTCGTCTTTTCGTCTTTTCGTCTTTTCGTCTTTTCGTCTTTTCGTCTTTTCGTCTTTTCGTCTTTTCGTCTTTTCGTCTTTTCGTCTTTTCGTCTTTTCGTCTTTTCGTCTTTTCGTCTTTTCGTCTTTTCGTCTTTTCGTCTTTTCGTCTTTTCGTCTTTTCGTCTTTTCGTCTTTTCGTCTTTTCGTCTTTTCGTCTTTTCGTCTTTTCGTCTTTTCGTCTTTTCGTCTTTTCGTCTTTTCGTCATTTCGTCTTTTCGTCTTTTCGTCTTTTCGTCTTTTCGTCTTTTCGTCTTTTCGTCTTTTCGTCTTTTCGTCTTTTCGTCTTTTCGTCTTTTCGTCTTTTCGTCTTTTCGTCTTTTCGTCTTTTCGTCTTTTCGTCTTTTCGTCTTTTCGTCTTTTCGTCTTTTTGTCTTTTCGTCTTTTCGTCTTTTCGTCTTTTCGTCTTTTCGTCTTTTCGTCTTTTCGTCTTTTCGTCTTTTCGTCTTTTCGTCTTTTCGTCTTTTCGTCTTTTCGTCTTTTCGTCTTTTCGTCTTTTCGTCTTTTCGTCTTTTCGTCTTTTCGTCTTTTCGTCTTTTCGTCTTTTCGTCTTTTCGTCTTTTCGTCTTTTCGTCTTTTCGTCTTTTCGTCTTTTCGTCTTTTCGTCTTTTCGTCTTTTCGTCTTTTCGTCTTTTCGTCTTTTCGTCTTTTCGTCTTTTCGTCTTTTCGTCTTTTCGTCTTTTCGTCTTTTCGTCTTTTCGTCTTTTCGTCTTTTCGTCTTTTCGTCTTTTCGTCTTTTCGTCTTTTCGTCTTTTCGTCTTTTCGTCTTTTCGTCTTTTCGTCTTTTCGTCTTTTCGTCTTTTCGTCTTTTCGTCTTTTCGTCTTTTCGTCTTTTCGTCTTTTCGTCTTTTCGTCTTTTCGTCTTTTCGTCTTTTCGTCTTTTCGTCTTTTCGTCTTTTCGTCTTTTCGTCTTTTCGTCTTTTCGTCTTTTCGTCTTTTCGTCTTTTCGTCTTTTCGTCTTTTCGTCTTTTCGTCTTTTCGTCTTTTCGTCTTTTCGTCTTTTCGTCTTTTCGTCTTTTCGTCTTTTCGTCTTTTCGTCTTTTCGTCTTTTCGTCTTTTCGTCTTTTCGTCTTTTCGTCTTTTCGTCTTTTCGTCTTTTCGTCTTTTCGTCTTTTCGTCTTTTCGTCTTTTCGTCTTTTCGTCTTTTCGTCTTTTCGTCTTTTCGTCTTTTCGTCTTTTCGTCTTTTCGTCTTTTCGTCTTTTCGTCTTTTCGTCTTTTCGTCTTTTCGTCTTTTCGTCTTTTCGTCTTTTCGTCTTTTCGTCATTTCGTCTTTTCGTCATTTCGTCTTTTCGTCTTTTCGTCTTTTCGTCTTTTCGTCTTTTCGTCTTTTCGTCTTTTCGTCTTTTCGTCTTTTCGTCTTTTCGTCTTTTCGTCTTTTCGTCTTTTCGTCTTTTCGTCTTTTCGTCTTTTCGTCTTTTCGTCTTTTCGTCTTTTCGTCTTTTCGTCTTTTCGTCTTTTCGTCTTTTCGTCTTTTCGTCTTTTCGTCTTTTCGTCTTTTCGTCTTTTCGTCTTTTCGTCTTTTCGTCTTTTCGTCTTTTCGTCTTTTCGTCTTTTCGTCTTTTCGTCTTTTCGTCTTTTCGTCTTTTCGTCTTTTCGTCTTTTCGTCTTTTCGTCTTTTCGTCTTTTCGTCTTTTCGTCTTTTCGTCTTTTCGTCTTTTCGTCTTTTCGTCTTTTCGTCTTTTCGTCTTTTCGTCTTTTCGTCTTTTCGTCTTTTCGTCTTTTCGTCTTTTCGTCTTTTCGTCTTTTCGTCTTTTCGTCTTTTCGTCTTTTCGTCTTTTCGTCTTTTCGTCTTTTCGTCTTTTCGTCTTTTCGTCTTTTCGTCTTTTCGTCTTTTCGTCTTTTCGTCTTTTCGTCTTTTCGTCTTTTCGTCTTTTCGTCTTTTCGTCTTTTCGTCTTTTCGTCTTTTCCTCTTTTCGTCTTTTCGTTTTTACGTCTTTTCGTCTTTCGTATTTTTTCTTTTCATCTTTTCGTATTCGTCTTTTCGTCTTTTCCTCTTTTCGTCTTTTCATCGTTTCGTCTTTTCGTTTTTACGTCTTTTCGTATTTTTTCTTTTCGTATTCGTCTTTTCGTCTTTTCATCTTGTCGTCTTTTCGTCTTGTCGTCTTTTAGTCTTTTCGTATTTTTTCTTTTCTTCTTTTCATCTTTTCATCGTTTCGTCTTTTCATCGTTTCTTCTTTTCATCTTTTCGTATTCGTCTTTTCGTCTTTTCGTCTTTTTGTCTTTTTGTCTTTTCGTCTTTTTGTCTCTTCGTCTTTTCGACTTTTCATCGTTTCGTCTTTTCGTTTTTACGTCTTTTCGTATTTTTTCTTTTCTTCTTTTCATCTTTTCGTATTCGTCTTTTCGTCTTTTCATCTTGTCGTCTTGTCGTCTTTTCGTCTTGTCGTCTTTTCGAATTTTTTCTTTTCTTCTTTTCATCTTTTCATCGTTTCGTCTTTTCATCGTTTCTTCTTTTCATCTTTTCGTATTCGTCTTTTCCTCTTTTCGTCTTGTCGTCTTTTCATCTTTTCGTCTTTTCGTTTTTACGTCTTTTCGTATTTTTTCTTTTCTTCTTTTCATCTTTTCGTATTCGTCTTTTCCTCTTTTTGTCTTTACGTCTTTTCATCGTTTCGTCTTTTCATCGTTTCGTCTCTTCGTCTTTACGTCTTTTCGTATTTTTTCTTTTCATCTTTTGTCTTTTCGGCTATTGATCGTTTCGTCTTTTCATCGTTTCGTCTTTTTGTCTTTTTATCTTTTTGTCTTGTTGTCTTTTTGTCTTTTTGTCTTTTTGTCTTTTTGTCTTTTTGTCTTTTTGTCTTTTTGTCTTTTTGTCTTTTTGTCTTTTTGTCTTTTTGTCTTTTTGTCTTTTTGTCTTTTTGTCTTTTTGTCTTTTTGTCTTTTTGTCTTTTTGTCTTTTCGTCTTTTCGTCTTTTCGTCTTTTCGTCTTTTCGTCTTTTCGTCTTTTCGTCTTTTTGTCTTTTTGTCTTTTTGTTTTTTTGTTTTTTTGTCTTTTTGTCTTTTTGTCTTTTTGTCTTTTTGTCTTTTTGTCTTTTTGTCTTTTTGTCTTTTTGTCTTTTTGTCTTTTTGTCTTTTTGTCTTTTTGTTTTTTTGTCTTTTTGTCTTTTTGTCTTTTTGTCTTTTTGTCTTTTTGTCTTTTTGTCTTTTTGTCTTTTTGTCTTTTTGTCTTTTTGTCTTTTCGTCTTTTCGTCTTTTCGTCTTTTCGTCTTTTCGTCTTTTTGTCTTTTTGTCTTTTTGTTTTTTTGTCCTTTTGTCTTTTTGTCTTTTTGTCTTTTTGTCTTTTTGTCTTTTTGTCTTTTTGTCTTTTTGTCTTTTTGTTTTTTTGTCTTTTTGTCTTTTTGTCTTTTTGTCTTTTTGTCTTTTTGTCTTTTTGTCTTTTTGTCTTTTTGTCTTTTTGTCTTTTTGTCTTTTTGTCTTTTTGTCTTTTTGTCTTTTTGTCTTTTTGTCTTTTTGTCTTTTTGTCTTTTTGTCTTTTTGTCTTTTTGTCTTTTTGTCTTTTTGTCTTTTTGTCTTTTTGTCTTTTTGTCTTTTTGTCTTTTTGTCTTTTTGTCTTTTTGTCTTTTTGTCTTTTTGTCTTTTTGTCTTTTTGTCTTTTTGTCTTTTTGTCTTTTTGTCTTTTTGTCTTTTTGTCTTTTTGTCTTTTTGTCTTTTTGTCTTTTTGTCTTTTTGTCTTTTTGTCTTTTTGTTTTTTTGTTTTTTTGTCTTTTTGTCTTTTTGTCTTTTTGTTTTTTTGTCTTTTTGTCTTTTTGTCTTTTTGTCTTTTTGTCTTTTTGTCTTTTTGTCTTTTTGTCTTTTTGTCTTTTTGTCTTTTTGTCTTTTTGTCTTTTTGTCTTTTTGTCTTTTTGTCTTTTTGTCTTTTTGTCTTTTTGTCTTTTTGTCTTTTTGTCTTTTTGTCTTTTTGTCTTTTTGTCTTTTTGTCTTTTTGTCTTTTTGTCTTTTTGTCTTTTTGTCTTTTTGTCTTTTTGTCTTTTTGTCTTTTTGTCTTTTTGTCTTTTTGTCTTTTTGTCTTTTTGTCTTTTTGTCTTTTTGTCTTTTTGTCTTTTTGTCTTTTTGTCTTTTTGTCTTTTTGTCTTTTTGTCTTTTTGTCTTTTTGTCTTTTTGTCTTTTTGTCTTTTTGTCTTTTTGTCTTTTTGTCTTTTTGTCTTTTTGTCTTTTTGTCTTTTTGTCTTTTTGTCTTTTTGTCTTTTTGTCTTTTTGTCTTTTTGTCTTTTTGTCTTTTTGTCTTTTTGTCTTTTTGTCTTTTTGTCTTTTTGTCTTTTTGTCTTTTTGTCTTTTTGTCTTTTTGTCTTTTTGTCTGTTTGTCTTTTTGTCTTTTTGTCTTTTTGTCTTTTTGTCTTTTTGTCTTTTTGTCTTTTTATCTTTTTGTCTTTTTGTCTTTTTGTCCTTTTATCTTTTCATCTTTTTGTCTTTTTGTCTTTTTGTCTTTTTATCTTTTTGTCTTTTTGTCTTTTTGTCTTTTCTTCTTTTCGTCTTTTCCTCTTTTCGTCGTCTTTTCGTTTTTACGTCTTTTCGTCTTTCGTATTTTTTTTCATCTTTTCGTATTCGTCTTTTCGTCTTTTCCTCTTTTCGTCTTTTCATCGTTTTGTCTTTTCGTTTTTACGTCTTTTCGTATTTTTTCTTTTCTTCTTTTCATCTTTTCGTATTCGTCTTTTCGTCTTTTCATCTTGTCGTCTTTTCGTCTTTTCGTATTTTTTCTTTTCTTCTTTTCATCTTTTCATCGTTTCGTCTTTTCATCTTTTCGTATTCGTCTTTTCGTCTTTTCGTCTTTTTGTCTTTTTGTCTTTTCGTCTTTTTGTCTCTTCGTCTTTTCGTCTTTTCATCGTTTCGTCTTTTCGTTTTTAAGTCTTTTCGTATTTTTTCTTTTCTTCTTTTCATCTTTTCGTATTCGTCTTTTCATCTTGTCGTCTTGTCGTCTTTTCGTCTTGTCGTCTTTTCGTATTTTTTCTTTTCTTCTTTTCATCTTTTCATCGTTTCGTCTTTTCATCGTTTCTTCTTTTCATCTTTTCGTATTCGTCTTTTCCTCTTTTCGTCTTGTCGTCTTTTCATCTTTTCGTCTTTTCGTTTTTACGTCTTTTCGTATTTTTTCTTTTCTTCTTTTCATCTTTTCGTATTCGTCTTTTCCTCTTTTTGTCTTTACGTCTTTTCATCGTTTCGTCTTTTCATCGTTTCGTCTCTTCGTTTTTACGTCTTTTCGTATTTTTTCTTTTCTTCTTTTCATCTTTTCGTATTTGTCTTTTCGACTATTGATCGTTTCGTCTTTTCATCGTTTCGTCTTTTTGTCTTTATCTTTTTGTCTTGTTGTCTTTTTGTTTTTTTGTCTTTTTGTCTTTTTTTCTTTTTGTCTTTTTGTCTTTTTGTCTTTTTGTCTTTTTGTCTTTTTGTCTTTTTGTCTTTTTGTCTTTTTGTCTTTTTGTCTTTTTGTCTTTTTGTCTTTTTGTCTTTTCGTCTTTTTGTCTTTTTGTCTTTTTGTCTTTTCATCGTTTTGTCTTTTCGTCTTTTCTTCTTTTAGTCTTTTCATCTTTTCGTTTTTTCGTCTTTTCGCCTTTTCGTCTTTTCGACTTTTCGTCTTTTTGTCTTTTAGTCTTTTCATCTTTTCGATTTTTCGTCTTCTCTTCTTTTCATATTTTCGTCTTTTCATCGTTTCGTCTTTTCGTCTTTTCATCTTTTCGTCTTTTCGTATTTTTTTTCTTTTCTTTTCATATTTTCGTATTCGTCTTTTCGGCTTTTCATCGTTTCGTCTTTTTGTCTTTTCCTATTTTTTTCTTTTCTTCTTTTCGTCTTTTCATCGTTTCGTCCTTTCGTTTATTTGGCTTTTCGTTTTTTCTTCTTTTCATCTTTTCTTCTTTTCATCGTTTCGTCTTTTCGTCATTTCGTCTTTACGTCTTTTCGTATTTTTTTTTCTTTTCATCTTTTCGTATTCGTCTTTTCGGCATTTCATCGTTTCGTCTTTTTGTCTTTTCATCTTTTCGTCTTTAATGTTTTTTCGTTAAAATTATTTTTTTCGCTTGTTTGATTTTTCCGCTTTAAATTTTTCTTTTAGTTTTTGTGTTTTTTTCGTTTTAACGTTTTTTTCACCTTAATGTTTTTTAAATGTATTTTTCGTGTCAATGTTTTTTCCGTACTAATGTTTTTAATGGTTTGTTTTTTTTCGTTTAAGTGTTTCTTCCGTTTCAATGTTTTTTTTTCGTTTTACTGTTATTTATTTCACTGCTTAATTCGTTTTACTGTTTAAAGTTTTTTCGTTTTCATATTTTGTTCCTCTCAATTTTCTCTTTTCATTTTAAGGATATTTTCGCTTATATTTTTTTTCGTTTTAATGTATTTTTCGTTTTCTTGTTTTTTTTTACTTTAATATTTTTATCATTCTAATGTTTTTTCTTGGTTTCAATGTTTTTTTGTTTTAATGCATTTTTTTCGCTTCAATGCTTTATTTTTTCGTTCTAATGTTTTTTTCGCTATAATGTGTTCTTTCGTTCTAATGTTTCTTTTCGCTTTTATGTTATTTTTCGATTTACTGAATTTTTTTCGTCCTAATGTTTTTTTTCGTTTTCGTGTTTCTTTCGTTTCAATGTTTTTTGCGTTTTACTATTTTTTTGTTTCACTGCTTAATTCGTTTTACTATTTTATTTGCTTTCATGTTTTTTCGTTTCATATTTTGTTCGTCTCAATTTTTTCTTTTCATTTTAATGTTTTTTTCGCATATAATTTTTTTTTCGTTTTAATGTATTTTGATGTATTTTGTTTTTTTGCTTTAATGTTTTTTTAGTTTTAATGTGTTTTTTTCGATTCAATGTTTTAACGTTTTAACCCTTTAACATTTTAACGCTTTAACGTTTTAACTTCTTAACCTTTTCAACTTCTTAACCTTTTTAACCTTTTCAACTTTTTAACCTTTTTAACTTTTTAACCTATTAACTTTTAACGAAATGACTCTTACTCTTTAGTTTTTTTCAGTTTCTTATTCTTTTATGTAGTTATAATGGTTTCTATATTTTCTTTTATTTCTTTCATTCATTTTTTATTTTCCAACCCATCAATTGTTTTATTATTTTTTGTTTATTTTCAATCTCTGTCGCTTTTGCAGCTTTTTTATATCTTCTGTCTTCTCTGCCATCTCACTCTTTTCTGCTTTGTGTGTAATGCATCCATATTCAAGTTTATTAATATGCCACTTTTAAAGCACGACCTTTTCGAGAAATAAGATCATAAAATATGAAAGGTTGACATACCACAAATAATTGTGTTAGAAAGTATTAGGGATTCACAGGGGCTATTCAGAAAGGTCGGTCACATATCCCATGAGATGTAGCACGTAACTCCGTCAATCTATGATCGGGAGCGAAAAACGACTAAACAAATAACAATGTCAAAAACACGAACTGTTAGCCGTTCAACCTCGTTTTCAGCGTTCAATGGATGTCCCCCGATAAACTATTTGCCCTTCTGATATAATATTAATGTAGTGCGAAGGAAGCTCAATCGATCCCTCATTCCTTGACCTGCTTCAAGAGGGGCAAAAAATAATTTGATTAAGTATGTCAACAATCAATTGCACATAAAAGCGTGGCAATCGCACAACCGAACACCAACAACGTGACCCTCCCGCAGCTATAACCGGCGACAAGAAAAACACTCGGTAAATAAATAAATCGATGGAATTTTTCCACCCGCCTGCAGGGTACGCTCGACTATCGGAGGAAACTACCAGCGAAAATATATTTTATCCAGCGTGGATTTCCCTTTTTTTTAAATTTTCCACTGAGCCCTGAAACAAAACAACAACGGTCTTTTATTGCACCCGTTAGCCGGCGCGCGAAACGGAATAACTGGAATAAAATGCAAATGCTGTATCTTTGTTCGGCGAAAAAAAAACAGGCTGGATGTCCCGCTATATGACGCCGGGTTGGATCCCCGTTGTAATCCTATTTCGATTAATATTCTAGCTAGGTTTAACTAACACATGGTGACACATTGGATTGGGTGAATGTTTGAATCAACTATGCACCATGCGTTTCCGCTAAATCAAACGCATGAATGCACCGAAGTCACTTCACTATTTTGAATAAAAAAAATGTGCTCACTCTGCATGATTCCGAAATATTTGTGTTCACATAGGCGTGCATCTATGGCTCGATGTCTCTTATCAGTCGGCTAGTTGACCATTGTACGTTGGAAATGGAAATTCATGAGAATTTCATTCATCCGTTTTAGTTGCTCGTTGTAGCCGGAAATTATTGCCTTTTCGTGCGTATTGTGAACTCATTGCCCCAGCTGCGAATCGATATGGCTAGTGCCCTTTCTCCTTCCTTGTTCAATGCTGCGACGACGATAGAAAACAAACGAAAACGGCTCCGATTGACAATCGCTTAACTCGCGTTCATTTCGCCGATTGGACTGATTAAATTTGCACCGGTAATTCCGGACACTGGGGCCATGATACAAATGAAAAGTTTCACCACGCACTAAGCGGATCGTGGACAATTTCGGGGTGCTGGTCAACAATTCTACGGAAGTCAATAAATATTTCGTTCGCAATTCAATTCCAGTCCGGTTCTGGGGAATGAGTTGTTTTCCTACTATTGGGCTTGTAATCATCGAAGCGGATATTGCTGCGATGAACGTGATAGGATCATTCCTTTCCATCGATGAAGCAATAAATGTATTTTAGTGATAGGAATAGGAATTATCCCAAGAGCATCATCGATCATCAAAAAAAACGGTTATTCAGCGAAATTACTATATATGTATATGATTAATATTATGTTTTCATTATACATTGTTTTCATATCCTGCACTTTTTCCCATAATATTAGACCTTAAACATTACTGGTTTTCTAGATAATAAAGAAAACATTCACTTTTTACATTTCTTATAAAAGAAATGTATAGAATTCGCTCAAACTTTCAAGATTTTTTCCGAGGCCCGGAGGGCCGAGTCTTATATACCAATCGACTCAGCTCGACGATTTGGGATAATGCCTGTGTGTGCATGTAACGGACAAACTCTCATTCGTGTTTCTCAGCAATGGCTGAACCGATCTTTTCCAAACTAATTTTAAATGAAAGGCCTATCAGCCAGACCAAACGCTATTAATTTGTTTTTGATTCTGATGTTTAGTTTCCAAGATATTTTTTTTACAATGGAGAAGACCTTTACGTCCTAGCCCAGTACACGTGCTATTGGTAGGTGTCCAAGCTACCGCACGGGGTGTACTGGGGGCGTGTCGGGCTCGTGACGCTGCCATTAATACCCACTAAACTCCATTGGGCTCCGCCATCGTCCCCCCAGGAACTACCTCTCGGTATTACTTCTGGGAGGATGGCTGTACTTAATGTACTCATTCACTCTCACTCACGCGTTCATACGTCCTGTATGAGGCTTACTTGGGTGCTCTCTCTATCGCACCTTGATTCACTCTCAAACACTCCACATGAGGCTGACTTTTGTGCTCTCCTTTTTCGTTCCTTGCAAGGCTGACTTTTGTGCTCACCTTACTCATTCCTTGCTAGGCTTACTTTTGTGCTGGCCTCTACCATACCATGTGAGGCTGACTTTTGTGCTCACCCTTAACATACCGTGTGAGACTGACTTGGATGCTCACCCTTTCACTCCTCTTCCACGCCACGAAGCATCGATAGCTAAGTCCCAACATACTACGCTACGACCCTCCCATCTTGGCATGAGGCAGTCCACTTATACGCCTATACACTCGCTCTTCTGTCTTGCTTCGGGGTGGCTAGGTGTACCCCTTACGCGGTTGCCAGTCGCTGCGCCAAACCGCCTCAGCATGAACAGACCATTCACTCCCTTTTTTGCGCTCGGCCTTTTTCGCTCCAGCTAACCAATCACTAGTTAGCCTTGCCCGTCGTCTGTTGCTGGGTTCGCCAGATTACCTGTAGCCTACAGGCAATCTGGGTGGTAGCAGCCGAGACTGCGTTCCACTTCTCCACTGATTGACACATCCGCTGAATAAGGGTATCAGGGGTTGTGTCCCAGCCACAGACGTCAAGCATTGCTCTTCTTTCGACGTCGAACCGATGACATACGAACAGTATGTGTTCGGCAGTTTCATCTACACCTGGGCAGTCCGGGCAGACTGGGACCTCCGCGTGCCCGAACCTGTGGAGGTACTGACGGAAACAGCCATGGCCTGACAGGAATTGTGTCAGGTGGAAGTGAACTTCCCCATGGGGTCTTCCCACCCAGCTCGATATGCTAGGTATCAGCCGGTGGGTCCACCTACCTTTCGAGGAGTTGTCCCACTCACGCTGCCATCTGGCGACCGAGGTCACCCTGGTGCGCTCGCGGGCTCCCCTATTTCCACGTAGCTCAAAGCACTCCTCATCTTCCCGAATGACCAGCACGACTGGCATCATGCTCGCTATCACGCATGATGAATCGTGTGATACCGTGCGGTAGGCAGATATCACTCTGAGGCACATCACGCGGTAGGGGCTCTCCAGTTTCTGTAGGTAACTGGTTACCCTCAGTGCTCTTGACCATGACGGGCCGCCGTACCTGAGGATAGATACGGCAACGCCTGCCAGTAACCTACGTCTACTAGCGCACACCTTTGAGCTGTAGGACATCATCCTCGATAGAGCCGCAAGAGCAGTCGACGCTCTCTTGCATGTATAGTCGACGTGGCTGCCGAAGGTCAGCTTGTCGTCTATAATGACTCCGAGAGACTTCAGACTTCGCTGTGAAGTGATCGCGACTTCTCCCACATGTATAACTGCATGTTGTGCCGACTTGCGGTTGTTGGCGATAACTGCCTCCGTCTTATGATGAGCGAGCTCCAGGCCTCTCGCGCTCATTCATTCCTCCACCGTGTTGATCGCGTGTTCTGCGGTTAGTTCTACCTCAATGATGGACTCCCCGTAGACCTCCAAGGTTAAGTCGTCAGCAAAGCCGACGATCTTGACTCCAGGAGGGAACTTCAGTCTCAGAAGCCCGTCATACATGAGGTTCCATAGCACCGGGCCTAGGATCGAGCCCTGCAGGACTCCGGCGGTAATCGGAACCCTTTTCTGACCGGCATCGGTCTCGTATAGCAGTACGCGGTTCTGGAAGTAACTTTCCAGGTTCCGGTACAGACCCACCGGTAGGCTAAGCCGGTGTAACGAGAGCGTGATAGCATCCCAGCTTGCGCTGTTGAATGCGTTCTTCACGTCAAGTGTCACTAACGCACAGTATCGAATGCCTCGTCTTTTTCGTTGGATCGCTATCTCGGCAGTATTTATCACTGAGTTGAGAGCGTCCACTGTGGACTTACCCTTCCGAAAGCCAAACTGGTTGCTTGACAGGGCGTCCGTACCTTCCGCGTACGGGGTTAGCCTGTTGAGGATAATCCTCTCAAGCAGTTTGCCAGTCGTGTCTATCAGACAGATTGGTCTGTACGCCGATGCGTCGCCTGGCGGCTTCCCAGGCTTTGGCAACAGCACCAATTTCTGCCTTTTCCATCTATCGGGGAAACGGCACTCGTCAATGCACCTCTGCATAGCTAGCCTGAACATGTTCGGGTTCGCTATGATCGCTGCCTTGAGAGCGCTGTTTGGAACTCCATCCGGCCCTGGAGCTTTGTTCATTGCTAGGAATTTAGCCACTGCGAGTAGTTCTTCATTCGTCACCGGAGCCACCGTTTCGGCCGTGCCCGCACTGTCTCGTAATACATGTGGCCAGGGGCTTGTGGCTCGAGACGGGAAGAGTACTTCGATAATCGTCGCCAACCGGTCCGGAGACCGTTCTGGGGGTGGAGATCCCCCTTTGATCTTGGCCATCACGATCCTGTAGGCGTCACCCCACGGATTCGCGTTGTCACTCTCACACAGGTTGTCGAAACACGCTCTCTTGCTGTTTTTAATGGCCTTGTTAAGGGCCAATTTCGCAGCTCGAAACACTTCACAGCGGTTCTCTCTTGCATCCTCGGTGCGAGCTCTTTGCATCCTGCTGTTTCTTGGCAGGATTTTTCTCGGCATAGTGGCGCACGCGCGTTATAGAACAGCTACCAGCGCATCCCCGCTTAGACTGTCGGTGTTGGCCTCCAGTCCCAGGGCCGCGGTGAAAGCTTCGCTGTCGAAGTGATTGGACTTCCACCCGCGTACCTGACAGGGATCTCCCGCCCTCGGATGCTGCACACCATAGTTGATCCTAAAGCGAACTGCTAAATGATCGCTATGGGTGTAGCCTTCGTCTACCCTCCATTCCATGTCTGGAGCCAGACTCGGGCTGGCAAATGTTACGTCAATCCACGCCTCCACTCCGTTTCTACGGAATGTACTAGCGGAGCCATTATTAGCTAGCACAGTATCGAGTTTCGCAAGCGCCTCCATTAGCGCTTAGCCCCTGCTATTTGTGCAGCGGCTGCCCCACTCCACTGCCCAGGCGTTAAAGTCTCCCGCTATGACTACCGGTTTCCGGCCCACTAGGTCTGACGAGAGCCTGTCGATCATCTGGTTGAACTGTTCTATGGGCCACCTTGGTGGAGCGTAGCAGCTGCAATAGAACACACCATTGATCTTGGCAATCGCAACACCCTCGGCGGAGGAGTGTATTACCTCTTGAACCGGGAACCGTCCCGTTGTACAGATTGCCACCATTCCAGACCCGTCCGACACCCAATTGCCGTTGCCGGCAGGGATGTTGTACGGGTCTGATAGGAGGGCGACATCTGTCCTCGACTCCGAGACCGACTGCCATAGCAGCTGTTGGGCTGCTGCACAATGGTTAAGATTTAGCTGTGTGACGTTCACGGCTTCTTCTTATTTGCCTCACCGAAGGGCCACGAAGGTCCGCCCATAGCATGTTTATGGGCTTACTTCTTAGCGGTGCAGATAAGGCACTTGTGTGCCTTAGTGCAGCCCCGCTTCTTATGCCCCTCCTCGCCGCAGCGACGACATAGTTTGCTCCTGTCTATACCCTTGCACTCGTAGGATTTGTGGCCGGACTCAAGGCACCGATAGCACCTATCCACTGAAGGCGGCTGGGGTATGCTAATTGGGCATACCGACCAGCCGATCTTCAGCTTACCTTTCTCGGTTACCTTTTTGGCATCCGCCTTCAGTAGCCTGAGGTAGGCTACTTGGGTGCCAGAGGGTCCCCCTCTAAAACGCATAGAGGCCCGCTCGATTGTCACGACGCATTGCTCCTTGGCGGCTGCGACGACATCTTCTACGGTCGTGAACTCGTCCAGATGCTTGCACTGGAGAGTCATTTCCGCCCCTAGCGACCTGACCTGGGCACCTTCCCCAAGGACCTCTTGGGCCAAGGCCTTATACACCGCACTAGATTGTGCGCCTCGCTTCAGCACCAGAAGCATTTCTCCTGTGTTGGTGCGTCTCGCGCTACGCACGTCTTGCCCAAGGGCCGAGAGGCTTTCGGCCGCCCTCATCGACTTTAGGACGTCGGCGTATTTGTCCTTGTCGGTTTTTAACCACAAGGCCTCGCCTCTGTCCTTGGCCTTCTTCGCGGGCCGCGATACCTCCGGTGTCGGTGCCGGCTTCATCTTGGTGACCAGCGTCCAGGGGTTTACGCCCCCCTGCCCCGGTTGCGCCGGGTTGCGGGTACCATCACTCTGCCCAGCGAGGTCACTCTCGCCCTCGCTTACCTCGACCAAACGGCGTTTGGCCTTAACGATTGCACGCCTTGTGGTGTCGGTTTTTGGCACCCTCGCCTGGTGACTTCCTAGGGCGCTTCGCATTCGACGCCGTCTTGCGATTGCCCTTGCCTTTGCCCTTCGAGGGGAACTCGGCCGCCGCTTCGAGCGACATGGCTGCTCCATAGAAGGTGAAGGCCACTGTCTGGGTACCTATGTCGACCTTCTCTCTTCCCTCCCTCTTGGAGGCCACTGTCTGGGTTTCTCTGTCGGACTTCTTCCGACATTCCACCCTCTTGGCGTAAGCCTGCTGTTCCTGTCTTGCGACACGAACAGTTTTCCGGAACACCAGGAGGCTCTGCTTCAACACCTTGCTTATATTTTGCTTTGCGCTAGTGAACTCGATTATTGAATCGAGCTGCTCCACCACTTTGCGCATCGCGGATGGTGGCCCGTCCAGTGCGTTGGTAGGACCATTTTCTACCACTGCTGGGGGGTCACTGGTGCTATCAGATGCAGCACTCGTCGCTCCACTACTCTCCCCGCGGGGGGGGGGGGAGACCTCGCCAAACCACCTCTAGCAAAGGGGTTTGGCATCTCCGTTTGTTTATTGTTTTTGTTTTTGTTCACTTCCATGTTAATACCCACGAGTTGCGCGAGAATAAATGTCTGCCACGCCAGAGCTCCGCAGTAATGTGGTAAGGGACGCTTACTGTGGCGGTTGCCCAGGTACCCCACAGGCTCCGTTAACGATCGAGCATCTTTTTCACCCCCTCGAACACTCATCCCTCGGCGCGGGTCGCTTCACGCCTTGGAATTGGGGTTATGACCTATCTTGCTTTACGTGGTAGCTCTGGTTCTCAATAGTTCCAGGTACGTACATTATTACAGACATGCTACTATTGAGATCCGTCATTCGCTAGCGGAGTTTAGTTTCCAAGATATGAATATTTGAAAGTGTAAAAATGGTGTTTTTGCATTTTTTTATATTATCTGCCGAAATTGACGACATAGATAAACACTTTATATATATATATATATATATATATATATATATATATATATATATATATATATATATATATATATATATATATATATATATATATATATATATATATATATATATATATATATATATATATATATATATATATATATATATATATATATATATATATATATATATATATATATATATATATATATATATATATATCTATTTTTAATGCCAAAACGGCTAATTTTAGGTCAATAGTATCTTCGGAGAATTTGATGGATGTAATATGGCCTTTCTTTTCGTATTATTTTTCTTGCTGATTAATCCACCTAAGAGTGAGATATTTTTCATAAATTTTCTTGGAAGTGATTGTATTGAAATGATGTCTTCAGCAAAGTTATAGCTCTTACTTTTGCGAATAACTTTACTGAAGACATAAAATGTTTATTTTGAATATTTTAAAGGTTATAGCTTGTTGTTTGTGGATTACCCTTTGTCGCCTATTTATTGTTCAATATAGTAGTAAAGCATTTAAATTAGCCAAATATTATTTCGACAAAACAAATTTCGTATTTCCTTTTTCTATCTACAATCGCTAGAAATAACCGCCGAACAGTTCCAAGTTGTCTACATGGAAATTGATCACTTATCGATGCAAAAATTTGCATTTGCGTGAACCTGATGACTGCAAAGTTTCTAAATTAGAAACATCGGATCGATCTGAAACATATCTTGGAAAATGAAAAGCTATATAAATAACTCCAAGCAACGGCGTAGCTACCAGAGGACGAACCGACTTCGAAAATTTTGAGAACGAGGCCAACGAACGAACAGCGCCAGTCAGCCAAACAAATGAACGAGAAACATCTTCAATTAATGGTAAGAAAACAACAATAATTCTTTCATAATTAAATTTTACTCTCGTTTTAACTGTTTCATGTGTAAATCCTCTATTATAGATAAATCCATATTTCTTTCCATACTATTGTACGTATTCTCTCTTCAATTTCTTTATAGCTAGCCGAAAAACCTAAACAACAAAGCATATGCTTGAGCAGCAGAGGACATATGATGGTGACTATTCCGGAGGACTTTCCGGAAGACTTACTTTCTTCCAGCTGCCCTGGAACCTCATGCGATCCGCTGGATCTCGAAGCCCCATCCCCAGTTGTGAATCCAGAACCCGAAATAGCGATTGATGCGGAATACTTCCCGGTTCCAATTTCGATAAAAGAAGAAACTTCGAACACATTGAATAACGATCGAGGAGATGCGGTACAGATTCATCATTTCCAGTACCAGCAGAGAATGACAAATCTAGTGCTTCAGAAGGCGATAACACAAATGAAGCACAGTATTGGAAGATACGTTACCAAAGTCAGGCTGCCATGGTAAAACGAACGAGAGCATCGAGCTAAACTCGCGCAACTGAAAGACTTGGTAGCCTTCCAGATGTCAGAGATAAGGGATCTAAAGATGGGAAAACAAAGCGGTGTAAGTTTCTACGAGTGTTCTGCAGTTTCAATTTTAATACATTCAAAAATTTTGTAGAGCTACATTTTTTATGTTATTTTTGTATAGGTGTCAGATTAGTATTTTCTTATACTTATTAATACTTCATTAAATTATCCATTGAATCTTGTTGAACTCTAGCAGGCAGGGTTACCAAAAATACAGAATAATCTGTATTTATACAGATTTTTCAGCCATTTTCAGACCAAGAATCTGTGTGTACAGATATACAGATTTTTCCGTGTATGTACAGATATACAGATATACAGATTTTTGTGAAATGATGTTACAAAAACTATTTTTAGAAAGAATTTTAGAAATAAGTTTCAGTAATACTTCCTCTCTGCCCGAATAGAAATGTACAGTACCAAAACCATGATTTTCACTGTGACAGTACAATAATTTTACAATAATTTACAGTAAATTCTAGTGTTTGGCTATAATACAAAAACAATAAACTTTAACGTTTCTACAGTAAATTTCAATGTAAATTCGACTTTTACAGTAAAAAAGGGGGGGTGGTTATGTATCTTAACATTAAAGAAATCGATTTTTTTCCATATATTTTTTCTCGAAAACAGTAAAATTTAATGTGAATGTATTGTATCAATTTTGTGCTGAACAGTAAAATTGATTGTTACATTACATTTTATTGTAAATCTACTGCGAGAACACCGCGTCCAACAATATTGAAACAGTAATAACTATAATATTTATTGTTTTATGATTGTTTGTAGGGTAAATGCTATTGTAAAATTCTATCCGGGTGTCTCTCTCAGATTAGCCCTCTTTATTAAAATATATTTTCACTTTTGAGATTGGTCGCTCACTCTGAAAGGTAAAGGTTTGCAATACACTCAGGTTAGGACCCAGAAACGCCTGGCTGAAGTCTACTTCCAGAAATGTTAATTGTAATGTTCTGTGACTTTGTTAATTTTTAATTTTTTCCGAAAATTCGACAGCTACATTGGTCGACTAAATGTTTATAATATATATCAAAAAAAGTCATTAAATGAAGAAGAAGATTATTTTTCCATTGTGCACATCGATAAAGTTCAAGTTTCTGGATGTAAAATATCAGAACGACTTGTAGACGGAGCCGGTGGTTGAGTGGTAAGCGTTACCGCCACTCATTCCAGTTGCCTGGGTTCAATTCCAGCCGAGGTCGTTGAGATTTTTCTGAGGTGAAAAAATCTGTGGTCACGTCTTCCTTCGGAAGGGAAGTAAAGCCGTTGGTCCCCGGTCTATGAGTTTGGTGGATCGATATCTAGTCCAGATAGTAAAGTCACCTCTCTGGCGTCGTTAAGGAAGAAGTAGATCCAACTTCTATACACTTACTAACAAAAACATCCTCCTCCTATGATACTTGTGGAGTGCGCAGTAGTATATACGGCCTCTAACAAAAGTATCGGACTAACCATTCCTTCCCTTTCCTTCCGCGATCTACGGTCGGTCCTGACCGGCGTCGGTATTGAACAATAAACACTTTAGGATTACCAGGAGTTGCACATTGAAAGATGTTTCGCTACTCCCAAGCATAATTATCTACTTATTCTCTGTTCAACTTCAGCTAGTCAAGATCGATAACGGAGTAGCAGCCAGGGGTGGTCGCACAAGCTCAAGTTCAATATCAGAACGACTTGTAGTGTTTTTTTATGAAAATGTAAATAGGTCCTTGCTTGACTGATTTAAACCACAAGAATTAATCGATAGATAATCTAGCAAACGGTTAAACGACTCAACTGATTCGATACAGATATCGACACAGAATTTTCGAAGAGTAAATACAGATGAAAAGATTTTTTAGGACAAAAATACAGATTTAATTTTGGCAACCCTGCTAGCAGGGTCACTGATAGCTATCCGCTTATCAAACTGTAGATATCCTCAAGAGAACTTTATTTTTAAATGACTTAACACTAGTATGGCCGCGGTATTGATAATCGACCGACAAGTTACATTTGCGATACATTGGAAATATATAATAACATCCTACACGCTAATAATAAAATGATTTAAAATATTCGATTACAAGTAGTGTTTGTCTAGGCTAACTGCTTCTGTTTCACCACAAGATGTCTCTACGATTACACTGAGTTGTTTTCAAAGCTAAAGCCTACAGATTGCCTAATATGTAGGCGCTAACGAAAATTGCTTTCCAAACAAATCTGGAATCGATACAACGATTGAACATCGATATCAGTTAAGGAATGTATGGGAAAAAGTCAATTTTTTCATTGTTACATCACTTAACGACCCCCCTTTTTCTATGTAAAAATAACATTTACAATAAAACTGGGTGTAGAAATATCAAATTTTATTATATTTTCATTGCAAATTTTTTAGTACTTCCAATTTTTCATAACGCTTTTCACTGTAATGTAACAATGAAAATTGTTGTAATTCCGTTGTGCATTTCTGTTCGGGTTGCTATCTTCAATTCAAGTAGATGTAAATGTTTGCATGTTCAAAACAAGTACTGGTACCCATTGATTGAAAATGTTCAAATTGTTGGGTACTTTATGTCGCTTTACTATAAAAATAAAATTACTTTGTTGTAATTTTTCATTTGTTGTTTTCGGGGTAACTTTGATCAGCAAAATATGTGTATTGTGTATCGAAATCAGAAATAACACTTGAAATGTTGTGTAAATTGCATATCCGTAGGCATTTAGGCAATTTTATGGCCGGATATTGTGACGTCTCGTAAGAAAACAAAATTGTCTAGAAGGTAACAGCCGACTTTTATCGAACTTTTTCGGGAAAATAGTAAAAATCAATGACAATACAAATCTTGAATTTTTAAAATGAATTATTGAACAAAAATATTTACGGTATCTAAAAAAGTGATCAGTTCAGTTGAAGTTGATTGATTTCATTTATATACAAGCTATTGTTTGAACAGATTTAAACGATGCATATTCAATTTGAATTTGTGTTCATAAAAAGTACATTAAATGCCGAAATAATTGTTGCAGATAGATGATGAACATGTTTAAAATATGGTTTGAATTTTTTTTAGATGATTCTGTTAGAGGGAATAATCTTATCGTACGTTATTGAAAAAAGTTTCATTTCATCAAACTTACCCCGGTGATCAAAGATACCCCGTTTTATGATATAACAGCTTCCTTTGCGTACTTTTTATCCAACTATTCGATACACTATAGTGCACTATAGTTGAAGTAGGACGACTTGTCGTAAAGATACACCGTATCCATCATAACAGCCCCTGTTTAATTTACAACAAATCGAAGTTGATAAAATAATGAGTCCATGAAGCACTAAAAATTAGTTTTGAAAAGTATACAACATAGAGCATGTCTATTGCGCATATTGTATATTTCCACTTCAAAGAGGCCGACATCCATGAATATTGTTGTGTTGGTCTCAAGATCACTGAAGCGTACCAAAAGTTGGATATAATAATTATGCGTGCAATTTCCGCCTGCTGGGTTTGTTTTAACCATTTCCTAGGAAAACTCATTCCCATTAATGAAGAAGAAATTAGCACCTCCTTATCGGCATTCCGAACGCAGCTAAGATATGAACCAGCCAACAGTGCCCGAAAGAAGAAACATTTTTCACGCTTTGCTAAATTTGCATCTAAATTGATACTTAGCTATTCTCTTTTTCGCTGAGTCAGTTCCTGTTTTTGTATCGTAGGGTCGCACATTTTCGCTGTCCATGGAAGCGGAAAGATTTCTGCATGATGTTTAAGGGTTGTTGTACTAATTCTTCTACACTGGCTGTAATAAGAGCACATAGATAAAACGGGTTTTATTCAACATTGAGAAAATCAGGGAATTAAATCAATTATTACGTTTCTCAAGTTTAACAGGTTGGTATCGCAATATTTTCTACTTTGGAGACGCAATATTCCACAAAGTTTTGTTATTTACTTACCTTTTCACACGCAACTAACGAAGCGAAACTTTGTTAGTTTTCCGACCACATGCTGGGGGAAAAAGGTACGGTCCGTTTACCACCCAACTCACTAAGTAGGAAGAAAACCTATTGCTTCCACACCTACTATCGAGTGTCACGTCGTCTCTACGTTTAACTGCGTATTTATCGCATGGTCAGTTTGCGAAAGAGTTGCGGCACAATGATGGGATTATCTCGGCTCAGCCCGGCATCTTCTAGGTCGATAGATAATGTTTGGAAGTTGATGGTCACCGTGCGGTCTTGTGTTGTTCATCCTTTGTTCATGCCACTCCTGGCCTGATAACAAGATGCTGATAAAGTGCGAGTTTATACGAAAAATGAAACAATGTTTGCTAACTAAATTGGAGCGCAAACAAGAGGTGGACAGGCAATTGCTGCCAAGGTGTGATACCATTTTTTTATATCACTTGAAGGTTGTCAAATACATGGAATCTATAACAACGGCATCCTCTTGCTTGAGGTTGAGATCTGATCCCAAACACATTCTGAAAATTGGAGCTTTGAGTACTAAAGACCAATTCGCCATAACCGATTACTAACCTATCAAGGCAGTTTCTGAAATCTTCCGAAATCGAAACGGTAGAACTGGCGATTTTTGATTCAGTTTAACCTTGCCAATTTCTAGTTTATTTTGAATTTTGAACGCAGAAACAATTTTAAAAATTCGACATCACTTTTTGAATACTTCAATTCAATATTTATTCTTGAAAAGGGCTAATGAGATTTTTGTAAACAAACTTATTTCATAATTACGCTGCCGAGTTGAATTCCATGAAAAATACACATGAATCAACTTCTTTATCCTTGGTAGATTCAATTTCAAATGTTTTCTGTGTTGAAATTATAACAAATTAAGAGAAATCAGCAAAATAAAAGTTTGTTTACAAGTCTTATTAGCCTATTCAAAAGTTGATATGGAATTATTCGATTTCACACTAAAAGGCTCGGAAATTTTCCTTACCTTAATGAGGTGTAGATTAAAGGGAGATAAGGAATTTTCTATTATTAAAATCGAATGCTTTTTGTTTTACTTATACTAAAATGTCAACATTTTAGGAATAAATTATTAAAACCGCCCTAACCAAGCTTTCCTCCTGATATTGAAAAAATAAATAAATTTTGGATTGAACACTTTAATCGTGTCTTCAAAGTCGATATCACGAATATATCAAGAAAAAGGTTGTGTTGAGCATGAGCATAATGACTAACATAATGAACTAGCGACATTGCACAGAGAATCAATGAATGGAGTCTTGAAATATTTTTTGCCAAATTATAAATTATTTCTACGGAAATGGTAAAGTAATATGGTAAAGTAATCTTTCAGGATGATCTAAGACCTTCGTTTTAATGATATAGTTGCAGTGATTAATACCCTTGAAGCGAGATAATAGCAACATTTTTTGAAAATGTTACTCCCGAAGTTATCAGCCGTGGTTTGTGAATGACCCCTAAAAGCCCTTTACTTAACTTGTTTTTTTATTAATACTTTAACCTCAAGGGTTATTCGCCTTTTTGAAAATGATATACATTTCAAAAATACAACTCCATTTACAATTCAATATAGATAATATAAATAACTAATCGAATATTATTACTGTCTACTATCCTGGGTGCACTGCTTTCCGGTTCTTGTGTTATTTTTAATTCTTGGCGGTGAGCAATGGTCGGGTTTACCCTCTATCGCTTGCCTTCTCCCTGCTTGTGTTTGTGTCCATGTCGTCGTCGCTAGAGCTTTGATTTCCGCTGTTAACATGTTGGGTGCTTTTTGTGTTACCCAGTGACTTTAGTATAGCCGTCTTCTTTTTTGTTTATTTCTTCCCTAGGTATGTTAACTGTTTGCTTGCGGATACTGTGGAATATTGTTTGTCCGGCATTTATTTTTTGGTCTGCTGTCAATGGTGTATTAGCAGATAAAGCAGGCTGTTTGATAGTGTTGATTGTAATAAAGGGTGTCCCACACCATATTTCATCACGGAAAAAAACGTCGTAAAAATACCTAGTGGACCGATCCTTTTCAAACTTTCAGACAATAAAATATAACCCATTGGTAAGCTTTTGGCATATTTATTTCATTTGACTTCAGTACCATGGCTGCAGCTTCATCTGTACGGAAACCCACGTTTTCTTCATGTCTTCTTGATAAGTGCCTTCCTTGGGATGTTGCCGTAGTGCTTGCTTTATAATTGCCCAGTATTTTTCGATTAACTTAGTTTCGGTGCGTTAGGGGAACACTCCTTGAGGTAGAGCATCCCGTTTACAGTCCCGGTTGTCACGAACGGCGCACTCCGGCAAAATTTAAAATTTCTGCTTCCTTACTTCCTCCGGAACATCAAGCATGTGCTGGGCGGTGAAGAACAGTAGCCTCAGAAGATGCCAGAAGTCCGCCTGCGTCAATCCATCATCATCCACGATGAGACAATGAGAGTCCGTGACATTCCCACCGTATTTTTCGTATTTAATTATGCAAAAAGTTTTGATATTGTTTTGATGAAGTAAAATGACTATGTGCGCTATTCGGCAAAATATTTATTTCCATAAAATCAAAATTGTCGAGTGTAAGGTTTCAAAAACGGCGTCCAAATTGGTGGCTCCAGCAAAAAGTGTTTTGAAACCGACCTCATCTGCGAGCACAATGCAGGTCGACATTTATCGTCTACAAGCAGAAAACGATCTTGAAGATTATCTTCTATAGAGGCGTCTCAATCTAGAAAACATGAAAAATTTTGCTATGAAAACAAAATGGCGACCACTTGAAAATAAAATATCGTTTTTTCGAATGATTCTTCCACTTTGGCTGGTTGTGAAAAATCGTTAATGATCAAAATATTGCGATTTTGTAGGTTACAGCGCCGGACCATGTCGTCTGCTTTTGGGCGGGCAAAACGCGAAGATTATTGGCTGAATAGTTCAAAAACGAGAATGCTCTCAGATTCGAAAAATCTTGTTTCGATAAAAAGGCGTGTCAAAGTTTGAAAACAGTTTTTCGTGTACAATGTAAGTTACTCGATCTATTTGTCTAAAAATAAGTGAATTTATAGATTTCTAAGAGCACTAAACACGAATTTGAGGTTAGATTTGGAAAATTCAAATCCAATATGGCGAACTAAAAAAGTAAAATATTTATCAATTTGAATGACTTTGCATATATGAATTTTTGGGTCGCTGAACACGAATTTGGGGTCAAATCTGACAAATTCAAAATAGCGAACTAAAAAAGTGAAATATGTATTAGTATCAATAAAACTTTGAATATAAGGATATATGAGCTGAAAACGAATGTGAGGTCATATTTGAAAAATTTTAAATGTCAGATCCAATATCTTAGATCCAAAAAGTGATCTTGAAAAATGTTCATGAAATTTTGATCAAGCGCGTCCGTCAACGCTTAGGACATAGGTCCGTTCAAAACCGTTTTGCGAAGTTCACAGGCTAAAAAACATTTTACCAACATAAGGCCTATTTACCAGAGTGGAAAAATGGTTTTTTCGTTTACCAAAATCAGGCGAAAATGACGAAACAGCGGCGCTACTTTCTAAAGCATCGGAACTTTGCGAAAACGAAAATGAGCAACGGCCTAGGACAAAGCATTCGAGTAAGATAAATTTCATTTTGTTTATTAAGCTTTTTTGACACGGCTCAATGCGTTAGCACAACTGAGCCGTGGATCTTTTAAGTTTTTACAATATTAGTAAAAATAAAAAAAGAATTAAGAATGTCCATCTGCCAGATCTTGTTGACGCAGTTTGCTGCTGCGTGTTGAGATCCTTTACCTTGGCGGTGAAGCCGCTTGGGAGTCATTCAGTCTGCCTTCGCTCGCGTTATCGTTCGCGTCCATGTCATCATCGGTACTGCTTTCTTGCTGTTCATGACCGTTGTTTTTGGTTTATCTGAAGGTGTCGGTGGCTGCTTGTAAGAGCTGGCCGTAGTAGATGAGTTTTGACTAGTTGTTTCGACGCATGTTTTTTCCGTAGTGGGCTGTATGGTTACAGAATTGGCATGTTGGGGTCTGCCCGGGATATGTGATTAGCGTTGTTTGCTTATAGGTCACGCCTTCCCCGGTGATTTGTATTCGACAGGCATTTAAGAAGGTATTGGTTTAGTCACTCGCATCATCACAGTACGAACGCCGTTGGGGATGCCGGTGAAAAAATTTCTCCAGGTGTCATTCGTAATACATTCTACTTCTCCATATTGCGACATGATTCGTTTGATGTAATCTTATGCGCGGGGCCAAATCATGGATACGCATGTCCACCATGTCGTTTTCCATATGCACGGGGATCTTGATTCTGGTGTTATTAAAATCGACCTCGTGTTGCATTTTGTTCTTTGCAATGAAGTTCTCTGCCTGTGCTAAACTTCTAAACGCTTTTGATCACAGTTTTTAACGTGGTGCAGCTGAATGTACGTAACTTCAACGAGATTAAGCTCCATTTTAACCTTAACTAACTGTTCCTTTTCCTGAACTGTGGGTCTAACACGAGTTTTATTAAAGTCGATCGAAATCGTGTTATCCCATAGCACGGGCACTTTTGTTTCATTTGGCAAACTCATTTCACTCCGCAGTCGGGGGCAACGATACAATTTGTTTATGCACTGATATAGAACAAAAGCTGGCTTGATTCACTGGTGCGTATAGCCTGCTATAACGTAGCAATTTTTTTGCTTCGGCTTGGTGCGAGGTCAGAAGGTAGACTGAGTTGGTCGTATGCTTCACTGCTATTAACAAGGAACGCGATTTTAGCTTCTGATCCGATCGAGATGAAAAAGTAGACTGATATGAAATATTTGCCTAGGCTTTCGGAAGTCGCCTTTATTCAGTTCCACCATGTCAGGAATTCAGCGCTTACAACGTTCAATTAACCCATACGAAAAATTTCATTCTGAGACTCGTGGTTAATTTGTGGCAATACTAAAAACAAGACCTGCCTATGTATGGACGATAGAAATTCCGAGGTCCGACTACAGTTAGTAGTGTCAGATAATGTAGTCTTTCCAGACTCTTGTACTTTCCAGATGTTTTAAATGGAATTTATGTGGTGCGAATACTTGTGGACCGACCCATTCCCACATACCTGAGTCGGTCGTACAAAACAAAATGTGATAGTACCAGAGAATACGTACCAGTTTTAAGGTTGGACAGAGTTTCCAAGAAAATGGCGTTTTATTTAGTAGTGTTAGTGAATCTTACCTTTGATACATTATGACTGATTGCTCGCACTGCACTCACAGCTGGATCACAAAAACTAAATCATTATATTTCTGGATATTGCAAGTTTCTAATTATCAAATAAATTCCTTTCTATACCAAAGATTCTTCACGAAAACTGCTTTTCTAATTCAAGCACATTTTTTTCGCATGCACTAACACTTATAAAGATGCAGCGACGATTGGCGTGCGAAAAATCCTTTTCATTTTAGCAAAGCTTCGGACCGCAAAATACAGCAGGAAAAACAAATCACTAACACAATCTGATATGCTACTTTTTTATAAAATAAAATACACAACAAATATGCGCGAGAAAAAGAATAAACTGCTTTTTTATTTATCATTATCGAGATTTGGAAGCCTTTTCACAGAGAGTCGCACACACTAGCACTAGCTATGCTTGGTGCAAAACTGCCAGAATGTTTTTTCGTTATATTATCGCACCAATTTTAAAAATGTGGTGTGGTGTAGTGTAAAATTTCAAATCAAAGCAAATTTTGACTTTTATTATCACTAACTTTTGATGGTGATTAATATAACACCCTTGTTTTGTACAAAGTTTTATAATATTCACTTCCGACAATATGCACACTCAAGAATGACTGCGATATCGGCAGCACTGTTACCAGCGAAAACAAAGGCATTCATTCGAATGCTATTCGTTCAATTTGTAGAAAAAGGAAAGCACAGGCAGCCGCGCAGAAACGCGAAGCTGCGAAACGCGTGAATCCAACGAGTGCGGGTGAAATATATTTTTGTTCCTATTCAGTAGATGAATCAGATTACGAAGAGTTGATTGATTTTTTGACGGATAGTGAAAATAGTGATTTCGACTCCATCAATTCTGCATCGCCAGTGCCGTTTGGAGAACCTGATGATTTTTGGGATGTGTGTTCTAACCCGGAAATTAGTTTTGAAGAGGATGTATGGCAAACATTTGACCCATCAACTACTTCGCATCTGAGAGATATGACCGTGCCCTTGGAAGAAACAGATTTTTCTTGTGACATGCTAATGGATACACAGTGTGATGGTAAGTTATAGATTCATTTAATTTCTACTCTAACTTTTATTGACGTCATTTAAATATGAAAAAAGTCCAAAGCAGCGACGGAACGTTCTAATTCATCCAAATATGCAGCCATAATTAACCATCGTAAACTGGAATGGCTTTGATTACTCATACCTTTTTGCCTTTCTCATAGGTTATTTCACCACTAGGTGGATTAAATGAGCTTTTTGTAGATCCGATTGTTTATTGGTCGATGTTAAGTCAGACCAGACTAAGTCGCAACATCTTGAAAAATGAGATAATGATAGTAGTGGGTACTGAATTTCTTCAGATACATTCTATTTTTGCCAGATTTTAAATATGTTATAGTAAGAAGAAATTATGGTAAAACTTTATTTCGGATTATAACGTAAATGATGCTGCGATTCAAATTTTAAATTCGTTTTTCTCAAAATCAATTAAATATCACTTAGTTCGGTTTGATTCTACACCGATCAAAGGTTCACTCTAAATCCATGATTTACTAAATTACTGTTTGTAAGAAGTTATATCTGTTGAGGATCGACAGCGTGTTCATCGTTTTCTCTAACCAAGACAGAAAAAAACTTTGTAACTACCAACTTCAGTAAACGGTTTCGTAAAAAAATCATGAAAGGGTTACCCAAAAGTATAGATTGTTGAGTATTTTTTTGCATTATGGTTAGTAATAATGGTTCAAGAGCTGCAATTTCTGTTATAGTGTTCAGATCGACGTGAGAATATGCGCCATCTAGTGTTCAATTTATTGGCCTCTCACAACATATCTAATCCTTTAAGAATTCAATATTAAAAATAATAGGAAATCACTTTTACTCATTTTTTGATGGTTCAAAAAGCACCCATTATTTTTATAATCAAAAGATCATATATTTTTTATGAATAAACGTAAATTTTAATTCAATTTAATTTATCTCTCAAAATTTGGTTTCATGAAGTGACCATTGACAATAATTTGTTTCTTGACGACACCACCAGTGAAATTAATTATGAGCAGGGCTCATATAAGCAGGCTCAAACCGTTAGCTTCCAGGATAGCGATGAGATGCATTTGCCACCAGCAGGACCTGCTCCGTCGGAATTGAGTTCAACGCTAGTACATCACTCAGAACAAAGTACTTCTCAAAGTGTCTCAGAAAATTACGCCATTGATTTTACAAGTAATCAACGCATGTTTTTGCTTCCGGTTAGTTTTATTAAACACAACAACAAATATGACATATTTTGTATAATTTATTTACTATCAGATTCTTCCGTCCAACAATACACAATTTATGCATATCGAATGCAATTGTGCTGCTTGCATTGAAGTGCTACAATACGATATTTTAAATCCTGAAATGAAACACACTGTTCAGTCTAATTCGAACGATAAACCTATTGTCATCGATACTGATATGTATTATGAAAATAGAAACGAAGCATGGAATTTTGTTGAGGGTAGAAGGATTGTCGAGTGGGATTATGTGTGCAAATGTTTATTAGAAGCCCAAGCTTCCCATTCTAAATGTTGCCCCGGTATCTTGTGCATGCACCAGGAGTGCTATCGGTCAATGATTTCGACTATGATGTTCAAATGCGATTTTTGCGCCATGTTTTTCAAAGTTAAAACAGAAAAACCATCATCAACGCCAAAATTGCGAAAGGCCATGATTTGGGCAACATTATGTTCCGGTGGTACATATAACCAAACGAAGGAACTGCTGGCTTTCTGTAATATTCCGTTCATGCCATTCAAAACATGCTTTTCTGATGAAATGGCGATGGATGTGATTCTCGAGGAGGCCAAGAACGATTCTTTACACCGGGCAGCATGCGCTGAGAAAGAAAGAAGGCGGCGGTGAGGCAAACGAAATCTTCACACTTATCATGTGTGTGAAGCTTTTATTTTTGCCTTTCTCATATAAAGAAAGGCTATGCAATCACTGTAAAAATCGACTTTTTAACCGAGGCCCGGAGGGCCGAGTGTCATACACCATTCGATTCAGTTCGTCGAGATCGGCAAATGTCTGTGTGTGTATGTATGTGTGTGTCATTTAAACTCACACAATTTTCTCAGAGATGGTTGAGCCGATTTTCGCAAACTTAGTTTTATCTCAAAGGTATAACGCTCCTATAAGCTGCTATTGAATTTTTAGTTTATATGACTTCCGGTTCCGGAGTTACGGGTTGAAGAGTGCGGTCACACAGCAAATTCCCATATAAAATGGTACCACCATGATGTTCAAATGATGTAAAACATATTAAAATTTATGTAACATTACTCTAGTTTGCGGGTCTGGATCACTAATGATCAATCAAAGCAGCTTTGACCACATTGGCCACCTATGACGGTTCATGACGCCCCCGGGAAACCCGCCAAGTTCCTAAGCTAATATCACACCCATTCCCCAACGAATTCTCTACCGATTTTTACAAACTTGATTTCAAATGAAAGATACAGTAATACCGTTGACTGCTGCTGAATTTCATTCGGTTCTGACTCTTGCTTCCGGAGTTACAGGGGTATTAGTAAGGATACACTGGAATTTCCCATATAAATCGGTACAATCGTAATACCTCAGAGGCTAAAAACTATTGAAATGGTCACCAAATTACTTCTAATCGCAGATCTAGATCACTGATTGCCAATCAAACATTCTTTGAATATATTGTCCACTATCGACGATTCCGGAAGTCCGGAATTCCGGCCATATTCCATAATTAAAGTCACATCGGTTCTTCGGTGATGACTGAACCGATTTTCTCAAACCAAGTCTCAAATGGAAGGCAAAATATGCAGTTGAGTATTGCATTGCCGCCCCTCCCCCCCCCCCCCCCTGCTTGCCCTTACACCTCCCTCCTTCATCACTCTCCTCCCCTAGGACCACCCTCACGCCCGCATTTCCTTCATCCACCCCGTATACCGAAATAAGATGAAGGATTTCTGACGCATCCTCCACTCCCACTCTACTAACCCCCCATTCCCTCCACTTTCAAACCCATTCCACCAACATTTCAAAATATAATCACATGAAGATAACATTGAACTCATGCTGATTAAGCTAATTAAATATTATTCTTTTGCCTTTCTCATATAGAAAGGTTATGCAATTGCTCCAAAAACCAACTTTCTAACCGAGGCCCGGAGGGCCGAGTCTCATATAACATTCGACTCAGTTCGCCGAGATCGCAAAATATCTGTATGTATGTATGTATGTATGTATGTATGTGTATGTATGTATGTATGTGTGTATGTGCGGATTTGTTAACAAAATGTCCACACCGGTTTCTCGGAGATGGCTGAACAGATTTTCACAAACTAAGATTCAAATGAAAGGTATAATATTCCCATAGGTTGCTATTGAATTTCATTTTCAACCGACATCTTGTTCCGGATTACGAGTTGAAGAGTACGGTTACAAAACAAAATTTGTTGATTTGTCCACATCGGTTTCTCGGCATTTTCTGAACCGATTTTGACAAACTTGATTTTAAATTAAAGGTCCATCAGCTGCTGTTGAATTTTGTGTGCATCCGAGTTCTAGTTCCTGAATTACAGGGTGATACGTACGATCACGCAGCAATTCCCGATTCTAACGAATTCTGCGATGAATGTAAAAAGGTGATTTTTTCCAAAATGTAAACACAACTGTTGAATTTGTAGATCTAGGTCACCAACAGTCATGCAAAGTCTCTTTGGCCACACTGGCCACCATCGACGGATCCGGAAGCATCCAAATTCAGAATAACGGTTATATTGGTTTCTCGAAAATGGCTAGAATGATTTGATCAACTTAGTCTCAAATGAAAGGTGTTGCGTCCTCGGAAACTGATATTAAATTCCATCTCCATCCGACTTCCGGCTCCGGAGTGACGGGTTGTGGAGTGCCATCACATAGAAAACTCCGATTCAAACCGATACCGCGATGAATGCAAAAAGGTGCTCTTATATATACTTACCAAGTGTAAGACATTTCCATAATGTTATATTGTACGAACCAGGTATTACACTGCTGGTCAATAAAATAGGTGTGAGATAAAAATACATGAAATTTTGAGTTTTCTCTAAAAATATTTTTATATTCAAATATTTTATAGTTAGGCACAATCGTAAATATGAAAAAGAACACTTTTATTTGTAAATTAAATATTATGCTTTATCGTAACTCTTTCTTCTCCATGAAATTCAAAAAAGTACCTGGTCAATGAAATAGGTGTATTGTAATCCATTGCATTAAAATTTTTCAAATCCAGTGATTTTAAGACTTCAACATTTTTAACAACTAGTAACCTGTATAAGCTCCCTTATTCAACCAAATTTTATCCATTTGTCTTGGCATTGAGTCATTTAAACGCTGATAAGTTTCCGTTGGTATAGGGTAGCATTCCTTTTAAGCTGCTTCCCTCAAACGATCATTATTTGTGAAATTTCGATCGAATAACTTCTTTTTAAGTACATTCCGTACATTTTCCACGGGATTGATGACAGGAGATTGGCATGGTCCGAAATTATAGTCACTTTATTATCCCGAAATCATTCCTTTACATACTTCGATGTGTGTTTTTGGTCAATATCTTGCTGAAACTGTCATGTAAAGGCACTTTATCTTTGGCACAGGACCGCATGGCATCCTTTAGGATGTCCATCCTTTAGCCTTGCATTCGAATCTTGCCATTATAGTGGCGTTGCGCAGAATAGGACCTGCGCCATTCTACGAAAAGCAAGCCCCAAACCTCATTGTTCTCTCTTCCGTGCTTTACCATATTTTGCGTGTGTCGCAGATCAAACTGTTTGCACTTTGGACGTTTAACGTTTCGTTGTGCATCGGAGGAAAACAGGTTTACCTTTGATTCGTCCCTCCGAAGGATATGTCGCCATTTTTTGACTCCTTCTGAACCAGGCCCATTAACGCTGTTAAAAAGCAAATTGCATTTTTCTTCAAAGGCTTTGGCTTCGATATAGTGGAACCTACTTATCAATTCTTTCTGGAAGATTGGGGTTTACGGCCTACAGAAAACTGTTCTCGGACCTACCACTTTTCCAATTTGTGCTGAATTGGTCTTGGATGACGCGACTGGGTCAGATTTCGCTAAAATTGCAATACAATGCTCAGCTGCTGCAGATGTTTTCTTAGGTTTTTTGCGTGTTTCCTTTTTTCAAAGGTTTTAAGGCATTTGTAACGAAGTTTTCGGAACGCCGCAGTGTATTCGCGATTTATTTATACGTCTTATCTTCTTGAACAAATTTTTTTAGCAAAACTCGTTCCACTTGAGTACAGTGAGATGCTCGACCCATTCTATAACAAATCTTCGACTGATTCAACATTTAAATACATTTATTAACACGCAGAATTCAAACTTCCTCAAATAAAACGTATAATGGAATTATGTAAAATAATAACACGTTAATATATTTCACACACCTATTATATTGACCACACGAAAAAGCCTGCGGTAGTCTTGTTTTGCATCTTGACAAAGATTGCAAATATAATCTGCGCCAACAACCCACTAGTAACTTGACAGATCCCAAGGCTTCTGTGTGCGGTAGGTGTGATTGAGATTGCTGCAACTTGGTATGCGTAATTGAGAGAAAAACAAAATAATCTATCACACACCTATTTTATTGGCCAGCAGTGTATATCATAGTTTGGAGAAATGAGAAAGCTACAATTGCACCTCTAGGTGGATTAAAACAGGTTTTTTATTTCTGTTTTTATTTGACACGACTCATTGCGTTAGCATAACTGTGCCGTAGAGTTGTAATGTTTTAACATTATGTAAAAATAAAAGAATAATAACGGACAGGAAGGTCTTGTGAATGCAGCTTGTTGCTGCGTGTTGACTACCTTTTCCTTGGCGGTGATGCCTTAGCCGTGTTGTCCACCACAACTTGGAAGTCAGCCCATTTGCCTTCTCTCGTCTGATAACCAAACTGGCTAGTATTTTAACAATGCGAACGCCATTTAAAAATTTGCCTCAAATTTCGTTTATAGCGCATTCCACTTCAATTTTATCGTCATCACAATATATTTAGGATCACCGCTTCAATTGTCATATAGGACGCAACACGCATTAAACTTTTCTGCCTGGACTAAACTTTTAAACGCTACCTATTCACAATTTCTCACGTGGTGTAACTGTATGTATGTCAATATGTCACTTCCTTGAGATTAAGATCCGTTTTCACTTTTAATAACTGTTTACCGTCTACTGTAGGTCAAAGAGGATTTTGTTTACAGTCAATCAAAAAAATATTTCAACGCTTTATGGGCACTTTATTATCTGTGGCTGGTTCATTTCACTGCACAACTGAAGGCGATTATATAATAATGTTTGCAAAAATGATTTTTTTGCTATCAATATGTTATCTTCTGTTTGTTGCGAAAAAGCTTTAATTTTTTCCCAACCGGAACAAAATTCTTCTTCGTAGACCCCCAGAAACATTATCACGGCCTCCTAGGATTCCGTGGACCCCAGGTTGAGAATCACTGACCTATAATATTGAACTTTATAATAAACTGAACATAGTGTCGGGAAACTTCAAGTAATATGCAAGGAATTAAAAATCTCACCTGAGTAACTACTTTCTGTCACAAGCTCACTGAGTTGCGGCTGTTATACACATTTGAACATGTCTTATACCAAAATTCACTCTTGCTTCGGATTAGAAAAATCTCTTAATATGCGTGAGATGATGGGAGCCGAAAACAGATGATCTGCGTGCAAGGCAATCGACTTACCAACTATGCACGTCCCGTTTGCTTCAATTCTCAAACTCCGTGAATTGCAGATTCCAAAGTGCTTTTCGCATCTAATCTCATCAGCAATCAGAATTTCTTTGCTTGCGAGACATCAACAGTAACCAGTTGTTTACTTGTAAACACAGAGTCTAATTTATATGAAAGTGTGAAATAGTGCTTTGTTTTTGGATTTAGATTGTATGTACTGGCCAAGTCTGTTATAGCCAGATACTGATGAGACGAAGTCAAAAAGCAAATTCATAGCAAATTCATAGACGAAGTCAAAAAGCAAATTCATACGAAAGGGCGAGCATAGCGTAGTAAGTTCGTCGATTATTTTGTACGCAGTTCAACTGGCTTCGATTCCCAACTCCGCATAAAGGGTTAGATTTTTTAAACCCGAAAAACAAGCCTACAAAATCGATCGGTTCAAATATCTTTCATTTATACATGAGAAAGGTAGAAACGATTTCCAATCAGTGATACTTTACTATCCGGTTGCCTGAAAGAATGTAAGGATGGCTTACCTAATACGCACCATCCCACATCAAATCTAAAGTCTTCTGACTGAAATCCTACCTAACGAAGCGACAATTGACCACTTGACATTAACCCCTGACTGCTCTGCCCTATGTTCACCATTCAGACACGGCCAAGCTATAGGAAAAGGAAGCAAGATTTCATCTTTCACCGCAAACGATCAAACTCGTAACGTCTATTGATGTACGAACCATGCGTGTGATGTGCAAACTACCTCATCCTCTTCCCGTCCATTAAACCTCCAGCTACGACGACGTTCCTATGTTCAATTTAGTGAAGAGCAGTCGCCATGATGGCTTATAACTTTTCATAATAATAACTGGTGATTCACCGCACTGCTGGTTCGCTGACAAAGAAAGGCAAAAGGCCCAGAGGATAGCATTTTCAAATTCAATTAATTTCTAAACTTTTCCATTCATAAATGCTTCTGTCGTCCACCCGGTGGCGGTTGCGAGTGTGTGCTCAAAATCTTACCAGTTAACCAGTTGGTACATAATGTAGATGAACGAACAAAGATGTCACCTAACTTAAAGTAGGTGAAATTAGTTGGTATACATACTATTGGCCGGTAATACAACGTAATGAAAAAAGTTACCACGCGTTCCCATTGAATAAATATTATAAATGGGCACGCTCAGTTATTCATTAACCGACCTGTGCAAATGGTGACTACACTTTTTTTTTTCTAACTTTCGGAATGGAAAATTGCTTTTCGGGTGAATCACAGTGGCTATAATCAACGTCCAGAACGGTATTCGTTTGATATTGCAACATTATTGTCAGCTATGCGAACCTTCGTGTTTCATTGACTGACGGAAACCATTTGCACTGAATGCAAAATGCAATTATCGTATCAAATACGTGAACGTGCACGCGATGATGAGTTCGGAGTGTATTTGCCGCTCAACTGACCGAGACTCCCACGTCCTGGTGTTGAGGTTTTCAATCATGGCGAATGATATTGAGTAACATTCAATACATTTTAATGAAACTCTTGTGTATATGATGTAACCAATTTACACTGAGTTCTACCGTGACAGGTGTTTTTTCATAAAAAATATTCTAATGGCGATAAATAACTTTCATCGTTTTTGGTTCCTTCCAGTTAGGAATGTGGTCAGTATCGATCAAGTAGAAACGCCACTCTGTATTAGTCAAAGCACCCGCAAATTTAATTTATCGTTCGGCTTCGCAATACGAAACTTTTAACCTATTTTCAGCCGAGAAGCATAGTAAACCCGACCAGTGACCAGCAATGTCCCGTAAGACTATCTGCACCGGAGCGTGAGTACAAACAACTTACAAGTACAAGTACTTCTAAAGTAACCACTAAGCCATGAAAATGGCTTCAATTCGGTTCTATAGTAGCATAAAGAACAAGGGTAGCAGAGTTTATCGGAACAATATTATACTTCTTCATCTTCTTCATTCCTGTTCGAAACTGACATTCTTGTCAATTTCTGTTTTTGGCACGGTAGCAAAAACCATATCGCCTAATATTATACTTGAGTGCTGTGTACCAGACACTTTTGGCGTAATACTTGACAAATATACTGCCTACTCTTACCATTTCCACCGCGCCAATGGATATATGTAGAAAAAAATTGTGTAGTGGGCAGAACCAGTCTTCCCAAATGAACATCGAACACCATGTTCGCTCTAGTTCTGTGCTCATCCTACACCATCATTTCGTGTGCAAACTCGAACGCGCTAATGCGTACCAAAACACGAGCACATGTTCGTCTGTACAACCGAACCCCATGTACGTACGTGGTGTTCGTACACACATGTTCTTGATACTAGTTTTCTCTTTCTCTCGCCCATCATCACTAGCATTGACTCATTCTGTTTTGTGTGTGCCTTTTTATATGTACGCACACGGTGTACGTACACGGTGTTTAAACCTAAGTTTGCACATCGTTGCTTGGGTTCGGTATTCGATGCGAACCTGCACACAAAGGCAAAGCATGTTTGAGGTTGAACGCGGGCACGAAATTTTGTACACGGATGCAAACTTGTCGATGTTCATGGGAAGACTGGGTAGAACCCACTGGCTGAAAAAAAACTAAAAGAGGAAGGAAAGGCTTGTTTATTCTCGTTCTTTCTTTCATGATCTTTCCGTCACACGCGTCGATTGATTTTTTTTAGTACGGGATACATTGCAGGCTCGATTTTCTGCCTGTAGAATATTTTGAGGTTACTTTGCTCCACTTACCCTGGGTGATGGGAGAATTGTATTTATTTGTTTAAAGGCTTTAACCTTATAGCACAGACTAACAGACATAACACTATGAGGGAATTCCCTCAAAAAACATCGATCCGACATTTTTCCCAGAACACTAGCTCCACCTTTTATTCACAGTCCCAAACACTTATTTACTGGTGGGTTACCCCTCAGGTTTGGGAACAATTTTTCACTAGTGGTATATCCCCCATATGCTTGCTCATATATCAGTGGCGCCATAATTTCAAATGTGGCCACAGTCCCAACTACAAATATATTTAAAATGACCGTTAATGCGGGCGAAGCTTTGTTTTTGAGTGTTATGTCTGTTAGTCTGTGCTTATAGGTCATTCGCCTTACGGAAAAGAAAAAATAACTAACATCGCATTATAGACATTTACAAATCATTGTTTTGTGTTATAGGTGTGGTTGCTGTTGTATTTTACTGGTGAAACGTTATATTTTTCCTGGAGTCCCACATTCTTAAGAAAGGACAGTAGCACTTCCTCTCGGGCATGGTCGTTGGCGAGAATCTCTTCGTGGAGCTCGGTAGATTATAGTACTGCCGAAGGCCGTCATACTCCGAACTAAAATATTCTCTTCTGTCAGTCCGGTCGGTCGAGCGAACCTTTGATGCGCTGGAGGTGTCCGGTATTGCTGCGCGCTGCGCCAATGACGCACCAAACTTTCGACTGTCCTTAACCACAACTTGCCTAATATATCTGCGGCTAGGACAGCCTGATAAGATGTCGGCGGACGTGACTGCCAAGCGGTCAGCACTTTCATTGCCGTCGTGTGGCCAGGGATCCAGCAGATTGTTGTGAAAGCGTCATACTCGGTAGCCTGGATGAAGAGGTGGCGGGATTTTCCCGACCCAAGGGCGGAGATGACTGACCAAGAATCCGACAGCAAGACGACGGGAGATCCTCCGATTTCTGGACCACGGCGAATGCGATAGCTGACGCATCCGCTGCAACCGGACATGGTGCCGGTAGGAGGAAAGATTGGCCTTCCCCTATTCCGCTTACTCCTATACCGACCAATCTTGGAGCCGTCGGTGAAAATCCGTGCATGATTGCTATACCTCGTGGCCATCAGATGGTTGTATTTGGCTCTGGCTTCACTATTAGCAGCGCCGGCCCTCAGTTCTGCAGTCAGACAGTCCAGGTTGAGTTCGCGGGTGTGCCAGGTCCGGTCACGTACTCAGTGTAAGCGGGCAAGCAGTGGCAGATCAATGTCTGTGTAATTCCGTTAGCTATCTGTAGCAGGAAACAGTCCTATCAGGCTGCACGCTCCCAATACTCTTCTAGCGATGATGAGTGCAGCCGCTCAACGAAGGGGGAGAGTTCCGGCTTCCATGCCGGCCGCCTTAGCAGGCGTGCTGGGTAGCGGACCAGAGCCAGCGCGAATTGTTCCGTGGTATAGCGTTCTTAAAATGTTCACGAGCCCTTCCATACTGCAGGACGTCAGCTCGAACCCGTAGAATATGTTACTGTGGCCTAGGGCCTGGCTAATGTTCAATGCAGTGTGACGGTTGCAGCGCTGGTGCTGGGAGCTGATTGTTTTAATTTTTTAGCTAATTAGATTAATTAGTTGCAATCGGCTCCGGCAGTCGGCTTTAATACGTTTGGAAGTGTGGCGCGAAAGTGAGCCGACGGTCCACCGTTATCCTTCCAGTAGCATCGGCCTCCCTGTCTCAATGTGATTTTTGTTGCAGCAGTGTGTAATCGCTGCTTTTACCGGGTGCCATGCGATACTGTTCATCAGCTCACCGCGCTTGAAGTTTACGACGGATTCGACAAAAATATAGATCCCTGCCGGCAAGCTGGCGAACCAAGAGTTCATGGCCACCAGGAACAATGCTACAGCGAGAACAGATCCCTGGGTGACGCCGTTGTCCTACGGAAAGACGTTGGATCGGGCATCGCCGATTCCTACGCGGAATATACGGTCGGACAGGTAGTCGCTTAGGAAGCGGCCTATGTGTCCGGTGATCCCCCAGTTGGCCAGCTCTTGCAATACTCTATGACATCACACTGTATTAGATGCCTTTGCAATATCGAGTATCACGGTGTCGGTGTGCAGGCCATTGGTTACGGATTGGAGTACCACCTCTCCGAAGCTGGTGAGGTAGGCATTGGTTCCTGCCCCACATCGAAACGCGAAATTGCGCTCCTCCAGTAGGTCCATCAGCCGTCTGTTGATCATTCCACTGACATCGCTTTGGGATGAGAATTACTAGGGCTACTTTCCATAAGGCGGGCATCCGCTCACCACTCCAGATGCGGTTAACACTGTCCAAAATCGCCCGTTTGGCTATCGGCGGCGAATGTCGAAGTAGAGGTTAACCTACGTCATCTAAACCGGCAGACTTGTCATGTACCGATTCTAGTGTTGCACATAGTTCGCTTCCGGCGAAAGACTAGTTATATACTTGACCTGAATCAGGTTCATAATGATTGCTTGATTCGCAGGAACGCAGCTGAGAGGACGCTGTCTGCGGACAGAAAAGCGAAGTGCCTGCCTAGTTCGTTGCCGATGGTCGTGGGATCGATCGTCGTACACCCGTTAACTTTCCGCCAGAGCTCTGAAGTCGAGGATTCTGGAGAAATCTCTTCCAAAAATCTGATCCAGCTGGTGTTTTAGCTTCCTCTCTCGATTTCCTGGCCTCGTTGTTGGCCTTTCTGAAGTCATCAACTCGCTGGTTTTGGTGTGGGTCGTCCATAGAAGTCTTCTTCAGTGCCCACAGCGGCGTCCTCTGATGGCTCTCCAACTTCCTCTGCTCCACCGTGCACTGCCTGTCGGGGAGGGTTACCACTTGTCCTAGGAATGCAGGAAACAGCAACCCGATTGAAGATTTTGGTGAGTTCATTGAAAGTATATGACTCATACCGTTTTATAAGGTCGTCAACGGTCTCTTCGCAGCGGAACCAGCCTTCTCGATTGTAGAACCACCGCCTTCGACGGGTTGTTGGAGGTGGCGTATGTAACTTGGATAGGGAAGTTGTCCCGCTTTCATGGTTTGGCATGAACAGTCCACTAACAACATATTGCCAGCACTTCCGAGCGCATAGTGACGTCGATGGTGTATTGCGTCTGTCCGTGGCTGTTCGGCCATCTATGGGAGCTGTCCATAAATGTCAGCTTCTTTCTCCGAACAGCCTAGATAAGCCGTGTAGTGTCGGTAGTGGTTGTTTCAACCGGCTAAGAATTACACTACGGACTACCTGTTCCGGTGGTAACACCAAACAGGGAACCCCAATTCCATAGTGTCATGCGACCCGTGCTATGGGTAAAATTGTTGAGGGGGTTTAAAATATTCTCAATGGCGAACGGAGCCTGGGAAGAGCCGGGCGAATTCCCCAGTAACTGGCTGTGGTCCACTAGGAGGTTGATAACTCTATTATCTTTCTCCGGACAAAACCAGCCTAAAGGCCGCGTGGCATCCGGCGGGTTTGAAGTATGTCAGTTATGGAAATAACTGTCAAATTCATTCGCAAAGGTGGCCGCGTCACTTATGAGGAGGCAAACCGATCAGTCTGACCTCCTTCTCAAATCAGTGGAACGTTTAATCGACCACTACATTCGGGATGGTAGCTTAGGCGAGCCCCCGCTGCATGCAATGCAACATGCATATCAGCGGGGGAAGTCTACTACCACCCTGTTACACAATGTTGTCTACAACATTGAAAAAGCTTTTTCACAAAAGCAATCAAGTTTAGGAGTTTTTCTCGAAATTAAAGGTGCTTTTGACAACGTGTCTTTCGAATCCATTTTGGAAGCAGCACGAGATCATGGAGTACCTTCATATATCACGAACTGGATACACGCAATGCTTAGCAACCGACATCTGTGCTCATCGTTAAGACAAGGAAACTGAGTGTCTGCGGATGTCCTCAAGGTGGTGTGCTGTCACCACTTCTATGGAACCTTGTCGCCGATAGCTTGTTGAGAAAACTAAATGAGCTTGGTTTTCCGACGTATGGTTTCGCCGATGATTATCATATAATGATCACCGGTATTTGCATTAACACACTTTTTGATTTGATGCAACAAGCCTTATGCGTTGTTGAGCGGCGGTGTCTTCATGTTGGACTATCAGTTAATCCAAATAAAACCTCAATGGTGCTTTTCACGCAACGAAGGATTACAATCGGAGCTCGTCCATTGCAGTTTTTTGACTCTGAAATTATTGTCGAAGATCAGGTTAAGTACGTTGGGGTAATTCTCGACTCAAAACTTAATTGGACAGCTCACATCGATTTCAGGATCAAGAAAGCTTGCATGGCCTTTGGCCAATGTAGACGGGCTTTCGGCAAATCTTGGGGACTCAAACCCATGTACATTCAGTGGATATACACAACAATTGTTAGACCAATACTGGCATACGGGTGCCTTGTTTGGTGACAGAAGGGAGAAGTCATGACAATCCAATCAAAGTTAAACCATCTTCAGAGGATGGTCTTGATGGCGATGACTGGTGCGTTCTCGACAACACCTACTGCTGCTCTCGAGGCACTCTTGAACATAAAACCACTACATGTGTTTCTGAAACAAGAAGCACTTTCTTGTTCATACCGTCTAAAGGTTACTGGGCTCTGGAACAGTAACCCAATAGATCGTGTAACTAGCCACACAAGACTGTGGCCCCAATTGGTTACTTGGGATGAATATGCACTTGCTCAAAGTGACCTTACACTCACATGTAGTTTTCCTTCTAAAACTTTCAATGTGAGAATTCCTCTTCGTGAGGAATGGCTGTCTGGCTGGATGGAGCGACAACTTGAAGAATACGTAGTTTGTTATACGGACGGTTCTTTGTTGGAGGGCCGAGCTGGTGCTGGTGTCTATTGTCATGAGATGAGATTAAACCAATCTCATTCACTTGGTAGATACTGTACCGTATTCCAAGCAGAAATCTTTGCGATTCTGTGTGGCGTACAATCCGCACTTCAACAGGGAATTTGCGGTAAAAGAATTTATTTTTGCTCTAACAGTCAGGCTGCCCTGAAAGCACTTAGTTCGGCAGATTCGAGATCGAAATTAGTAATCGCATGTCGAACTCAAATCGAAGAACTTAGCATTTCAAATGCTATCTACCTTCTATGGGTACCTGGTCATTCCGGTATTACTGGAAATGAATGGGCGGACGAATTGGCTAGAGCTGGCGCTGCGACTGATTTCGTTGGTCCAGAACCAGTTCTACCGCTAACAATAAGTTGGATAAAGCACAAGATTCGCTCTTGGGCTGCATTCGAACATGCCAACCATTGGCGTAGCTTGCAAACTTGCGTTCAAACAAAGGCTTTTCTGTCGGATGTGAGTCCGAAAATGTCAAGAAATTTGTTGCATTTTTCCAAGCACAACTGCAGTATTCTGGTCAGGGCACTGACTGGACATTGCAAACTCAATTATCACATGGCTACTATTCAGCGCGCTGAGTATTATTCATGTGATCTTTGTGAATCCGATTACGGAACATCATATCATTTGATATGCAATTGCCCTGTATTAATGCAATTGCGCATCCGGTTTTTTGGCTCTCCATACATAGATGAACCTATGTACAGAGAGCTGAAATTTAAGGATATGCTTTTGTTCCTAACCCAGTGTGGTAAAGAGCTATAGTTTTTTAGCCGTATTTGAATGACAATATCTCTTCGGGGGTGTTGTCGTTCTGTTATCTCAATATCCCCTCGGGGGTGTTGATATATCCGCTCACTGTTTGAGTAGAGGTTCTAAATCCCTCCGGGGGTTGGAAGTTTTATTCCTGCTGTTGTAGCACCTGCAGATCGTTCAGCATCACTCCGGGGGTGCAGAATGCTCTGTTTTAATTGTTCTGTGTCGTTGTTTTCCTTACCCCTAACCTTACCACTTCCCCAATCCTTCCCATCAGGAAAATGATGAAAAGACGATTCTTGGCAAGGCACAAATCTCCGATCAACATGGGGAACGTGCCATTTGAGCCAGACGCTACTGATTCCTGATTCCTGAAGGTCGTCAACGGTCTCTTCGCAGCGGGACCAGTTTTCTCGATTGTAGAACCACCGCCTTCGACGGGTTGTTGGAGGTGGCGTATATAACTTGGATAGGGAAGTTGTCCCGCTTTCATGGTTTGGCATGAACAGTCCACTCACAACATATTGCCAGCACTTCCGAGCGCATAGTGACGTCGATGGTGTATTGCGACTGTCCGTGGATAAATGTTGAACTTCCGTTGTTGGGAACGACGGCGTCATTGTTTTCAGCTACTCCGACGATGTCGTTTCCTGTCCTATTGCACAGACGTGAGCCCAAATCGTATGGTTTACATGTTCCATGACGATGAATGGAGTCTTAACTTGGTCCAAGAGTTGCTGAAGTTTGCAACTCACATTCCGAGTTCTACCGGGAATGTACAGGGATATAACGGTGCACTGGACTGGATAGTCGATCCTTTGTGCGACGACCATTAGTTCGGTATCCAAAGATATCGGTCGGAACGGTATATCGACTCGAATGGCCAGACCCACCGTCCGGTAGATGTTATACCCACTGGCGGCGTCCCACGAATACCGGTTTTCAAACCACGATGCCGGGTTCGTCTGATCTCCTGCAATGCCAGGCAGATGGGATGAGTCTTAGCAATGGTTCTTTGCAGGTCGCCAAGGCATGTCCATATCCACTGCACTATCTTCTCTTCTGAGTTCGATTCCGCAAAAGACTTCTTGGTGGATCGGGGAGGTGTTTCCGTAACCTTCGACGGCATTGTTAAGAGTACCTGTGAGGGATATATAAACAACGGACAGTTTCAGACTGAGTGTATCGAGGTTACCAGGGGAGAGGCAGGTTTCCCGCACCAGCAGCCGCCGGGAGCGCATCGCAGCTAGGCAAAACATTCCCGGACAGGGCCAGCACGGGGAAGCAGGCGCTCGTGTTTAGGCTAACACATTTTTATTCGGTCTTCGGTGAGGATACCGTTATTCCAGTATTGGCAGGGATTAGTTTGCCACTGCTGTTGGGTAGTAAACTATTTGCTGAATGCTTCTTCTACCATTTCTGGCAGGGGTACCTGTGAGCGAAAAATTGCGGGCGGATGGATTTCGATCGGGCTTGAATTAGTACCGGGCCTCCCGCACCAGTAGCCGCCGTGGAACCAGTAGCTGCCACACGGAACGTCCCCGGTCAGCGCCGGCACGGAGAAGTCGGCGTCACGATTGGTGACTGCTGGATTCCTGGATGGTCTAAAAAGTACCTGGTGCCAAGAGCAACTGGGAACCGGGATGAGTACAAGTTTTCCGGCCGAGGATTCCTCCTGGCGGTCCACCGGGTGCGAGGGTATCGGGAGAACGGAACCGGTTCTCGCTGTAGTTGTTTGCTTGTTTTTTTCCTGATTCTGGTGTCGTTTTTGAGTTCAGGCGGGGAGATCGCCGAATCTGGGGCCCAACAAGATGTGGGTCGCTAGAGGGGGTTAATGGTTCCCGTTGTTTGGGATTGCTGTGTTGGTGGATTTTCTGAATTTCTGTCTGGTTGGCCTGTGGTGGGTAGTGAATGCGTAAAATGAATGCTAATGGGGATGTTAAAAGTACTTCCCTGTTGCCTCCAATAGTCCTGTGTCAACAGCCGCCGGGGGTGCATCGGACGTATCCGGAACTTCCCCGGTCAGGGTCGACACAGGCCGGCTTTGTTGTAGGTTGCTGTTGAATTCGGTGGTTTTTATTGGCTTCCCAGTTGCTATAGTCATTGTAGAGCTAGTCAGACATTACATAGGACACTTGAGGCATTGAGTTTTGCGTTGTTTCGGTTTCTGAGATGTTCAATGTCCGGGTAATGAAGGGATGTTGTTGCGGCTATTCGCGGGTTGTCCGTTCTGTTTTCGGTGGTGCTGGCTTTGTTTTGTTTCGGATAGGGCTTCGGAATTTATCTTCGTCGCCTGTTCGGCTACGGTTTGTTTAATGCTTTCGTTGGCAATTCTGAGCTGGCGAACGGCCTCCGCCAGGTGGTTTTTGGTTGTAATATCTCATTGTCCCTGTAAACTTTTGGCGGATTGGACTTCTCAAACTTTAGCTTAATGAGTTGCGCTTATCGTAGTCTTTCGATTCTGTGCCAGTTTGGGTTTGTTCGGCGTAACTTGGTTCTCTGCGTTTTTGTGCTATTAGAGGTCTTACTTCGGGAAAGGAAATGTTTTGGGAAACTTTCGCTTCAATGATGGCCTCCTCTTACATGTATTTAAGGCACTTTTTTGCTCTAGTTGGATGCTCGCCACTGCAGTTTATGCATATCGGTTATCTCGATATGAGTGGTTCAGGCTGCAGTTCAGGCAAGTTTCCCAGTTGGAGCACACCTTAGTACCGTGGCCAAATTTGCTCCAGTGGTAGCTCAACATGGGGACGGATAGTAGGGCTGGATACTAGTGCGTACCAGTCCGAGGTAAATGTATTCGGTGGAGCATTGAACAACGAAAAATTCGAATATCCTTTGCACTGACGGTACACGACACTTTGCACTCGCGTAACGGACCGGGCGGAAACCAGTTGCTATACTAACCGGGTGGCTGAGGACGAACTTCGGGAATTATACGGGCGGCATGGGCTGGGTGAAAGTTTGGGGTTTGAACGCGGAGCTTGTGATGAGAACAACCATCGGCACCGAGTGAATGAACCTAACTGAAGGGAAAACAGTTTTTGTACGGTATGCAAACTAGGCTCGATGGCAAACCCAAGACATATTGTCTTGACTTGTATACATTTGCTTCAAGCTCCTATTCGACCGTTTTCACGACGCCACCCGCGTTACGGCTTGATAAGGCCAAACTGTTGTCAAAGGGGTCAATTGTGGTTGTTTGACGTATTCTTGATTGTCACATCATTAGCATTTCGGCTAAAAATCGGCAGACAGTCTCAATTGATTATTATAAAAGAATATTCATGTGCAATGAAATTATTCATTTCATTATCGTTTGAGATTGTAAGATATTGAAAAATTGTTATCTGCTCAACACGGAAAACATTGTCCTTGCACTAAACCAAATGTTTGAGGAAACAAAATCGGTATATAACCCTAGAGAGCACTCTTAAAAAGGAAGACAAGATAAAAGGAAAAATAAAAGCAATAAACAATGTGGTAACCTTGCGTAAGGAATCGATAGTCTTCTAATAATGTTTAAATCCATTTGATGCAAACATTCTAAAGACTGGTTGATGGAACGAAGGCTTCGGAACACGGCTTGGCCTACATACGAAATGGGTCATCGGAAGTCAATCGAGCTAACACTTACCCAAATCTTGTAACTAAGTTAGTTGCATGAATAAATACATGAAACCATCTCTTTTTCTGTAAGCCGCTGCCAGCCAGTTGGAGTTGGGATGGTTAACATACACTCATAGGGCGCAGCAGGGACAGGAAGGACAGGAGTTTAGGGGCTCAACGATAAACAAAACCCCTACCCCCTGGACTTAACACGAGTTGGGGTGTCTTACTAGCATATGGTGCAGTTCGGATTGGGCTTTGCTAAACCTCTAAAAAGCCATTACTCCGAAATCAGCTCCGACGAAGCCAGTATGTACCGCTTCTGCTAAGATACTAGGATTTCAATAATCTAAGGTCTTAGCAATAAAAGCACCCTATCCCAACTGGAACATCAGGATCGACATCAGTAACATTCTGATTATGGCATACTGACCGTGGCAAACGTCAACGGACAGGACACGGATAACGATTTGGACGGCGACTTGGAACAGACAGGCGTCCTGTTCTACTCCCTGTGTAACGAAGGATGACACCGACTTGAAATGGCGAGTGAGCTAACAGCACTTCTGCCTCCGTCCCGATCAAACCCTGGAAGATCTTCGGGTACGTTTAAAACTCGTCAGCATTTAGTTGGTGGTACTAGGTTCGGATGGATCATTCCCGATTTTACTCCGATCCGGCTCTGAACGATACTCCACATGAAGGAAAGTGTCAACTCTAACATGACCTCCCTGTTCGCATAGATGACCATGGCATCACAAGAGGCGTCTACGTTCAACGAGTGGAGATAGCAGCCCGGAGTTGGTCCAGTAAAATGGAGAACAAATACGAAACTCACACATATGGAGCAGGCGCGGCGAATCCGTTCGTCAGAGGTGGTTTGGTTAGGTCACCACCACCAGCAACAGCAGAAGTCATTCAGCAAGCGCAGGAGGAGGAGAAACAGTAGCAACAACAGGCAGAGCAGAGCGGGATGAGTTACACCCCACAAAAGCCAAATTTAGTGGCAGCGAAGTACTTAATGGAAGAGCTCCACAAGTTTGTGGACGCGAGAAACAATGTCCATAAGAAGATTAAGGAGATGGTTCTCAGAATCCGAAAGGTGCTAGTGTCTGCCTGCCGTGAAGGAGTATGACACGGAAACGCGGAGGACTGATGGGGCTCAGCGAGCATTGGTGTCGGCTAAGGCTGCTATCTTCCTAGCCCCTTCGAAGCAGGGAAAGGAGAAGCACATTGGAGTGGAGAACATGCCAGTTTGCTCGACTCCTAAGAGGGCAAGAACCTCGCTAGGAACTGGAGGACCATGCAGACCCAGGCGGTAGACGCGCGAGGACCCACTTACTGCCGAAAGGAAGGATACCACTCAACCGGAAGAAAACTGGAGTGCCGTTGTAGGTCGGAAAGAGAAACGTGGGCAACATCAAAAGCGGAAGGAAGAGAGAAAAGTGGAGCATAAGAGAAAAGTAAAACCTCCAGCTCGTCAGAAGGCACCAAAGGGAGAAATCGTACTCGACAAAGCCAATTACGCAACGAGATAAATATGCAGCGCTCCTCAAGACGATCCGGTTGAAGAAGGGGTAAGGAGGAACTCAGATAGCGATGATTTGTTTATCGGTAACCGCTGATGACAAGGCGCTGGAGTTCATGGAGGGGGGGAGACATCTTGCGAGAAACTGCACGCAGAGGTCGAAGTGTACGCTTTGCACTTAGCGGACAGAAATGACCATCAAACGGGTGACTTCAGATGCGCTGCCTACAAGAGCGGGACTACAGCCCAACGCCAATGGAGATAACCCAGATAAATCTGAATCACTGTGACACCGCACAGCAACTGTTATGGCAGTCTACGACAGAAACAATGTGTGACGCCGCATGGAATGCAGAGCCGTATCAATTCCCCCTTGATGACGGTAACTGAGTGACGGATCGATCGGAAACGATTGCGATACAAGCTATGGGCAGATTCCCCATTCAAGAAGTGGTACAGTGCTCATATGAAGGTTTCGCGATCGCCAAAATCAACGGCGTCTTCTGCAGGAAGCTCTAGCGAAGTTACACGTACGATTGTACAATGAAGGTTCCGGGAGGTAGTCTATCATCGGCGTCACATTCTGTATCCTTTAACTGACGGCGAATATAGATTGGAGTATGCAAGAAGTATACGCATAGCGACCACCACGCAATTCGCTATCGTATCGGGCAACGGAATCATGCTATAGCACGGGAAAGGATGACTGGCGAGTGAAAGTGGAATACGAAAACCGGGCGGTGGGACCGAGAACGTGGATGCGGCTGATGGGAATGACGGATCGAATTAATTGAAGGAAATTTTAGAAACACATCCGTTCGGACCGATTGGAGATCAGAAACTGTTAGTCGAGTAAACTGACGTCTTTTAATGAAATCAATAATTTCCTTTTCACTGTATATTTACAAATATGTTTGTTAGCAGGATTATTCTACACTGTAGCTCACAACCCCATTCGCACAAACTCCTGCCGAAACTTCGCTGCTTCAGCAGCCATCTCCTGCGGGGTTCTCTTCGGTCGCTCCGGTTCTTTGTCGTGCCGGTTGAGCTCACCATATATCTGGTCGTTTTCCGGAAAGTCGCCCACGTGTCGGGGCATTACGTGGCAATGCACCTGACTGACCGTCTGACCAGCGTCGGGACCATCCTGGACGGTTACGGTAGTGGAAGTGGCACTGTACAGTTTTTCAGCTACCTTTTGAACTTGGCACACGGTTTGGAAGAAATCGTTGATCTCCGCCGGTGTCAGATCGGGAAGACGAGCTGCTGGCCGTTTCGTAGAAACTAGAACATCTAGGATTAAATTTTGCGTTAAGGAATATTTTAGCTGTGAAGAATGGTTATTGTCGGAGAAAACTTTACAAAAGGATACGTCCTGGCACCACACACCGAAGATTGACGAAAGCATAACTATATTCCGACGAATAAAATACGGTATCGCTAGGAATGGTGAAACCTCCGAAATCATATCCAGCCTTCCCCGTTTCCGTCCGGGTCGACCCGTTTCGACAAGACAAACTATAAATATCGTCCCTACGGTGATCGAAGCATGGCATATTCTGTCGTACGCTAGTTTGTCTGTTCATATCAAGCGTTACCACAACTACATCCAAATCTTGTTGACCAGCTTCGCCCACAATAGTACCCCATGGATCTACAGCCATCGCATGTCCGTAACTTTCCCGTTTCTTGTTGTGAAACCCTATCTGGGCCGCCGCTATCACATAGCATTGATTTTCGATGGCGCGCGCCCGTAGCAGTACCTCCCAATGGGCCCGGCCCGTTGACACGGCAAAGGCCGATGGGTAGGTCAAGATCTCGGCGCCTTGTTTTCGCAACATCGTACTTGCTTCGGCGAAGCGAACGTCGTAGCACTGAAATTAGATGTGAAATTTAAAATGAACGGGTATTGTTACCATAAATATTTATTAGATTGTGTTGACTTTAAACGATTTCCGTTTTAAAGAAATACTAGGCCAACAGAAAAGCAGAAATAAAACCTCCAAAATACTCACAATTTGCAACCCTATTTTACCAATAGGAGTATCGATCGGCGGTACAAGTTCGTTTCCGGAGCAAACCGTATCCGATTCCCGAAATTTGATCTCCGGCGTAACTGCATTGAACATGTGCAATTTTCGATATTGACCAACGATTTCACCCAGATTATTAACTACCAGATGAGTATTGTAAATCCGTTGTACCACTCCGCTCTCTGAATCATCCAGCATAGATTCGTGCACTCCCCCGAAAGAGATCCACAATCTGTGATCTTTTGCGAGTTGTTTGTATGCAGCCACCGTTTGACCGGTGAGAGGTTCCGAAAGTTTCAACGTTTCGTCTCGATTACTTCCAACATAGTCACAGCATTCGGGGAAAAACACAAACTGTTAATGAGATGTTAATTAATTTCTCAATCTGAAATTTATTTATTCGGAGTTACCGATGCTTGCAGACTTTTGGCCTTCTCGACAATGGTTCTCACTTGACTCATATTGTGTTGTTTATCATTGGTGGATCGCATCTGAGCAACGGCAATTTTCTGACCGGTAGCAGTTCCAACACTGGCCATGGTTCTGGCGGTTGACGAATTGAACGATTGTTTGGTGTAAAATATCGTCAGCTTGCAGCTGCTTTGTCGTAATGATCGGAACATTCAAGCTACGGAATGAAATAAGTTGAATAACTGAAAATTTAGTATATTTGATGGAGGAACAAACACCTGATTAATAACCGGTTGAAAACTGTATGCGTATCACAGTTCTTAAACAGTATTATCACTAATGCAAAACAAAACCCGCTCGAATGGTTCAATTCGAATCGAATAGTTGACCTTGATTCAACAAAACAAGAAACAAAACAACCGAGTTCGAGCCTTTCTGGCAGAGCTGCCAGATGATTTGGTTAAAAATCTACATGTCAAAATGAAGAAAAATGTATTTGTCGTATTTGTATTTATTCAACAAAGAAAAGGTTCTTTGATAAGTTATGTTCGTTCATAAGTTTTCATCGTTTAAAATAAGAAAACTTCAAAATATCATGTTAATGCAATATTGTCAACTCGTGTGACAAAATTTAATTAAGATGTAAGCCACTGTAGAAATAACCCAAGGGCGAGACCAGTAAAATGTTCTACTTTAATTTTTATTGAAAATATATATAAGTCTGCAATGCGTTTGAAAATATGTCGTCTGTAAATTAGATCTGAAACGCAGCGAAGCGAGATTTGCAGACATTTGCAGTATTTTACAGAGTTCTGATAGCCTTGGACATACATATATTTTTTTTAATTTTGGAACAGTAAACTTAAACTAGAATTTACTGTGTTTGAACGTGATTCATGCCTTCAAAATTTTATTCTATTTATAATCTACACTGTTCTCATGGAACTAGTATTTGCACAACAGTTGTGTTACTATCTACGGGCTTCTACATACATTTTAACCCATTCATGTCCATGTTGTTTGTAGACAACACCGTTTTTAAACAGCTATAACTTTTGATTGAGGCAAGATTTGCTCACAAAAACAAGCAAGGCTAGTAAATGTGACTATTGCCTTTGATTTGAGTAATAAAAGTTGCAAAGATCTGCTCTAGAAGCGAAGTTATTGCAATTAGTCTGATTGAATTCCGATGGAGCGGTGCTGTCAGGAACAGTTTACGTTGACAACGAAAAATGAAAACTGATAAAACTTTTTTTTTTATTTCAATTATAGAGGTTTTAACCTTAAGGTCATTCGCCTCTTCGGGTTAGAAAAATCTCTTAGGAAAAATTTCTAACCCTATGTGCGGGGTCGGGACTCGAACCCAGGTGCGCTGCGTACAAGGCAATCGTTTTACCAATACGCTACGCTCACTCCCCTAATAAAACTTATCAATTTAGGCTGTCTTTGGCTACGTTTTCCATGCAATTGGACTATTGTAAATATTCTTGGAGAATTGTATTTAGCATTGGAAGGTAAAAATTGAGCAGCTTCTAACACTGCAAGGGAAGCACCTATTTTTATGGAAATCGATTTTTCGTGTTTCTTGATCTCATCATTTTCAAGAAAAATAGTTTTGAAACCCTACATGCACTAGAAAAAAGTTGAGCATGAAAGGGTTAAATATTCTTTTACATAGGCATTACAACAAAACATGTACCATGCTGCTGGGACGGGAATCGCGGATAGATGTTGTTTTCTTTTTCTTTTTTTCTGTTCATTTTATCTTTCGTCTCCCATATTCCACCTCACCTATTTTTAACAAGCTGGCTGCATTTGACGTCAAGTTTTTATTGTATCCGCGAGACCCGTTCTGTATTTGAGCCGTATATGCGCTTAAGAAATCTGTACAAATGACAGCACTGCTTTCGAGCAGCATGCTATAGGGTGCACCCTGTAGCTGTCATTTAGTTTCATTTTCGGTTCGTTTCATTCCAATCCAAATCAAAAGTAAACAAAAATCTAATCTTTTTTTTCGGGCTGTAACCGGCACCCCCAAATTAGATTAAAAATCAAACAGATCACGATGAAAACTCGCAAAGGAACTGTTCCACGAAAACGCAAGCCATCCAAAGGGAACGTCAAAAGGAAGGCAACAATTAAAAGCAATCGAAATTATCGCACCTATCTAATACCGCAATCTAAATTGGAAAGTGCTGTCAAATTTCTGGAAAGTGACCTGGAACCAAGACAACCTACTGGTTGGCCATGCCATGGAAACATCGCTATTCGGGTGAGCACCGGTCGGAAAAAGGATAACCACGTCACCGACACGATGAACGTGATGGACGTGGCTCGGCACTGTGCCGAACGTGGTCACTGGTCAAACCTGATGAAAACGGTAGCCATCATGTGCGAGGATGCTCGGTTCTACGATGTGCATGCCATTTTAAGGGTATGTCGCATGTTTAAATTCATTTCTGTTATTGTACGTCTTTTTTCTTTTAGAACTCGCTCTTCGGAATTATGGCCGATCCAGTGCTCAACGATCGGTCCTACCTGGAAGATTATATGTACGCATATCCTCAATGTAAAACTCCGGGGGATATTGCGTACGTCATTGATAAAATATTGGAGGTGTTTCAAGGTATTTCTATCCGGACAAAGCGAAACGGAGATGCGGTTTCATCTTCGACAGACTGATTATTTAGCTAGTGTTCAAATCCTGTACACAGAAAATGATTCAATAGATATTTAAGTTGGAAAAAATCTCGTTATTTTATATGTATTGATGGCTAGTGTTCTCCAATCTGTTGTATTTATCGGACCGACGAATTTAACGGGTGAACTTTATATTTGTGTACATTTATGATCGGGTAGATCGACATCGCAATTTTTCAACATCATTTATCACCAAAATTTTATTTTCTTTAGTAAAGAACGGTAGAAACATATTACACAACCTTAAGACTTACTCCCACTCATTCATATGTCACATTTTGTTAAGTTTTGTTCTGCTTCTGCGAACAGAAAACCATGCCTAACGAACATCTTTCCTTGGTCCAATTCGTTCGACGTTGGAACGAATCTGTCGGACGTTGCGCACTCTATAGTGATTTTTCCCCAGAAATTAAAATTCCTTAAAAACTTCATGATCGGTTTTTACCATCGCAAATCTATTAAAAAAGCGTCAATAAACCTGCACTAATTTCACTTTCATTTGGTTCCTTTCGTCACTGAACCAATAGTCTGGTCACACTGATTCTCAAATTTATCGATTCTTCGGCAACTAGCATGTGTGAGCAAGTGGGACAGCTGCACCAATGAATCATACTTTTTTTTACAGCGGTACCACGTGAACAACCTGCAGTGAAAGCGAGAGAAAAACATAAATTTCCACCCATCATCATTCGGTTCGGTCGGTTATGCGATGCGGCGCTCGAGGCTCTCGATTCGGTCGGTCCCCGGTATTCGATTGCAAATTTTGTGCAAAAATCAAAACTTTCGCTCGGCTGCGCTGGTTCGGTTGGAAAGTGTGATTATTGCAGAACTCGATGTAAGTGTTGGTGATAAAAATTTTGCAGTAAAATCAACGGAAAAGTCAATTTTTTTTGTGGTTTGGCAAGTATTCGCCCTAATATCATGTGCAAGAACTTGTTCCATAAAGAGGTTCAATATCAATAAAAAAAAAGATGGGTGGGTAATGTCTGCGACATAACCGGAGAGATGTAGAATACATAAGGAACACGTTCTTCAAATATGTTGATACTCATTAGGATTTTCGGACAAAAGCTGATTTGGGCGAGGAATATTTCAAATTATTCTTTACAAAAATGATGGTGGTCCTGAAAAGGACCGGTTTTGTTGGCGTTGTTGGCCTTGGTGAGGGAGATGGCTAACGATGAAATTAATTGTTAGCATGAGGAAGTCGCGTAGTACTGGCCAATGGAAGAACAGATAATAATTGATTCCTGAAAATCAATTTTTCTTTATTCATGTAAATTATACATACTTACAAATCTAACAGAAGATTCCTGATCATATTTCTGTATCATTAGTGCGAACATTGTGTAATTTGGTTAAGTACAATGAAAGTTACAAACTTTCCAAACTCGACCTTCTGTTCCTTCAGAAATATTGAAATGGGGTGTCTATATTAAACCGTTAGTCGTGGTCACAATAAAAAAAGATGGGTGGGTAATGTCTGTCACATAACCGGAGCGTCGTGATTTCAATTCGAGACGTTAATTTAAATCTAATAATATTCAACAGAATCACGTTTGAATGGGAAATTTTCAAATAATTCTCTATGGTAATAATGGTGATTCTGAAAAGAACCTTTGGTATCGGCGTTGGTGTTGATGGTGATGCGCTGGATCGTTGGATATTTTTGGCATGATAGTTACGTGCCTGGCGAACTGTTTTGTAGCCTCGAACAAAACGACAAGACTGGCTTCTTCGGGTACCATTACGGCTGAACTTTATAAGCTTAGCTCGACTTTGAAATCCGGCACAATCTCACGAATCAGACACTGGTAGGGCCATTTTGTTTGCTACTAGCACGGAGCTGCACAAAAAAATCATTTAATGCAGTTAGTTCACGGGGGCTGCCAAAAAGCTTGAATAGAAGCATGCGACTTCAACGTTTCTCTTAAACACATGCAACAACACATTCGTTTTGGTAATACTTATAACAGTAGAAAGGAATGGAAAAGCAGTGCACGAAACGAGCGAGAGGATAATTTAAATTTTTGTTCCGTGTGCAAGCTACTTCTTTCCACCCAACGTATTATGTTGCTTGTTGAAAATTTGCTACACACCTTAAAATGAAAGTTTCAGTTTAACTCTCACTAGAACACAATTGATTGGTCCTGAAAAGAACCGTTGCTTTTATTGTAATTTACGCCCACTCCCACAAACCGACCAAGTAGGCACTGGCTTCATTACGGCTGAGTTTTGTAAGCGTAGCTCGACTTTGAAGTAATACACAACCTTACGAACCAGGCGCTGGAATGTTAGCCAGCGGATTAGTTGCTCCGTTGCCCTTTAGTTGGGGCGAAATACTAGCATGGCGACAGTTCCTGATCGGTAGTTGGTTGCGATGGGCCACCAGTAGCTGGGGCACTTTTGCGGACCGTCATCATCGCCAACTGCTTTCCTCCGGTGGACTGGCTGCTTGCTAGTGCTTGAACGAATACGAATGATGAGAAAAACCGACCGACCAATATTCATATATGAAAACACGAGAAAGCACTACTATCGCTCTCCCGCTCGTTTTCGTGCCATTCCTGTGCCTTTCCTTTCCGTTCGGCTACCAATACTAGCATAACCAAAACGAATATTCTGTCTTTCCATCGCCTTCAATCTAGTGGCCAGTGCTAGCAAACTTGCATGTTCAGTTTTTCAATAACAACATTCCAACAATATTTTCAAAGAATGTTGCAGATTTGAAAAGAAGGAAGGAGAAGATTTTCACAAATTTAAATTCTTTCGTGTTATTTGTTAGCGCTGATAAAGGCTATTTAGTTTGCTACTAGCAAGGAGCTGACCAAACAAATCGATTTATGCAGTTAATCAACGGAGGCTTCCAAAAAGTTCGAATAAAAGCATGCGACTAGTGTACTTTGCACGTTCTATATTTTATCAATACTAGAGAGGATCAATAAAATAATTCAAATTGTAATAGCGACATGCAATTGTGGCAACACTGGTCATGAGATGGTGGGGGAACACGCACATTCCTTTTAGTTATGATGGTATTAGCAGCAGAAAGGAATGGAAAAGCAGTGCACGAAAACGAGCGAGAGAGGATAATTTAAATTCTCTTTCTTTCCACACATCGTATTTCTTATATTGCTTTCTGAAAATTATTTGTTATACACCATAAAATGTAAATTACAGTTTAACTCTTATTAGAACACAATTAATTGGTCCTGTAAAGAACCGTTTATTGTTTTATTGCGGGAGCATAATTCAGATGCACTCCCCGCGGACACGGTGAGCTAGAACGCACTATTTTGCATTCTCGAACAAACCGACCAAGTAGGCATCGTTGGCTTCTCGGGGCATCATTACGACTGAGCTTTGTAAGCGTAGCTCGACTTTGCAGTCCTGCACAATCTCACGACCCAGACGCTGGAACGATAGCCTACTCTGTTGCCCTTTAGTTGGGGCGAAATTCTTGCAGGGCGACAGTTCCTGATCGGGTTGCGATGAGTCACCAGTAGCTGGGGCACTTTTTCCGCCGTCGTCATCGCCAACTGCTTTTCTTCGGACTGCCTGCTTGCTAGTGCTTGAACGAATACGAATGATGAGAAAAACCGACCGACAGATATTTATATAATCGCGCTAATATGCACTACTATCGCTTTCTCGCTCGTTCTCGTGCCGTGCATGAGCCGTTCCTTTCCGTCCGGCTTCTAATGGCCTAACCAAAAGAATATGCCGTCTTTCCCCCACCAAGTGCTCTCGTCAAGCAACCCAATGCGAATAACCATACGAACAAACATGTAATGGACCTATATATAAACTTTTCATTATTTTATTGTTCGGTTGGTCTACCATAACGACGGCTCTGTGCGGGATGGGCTGAAAATTTTCACTTTTCCGAGTCGTTTTCGAAAGATTTTTCAAAACACATTTTTTTTGTTATTAGTACATGTTATACATACTTCAAATTTTAATACAGCATAGAGGAACATATTTGCAACAAATTGGCCTAAAAATCAAATCATTCTGTTAAGTATGATAAAAGTTATTAACGTTCAAAATCTGACGCGGCGCCGCAGCCGATATTTTGAAACGGGACCCCTATATTGAAACCTTAAATGTATTCTACATTAAAAAGATGGGTGGGTAATGTCTGTCACATAACCGGAGCGTCGTGATTTCAATTCGAGACGTTAATTTAAATCTAATAATATTCAACAGAATCACGTTTGAATGGGAAATTTTCAAATAATTCTCTATGGTAATAATGGTGGTTCTGAAAAGAACCTTTGGTATCGGCGTTGGTGTTGATGGTGATGCGCTGGATCGTTGGATATTTTTGGCATGATAGTTACGTGCCTGGCGAACTGTTTTGTAGCCTCGAACAAAACGACAAGACTGGCTTCTTCGGGTACCATTACGGCTGAACTTTATAAGCTTAGCTCGACTTTGAAATCCTGCACAATCTCACGAATCAGACACTGGTAGGGCCATTTTGTTTGCTACTAGCACGGAGCTGCACAAAAAATCATTTAATGCAGTTAGTTCACGGGGGCTGCCAAAAAGCTTGAATAGAAGCATGCGACTTCAACGTTTCTCTTAAACACATGCAACAACACATTCGTTTTGGTAATACTGATAATAACAGTAGAAAGGAATGGAAAAGCAGTGCACGAAACGAGCGAGAGGATAATTTAAATTTTTGTTCCGTGTGCAAGCTACTTCTTTCCACCCAACGTATTATGTTGCTTGTTGAAAATTTGCTACACACCTTAAAATAAAAGTTTCAGTTTAACTCTCACTAGAACACAATTGATTGGTCCTGAAAAGAACCGTTGCTTTTATTGTAATTTACGCCCACTCCCACAAACCGACCAAGTAGGCATCAGTGGCTTCATTACGGCTGAGTTTTGTAAGCGTAGCTCGACTTTGAAGTAATACACAACCTTACGAACCAGACGCTGGAATGTTAGCCAGCGGATTAGTTGCTCCGTTGCCCTTTAGTTGGGGCGAAATACTAGCATGGCGACAGTTCCTGATCGGTAGTTGATTGCGATGGGCCACCAGTAGCTGGGGCACTTTTGCGGACCGTCATCATCGCCAACTGCTTTCCTCCGGTGGACTGGCTGCTTGCTAGTGCTTGAACGAATACGAATGATGAGAAAAACCGACCGACCAATATTCATATATGAAAACACAAGAAAGCACTACTATCGCTCTCCCGCTCGTTTTCGTGCCATTCCTGTGCCTTTCCTTTCCGTTCGGCTACCAATACTAGCATAACCAAAACGAATATTCTGTCTTTCCATCGCCTTCAATCTAGTGGCCAGTGCTAGCAAACTTGCATGTTCAGTTTTTCAATAACAACATTCCAACAATATTTTCAAAGAATGTTGCAGATTTGAAAAGAAGGAAGGAGAAGATTTTCACAAATTTAAATTCTTTTGTTTTATTTGTTAGCGCTGATAAAGGCTATTTAGTTTGCTACTAGCAAGGAGCTGCACAAACAAATCGATTTATGCAGTTAATCAACGGAGGCTGCCAAAAAGTTCGAATAAAAGCATGCGACTAGTGTACTTTGCATGTTCTATATTTTATCAATACTAGAGAGGATCAATAAAATAATTCAAATTGTTATAGCGACATGCAATTGTGGCAACACTGGCCATGAGATGGTGGGGGAACACGCACATTCGTTTTAGTTATGATGGTAGTAGCAGCAGAAAGGAATGGAAAAGCAGTGCACGAAAATGAGCGAGAGAAGATAATTTAAATTCTCTTTCTTTCTTTCCACACATCGTATTTCTTATATTGCTTTCTGAAAATTATTTGTTATACACCATAAAATGTAAATTTCAGTTTAACTCTTATTAGAACACAATTAATTGGTCCTGTAAAGAACCGTTTATTGTTTTATTGCGGGAGCATAATTCAGACGCACTCCCCGCGGACACGGTGAGCTAGAAAGCACTATTTTGCATTCTCGAACAAACCGACCAAGTAGGCATCGTTGGCTTCTCGGGGCATCATTACGACTGAGCTTTGTAAGCGTAGCTCGACTTTGCAGTCCTGCACAATCTCACGACCCAGACGCTGGAACGATAGCCTACTCTGTTGCCCTTTAGTTGGGGCGAAATTCTTGCAGGGCGACAGTTCCTGATCGGGTTGCGATGAGTCACCAGTAGCTGGGGCACTTTTTCCGCCGTCGTCATCGCCGACTGCTTTTCTTCGGTGGACTGGCTGCTTGCTAGTGCTTGAACGAATACGAATGATGAGAAAAACCGACCGACAGATATTTATATAATCGCGCTAATATGCACTACTATCGCTTTCTCGCTCGTTCTCGTGCCGTGCATGAGCCTTTCCTTTCCGTCCGGCTTCTAATGGCCTAACCAAAGGAATATGCCGTCTTTCCCCCACCAAGTGCTCTCGTCAAGCAACCCAATGCGAATAACCATACGAACAAACATGTAATGGACCTATATATAAACTTTTCATTATTTTATTGTTCGGTTGGTCTACCATAACGACGGCTCTGTGCGGGATGGGCTGAAAATTTTCACTTTTCCGAGTCGTTTTCGAAAGATTTTTCAAAACACATTTTTTTGTTATTAGTACATGTTATACATACTTCAAATTTTAATACAGCATAGAGGAACATATTTGCAACAAATTGGTCTAAAAATCAAATCATTCTGTTAAGTATGATAAAAGTTATTAACGTTCAAAATCTGACGCGGCGCCGCAGCCGATATTTTGAAACGGGACCCCTATATTGAAACCTTAAATGTATTCTACATTAAAATGTTCAAGAGTGAAAGAGATACCCGGTTGCGATTCTAAGCGTGCGAAGAGCATGGCGATGGTTTGAAAATATGCAGATTCTTGTTGGAATATTTTGACGTATCGTGTCAAGTGTGACGTCGGCAGTCGTCGTGGTGTTGGTGTTCGGTGAAGTGAAGAACGGAGCAAGTTGATAGAGTCAAGGTGGTGGCTAGTCGAAATTTTTTTAAAAAATCGAGCAATTTTTTTTGGTATTTTGTCTGAACGTTGAACTTTGTCACTAGTAAAATATTTAGGTTTCCAACAGTAACGATTTTAAAAATTGATGTCATTTGTCGAATTATTTCAAGAGTACTGATTTAAAAACAGATTTTTAAAAACCTTGTATTTATCAAAATAACGAACATTAATAAATTTTCAAAAAATGGAATATGATTTTACGCTTAAAACCTTGAAATATTTCAAATCTTTAGCTGTTTATACGCGTCATGCAAAAACGCCGCAGTATTTATTGTTTTTGTCACTACATTTAAGTTAATGTGACCAGATACTTTCAGAACGAATGCGGGACGCACTCAGAAAACCTATGCAGCTTTTTGCGTGCCAAAATTGCGATCTGAATTGTTCAGTTCGTAATACGTTTAATTGCCCTTCACTCAAAAAAAGTAAACGTTATGCCTATTGATTTTACACATAGATTTTTGCAATTAACGGAGGCATATACACACTATTTGCTGGCACATAAACCTAATGTGTGTGTTTACAAGAAATATTAATCTTACATTCACATTTCATAACTAATAGGCATATAAAACCCCATTCTATAATAATATGCACATATAACTTATGTGTGTGCATACATAGTTTATACAATTGACACATAGAAGGTATGTGTGCGCGTGATAACAATAGCATTTCTTCTTCAAATGAATTTTAAGCGGTTTGAAGCAAATAGAATTAACGTTTGGATTTTTTTCAGTGTTTTTTGACACTAATCGTTTACGCCAGCTTGACAGCAACGTTAAGTCGATAAGATGTCGGGCGTTCATTGACATCCAACGCATTGGACTAACGCAAGATGACGTAATCTCACTGGGTGATTGACGTAAACGATTAATATCAAAAAAGGGCCATTAACGTATTACGAACTGATCAATTTTGATCGCCATTATGGCACGTAAAAAGCTGGATAGATAACATTCGTAGTCCGGTACTCATTTTGTAGAAAACCTCGAAGAAATTTAACATTCATGGTAAGTGTTACTTTTGCATGATTCTTGAGCCCGAAAAAGACGTCTGTGAAACATCTTATAGTTTTCAAAAGGACCCATCATACTCAATGGCCCCTATATTAATGATAAACATTTCATATTTTTAGTATTATTTAGCTGAAGAGCATAGTTCTTTAACTATATCGGCATGAGTTTTGTTCCATCAAGACACTTTCGTTCTCAAATAGGAATGTGTTTTGGAGACTGGAAACTTTAACTCATGTCTTTGAACTTATGTTTAAAGACGAAATAACTGGAATGAGTGGCGGTCACGCTTACCAAAACACTGTAGGTAGGACATGACATATTGTTCTTTTCGAATCAAATCACGGACTCATTTTGGCAACAAGGAGTTGATTTCTGAATCAGCTAGCTCCAACGATTTCATTAGATTTGGCCCTTTTGACAACATCTGGAGAACTTTAAAAATATATTGTTACAGCTTTCTAAGAATTTGTCTCCATCCTGGATGTTACAGATGATCCTTTCCCGCAGCCGCAGCGGTTAAAATGGAGTGATCTGACAACCAGTCTATTACAAGTATTTTTCGAAGCTATTTTACATGACAAAAATCCATATTTTTTTGTATTTTATTTGTTAACTTGCAACAACAATTCATCGAAAAAAAAAATTCCAAGCGAACCATATTATTTGATTCCACTGCTTAACAGCAAATATAAATTTGTATTCGGTAAGAATATCATTCGTGCAAAAAACTACCTCAGTATTTAGAATTTGAATATCAATATTAATTCACAAAATGCATTTTATCTTGCGTGGTCATCCTTCGTTGAAGGAATCTCCACAAGCTTTTTGCGTTAAAATCAATGAAGATTTAAAAAAAATAGTTTGCTTAGAAAGTTTTGTTAAATGTTGACAGCAGACTGTTGTCGTGAGCATACGCGTTTTAACGACAACGATATTGGTTTTTAATATGACGAAATTCGCGAACGTAGTCCAGCATAGTAAAACAAGTTTAATCCCGATATTCAGAACCAGCAACTGCCAATATGGTATCATCGATTGACAAAACATTTGTCATCAACTTTAAAGTTGTACCGACTAAACTAAACCTTCCCGCGATCGCAGAGTTCATCACAAAAAAATCTTGCTGTCGAAGCGACTAAACTACACCACTTGCAAGTCAGCAATGGACGTGTCTTCGTGGGCACCGGTTCCGCTCGAAGAGCACAGGACATAGTAAAAAACACAACATGAAACACCAGCTAGAACACGACGGGAAATCCTACAGCATTCCAATGTCAATGGAAGATGAATCTATTGAGGTTAGAGTTCATTACCTCCGCCCGAGGACAACTAACAGACAGCATACCGGATGCTACCATACTACTTCTACAACGCAACGCAATCGCAACTGCAATCATCGGGGGTGATTTCAGCTCTGTAGTGAATCAAAAAGACACCACCGTTTCAAATGCACACAGTCCAATGTTTAAAAGATTCATGTCTGCCTCAGGAGTTGAAAACAGCTGAGAGCTTATACATCGTCAACATGTCGAATTTTCATTCATCAGATCTGACTCAGCCTCCAGGATAGACTGGATTCTTCTCACTCCCAACACATACCAACGTCTTCTCGGTTCATAAAGCATACATTATCCGCACAGTGCTTCCCACACTCGGGAATCCACCAGGTCGAGGCGTACCCTAATAAAAAATTATACACGAACTTTAACCCATATGTTCCAACGATTCCACATATTCATTGGATGATTTTCTGAACAGGTCGTTAGGCGCTTGGATCATAAGATGTTTATTAGGGTATGGCGTATGCACCCAAGTCTAGTAAACGATCCAGCAGTTAGAGATGAACTTCACGTCAAATGAGCTTATTGGACAAGAATTTTCGCACCTGGATCGATTGGTGGATCAAATACGTTAAACCAAAACTTATTTCCTTCATCAAATGGAAAGCTTCGTTAAAAAAACGTTCCTTCTGCGACACAAGGTAATTGTATTATGCTCTACTTCGTTCATCCTATGACCGCTATTATGGCGATTTCAGCCAACTAAGTACTATCAACCACATTAAAGGGAATATGCTGTCGCTTCATCGAAACTTTACACAACAAACAAGGAGTTGGAACGAAACACTCATCGGAGGCGAAAGCACATCAATACTCCACGTAGCAAATAAAAAGACTCGACGAGCTGAAATTTCGATTAAAACGCTACAGATTGATGCTGATACCATAAGGGAGCCAAATGAGATACGCCGAAGCGTACAGGAATATTTTGCGAATCTGTACTCCTCCACGCATACCACAGTAAACGAATATTTCAACCCAACACAATGAGGACAACCAGCGTATTGTGAGTGAAATCTCATCCAACAAGATTTTACAAACAATTAAATCAAGCAGCTCACACAAATCTCCTGCCATTGATGGTCTACCAAAAGAATTTTATTTAAAATTGTGGCAAGTGATTCAGCGAGAGTTAACCTTTATAATAAATCAAGCCTTGTCCTCTCAAGCCACTAAAGAGTTGTTTGACGGTGGCATTGTGCTAGTCAAAAAGAAGAAACGCGACGACAGCATAAAATCGTACAGGCCGATTTCACTTCTGAACGCTGACTACAAAATCTTCACAGGATACTGAAAAACAATAAGTCCCCTCCTTCCACTGATGTTATCAAAAATGCTGCAACGAAAAGTGAAGCATTTATAGTGCGGTAAAATCCTCAACCCAAAACTATATCACTCCAAATTTTTAAACTCGCACTAACGATCAGTGTGGTTTTCTGTGGTGCATCGCGAAAATTGTAACCAACGAGTTTTTGTATAGAGTGAACAGGAGAGCTGACCCTAACTGAAACATTTGTCTCGGCCAGATGAAAAGCATCGAGCTCCACCTATTGCAATGTAGCAAACACATGCTCATTTGGACTTACCAACGAAGCGTTTTTTCTGGGTTTGGATTGACGGCTCTTACAGCTGCAACATGAGGACTGGATACACCCGGTTTTCCAACAACAAAATAGACGCACCCGCCAGCCAATTCTCAAAGAAATTTCGTTTTATTTGACATGTAATCAAAAATTAAGAAACAGGTCAATAAAAGTTTTACAAAAAAAAAACCAGCCATTATTGGCAAAAAATAGGAAATTAGGCTGTTTCTTTCATTAAAATTCCAACTGGTATCACTGGCATAAGACACTTGAAAATGTTGCGATTTTCACAGTTTCACCAAATGAACAATGTATTATTTCGGTAAAATGTTTCGAAAAAATTGTAATTATTGCTTATTGCATTGATTGTTATAAGTGTAAACTTTTCTCATGCTAACTTAGTTTGAAATAACACAATGGCCAAAAAAATCCCAAAAATTGCCATTTTTTAACAATATTTGAACATTTACCAGAAGAGTATTTTGAGCTAAATAACCCTATTTTGCAAAAAATACCTATTTTTTGGGTGTATTAAGAAATCACGATTGAGGAAGTTTGACCTCTAATATGAACATTTATGAGGCATAACATCTTAGTTCTTTTACCAGCCTGGTGTCGGTCATTCGATACATTGGCGATTAGTTCATCAGGTTGTAATTTAGACACTCGAAATTTTCCTGAAACAAATAGTTCTGAAAGGTGAATACGAATTGGGATAGCTTAAACGAACCCAAAAGAAATTCGTGTCTTATTTAGCGAGATGCGTTCGGAACATATTTGCGAGGTGCGTAGGATGTTGTCCACATACATCTTTTACATCTGTAGTTGCAACACACCAGTCTCCGAACTGATTGTCTTTCTCCGATGGCAACTTCATTTGTTCTATAATAGCGCTAAAAAACTCTCTATCCGTTGCTTTACAGGCAAAATTCTTTTTTGAATTTCCGCTTAACGAATTCCCACATTTTCAATACATCGTTTGTATTGAACGATGTATTGACGACAAACAGTTAAATAAATTCCTTGTAGGCATACCGTCTGTATTCAAAGGAGCCATAGCTCCAGAGACTGATCGTTAAAATGTTTATATTCTATTCCACTGGTTACTTAGGTTGCATCTTCACTCCAGCAAACTATCAACGGGTAACCGTTATCCATCAAATACCGTTTCATATCAACAATTATCTGACGATCTTCTACGAATTTGTCAAAGTTCGCCTTCAAGTAACGCCGTATTGGTCGAATACGTGGACATAGAGCGTAGGCACGAAAGAATTCATACATTTCCGTACCTCCTTGTATAAACCTGCATTCAAAGTATCTTTAGATAATCAGTCTTTTAAGGATTTCGCTATGATAATTGTATGTATGTATGGCATAGTTTTAATTATTTCTTTAATTGACTGTATTTTTTTATTAAGGACAATGTTTAGAAATACGTCATCTAATCACCTATACGTGAAGACATCCTTTTCTAGTGCGGTGTACCTCATTCCATTTGTACTTGAATTAGTGATTAGTTGTTTATTTGTTAGGAGTGTCTTCTTTACCTTATTTTGTGAAATGATCTGTGAGAGATTAGCGCTACCTAAGGCTTTTTGTATCACCTTGGGTATTCAAATGAATCCTTTCCTCCTTACCGTAACTATCATACCACTTGTCACAGATCATCGCAAACACATTCAGATAGTCTCATATCTTTTTATTTTGCGGCCATTCGCGTTGGCAAATGGTAAGTACTCACTTGTCGATTCATTCAAAACCTCTGTCATCATTAGTTGGCGCGTCGCTCATATTCTCTTCTACTAGTTTATCAGTATCATCGTTCCAATTATCAGTTCGTCTCATTTCTCCATGATCCGATGCCTTAAAAGCTCTTTCAGTTCCTTCATTCGAACCAGAAGTCGTTGACAGATATCCTTGTTTACATCCTACCACAGGACAATTACAGTCTATCTTCTGACCTCGCACAAAACAGAAGCGAAAAAATCGCTACGCTATAGCAGGTTATAGACACCAGTGAATCAAGCCAGCTTTTGTTCTATATTACGAATAACACCTGGAGAAACTTTTTCACCGGAATTCCCAACGGCGCTCGTATTGTGAGGATGCGAATGACCAAACCAATACCTTCTTACATGACTATCGAATGCAAATCACCGAAGGATGGCGTGACATATAAGCAAACAACGGTAGTCACATATCCCGGGTAGACCCCAACATGCTAATTCTGTAACCATACAGCATACTACGAAAAACATGCTCCGAAGCAACTTGGCAAAACTCATCTACTACAGCCAACTCTAACAAGCAGCCACCGACACCTTCAGATAAACCAAAAACAACGATCCAATTAACCAATAATGCAGGTACATACAACGACCACGACAACCGCTCCCAAACCAACAACTAGCATCGCCAATAAAGAAGAAAATACCGATCAAGACGGATTTACAACAGCGACCCGTAAGATCAAGAACAAATAAGAACCTCTGATCGTGAACAGCAAGAAAGCAGTATCGATGATGACATGGACGGGAACGATAACGCGAGAGAAGGCAGACTGAGTGACCCCCAAGCGGCTTTACCGCCAAGGAAAACAATCTCAACACGCTGCAGCAAACTGCGTCAACAAGATCTAGCAGACCGACATTCTTAGAATTTATGTTTTCATTTTTGACATTAAAAATGTCTTACTCCACTATCTGGGGCTAGGTTCATTATAAAATCTTAACTATCTCCCATGTAACGAAACTATGTAAGGTTTGCACGCTTATAACTCTGATATTACTAGATGGATTTTAATCATTCATACACCAACCGATTCAGAAACACCTAACTTAAATATTGGTAATAATTTAATATCTCCCCAATAAAAGTAGACTTTTGGAAATTGGTAAAATTAAAAAGTTCACAAAAAACGGGAAAAATACCATTCGTGAGGCAGATATCTCAGACACAGCCGTCAAAAGAGGGCAGCTTAGTTGCTCAATGAAACACGAAAAGTCATAAATAGAAGCAACGCATGTCCGTTTAAATCAGTTGTTGCTCTTATCCCACACGAGCAACGTCGTCTCTGGGCGATGCAATAAGCGTTATCGATTTTCGGTAACGTTGGCATTTGCACACACTCGCACCTAAGTGACTAAACCATATACGGTTAGTTAATAAATAGAGGTGACGCGTACCCGTTTGAATCAGTTTTTGTTCTTATGTCGAACGGGTAAGATCATGGCTGCAGCGTCTGGGCACTACAATAAGCGGTAGACGCTATGCATTTTCGGCAGCGGTGGCCGTGTGGGGATTTGTCGGGTACCAGCATGGTGTCACAGAATGATTTGCAAAGTGGGTGGGCGGGGTGGTTTGGATTTAATTTAATACGGTGTGTGCTGCTTAAGAGTGTTGCGTTTGAAAAAAATATATTTATTTTTATGCATGCGTGTGCGTTGTAACTTGTTAATCCATGTTTACGGCGCTTTGTAGCTGCGTAGGGTAAAGAGCCAATTGGTTTTCATATTTCGGTTATATGTTTTTTATCAGTAAGGCATCTGACTGGTTTTTTACGCGGATTTTGAAATTTACGCGGTTTTCATTAACGCGTTTTTTTTTAAATTTACGCGGTTTTCATTTACACGGCCTGTATCCCCTGCGTGAAAAATCTGAGTGTAATTGCATCGGAAACAATCACATTCCCAGCAGAACTTTTTGTTTTCTAATTTCAAACACTTTTGTTTCGTACTGCACACAACGGAAAATTTTAAAACAGAACTTACCGTCCCAGCAGCAGTTGAAGCGGGTGTTATTTTTCGATTCAAATTCAAGCCATGTCTTAAGCGTTACTGGACTTAAAATTGTTTTCCCAGTTTAACCAGTCAGAATATCTATCCTACCCTATGTATTTAAAACACAGTTCTAATTGCGTTTTAAAGTATACAACAAATACGGTTGGGTATACTAATTTAAATTTTAAAATAAATCTGTTTTAAATTATGAAACAAACCGCTGTACTGAAGATATAATTATGTCAGTCCTATTACCACAAAAAACACCTATATAACATAAAACGCTGCAGAATTGGTTTAATAATACAATGTTTACACTACAGAGTTATAACACGTTTTAATAATTAGCAACAAGAAAAATGTCACCAAGATAGCATAAAAACCCGTTTTAACTGGTAGTGCGAACGTTGCATAACAATGTAATTTATCAAATAATTTCATTTTTTCCACCACTAATCGATCAAGAAATACTTAAACTTAAGATTGTTTACTTAAGTTCATTAGTACATAATTGAAAATTTGAATGGAAAATGAAATTTCATATTTTATGGAGAATCTGTATATTTCCGTTGGCGGGCGTGGGTTTCCTCATCACAGCTCTCAATATGGAACTTTTCTTTTGAATATATTTTCTGGACAGACCAGCCTATTTTTACTAGATGGATCAGCCAACTAATGCCAATCACCTAGTGAGATACTTGATTTATTAATAGATTACCGTTAAAAGACCTTCAATAAATTATGTTTTAATGGGGAGGGTATATAGCAAATTGTAACATATGAAACTGGCGAGTGAACAAGAACGTGTGTCGATATGTGTGATAGATAAAAAAGCTATATTTTTAATGTCACCGTGGTCGTGTCCTGTACACAACCCTTTAATTTTTTCCTTATTGTAAAAAAAATTAAAAGACCCACGGCCTAGGGGCAGATCACTTTAAGAATGTATAACAAATTTGCATCAAATTGAAAAAAATGCATTGAATTTCCATTTTTGCATCAGCTTTGCACTGTCTCGCAAAAAAGTTTGTTTAACAAACGTCCTACGCTGATCCACTTTGTTCGACGTTTTGTTAAATGTAGGGCTAGTTTTTCTTACACGCAACGTTTTCTTACACGCAACGCAAACAACATTGCACGCAACGCAAAATAAATTATGAATTTTGATTTTGATAGAAATAAATGCATTTAATTTCGCTGATTTTTAAAAATGCATCACAAGTGATCTTCCCCTAGCCCACGGCTCAGTTGTGCTAACGCATTGAGCCGTTTCAAATAAAACTTTAGATTAAAAAAAATAGTACAATTAATTTGATGAATTTTTTTCCGATTCGTCGTACAGTTTGTCTCTTTCCAGTGCCCTATTCTCTCCGGTCGATTTATGATGTCCTCCGTGCTGCACAACGTGCATTTAATTCTAACGGATTCCCTCGAGTCGGTCGAATCTCCAATGAATACCGTCATTTTTTGCACCTTTGCAATAAGATTTCGGTCTTGAACGCCATCCAACCTATCAAATATTGAACTAACGATGGCCTATTTATGGTTGTCAGATCTTAATTTGGCGTTTGAAGAACGCTAGGGTTTTTACATGTACTTCACTACTAAAAAGGAAACACGTTATCATCATGTGGAAAACTATTGAATTATTTCAACTCTCAAACACATGAAATGCACACGGTTTCCATTTCAATATCTAATCGAGTATGGGGAATATGGTTTTCAAATGAAATTCATGCGAACACTGTGTGTGAAAAGCACATCAACATCATAAAAAATACAACTGACTAAAATTTCACGTGCATAACACTTCGTTTTACCTATTGACGATTTTCGGCAAAGCCAAAATTAGTCATGCGACACCTATGATTCAGCTCATGAACTGGCAAAGTGATACAGTTTGCTTTTTTTCACCCGCAAGTGAGTCGTAGCTTTTGTGGTAGCTTCATTTTGTGCTCGGAAAAGGCTTACCACTGCCAAAATATGAATGAAACGAGTAAGAAATTTAGTTTTATTTGCAACTATTTTGAAATTACAGGTATTTGCAACTATTTGGCTCATACATTTATTTGAAATGTAATCGTAATGTAACCCTTTTCGCAAGATGTTTACTCATCATCTTATAAAATGCTGGTTTTCCTTCATTTTCATAAACAATTACCAACAAATTGATTGATGATTTGTGTTTAAAAGTTATTTTTTACCAATGTTCACAGAAAATATATGCGCTATGTCAGAACAGAATCAAATCAGCAACACTTTGCTTCCTGCGCTATCTGTGAGCGGCTTCAACGTAGAATCGCCAATAGATTTAATTAGCAGAAGAATCAGTGACGAAAGTCATGTGGAAAATTCATACTCAACGACTCAATAGTTTGGCAACCAACATTCAATGGAAAAATATGCTATATTCACGTCGAATTTGTTTGAATATAATTTGAAACACCACTTGAAATGCGTTTAACATGAAAACGAACGTGAAAGTGATGTTTAATTCCATATGGTTTTATGGTGTGGATTATTTTCAATGTATTTTATATTTTATCAAAGTACACTGTCACTGTATCCAAGTACCTCGGTAGCGTAAAACATGTCCACGAAAATTCCGTATTAACATATTTATATTTTGCAAAACACTGGGTATTTTATTCGATTTTTTTGTAAGAATTTGGACCATTGTGCTGATGATTAAAATTTTAATTCAGTGAAACCAAATACAAATTTGTATTTGGTGAAACTGTGAAAATCGCGATATATTCAAGTGATTTGAGCCAGTGGTTTTAATGAAAAAGCGGCTTCCATTTCTTATTTTCGATTATATTTTCAAAATCTGGTTGGGGCATCATTGCATGAAAAACTTTTTTTAGGAACATGCTCCTAGGTTTCCCAGATTGTTTTACTTATGCAATAAGGGACACCTGGTTTATTTTCCGAATGTCTTCATATTTAATAAAAAATGTCTTCACCCCTTAAGATTCGGTTCTAAATTTGGAAAACCAGCCAGATTTAGGAAAAAAATGTCTCCAAAATACAAAAAAATATCAGATTTTCAAAAAGAATTGTCTCCAAAATGCAAGATTCAAATTTTTTTTTCAAGATTAAAACATGCCACTTTGGCATTGGCATGTCACGTTTTGGAACGCATTTCTCGACAAACATATGATTACGGCCTAAAAGCCAACTGTCAAAATCCACTTTGAATGGAAATTCCAGACAAACCGTTACTAGTCGAACACAGTTCACAACAGTTTATGAAAGAGAAAACTGTTCTCTTTCGTTTACTACCAACATCTGTGATTGGCGTGTAACGGTTTGTGTGGAATTTCCATTCAAAGTGGATTTTGACAGTTGGCTTTTAGGTCGTAATCATATGTTTGTCGAGATTTTTAATAATAACAAGAAAATCAAACAGATGTCGAATTCGATTGAATTAATTTCGTTGGATGAGTCGGCTGAAAAAGGCATTTTCTATCTTTTCATTTCGCCGCTACCTCATTTCCACACCATCTTGATCGGATAGTCACGACGCGACTTTGCACCAGTGTGTGCGTGTGTTCAACAAAGAGCGACGACAAAAATAATCAAAACGTCAAAATTTTCACTACTCTTTAGTGGATTTCGGAATCGAAGACACCTTTGCTCGCTGATACAATTCGTTAAAATAGCCAATTTCTCGGTACGATTCGCTATTGTTTCGCGTCAAAAGTGCTAACAACGGACGCGTTAGAGTTCAGACAATCGTTCAGAAGCAACATTGTATCGAAAATCGCATCTCGAAGTAGCGAAAAGTGGATTTTTCTACACGCATCCAGGGCACCACGGTATGTGAACTTGAATAATAATAACACGATTGCGGAGATGCTCTAGAAGAAGCCACCATCAGCAGAAAACAGTACGAAAGTTGTGCAGAAATAAAAAAAAGGGCAGTGCGAACTTCCCGGACAAAGCAACGGAAGGAGAAAAGGAAAATCTTTCCTGCTGTCAAATTGTTGTTGCAGAAATAGTTTATCGATTAATCGTCGCGTGTGTCACTTTTTTGCACTGATTCTCTCGCTTTCCTCAAAATGGAAAACTAGGGTGCCGTGCCTAAAAATCTAGTGAGGAACCCTGAACGGGAAATCCGCATTATCAGTGAAGTGAGGAAAAATTGCCATTAGCAAGAATTTCTAGGATATTCCGGTCCATTCCGGATTCTGTTCCGCATGGGACAGCTGACCCATTCGGATCGCAGTGCAGATACTGCATAAGAGTGCTGCTGGAATCGTGACTGCAGACGTGGTTTATCGATCGACGTGAGCCACAGTCGCTATCAGCAGGTCGATCGAAGATTACGGAGCTGCTGTGGGAGCTTCGAACTTACGGTAGCAAAAGGTTCGAAGGTCCCTCGCGTTACTGAGCTGCAACGCAGCAGCGGACAAGCGGAAGGCTGAAGACGACTGAGTTCCATCCAAGGTAAGTACCTACATAGTAGTTGGTACGGTGCTGTGGTTTGCTTCTTGTTGCGTATATACTGGCTTTCTGTACTTTGCCTTTTTGTACGGATGTAATGTGCCTCTGCTCGTTCTGGATAGAGCAAGAATCCAGTGTTATGACCATAGCAAATAGTGATGCCCCTGAGCCGTTCGGGGAAGGTACCACGGATTGGATCCACTCATAATCCAGATCTGGTACGAATTGGATAATGATGGTCATATGCCAACTGGTGCCTATATAATGATTATTTTAGCTAACATTTAAATTTTGGGTATTAAAACAACTGAAAATTCTGGAATGATTCTGGATTTTATGGAATTTGAATTGCTCAACACAAATTTTGGATGAGGAGTGGTTCATAAATAATGTTAAAGTCTAAATGAACAAAATTTGCTTGTTTGGTGTTACCTCTGGTTAAATTGTGGATTGTTTTGCTCAGTATAACTGTGAAAATCACAGTTCGGTCAGTTATTGTAGTAATTTCAAGCTTACTGTACAAAATTTATTCCAGAGTTGTATATCCCAAACATTTTCAATCACGCAATAAGCTTTGCTAAAACTTATATTTTGAACCAGACAACAAGAATCATTCACTATAAACTACACAGAAGATAAATCTGCAAATTTTTATTAGTCTTTGGCGTATCTTGGAATTAACAGAAAATTATTTTGAAAGCATTCTTCTGGTCTTGTGGCACAATTTAAATGCATATTCCATTCGTTGTATGTTATCTTAAAGAGGAAGGATTATTAGTGTTAGCAGGATTGTGACGGAGTATTCTGTTGGATTTTTAATTGCTGGCTGCGGATTCTGATGAAGTAAATTTTTCGCATCGGAATCCAGTACCCCAAAGCTTTGCTCATTACCTTCTATGATTATTGTATTTTTCTAGTACTAAGACACAGTGGAAGCCGTTTATATCGGTCAATGTTGAAGGGCAAATATCTCTGGCGATGGTGATCGGCACACTGTGCGGACAGAGACCGATGGAAATAAAAAAGACCTCTTCTATTTTTTGTAATTCGAGTATCAACATTTCCGAAACTGTTCCAGTAATACTAACTTGTAAAAAGCTTATCTTTTGTTACGGTGAAAACAAAAATTCAAGTTTTCAAATATTTTTCGATTTGAGAATCTCACCTCATACGTATACGAATATTTGAAGTTTACCAGTAAGCTAAAAACCTGAAAATATGCCATTGTCGAAGCTGCTAAATCACCAATCACCCCCCCCCCCCCCCCACAGTCGTTTATTATGACTATCAGCGCTTCATCAACATGAATTGATATCCCCGTGATAGTAGGGAAGCGATTTGATTCAGTTCAAAGTCAGCAGTTTGTGCCACCAGAGACAGAAAGCGTCCTATCACCAAAATACGGCGAAACAAGATAATAAACGCCATATGTCAAATTTTTGGCAAAGTAGCACCTTTTGTGCAATACTTCTTCCACACTCAGCTTGCTGTTGCGTGTTGAGATCCTCTTCCTTGGAGGTGAAGCATTAGCTGCGTTGTTTGGTGATCATTCGGTATTTTCGTTCACGTCCATGTCGTCATCGGTACTACATCTATGGTGCTCACGGTCGGATGCCCTTTTTTCTCGTACTTACGGGTCGCTGTTGTGAATCCTTCTTCATTGGCATTTGATTCTTCATTGGTGGGTCTTGGTTGTTAGTTTCGACGCATTTGGTGTAATCATTGTTAATTCGGGTTGTCCGGTACGCAGTCCGGGGTTGTTGTTTAGCATACGACGATTGTATACCGGCTTTAGTCGTAACAGAATTTCCTTAGCAGCTTCTGCGCCATGTTTTTCTGTGGTGTAGAGGCTGATCACAGTATTGGCACGTAGAAATCTGCACCGGGTACGTGACCTGTGTTTGTTGAGAATATGCAATAAATTGAGCTGATCTGCATGGGACGGTCAAGTAGGAGGAAATAGGTTTTGTCGGACGCATTCTCACCACACGAACGTCGCTTGCGGAATCCTGGAAAGAAATTTCCCCAAGTATCTTCCTTAACACTATCCACCTCTCCATATTTTGACATGCGTTGTTTGATAGCGGCGGAATTAGTTCATAATGCCGATGTATGCGATAAGAATAATGATGATCAAGAGAATATAGTTGACCAATCGCTTGGTGAAATGAAGATAAGATATCCAAAAGTAACGGTGCAAAGGTTGGAACAGGTTTTTAACAAGGCCGATGCGCCAAAGGAAGTACTGGTAAAACAGACGATTGAAGCACAGCAAAACGAGCGTGTTGTTGTTTTGAACAGTTCCAGAATAAATAATATAAAAAAATAGTATGAGCATAGATACGAAAAAAAATGAGAGTAAAAAATAATGGGTGGACAAACAGTCGATAATTTGTTTGGAAATGAGAGTTCTATACCACCTGAGTCAGGGCTTATCGGAATCAATTGTCGAAAATCAAGAAGAATCAAACGGAAGAGGAAGCTTGAAGAGCGCTACGCAAGCTGCAGCTTTTTTTTTCAATGATAAATTACTAGCACACGAGCTGAGATAAGTCTGCGAATGATTATACATGTTAAAACAGCAACGGCGATGAATTAACTTGGCAACACTGCTCACAGCAGCAAGTTCGAAACGCCGCGCATTAAAAGTTATCGAATTCTCGCGTTTTACGACCCGTTTAATAAAACCAAAGTGCTAATAGTTGCATCTTAGCAAGGAGAACAGTTTGAAAGTGTTTGTCAATCTTTCCGCCAAACAAAAAAAAACCAACTAGCTGCGAAAAACTTTCCTGTTCCCTTGTCCTAACCTCAAACTCTATGTGTTAGTGCATGTGTTTCGAATCGTCAGTCGTGACGTATTACGCAGTGTTTTTATCACCTCATCCACTATACCAAAATGAGCAGCGACGACGTTTGCGTAATCTGCAAAAATGCATCACCACCAGCTAAAGGCAAAGCAAAGAAAAAGAAGGTGCCTATTCAATGGATATGCTGTGATACCTGCCTAGGATGGTTCCACTCGATGTGCGTAAGAATAAGCGACTCGGTTATGGAGCGTGCACAGGACTACCAGTTCTACTGTGAGAATTGTTCCGTTCGTGGATGCCTCGTTCCAAAAATTCAGAACGAAAGCACCGCCTCCTCCGACAGTATCGAACAGATTAATCGAACCATTAAGGAGCTGTCCGCGCAGCTCTTGAAATTACAAACAGCTTGCTGAGCTACGCGCTATCAATAAAAAACAATGCGACCGTCTCCAAAGTAATGTCAACAGAGTCGAGCGTTTCGACCACCAATGCACTGCCCAGAACCTCCTAGTAAGCAGCATAGGGGAAAAGTTGGAGTTGATTGAGACAGGTGCAAAGTTGGTTAGTACTTGTACTTAAATAGTCCTGTACTGCCGCTTTCAGCATAACAGTCCCATTTGCAAAATCATTAAGCCGAGCAAAACGCATTTGAAATTATTCGCTGTTTTCATTTGATTCTTCTTGAATCAGCAGGAATCCCTAGATTTTTTCAACGCATTCTATGCATCTAGCACTAAACTCTTATAACTTAAATAAAAGAGTTAAAAAAGACGCATATTTTATGAAAAATGAGTGTGGGACGATTATGCTGCAATTCATTAGCATAGTCTGCTGAATATACGCATAACAGTCTCATTGTCTATGTGCTATGGCTTCGGAAACGTCATCATAGAGTGCATTGTTTACACATTTCAACAGCACGCATCATAATTTGTTTTGAATTTTTCTGTGGTATATTATATTGAATTCACTATGTCAGCATTAGATTTATTAAAGTTGTATGGCAGTGAGCTAAGTTCGGATGAAGATTTTCTTGGTTTTGATTCAGTCGATGAAGTATGTGAACGTTTCGCACAAAATCGGAATCAATTTCAATTTTCATCTAATCATCAACGTATCGAACCATCTTCTGAATCAGAGGATCCGGTTGACTCTGATGGAAGTTTCTTCGGGGAAAAAATAACACGCAAGAACAACCGCAAAAGAACTTCGAAAGAAATAAAAAAGAAACTCAATGCAAAAAACGCCGAGCAGCCCATCAAGTAAAGCTACTTCATTGCGATTGCCGGAAAATGTGCTGGGAAAACGTGTCAAAAGAGGATCGAGTGATTGCCCACAACATATTCTGGAAACAAGACGCCTCGGGTCAGAGCGCGATTATCCGCGAAAGAGTCCAGCGTATTCCTGTCACAAGACGAACAAGGAACCGGTATATTATTGATAATCCCGTTAAAAAGTATCATTACGTCTTCAATATACAAACGTCGAATGGCGAAAACGTGGCTGTCTGCCGAAAGTTTTTTCTAAACACACTCGAATATTCGGAAGATTGCGGGTAAATTATAAATAATGCTTAAACTACTATTAAACTGAATTTACATCTAAAGCTTCTTTCTACTTGAACTCATGATTTACAGTAATGTTATTTATTGATGTTTGACTTATGATGAAGACAGCGCAGTGAGAGTATCGAAACGTGGGAAGTATAGACAAAGTTCTACGAAGAGAGATGCTATAATAGCCCATATTCAAACATACAACCCAACGATATCGCACTACCGACGTGAACATGCCCCAAATCGACTTTATTTGCCATCTGATCTCACTGAAAAATCCATGCATCAGAGCTTTCAGGATACGCATGATTTTGAAGTGAGCTACACGACATATTCTCGGCAAATAAAAGCAATGAACATTTCGTTTGTGAAACTGGGGCATGAACAGTGCGAAACTTGCGTTGCGGCATCCGAACACTGTAAAGATTCTGGTCATCCAATCGAAGAATCGACACAGAACATATCTTGTTCTACATGCTGCAAATTTTCGCAGCATAGGCGATTTCCAAAGCTATGTCGGGCTGCTTATCAAGACGACGGCGATGAGGTCCAGCGCGGACATATCGTGCTGGCTGTCGACCTTCAGAAAGTAAGAAGTGTTTTAAAAATCCATGCAATTTTTTATCTGCGTTTATTTGTAGGTTATTCAGCTTCCCCGACTAGAAGGGCTTAAAAGCGTGGTTTTTTCTCAGCGGTTGCTGGCATTCAACGAAACCTTTGCTCCTGTCGGAAAGTACACCCGAACATATCCTGTAGTAGCATGCCTTTGGGATGCATCAGTCAGTGGACGGTCCGCTTGCGATATAACCAGTTGCTTCCATCGCGTACTAAAAAGATATGGCGATTCGATTAAAATTACGCTCTGGTTAGACAATTGTTCCGGACAGAATAAGAACTGGAATCTATTTCTTCATCTAATTCTTCTATTGAATTCGGATTCAGTTAAGGTGAAGAAATTAGTTCTGAAGTTCTTTGAATCTGGACACACATTCATGTCAGCCGACAGTTTTCATGCCGCAGTAGAGAAACGAATGCGAAACAATACAGGTGGTCCGATAGTAACATATTCGGATTTTAAAACTGTAGTTGGAGAGGCAAAGAAAAAGGTTGAAGTTCTCGATATGACACACGATCATTTTTTCCAAACAACGCTAGTTTCTTCTCAGTATACACTGAATCAACTTCATCCACGCCCATACATCGAGAATATCCGACAAGTAGTTTTGAAAAAAGGAAGCTATCAGTTTAGTTATAGCAGCTCGGTTGAAACAAACTGCCACTTAGAACATTGCATTCCGTTTTCAAAAAAGCAGCTGAAAATAATAACTGGTAGCAACTTTCATTTGGAAAACTTTCTCAAGCCACTGAAAGCACCGCGCGGAATAGATCTGAACCGAAAGAATGCACTACTGAGCACAATTTTGCCAGTTATTGAAGAGAGCAAAAAACAATTCTGGAACAATCTTCCACATGTTGAAACAACACAGAAATAATTTTTCCTTTACTTGCTATTCTATTAATTTCTTCGAAATAAAATAATGATTTATGTTGCTACTATTCTATTTTACTAAATGAAATAACGAAAAAAAATTACGTGAATAACAAACACTTTTTACATTAGTTTTGTATTGATTCGCCAGTGGGACTGTTATGCCGCAATTTGTAAGATGGGACATTACGACTTGATATTTTTTTTGTAATTGATTCTAACAAACCACTTATTTTTATTATTTTTCTTAAATTAAAAATCGAAATCGACAATAATGCAGGTGGGACTGTTATGTTGAAAGCGGCAGTGTAGGCTCGCGGTGAACAAAATTCCCTACCATGAAGGTGAAAGCGTTCGTGACATAGTGGTAAGTGTGTTATCTCTCCTCGACATCCAAACTGAGATGTTGCACGTAAGTAACTGCTTCCGTCTACAAGTGAAACTGTCCAAGTGGTCCGACCGTTCTTTGACCCCTGCCATTATAATAGCTTTCGACAACACAGATTCGAGGCAAACAGTTCTTCGGCGGTACTACGAGAAGTACAAAAATGCCAAACTATGCAATCTTCGAAAAGGACCTGCTCTTGAATACCGTTTCACGATCAATGAGGCTCTCTCGATGCATACTTTTCTTATCCGTAGTTACGCTCTACGGCTCAAGCTGTTCCCTGGAGAAAAAAACTATACACCGATAGAAAGTATCACGGCTATCCGTCAGCTCGCTGAGAAGGAATCTAGTGGTGAAGAATCATCAGTTTTCTTCGACGCTACTGCGACGAATATATCCACCTCCTCACACTGCTAGGCGCGACACCATACTGACGATTCGATACTAAAACCCGTAAATATGACTAGCTTTTCTAACCTCCGTATTGGCCACCTAAATGTAAGAGGCCTTGAACATCACATTGATGGCGTAAAAATTCTCCTCAGTAAAAACCAATACCACTTCTTTGCTACAACCGAAACCAAACTCAAGTCTTCCTCTTCGATCGGCCCAATCAGTGCACCGGGCTACAATTTTATCAAACATACGCTGCCTTCCAGTCGTGGTCGCGGAAAAAAGACCTGTGGAGGAGTAGGACTGTACGTCCAAAAAGGAATTAAGACCACCGTTATTTCTAAATCTACATACGACCCTGAAATTCCCATCGCACTACGTTTCGAGTTCCTGGCTGTCCAGGCCAAGATTAGCGGATTTAACATCTGTGTTGTAGTGATCTACAACGCTTCCTGCTCTAACCAACACTTCAGCCAGAGCTACGAGAAACTTCTCCCGGAACTGCTCGAGCACGGATTCGACCGTACTTATATTGCCGGCGATTTTAACATTAATGTCACAGGAGCCCAAGAGACGGCAAACCTGATTGCCCTCAACCGGATAAACGAGGTTTTCAATCTAACGATTCTACCAACCAGTCACACGCGCATCACCGACAGTAGCGCTACTACAATTGATCTCCTCATTACGGATGCCCCCGCCTCAGTAATAAAATCGAAAACCACAGCGAACACTATTTCTGATCACGAAGTAGTGTTACTTTTTGGCCAACACCAGAGTATTAAAGCCCATCGCACAAACTATACGTGTAAGAAATATACGTGATATTAATCAGGTACAGCTACATGCCGATTTCCAAGCTAGAAATATGCAATATTTTTTCGATGCCACCGATTCAAACGCCAAAACCAATTTCTTGACAACAGAGCCTACTTCAGCAACACGCTCCTGAAAGGACAATAATTGTTCGCGACCAATGCACACCCTGGATCACACGAGAGATCAAACAAGCAATAGCACACAGAGACCTAGCCTACGCGCTATTTGCACGCAACCCGCACAGAAGTCGCGATAATTTACAGTGGCAGGACTACGCGCGCTAGCGAAACAGAGCGAACTCACTAATTTTTACAGCCAAGAAGCGCTATTCCGAACAACATTTCGACCATAATCTACCCGCCAAAAACCTCTGGTGTAACCTTAGAAGAGAAGGGGTACATAACAACAAAAAAAGCTCACCGACTGACACTATTATCCCTGATGAAATCAACCAGTTTTTCGCAGAAGGTCATCGTCAACTCCTGACAGAGGTTCCTCTTATACCACCAACGAATCCAGCACCAGCGCGGCGAGAGGGTCAGGTTAATTTTCACCATACCGATGTTAATGCCGTTTGTCTGAAACTCTACGAAATACAAACGAATGCTACCGGATCAGACGACATCCCGATATCCTTTGTTAAACTACTATGCCCGTTCATCCTCCCAGTATTATCTCACTTTTTCAACAATATCATCGACTCCAAATCCTTCCCCACAACCACAACCCGCTATCGGAAGGGGTACAGCATGACGACTGCCCTCACGAAAGTGGTCCACGACATCTACAGCAACTTCGACGACAACCGCTGTACAGACATGGTACTCGTGGACTTCTCGCTAGCTTTCAACTGTGTTCAACATAAGATACTCGCGAACAAACTTAATAGCGAGTTCCCCTTTTCTTCGGATACATGTGGTTTAATCTGTTTCTTTCTGGGTGGACGTTCACAGGCCGTTCGTCTCGGAAATACAACGACCGCCGAGCGCGGGGTACCAGAGGGCACACCACAGGGCTCATGTCTTTGCGCGCTACTTTTCAGCATGTACATAAATAGCCTGCCAACAACACTTACGTGCAGTTGGCATCTTTATGCCGATGATCTCCAAATGTACCTATCGGGACCGATTGCAGAGATAGACAAACTTGTGCACATCATCAATGAAGATCTTGCAGCAGTTGGGCCAAAGAACACTACCTGTTCCCTAACCCGAAAAAAACACAGGCAATAATTTTCAGCAGGACAGGTGTAGTTGTACCTACCGCGAATATAGTCTTCAGCGGTTCGACAATCCCTCATAGCAGCAATGTAACAAACCTCGGCCTACAACTTGACTGCAATCTAAGCTGGACCCACCAAGTGAACGACGTGGTGAAGAAAATATATAACACTCTTAGGACCTTCAGACGTTTTACGGCAGTACTTTTACAGCAAACAAGACATAAGTTGGTACAGGCCGTAGTACCCATATTCACCTACTGCGACGTTGTATACTATCCGGGACTATCAGCTACACTCAAACAACAGCTTCACCGCTGTTACAACTCGGCAGTTCATTTCGTCCTTCGAGAATGCACTGAGGAGAATCATATAGTTTTAGTGAAAGCTAATTTGAAAATTTTATTCGCTCCTAATGTTATCTCTACCTTTTCTTGACCTGATGTACAGTGTAAACTGACAGATTTCCATATGCAATAAGACAACAAATTACAAATAGAGGTAACACTGGGTAGGGTTGCCCCTTACCAGGATTACGGTCCGGGGTATGTGGATGTTCTAGGCGGATAGCCTAGAACAACGTTTCAATAGCCTTCCGATCGCCAGCATCTAGTTTAACCTGCCTGTCCGCCATTTCGTTTACTGGGTGTGACTGCATGTTTATTATCGCGGGCAAATATGTTGAGGTTCTGTCAGTATCAAATGTTAATATTATGACGTTATTGAAGTGTGTAGAAAAAGTGAAAATAGTGAGTGTAAGAAGGTTTCATATCAAGATGAGGCTAACGGAGAGGGAAACTAAAATCTGTGAGTTAATGAGTACTTAAAGAAATGTATTAACTAAAACTTAACGATAATTACAGTTTTGATCTGCTAATAAAACAGCTGATTCAAGGATTAGTTTATCCCGAAAGAATCCGAACAATTACCACCTGGATTGACTCTAGAATCGACGAGAGCAACTGCTAACATTGCTAGAATTTAGCACCTGGTTGTATACCATGGCGGAAAATGCCAGCGCAGTGATGGGCACGCAAAACAATGTACCTAGGAGTGTATTAAAATTCCTTAACAGGAAAAAGAACATACTCAACTTGCATATAGAGTCGGATAACAAGCAAGCGTACATTCAAAATCGGGACAAACAGAACTTCTTGCCAGCATGTAGCCTCTGCCAGGGTAACTGCTCTTCGGTAGCCAACTCTGAACGGTTCTCATAGTTCAGCTACGACTCTAAGTGGGCCACAATCAACGAATTAAAACTCTGCCAGAAATGTCTTTAATGACACAACCGCTCCTGCAGGCAGAATAGGTCATGCGGAATCAATGGATGTACCTACTTATACCATCTTCTTCTCCACATTGGCAAAAGGCTTGAGTCGGAAGCAACAACCTTCGGGTCATTCAGTTCGTTAACCCACGGCCGGAATCTTTAGAGCAGAGTCATCAATCAAGAATCCGCGGTGTGCTGTTTCGGTTCGCATTCATCGACGACGGTTCTGAACTGACTTCTGGGCCAAGGTCTAACTGATGAGTTATGAGTTTCTGGACAAGTAGCACCCTTATGTCTTGTAGCTCAAAGAGAGCGGAGTGTGAGTCCAAAAAAGTCAGCCTGGAGATTTGGAATCAATCGAGGAAACATGCATTATCGGATGTGAGTACCGTGAACAAATTAGAACTGCTGTATCGATTTTGTTAGTTATTTTCGGCAAATTTAAGATTAAGAGAAACGTAAGCAATGAAATTGAACGACGGATAGGTATTCTAGAGCGAATCAGTCATAAACTTAGAACGGAAAGGACTAGGCAGGCTTATATGGACATGATCGAAAGGAAATGTGAAGAATCCTTTGCCTTCTGCTAAGTAGGACTTGGGCGTAAAACCCAAGTATACCTCATGGCCTATGGTTGAACATAACTCATCATCATGTTTTACTGCCGACGCCAGCGTCTGCTCGTCAAAGGATTCTGACTATCTATAGCTTGTTCGAAAAGTATGTTTACAAGCTTTCTAATTATTTTCGCATAGCACGACCACATTGCTTTGTTCGAAAGTTATTTGCCTAAAACGGGAAGCTGCAAAGATGCGCGCGCGATCACGAATCGGTCACGTCCGGAAGTCTATCCTCGATCCTAGAAACCTAGGCCCCTGTCTTCAGCTGGACCAATCAAGACCTATTAGACAACACGCCTCATGGCGACATGACCAGGAACATTAGCGATATAAGGGAACCCACTCTCTGCTACAATATGAACCGTACGCGAAAAATTAAGTATCAGATTCACGGCCCGCGCGCGATCATTCCAGAACACACGCGAATATGCGAAAGGCACACGGTTTCAATATAGAATTTTTACACGCGAAGTTACCTGCACGTTAGCACACGCGACATATAAACGCACAGGCGATCGAACATGTTATCGTACAAAAGCTCGAGTCCTTCGCGATGAAACACGCGATCGTGAAGTCCCTACGCCCGCACATACCTGAACCCTACAATGAATATCACATTCAGAATCACGGCCCGCTGCAATTGGTCTAAAGCAGTGTTTTAGTGGGCAGCACTTATAAATTTACAAACACAGTCTCAAGCATTAAACCACCGTTCGCGCGATCATGAATCGGTCTCATCCGGAAGTCGCTAAATTTATTGCACAGCTCGACGACCTTTGTTACCCACTTAGCCATGGTCGAAATAATGTTCAAAGTGGGTTTAGGGCCAAGTTCTCTCTGGAGGTGACCTGGGCTTGACGATGACCTTTGATTTGGGGAGCTTTTATACTTGAAGTGGTCCATGCCAAAACTCCCGAAGATAACAATATTCCCAACGATATTTGGCAGCCCTTCGCGATCATCCACGCATCTACGCTCGCTATCTTCCAAACATGATAACACTCTGGTATAAAGTGAACCATCTGTTACTTATAAATTTACAAACGCGATCTCAAACGTGGGCCTACAAATATCCTTATTCGCGCAGTCATGTATCACTCACTTGATGGAGTATCTACCCTCAGTCCTATAACCAATCAAAAATAATACTGATATCCACTAGACAACACGTTTCATGGCGCACAAGATCGGGAACTCTAGTGATATGGCGGAATTCATTCTTTTCTAGAATCTGAACCTCCCACTGACAATTAAGTATCCTATTCACGATCCGCGCGATCATTCATGAACACACTCGAGTATGCAAATGATCACACGGTTACGCAGTTCAATTTAAACACGCGTGCTGCCATATGTGACCAACACGTGAGCATACAATCTCACACGATAATGCATCGGAAACGTCCGGAAATCTCTACCTTCGGTCTTAGCAGCATAGGTCCACGCCTTTAGTTGGACCAAAACTACTAGACAACACGGTCCATGGCGACTTGAGCGGCAACTCTGGTAATATAGATGAATTCACTCTCTTCTAGCATCTGAACCGTTAACTGAAAATTAAGCGTTAGATGCGAATGTGCGAATGGGCACACGATTTTAAAATCGAATTTATACACACGAAGTTACATACAAGTTACTAGCACACGCGGCTTACAAACGTCCACGCCACCTACAAACGCCCAGACGATCGAACACCTTAGCTTACAAATGCCCGAGCTCTTCGCGATAACACACAAAGACGACCATTTAATTATAATCGTCAACGCACTACTACGCCCAAGATTTCACAAACACAAAACACTGCATGCGATAAACCCTCTCAATTTCGACAGGTTTCGACTACCTGTTCCAATAGTTCACTTTTGCAAAATTGTATTGAAGATCGGAGGGTAAAAATTGAGCTGATTCTAACAATGTAAGACAAGAACCAATCTTGATCAAAACAAGTTTTTTGTATTTATTGACCCCAACAGTTTCTAGAAACAATTTAATTAAATCCTTTATGCGTGACTTTTTTAATGTAGAATACATTTAAGCTTTCAATATAGGGGTCCCGTTTCAAAATATCGACTGCGGCGCCGCGTCAGATTTTGAACGTTAATAACTTTTATCATACTTAACAGAATGATTTGATTTTTAGGCCAATTTGTTGAAAATATGTTCCTCTATGCTGTATTAAAATTTGAAGTATGTATAACATGCACTAATAACAAAACATTGTGTTGTGAAAAATCTTTCGAAAACGACTCGGAAAAGTGAAAATTTTCAGCCCATCCCGCACAGAGCCGTCACTATGGTGGACCAACCGAACAATAAAATAATGAAAAGTTTATATATAGTTCCACTACATGTTTGGTCCTATGATTATTCGCATTGGGTTGCTTGACGAGAGCAGTTGGTGGGGGAAAGACGGCATATTCCTTTGGTTAGGCCATTAGAAGCCGGACGGGAAGAAAAGGCTCATGCACGGCACGAGAACGAGCGAGAAAGCGATAGTAATGCATATTGGCGCGATTATATAAATATCTGTCGGTCGGTTTTTCTCATTCGTATTCGTTCAAGCACTAGCAAGCAGCCAGTCCACCGAAGGAAAGCAGTTGGCAATGATGACGGTCCGCAAAAGTGCCCCAGCTACTGGTGGCCCATCGCAACCAACTACCGATCAGGAACTGTCGCCATGCCAGTTTTTCGCCCCAACTAAAGGGCAACGGAGCAACTAATCCGCTGGCTAACGTTCCAGCGTCTGGTTCGTAAGGTTGTGTATTACTTCAAAGTCGAGCTACGCTTACAAAACTCAGCCGTAATGAAGCCAGTGATGCCTACTTGGTCGGTTTGTTTGAAGATACAAAATAGTGCGCCAAGTACAAAACTTTCTCGCAAAAGAAATCAAACTGGCTCACAGTGTCCGCTGAGAGTGGGCGTAAATTACAATAAAAGCAACGGTTCTTTTCAGGACCAATCAATTGTGTTCTAGTGAGAGTTAAACTAAAACTTTCATTTTAAAATGTGTAACAAATTTTCAACAAGCAACATAATACGTTGTGTGGAAAGAAGTAGCTTGCACACGGAACAAAAATTTAAATTATCCTCTCGCTCGTTTCGTGCACTGCTTTTCCATTCCTTTCTACTGTTATTATCAGTATTACCAAAACGAATGTGCGTGTTCCCTCACCATCCCTCTAGTGATCAGTGTTGCTTCAATTGCATGTGTTTAAGAGAAACGTTGAAGTCACATGCTTCTATTCGAGCTTTTTGGCAGCCTCCGTGAACTAACTGCAATAAATGATTTTTTTGTGCAGCTCCGTGCTAGTAGCAAACAAAATGGTCCTACCAGTGTCTGATTCGTGAGATTGTGCAGGATTTCAAAGTCGAGCTAAGCTTATAAAAGCCGTAATGGTACCCGAAGAAGCCAGTCTTGTCGTTTTGTTCGAGGCTACAAAACAGTTCGCCAGGCACGTAACTATCATGCCAAATATATCCAACGATCCAGCGCATCACCATCAACACCAACGCCGATACCAAAGGTTCTTTTCAGAACCACCATTATTACCATAGAGAATTATTTGAAAATTTCCCATTCAAACGTGATTCTGTTGAATATTATTAGATTTAAATTAACGTCTCGAATTGAAATCACGACGCTCCGGTTATGTCACAGACAATACCCACCCATCTTTTTTTATTGTGACCACGACTAATGGTTTAATATAGACACCCCATTTCAATATTTCGGAAGGAACAGAAGGTCGAGTTTGGAAAGTTTGTAACTTTCATTGTACTTAACCAAATTACACACATGCTAACAATTCATTTCATCGTTAGCCATCTCCCTCACCAAGGCCAACAACGCCAACAAAAACGGTCCTTTTCAGGACCACCATCATTTTTGTAAAGAATAATTTGAAATATTCCTCGCCCAAATCACCTTTTGTCCGAAAATTACAATGAGTATCAACATATTTGAAGAACGTGTTCCTTATGTATTCTACATCTCTCCAGTTATGTCGCAGACATTACCCACCCATTTTTTGCCTCCCTCAATATATCAATTAGAAATTAAGTCATACACAACACCTGATAGTTCCAGATTGACGGTAAAATGGTGTCTGAGAAATTGATGCTCACTGTAATGCTTTTTGATGAGAAACACAATACGGCGATAGACATTTTTGGAAAAATCTGCAATATATTTTCAAATTATGTATGCGATAATTTTTCTATGATCATTTCTCCCACTATCAGCTTTTGGGGTGGCACGTAAGTAGAGTTATTCAATTCAATCTATTCATATCCGTATCAGTTTTTGATTGGACGTTGACGTTGAACTCTTTACTCAAGCCCAGCGCTACCTTTACTCCCACCCCACTAGCTACAATAAGCTACTGACATTCTGGCATGTACATCTTCTTATTCAGCACTGTTTAGACTAGCAAACGTTCGCTGCCAGCACACCAACCATGTCAGTTCATTTCCTCTGATTGACACCCGGTCCAGTCGGGATATAAACAAACTCAACCCGTAAAAGCGAGGATGTGTAGAATGCATGACCCGGGTGTATGTACTGCGAAGTTCTCGGATCACATGCTTGTGCTTACACGACTTGCCATCACAAAACGCAACGTCAGTTTCTCTTCCATCATAAGTTGTCATTTTGCATCGACTGTCAATCTTCCCAGACTCACAGCAGTCGCTCAAGTGGTGGCAATAGGATTGGGGAAAGCGGTCCTGTCTGTAGACGCTATCAAATGACCAATAAACAAAAGATAATATAGAATTTGCTCTAGCGCTTAGTGTCTCTTTTCATATTCGCCGTCCACCACAGTCGTACAAGCTGGCAGAAAGTAACTGGCAACATTTAATTGACTCTGCTGCCAGGGACCGATTGGTCGAACAATATGTGTCCATTGGCGCATGCAGCTCTGAGGTAAATATCTGGTACGATATTGACGAGACGAAAGTGACGTACAAGAGTCACGCGCGCCATTCATACAGATCTCTCTGTGTATGTGCGGCTTTATCAGCGTTTTCAAGTTTCCCGAACTGCATGTTATGCAATACGTAAATGTGGGTATCACCACAAACACCTTCTCGGTTCTGCCGTTTCGATAGTCTCGAAATCTTCCAGACAACAACAGGCTCTCTTTGCTTACGTGAATCACCCCAACCTGATTTGTATTCGCATCAAAAAACAATCAACAAGAATGCACTAATGAATCATTCGATGAAACTTCCCGTCCCCGTAGCAAGTCAGTAGACAGCTTTCCGATAGTCTTTATATTCAAATTGAAATCGCCAAGCAAATAAAAACTGTAAGCTCGTCGCCGCCACCCGCCCGCGTACCGGCAGCGATTGAGCGCAATGCAACAAAGTTGCACCCTTCGCTTTGCTGTGACTAATTATCTACCTGAAGTTCTTTCACGTCGTGGTGGTAATTTGTTTGGAAAAATTCCGAATGAGGGATCACAGAGGGCGGCACATGGCTCGACGGTATCCAAAATAAAGAAGAAAACACTTTTTATAAGGGTAATGTGCGCTGTACAATGGTTCCATGAGGTGTGCATAAGAAGTCAAAAATATTTTATTTTAGATCTATAATGTCTTTGGCAAAGTGTTCATAAAATTAGCACTCCACTAGGTTGTTGGGTTTGACGGTATTGTAAATGCTATCAAGCACATTTCGTGCATCAGTTTTAAAGAACCTCTGACAGACAGTTGCTTCAAGATGGTTATTGCATTACGCCTCGATAGTGCTGCATCGAGGAGATGGAGAGGGTTTATTGGGCCTTCTTTAAATTTTGTACTTTTCTCATACTTTGCACCAGTCCAAACTAACGATCAACTATTAATGTTCGACTAAGAGTACCTCGGGGGAGCGGCCGTCTTCGGGGACGGTGGGATCTGTTTTATTAACTGTCCTTTGCCCAGCCTTCATGAGGGTCAGTCAATGTATTCGGGACATTGGTAGAGTACCACTGTTTTATTTTCGATCAGAAACACATAACAAAAGGATTTCAAAACTATATCTCGCGTTGTTACTTGTTATAATTTTCTGTTATTTTAACTACTAACGAGACCAAATTTATAAAACAATATGTTACGAAAATTGTATTCTGTTATAATCTTGTTATTTCATTCTGATCGGGTGTGGCGCTTTTTTTCCTTTCTAGGGACGACCGGTTATTAGTGATCAGGGCCGGCGGAAAGCGTGGGTAGTATGGGTAGTACTACCCACTCGAAAATAACCGAGTCTAGTCTAGTCTACACATACACAGCCAATACATGTAGGGATCCTGGAAAATTGCAGACGTTCGTCCACAATTTTTCTTGTCATTATTAATGTTTGTGGCACATAATTTAATCAATAGATTATTTTGAACCTTGAATAAGGAAGAAACGTGGACAACCGTACACAACCGTTTCAATTTGATGGGGGTTTGATAAATCGTTGGGAGTGACTTTGCTAAGAGGGTTAATGTCACTCCTTTGGTCCTAGGTTCCTGGGATGGGACAGAAGTATTTACACCTTGCCCTGACAAATAGGCCTAGGTTATAGCGCCTTTGCTCGCTTTCTCTAGAAAAAATATAAATTGAAGAATAGAATTTAACTTTTGGTATATAGTCCTTGCTGTTATTTCATTGTTCCTTCCGCGACGAACCACAGTGATCAAAAAAAAAAACAAAGGAATCAACGGTTCACTTACTTACTAGTCATTCCTAAAAGCTTTAATTTAAATTTGAAAGAAAAATTAAATTCTCATTGAAAAAAATGAAGGAATTGGTAATGTTGAACAATTACTAGAAAATCAGCTTTTTTCCTCCATTATACAAACATAACCATGGAAAGTGCAATTCAGATAGTGATTTCACCGACACAATTAATAATTATAAAATAATCACGCTAGGCGATTTTTCTAAAACAAATTGGAATCTTCTCAACCGCATAGTTGGACCTTTTCGTGTTTGAGCACGAAAAAAAACTGCTTCAGCGTATGAATCTTCCATATCCAAATCGTTAATCCAGACACGGTAATAGGCTTAATTTCGCTTCAATCACCTGTCGGACACAGATCACAATCTGATTCAACTCCTTGAGCACGACGGCCAACACTTATCACATTTCACTTCACCGTAAGCGTACTTTTAAAGAAATATATTCTTATTACGATATCAGAGACAAAAATTGACGGGTGTGAAAAAATTCCACCGCTGCCGTCGATGGTTGCTATAATCCTTCCTACCCACTCGAAAATAACCGAGTGGGTAATTACCCACTAAAAATTTTGAACCATTTCAAAAAATTTAGAAGTGCAACGCCTGTATCTCGCACTACACACATTTGAAAACATCGATGTACCACAATTCCATTTGCATAAACGAACGTGACTTAATGTTAATGTAATGTAAGCGTGTGCAATGCGAAAAGGGAAAAAAAGCATTACTAATGGACCCCTCACCCTATGCTTTCTACCCACTCACGCGTAAAGTGTTTCGCCGCCCCTGTTAGTGATGGTGTTTGTAAGAATAATTATAGTTTGCTAGTACTACTGTACAATTGTTAGTACGGTCGTATGTTTATCTATATTTGAGAGATGCGAGTTGGTGCGGGCGGTACGTTTGATTTGGTCCACTCCATTTTCGATATATCTAATTATTTTGAAACTTTAGAACTGGCATATATGATAGAACAGTGGGTAATTGTCTCGCGTGCAATTTTATTCTTCCTATGATTTGTTGGTCACTTTGTTCAGGTGTTCAATTCTAGCATTCTATTCGAATCGTTTGAGAAGATTTAATTAATTTACCGAGGCACGCTAATCATCCATTCATGATCAGTATAGTGTGACAGAATTCATTTTCTGGCATTCCAATGAGTTTCTCTTTTATCCTAGGAGAGTTAAAGTAGTTTGATTGCATGTTTCATGTGTTGTTTTCATCTACTTCATTGGTTTGCTTTTCTATTACTCAGGAATACTAAAAAATCTTGGTCAAATCACACGATCCCACTTCATCTTTTTGCCTTTTTTATAATTATTCGGAAGGTTAATTCTCTTTTTCTATTATAATGTCAATATGTAATTTCGATGTCAATATGTAATTTCGACCATCAACACATACTTACGCCCGCGATCTGGCCGGCAACATTAAAACATCCCGGTAATTAAGTGAATGGTCTAGCACTTATAAATCTACAAACGCGGACTCAAGCATGAGCCTACAAACGTCCTTTTTCGCACAATAATGCATCGGTCACGTCCGAAAGTTCCTATCCTCGGTTCCAACAGCGTACCAGGTTCGTGCCATCAATTGGATCAATAAAAAAAGTCGCTCTTATCCACTAGATAACATGACGATATGACCAGGACATCTTGTGATATGGGCGAACTCGCTATCTTCTAGTATCTGAACCGTACTCTGAAAGTTGAGTATCAGATTCACGATCCGCGCGATCATTCAAGAACACATGCGAATATGACCACACCGTTACATAATCGCATTCATACTCACCAATTTACATACACGTTACAAAATTGGATTCATACTCACGAAGTTACATACACGTATTGTAAAGCACACGCGACATACAAACGCTATTCACGATCAAACATGTTAACACACAAACGCTCGAGCCCTTCGCGATTATCCACGAACATCCGCGATCTCACAAATATGAAAAAAACCGGTGCTTAAGTGAACGTTTTAGCGCTTCTGAAATTCAAACGCGGTATCAAGCGTGAGCCTACAAACACCCGTGTTGGCTCGATCATGTATCAGGCATGTCCGGAAGTCTCTACCCTCGATCATAGAAGCCTAGATTCATGTCTTCTGTTGGACCTATAAAAACGACGCTCTTATTCACTCGACAATATTCCATGGCGACATGACTGGGAAATCTAGTGATATGGGGGAACTCATTATTTTCTTACATCTGAACCGCACACTGAACTTTAAATATTAGATTCACGGTTCGCGCGATTATTCAAGAACTCACGAGGATATGCAAATGACCACACAGTTATAAAATCTAATACATACAAATATACATACTCGCAAAGTTACATACATTGATACAAACCCGGCCGTAAACGCGATCACGTGGTAGCACTTACGAATTTATAAACGCGGTATCATGTGCTAGCTCACAACTCCCGCTCTAGCGCGATTATGAATAATACACTTCCAGAATCTCTACAAAAACGGAGCTCCTATTCATTAGAAGTCTCAGGGCGCCATAGTTAAAAATTCCAGTGAGATGGGAGAATTTTCTTTCTTCATCTATACCGCACATACAAAATTGAGCTTCAGAATGCCGACCCCTGCGAACAGTTAAAGCCCATGCAAATATTGGGTTTTTGAATGTTTGCGCTTGGCTTTGGCTACTTGTTGTATAAACGAATTTCAATACGCGACGCTATACACACGCTAGCATACGTGACGTAAATTGGCAACGTGATCAAATACGTTAACATAGCAACGCTTTAACATAGCAACGCTTAAATCTGGCCACGCATGCGAAAATGCAAACGGGATCATTCGTACCTGCGCCCGCAATCTCCTAAAAAGCTCCTGTGATCATGTTAATATGTTAGCACGTATGCACATACAAACGCGGTCTTAAGTGCTAATATACTAACGCCCTTTCTTACACTATTATGAATCGATCATTATTACCTTCCGTATTGGTCTGAAAAACAAAAGCAAACTTATATACAATAGGAGTCTCAGGGCGCCATTGCCAGATAATCTAGTAATATCACTAGATTATCTGACCATGGCGCCTTGAGACTGCCCCGTAGGTCTTAACCGTACACTCAAAGCCGCGTTTGGTGCGAAAATGCAAAAGCCCACGCGAACATGCAAGTGGATACACGGTTTTACAAACGAATTTATATACGTGAAGTTACATACACGCCCTCACGATCAAACCGGCTAACATACAATCGTTCGAGCTCTGCTCGATAGTACAACTCTGATCACAAACGCAAACATGCAATTGCGATCATCCATGCCCCTACCCTCGATCGTAGCAGCCTATACATGGTTTCTGTTGGACCATTAACAAGTTTCAGGTCGATATGACGAGAACTATTGATATGAGGGAACTCACTCTCTTCTAGCATCTCATTCAAAATTAAACATTAGACTTACGGTCCGAAATCACTTGAACATAAGGGTGTCCCAAAATGACGTCATGTTGAAAAAGTCATCGGGCTCACTTCTTAAATAAAAGGTTAGGGTATTAGGACCACTTTCTTCTTCGGGGTGAATTTGCTAAAACGCTTCCTGCTGGTGGCGATTTTTTTGTTTTTTGAAAAATGGGCCGATTTTTGATAAAATTTCAAATTTGTGCCTGTTGAAGTGGTCTTGAACTGTCTTTGACTTTTCTTCGGCATTTTTATTTTTCTAGAGATCCAAATGCAGAAGTTTGGTTAGTTAGTTTGCACAAATTTTCAATTGTAAGAGCGGCAGAGCCATTAAAACTTAGTAACAAGTGAAATTTTTGGTGCTTTTCAGTATTTTTTCTTCAAAACTGGGTATCTACAAAATTTTAAAAGTATAGGAAACACTTTATATAGTTGAGCCGAATACAGGGGCGTAATTTTGCTGAAGAAAGTGTATAGCTACGGCTAATGGAGTATGAGTTATTTAAGTTTTTGTTAGATAATTTTTGACATTTTAGCAATTCATCAAAAATAATTCTGTTCCAAAAAGTAAATCAGTTCAAATGCGCTTTGACCACACATTGTTTTTCGGAAAATAGAAGGAAAATGATAAAAAATGACGTTTTCTGTACGTCTTTAGTATGTCAGGACGAGGTTTAATGATCTGATGATTTTTTTGTAACTTAAATTATAAAAATAATGATAACTTTGCTAATGACGCCAAGTCTCTAATTATTTTTTGAAGAGTTTATTCTCCATAATTACTTCTAGGAGGAATCAACAACAAGATAATTGTGTCAGAAGATGCGCTGTATTCTGTGGTAAAACTTTTTCGAGGATATTTGCCCCAAATTTGACTATTTCGGAATTATGTGATCTAAACAGTAAATATCAACAACTTCCCTCACTCTTCTGCATTTTTCTCCACATTATTGTTCCTAACATGGAAATAAGACCTTATATATAAAATGTGAATACACCAATTACTTCAGCCTTCAAATATACGCCATAACTTGCCATTAACTCGACATATTTGTTTAATTTTAGTGATTTTCAAACCCGCTAGGTGGCTATTAGTATACAAAATAATTTTGAAAAAATCGTCATATGCTCATAAAAACCGATTCTGATGTACTAGAGACAAGCGAAATACGCCATTTTCTTTCTATTTTTCGAAAAATAATATGCGGACTAAGCACACTTGAGTTGTTTTATTTTGTAGAACAGTGTTATTTTTGATGAATATCATAAAATGTCAAAAGGTTATTTAACAAAAACTTAAATAACTCATACCCCATTGGCCGTAGCTATACATTTTCTTCAGCAAAATTACTTCCCTGTGTTCGGCTCAACTATACTTTTAAAATTTTGTAGATGCGCAGTTTTAAAGAAAAACTACCGAAAAACACCAGAAATTTATTTTTACTAAGTTTTAATGGCTCTGCCAGTGGTGCAAACTTTCATTTTCAAATGCCAACTTTCAGCTCAATCAAACCCAACCATGATTCAAATTCAAAGCCTCCCTTAATCATTCACTTTCAAGTTGGCGGGATTTTCATAACCGAAGCGTACGTCTTCATTTCAAATTGATGCTTTTTTATTCTTCAACCAAAGTTGTTGTCTGCTCTGTAGAAGCCAGTTTAGGTTGAATGTTGACATATTTTGCGTTTTCAAGCTTACATGAACAGCAAGAAGTATGTTCAGAATAGTTTTGCTTGAAAAACCTAGTCAATATCCCAGTACAGAGATATTCACAAGGTAAATGAAATCGAAAATGAATGGAAAATGATTGAATCGCTCGGCTGTTTGAATAAATGATGTAAACTAATAACTGCGAATTGAACATAGTAGGGCATGATTTGAGATTTGTTCTTCCTTCAAGTTCAAATCAACCTGGTGAAAATTTGCAGCTCTGGGCTCTGCCGCTCTTCTAATTAAAAATTTGTGCAAGCTAACTAACCAAACTTTTCCATTAGGACCTTCAGAAAATAAAAAAATGCAAAAAAATCTAAGGTCGTTCAGGAGCACTTCAAGAGGCATGCATTTCAAATTTTACCCAATATCGGCCCATTTTTCAAAAGATTAAAATTCGCCACCAGTAGGGGGCATTCTAGCAAATTCACTCCGAAGAAGAAAGTGCTCCTATTACGCTAACCTTTCATTTAAGAAGTGAGCCCGATGACTTTGTTAACATGATGTCATTTTGGGACACCCTATTGAACTTGCAAATGACGCCACGGTAAAAATCGCATTTATACACGCGGTTTCATATAAGCTCTCACGCGACATACAAATGCCCATGCGATCAAGCACGTTAACATACAACCGCTCGAACCCTTCGCGATCGTCCACGGACACCTATACCCGCGATTTTTCAAACATGAAATCGCTCCGATGATTAAGGGTACGTTTTAGCTCCTATAAATTCATAAACGCGGTCTTGAACACGAACATGCAAACGCTCGTGCTTACGCAATCAAGTAATTTGCACGCTATACACTCAATATCACAATCAGAATCATGGCCCACTGCAATTGGGTTTAAGCAGTATTTCGTCCGCAATTGTAGTGAGTGATTTTGAAAGAGAACCTGTCCGAGAACCAGGCTCTACAGCTCCAGTGGACCAATCTATAAAAAAAGAAACTAATGATTGTTTCTTTACACCTCCGGACTACGTATCATTGCCGAAATGAAGGGTAACTCTCGTCGAAACGTGTATCCGTCCCCGGACACAAAATATTCATGCTTTATGCAGAAATCACGTAGCAATGACGATTGACGCGATATAGTTTTCTTGTACAGCAAGTTTTTCGAATTCTGCGTGAAATCCACCAGTTGCACCTTATTCTTTCTATAAAATTACCAGTCTTCCCATGAACATCGACAAGTTTGCACCCGTGTACAAAATTTCGTGCACACGTTCAACCTCAAACATGCTTTGCCTTTGTGTACAGGTTCGCATCGAACACCGAACCCAAGCGAACGATGTGCAAACTTAGGTTTAAACACCGTGTACGTACACCGTGTGCGTACATAAGAAAGGCACACACAAAACAGAATGAGTCAATGCTAGTGATGATGGATGAGAGAAAGAGAAAACTATCATCAAGATCCTGTGTGTACGAACACCGCGTACGTACATGGGGTTCGGATGTGCAGACGAACACTTGCACGTGTTTTGGTACGCATTAGCGCGTTCGAGTTTGCACACGAAATGTGGGTATATGATGAGCACAGAACTAGAGCGAACATGGTGTTCGATGTTCACTTGGGAAGACTGAATGACAGTCGCAAAACAGATGCGATAGCGCGAACCTGGTCAAAACATTACGGAATAACTTGGAACTAGTCTGTTGCTCTAGGCGTTCATATCTGTCGTGTGACTATTTGAATTTAGTGTCTGGTTAGTGCTGATTTGGTTGCTAGTTTAGATTCAACGTCCAAGTTGGTGGTAGCTACTGACGAAATGAATTCAAAACAATATTTCAACTTAATTTAAATCCAAAAGTCAAAATTGGGCGGCTAATAACATGAAGCAATTACAATTGATGCAGAATGTAAAAAGTCCTTGGAGAAACTAAACTTTAAGGGGAGTTCAGTTAAGAATACTTTCATTTAGCATGTAATAAGCTCCTGTTAAGTTCAACCCTGCTTACCAGATTACACCAATACTTTGACAGCTTGCAAGCGCTGGTAGATGTATTAACAGACAATTTACCCATACTACCTTGACTTGGCGCTTCGAACTCGAAGCGTTGCTATAAGGTGATCATTGCCTCGGCTAAGTTTGGACGAAAAAGTCACGCGAAACCTTTTCATGAGATTATGTACGTTCCGAGAGTGCTTCGCGTTGCACTGTACATATGTACAGATTTCGGAGATCGTATTTCACGGCTTGTTCTATAGAGGCATCGCACACTAATCGTGAGTTATCAAACAACCACAGAAAACGGTGAAAAACGAAACTTATTTTTCTCAAAATTGTTAGTCACATTTTAGTTCGCCATATTGGATTCTTATTTTTTATTTTGATGCATATTAACTTAAATTCGTGTTTATAAATCACAAAACCTTTTTTTCTCGTTTTTGACTGAAATATCACTTATTTTTTTAGTGGAGATCCACCATATTGGATCAGCCATTTTGAATTTCGAAAAACTTACTTCAGATGAGCGATGAGCCGTAACCCCATGTAATTGTTACAAAATATTGGTATTCTACCCCGGAAAATTCATAGCCCAGTATTCCCGAAACTTTAAATGCGTTTATCTCAAAGCATAATTTTTTAAAACTGCGTGCAATCTCATTTGAGAACGGTTCAATTTAAAGACTTCATCTTCTGACCCCTCAAAAGAAAACCTTTTCCAATGGAGAAATGGAGAAATATTTTGTTTTTTTTTTTCGTATTGAAAAAAATTGTAAATGAAGACCAATGGTTTTGAATCTTAAAACTGTTTCTTTCGATGTTTTTTCATCGGACCGCAAAAAAAATTGCTTACGCAATTGCAATCATCCACACACGCTTACACCGGCAATCTTGCCAACATTAAAACACGGTACAAACTATCAAGCATAAACCCACCATTCGCAAGATAATGAATCGGTTACGTCCGGAAGTTTCTACCCTCGGTCCTAGTAGCCTACTGAGTCCTGAGTCCTACTGAGTAGCCTAATGTCACACATATCTACAAGGCGACACGTTGCATGTGACATGACCGGGAACCCTAGTGTTACGACCGGAAGTCCCTGCTCTCGGCCCCAGCAGCCCTGGTTCATGCCTTCAGTTGGACTAATCAGACAAAAATGTCGCTCATATCCTGAAGGCAACACGTTCCATGGTGACATGACCGTGATATGAGGAAACTTACTCTCTTCTAGCATCTGAATCAAATTCTAAAAAAATAAGTATCAGATTCACGGCCCGCGCTCGATTATTCAAGGATACACGCGAATATGCGAACAATGTTATCAAATCGAATTTATGCACGCGTCGTACGTACACGCTAGCACACACAACAAACACGTTAACATACAAATTCTCGAGCCCTGCGTGATCGTCCATGCACACCTTCGCCTGCAATCTCCAAAAAGGGTAACTCCCCGGTGACCAAGTGAACGTTCTAGCACTTACAAAACATACAAACGCGGTCTCAAGAGAAAACCTTTAAATACCCGTGTTCGCGCGATCAAAAATCGGTTACGGCCAGAAGTCCCTCACTCCCTACTCTAGGTTGGACCAATCTGAAAAAATGACGCTCATATCCGCTAGACAACATGACCGGCAACTCTAGTGCTATGGGAGAACTCACTCTCTTCTAGAACCGTACACTGAAAATTAAGGATCAGACTCAGGGTCCGCGCACGCGAATATGCGAATGGATACATGGTTATAAAATTGAATTTACACGCGCGAAGCTACATACATGCTAGCACACATGACATACAAATGTCTACGCGATCGAACACGTTAACTTACAAACGGCCGGGCCATTTGCGATGATATACAGAGACGAACATACAATCGCGATCATCCACGCACAACTACGCCCAAGATTACGCAAACACCAAAACGCCCCGACGATTTAGTGAACGCTATTGCACTTATAATCTGATTAACGCGGTCTCTAGCACGCCCAAATACGCTCATTCGCACGCGAAAGTAAAGTTCTTACGCTCGCACATCTGAACATTACACGAAAACAAAAATCAAAGTAACTTGAAAAACTAGAAATATTTTCAGGTAACAAGTCATTTGTTTAGTCTATTAACAAAAACAGGGAGACAGTAAATAAAAAGTTTCCTAAAATAAAAAAAACGATTGGAAGTTATATTATTTGGGTTTGAGAAACGCGCAAGATCTCCCGCGGATTTGGTGCGTTTTTATTTTGTTGTCTACCGTAAAACACTACGTGTCTCCAGTCACTCTTCACAGCTTTGTGCATAACGTTTAAATAGCTTGATATTGAGTCCGTAGCTACAAATCCCTTGCCAGATTGTCCGGGAACCTGCCTGAAATCTTGACATAGATTTCATCGTCCTTGAGAAAGCATCTTTTGTATTTCGCCAGAACCTGGTCGTACAACTTACGGGCACGTGTTCTGGCCTCTAGATCATGCGTCATCGTCATATTCGTTTGCTTGGAGGCACGGAGCAAACGATCATTCGGACTACTACGACTGGCACCATATCGTTTGGTCCCGATTCGAAAATTGCCAGTTGTCAGCGGTGGTCAGCTATTTTCGTCCGCGTCCCTTATCACCTATATATTTGTATTTGCATTTAAAATTTGTGTTCATCTGACACTAAGTCCTAATGAACTAAACTAAAAATAATTAACCTAATGTAACAGCAAACGGTGACGAAATTGTCAAAGTGCTCGGCAAGCTCATTGAAGCGACGAACCATCGCTGAAATCGGACTATAGCAGCGTAGTTGGTGTTTCGCATTTCGATGTGTAGTAATTGCCGAGGGCGAAGAACACGGGTTGGAGCGTAGAGGTTGATTTGTCCAAGAAGATCGGGAACATCATACTCAGCCAACAGAAGCTTTGATATGAAAATGGCCTGCGAAGTATGTCTACGTTCTTGCAAAGTATGTAGTCCTAATAGTCTGCAACGGTTCTCATATTGTGGCAGGTTCAACGGATCATTCGAAGGCAATTGACGTAAAGCATATCGTATAAATTTGCGCAGGACAGCTTCAATCCTTTCACTCCACGTTGCATGATAAGGGCTCCAGACGATGTTTGCAAATTCCAACTGCGAGCGCACCAGTGAGCAATATAAAGCCTTGAAACAAAGAGGATCCCGGAATTCGCTAGAAATTTTGAACATAAAACCTAGAAGTCGATTTGCTTTGTCGATGGTCGCTGACAGGTGATTGGTATAAGTTAGCCTTTCATCCAGAATAACACCTAGATCTTTTACGTGGTCAACGCGTTGCAGCTGAATTCCGGCAATGTTGTAGTTAAAATTAAGCATTTCTCTTGTACGATGAAAACTGATGACAAAACATTTCGTAACACAAAGGATCAAGATGTTTCTTTGACGCCAATTGTAAAATGTATCAATGAGACACTGTAACTCACGACAGTCATTCCTTATCACAAGAAATATTTTCAAGTGATCGGCGAAAAACAGTTTCCCTCCACGCATTAGAACAAAGACCGAATCATTCACGAACAATGAAAATAGTAGTGGATCTAGTGTACTACCTTGGGGTACTCCGGAATTATTGCAAAAGGATTCAGACACGTTGTCACCAATTTGCACGACACACTCGCGGTGAAAGTGATTCATCATTGAAAATGGTTATACAACTATTTTTTCCGATCTTTCTTTTAATACAAATAATTAAGTAGTCTTCATTTCATTATATTCGGAATTGCACGTATTTTGTCGTATGTAATTTAAAATGTTCTTTGATTTGATGGCATTGTAAGGGAACACATATCCGCCGGTTGATGCCAATCGAGCTGACATTTCTTTAGACTGAGCAAACTAATTTATTTGTTTGTTTTGTGTTTATTTGATCAACTAGGAAACGAATCCACTGGGTTTGTATTGCGCATAGGGAATACGCATGGTCTTGTCTGAGTGAATAATGATTTTTGAATTATGTATGAGGGTTGAGAGTTGACAATTCGCAAGAACAATTCGATACCAATTACAAATTTACATTAAATATTGTCATATTTAATAGTTTACTTTTAGTCCGGAGAATAAGTACGTACTATTTGGAGACGTAATGTGTTTGATTCGTGCATGATGTTAGTATCGTTTAAGAACGCAGCATCGATATTTTTTCTGTTTCGCGTCTTCATTGTAATATCGCAACATTTACTCGAACGAGGTGGGAAATTTCTAGTACGGGATCTCAATATGCTTGTGATAATCCCTATAAAGAACCAATTATAAATTTTGCACACTATTAGGGAGAAGAGCTATGACAAATAGTGACATAAATGGGAAGGGAAGCACGTCATGTGCTGTAACGCAATCGGCTGTTTTACGCACGATTGTGCGATGTATATAGGAAATTTCATAGAATATGAAATTTAGGAAATTTCATAGACAGCGGCAGTATTATGCTCTTACAAAAAAGGAAAACCCGAAATACCCTCTCGCAGGTTGATGGGATTGACGGTATTGTAAACATCATCAAGCCACAATATATTCAATAGAGTTATCTAAATATAAGGACCTTCGCTCTTTTTAGTTTTTATTTGCACCAAGTTCTACTACTAGAGGTTAATTAGTTCTCATGTTAATAATCCACCAAACATTATGACTACTGAGGATTTGATTTATATAAGAAGCCCGCTTCAAGATGTTGATTACAATACGCCTCGATAGTGGTGTGTCGAGGAGGCCGGGAGGGCTGATATGAGCCTTTTGTCTGTTCTATACCTTTCCTCTATTCACCAGCTCATAACCAACAATCAACCAGTAACAAATAGATAATTGAGAAAGGATGTGCTATGTGTGGTGATTGGCTATTCAAGTATTAGTAGTGTTTGAAGTACTAATGTATGTCTCATGTGATGATCATAACTTCAGCTGTATCTTGTACCTATCTAATCTATTACGTCTCTCATATATTGTCTTTTATTTCTTCTTTTCGAGTCCTATACTGCCATTCTACACCCGCCTTCAGCTGAATCAACAACGATGGTGATAGTGAACGTCTTAACACTCACACATTCTCAAATGCGGTCTCAGCGGGAATCTACAAAAATGCCATCGTGCACGCGATTACGAATCGGTCACGTCCGAAAGTCTATCCTTGATCCTAGAAGCCTAGGTCCATGCCTTCAGCTGGACCAATTAAGAAAATACGCCCATACCTATTAGACAACACGTCTCATGGCGACATGACCGGGAACCCTATCGATATAAACGATCCCACTCTCTGCCAGAATTCAAACCGCGCACTGAAAATTTAATATCACACTCACGGTTCGCGCAACCATTCAAGAACACACGTTACAAAATCACGTCAGCGCACTAACTTTAGAGCCCCTCGCGATTTTCCAAGCAACCTACGAACTCGCAAACATGATTACACCCCGGTGATAAGGTGAAAATCTCAGCACTCATAAACTTACCAACACGATCTCAAGTGTCAACCTACAAACTCCCGCGCTCGCGCCATCATGAATCGGGATCGTCCGGAAGTATCTATCCTCGGTACAAACAATCTAGGTCCTTGTTAATTATTAAAAAAATAATAAAATTGAAAAATAACTACCATATCCACTAGACAAAACGTTCCATGGCGACATGACCGGAAACTCTAGTGATATGAGGTAACTCTCTCCCTGTCAGAATGTGATCCGTACACCGAAAACTAAAGATCAGAATGACGGTCCGCGAATATATAAATCGCCGCAGGGTTTCAAAATCGAATTTATACACGCGAAGTCACATACACGCGATCACACGGGACAAACACGTCAACATACGAACGCTTAAGCCCTTCGCGATCATCTACGCACACCTATGCCCGCGATCGCGTAAACTTGATAACACTGCGGCAATTGTGTGAACGTTTTAGTACTTACGAAGTTACAAACGCGATCTCAAACGCCAACCCGCAAATGCGCGATCATGAATCGATCACGTCCGGAAATCTTTAACCTTTATTCTAGCAATTTAGGTCCATACATTCAGTTGGACCAATCAAAAAAAAAATAAAGCTCATATCCACTAGACCACGCGTTCTACGACGACATGATTGGGATCTCTAATGATATGGAAGAACCCACTTCCTTCTGGAATCTGAACCGTACACAAAAAATTAAGTATCAGATTCACGGACCGCGCGCGATCATTCTAGACCACACGCGAATATGCGAAAGGCACACGGTTATGAAATAGAATCTATGCACGCGAAGTTACACGTTAGCACACGCGACATACAAACGCACACGCGATCGAGCACATTAACGTACAAATATTCGAGCCCTTCGCGATGATACACGCGATTCCGAGTCCCTACGCCCGCACATGCCTGAACCGTACAAAGAATATCACATTCAGAATCACGGCCCGCTACAATTGGCCTATTGCAGTGTTTTATTGGGCGACATTGCCTGTCTCGTCTGCAAATTGTAGTATGTGATTCTGACGGGGAGCCCTTCCGAGAACCTAGCTCTACAGCTCCAGTAGGACAACTCTCGAAAAAAAAGGAAAACCCGAAATAATTTGGTTCGTAATAGACCAAGAGGTTAAAGAGCGTGGTAATATAAGAGAAAGTTAGCTAGTATTGGGCAATTTTCGCGTGACATAATTTATGAAATGTTCACAATACCACTTTTAAACTCATTGTTTATAATCCATTTTATATTTTCGACAACACTCCCGAAGTTCAAGTTGTTTTCGATGAAACAAACTCTCGATAAACGGTTACCCAGAGCTTAAACGCCTTCACATCTAGAACATTTATGGGAACCCGGGGCTATTAAGACAGCGAGGGTTATTCGGACCCCCTCGATTTCTCAGGAAATAGCAAGACTTTCTGACTATTGTACATATTCGTGGAACCGCTATTCTGAAACATTAATTTTGAGAGCTGAAGTTGATACGTACGGGGCTATTCGGACCCCCTATTCCGTCAACCACCGTTCAGCGGCTTGCGGCTGCGCACACCATTGCACACGCCACAGCAAAGAAAATACATGGGCTGCCAATCGACAGCTGTGACATACCAGATTAAGTTTTTGTAAAGCAATTATTTTTTTAAGGAGTGTTTTGTAACTAATTCATAGGTAAACCGTAGGGAGGTCCGAATTACCCCTACATTGTAAAAGGATGGAAAAACGTAGAGGTTTGCAAATCGTCGCCTAGCGCTGGCACAAATGAACCGTTTATGGCACCAAAATGTAGCTGAGATTTGAAACTAACAATTAGGATTTTTGACCGGTAACTTTTTCACATCTTTCCATCTAAAAGGGCGATTTGCTTAAGTAGGTCCGAATAGCCCCGGGTTCCCCTACGTATTGTACATCCAATGAACTATTCAATCTTTTTATGCACGAGCATATATTCTCCGTCGCATCGCTGGCTTGAGGCGAATCCTAACTAACAACCCACCACTACCCAATCCGTGGTACTTGTGAGAATGCCACTGAGTCGGGGCCTTCCGTTAAGAGTGTACCACATCAACACTTCCTTTCTCGTATCCCCCAAATTACAGTAATAATGGTCGTGGACCACAATGGTGGTTCTCGGGTAAAATTCTCGCTTGGACTAGATCAATTATTATTCCCAAACAATGCTCCTCAAGTAGTCTGGGTGGAAATGAGAGTCATGAGTCTGCAATCTACGAAGTATACCGTGCTTACGCAACGCAACGTCACGATTCGAGAATTGTCAGTTCGTTGTCGATCCAATGTTCCAGCACAATGTGTAATTTAAAGCTATCAGGCCGCTCTCTTGCGATTACTGAATCGTTTGTGAACAGTTTGCACGGTAGAAAAGGTAATTTTCAAGTTCTTCACGATATTTCTATTTTAACACGTCTGGTAGACGTGGGTGTGCTTTTTTACTCGTCCAATGTCTAGTACAACTTTTTAATAGCGCGTATCTAGATGAAACATTCACCACTGAAACACGTATACTTTCAACATAAATTGCTCTTAAAATATTCCAAATCTAACCACTAGAGGCATTGCTATACAATAAATGAAATGCCAGGATTCTAAGAGGACCAGCCTTCATAACCAGCGTTTTCGCGCGAAGCAAGCTTCTAAACTTGCTTTCTTAAAACCTACACCGTTTAAAATTCTCAAGTGTCCCTGTCTCCCCGCTTTTGAATTTCTACTTACTATTTATCCAAGAATAAAAATGCTTGTTATTCCAAAGTAGAGGTTTCTGCACCTCACGAATACGAACGTCAAACAGATGGAAATATTTAAACTGTTATACCGTTGGTAATCTTCAAAATATTTTTTGGATGTCGTAACAATACTTGAACCGGAACCAATGACTACAAGTTTGTCGTGTCCAGTCAATTTCCAAGAAAACCAAATGAAAGTGCACTGCGGGGTTTTCTTTATTGGCTGCATATTATTGTCCTGCTGTGAGACATCCGCTAAATTCGGTGGTGCCCAAAATTAGGTTCTCCTTATTCAGATGGGTGATTTACAGCTCTCACTTTGGATCGGTAATGTCTAATAATTTGTACCATTGAAATAGTTCGCTACAACCAAAAAAAACAACCGAACAATAAATGGGGCGGAACTGTGCCATCAAATATAGGTTAGCTCCGGTACACTATCAGACAGATTACGAACGGTCAGATGCGCATTAATCGCACACTTGTGATTTCAATCGGGCAAAGTTGACAATAAGTTGAATCATTCACATTCGCTCTAGTTATAATAAAATAACAAAAATTACAGACTACCATCCAAACGTTCGCTCGCCCGTTATCAACGATGGTGTAGTTGTTTGTAACCGCTTAGGGTAGTGTAGCCACACCAACCCGCCCCACTCATGCCCATACAGACAGACACAGATGTGCGATGTAGCGCTTCGTAGAATCAAGGGGGAACATCGGGGTATAGCGGAGGACTGTTGTTATTGACCCTGGGCGGGGGTGATACTGGCAGGTTTAAGCGCCATCAAAGTAGCATCCGAGTTAAACGGTAAATTGTATGGGTGAAAAGCGCCGCCACTCAGAGTCAGTGAATGAATGAAGTGAGGTGGTGGATGCTTCTGTGTTTTCATCATAACATGTAATCATCATAAGACAGAGGCAGTTTATTTCGTTTCTATTTTAAGACACGCTACACGCTTGACGTCTGTGGTTGAAAAGTTTGTACAACAATCAAAACAACTTAATGGAAATGTATGAGTTTGTAAATATTTTACCTCTTTGTGGGCCTGCTTGCTACAAAATGCACGAAAGGGCTCAATATCATGTTGTTTGACTGCTGGTGCAATGTTTTTATCAACTTCCGAATAAAAACAATCAGTCCTACTACACATTAAAATACAATCAAAATACTAGGAATCCTTATCTTTAGTGCAGTGCGAAATTCCCCCGACAAAAAGAATTTTATCTATTATCTGTACATTCCACATACCCCTCCTTTCCGTTTCTGCGAGTGCACTGTCCTCCAAAACCGTCCCGAGATAGTGATTACAAGCTGCCCGCAAGTAAGACGCCAGCCGATTATATTGGATTGACTAAAACATTACCGGCGCCTCGACCTTGAGTACTGAGTCTGATAAGTAATCGCCTCGGTTTCTCAAGAATTAACCGCACGCTTGGGACTTTGGGAGACAATCTATGACGCAGATGGACGACCATAAAGTGCACTGGTGTCACCAGCATCGTCGAGTGGTAGGTATTTCCGCTTTCCTTGTTTGGGATAGTTTGATACCACGCAATAAACACTTACGGACGACTATACTATAGCATGAAGGAGGAGGATGTTTGCTCTCGCTCGCTAGTCGGCTAACGCAGCAGGGGCGGCCACGTTGAATTCCATCCCAATTACTTTCACTTGCAACTGCAGGCGGCAGCAGTGTGGCTGGCTACAAGAATGGGAAAGCAGTGCGGTACGCTAGTCGCCGTCGCTCTGTTCGCATAAAACGGACAGCGTAGCAATGTAGGAGTCGTATACTTGGCGGCGGCAAACGCCCACCTGCATTTTAGGGTCGTTCTGCTTGTTAACCCGGAATGAGCGTAAATGTTTCTCCTGTGTGGCTGTGTGCCCTTTCAGGCTTGGTGAAGTTTTGTGCATCGGTTCAGTTTGTAGCCCTAATTGATACGGGTCAGTGCTGATATGTTGTACAAATAGAACCTTGGATCTTATAATTGTCATCTTGAAAAAATTTACATGTTGACAAGCGGAATATAAAGTGAGATACTTGCAATCCGGAAAAATGATTTATTTTTAACAGTATTTTTGTGGTCGATTGTGGAGTATGCTGACAGCAGTTTGTGTTGACAGAATTGCTTTTTCCTAATAAAGCGGTGGTCAGCTTTTTTCGTCCGCGTCCCTTATGACCTATTTTATAGGTTATTCATCAACAGTGTTATCTTTGAAAATGAATTATCTTGGTTATGCAACTAATTTCCCTGATCTTATTTTTTTGCAAATAATTAAGAAGGTTTTATAGCTTTGATTTGATGACATTGTAAGGGAACACATATCCGGTTAGCACCGGTTGATGCTAATCGAGCTGATAAAACTAATTTCTTTGTTTGTTTAGTGTTTATTTGACCAACTAGGAAACTAATTCACGGGGCATTTAATGTGCGTGGGGAATACGCATGGTCTTGTCTGAGTGAAATGATGACTGTTGATTCATTAGAGGTTGAGAATAGGCAGTGTTGGGTCAGACCGGACCAAGTCGCAAAGCCTTAAAAAATGAGATAATCATAACACTGGATAAAGAATTTCTTCAGCTACATTCGACTTTTAGTTGATTTGAAATATGTTACAATAAGCAAGAATTATAGCAAAAATTAATTTCAAATTATAATGTAAAGGATGCTGCGATTCAATCTTTAAACTCGTTTTTTTTTTTAAATCAATACAATGTCACTTAGTCCGGTCTGACTTGACACCGACCATATGTTTTATTGTCATATTCATTGACACACTTTTAGTCTCATTATTTATTTAATGAAATCAAGTTAATTAATTGTTCTCATTGTATCAAATACTTTCAATTTGTCATGGTAACTATATTTCTTCATGACTATAAAAATATTCTAGCTTGATTATTCACGTAAAAGGTGACAGGTTACTTTCTTTTCGTTCTTATAGTCTCCAATCTTGTTCTAGTAATTGGTGTAAAAAATAGCGTCATCGGTTGCATATTCGGTATACAAAGCTAGTCGTTTCAAATATTTCGGTAGTGCTTATTTTATACCATTTAAAATGCGCTTCAGTTAACAACGCGCGCCAATGATTATAACATAAAAATCAGCACCTTATTCAATTGTTCGCGGAAAAAGAAACGAATATATAATTGTCATTTTATTTGCTATATAAATATCAAAGTTTATACACGATATATAATACTTGTATTATGAAATCTTCAATTACATAGGTATTGCCATATCTATATCGACCAATGTCTTGAAACACTAAAGGTAATCGCTTTTCATTGTATTGTATTGTTTTTAGAATGTCGTGATTCGCCAGAATAAAGAAACAAGGAATAATGAAATCGTGAACATACCGTTAGCTTCAATTAAACATGAGCAACACTTCCGACTGTCGGCAATCCGGAACTGAAGTTGCTTTTTTCTACAAACCGATCATTTCCAAATTAATTCAACAAACGATAAATCTATCATAAATTCTCGGCAGCCGGCTGCCCAGAGCAATGAACACATGATAACACTTCTGAGAGTTGCATAGATTGTATCACTTATCAAGGTGAACCCAGATTTGTGTGACTCTTTGCCCCATCCTACTAACAAAAAGTCCTTTCCGTGGCAAACGTGGAGATGTAGGGGTATACACGGTCTCCATAACAACGTTTGCTGCACTAACATTCCTTTCCTTCTCCGATGACTAATGACTGGAGGTGTGCGCCGCGCCGCGCCGACGATTGCATCTAAAAATAGTAAGCACATCGGCGTGACGCCGGCGAGCCGCCGATTTTTACCTGAAATCGACGGCGCGGCGCACACCTCTACTAAGGACGTGGCCGGCGCCGTTATTGGCATTGCAAAGTATAGAACTCTCGAAACGTGCACGTTGAGAATGGATAGCTACTCCCAGGCCCCATCCGTTGATTCTTTGTGCAATTTCGCTTGTTCTGGTCAATCACGGAGTAGCAACTACGAATTGTACGGTCATCATGCTCATGCTCAGAATTCCTTTTTCCTAAAAGGAGGTTTCGGTGCGACAGCAGCTAGAAAACGAAAGACAACTAATGTTCTTGCACAACCTAAAAATTGAAAAAATGTTAACACATCGACCGTGTACTATGTCCTCAATCGTTTTCGTATGCAAAAAAGACCCCAGACGAACTGTACAATTAAATAAACAAGGGTACTAGGGTTGAGATATTACTAATAACACCCTAGTTTCGTTTGAGCGTTTATATTTGAGAATTCTTGATCATTTCGAGCCTGCAAGCAACCAAATGGAACGCTGTCACAGAACTTAGTGGCCAGAACATGCGCTCGTAAGTTTTTCTACCAGATTTTGACAGAGGCAGCATACATATAGAAGACGAAACGGAAGTTAAGATGAATTTTGGGGGGAACCCGTTTGGATATCTTATCAGTCTACGGTGCGAAATGATGTTCACGATAAGTGAACATTTGTTTTTACTAAAAACTTATGATATGTCACGAGATTCGCAGCTATGGCACATCGTGATGTTCGAAACTAACAGTACCATGGTACGTGTATAAGCAAGAATGCTTAGAAAAGCACATTCTACCGTTCATTAAGGCTCTACTGAGAAAGCTTCAAATTGCCATCTTTGAATACGACAAAAACAGTTTTATTACACACCATTGGCAAAGTCTTCATGAAAATCAATCAATAATGTCCCGAATTCATCGATTGATTTTTTTCAAATTAAGGGGTTACAACACTGTAGAGCACGAAAAATAGGCATATTTCGGGTATTTTTCTTGACGCAATAAAAAGATGAATCGAGATCTTGTTAAATGGGATTCATAACATAAGTAATAAATAACAAAAAAATAATTTTTTCGAGTGATTTTTTTTTTTTTTTTCATACGTTTATTTGACACGGCATTTGCAATAGCTTTTTACGCCAGTTTCTTTTTTTACATAGCACGTTACAAAAATCCTTAAGACTAATTTTAACTATACTAGTACTTTGTCTAAAACTAACACTGAAATCACTTTATTGTTTGCTTTTTTCCTTACATTGTTGTATTTCATACTGATCTAGTATTTTCGGGTGTATTTATTTACTTTTTTTCTGTTATTGTCTAAATTTAAAAACTAAATATTCTAGGACACTTTAATTGGTGAATGATTAGCTTTGGATGAGAGTATGAGGAGATGAATTTAATTAAATTTTGACAGACGCTGTTTTTAGAAAATGATAGATAAGTTCCATGTATAGAAGATCGCGATACGCCAGGATGTCTCTAACAGGAACATGGATTGGTCTTCCTCGGACTTGTAAAGAATCTACTAATTGTGATCTGGCTTCACGATATTCAGTGCAGGACCAAACAACATGCTCAATGTCATGGTAACCTTCTCCACAAGCACAATGATTACCCTCAGCGAGCCCAATACGACGGAGATGCGCATCTAAAGTATAATGATTGGACATGAGCCTAGACATCACACGGATGAAGTCCCGACTTACATTCAATCCTTTGAACCATGCCTTCGTTGATACTTTAGGGGTAATTGAGTGTAGCCATCGTCCCATATCTCCATTGTCCCAAGATGTTTGCCAACTAGCAAGTGTCCTCTGTCGAGAAGCGCTATAAAATTCATTGTAAGCGATGGGTCTTTCATATATTTCACCATCTAGTGCACCAATCTTGGCTAAATTATCAGCTTTCTCATTGCCCGCAATAGAGCAATGGGCGGGGAGCCACACTAGGGTAAATTTATAACATTTTCTTGTCAGGTTACTCAGAGATTCTCGTATCTTCCCCAAAAAGAATGGATCGTGATTATCAATCCTCTTTGAGCGTAGAGCTGCAATTGTGCTGAGACTATCAGTGAGGATAAAGTAATGGTTCGGGGGTAAAGTATTAATTATTTGCAAACTATAGTGAACTGCTGCTAGTTCCGCTATATAAACAGAGGCGGGTTCTGCAAGTTTGAGAGAAATTGAAAAATTATTGTTGAAAATACCGAAACCAGTGGCCTCACTGATTCGTGACCCATCAGTGTAAAACATTTTAAGGCAGTCTATGTGTTGATATTTACTTGTGAATATTTTAGGGATCTCCCGCGAGCGTAGATGATCCGGAATTCCACGAATCTCTGCTTGCATGGACGTGTCGAAGAATAAAGTGGATTCAGGAATATCTAGTATATTGACGTATGTGGGAACATACTTAGCAGGCGTTATTTCTTGTGACATGTGATTGAAATACACTGTCATGAATCTGGTTTGGGGTTGAAGCTCGACAAGTCTTTCAAAATTTTCAATTACCAGTGGGTTCATAACCTCACATCGAATAAGTAAACGAGAAGAGAGATCCCAGAATCGGTCTTTTAAAGGAAGAACTCCCGCTAGTACTTCAAGACTCATCGTATGGGTCGACTGCATGCAACCTAAGGCAATTCGTAAACAGCGATACTGTATCCGTTCCAGTTTAATAATGTGAGTGTTCGCAGCTGAACGGAAACAGATGCACCCATATTCCATTACTGAAAGTATTGTTGTTTGATACAATCTTATCATGTCACTTGGATGAGAACCCCACCATGATCCAGTTATTGTTCGCAGAAAATTTATCCTTTGTTGGCATTTCGTTATTAGATACCTAATGTGGCCTCCCCATGTGCCTTTAGAATCGAACCAAATTCCAAGGTATTTAAAAGTCAGGACTTGGGCTATCGTTCTACCAACCAACTGAAGCTGAAGCTGAGCTGGATCACGCTTCCTTGAAAAAACAACCAACTCTGTTTTCTCCGTAGAGAAATCGATGCCTAACTTCAAAGCCCAACTTGATAAATTATCCAAACTATCTTGCAGTGGTTGTTGTAAATTTAAGGCTTTTGGTCCTGTAACAGAAACCACGCCATCATCTGCAAGTTGCCTTAGAGTGCATGGGCTGACAATACAATTATCAATATCATTCACGTAAAAATTGTAGAGAAGGGGGCTTAAACAAGAACCTTGTGGGAGGCCCATGTAACTTATTCTGAATGTTGCCAAATCGCCATATGAAAAATGCATGTGCTTTTCTGACAATAAGTTGTATAAATAATTATTTAATATTGGTGAAAGACCACATTGATGTAGTTTCTCTGAGAGAACATCAATGGAAACAGAGTCGAATGCTCCTTTTATGTCTAAGAACACAGACGCCATTTGTTCTTTTTTTGCGTAAGCTAGTTGGATTTCTGACGAAAGTAGCGCCAGACAATCATTCGTTCCCTTTCCCCTCCGAAAACCAAACTGGGTATCTGATAGCAAGCCGTTCGCCTCAACCCAATTGTCGAGACGTCGTAGGATAATTTTTTCCAACAATTTCCTGATGCAGGATAACATTGCAATCGGTCGATACGAGTTATGATCGGAGGCTGGTTTTCCCGGTTTTGGAATAGCGATAACTCTCACTTGTCTCCAGTCGTGCGGGACAATGTTCTGCTCAAGAAGCTTATTGAATAAATTCAACAAGCGTCTTTTTGCTAGGTCAGGCAGATTCTTCACCAAGTTGAATTTAATTCTGTCTAGTCCCGGAGCATTATTGTTGCATGAGAGGAGTGCAATTGAGAATTCCATCATTGTCAAAGGCGAATCTATGAAATCGTTACTTGTGGGAGCATCGGCTTTTTTTTTTTTTCGAGTGATGGATGATGGCAAGATGGCGGATGTGCAGCATTTTCTCCCATGCGCGTTTTTTTGGAAGGGGTCCACGGCGGAAAACTATCTCCCGTAATTTTCGACCTAGTACCAACAACTTAAGTTTCTCTAATACCTTATGACAATAGCAAGCGACGTACGTAGGATTTTTTCGATATTTTGATTTTTCGCAAAATGGCGCACTGGAGAGTGAAAAAACGCCAAAAATGACATAAAAATCGAAACAAAATTGTTAATTAAAAATATTCAGCGATAAAAAAATGCTACGTACGTCGCTGGAGAAATCAATGTCGAATATACTGTGAAAATTTCAAAATTATCAACAATCATTTGTTGGAGTTACATTTACGGTTAATTTAAACATAGAACTGTTTTCGTCTTCTATGTTTTGGAATATCATTTTTAATTTCCTAAAGCACACTTTAGACTAACAAATAAAAAATCGGTTTTTTTTTAAATTCTACTGCGGTGTAACCCCTTAATTGCGAAACGGTCTCTGATTGTTGCAAAGAGGAAATTTTAGCACAAACGCGCACACTACAAATTAGCTCTTATTAACTTTCTAAAACCGGTTCGAATTGAGAGCTTGGGTACTATACTACCGTTCTATTTATAATTGTCCCATGTGTAAAGGAATCCCATAGAACGTGGGACAGCTATGCGTATAGCAGCAGCAGTGTAAGTAAACTTGAGAAAATAACTACGTCCTGGAAAACTGATGTTGTAGTCTCAAGGTTTTATAGCCACTACAACTAAGGCTTGTACGAAGCCTATTTAATGTTACTATATTTTAATTGCCGCAAGGTTCTACTGTATCGATTTTGTTGGCTATTTTCGGCAAATTTGAGACTAAGAGAAACGAAAGCAATGAAATTGAAAGACGGATAGGTATTCTAGAACGAATCAGTTATAACTTAGAACGGAAAACTAGAACTAGGCAGGCTCATATGGGCATGATCGAAAGGAAATGTGAAGAATTCTTTGCCTTCTGCAGAGTAGGAGTTGGGCGTTGCACCCAAGTCTACCGCATGGTCTAAGGTAGAACATAACTCATCATCATGTTTTACCGCCGACGCCTTAGACCATGCGGTAGACTTGGGTGCGTGTTCTACCTTAGACCATGCGGTAGACTTGGGTGCAACGATCAAGTCCTACTCTGCAGAAGGCAAAGAATTCTTCACATTTCCTTTCGATCATGCCCATATGAGCCTGCCTAGTTCTAGTTTTCCGTTCTAAGTTTATAACTGATTCGCTCTAGAATACCTATGCGTCTTTCAATTTCATTGCTTTCGTTTCTCTTAGTCTCAAATTTGCCGAAAATAGCCAACAAAATCGATACAGTAGAAGCCTATTTAATCACAAGAATTCAGTTTCGAGGAACTGTGTCATACCATGGAGCATGTGTGATGAAATGTGCTACTTTCGCCAAATTATTATGTGTCTTGAGGTTTGTACGATGTTCTCATTAATTTTACGGCCATATTGAGGAGCCAGGATTCGAACCTGCAACCCTTGGGACTCCGGCCAACATGATTATCATGATTATCGAATTGGCGACGGTGATCGTACCCCGCCTCTAATGCGTGATCACCCACACATCCGCAGCTGCCATCCAACACATTTGATATATTTAATTTCCCCGCTAGATACCAAGGCCCGGGTTTTTATTATCGTCTAGTGCTTAATTTTAGCTTTATTCATTAACCGTCGGACTTCGGTTAGTGACAGTGTTAAAGGAGACTGTCAATTTCTTGTCCCTTGTCCAGTTAATAGAGGTATGACGGGAGCGAATTCGCCGTTCGAATTAAACAAATAATTCATTATTTTGGTTTTTGGTGTAAGTGCTTATACCTTATTTAGGATTTTTTGGTGGTATCTGACTGGGAAAATAAACCGAAATGGTGAGTTAAACGAAGACAATTAAATGAAAACATTTCCCAAGGGATAACATAAGAGTTTGTGCATTGGGCCAGATTCGCAAGGGTTGCAGATTCGAATCCTGACTATGGGGGTATTTTTTCACACAATTGATTTCGTTTAACTCAAAAAAAATTATTGGCGCTTACGTCGAAAGCCAAAGAAATGAATTCTTTATAAAATACTAGCTATTACCCAACGCGCGTTGCTGCGACTTTCAACGAAATAAGAGGAAAACACAATTTGTGCCGAAGCGCCATCTGGCGGGAAGATAATCCCCAACCAATGGCACGCAAACACGCTCCATAACAAATGCCAGCTGTGTGTGAATTTTGACGGCAATCGGTTAAGCCGTTTATAAACTTGATGAATTTAATAAAATTAACAAATTGAATTAAGTTAATAAATTGGATAAAATGAATTAACTAAATAACTGAATACAATTATTGAAATTCACTTTATCGATTTGATTGGCAATTTTCGGCAAATTGTAGACTAAAGGAAACGAAAGCTATGAAATTGAAAGACGGATTGGTATTCTAGGGCGAACCAGTTACATATAAACTCAGAACGGAAAGCTAGAACTTGGTAGGCTCATATGAGCATGATCGAAAGAAAATGTGAATCTTTTGCCTTCAAACGAAAGCATACATGGCTGGATGCTAGCAGTAGGGGAGTAATGATCACGTGATCACTTTTAGTCGTCGGTGGCACAACATGAAATTGAGTTACGCTATCTCACCGACCACGTAGTAGACTCAGTTGAAACTCCCGACTGCTACTAGCAGAAGGTAAAAGAGAATTCACGTTTCCTTTCAATCTTGTTTGCATGAGTCTGCCTAGTTGTAGCTTCTCGTTCTAAGTTTATAACTGGTACACTCTAGAATACATATCCGTCTTTCAATTTCATAGCTTTCTCTTAGTCTAGAATTTGTCAAATGCAGCAAATAAAATCATCGATACAGTAGAACATGGGGTAATTAAAATATAGTAACGATTATTTTGAAAAAATGCATTAAATAATTAATATAAAAACAGCGAATAAAATCAAATAAATAAAATAAACAGCTAAACAACAACTGATTAAGCGCAGTCTACTTTCTACTTCTACCCAAGTCAGACGTACAATCGAACCAAGTGAACAATAACTAGCAACCTCTCGATCTAGTGTGCATTGTCTCGAGAACAAAGGAAACTTTTAATTTATTCTTGCCGTAATGAGTAAAGTCGAGGAAAAATCTTTGCTCCGACCCAACACAGCGTTCGTTGACTTTAAATGCTGTTCAATAAAATTGAGTTTCCGTGAAGTGGAATACCTGCTGAAGGTGACGATGCAGCTTAAGCTCAAGGAGGTTATGTATCTACAGTATCATCATCTTCGCAATGCAGTACTCATATCATTCAAAACGTTAGCACAAGCCGAACGTTTCGTTGTGCAGAACAATTTGAAGCACGTGGCTGAAAGTGATAAAGTTGGAATTAAGATTCCCGTGTATATAGAAAAAGACTATGTAGATGTAAAGCTATATGACCTAATCGCAAAATACATGTCGCAATACGAAGAAGTAGAATCCGTTACACGTGATACGTGGAGAAATTTCTTCCCGAGTACACCAAACGGTGTTCTTGTGGTGAGGATACGGATCGAAAGACCTATCCCCTTCCACTTGACTATAAAACTCAAAACCCACGAAGCTACTATTCATCTAACTACGTTATGCACCCATGAGGGGCAAACTCCTACGTGCAAGTATTGTAATCAGACAGCGCACCACGGACAACCTTACGCGGAAGATACAGAGGAGAATGCATCTCTACCGATTGCCAACGCATCCACAGCAAACCAACCAAAAAAGAGTTTTCAATACCAATACCTGAACCACAAACGGTTGCCAAATTTGTGGCAGCTGTTCAGTCCATATTGACAACTGCCAAAGCAGCATCCAGCACCCGAGAAACCACTGTAAGCAACATCGGTGATGAAGATAATAACAATAACGACGGATTTACATTGGTCACCCGTAAGTGCAAGAAGCAGGAAAGAACATCTGATCGCGAGCACCAAGGCACTTTTAACGATGATGACCTTAATGTGGAGGACAAGAGAGTATTAAATGGTCCCCAACCCCATGACGCAGTAGGCAAGCCGCGAAAGAAGGTCTCCGCTCGCAATAAAAAGTTGCGCACACGAGATCCAACGGACAATCAATAATATTTGTTTTTATTTTTTTTTTGTAAACACATACAAGTTCCACCGCTCCGTTAAGCTACCGCTATGAGCCGTGTCAAATAAACGAAAAAAACTGATTAAGTGAATAAAATTAATGAAATGAATTTTCGTATTAAATGAATACATCGAATCAAATAAAATATATTGATTAAATTGCACAAAATGAGTAAACAAAACAAAAATCATAATCGAATTTGAAAAATGAATAAAATTAAGTAAATAATTAAAGCAAATAAGGTCTCAAATTCACCATCTGCCATCGTTTCAGAAAGTCCTGCAATGTTTGTGAAATTTTAATATTTGAAGGTTGTTTTACCAGCATTTGAAAAAGTGGCTAAATAAATAACGAACCTTTCAGTTTTCCCATTTTTTCAACTGTTTCGTTTTTATCTTGTTGGTCTCAGAGTTTTGGCGTCAAATAACCAAAGTATCCAAAGAATAACCCTTCATCTTAATAGTTTGAATATAAATTACTCATAGCTTTCTTATAATAGAAACATGTAGTACATTTTCTTACGACGGAAAAAGTCTTTGCCATAAATGTTAATTTTGACTAAGCTATACGACGTTATTATTAGTAGATCTTGTAATACAACTTAGAAATAAGCAGAAATGTAGCAAAAATATACGAGAAAGAGAGAGAGAGAAAGAGTGAGAGAGTTGTTTCTTTTTAGCGACACTAAAGAGAACGCGAAAATATGCAAACGGATACATGATTATATACACGAATTCAAACCCGTGAACCTATAAACATACGAGCATACCAGATAAACACGTTAAATAGAAACGCTCGTGTCCTTAGCGATAATATAAACCTGATCACGCACATCAGTCATCAGTGCACATATACGCCCACGATCTCGCATACATATGTCGTTTTTCATTGAAAAACACCGGGGTAGTGCATTGTACTGGTTTTGCACTTTCTAGCAGAAGTGGGAATTAAACACGTCTAGTGGCCTGTTCTTCTGCTAGAAAATGCAATCCACTGTCCCGAGGGTTTTCAATGCAAAAAAACTCCATAGAAACACCTCGGCGATCAAGTCAATATGTTAATACTTACGAATTTATGAACGCCGTCTCAAGTGCAATTATACCAATTCCCGTTCCCACGCGAACATGAATCGACCACGTCTGTAAGCCTCTAGCTTTGGTCCTCGCTGTGTAGACACATGCCTTCAATCTTAGTCCCAAAAAAATTCATATAAACTAGATGTATCAATATGAATATATTAACGGCTACACGACAGTAAACCTCTTCACTCCGATGTGTGTTGCTCCCATATGTGTATTCTACTCCATGACTGCACACCTCAAAGAGTAGAAATAAAGAGGCTCTTTAGTGTGCATCTTGGTTCCACGCGCACGGAAGCAGATAAGGCAACCAAAAACATTTTTAAAACGTTCTTTCAATCAATCTTTATCTGAATTGTAGTTTGATTTGCCTTCCTACCTGCTTGCCAGTTAGGGGAAGAAGAACAAAGTGGTTCTTCAAGGTGACTCTTTGTGTGAAATTTTGCAGCTCTTGGTGCACAGATCTTGCACTTTTTCGTTTTCAAGTTTCTCTTTGTGCTGTCGTTCTGCACATCGCAGTGTTTTTGTTCTGCTCTAGTTTTCATCGGTGTATTTCGCTCGTATTTGTGCACATTGTGTGAGCAAATAACAAGCTGCACGTATTCAAACCCATTAACATACAAATGCTCGAGGCTTGCGCAATAATACAGCCTTAGTCGCAAATTTAAGAGAACGTTTTGTCACAGAATTTATAAACGCGGTTTTAAGTGCGATTATATAAACGCGTCTTTACCGGTCGCGTACGCCAGCCCCTACCCTTGGCCCTAGCGTCTTGGCGGCTTCAGCCATACAAAAAAATCTTTGTGGAACTATAGCGCACTACTAAAAAAACTTTCCCACTTGCAAGTTTTTTGTTGCAAAAATCAACCGGAATTTATCCTCCATTTATTGATTAAATAAATGTATTAACCTTCATTCCAACAATATTCATTTCCAAAAGTAGAAAGTTCATGCGTTCTTCGTGTGTGCATAATCTGAGCAATCAACAATAAATAAATATCTACTTTTATAGCCCGTCTCGAAAGGGTCAATCGACGATGCCATAAACCATGCCGCAAACGGCACACTTGACAACGACGACGGCTACGGGAACACCAGAAACCCATTCTGCCTCTAGTTGAATGTGATTCACTTTTCAAAATCCGCAAGATTTATGGCAGCTGCGGTAACAATATTGATGGCGCAATTTTAATGCACTCACACATGCAGCACATTGGGATCACCCGGTCCGTCGCACGTCGCCGTCGCCAAAGTAAAGAACGGTCCGATAACGAGCCACAGCGGCGGCACAAACAGCAGTAACAGTAGCAGCAGTGGTACGGTTATCCTCTGCCAACGCGATATAGACGATATAAATGGCCTGACCAGACTGTTCTATATATACCCACACAAACCCAATTGGAATTTGCAATGCCCAAGGCCGCACGGAGGACCACCTACACAAGCAGATGAAGATGCGTTTTTATTGGTACATTTATTGGTTTTTGTTTCTCACTAATCGCGGGTGCCATGATGCACCTGGCAATTTGTTATCTGCCGGTGTCCATACGCTAGCTTTTGCGATATGGTTTCTTGTAGTCACGATTAGATAATGTTTTATTCTTTTCATTGGTATGTGCAAATGTTAGCGAACATATAAAAAAGAGAAGTGGGATACCATCCTGCGGCGTTGTGAACGTACTTGTATCCGCATGGGCACAAACTTATGGATTACATTGGGATATGAACATTTAAGTGGGGACAATTAAATTAATTTAGACAATTGTCTTTTAATGGTCATTTCTGAGTTCAAAGGTGTCGAATTAATTAGAGCGTGGGTTCGATTTGAGTACGCCCACTGTTTGTACTCAAACAAACTTTCAGTTGACTCATACTAAATACAGGAGTCAGTCGTTTAACATAAGTTTAACGTAATATAATATAATGAAAAATAAGTGGAATGAAATAACAGAAAAATCAGATATTTGTAATATTTTCTGTCTTTCCTTGTTGACACCAACGTTTAAAAACAACTACCGACAACTATCATCAACTGGGACTACATTATCAGCAAATCGATTACCATTCCGAGCGAACAGCGCCACGGCCTTCCAATTTCAATTCCATTCCAAGATGGCAAACCGGCAAGAGCATGACACGGACAAGATAATGCACCCATCGAATAATAATCGAACCAGTTTTCCGTCCAGGCAGTGTGTAGTGTGGTGCGGTGTCTATTTTTGGCATCGGACAACGGCAGCAGCAGCGGGCCAACCGGTCAACAAAAACAAGCAAACTCTTATAAGACAACACTCTCTCTCTCTTGGTGTGTAATGATGGAGTGGTAGAAAGGCTTTATTTTTACGACCTTCTTCTGCCAGCCAGCGATAGCGTACGTGGCTCGATTTTGGATCTATCCCAAGCTCATCAAAACAAGCTGGCTTATTACTAGTTAACCGCGAGGTCAAATGGAGTGATGCAACTAGGATAGGTACTTTCTTCGAGTTACGTTGTGCATTAAGGTGAAGCGATTATGTAGATAATGATGAGTTTTAGTTATGATCGAGTTATGTTGCCATGCTTCGATAAACTTCTTTTACCAGCTGCAATTACTGAAAGAAGGTAATTTTAAATTCTGTTTTTCTCACTAGATTTTTTTCGCAAAAAAGGTATGTAACCCCTTAAATAGTCAATAATGACGTTATCTATAGAAGCGTATTAGGCCAGGTGCTCAAGTCTGTCGTCCCATACTAGGGAAGCGCGTTATTAAAACTAATATTAAAAATCTACAGTTTTATTCATTTGAATATCAAAAAATTATGCGTGAAATGGCTGAATTATAAGCATTCAAAACCTAACCTCTTTTCATTATGCATCATTTGAAAGTGTACCCCCATATCGAAAAAAAACGTAGTTCTACGTTTAAATGACGCTCATGTTCATGGCGACATGACCGAAAACTCTAGTGATATGGAGAAATTGATTCTCTTCTAGCATCTGTACTATGCACTAAAACTTAAGCATCAGATTCAAGGTCCAAGCGATTATTCAAGAAAACACGCGAATATGCGAATGGCCACACGGTTATAAAATCGAATTTGGGCACGTGATGTTACATACACGCTAGCGCAAGCGACAAACACGTTAACATACAAACACTCGAGCCCTTCGCGATCATCCACGCACACCTACAATCGCGATTTCGCAACCATGAAAACACCCCGATGACTAAGTGACGTTTTTAACAATTTACAAACTTACATTCGAAAGTCCCTACTCGCCCCTAGTGGCATAGGCCCACGCCTTCAGTTGGATCAATAAAAAAATGACGCGCATATTCACTAGACAACACGTTCCATGGCGACATGACCGGCAACTCTAGTGATACGGTAGAACTCACTCTCTTCTAGAATCTGAGGCATATCCATCACACACGCGAATATGCGAATAGATACACGGTTATTAAATCGAATTTATACATGCAAAGTAATATCACGTATATTATATACGTATATAACCCACGCGATCAAACACGTTACGTTCGAGCCACTCGCGATGATTCACGCGATCGTGAAATCGCTGTGCCCGCACATATATGAACCGTAACTTTGCAACAAAAAGCCACGTTGCATACTTTGTACTTCCAAAAATGATCTAGACTGTCTTTTGAAAAGGTTCAAACTTTTTTCACCAATTTTTTTTTATAGTCTAAAAATGACAAATTCTACAAAAAATGTTGTGGGAGTGATTTTCACAAAAATAGGCATATTTTTAAGTAAAAATATTGAAAAAAATTCTTCATCAACTCCTACACTGAAAAAAATCGATTTTTAATATTTAAAGTCAATTTACAAATAAAGCACATCTTTGATTTGGATGAAATTTTGTTCCAAGATAGGCAATTATGTTCCCTACCTACCGTCAAAAATTCAAGTTGGGCACTTTTAAGGAAAAAAAAGTTATTTGAAAAAAACTTTTTCTTGTCCAAACTTATTATTTTCAGTGTATTTTTATTCAGGTTCCATATCCCAGAGACCAGAACACATAATCCCGAGGAGAGAACCCAGACTCCAGATTCCATAGCCCAGAGTTCAGAGTCCCGAGGAGAGAGACCAGAATCCAGAGTTGCGAGTCCTTATCCCAAAATACTGAGGCGAGTGTAGAGTCCAGAATACAGAGATCAGTGTCGAGAATGCAGAGTCCAGAGTCCATAGCGCAGAGATCAGAATCCAGAGTTCCGAGTGCAGAATGCAGCGTCCAGAGCGCAGAGTTCACAGCCCAGAGTTCAGATGCTAAGAGTCCAAAACCTAGAGTCCAGAGCCCAAAAACCAAAAACCAGAGTCTAGAGTTCTTATCCCAAAATACTGAGCCCAGAGTCCTCAGCACATACTCCAGAGGCCAGAACATGGCGTGAAGAGTGCAGCATCCATAGTTCAAAGTCCAGAAACGAGAATCCTAAGACCAGAGTTCAGATTCCAGACACCAGAGTCCTCAACCCATAATATTGAGCCCAGTGTCCCGAGTTCGAGGCCCAGAGTCCATAGCACAGAGCCCAGAATCTAAAGTCCAGAGTCCTCAGGCCAAAATACTAAGTCCAGTGTTCCGAGTTCAGAGCCCAGAATCCATAGCACAGAGACCAGAGTCCCGAAAAGCGAACCCAAAGCCCAGAATCCAGAGACCCGAGCGCAGAGCCTAAATTTCAGAGTCTAGAGTTCAGATTTCAAAAAGAAGGATCAAGACCCAGATACCAGACCCCATGGTTCAGAGTCCAGAGGGCATAGTACAGAAATTCGAGGCCAGCGGCAAGAGTCCATCATACAGTGACGAGAGTGAAGAGTCCAGTATCTAAAGTTCGGTGTCCATAGTCCAGAGACTAGAACCCAGAATCCAGAGTCCCGAGGGGAGAGCCAAGAGTCCTGAGTTCAGAGTGCAGATACCAGAGTTCAGAGTCTAGAGTTTAGAGTCAAGAATCAAGGCCCCAGGGACCATAGTTCAGAGTCCAGAGTCCATAGCACAGCATATCGAACCCAGAACCCGGTGTCCAGAATCCTACGTGAAGAGTCCAGAGTTCACAGTCTAGACTCAAGACTGACTGGGTATTTTTGGAATGGTCTTGACGAGCAGGTGCAAGAAATTTATGTCTGACGACATGCTGAGATAGAAGATGGCGACTTCCGGACGTAAATTATTACGATTACACTTCGGATTGTTTATCTTTGCACAGCACTTGACACTGTTTAACTTTGATTTATTCAATTGATCCATAATGATAATTTTACTAGAACTGCTGCTCCTCACAACTATTGTTACTAGACTGCTTTAAGGCCTTAGTTTTATAATACTGTTATTTGGTAAAATGAGTATTGATGCAGGTAAAATGTACAGGTAACCAGCGTAACATGCCAAATGAGTACCAAATCACTGGATACTTTTTGCACGTATGAGCATACTAACAGTTGGGAAATTTGATTCTAAGCCGATTATGACACTTTCATTGGTTTAGTTTTCGATAAAAATACACTAAAAAAAATTCAGTTTGGGCAAGGACAAGTTTTTTTCAAATAACTTTTTCCTTGAAAGTGTCCAACTTGATGTAGGTAGGTAGGTAGGGAACATAATTGCCTATCTTGGAACAAAATTTCATCCAAATCAAAAAGGGTTTTTTTTGTTAATCGATTTAAAATTTTTGAAATCGATTTTTTTCAGTGTAGGAGTCGATGAAGGATTTTTTCAATATTTTTATTCAAAAATTTGACTAATTTTTTTGAAAATCGCACCTACAACAGCGACAAGTACTCTTTGCGGCACGGCCCAGCGTATGCGAAACCGAAACACTACTAACGATAGCATGGATATTCAAATCGATTTCGCCAAGGTTTGTCCGGAAACCGCCCTGGCACAGAAGATTTACCGCGCCGTGCCCCCTCACGATGGTGCGAACGAAACACCCTTTTCCATGGTGGAGTTCTCACGTTCTCTCTTATCGTGTAACAATAAAGCTCCAGGGCCAGACAATAAAATTCAACCTGTTGAAGAATCTGCTAGACTGCCAAAAGACGCTTGTTGAACTTAGTCGGTTCCGACAGCATAAGTCACTAAGTGATTTAACGCTTATTCGAACATACCTCAGACTTAGATGATTCGCCTTTAATGCCAAAATATCCTGACTCCCGCATATAGAAGACAAAAGATTGGGCCGCCACGAAATTCTAAGCTTGCTCATATGAATATTCCACGCTTTCCTAAACTTTCTTCCTTTCTCTTCCTTGAGTACTATGGCTCTTAATATTGGAAAATACTTCACATCTTCCAGTCCCCTGCTAATTAAATCTCTTTCAACATAAAAAAAACTTATTTAATAAGTTTCTTGAGGGTAACATTGTCCTACACGATTGGAGATAAGTGAAGGTCATCGCCATCCAAAAACCAGAAAAACCAGCCTCCGACCACAATTCGTATCGACCGATCGCAATGCTGTCCTGTATCCGGAAGTTGTTCGAGAAAATGATCCTATCTCGTCTCGACAATTGGGTCGAAGCAAATGGCTTACTGTCAGATACACGATTTGGCTTTCACAAAGGCAAAGGGATGAACGATTGTCTTGCGTTGCTCTCAACCGAAATTCAAATTGCCTATGCTAGTAAAAAGCAGATGGCACCAGTGTTCCTAGATATTAAGGGGGCTTTTGATTCAGTTGCAATCAACATTCTGTCAGAGAAGTTGTACCACATGGTCTTTCAACGACTTGCAATTACCTTTTTTACTATTTTACTAAACTTGTTGTCGGAAAAGCACATGCATTTTTCGCATGGTGACTTATCGACATCACAATTTAGTTACATGGGCCTTCCTGAAGGCTCATGTCAATGACATTGATGAATGTCATGACAATTCCTGCACGTTAAGGCAGCTTGCAGACGACGGCGTGATTTCTGTTACGGGGCCCAAAGCTCTACAAAGATTATTACAGGATACCTTGGGCAATTTGTCTGCTTGGGTTAATAAGCTGTGTATTTTCGAAAGGCTTATCGAGCTCAATTCTCAGACCCGTTTCATGTCTCTGTACTTTGGACTACATGGCGCTGAATATTAATCCTTCTTCTTACAATCCCAACCGCGCCCATTTTTTAAATACTTCTGTATCTACTGTTTTCTTCGACACATCTATGAAATACGAGATTTGTGGAATTCCAGACCACATACGCCCACAAGTGGTTCCAAATATTTTTTATAATAATTTCTGCGAAGTCGACTGCTTTTAGATGTTTTATACTGACGGATGAAACCTCGAAGGGTCCACTGGCTTCGGTATTTTCAATCAAAAGCTTACCGCTTTGTACAAACTGAGTGCTTTATCTGACAAATCTTTCCAGATTACCTTGCTGTGGGTTCCTTCTCGTTGCTCGATCCCGGGCAAAGGGAAGGCGGACTCTTTAGCTAAGGTGGGTTCTTTAGAAGGTGACATTTATGAAAGACTAATTTTTTAGTATTACTCCTCAGAGAACCCTCGTATATCTGCGCTTGTGGCGACAGCAATCACAATACCGAGCACTTTGTCTGGGCGTGCAGTTCAACTCCGCCAGGTCTCGGCTAATGGATACCCTCCGGACCCGAGGATTATCACCCAACGTCCCGGTTCGAGATGTTATGGCAAACCACGATCTCCCCTATATGTCCCTCACCTATCTGTTCCTAAAATCAATCAACATAAGAATTTAGCCCCTCTTTTTCTATCGTTCTCAGAAGTATCCTGTACTGCTTTGTGGCGCACATCAGAGCGCTACTGCGTGATTGTCTTCACTCTCACTTTTGTGCAGGCATAAATCAAAATTAGAGCCAAACGACCGGAGGATCTAACCAAATTGGAGAATTCCCCACGGGTCCGACGAGGACCACCCAACGTATAAAGTTGCAAGGACAGAACATACTTCATAAACTTCGCTTCAAAAATATTAGAATATAAAAAAACGAGCATAAATTTCAAGAATAAAAATCGGGCAGGGATTCTACTAAGAGTCGAATGAAAAACTTGCAGTATGAAAACCGGAAAAAATATATCCGATTCTTACAAAATAATTTTCTTAGCCGACTTTTGATTTTGTACGTCACGATATTCGGATACTCCTGAGCACGATTTATTAATTTTTAACCGGTTTTTATAAAGAAGGTCGAGTTTTACTGATTAGAACTTTTTAAACGATTCTAATGTTGAAGGATCTCTGTCCGATTTTTACGCTTAAAGATTATTTCCGATTTTTATAATTTTATATATTTGAAAGGGGTTTTGCGAAGCATGTTCTGTCTTTGAGAGTTTTATTTTCGGTCGCTCATATCATAAATGGAATTTAGAATTATGAAAAATGATAGCTCTGGAAGCCTTCAAATTTATTTTTTATTATGAAATTCAAAATGTGTTAATATCTACAAGCAACTTTATAAAACCACATCATTTTCTTTTCAGCATATTTCAATAAATCAAAACCACCCTGGTTTAATCGTAGCTCAGGGATATCCTAAGTAACCAAATTATTTCTGTTCACAGACAAAGTATCTGTGTTGAAAAGGGTATTGAATTCACTTTTTCGAAATAAAAAAAAAACTTTTAGAGCAACCCAGGTTGTCTATCTTTAAACCTCCGTATTCAATTAAATTCATGTTCAGTGCGCCGAAATTACCCTTAGCTGACATTTTTAGTCATTTTAAAACCACTTTTGAGGTTTTGTCCACTGTGGACCGTCTCAAAGGTCCTCTAAAGGTTCTAAGAACGGATGACAGTAGATCACAAGCCAGCTGCTGGACAAAACCCCGGAAATCCGAGCGCTGAATGCTCATGCTCGGGACTTGGACAAAAGCCTTGATGCTTAGTCTAGATGGCCAATTAAATTTTTTATGCATTAAAAACGGACTAAATATAGGAAATTTTTTAAGGTTTCGCACTCTTAATGCGTTCCCCGAAAACATTGCACCACAAGTCTCTAAGAACGATGCAGAATAGCCATATTTAGTGGAAATACAGTTTAACGTGTAGTAAAAATACAGTTTAACGGGGATGGGCATAGCGTAGTTGGTAAATCGATTGCCTTGTACACAGTGCATCTGGGTTCGAGTCCCGACCCCGCACATAGGGTTAGAAATTTTTCATAAGAGATTTTTCTAACCCGCAGAGGCGAATGACCTTAATATTTTGTAAAAAAAAAAAGAAATATCTTTGCAAATTTTGAGAAATTTGGCGAGTTTTCTTTCTATCAAGTCACAGTTTCGAGTGTAACTGATATTTACCGCCAGAGATAGATTTAATATCGTTGAAAATACAAACAATAATTCGATATTGGTAAGGATTTTTTAATCTGACAAGCAATCTGCAGTTCCGGCAAACGAGGTCAGATTTATGTCACAACCGGGATTATGACCCAGGGCACATACCACAAAAGAGTGCCTTCACAAACGTCGACTACCTCTTTTAGGCAAGACTGGTTCTCCGGTGTTTTCGCCTGAATTGACGTCGTGCTGTTATGCAAAATCAGTGCTAGAATTGTATAGTGTCATCAAAATAAATTTTGTGCCCCAATACTGTAATGCGCCAAACTGCCCAGAAATTCAGTGAATCTAAAGATGCTGGGCAATTACGAAGCAGTTGCTCAAAATCCGATGTTGCAAAAAAGGAAATGAAAATGTAAGGAAAGTAGAAGATAGCTGGGAAAGATGTTACAGATACTACTGCGTAAGTGTAAAGTGTGTAAAGACTACCATTCAAAATTGCTTTAGATATAACATGTGACAAACCGAATCTTTTTCCTAATTTGGATAACAAATTAGTTTTTGGCCACAGTTTCTACGTAGTGCAATGATTTCGTGGACAACCTTTAGTTGTAAAACTAAAAGGTGTCTCATATACTAGAATTACACATTATATAAACTACATCAATATCACTCAGTTTGATGCGTTTTACTTCGGACTGAGCTAACTGAAATCAGAAGTGCATGTACCGAGGAGTTGTTTGTCTGTTTCGTTTGACCATGTATTATAATAGGGCTGCTATAACACTATGACAATCTACGAAAACCAAGTAACAATATGCCCACTGTTAAAGTTATGCATTGGTTACGATTTCAACACGAAGATATCTTTCAACGAATCTATCAATTTTTTGTTGATCTCTATTTTAAAATACGGTGCTTACAAGAATTATTCTTAACATAAAAACCTGTTTTAATCCACCTATAGGTGCAATTGTGCCTTTCTCATTTCTCCAAACTATGATTTAATAACTGGTTCGTACAATATAACATTATGGAAATGTCATTCTTATTACACTTGGTAAGTATATATAAGAGCACCTTTTTGCATTCATCGAGGTATCGGTTTGAATCGGAGTTTTCTATGTGATCGCACTCCACAACCCGTAACTCCGGAGCTGCAAGTCGGATGGAGATGGAATTTAATATCAGTTTCCGGGGACGCAACACCTTTCATTTGAGACTAAGTTGATCAAATCGTTCTAGCCATTTTCGAAAAACCAATATAACCGTTATTCTGAATTTGGATGCTTCCGGATCCGTCGATGGTGGCCAGTGTGGCCAAAGAGACTTTGAATGACTGTTGGTGACCTAGATCTACAAATTCAACAGTTGTGTTTATATTTTGGAAAAAAATCACCTCACCAATTCATCGCAGAATTCGTTAGAATCGGGATTTGCTGCGTGATCGTACGTATCACCCTGTAATTCAGGAACCAGAACTCGGATTTAACAGCAGCTGATCGACCTTTCATTTAAAATCAAGTTTGTCAAAATCGGTTCAGAAAATTCCGAGAAACCGATGTGGACAAATCAACAAATTTTGTTTTGTAACCATACTCTTCAACTCGTAATCCGGAACAAGATGTCGGTTGAAAATGAAATTCAATAGCAACCTATGGGAATATTATACCTTTCATTTGAATCTTAGTTTGTAAAAATCGGTTCAGCCATCTCCAAGAAACCGATGTGGACATTTTGTTAACAAATCCGCACATACACATACATACATACATACATACATACATACATACATACACACACACATACATACACACAGATATTTTGCGATCTCGGCAAACTCGACTAATGTTATATGAGACTCGGCCCTCCGGGCCTCGGTTAGAAAATCGGTTTTTGAAGCAATTGCATAACCTTTCTATATGAGAAAGGCAAAAGAATAATATTTAATTAGCTTAATAAGCATGAGTTCAATGTTATCTTCATGTGATTATAATTTGGAAAGGTTGGTGGAATGTGTTTGAACGTGTAGGGAATGGGGGGTTAGTAGAGTGGGAGTGGAGGATGCGTCAGAAATCCTTCATCTTATTTCGGTATACGGGATGGATGAAGGAAATGCGGGCGTGAGGGTGGTCCAAGGGGAGGGGAGTGATGAAGGAGGGAGGTGTAAGGGCAAGACAGGGGGAGGGGCGACGACGCAATACTCAACTGCATATTTTGCCTTCCATTTGAGACTTGGTTTGAGAAAATCGGTTCAGTCATCACCGAAGAACCGATTTGACTTTAATTGTGGAATATGCCCGGAATTCCGGACTTCCGGAATCGTCGATAGTGGACAATATATTCAAAGAATGTTTGATTGGCAATCAGTGATCTAGATCTGCGATTAGAAGTTATTTGGTGACCATTTCGATAGTTTTTAGCCTCTGAGGTATTACGATTGTACCGATTTATATGGGAAATTCCAGTGTATCCTTACTAACACCCCTGTAACTCCGGAAGCAAGAGTCAGAAGCGAATGAAATTCAGCAGCAGTCAATGGCATTACTGTATCTTTCATTTGAAATCAAGTTTGTAAAAATCGGTAGAGAATTCGTTGGGGAATGGGTGTGATATTAGCTTAGGAACTTGGCGGGTTCCCCGGGGGCGTCATGAACCGTCATAGGTGGCCAATGTGCTCAAAGCTACTTTGATTGATCATTAGTGATCCAGACCCGTAAACTAGAGTAATGTTACATCAATTTTAATATGTTTTACATTATTTGAACATCATGGTGGTACCAGTTTATATGGGAATTTGCTGTGTGACCGCACTCTTCAACCCGTAACTCCGGAACCGGAAGTCGGATCAACTAAAAATTCAATAGCAGCTTATGGGTTATACCTTTCAGATGAAACTAAGTTTGCGAAAATCGGTTCAGCCATCTCTGAGAAAATTGTGTGAGTTTAAATGACACACACACATACACACACACATACACACACATACATACATACATACATACATACATACATTTGCCGATCTCGACGAACTGAATCGAATGGTGTATGACACTCGGCCCTCCGGGCCTCGGTTAAAAAGTCGATTTTTACAGTGATAGTATAGCATTTCTTTATATGAGAAAGGCAAAAACGTACATAAATACATGTTTTGACCCCCCAGATGATTTAGAATCCGGATGATTCTTTTTCAAGCCTCGCGTTTCTTGCTACAGGATAAGAAATAACGATTCTTTGGTTGGTCGAGTTTATGTCGCCGTGACCCATAGGTTTTTTTTGCGTTTGACATTAATCTGGTTTAACGAAAAATGAAATCAGCTGCTGAAGAATATTCTACTTGTGATCGGTATATTAATACAAGAATGCTCGTCGAAATATTTTTTGAAACAAATAAAGATTGGGTCTCTTTTCGTTTAATGTTTGGCGCCAGTATTGCAGACATTCAGTATGATTTTATGCGCCTATCCTCATCGCGAGGCCCCTGCTCTTGGGCTCAGTGTGCCAATACGTACAGACGGTACTGTGACTACATTTCATTGATTTGTTGTATACACAAACTCACATAAAAATTTTCAATCGCTCAATGCTCATTTTTTAGGGAACAAAATGGGAATGGTGGTAATGAGAGGGCTCCTGCAGCGGTGAATTTACTATCCGGCGCGACCGGTCTGCATAGTAGGAAAAAATTGCTTTTGCGCATAAAGAAAGCTAGCTAATTGATCGCGGTGGTGGTTCCATTTCCTACCTACAAGTCTGCCCACCACCGACGACTGTTGGAGCGAGAAAATTAGTGCCGCAATTAGGGTATTTGCTACCCAGGAATGATCGCCGCTGCTTCGAAAAAGGTTCGAATGATTATTGGAAAAGGGGTGCGTCGTTTGTACCCGTCGTTACTGAAATGGTCGCAAACGATTTTGAGGAAACTTTGTATACAGCCTATGACAATTCTGAGGACAAATTTCACAGCTTCAACAAGTCGCGCAAACCAAACTTGCGTCATACAGCACGAAACCATTTTTGCTATTTTGCACACCATATGGATAAACAAAGTTATTTATTTTTTCTTTTCATCTATTATTTGCAGAACTGCGTCATCAAGCCAAGCGAAACAAAACACACAACTCTGTCGATCACACGACCATCCGACAGCAACGCGTTCCATCAGCTGCACACCGTTACAAAAATCCTTGAGAAAGTGACTTGAGAATCGACCCAAGACGCGGTCTCGTTACGATCTACGTTCATTGGTAGTAACAGCGGCAGTGACATCCCTATCTCTCTGCTTCCTTCATTTTTGTTTCCTCTTTCAACCTTTCCTGTTTCTTTGGCTTCGCCATAATCTTTCCTTTCCTATGATTTATCACCCTTCCTTACCGTTCCGTGGGTGATAATGTATTGGAACAAAGTTCCGCTGAACAGCAATCACTATTTCAACGCCCAGTTGTTTCAAGCCGACATTGGTAAAAAGAGCGAAAAATTTCGTAGCTACGCTCGGCTGTGCCCTGGCGAGTCCTCAGAGAAAATCCAGCGCAGGATAGGCAACTGTCGCAGCCAACAGCAACCAATCAGATCTGACAGTAGTAGTATTAGCAGCAGTCCATCTTCGTTCAGTATACCTCAGCAAAAGACATCCCTAGGGGTCGTTCGCGTGATCGGAAATCAAATTTCCGCACGTTGTTAGTTAATCATTTTGTCTCATCACCTAGTAGTAGCTAGTGTTGATCGGTGTATCCGAGGTAATTAATAATTAAGATAACGTTTGCTATATTGTTTGTTCGTCACTTATGTAAGACTCAAATCACTTTTGAGTATCAAAGTTTTTATTCTTGTTTCAACGTTACGTAATTTTTGAGATTTCTTAGCTGGTAAGGTCTGAACTTCCAAATAATCGCTGTAATATTGCGCTATACATTGGCTGTCACGAAGATATACGTTCGATTCTAAGGATCCCCATCTAATTTATTTATATTAATTTCCAATTTTCCTTTATACACTCTGAAACCAACTCTTATTCTCCTTCTACTAGCCCTCTCAGTCTGAAAAATTAACTAAAATACCAAAAACGAACTTAGTCAAAAAATATCTCTATTGTTTACATTTGTTTAGTCTTTTTAGTGCTGATCCCTAAATCTACTTCCTTTCGGCTGAATTACCCACAATTATTCAGCAGCATAACGGAAACCATTTCCAAATGTCCTGAAAACTTATCCTAGTCCTACGCTTACACACCACTATTACATTGAAAAGGAAACTAAAACAGCTCAAGGATCAGAAAGCATCACCGACTGCGGGCGGGGCTGGCCCCAACGTGAGCGTGAATAGGGAGCCGAAGTGGAATATAAACTATTTTCCTTTCGATCTGAGTAAAAGAAGAGAGAGAGACATTCGAGCCATCGGCACAAAAAGTTAGTGGTTTTCATTTCCTTGCCCGATTATCGTTGTGGTTTTGGTGAATAGAAAATTGGTCCTATCCCGCGGCGGGCTGTTACCGGGTGAAGAAACTATTGTTAGTTGTGCCGATTTCTGGCGAACATCCAAGGAAATAGTGCGACATCAAAGCTAGCAGTGGAACGCAGACAATAGGAGAGCCAGGCGAAGTTTCAACGGAAAGGACCGTCCTGGAGCGGTGATTGGGCGGATGATTGAACCATACACCCGTACAATGCCGCAATAATGCTGTACAAATGGGAGCAACAAAAAAAGCCTGTTTTAGCAGAAGGTAAGTGGAACCACCGAATATATGATAGATTCGCATAGGTGTAAAAAGTCTAATGATATACTGAAATTAGAAGTAAAATTGTGAATAATTGCATTACAAACAAGAAGTTGTTCATAAATTTTGTAACGCCATTAGGAGGGAGGGTGTATGCCAAATTGTAATATTTTGTAACATATGGCAACGTGATGAATGAAGAAAATTTAGTCACGAAAATAAAAATAAATAAAAAATAAAAAAGTAACATATGGGGAGGGGCAAGTAAGCTATAATTGAATATGCGTAACATGTTTTACATTTCTTATAAAAGAAATGTGTAAAATTCGCTAAAACTATCAATATTTTTTCCGAGGGCCGAGACATATATACCAATCGACTCAGCTCGACGATTGGGGCAATCTGTGTGTATTTGGCAAACTAATTCTTGTTTCTTAGCAGTGGTGGAACCGATTTTATTCAAATTAATTTCAAATGAAAGGCCTTACAATCAGACAGAACGCTATTAATTTGTTTTCGATTCTGATGTTTAGTTTCCAACATATGGATAATTATGTGCCTGGAGAAGGTACTTTTTGTTTTTTTCAGATGAACTGTCAAAATTGATCACAAAGACAATTCTTCTGCATATCATCAGAATGCTTATACAATTACCTTTCCAAAACCTGGGGATTGTTATAATTGGACTATTATCAAAAAAGATATTTAACACTGAATTCGGACGAGAGATTTGCATCATTTTCGCATAGCCAAAAATAAGACCAAAACCAACTTAATCCACCTAGAAGTGAGCTGATACATTTCTTATGCATATGACTATAGATTTATGATTTATTTTGCAGAACTAAAGCGAAGTAAACACCCAACTAGAGGTGTGATGAACACCGCTTTTAGTCCTGCACGAATAAAACCTGGAATAAACTGAATAAATTTATAGACAGTCAATAAAACGAATGGGATTTAAAAATAATAAAGTAAAGAATGGAAAAAAGGAAATTATCAGATTTATACAATTAGTAGAATGATAATTTAAATCGAAATAATTTAAATCGAAATAACAAAATTAGCAAAGCTCATAAAATGAAAAGTTAGAAAAGTTCAAATAATGTTTCAAATTGACAAATTGAGTCAAATTAACATATTTGATGTAATGAATAAAAGATATAACTTAAACACAATTAATAAAAAAAATTCTTTGAGCGTCTTGGTGCGATTTTTATTTATTACAATCAATAATATAAAATATACGAACTGAAAAATAATAATAAAATTGATAAAATGAATTAAATGAATAGCTGGACTATCACAAATTACTTTTTATTTAGTCGCGTTCGGCCTCTTTTTGAAATGCGAGGTAAGTATAATTCCACACTTGTATAAGGGAAAGAGGTAAAACGGGTAAACACGTATTATGCGGTCATTCCAAGTATGTTCAAGTAATTCAATCGATTCCCTGAACTGTTTTACCTAAAACATTTACTTTGGTGTAACGCTTTCAGCCTCTATCTGAAATGAGGAGTAAGGTTATACACGTTTCGTGTGGTCATTCTAAATATTCCCGGATTGTTTTATATAAGAATTGCAACTTTTGAAAAGCCGCATTTAGTCTCTTTCCGAAAAGCACAGCCAGTTTTAACTTCCCATCTAAGTTATGGGAAGAATAAGGGTAAAACGGGTACACAGGTTTCATGCGGTTATTCTAACTATCTTTTTTCCCTGATTTTTTTTTACATAAGAATTACGACTTTTCATCAGCCGCTTTCTGTCTCTTTCTGTAACGTTGAGTAAGATATAACTCCACACTTGAATTATGTGAAAAACTGAGGTAAAACGGATACAAACGTTTCATGCGGACATTCTTACTATCTTTTATCGATTCCACAAATTAGTCTACATAAGAATTACTACTTTTTATCAGTTGCATTCAGCCTCTTTCCGAGAAGCACATCCAGGTTTAACGTCACACTTGAGTTATGGGAGGAATTTGGGGTAAAACGGCTATACACATTTCATGCGGTCATTCTAGCTATCTCCAATCTATTCCTCGGAATTTGATACATAGGAATTACTACTTTTCATTAGCTGCATTCAGTCTCGTTTTGAGAAGTACGGCCAGGTTTAACTTCACACTTGAGTTATGGGAGGAATTTGGGGTAAAATGGGTACACATGTTTTGTCTATCTTTCAATCGATTCCTAATTCTAACTATCTTCAATCGATTCCTTAGACAATTTAACATAAAACATCACTTTTGATTAGCCGCTTTCAACCTTTCTCTGAATAGTTGAGTATTAAGGTATTTCTCCACACTTGTATTATGTGAAGAATTGGGGTTTAACGGATACACCCATGTTTTTTTACGCGGGGGATACGTACTGCGTAAAAAAACCGCGTTGATTGGAAAATCCGCGTAAAAAACCGCGTAATTGGAAAATCCGCGTAAAAAAACCGCGTTAATTCGAAAATCCGCGTAAAAAAACTATGGTATTGAAGAGTAGGTGCCAGAAATTGATTTTTGACGCCATTTTGAAATCCAAGATGGCGACTTCCGGTTTAGCGAAATTCACTGTAACCCAATCAATATGGGTATTTTCGGAATGGTCTTGACGAGTAGGTGCCAGAAATAAATGAATCTGCACCTTCCCCGCAAAGTTTTCCATGAAAATTGATTCTTGGCGCCATTTTCAAATCCCAAATTGCGACTTCCGGCTTAGCGAGATTCTCTACAACTCAATCAACTTTCAGCTTTTCTCTGAATAGTTGAGTATTTTCGGAATGGTTTTGACGAGTAGCAGACAAACGGTTGGCGTCATTTTAAAATTCTAGATGGCGACTTCCGGTTTACCGAAATTCCCGCATGAAAAATTTGGGCAATCATCTAAATCACCCTCAAATATAAGATCTAATCATAAACCAGCAAAATACAAAATATTTTTATGTGTTCATCCAGGAAAGTGCGGTGAGAATGGAAGAGAGAGAAGAAAGAGACGTATATGTGGTGTGAGTTGGGGGTTTGAATTTATTCAAATTAAACATATTGCTTAAATTTTAGTAAATTCAACTGTTTAATTAAAACTATTTGTACTACACTTTCAACTTCCAAAAATACCAATATTGATTGGGTTATAGCGAATTTCGCGAAATCGGAAATCACTATTTTGGATTTAAAAATGGCTTCAAAAATCAATTTTTGGAACCTACTCGTTAAGATCATTCCAAAAACCCTCATATTGACTGGGTTATAGTGAATGTGGCTAACCTGGAAGTCGCCATCTTGGAATTCAAAATGGCGTCAAACATCGATCTTTGTCTACTACTCGTCAAGACCATTCCGAAAATACCCATATTAATTGGGTTATAGCGAATTTCGCTGAACTGGAAGTCGCCACCTTGGATTTGGCGCCAAACATAAATTCATGGTACCTACTCTTCAAGACCATTCCGACAATATCCATATTGCATGGGTTATAGGGAATTTCCGCTAAACCGGATGTCGCCACCTTGGAATTCAAAATGGCGTCAAGCATAAATTTCTAGCACCTACTTGTCAATACCATTCCGAAAATACTCATATTAATTGGGTTATAGCGAATTTCGCTAAACCGTAAGTCGCCATTTTTTATTTCAAAATAGCGTACAGAGGAGTAACTAGAACAAATTCTTGGCCAATAACCAAAAAAATATTTTTTTCGATTTTTTATTAAGTTATATTTTTTTAGATAGCTAAAAGCATACTGCATATTGTGGCAAAATATAGAGGTTGCCAAAAATTGCTAAAGATTTTTTTTGCATCGATGCAAAATGGTGATATTTTAGGGGGTTTTTAATCATTTTTATTATATATCCACCAAAATCGCTTTCTAATGATGATGACTGTATTAAATAAGACAATATTATAACAAACGTAATTGAACACAACTATTTGTGTAATATCAGCTTAAAAATAACCGAAAATAGTAGTGTTTCTGTGTATTGGACCAGCTTTAGAAACACCCTTTTTTAAACATTTTATTCCAAATTTGAATGATAAAAATGTTACATTATACGGCAAGATCCGGCAAAGTTGCTGAAACAACATTACAAAACAGGATTCCGGCTATCCGAAAAACATTCAATCTCTTCCGATCTTTTCCGATCCACAAATTCCAAGCGATTTGAAAATATTGATATTTCCACTAATTTGAGGTACGCCAAAATGCTGTAGGGACAAATACTATGTTTGGCAAAATGTATATCTATGAATATGTGCACAGGTTTCCCTTTTATTCTCCCTTTTCTACTGACCAACTGTTCATGCGTCGGGAAAAACAAATGTATTCACAAAGATTACGTCGAAAATACTAGTATTCGGAAGGATCTAGAAAAATGGCCTCTGCACTGGTAGGTGGATAGATGCCAAATTGTCCCAAAAACTAGTTATTTTCTATTTTTAGTTCATATTAAGGCATAATAACAGCAATAGCCGCAATAAATAGTTTTGGCCAGGATTCGACCCCAGTTACTCCTCTGTGTAGCGTCAAAAATCAATTTCTGGTGCCTACTCTTCAAGACCATTCCGAAAATACCCATATTGTTGGGGTGCGGGCCATAAGGAATCTTCCAGACCCGTCTCTTCCATCTTTCCGAAAATCTTCCAAGTCTTTTGCATTCAAAAGAACTTAGAATATTTTTTGTAAAAACCGTGTTAATTGCGAAATCCGCGCAAAATAAAAACTGCCAAAGTTCTAAGTTCTTTGCATTCAAAAGGACTTAGAATTTTTTTCGAAAAAAAGACTGTCTTTTGCATTCAAAAGGACTTAGAATATTTTTGCAAAAACCGCGTTAATTGGAAAATCCGCGTAATAAAACCACATTAATTGGAAAATCAGCGTAAAAAACCGCGTTAATTGGAAAATCCGCGTAAGAAAAACCTCGTAAAAAACCGTGCAAAAAACCGCGTAAAAAACCTGGATGTACTAATGTTTCGAAATGAATAATTTAAATGAATTAAACATATTAAATACTTCAAATGAATTAAATTAGTTTGTTAAATTAATGAATTAAAATAAATAAACGCAGAAAATAATTTTTGATAATTTAATTAATTAAATGAATTGTGTTAATTAAATGATAAAAATTAATATTATAAATAAAATAAATTAAAGCAATAAGTCATAAAATCATCGAAATTAATAAAATGAATAAAATTAATAATACATATAAATACAATGGACATTATGAATGTAATGAACAAAACGAATTAAATGAATTAATTGGATGAATTGAATAAATAAACCACAAAGTAAAAGAAATAAACGAAGGAATAAAAGAGTGGAAATAATAATTTCAAATCAAATTAATAAAATAAATAAATCAAATTAGTTCGGTTAATTAATTGAAAAGCGAGAAAAGTTAAAAGTTAAAAGACAAATTAACAAAATAGATTAAATTGAGTCAAATTAACATTAAATAAAATGAATAAAAGAAATGATTGAACAGAATTAATAATATTTATAATACGTTGGAAAAGAATAAAATGTATGAACTGAAAAATAATGAAATGAATGAAATTAATAAATCAAATGTATAAAATAACTAATGAATTTCGTGCATTAGGTTAATTAATCGAACTAATAAATTATATTAATTAGATCAATTTAATGAATTACATTAAGTATAGGGGAGCCTGAGGCTGTTCGGACCTACCTAAGCAAATCGCCCTTTTAGGTGGATAACCTATGAAATATTTATTAGATAAACTCCTTAAGCAAAAAAATAAATTGTGTTACAAATTGGCGCATCGTGTATTTTCTTTGCTGTGGCGTGTGCAATAGTCAGCGTAGCCGCAAGCCGCTGAACGGTGGTTGATGGAATATCTCTGTTTTCACCCAAATAAAAATCATTCCATGAAATATTATAGTTTTCACTTCTATTTGTTACTTTAATCACAATTTTGCCATTATAATGATTTTTGTTTTGAGGATGACAAAAAAAATGAAACACGTTGTATCTCCTTTCTAAGAAAAACCGAAGAATTAGATTCAAGTGTCAGAATTATTGTTTTAGAATAGCCATTCCATGAATATGTACGACAGTCAGAAAGTCTTACGATTTTCTGATTAATCGAGCGGGTCCGAATTACACCCACGATCTTAAAAGGGCTAACGTCCGCTTATAATAAATAAAATGAATTAAAGTAATACAAAATTTAAATCCATAGAATTAAAAAAAATATAAATATTAACAAAATTATTATTATGAATGAAATGAATAAGAATAATAAAATTAATAAAACGAATCAAATGGGCGAAATGAATAAAATAAATGAAAAAAAGAAATGAATGAATTGATTGACGCGAATAAAATGAATAAAGCGAAAAAAATATAAAACGAATTAAACGAAACAAAATGGATTGCTTTTCCACCACTCATGTGCACCAAAAATAATATCGATCAATTCCTTCCTTCCACGCTCATTAACACATTAAATTGCATATTCTCTTATATACACTCACAATCTCATTCCAAACGTACAAACGCTCGTGTCCTTCGCGATAACACAAACCTGGTCACAAACACGAACATGTAGTTGCAATCATTCATACATACTTCCACCCGCGATCTCGCCAACGCTACAACACCCCGGAAATTAAATAAAAGTTTTAGCATCTATAATTTTACAAACACGGCCTCAAGCATTAACCCACCACTCCACAGTGGTCGCAATGGTACCAAAACGTGCGTTTAATTAATGGTGCTCTAGGAGTTGATTTTAGCGATTTGGTGTGTTAGAAACACTTTTTCAGAATGGAAGCCTCCTTCTTTTGATGTATACTGAATTGTGATTAATCCACCTAAAAGTGAGATAGAAAATTTATTTCCACTAACTTTTAAGATAGAGGCACGATGTCAATGACAAAGTTATAGTAAATTCTACTGCGAGAAAACTTGTTGAACATGCAAACTCTCCAAAATGTAATGGTGTTGAGATAAAGCACGTTGTTTGTGGGAGGCACCTAAAAAACCATTTTTTCATCATAACTTTTTTCTGAGATTTTTGCTATTCTTCAGATGTTTTATGAAGTTGTTGAAATTAAGAAATTTCAGATATTTGTCGAAGATGTCAACATTTTTTATTTCAAAACTTAAGAGTTATTAAAGTACTATAAGAAAAAATACTACTTACAACGGGCATCCACCGGCGTGTATACAAAAAATACTTTCCGGCAATGTATGTTTTGCATTTTGTAACAAAATAAGTACGACTTTTTCAGCATAAATTTTTTAGCGATTTTTTTTCTATGTGTCGAATATTCTAAAAAATCATTGAGAGTAATAAATACACATATAAATCGTGAACTTTGAGTATCTGTTATCTGAAACTATTCATAAATTAACAGGATTTGGAAAGTGAACACTAGAGACGTCTAAAAAGGTTTACTGTATTTTCATGAGTATGAACCATAGCAAAGAGTATTAGATATCATTTTCACGAAATGACTGTGTAGTCAGAGTTGCTACTTAGGATCCGACATGCCAGAAAATCTTTAGAAAAATATTTTAACCTATATATTACATCTCTGTCAAATTTTAACCCTCAAAAAGGCAAGGGGTCTCAGAGACTCGGCTAGTTACAGTTCCCTAGTTTCAATGAATTTGTAATTCGAAATACAAATGACCGAGCGTTTTCGGGCTTTCGATTCTCTCACTGGTAAAACGACGGCTCTTGGTTTCATTGGGTCCTTAAAGCGATGCTTTATGAAGTCACAATTTTCGCTTGTCTTTTTGAGGGTTAATTTCAAATATTTAATCATTCAATGCGTGCTTGCAAAAGAATTATTGACAATTCCGGCCACGTAATCGTTTCATGAAAACGGCATATAGGGTAGACGAGCCCTTATCCATCTCATTAGTCGGGATGTCACAATATTTTGTTGATAACTCGACATAGAGTGACTGGATTGCGCTTAAGTAAGTATCACTATCTTTCCTTCGTTCCTAAGAAACAGTACAGTTAGACTTTTTGAGCTAATGCGTTGAATAGAGATAGCAAATACTTCTCTAACTAATGAGTTCAAATGGGTGGGATGAATAGAGGAGCTAAGATGAATTAGGGCGCGGTAACCCTAATACTGTTTGTAATGGTTTTTATTCTTGTAAAGACAGCCAAAAATGTTTGCGCATTTTTTAGTTGATCACTTTTGTTGTTGTGCTAGTTTAGGAATAATTCGTAAGTTGGAGACTACAGAGCTGAGAGATTTGGATTCATATGTGTACTTTGACATTTCCAAAGATTTTTTAGAATATTCGTAGAATAAAATAACACATAGAAACAATTGCTATAAAAAGTTATGCTTAAAATGTCGTAATTATTTTGTTACAAAATGAAAAACATGCATTGCCGGCATGTATTTTTTATATACAGGCCGGTGGATGCCCGTTGTGAGTAGTACTTTTCACTGTCTTTCTCATAGAACCGAAATGTCTTCCACATATTTCCACATCTCTTAGTAATTGTCATTCAAAATAGCGGTATTTTTAACCCACTTTATTTAATAACTCTTAAGTTTTGAAATAAAAAATGTTGACGTCTTCGACATATATCTGCAATTTCTTAATTTCAACAACTTCATAGAACATTTGAAGAATTGCAAAAATCTCAGAAAAAAGTTATAATAAAAAAATGGTTTTTTGGGTGCCTCTCACAAACAACGTGCTTTATCTCAACACCATTACATTTTGGAGAGTTCGCATGTTCAACAAGTTTTCTCGCAGTAAAATTTACTATAACTTTGTCATTGACATCGTGCCTCTATCTTAAAAGTTAGTGGAAATAAATTTTCTATCTCACTTTTAGGTGGATTAATCACAATTCAGTATACATCAAAAGAAGGGGGCTTCCATTCTGAAAAAGTGTTTCTAACACACCAAATCGCTAAAATCAACTCCTAGAGCACCATTAATTAAACGCACGTTTTGGTACCATTGCGACCACTGTGCACTCGCGTGATCATGGTTCGTTCGCGTCCGATAGTCAATACCCTCGATCCTAGCAGCATCCATTCGCTTACATTCACTAGACAACACATTTCATGGTGACATGACCGAGAACTCTAGTGATATGGGAGAACTCTTCTAGTACCTGAACCGTAAACTGAAATTAAGCATTAGATTCACGGTCCACGCTATAATTCAAGAACACACGCCAATATACGAATGGCCGCACGGTTTTAAAATCGAATTTATCCATGCGAAGTTAGATACACGCTAGCAGACGCAACATACAAACGCTTAAGCTTCGTCCATGCACAACGACACCAGCGATCTCGCAAACATGAAAACACCCCGGTGATTAAGTGAACGTTTTAGTACTAATTATTTACAAACGCGGTCTCAAGCGGGAACCCACAAACGCTTGCATTCGCGCGATCATGAATTGGTTACATTTGGAAGTTCCTACCCTCGGCCCTAGTAGCATAGGGCAAATGCCTTCAGGTCGACCAAACAAAAAAAATGACGCTCATATTCACTAGACAACGGGAAATTTTAGTGATAACTCTGCTAGCGTCCATGCATTAAGCATCAGATTCACGGTCGGCACGCGATCGTTTAACCCTCAAAAAGGTAAGCTAAAATTGTGAGTTCAAGAAGCATCGCTTATAAGACCCAATGAAATCGAAAGCCTCTTTGAAGTTATTTTATCAGCGAGAGAATCGAAAGCCCGAAAACGCTCCATCATTTGTATTTCAAATTACAAGTCCATTGAAACTAAAGAACTGTAACTAGCATGGCCTCTGAGACCCCTTGCCTTTTTGAGGGTATGCGGCTGGCCAAATATGCGACTGGCCATCCGGTTATAAAACTGATCTTATTCACGCAAAATTACATACATGTTAGCACAAGCAACACCCACGTTAACATACAAACGTTCGAGCCCTTCGTGATCATCCACGCACACCTAAGCCCGCGATCTCGCGAACATGAAAACAGCCCGGTAACTAAGTGAACGTTTTTGCACTTATAAATGTCCAAACGCAGTTTAAAGAGTGAGTCTACAAACGCCTGTGTTGGCGCGATCATGAATCGGTTACGTCCGTCCCTACTCGGTCCTAGCAGCCCAAGTCTACACCTTCAGTTGGACCAATAAAATTAATGCTCATATCCACTAGACAACACGTTCCATGGCGACATGACCGGGAGCTCCAGTAATAGGGAAGAACTTACCCTCTTCTAACATCTGAGCCGTACACCGAAAACTAAATATCAGACTCACGATCCGCGCGTGATCATCTAAGAACACACGAGAATATGCGAATGGACACACGGTTATTAAATTGTATGTATACATGCGAAGTTACATGCATGGTAACACACGCGGCATTTAATCGCCCATACGATCGAACACTTTTACACACAAACGCTCGAGCTCCTCGCGACGATACACGCGATCGTGAAGTTTCTATGTCCTCATATCTGCACCGTACAATGAATATAACATTCAGAATCACGGTACGCTGCAAATTGGCATTAAGCAGCGTTTTAGTGGGTGACATTTCCCGTCTCGCCTGCAATTGTAGCGAGTGATTCTAACTGGGAGCCCTTGCGAGAACCTAGCTCTACAGCTCCAGTAAAACAACTCTCGAAAAAAAGAAAAAAAAATCAACTCAATGATAATGCCTGTTTTGCGTTATAACTTGAGCAATTGGAGTTATTCTTATTGCCTACTATTTATAGTTGGTTTGGCATTGATGGGATAACGCACGCTTACGCCCGCAATCTTGTAAACATATAAACGCCCAGATGATTAACTCATAGCCCTTTCGAATTTATTAACGCGGTATCAAGTGAGAACATATAAATGCTCGTTCTCGCGTGATCATCCGTCTCGTCGGCAATTGTAGGGAGTAATTCTCATAGCAATCCCTCCCGAGAATCCGGCTCTACTTGAACCCTTTAAAAAATAGATTTTATCCAGGATATAAACGTCTGGTCCCGTCCATCTCGAGGCTCGCTTTGATATTCGCCAACAGATCGTTCTGCCAACGGGCGCAGTTGGCTAAACAGAATACGGGAGCGTACCTTATGGGTGACAGACATTGATAGTTATAACAGTGGAATTTAAGACCCTACCCAATCAAATTATTTAGTCCGACGGCTTTTCTTCTTCCACCCAGATTATACCGATCACGCGGTACAGCTGCACAGTGGTCGGGAACCCCAAAAACGTGAACTTAATTCACTACAGGTCAAACCATCGAATATATTCACAGGGTGTCTTTGGACGAATTGTTCGTAAGAATATTCCCCACAACCTGATAAAAATTAAAATTAGGCATTAAGTTCACGTTTTTGACATTTCTGACCACTGTGAACCGGTCACTACCGGTATGTAGAAATGCGGTCGGAATTCAGGTTCCCAACAGTTGCTCCCGCTTTTAGCCCTCGAAAAACCTTTCGCTCTCCGTCTAGCGTGTCCGTCATCCCCAACCCTCATGAGGGCATTGCCAAAATGGCTGTAGCTGGCGGGGTGAGGTACTATCTGTAAGTAGAACATGGTTCCCAGAAACATTTTTCGCATCAAGATGCGTAATGTCAACCTCGTACATCCCAGTCACCATTAGCCGGTCTGCATACATGGAATAGAAAACATTGTATGTGTCTCCTTAGCTCATGCTTAGTATTTTTGTTTATTATGCATAAGCTAGGAGTTGAGCAATAGGAAACTGGTGATTGAAGATTTGAGTAGTACAAAACGGATAATAACTTTTGTTGGGCGGCAGTCCTTTCTAGAAATATTCCATTAACGATCGCGTATATTTATTTTACATGAGAAAATACGAGAATTTACTTTTAGATTTCACTACTCCGTCAGTCATGAAATTTAACTTTTTTTTATTTCTAAGTACATGTGTTCATTTGAAAGGAATTGATTATCCTGATAAGTTGCATATTTAGTAGATGGGACTTCAAAGTATACCTACAGTGCACCTTTCGTGTCTATATATTTTAGTACCTATTTTCGTAGTGATCCCAATTAAATCGTAATCAAGCTACAAGTTGTGCGGATATCATAAAAATCCGATGATGCCTTCCAGACATGGGATCAAATGCACTCCTTTCAAACTTTTGCTCCCGCACAGGCTGAAGCCAACAGCTCGTATTTCTTCTATCGAGAAAAATTACGACCCTTGCAGTTATCCATTCCACCAAACCGAATCGTTCCCTATAGCCAGCAAGCTGTTGGTAAAGCAAATCTATCCCCTCCCTGTATTAGTATGTACTACCATTGAACAAGTAAAATTATTACCTACCGTTAAAAGTTTCCATCTCTCTGCTTGTGCACTTCGACTATATCTACTACACGTTACGGTTGGTTTCTCATTAGCTAAAAAAACACACACAGATCTTTGTCATTGCTGCTCCACCGCGACCAGTCGGTATTCGTGTTTTTATTGTTGCATATTGAGTTGCAAAGTTTGTCCCCTGGTGTGAAGGTGTAAAGCATGCAACCTATCTTTGGAGTGACGTCGTATAATCCTCCCTGATAAGGAGGATCTCCTCGCTTCAGCTACCTGTTAAGCGAGGAAAGTGAAGAGGTCATATTCATTGAGTGAGTCACCAGGAACGTATGACCCTAGAAAAGCCGTGTGAAAACAAACGTGTGGACATACAGTCGGAGATGCAAATTGCGAGTTTCCATCTAGTATTGATTCTGTCAGCGTCTTTTCGAGTTTAGTTCAATTCTGTGGCTTAGGAGTAATTTGGACACCACCGAGAAGCACTAGTCCAGAACGCTGATTGAAATAGTTGATTAGTTTGATAGAGCGGAATGAACGAATAATACAATAAATAACAACGTACAAAGTGAGTGGACGTGACCACAGTGCTACAGTGCAGAAATGTGGAATCCTCGCCAATTGCTAGTATGGCATTTTTAGCCGAAGAATATAGCAGAGCTGGAGACGTCAGTGGTGAAAAGTTTTCGCAATACAGTGTGTGCGTTCTTTGCATTTAAAGTATAATAATTGTATGGTGAAATGGGTGAAATGTTGTGCTGTTGTTACCACTTCCTGCTGGAACTGGTGCCAAAACTTCACATTTTACTGAGTTGCTGTGATTGTGAGAGGTGCGTTGATTGGAATAAATAACCGAGTGAAATAGGGGGTAGCAACGGAATTTTGAAAGCTAGAAAACCTTGAACTTCAGATATAGTCGTCCCATGGAAACGTTCTGCGAAACTTCCGAAACGCGTTATTTTAAGGTGGGGAGAGAGATCGAATGTTCTTCGAAACGCTATCCTAGATTATGATCTAATAATTTAACGAGAATACGAAGGTACTGTAACCGGTGGGATGTACTTCAAAAAGAATCAAAATTTTAACTGCACTTACCGTCGGTAAATTACCGGTTTTATATAGAATTGCATTCGATTCGTTTTACTGAATACATTGCGCTGGCTCTTTCTGAGTCATTTTACATCGTGGAGATCAAAGTTTGGGTTTACCTGTCATAAATTCCTCTATTTTCAATTTTACTGCGTAGCTTGAATTCGTACTTGTCATGTGGTGTTTGTCACAATAAATATTCATCTCAACCCCTATACAAGATGTATCTTAGAAAAAATTTCACTAAAATGAAATCAAATAATAGCAAAGCTAATCAACCGAATTCATCCATTAAGACATCATACTTGAGAAACAGCTCATATTATTCAGTTTAAATCTTTCGCCTTTTTGTACCATAATTTTACGCAAACTATGCTGTAACCGTTGCTGCTGGTGCGATTTTCTCCCGTACTCGATTTATTGCAATATTTGTCCTTTCTGTCCATTTAGCACCTCCATTGGGTAATATTTTTACTTTTCGTGCACCTTTGAACCGTTTGAACGCGTGAAAGACACTGCTGCTAGTCGTAGAACTCGTTTTGTAGTGTGTTTTTACCGTAAATTATGAACACAAACGAGCAAAAGTAAGTTTTCGTTATATTCTTCAAATTGGTAAAAATAGGATATTAAGCGATGTTTTATCATGAAAATATCATTATTATGTACTCTTACAGTTAATATTTATGAGTTGCATGCGTTTTTTTTTCTATGTTTGCAATGTATAAATTGTAAATTGTGGATCAAGCGTTACTTCTCGACCTAGAAGAGTTAAAACACCATGTTTCAACTCTCCTCGATGATAAATTTATAGTCTTATGGTAACGTTATAATAACATTAACGTTCCTGAACTAATAATTATAATCAAGATTCTTTATTCACAGTTTATTAGTTCTGGGTCATTTAGAGCCATGGAATACGTATTTGTTCTATTTGTTTACTCCTATCAGCTTCTGAAGCTTGGAGCGAAATAACCATAATTCAAAATGAACCAAATACTACCGATATGGATACCAAATTACTTGTTTCCATAAACCCGTATCACTTGTAGTCATAAATAGTATCACTGGTCATATCAACCATTTTGATGAATGCGTAATGTACTAGAGGAAGTGGTTGGAAAATAATACATTACTAAATATATGAAAAATGGGTGTCAAATTTTTTGATTTCACAATTATAGTTAATAAGTAGTTAGGTAAAGTATCTTACTGTTATTACTGTTGGGATCAGTGCAGAAATTCCTGCATTTGAAACCAAAATCTAACATTAATTTTCAAAACAAGTGTCAGTTTATATATAAATATACACTGTGAAAAATACTGATAAGAACGCATGTCATTCTAAGGAATTATTTTAGTGTGAACGAATGAAAATCACGCAATTGTAGGATTTGATGCTTAAGAAAACGTTTTGATAATAATTTAAATAATTGGTTACTTGTTTCAACTCACGTTCGTTACTGTTTCAACTCACCTCAGCATGAGGAGAGTTTAAATAAAGACAAAAAATCAATATATCGATGCTTTGTTAATGATTTGTGCCAGTTATTCTGACGTAATTTGATAAAGCATACATAAAAGTAAGAAATTTAAAAATAACCAATCATCGAATGACAGTTTTTGTCGATTTATCTAATAAAAACAAAAAAATGTTTCAACCCTCCTCGGTCTCCCCTACTCTGCGTCACTCGTTCGAGCTTGAACCGCTCATATTTGCCAGTATTACCGTTCTCCCATCCATTCTTCTTCTGTGCCGTCGATGGATCAAAAGCCCTTGTCGTTATGTTTAATATTTTTATTACGCATAATAAACATGTCGTTTGCAATTTGGCATTTAACCCAATTATGGGAACGTGTCTGATAGGGAGAGTGGAGATGCCAACTTGCCTTTAACATTGCGCAGTAAATTTTTTCACATTGATCTGGGATATCTTTTATACTTTTTGTACGCTTGCTTTATACTGCAAACTTGAAATGATTATGTAAGTGTTAATAAGAAGCAATACTCCCGATGGCCGGATGTTCGAAGCTCAAATTGCTCGTTGTGAATTCTCGAAAATTTATCACGAGCGACTTCGTACATATTGCTAAAATCATATTGTCTATAGATGAATACACCTCTGTTATATTCAACGCAGCTTTATCCCTTTATGTAACGCCCCGCGAAAGAAAAATTATTAAAATGCCTATACGAATTGCATTCATATTTCTACTGGAGGTCGCACACCTGAAAACTGTGATATAAAATGAAAAGACAAAGAGCGTGAGTACTTAGTAAAATCACAATATCTACCAATGTATATCCTGATTAAACTCCCTACGTACTAACACCAATCCTATCCTGCGACACTTATAGATGATGCAGAGAATTCCTCGGTAATAATAATCACAAGTGTTGAACTAACATTCCTTCCCATCCCAAATGTGACCGGCATGAGCGTGGCCATCTACGTTATTGATCGTACTATAATCTTAGTCTCTTTAGGTTGCACCTTGAGTATAATGTATTACTCCCAAGTATCATACAATTGGTAGTTCAATATGCAATTTCAACAGGCTTTGATCAATCACGGAGTTTGTCAGCTTGTATATGACTATAGTCAAAGAAAATATAGACCAAAAGTTAGTGATGGATTTTGGATTCTTTGTTGATTCTAAACGAAACCAAATTCTCATATTTCTAAAGTTGTCACTTTTTGACTCATTCTAACCCTGTGTAGACTTAATACAAGTTTTCCAACCAAAACTTTTCGGATTATTTTAACTTCGTGAAAAAAAGTATTTCAAGTATAACATCATAAATACCATAAAAAACCAGTGTTTCAAATAAACCACACATTTCACACCAAGGAGTCTGTTTCCAAAGGAGCTGTGGAAACCAATCATTGTTATGCACGTTTCTGGGAGTGAGTAAAAAAATCAAAGCAATCCAAGTGGGTTTTGACTCTTTGGTTTTCACTCCTGGTTTTGGCTCCTCCTGTCCACTCCGGTTTGTGATTCTTGTTCTGTCGCCGCTTATAGACCGAATTTAATTTCAAGCTTTGCTAACAGGTCTTCAAGATTTCTATGTTTAATTTCTCAATTATCCCAGCAGAAAGTACAGGGTGCGCCAGCTGGATGTATCCTTTTACAACATTGAACAACTCCGCCATTTTTAGCCGTTTACAGAAGTAAACAAGTTTTTTTAGGATATTTTATGCCATTTATTATAAACCAGGTTTATTATTCAACGTCGATTAAATAGCCACCCCCATTTGATACACAAAAAGCAGTTCTTTTGCGGGCATTTTGCATGACATTGGACAGCACTTCGGGTTTAATCGCAGCAATATCAGCTCGTATATTAGCTTTGAATTCATCAAGGTACTTAGGATTGCTAGAATACACTTTACTTTTCAAGTAACCCCACAGAAAAAAGTCTGGCATCGTATCCGGAGAACGAGGAGGCCATTCCAAACACTATTTTTTGAGACAACGCGTCCTGGTAATTTGCTCTGCGAGAACTTGCGCAAGATTGCGGTGTGGCAAGGTGCCCCGTCTTGTTGAAAATAGAAGTTTTCAGACCTTTCTATTGCATTTGTGGACAGACAAAGTGCGCGAAAATCCAACGGTAGCGTGCGTTGTCGATGGTCTCTCCCTCTTTGGAAAAAATAAGGACCGATGATTCTTTTGGAGCACACTCCGGCCAAAACAGTTACTTTCTGCTCGTGCAGTGGTGTTTGATGTATAACGTGTGGGTTCTGTGTCCCCCAAATTCGACAATTTTGTTTATTTACTCCGCCGGAAAGGGTGAAGTTTTCACTACTGAACGATCGTTTTCAATGTAAAGCGCTACGATTTCAGCGCGTTCTTTTGACGTAAAACGACTTATAGCTAAAATAGCACTAAATGACCTTCGAGGTCTATCGAAAAGAAGCTTTCGCCATGATCTGTTTTGCTTTTGCGCCTGATAAAATGAAAATTGAAAATCTAAATTGAGCTCGGGCATAAAAACTGCATGCTGCAATTATAATCTAGCAACCTGTTTTCACTCCTTGGCGGGTTTCACTCCTCAGGAGCCAAAAAAACCATGAGTGATGAAATCATGGATTTTAATGTTTTGTCAAACTATGGCTTTTTCAACGCATGCTGACTGGAGTGATTTTTGAAACACTGTAAAAAACACATTAGTCCTCGGTCGACTACTCGAATTTGTTATCAGATATCACTAGCGAATATTCATGTGTGATCAATTTCTAACATAGAATCAATTTAGGCGAATAATATAATGTAATAATAGGGTAACTGCTCCCTAATTCATCTTAGCACCTCTATTCATCTCACCCATTTGAACACATTAGTTAGAGCGGTATCTGCTATCTCTATTCAACGCATTAGCTCAAATGGTAGGATGAATAAGGGTACGTTGTGCTCGACTTTTCGCTTCGCTCAAACGCGAGTATTTTACATTTCCCAGGAAAAATTTTAAACTGTGCTGCTTCTTAGGAACGAAGCAAAGATGCTGATACCTATTTAAGCGCAATCCATTAACTCTAAGTCGAGTTATCATCGAAATAGTGTGATATCCTGACTAATGAGATGAATAAGGGCTCGTCTACCCTACTGATATTATCCCATGCACGCACATCTGGACAATAATTACTTTCTGGTGTGGATGTAGAATCCAGACTAAGAGTAGAAATAATACTTTTTCTGAGCTGTTCATTTTATATTCACATAGTTCACTGGTAGTGATATTCTAAGAGTAAAGTTAATATTACTTTTAAATTTCCAGCACATAGCCGGTGGTTGAGTGGTAAGCGTGACCGTCACTTATTCCAGTTGGTCTGGGTTCAATCCCAGCCGAGGTCGTTGAGATTTTTCTGAGGTAATAAAATCTGTGGTCACGTCATCCTTCGGAAGGGAAGTAAAGCCGGTTGGCCCCCGGTCCATGAGTTGATGGATCGATATCTAGTCCAGATAGTGGAGTGAGTCACCTTTCTGGCGTCGGTAAAGAAGATGTATAATCCAACTTCTATACGTACTAACAAATATCTCCTCCTCCCATGATACTTATGGGATTTTCGATTGATTGACACCGGTGTAGTGGATTGCACTGGTTTTGCACTTTCTAGCAGAAGTGTCAATAGAACATACCCAGTGGTCTGCACTTCTGCTAGAAAGTGCAAAAATGGTGCAGTTTCAGTGCACTCCACTACACCGGTGTCAATCAATCGAAAACCCCATTATGGAGTGCGCAGTAGTATATACGGTCTCCAGCAAAAGCATGTATCGGACTAACATTGCCTTCCCTTTCCTTCCGCAATCTGCGTTCAGGCCTAGCCGGCGCCGGTATTGATCGATAAACACTTAGGATTACCAGGAGCTGCACATTGAAAGATGTTTCGCTATTCCCATGCATAATTATCTGCTGATTCCCTGTGTAACTTCAGCTAGTCCAGATCGATAACGGAGTAGCAGTCAGGGGTGGTCGCACAAGCTCAAGCTCAGTCTTTTAAATTTCCAGCACATTTCTATTTCCCATTTGAAACGTTAAATTTCGAGTAATACACAAATAGTCAATTCTGCTAGGCTTTTGCAACATGACATTAAAGTCAATATTTATAAATTTAGCACTGGCATGTAAGAATCTGTCCTTGGTGGGTACATAGCGTTGTTTGTATAATTGTAGTTCCGTGTCTTTTGAGTTTTAGAATCAAGCAGGAAGACCTATTCTTTCGACACGGATCCTCACTACAAATACACCATTACGAATACCGTTGCGTTACGTTAGGTATGGAAATTGGTATCGGTAAACCTACATTTTGGAATTTCCATTTCTAAAACACAAGGTTTCCCCTTAAAGTGCAAAAAACTTTTAGGATGCATGGTCCAAGAAGAGCTGTACCACTTTGCCAAAGCTTCTGGAATAATAATGAAAAATATTAGTTGGTTCGATGGCTCAAATTGAATACCAAATACTTTTTTTTTGTCGCTGTACCAAGAGAAATCTGGTTTCAGACTAAAATAACCTTGAAATATTCTTTGAGATGGTATGTCCGATAAATTATTCGAGGGTATTTGTATTAGAAGATATGAAGAGTTTAATTACTATGACCCAGAGTACTCATGGTAGAGCAAAGAGGTGAAAGAAGAAAGTTTAGAAAAAGGTAAAATAGGGTCACATGAGCAAGCATACAATTTCCTGAAAAGTTAAACGTTTGTCTTCCACATACGCTACACAGAATTGCAAAGAATCGTGCTTGAAATACTGTGCTGTGACATGATTTTTACTAGTGCTGTCTAATAAACGATGAAACACATTTTTTTGAGAAACTCAGTTTTGTAAATCTCACCATTCATGGCGACTTTGGTTGCGAATGGTTCACTACGTCTGTTACAAGGACGTATGGCCTGCCAAATCAGGTACTTGGAGACGAATTTCTTCCGTTAGAAATGGTCATCCACAGCAAACTTGTCCTTACCCGTGAAATATGCCTGTCCCTGCAACTGCTTGACATTCATCAATGGCGAGAAGCACCGTTTCGGGAACACTGTGGTGTTCCTCTCGAATGGAAAGTTCTGCACCTTGTACATTTTCAATCAGGATCGCATCTTGGCCCTCCGGACAAAATTTTACAAACCATCAAGTTCGCTGATCAACTTCGAATTCCACTTGAACTGCACAATCAGCACTCTGTCCTTTCTTTTTTGAAACAGAATACTACTAACAATTCAATATAGAGGCCCCGTTTCAAAAAATTTCTGCCAGAATTTTACCCGAGCTTTTGAACATGAATATCGGCTGTTGTACTGGATGAAAACATTAGATTTTTGGGCTACCTGAATGAAAACATGCACAACAATTTTGTAACTAATTCCATAAATGTACATGAATAAAAATAACAAAAATAATGGATTTTGTGACTGTAATTATTATCTGCACTACGATTGGCCCGTACAATTCGACTACAATCGAGCCAGACTAGCTCCAACTCTTTGACGATGGAAGTCAACTGTTTTTGTTCGATGGCGGGCCCCTTTGGCTTCGATTGTAAACTGATCCAAGTACAAAACCGAGGGTCGTATGAGAGTGCGACATCATTCGTGTGTGTTACACTCGTGTTGACTGCACCTGCACGTCCTGTTGGTCGAATCCATCGTTTGCTGAGAAAGGGTCATTACCTGGCAGCAGTGATGGAATATCTTGCCGCCATAGTACTGGAGCTGGCAGTAAACGCTGCCCGTGATAAAAGGAAGTCCAGGATAACCCCCGGTCATCCGCAGCTGGCCATTTGAAAGGAAGAAGAGCTGAACAAAATGCTCTCAGGAGTGATTATGTACCAAGACGGTGTGTTGCCTGATATTTAGGTCATTCTACTGCCAAAGAAGACCGAAAAGAAGGCGCCGAAGGGCGACCATTGCTTTTGCATGAAGAGTTTTGATTTGATATTCCTTCTCTCTCCTTCTCTCCGCTCTCCTAGATTTGTTAGTTTGACGGTTTTGCAAACATCATCAAGCATATTTCATGCATCAGTGCTAAAGAACCTCTGAGAGACAATTGTTTTAAGATTGTTATTGCATTACGCCTCGATAGTGGTGCATCGAGGAGACCGAGAGGCTCATGGACCTTTTTTGTTTTGTGTTTTTTCATACGAATTCAAGTTTGATGTACGCGGGTGCTCCCGATGGAGTTGAGAAATCTGCAGTTCCACGTTTCAAGTTTCCAATCGCTAGTCCCTTTTCGTCGCAGTGGTCGTCGCCATTGCTATCGGTTCGCATTCTTGTTGACTTTTCGCTGCAATTGGTTTTTTTACGGCTGGCTCGCAGGGCCTGACACCAACACCAACCCCCTAACTTTACGGAGAACCATAGCGTACAGTTGAGCTTAGAGTCCTTCACTGGCACTCGGACGATGATCAGCCGCCCCTAACATGGGGAACAGACGTTGTTTTGAGGCGCTCCTTTTGGAGATCAGACGCTCAGGCTTGCAGCAGCAACCCTCAGGCTTGCAGCAGCAACCCCCCCCCCCCCCCCTTCCCTATCAGCCTACGACCAAAATTCCCACCGGGGTTGGTTACCCGATCTTCCCTAAGGTTGCTCGTAGTTCCCGGCCAGCACCACGGGAAGGTAGGGATAGGAGTTGCTGGGAAGAGGCTCTGTTTTACGCATTACCTAGCCTTTACCGAGCCACACGGTTTTAAAATCGCATCTATCTAGAAGTTACATACACGCTAGCAGACGCGAAAAAAACACGTTAACATACAAACGCCAAACGAGTTTTGTCCACGCACAACTAAGTCCGCGATATCACAAACATGAAAACACCCTGGTGATTGAGTAAACGTTTTAACACTTATAAACTCATTAACGCGGTCACATGTGTTCGCGCGGTCATAATTCGGTCACGTACGAAAGTTTTTTAATCTCTGCGCTAGTAGCATTAGTCAATGACTTCAGTTGGACCAATCGTAAAATGACATATTTACTAAACAACACGTTCCATGACGACATGACCGGGAACTTTAGTGATATGGGAAGTCTTACTCTCTTTTAGTATTCAGCACGTTAACATACAATCGTATAAGTCCTTCGCGATCATACACGCACATCAAAGCCTTCGACACAGAATCATTCAGCATCACGACCCGCTGTAATTGGCCTTAATCAGTGTTTTAGTGGGTGTCATTTCCCGTCTCGTCTGCAATTGTAGTGGGTGATTCTGAAGGGGAGCCTTTCCGAGGGCATAGTTCACCAGCTCCAGTAGGACAACTCTCGAAAAAAAAAGAAATTAACAAAAGAGTCGAAATAAACACTATACAGTAAAGACCCGCTTTTATCATCCCCTTGGTGAATTTTAGGCTGATAATTTTTTTTACATATTTCGTATCTTTAGGAAAATATGCTCGAGAAAGGATTTACTCGAAATCAACTTGGTTCGTCTGCTAGAGCCCATCAAACTACCAGCTATCAATGTTTATAACAGGCTGACAAAATCGGGTCAGCAAGCTGATAAAATCGGGGGTAGGCAAAATCTGAGGCTGATAAAATCGGATTCTGACAAAATCGGGTCTTTACTGTATTACGAATAATACCGACAGCGAAGTAAGATGGACTTGTTTTGTCATGTTTTTGATGAGTGCCAACAAGGCAGCGAGCACAAAAGGGATACCGTGATAAACTCACTAACTAATTCTCCAGCGGATAAACAAACGGAGAAAAAGTGCTTTTTTATTTATCCGTAGAAGTTGTGTGAGTGCAAATAACTTTTCATGTGAAAATGTGAGTATTTATTGTCGAAGTATTTGATTATCCGGCCTCATTTACTCTTATGAGGGATACATGCAATGCCTGCCTGTCCTATTCCCCTACAAACGATTTATGTCCTACGTCAAAAGTTTTCAATATCATGATTATGGATAAGACTATTGGGGTTTTCGATTGATTGACACCGGTGTAGTGGAGTGCACTGAAACTGCACCGTTTTTGCACTTTCTAGAAGAAGTGCAGAAAAATGGGTATGTTCCATTGACACTTCTGCTAGAAAGTACAAAACCAGTGCAATCCACTACATCGGTGTCAATCAATCGAAAATCCCATATATTTCAAGCAGCTTCTGTGTAAAATAAAATGCAGTTACATATAAAGGTAGACATCCCAACTTTCAATTTCTGATGACCCTGAGATTGTCTGGTGTATACGATTGCACTAGATTGAAAATTCTTGTACCATACCAACCACAAAAACCACATGAATTTGCTACCAACCTCAGTTCCCCTCTGCTGTTTCCCCTGTACTCAGCAATAATTTTGCTCAACTCGTTATAAACAGCGTACGTTATTTACTGTTACTTGCTAAATTTCGGTTGCCTTTCGGCAAACATGTGGGCGTTGATCAGTATTTACCACCCCACGATCGCAGTTATCACGAATTTCGTGTTATCTTCTTGTTATTCGTAGTATCCAGCGATTGTCCCACCCCGATGATGTTATGATAAAATCGAAACATTACTGTAACAAGTTTCTACCAACCGAGTCGCAGTGCATCCCTATAGGTCATTTGTATCGATCGCAATGGTTGATTGGTCAGTGCATGTCCAGGTGACTGTATTTTGTCACTCAGGCAGCAGCATATCCAATCGGCTAATGAGAGGATTTCCCTTCGGTGCTCTCGGTGTTTGCCTTTCATCGCCTGTCTTCTCTGTTCGGTATCATCTCTGCCTCGTCTGATTTGTTTTGCAAATGCAACACAAGTCTGTTTGGGCATGTCCCGTTGTGTACCTGCGCACACTGCATTTGGGATGGTCAACTTTAGTAAAAATTTTCCTCAGTGTGGAAACAGTTGGTCGTGAGTTCAGTTGGTTGAACTGAAAAGCTTTTTTTCATCTAATTTTTGCGATCAGAACGCAATTGAAACGAAGGTTATTTCGGGAACATCAGAAGAAACCATCTAAAGTTTGTGTCTGGCGAAAATGAACATCCTTATCACCGGTTCATGAGTGTATGGCATAAGTGAGCCAAACAGCAGATGTACGTTAAATGTGGCTAAATTTATCGCTCACAGAATGAGATACACATGATTTATGACTATTTTTCTCAGCTAAGATAACAACACGCGCGACCTTCAACCAAAATGTATTGTGGAATCTTTAAAAAAAAAGCATTGATTATAAACATTATTTTTACGTTTATTTAATCAATATTTGCTACTGCATCCCGCAGTTTCATTGATTTGTATCGCTTGTTCTTGTCCGTCCACAGTAATTCAGCCCAACCGACGTCCTCTGTGAACAGCCAAGAGTCACAGCAGCCTGGTTCACGCACTGCAGCGAATCCCAACATCAACAGCAACCGACTCCGACGGTTGCGTTCCGCTAGTCAATCGACCTCGACGTCCAATTTAAACAGCATCAACAACAACAATAACAGCAACAGCAGCTCGACTAGTGCAAACACTATCAACAACAACAGCCGACATCCGAACCGAAACGCCTTCCCGGCACATCGGTCTTCCGGAGTAACCGGCGTCAATACTGCAGCAAACACGGGTGGACTACTTTCAAGAGTGTTCGACAATAGTAGTAGTGCAACGTCACCGACGACGACGGCCGGAAGTAACAGTAACCGTGGTTCACCGGGTGAGAAGAAGTCCCTCACCAGCACCACCATCAACAGTAGCAGCAAAAACGATGACAAAATGGATGAGAGAAGGCAATCGCAACCGAAAACTCCCACCAAAACACAACCGGCGCATCGAGAATCTACTCCGGTCGGCAGGAAGAAGGGTGTGGTGGAATACCCCCACCACCCGAACGCCAGTGTCGATCACGATAGTGAACGGAAACCGCAGGAGTCGCCCAAGAAGCAACAGCAGCATAATCAAAAGACACCTCCCGACTCGGAGCAGAGCACACCGCCGATGGAGAAAGCGAACCTATCTGATCTGGAACCGAAGCCTCGCACTAAGGCACTAACCAACGACTCCGGCATAGAGGGTGAACATCAGCACCTCCCGGATGAGGAACCCGAGGAGACACATAAAGGGACGATGATGGTAGAGCGGCGACGATTGAAGTAAGTATTATAGGTATATTCGACTTAGCCCATTTTCTTTAATCAAAACACTTCTAACTTCCAGCTCCGCTGCTGATATCTGCTCCCCGGACGGACCGGTCAACTCGCGCCATTACTTGGACTCATCCGAGTCCGATGGTTCGCTGGGACGTACCAATCTGCGTTTTATTCGTAAAAGTTTGGAAAACACGCTGGCGGTTGCGTACTCGAAAAATTTTATCGACAACGATACCATTGAGACGGAATATCCGCGCAACTTGGACGATAACATCGAGATACTCAGCCGAGAAGCGGAAAATCTAGCCCTACAGTTCAAACCTTCCGAGGAGAAGCTGGTTCAGTATGGGCCGATTTTCGATTTGGAAAAATTCGAAGAGCAGCGCAAGCAGCAGAAGAAGGAAGATGACGAGGATGAAGCGATTGGAATTTCACCCTGTGGAAGATTCTTAAAATATGACAAAGAGGTTGGCCGGGGTTCGTTCAAGACTGTCTACCGGGGACTGGATACCCAAATCGGAGTGGCTGTCGCCTGGTGCGAGTTGCTGGTAAGTTTCTGCTTGCCCCCGTGGTAGTGATTGAGCGTTTGATAAATTTGGAATTTTTTTATCAGGACAAAAAGGTCAATCGAGTGGAACGAGCTCGGTTTCGCGAGGAAGCCGAAATGTTGAAAAAACTACAGCATCCCAACATTGTGAGGTTTTACAATTACTGGGAGTCGCCACCAACGGCCGGGAACAAGAAGAAGAATATTGTTCTGGTTACGGAACTGATGCTGTCTGGTACACTGAAATCGTGAGTATTTTTTCATCTTTTTTGTTAGTTTCTTTGTAAACAGCTGTCATTGTTTTTTTTCGCAAGATATTTACGCCGCTTCAAAAAGATCAATCCGAAAGTGCTCAAGTCCTGGTGTCGCCAGATTCTAAAAGGTCTTCACTTTCTACATTCGCGTGCACCGCCCATTATCCATCGTGATTTGAAATGTGATAATATATTTATAACCGGAACCACAGGGAGTGTCAAAATCGGGGATCTCGGGTTGGCAACATTGAAAAATCGAAGTTTTGCCAAATCAGTTATCGGCACACCGGAGTTCATGGCACCGGAGATGTACGAGGAGCACTACGATGAGGCGGTTGATGTGTATGCCTTCGGTATGTGCATGCTAGAGATGGCCACTAGCGAGTACCCGTACAACGAGTGCAATACGCCGGCTCAGATTTATAAGAAAGTGACTTCCGGCATCAAGCCAGCTAGTTTGGAAAAGGTTGAAAATCCGGAGGTGCGAGAAATTATAGAACGTTGTATTCATGACAAGAAGGAGGGCAGACCGACGTGCAAGGAACTGTTGAATTGTGAGTTCTTCTGTGAGGATATTGGTGTACGGTTGGAGCCTATTTCGAAGGAAAACTTTATTGCTAATCCGGAAAGCACTAAGATGGAGTTCAGGCTACGCATCCTAGATCCGAAGAAACGTGTGAATAAACACAAGGAAAATGAAGCGATTCAGTTCGACTTCGATACAAGGATGGACGATGCAGATGAGATTGCGAGTGATATGTATAAGAGTGGAATTTTGATGGAAGACGATTCAAAAACGGTGGCAAAGATTCTGAAGGTGCAGATTCAGACGATGCTGAAGGAAAAGGAGGAAAGGGCAAGGCAGGTGCAGCTGGAGAAAGAGACTGAGGCATTGCAGAAGCAAGCCATGCTAGCACAACAGATTTATGCTAATCAACAGAGTCAAATAGAATGCGATGCTCAACCGTTGGAGTTGCATGTTCCACAGATGGTGGGTCAAGGAATAGCAATTCCACAGCAACAGCAGCAGCAGACTTTCTATCAACCTGCGTCTTTGCCGACTGCGCAGGCACAACAGATAATCTATCAGCAGCAAATGTCTGCACCGGTTGGAAATGATCAACTGATTCAAAACTATCAGAACCAAGCTGGTCAGTACATCAACCAGCAACCGCAGATGGTCCAACAGCCACAGTTCCTAAACCAAATGCCTCAGATGACCCAGCAAATGCAGCAGATCCCTTGCAGTATACCTCAACAGACTCAAGTCATTCAACAGCAGGTCGTTGCCCAAGCTGCCCAGCATCAGCATCCGCAGCAAGTATTCATTGATCCCCAACAACAGCAGCAACAGTATCTTCAGCAAATGCAACAACAACAAGCCTTGATTCATCAAATGCAGCAGCAACAACAGCAACAGCAGCAAATCCCTCTTCAACAGAGTAACGTGCAGTACATGAACCAAATTTCCCAGCAACAACAACAGGTAATCCAGCAACAGATGATCCAACAGCAATTGCTACAACAACAACAGCTACAGCAACATCAGCAGATGCAACAAGCAAACATCCAAGATCAGTTTCCCACTTTAGAACAGCAACTTCAAGCAGTTCTACCTATCCAACATCATCCCCAGCAACAGCAGCAGCAGCAACAACAACCACAACAACAGCAGGTACCCCAACAATCACAATCCCAATCGCAACTCATTCAAAATCAACAACACTTTCAACCACAGCCTCAGATGGTTCATGGCCAAACCCTTCAGACTGCTCAACTACAACAACATCAGATGCTCATTCAACAACATATCCAAGAACATATGCAACTGCATCAAAGTTCACCCGGTCCAATAAACATGATTCCCAATGGAGCCCAAATGGTAATTAATCACCAACAAATTCCTCAATCACAGCCACAGCCTCAGCAACCTCAGCCGCAGCAAATCCAACATCAGCAAGCTCAAACTCAACAAATACAGCATCAGCAACCCCAGTCCCAGCAAACACAACCCCAACAACAGTATGTTGCTCAACAGATGATCAATCACGTCCCACAGCAAGTTCCGGTCCAGCAACAAATCCCTCAGCCGCATCAAATTCCGGTCCAGCAACAGATTTCTCAGCCGCAGCAAATTCAGCAAATTCAACAACAACAGCAGCAACAACAACAACAGCAGCAACAACAACAACAGCTACAACATCAGCAACAGATCCAACAACAGCAAATTCAACATCAACAACAAATTCAGCAACAGATACTTCAGCAGCAACAACAACAACAACAACTTCCATCAAAACCAGTTGAACCACAGATCCCGGACCTAATTCGCACAGACTCCCTACCGAACACCGCTGCCGATGTAGTCCAACAACCACAGTCTATTGTTCAAAATCCAGCCCCAGCTCCTGTTCCAACACCGGCCTCAATGGGAGCACCAACCCCCAGTCATACGCCTCAACCCCAGTCACAACCACAGCAACAGCACCAACCTACCAATCCGGAAACATCCGGCATTCCGCCCCAGCAAGCAGCCATCCCGAAACGTCTAACGAACGAAGGGAGCAAAAAGCGCCGAAATTATCGTTCCACCGAACGTAACCCCAAGCTGCAGGTGCTCGGCTTCGAGAACAATATTGTCGAGTGTGAGATGGAGAACCGACCGAAAACGATCACGTTCAAGTTTGATGCAAACAATGTCAACCCGGTTGAGGTGGCACAAGATTTGGTAGGTTCTTCTCGCAGTCATAATCGTAGTGACAACAGTAGTAAACTTGTCTTATTATATTTGTAGGTGTCCAAGGATCTGTTGACCGAAGCACAAAGTTTGGTATTTATCGAGATGGTACGCGACATCTTGCGGCAGCTGAAGGAGAATCCCAACCAGCTGCCGGTGGCATCGCAGTGCTGCCGACGGAACACCGAGAAGGTAAGAGTGGGTTTCATTTTCACACTTTCATTGGCTGATCAGGGGCTATGGGCCTACAACCACATAAACTGCCTTTGAATGATGCTTTTCGGTTCAGTGGTATACACAATCCGTGCCTGATGACTAATTTAATATGTTCGTTTTTGTTTTGATCGGTTTATGTTTGATAATTTCGACTAATTTTACCATATATTTTCGACGTTTCACAAACTTACATACACATACACACAGGTAAATCTGCGTAGTAAATTGAACATGCTTAAGATTCCTTTGAATTCGCAGGATATGCTGGCTCTGATGTTACATCAATAGGAAAGAATGAGAAGTGTCTTGCAATTGTTTGTTATTTTTGCTGTTGTTGCTGTGGCATTGCTTTCACATTGTATAGTTGGCTTTTAAACTTGATATTGTTTATGGGTAATGCTTACTATTTTTTGATCATCTCCGGGGCTCGTCGGGATTTGCAAACTATTAACAGTTCCCTTCAATTTCGGGGAATCAAGTTTTTCATTCCAATTTTTCAGTTTATCTACTAACAACACACATTCTTTCAACAATTTTAGTAACGATGCTCCTGAAGTTACTAAATGATATCAACATCTTTCTACTATTCGCGAATTTATGATCGTTGTCTCGACCGATGTCTCTCAAGGTGTACGTACAACGTTAAGTGATACCCCAATTTACCCAAATGTATACAGAGATACAGCAATAATGTTGAATTTGTACTCTGTATATTATACTATTCTGAAATCCAAGCTAGTACAAAAATCAGTATTAGACATTTTTCAATCAGTCTAGCATCTTGATGTCCTTTGCTATATCAAGAAGTCGACTCATGTTCCGAGTGTGCATGGCTATTTGTCACAGGAAACTAAGACTCCTCAGGTCCCCTTCAGCTTGGTCGATACTCTACCGCTATTTGGCATAAAGTCGTTTGGCATAAGATCATTTGACATAATGGATGTTTAGCATAACCGACATTTGGCATAATTTTGAGAAGTGTTCACTCTGCTGGTCATTTAGCATAACATACATTTTGCATAATTTTGAGAAGTGATCATTCTGCAGGATATTTGGCATAATGAACATAATTCTTTTTAGCTTCTGGAAAGCGGTCATTTGGCATAACTAAATGCTTTAGGGTAAGGTTAAAGCTGTTCCATAATTACCTAACATTGTTTATATTTCGAGTGAAAACATTTTATAACTGATTCGTTATTTATTAATTTGTAAAGAAGAATAAACTAATTAATTTTAAACCTTCAGCAGTAGCACGGATCAAAATTATGCCTCATGTCCTTCCCGAGCAAAGTCGAACATCAAAATTACAACAAGTAGAAATCATATTTTGATAATAGCATCAAATTGAAATCTTATTTTGCTATCAGTTTTAGATTTTTATATTTCTTTGGTGAAACATCAAATTGAATACATAGTTTGTTATCAAAAAATTTTTCAACATCTCAATGAGTTTTCAATTTACTCTCATTAATAGCAGAATTAGTTTTCTGTTTGATGTCATAGGACAATTTTGTTGCTCTCCATTTTGATATTTTAACCGTTAAAACGACCAAAACGACAACAACCTGAGTAATCATTTGCCGAACATCACAACATCAAGTTTAGTTTTCAATTTGTTGTCAGACTCTGCTCGGGTTACTTCTCGCACAATCTAAAATTATGTCTGCTTCCCTGCAGATAAAAAAATGGCCAATGACCTCCAGTGTGATCACTTTCCAAAATTATTCCAAATGTCCCGTATGCCAAATGTCTGTTATGCCAAATGACCCTCACTTCACACAAAAAATTAGAAGTTATATAATTATGGATGGTTCTCCGAAAAACTTGTAACTCGTGGGTCATACGCCGTCCCGACATTCCGTCTTACATTTGCACCCCATCGTAAAACACTTAGTACTCCACCAGAATAATCCAGGTTTCGAGGCCATAGAGAACAACCAGTCTAATGAGCCTATCGTTCAGTAGCGTACTTTGTTCGACCGAAGAGTTTTTCGAATCCCAGAGTATTGAGAACGACTATTTGTTGGAATACGTCTTCAAACATCTGATGTCATTATATGCGTTTACCCAAATACACGAACGTATCAACCACCTCGATATCTTCGCAATCAGTCGATATACTCGGGTGTAGGTGTTCTTTTCTCCAAACCTCATGCTCTCATGTATTTTGTCTGTGACGCATTTGTGACCAGTCCAATTCGCTTTACTTTAACTTTCAGCCGTAACTATCTCTCCACCATCGTCTCAGGATTACGTGTCACAGTATCGACGCTGTCGGCGAAGCCCAAAAGCGGAAGAGGCTTCTGGAAAATCACATCATGGCTAATCACTAAAAACACTCCTTGCTCTATTTTCCCCCTTCTTCCCCACGGAGATATTTCGGAGGGGCGGTCTGGGAGTCCCTTTGTGTCATCGTTGCACCTCTTGCTTCTGTTCTATTTAGGAACCTTAGTTTGTCTATGAAATGGCTCGACTTTTAAGCTTTGGTTTAACTCTCGACTCTTCTCTTTCTTCTTGTCTCCATCTATTACATCGCCATTTAAGTCTTGTCCCAATGAGCTGTTTAGCTCCTGTTATTATGAGTCATTCAGCTCCTAACTTTATTCCCCGTCGGTAAAATCACCTTATACCCGCTTCCTTGAGTCATTTAGCTCTCGGCTTTATCGAGATCTACTCGGATACGTTCCGGCGGTGAACTACCCTCCTCCGACTAAGAGTTGCCTGGCAGCGGAATTTCTCTCGGTAGCGATGTCTGTGAGCCAATTAGCTCCCATTTTTGTCACGAAATAGTCGAGTAGTCTAGTCTACTGTACATTCCCTGAAGGTAGATTTTACCTACACCGATGCTCGTTTTTGTGAGCCATTCAGCTCCCCACTTCGTCCCGACCTTCTTCATCTAGTCCTTGGCGGTGGACCTAGCCTACGCAACGGGTCAGTGTAGCTTCCGGTTCACCAACGATCCTCTGCTATTCGACGCAACCTATTCGCTCTAATCCCCGGCGGTGGATCTAGCCTACTCACAAGTTACCAGGTAGGGTGTCGAGGTCGGTCCGGCGATTCCGCTGAAGCCGGTGCTATATCGCGTACTACTCAACTGGTCCCCGGTGGTGGACCTAGTCTACACCGACGGAGAATTCGCTGGCGGCGGAATTTCTCCCGAAACTCGATTTGTGTTTTCACGGCGGCTTTGTAGCCGAAAGCGCTACTTTGTTTGTCCCTTCGCCACATTCTCTTCAGCTCGGAGGGCACACTCGTAACTACTCTGTTGACAGCATCCTAGATATGCTCGTTGTGGCACATCTCTTCGGAGATATTGTCAACTGTGACACCAGGCATAGCCCTTCGAACCTAGGTCATTCGAAGGCCACGTGTTCCGGTGTCTCGTGTACGTCCCCACACACTCCGGACAAAGGGGTGACAAAGCATGTCTAATTCGATGCAGGTACATCAGGTAGCATCCGTGCCCGGACCAAAACTGCGTCCAATGAAAGTTCCTCTCGCCATACTTCCTATCCACCCACATCGGCATATTTGAGATGAGTCGGTGGGCTTACCTTCCTTTCTCTGTATTATCCCACTCTTGCTGTCACTCGGCGAAATGCGCTTGTCAACTTCGTCCGGTTCCGTATTGAGTTCAGCACAGCAGCCAAGGCCGATACGCCATACCTCAGTATTGAGGATGAAACACCCCTCAGAAGACGTCTCATGCTACATCTTGCTCATCCGATGTTCAGCATGGTCCTTGCCAATACGTTAGTTGTCCTCGCAGCGCTCTCGCATACATAGTCGACATGATTGTTGTAATTTATTCGATCGTCGACTATCGCATCCAGGTGCCTCAGCGCACGCTTTGATGGAATTGAATCCGCCGACCTGGGATATTCCTGCCGTGACCCTAATTGACCTCGATGTTCGTCTTGTAGACCAGTAATTGGTTCTGGAAGTAACTTTTCAGAACTTTGCACAAATAGTCCCGCACCCGCAATCTGTGCAGCGCACGGCGAAAGCGACCCAGCTGCCGCTGTTGAACGCGTCCTTCACGTCGATCGTAACCACGTCACAGTAGCGATTACTCCTTCTCTTTTGCTTCAATGCTTTCTTCGCACTCGCGATCCCGAGCAAATACTCATGGGTTCAAAACCACATAGCCCATTGAAAAGACCTTAACCATGGTCCGTGCCAAAATTCACAACCATCAAGACACCATCAAATGGTCTCAATAACTCATAAATACACCAACATATGGTATTTTATATGGGATCTACCGGACCAGGGTGATTGGTGTTTTCATGGGTTGAACCCATTTCAAACACCCATGTCAAACCCCATCAGCATGGGGCTATTATAGGCTTTTCGTTTGCTCGGGATGACTGTGCGGATGGCGTTCGTCGTCGATATCCTTTTCTGGAACCCGAATTGCCTCTCCGACTCACTTTCAGCGTAGGTCGTCAACCTGTTGAAGATGACCCTTTCCAGAAGTTTACCAAGAGTATCCAGCAGGTACTATCCTCAATCTTCTGTTGGCTTCTCTGGTTTTGGCAGCACCACCAGCTTCTGGATCTTCCATCTATCTGGGAAGTAGCTTTCGTCCAGGCATTTCTGTAGAACTATCCTAAACATGTTCGGAAACGCCATGATTCTTCAGTGCCAGCTTGGGGATGACCGCCTGGACCGGAAGCTTTCATCGCTTTCAGCCCTTTCGCCACTATAAGAAACTCCTCGTGGGAGACTCGATTGTCACCAGCATTTCCACCGTTTGCATTAACGTATGGTGTAGGCGGCCATGCTATTGCGTCAGGCTTCGGGAAAAGACCCTCCACGATAATTTTCAATTCGTCAGCGCACATTTCAGCTGGCATCGGTGGACCCTTGATCTTGGCTATCACGACATGGTTAGCGTCTACTTCTCAGCGCAGCTCCTTGTAGCAGGTGGACTGACTAAGCACTATCTCGCGTTGAAAAGCGGCCCTAGCCGCCCGGAGCCTTAGGGTCATGTTTCTGCTGTCCTCTAAGCCAGTTGCTGTAGGCGTCTACGCAAGTATCTGGCTAGTGCAAATTTTAGTGATCGCTTCGTGGGTTACCTTAGCGTCTTGTTGGTTTGTCGCCGTTCGTATGACGGTATGGTGTCCCTGGGCTGCTGTTGTTGCGGTTGCGTTTGCTGTTGCACTTGGTCGCTTTGCTGAGTCAGCGACCTCGCTAGTCCACCTTTGGCGAATGAGTTTATCACACTTGCTCCGTTAGAATTTTTATTACTTTTGTTGTATTTGTCTTCTTCCATGCTTTTTAGGTCTCAACTCCAAGCCGTTATCTACACCCGCAGTAAGTGCTAGCCTCTATATGATTCCATAATTACCTTTGCAAACCGGGAGGTCGCATGCGAGGATCGACGCGGTCCTTCATGGGATACCGCGTTTAGAACCGGATCGGCGCTGGTCGGGAACAATCAACTACTAGCATACTGCCACCGGTTAAGGTGCCGGGCTTCGAAAGTACTTGGAGACTTACCAAAGTTTTAACGGGACAGGGGGTAACCAGTACCATTGGCCCACTCGTCGTTTCGGGAATGTGTCACCCATCCTTGGCAGGGTAGTGAAATGGCAAGGCTGGCAGTTGTCGGTCCTTGATTCAATTTCGATGAAATCCGCACTTGCATCCGTGTTATGCCAAAATTAGGATCTTACTGGTATCGATTCTAATGTATCAGTTGGTGTTCCAGTTGGGTTATGAAACTTTATGCTAAAATCTTGGATAAAATCTTAGCGGAAGCGGCACCGACTCACTTTGACGGAGCTGCTTTTAGATATATATGGCTTTTATAGAGGTTTAGCAAAACCCAACATTGCCTTACCTCACCATACCCTAGCAAGACTCCCCAACTCGCAGTAGGTCCAGAGGGGTCGTTAAGCCCCTGAACATTTGTCCTGAACTCCTGTCCTTGCCACCCCCAAAATCAGTTGCTGTTTGGCGTTCAAGCAAGTGTTTAGCCAGTGCTAATTTTAGTGCTAGGTTGAATTTCTTGTCTAACTGGTCCCAACTTGGTGCTAGTTAATAATAAGATGAATTCGTAACACAATTTCGACTTTTTCGAAACTCATGGTTCTCCGCCTTGATTAGGGAATAAAGTAAGCTTACATTGCTTTATAGCTCTGCAGTTGATCCTTTGTGTAATGATGATAGTTCAGACCTAGTCCCAAACATAGGATTTCAGCGACACTTAGCAAGTCAGTATGGACTTCTTTAGATTCATTGTGTGGTTCTTGAATATAAGAAATGGTGCAAATTTTTATAGCAGCAAAAGTGCTCCTCGAATAATCACACTTGATCATCCGCGAAATTTGTAAACTTTGAATTATTCTTCATGCAACATAACACACGCACACGTGACTAATACACTCAAACGTTATTTTTCTTCTGTTGTTTTTTTTCTGCTAATTCTTCCACTTTTCTTGCTTGCATTTTAACTCACTGTGTAAAACAGAACGACTGGTTTCGTTCAATTACGTGCGTTAATCCAATAGACATATGTACATTTCCTCTTGTTGACATCGCCCCCCCCCTCCAGAAATCATGCACCGCAATCGGGTGTAGTAAATGTTTTGTATACCTTCCTACATTGTACTATGCCACATGCTCATACGTTGGCTCACACACTTTCCAAATCTTTCTCTATTTCTTTCTTCCTATGTATATTTTGGTACTACAGGTGCGCCACGCGTCTCTAACACGTCAGCGTTCGAACTTTAAAACACACCAGAGACATAGATCAGTAAGTTTACCATGGACAGACTATTCTTTTTCCTACCATTCTTTACTTGTGATATTGCTCCGTTTGGTTTCTGATTTTCTCGTTACTTGGTTTGTTTTCACGTTGACTACTAAATGAAAATAGTTTGTCTTTTTCGTTATCTCCAGAATTTTAGTCTTTGTTTTACACTTCCACCGAAATTAGCTAGCCACTGGAATTATGCGTTTAAGAACAATAACAATGCTGATACGGTTTTAGCCGTCGCTTATCATTTGTCTATTGTTTCTGTGTTGGTTTTGCTTGCTATTTCTTTGCACTGTTTGCTGCTCTTTCTTTACGTTAGGTTGCTTGTTTCATTTTAGCGTGAAATGTGTTAGTACTCATATGTTATCTACTATCCTCATAAGATTGCTTTAGGAACGTTAATTATTTATGAAAAGTTTTGTTGTCTTCATGAAATATACGCAATTAGGATAGTAATTTGAGATTCAAAGAAATTTAAGCACAAACGGGATGTGCCTTAGCATTAAGACCGAAAATGTTATTTCCAAAAAATCACCCCGATCCTCTGGGTACCCACTAGAGCAGTCGAGGTGCATAAGTGAGTTTAAGTTAACCACGATAATGTGGGGTATGCAACCGAATGACAATCTTGCAAGATTCCAGAAAAACAAAACGGGAAAAGCCAGAGATAAAGTCTAGCATTCTCACTTTTCCATCTGCGATTCCGGAGATACTCCGCACACGACATGAGTGTGATCGTTCAGAGCAGCACGTTTGGCAGAGAGGTAAGAAATCTTGTAACACACTTTGAAGCGGCGAATCCCAACACTCATCTCTCTAATCCAATATTACTAGCAGAGTTGGTAGGTATGTTAGCATCGAGCCTGCGTCTTGATTGGGGATGGTACCCTCAGCGGAGGTTTCGTCAAAGATGTTCGTTATGCCTCATCCATTAAAATGGCCGTTTGCCAAGTAAATTGGAGAACGGACTGTGGTGTACCAGATTTCAACGCATAACGTGGATCAAAAAAGGAAAACCAATATTGAATCAGTCTCAATGAAAGAAAATACCATAAGCATAAAATTAGCTTCGACATGTTTTTGAAGTACAATGTCTCAGAACACGTTAAGTTCGTGGAGCAGAACGAAATGTGTAGGCGTTGTCTTACCAACCATGGTAAATGGCCTTATAAAACAAAACATCGATGATAATTCTGATTCGACACTGGTATCAGAGGAACTGGCGGATGAGATCAATCTGCAAGGAATTGAGAATCCACTCTGTCTACAAAGGACTAGCAACGACCAGCAAAAAGTCGTCTTCGAAGAATGTACAGTTGAGTACTTCGGCGGTTAACGAAAAGGAAATAACGAAGCAACTTCCGTATCTGTAAGGTTCTCCAGTACAAAATTATACCGAGACAATCAATCTGTAGTAATATAGACGCAACTAGAATATGGAGTATCTTTGAAGGTCGACGTGAATTTGCTGAAAATGAGCGAGTTATAACTGCAGTTGTAATGGACATCAAAAATTAAATGAAATGGTGAAAGAGTTTTTTATGATAGAAAATCTTGGAGTTAATGTATGTGATATACTCGATTGGGAAGATATACCTGCTCGAAGCATACTCCTCGAAACAACAAGGTGGACGGAAACCAGTAGATTTGAAACAGAATTACACTGGAAAACCGATTAGGTCAAGATTTCTAACACCTATTGACGATGGCAGAGCATCAGTAAAATGCTTAGACCGTCGACTTAAAACATATCTGGAACTGAAGAAGGTAGTTGCTGAGCAGATAGTTTAGTATTAAGAACAAGATTACACTCGTAAAGTGCCGCAGCAAGAGCTATGCTACTGCAATTCTCACCGAGGCAGTTACCTACCTTACATTCGAAACCCTAGAAAGCTGCTAAGATCCATGTCTTCTGGGATGCTGAGGCGTATGCTACACATGATCGCATATTTGTCCCGTTTTCTGTGGGATTTCCTATCTTTATGAGAATCAGGAATCAGAATATATTGGCTCAAATGGCACGTTCCCCGTACATAGTCGGGGATTTGTGCCTTGCCGTGTGTTTTCATCATTTCCTGAGTGGAAGGAAAGGACAAGGAGGTGTGGGGAAGTAAAATTGGAAGGGTGGGAAAAATAACAGCACAAAACAAAAATAAACAACAGGTAAGTTAAACTCACAAGTAATTCAACTTTCCTGCGAATAAGCCTAAAGATCTTTACCACATTGGATAAGAAACTTTAGTATGTCTGAGTTTCAGTCGACCAAACATGGTTTCGTCTATATAAGGACGGCTGAACACTCGAAATCGCAATTGCGCTACCGCTGGACAGTTGTATATCAGATGATATGAGGTTCCGTAGTCGGATTCACAAAGATCACATGAAAAAGACTCAGCGCGCTGCATAGTTGCCATGTGATAATTGAGTTTGCAGAGGCCGGTTAAAGCCCTGGTCAGCATGCCGCAGTGGAGCTTCGAAAAATGTAAGAGATTTTTCGAAACCACTGGGCATGGTTGTTCTAGAAACGCCTTTGTTTGGCGACACGTTTGTAGATTTCTCCAATAATTGCGGTGCTCGGACGAAGCCCAGGACCGTATTTTTCCCTTATCCAACTTGTCGAAATTGGCAGCGCGGGCTCAGGACCAACGAAGTCAATCGCTGAACCTGCCCTGGCCAATTCGTCAGCCCATTCATTTCCAGTAATACCGCAAAGTCCGGGCACCCAGACAAGGTAGATAGTGTTGACAATGCTTAGTTCTTCGATTTGGGTTCGGCACGCGACCACTAGCTTGGACCGGGATTTGTCTGAGCTAATGGCCTTGATTGCAGCCTGACTATCGGAGCAGAAGTTTATAACTCTGCCGGACAAACTCAGTTGAATGGCCGATTGCACCCCGCACATAATCGCAAAGATTTCTGCTTGGAATACAGTACAGTATCTACCTAGTGAATGAGATTGTTCCAATCTCATTTCACGACAGTAGACACCAGCACCAGCACGTCCCTCCGTCAGAGAACCGTCAGTGTAACAAACCACTTGCATTTGTTGTTGTCTTTCCATAAAGCCAGACAACCACTCCTCTCGAGAGGGAATCTTCACATGGAATGTCCTGTAAGGAAAACTACAAGTGAGTGTAATATCGCTGGGAGCAAGAATATCTTCACCCCATGTAACCATTTGTGATCACAATCGTGTATGACTGGTAACAAGATCAACATGATTACTGTTCCAAAGCCCAGTAACCTGCAGTCTGTATGCACATGATAGTGCTTCTTGTTTTAAGTGTATGTGTAATGGTTTGATATTTAGAAGTGCCTCAAGAGCAGCAGTCGGAGTCGTGGTGAAAGCACCAGTCAACGCCATGATCGCCATTCTTTGCAGATGGTTTAGCTTTGACTGGACTGTCACCACCTCTCCACCCTGCCACCACACAAGGCATCCGTATGACAGTATTGGACGTACAATTGTCGTGTAAATCCAATAGATGTATTTAGGTTTGAGACCCCAGGTCTTTCCAAAAGTTCGTCTGCACTGCCCGAAGGCCATGCACGCTTTCTTGTCTCTGAACTCAATGTAAGCAGACCAATTCAGTTTGGAATCCAATATAACTCCAACGTATTTGACTTGATCTGCACACAGTAGCTCAGAATCAAAGAACTGCAAGGGACGAACCCCGGTTGTTATTCGCTTCTTCGTGAAAAGAACCATTGAAGTTTTGCTTGGGTTAACTGATAGTTTAACTTGTCGACACCACTGTTCGACAGCTCTTAATGCCTGTTGCATTAAGTCAAAGATTGTTCCGATGCAAAATTCAGTAATTAGTATTTGGTAATCGTCAGCAATCCCGTAGGTTGGAAATCCAAGCTCATTGAGTTTCTTCAACAAGCCGTCAGCTACTAAATTCCATAACAAAGGTGACAGAACGCCACCCTGAGGACAACCGCAAATACTCAACTTCCGTATCTCAGCCTGTCGCAGTGACGAGCAAAGTATGCGGTTGCTAAGCATTGCGTTTATCCAACCTGAGATACATGCCAGTATCCCATGACCGCGCGTCGCTTACAGAATAGACTGGAAGGACACATTGTCAAAAGCACCCTCAATATCTAGGAATACACCCAAGCTAGATTGCTTGAGCGAGAAGGCTTTCTCAATGTTGTAAACAACATCGTGAAGCAGAGTGATCGTGGATTTCCCACACTGATATGCATGTTGCATTTTGTGCAGTGGATATTCAACTAAACTAACGTTCCTGATGTGATGATCGATTATCCGTTCCAAAGCTTTCAGAAGAAAAGAACTTAAGCTGATAGGCCTAAAACTCTTGGCTTCTTCATAGTTTGAGCGCCCCCCTTTGGGAATAAATCTAACAGTTATTTCTCGCCATGCTTTCGGGATATACCCGGTAGCAAGACTGGAAAACAAAATCTTTTTCAAGACATGTTTAAGAATATTAAATCCCTTTTGCAGTAGCACGGGAAGTATTCCATCTTTTCCGGGTGATTTGTATGGAGCAAAGCTGTCAACTGCCCACTTGACCGATTCAGTGGAAACCAATGTGCGTGCTAACGTCCACGAGTCCGAATCACCAGAATGAGATCTGTGAACATTGTTCAACTTCGGATCGATACAACCTGGAAAGTGTGTGTCGAAGAGACAATTAAGAACATCTTTTTCGTACGTCACATAAACACCATCTCTGGTTTTTAAGGAGTTCATCTGATAATCATTCGATTTGGAGAGAATTTTATTTAATCTGCTAGCCTCGTTCAGACTAGAGACCTTAGTGCATAGGCTCTGCCAGCCAGCCCGTTCTGTAGATCTAAGACATTTCTTATATGCACTACGAGCTGACCTGAAAGCCCTGGAGTCATCACGCTGACGCCGGTTCCAAGCTCTTCTCATAACTTTCTTCATTCTTTCAAGCTCAGCCCTCCACCAAGGGGATCCCCTAGTCGATTTAACAGTACGAAGTGGACAAGCTTCTTCGTAGGATGCTAATATGAATGAGTTTGTCGTATCTACGACGTCATCTAAGTCGTCTAGTTGACTAATTGTTGGAAAATATCCATGAAATTTAGTCGCCAAGTTTTCCAAAAAGAGGTCCCAGTTTGTAGATTTAGGATTACGATATGTTACCACATTGAAGGTGACATCAAAATGATCGAAAAATATATATTTATGATCGGATAGAGACGGTTCAGATTCATTTGGAACCTGCCAATTTTCCAGCTCATGCAAAATTCTATCAGAGCAAAGTGTTATGTCTAACACCTCCTCCCTCCCAGATCTCGCAAAAGTTGGTCGGTTTCCCACATTCAGAATATGGAGATTTGTACTACTTATGTACTCCATCAGTTCAGAGCCTCTCAGATTGATGTCTGAGCTGCCCCAAATGATGTGATGAGCATTCGCATCACTGCTGATAATGAGCGGAAGCCCATTTCTGCTACAATATGATACAACGCTTTTGAAATCATCAGAAGGAGATGACTCGTTATGCGGTAGATATGCTGAACAATATATACATTTTTTGTCTACGTTTCCGACAGTCAGTGTAACTGTGACAACACAGATATCGCGAGTTGTGAGCTCCGATATGAGACACGCGTCAATAGCCTCATTTGCAAGAATGCAAGCACGAGGCATTTCACGTGGGTTAGTCATGCCTGCCTTGTTGTAAGCAATGAAGGCAGTGTTAAGTAACTTTCCAAAATAGAAGTTTCCTTTATGGAAATACGGTTCTTGAACCAATGCTATGGAAACTTTACCTTCCTGCATGAGTCGAGATAATTTCATAGTTGCTGTACGTTTATGATGGAGATTGATTTGTGCTATTCTAACCATTGTTGATTATAGAACTGTACCTACATTTCATTTCCAACATAAATTGCACAACAACTAGAGGACACCAAGCGAGTTGGGATGTTAACGCATATAGCGAGCCATATCAGGTTTAAATGGGACACGATCAGTAAGGGCAAAACCCAAAATGCTCCGTGCGCGACTGGCATATTTTAGACCCTCCAATCATTAAGTCCTCGGCACGGAACTACACCTTGACTTAGGGTCTCCTACTTTCCTTTTCCTACTTCGGCAAAATTAAGTGGATCATCGGTGAAAAAACTTCGGTGTGTAGAGTGAACGTTCCGCTGTGTAATGCAGCATACTTGGGAGTTCGCCCAACTCTTCCCAGGCACCGTTCGCCATTGAGAATGTTTTAAACCCCCTCAACAATTTTAACCATAGCACGGATCGCATGACACTATGGAATTGGGGTTCCCTGTTTGGTGGAGTTTACCACTGAAACAGGTAGTCCGTAGTGTAATTCTTAGCCGGTTGAAACAACCACTACCGAAACTACACGGCTTATCTAGGCGGTTCGGAGAAAGAAGCTGACATTAAAGGACAACTTCCATAGATGGCCGAACAGCCAACTGTCCGTTTAGAGACGGAATCGTCTCCCGAACAAGAACTTGTGAAACTTTGTTACAGTATAGAGTATCGCACATCCTTCGGGATCTGGCTGAGAATATCGTTGTTCTCTAGCAGCTTTGAGTGCCCGAGATGCATGCTGGATAACCTTGGTCTTACCGTCGGAGAAACTTATGGCTTATTGTCGCTCCAATTCCAATACTTCTGCAGATACTATCATCTGCATATTTGGGTCATAATGGTTTAGCAAAAGATCAGAGGACAGAATCAATTTGAACTTATCGAACGCCTGCTAACATTTTGGAGTTCACTTGAACAACGAACTGGTTTTGAGCAATTCGTTCAGTGGATGTCGAAGAGTCCCCATGTTCGGAACGAGCTCCCCGTAATAACTTATAGCACCGAGGAAGGAACGAATGCCAGAGAGGTTCTTTGGAGGTGACATGTTTCTAATGGCTTCAACTTTCGCTAGGTCTGGACGCAAGCCATGACGGTCCAGTAGGAGACCTAAATACAGGATCGGCTCTAGAGCAAACGAAATCGTTTCTAGGCGTATGGTGGAACTGTAGTCTTGAATTCGCTTGCAGATTATGTTGGTGCCCCGTCATTGCCTCCGACGATTACATCGCCCAGATAATTCGAAGTACCCGGAAGCCCTACTAAAATGGTGTCGATTAGCCGCTAAAATGCTTTTGATGCAGCTTTCCACCAGGCGGTAACCTGTAGTATCGATACAGGTCGATGGGTGTTGATTGTCAGCATATTTCGACAACTACTTTCATTTGTAGAAATTTGGAGAAAAATTCCTGCGGGAGCATGTATTGGTGTGATTGATACCAGTGAAATGATCTCCACAAATGCGTATACTGCCAGTTCGCCTTCCTAACGACGACTGTTGGAGTCGTCCACCCTGAGTAGTCCACTGCGGAAATAAGCTTCAATCATCCTAAACGATCGAGTTCCTGATCAACTGTCGCTAGCATGGCGTAGAATACTGGCCTTCGCGGCCGATTAACAAGCCGATATGCTTCTTGTAGTGCTAACGTGACTTTGGTCTTTGAACACAGTCACAATACGCGGCAGAATAGCTAGAGGTACGCTTCCTGTAAAGAGTTGGCATCGACCGGAACTTTGCGGACATCGATGAACAAGATTTGTTGAATTTGTCGATGAAACCGTTTCTCAGAACATTGTGACGGCGCCGGCGGTTGAGTAGTAAGCGTGACCGCCATTCATTCCAGTTGGGCTGGGTTCAATTCCAGCCGAGAACGTTGAGATTTCTCTGAGGTGAAAAAATCTGTGGTCACGTCTTCCTTCGGAAAGGAAGTAAAGCCGTTTGTCCCCGGTCCATGAGTTGATGGATCGATATCTAGTTTAGATAGTGGAGTCACCCCTCTGGCGTCGGTAAAGAAAAAGTAGAATCTAACTTCTATACTTATTAACTAATATCCTCCTCCCGTAACACTTGTGGAGTGCGCAATAGTATATACGGCCTCCAGCAAAAGCAAGTATCGGACTAACCATTCCTTCCGCGATATACGTTCGGGCCTGACCGGCGCCGGTATTGATTACCAGAAGTTGCAGATTAAAAGATGTTTCGCTACTCCCAAGCATAATTATCTACTTATTCCCTGTGGAACTTGAGCTAGTTCAGATCGATAACGGAGTAGCAGCCAGGGGTGGTCACACAAGCTCAAGCTCAAGAAACCGATTCCCAGAACATTTGAGTGCACGACGTTGTGAAATTTAGGCAAAATCCCCTTAGAGCTATACTGCCCCTCTACGCATAATTGTCCCATGTGTATATGTAATCCCATAGCACATGGGACAATTATGCTTATAGCAGCAGTATAGGCATTCGCCTAAATGTATTTAATGACGCGACTACCGAAGGGTTTATGTTTTAATATTTGGCCTAAAAAGCTATAGCTATTCACTTACCTAATTAATTACACACCTTCACTACTAGTCTTGAAAAAGACTGATAAAGAAAATTAGTTGGTAGTGCTGAGAAAGACTGTTGCAGTTTAAAAACTCTAGTTAGTCCAGGAGTTATTAAATGTTATGACTGGACCGAACGACTGTTCAAATCGAAACCGAGTTTCACGTTGTTCTTTTTAGTGTAGGAAGGACCACGATGTACATTGGAAATGGGTAGATATAGTACGATTGTCTGTCTTGTCTACGGGATCAATCTTGCATTTTTATTTATACCTGGTTTGGTCCGGTTATAATCGAGGATAGTACTAAGAGGTGTAGAATAGCAGTTCTTTAGAATGCACGCGCAAAACGTTAATGAGGAGTGATTAACTCTGCTAGCTCTATAATATCATTTCGCACGTGTAATATTGAAGAAAACTACTGCTTCAATTTGTTTTGTAGTATTTAGTACGTACTTTTTGTAACTTTGTTTACATTTCCTCTGTTCTAACATACAAAACTTAAGCTAATACACCTTTTTATCTACCACATCAGCGTGATGAAACATCAACCACAGCTTCAAACTTTTCGCACATGTTCGACCCGACCATTATCGACCGGCAAGCGCTGGCTACGGCCGTGTCCAGCACAACCAACTCATCGGCCTCGTCTTCGCCATTGTCTCAGCAACAGCCGGGTGGGGTTCCCGCTTCGGACACCAACGGAGAACTGCAGAAAACGATGTCGGTCGAAAGTGGCAGCAGTGTCACCGGAAACGGTGCCTCGGAAGATCACGGTTCGAAGGGAGATCTGAAGGATATTGTAACGATTGGAGAGCTGGGAGGAGGGAACGGAGAAATGACTACCGTAACTCACGTGCTGATGGACGACGGGACAAATGATAATAACAGTAGTTGCGACGAAAACTCCAGGAAAACCAGTACCATTAGTACAGATTACAATTCGCATGAGAACACCCCGGAAAATACGATCACTTCGGGCAGTCAGATGCAGCAACAACTTGTAAATAACGAACTGGAGCAGGATTCAGGTGCAGCCGTCTCGGGAACACAAGAGCCCGGGGTGGATATAACGGATCAGTGTATTATTACAGTGCCATTAGCAAATAACGACGAGCATAGTAAACCCGCTATCACTGCTACTAACAGTAATACTGAAATTTCTTCTAGTCAACAAGTAGTCAGCCAACAACAGGTATCTGTGTCTGCTACTAGTACTCCCACTGCTACAACTACTACTACCACCACGAACAATGCCACAGTTAGCAATGGACCAGTCGATTCCCCGGGCGTAGAAAATGTAGTACAGCAGCAGCGACGGGAACGAAAAATGTCCCGATTTTCCGTCACACCGGTTGTTCTACCGAAAGACGATACTAAACCGACTGCCGTTGATTCGCCAATGCCACAGGCACAAAACGAGGAATCGATTACAGCTGTCGAGTCCGCATTCGCAGCTGAACCACAGCAACAAGTTGCAGCGGAGGCAACTACTGAACAGGCTTATATGCAGGCATCGAATGAAATTCTTCAACAGCAAATGCTTTTACAGCAACAGCAGCAGATGGATATCTATCAGCAGAGGTTAGCGTTGGAACAACAGGCTCAGCAAGATGCTGATCTACATGCCCAGCAACAATATCAGCTACAGGTGCAGCAATTACAACTTCAGTTTCAACAACAGCAACAGTCTCAATTTGTATCAGAGCTGGTAGCTGCAGAATATGAACTGCAACAGCAGCAACAAATGTACCAACAACAATTGGCACAACAGCAGCAATACCAGCAAGCAGTGCTCCAGCAGCAGCAAGTACAGCAACTGCAGCAGCAACAATCTCAACCGTCATCTATTTCAACTCAGGTCTCAATCGATCATACATCACGTGATTCTTTGCCTAGTCGTATGCCAGAAACGCTCGAACAGTTGAAAATAGGTCTCGAAAATATAACCCACGTGCATGTGATAACGAGCAAAACTTCCTCTGCTAGTCTGTCCAGCTCGTCGGCACATTCGCTACAACAATCACAACAGCAACAACAACCGATCCAGCAGCAAGAGCTACTCAATGATTACCTCGTCCAGCAACAGTTTTATCAAGCACAGGAGTACGTACCCGAATCCCAATCGGAGATCGCCCAAGAGTCCGTTACTGATGGCAGCCCAGCCTTTATTGAGCAACAACCACAGCAGCAACAACAGCCGCCACAACAGCATCTACTCCACACGCTTCCCGCTTCACAGGACATTTCACTTTACAACTCAAGACGAACCTCGGCAGATATAAATGTTCAACCGATAGATGCACAACCACTTCTGCAACAGCAGCAGTCACAAACTCAACCCTGCTCGATGCCAAACTCAGTTGCAGCAGTAAGTGCTGCCGGAAGCGATACCAGTACTCCCAACTTACGTGATCAAGATAAACGACTTTCCAATCAAGGGAGTGTCGATCGGATAGACAGGTGAGCTATTTTATTTTCAATGGTATATCATTGATACTTATAATCTTTCTTTTTTAGCTCTGCAAATAACTCACTGGCTGACTTACACCAGAAGCTAGCTCAACTGACGTCCGCTCAAATTAACGAGCCTGCGGTGCAGCAACCGTCACAGCATCCTAAGCCTCCGCAGCTGGCTGCGTTTGAACAACAGCAACTACAAACACAGGTAGCCTGACTTGATGTTTAATATGAATTGTCATTTTCTGATATCTTTTTTTTTCCTTATTTTGCAGCATAATTCTGCCGTGACTAGTCCGTCGGTTGAACACGCGGAACTTAAGTTTCCGAATGAGGCTAAACCAATGATTCGCAAGGTATCCCGCTTTCAGGTTCAAACCGTACAAGAATCTCCCAAAACTGACCAGGCACAACCACAGAGTCAGCCACCCCAACAACAACAGCCCCAGATGAAGCCGTTACTCATCAATCATAATGATACTCAGCACAATTTTGCTCAGCAAACGAAACCCAGCAACTCATCCCCAACGGACGAAAAGTCTTGCCAGCCATTCCCTGCACAGCAACAACCTCTACAGCAGCAGCAACAACATCAATATTGTGACGTACCCACAGCAAACGATCTTGAAGCTAAGCTTAACTTGGTTATTCCGAAGACTCCAAATACTGAAAGCATTCAGCCAAGTTTTGCATCTGTCTTACTGCAGCAGCAACAACAACAGCAGCAGCAGCAGCACCTGCAGCAACAACAACAGTTGCAGCAACAACAGCACCAGCAGCAGCAGCAGCAACAACAACAGCATCAGCAACAACATCAACAGATGCAGCAACAACTCCAACAACAACAATTGCAGCAGCAGCAAATGCAGCAGCTTCCTCAACAACAGCAACAGCCAATGATTCCAGTAGTTCCTATGCAACAACAACAAATTTTCCAACAGCCCATTATGCAACCACAGCAACATCAGCAACATATACAGACTGTTCAACAACAGCAACAACAACAACAGTATCACCAGTCCATGCAGCAGCAGCAGCAGCAACCGCAACAACAACAACAGCAACAACAACATCAGCAGCAGCAACATCAAATGCAAATGGCACAGCAGCAACAACATCAGCCAATGGGGCAACAAATGGTACCCGCTTCGATGCCAATTTCTCAGCAGATGGTTCCGGTGCAGAATGTCAACAGTAAGTGCTATATTTTAGATTAATAATTGAATTGTCCAAGTAGAAAGGTCGATTTGATGGACCACGCCTGGCTAATTCGTCGACCACTACGTTGCTACCGATTCCTTAGTGGCTTAGTCCCCAGAATATCATTACTTTTTTCCGAGTTGCCTGTTGTTGTGAAGATGTGATGCACTGCTAAACATGTTTGGACTCACATTTCGATGACCTTATTGCCATCAGTGCTGCTTGGCTGACTGAAAAGATTGCGATGTTTGCATGTCTGAAGTTTTGTTTCCTGCAGACCTTCGAGCAGGTGTATATTGCATATACCTCTGTCTATAAAACTGTAAGGCACTTTCCCATTGATATTGCTTCTTTAGTTCTTGGTCTGTAGTCTCCCGAACCCATTTCAAAACCATCCGTATAGAATGATATTGTACCTTGAGGTAGTATGGGACCCCCTACATCCCATATCCGAGGATCCACTATGTGGATCTCTTATAAGATTCAAAGTTCGATTTAGCCTCCATTTTATCTAGAATTGTGGTCATGAAAGGGTTTTTGAGGTCCTTTATTAAACTCCGCTGACCATTTAAATCTCCATCCAATAGTGGTTTAGCCCTTTGCACTCTAAGTGTCACTAAGGCATGTAGGACTATTCCGTAGATTTGTCTTTGGATATTCATACTGATATTTGTTTAGCGGAGCTTTCGATAAGTGATCCGTTCGAATATAGTGCTCAAGAAGTTTTTTCATCATTTTCACAAGTGTTGATGTCAAACTGATAGGTCCATAGGTCTTGGATAATATCGAGTCTTTTTACCTGTTTTTTTTTGGTAAAAGAATTACCCTAACTTTTCTCCAGCTTATAGCTGTGGTGCCCAAAAATAAAACTGGTTCTCAGGATGTTTTGTAGATCCGGATAAATTATTTTAAAGAAATATTGGAAGAATATTATCAGGGTCGGGGGGTTCAAAAGTGCTGATAGCCCATTTAATTAGAGATGGTTTGAAAATCTGACAGGCCAGTTTCTGTGATGCCGCACACGTCCTGTTAGGATGGAGTCCAGCACAATCCTGACTAGAGATGCACCGAATATTCGGTCGACCGAATATTCGGGCCGAATACCAGCCGATTTTAATTTAAGCCGAATATACGGTACGCCGAATAATAAAAACCGACTTTCGGCCGAATATGATAGGTAATGGCCTAATATTCATGAAATATTTAAAAGGAACAAAATAAAATAAAACACATATATACAAAATACTAGCAATGCACAGAATATTCTGTCGACCGAATGTTCGGTTGACCGAATATTCGGGCCGAATACCAGCCGATTTTGATTAAAGCCGAATATACGGTACGCCGAATAATTAAACATTAAATATTCGGTATTCGACTGAGAACCGAATAGTACTATTCGGTGCATCTCTACCCTCAAACGTTGAATATTTTTTTTCCGGGGCCTGGAGGGCTCAGTCTTCTGTCGACTTGGCTCAATAAATTGGGACAATGACTGCTATCTTGAAGTGTCGGACTCTTACTGTGGTTGTTTATAGTAAGTCTACCGACCACACCTGTATGTCTTGTTCTTCTCAATCCTTATCTTTCCAGGGCCATCGTTAGGTAATAGTTCAGGAGGGATTGTGCTCTTGCTCTTTTTATTTTATGTCAATCGTTCGAGTTTTTTTTATTGATACTGTTTCTTGCTTGCTGTTCAACCTTTGTGGTTCAACTGATCTGCAAAATTGATCCAAAAATACCGAAAATAACGACTTACATCGCTTTACAACCATCTTCGCAGGTTTTCTTATCCGTCTTGGCGATACTCCTTCCTATTTATCTAATAGCTGCTTTTGAGAGTTTTCCGGCGGCGGAATTTCTCCCGATACCGATGTCATTTAGTTCTCAGTTACTCTAGCGCAGAGATCACTTACGGTGAAATTTCTCTAGACAATGATATCCCGATTTTTTTTCGAGTTCGCGTTGTTCGTTATTTTTTCTCATAAGCTGCTGTTGCTAGCTCGATCTACTCACACCTGTTCTTAATATCGAAACTGGTCGAGACGTGAACCGATCCAGCGATGCAGACCAACTTCACTCAAATCCTTTTACGGCCACCCTGACAGGGTTTCTTCAAAGACGTGTGTCTAGAATGACCGAACTCAAATAACATTGTGTGTACAATATCAATCGCAGTTATAATTTTTTTTTCAAACGTAATTCAAAGCTGTCATGGGAGGGGTTTGAACCCACAAAACCCTCCCCTTGCGCACGGAACTAATTTGGCGAAAGGTATTCTAGTAGGCACTCACCTCTGGTATTTATATTCGTGTTACCCCATATTGTGTGATTTGCATTGGCGTCACATCCAATGATAAAGGGCTTTTTTATACTTCTGCGGTCGATTTCAAATGGTCGTGCTTTATCCGCATCGCCATCGCATTGCTCCGTTTATCAAAACTACAACTCTTGGAGTTGACTAGTCTTTTGAATATACTAACTTGTGAACTGAGGAATTTAAACCAAAGATTTCATGTTTATTTGCCCACGGCTCCAGTAGCAAGGACGTTTGTGGCCTTTGCGTGATGAACATTCACTTGGATGCAGCGAATGCTATTAATTGTATTGGTGTTGTTAGTTTAACTGGTTGTGTTGAGAGGTTTTCAGTTTCATTGAAGCCTCATCTACCGTTTTGAGAACCGTGCTTCTCTTTATGACCCTCCAGCGTTCTGTGCAGAAACTGTCGTTCTGATTCTGCACCAAGCAGAGGATGTTCCTATCGAACCTTTCGATACTGCCGGGAAAATACCCGATATAAAACGCTTGTTTTGGAATCTGCGACGCTCCAACGGCTTCCAATGAAGCGTCTTCCCAGGGCTTGATCGCAACTGTGGCATCATCTGGTAGGTGAACTTCCTATGGGTCTCGTTTTGCTTGAGCTCATCTCCATGACGCTATCGGTCAGCGCATATCGAGTAGCATTCAATTGTTCATTGCTGAGGGTATTTGCAGGGCACCCAACCGGAATAATGAACATCGAGTACGACTTGGCGATTTCGTTGAAGGTTTGACGCTGCTCAGTTTATAGTGTCTGTTAAGGATCTTATTCGGTTGGGGTTACTTCCTGCCCTCTATTGTTCTGCGTCTCGGTGTCCGTCGAACGCTGTCGCTTGGCAGGTACCTTTCTTTATGGGATTTTTGCCAACCCTAGTGCTCCAGCGAGTTGTGGCTTTTCCCGGCAGCCAGTCATAGCGTTCCGTTTAAGTATCGAGTTGCCCGTGTTCCTCTTGTGTTATTCTCATAGCTTTCCGACCCACTGGTTGCTCCGTCGGACTTGTCTGTGTCCTCCTTGGCAACTGTCCTATCCTCGTCCCTAGCTGGAGAGTTGAGAATGGACGAAATGGGGGACAACGAGTCAATATTCAGCATCTCCCCAAGTTTGCTTTCTGTGCAATGCTTATCTTTCACCTCTATAGCCGCAATCTCCTTCAAACTCATGTTTACAGTGTTTCTTAGTGTTTTCCGTTTTATTCCCACCAATAACTAGGAAAACTCAACTCTGTCAGAGCTCCGCTTAACAGAGCAAGGGCGAAAATACTGTACGGTGCGCAGTTTTACGTAGGGTCGAGGTTCGAAGTTGTGCCCCCCCCCCCGCTATTCAGCCATTCATCCCTCGGCACGGGTCGCACCACACTTTGAATTGAGGCATAAATTTACAGCTACTTAAGTTTGGAAGGCTGATAGCTCCCAGCCGACGACTGTCTAGCAACCAAATGTCATCAATAGACTTACGTGGAGGCATGAGAAAGGAAACTAGTGAGTACTATTCACAACGTATGTTTTTGATGAATTCGCCGACGGACTGCAAACCTGCTATTAACATGGAATCATCTGCGGCCTACGACAAAATCAACCATGATATCGCAATAGCCAAACTAGATAAACACGGTATTCACTGACAACTTCTTCGCTGGTTTTGTTGCTATCTCGATGGAAAGGAACTCCTGATCAGTATTGAGGACTATCTATCACCTATTCTCCGCCACGTCGGCACAGTAATATTATTTCGCTTTTTTTGTCTCAAATTTACTGAGTGCTCAACAATTCTCAAATGCCTGCATCTGCAAGCCCGCATTTGCTGTTTTTGTTTGTGGATTTCAAAGCATCGTGCAATTCAGTGAAACGTCACTATCAGATAATGCTTTCAGATGGCTTTCCCACAAGAGTGATGCGAACGAAGCTGAATAAAATGAAACATCATAATAGTCGGCAAAACATCCACGTCATTTGGGACTTTAGATGGATTGGAGCAAGGGCGATGTTCTTTCTATTTTGTTCAATATAGCACTGGAAAGTGCGATACGACTATACAAAGGAAAGGATCCATCACCATGAGATTTCACATGCTCTTGGCTTCGCGGATGACATGGAACCGATCGAAGAGTAGTACAAAAGGTTTTTGTATCCACTTAAATTAGCTAGGATTTTGCGTTTCGATTTTGTCTCATCGAAATCCGACACTACATTAGTGTCATGACTAAGCTAGCACCAGATTGACGCTAGTTTCAAACGCTATTTGTGTTTCTGGGCAAATCCCTAATGCTGCGCGATGTCCCACAAGAACAGGATTTCTAATTAAGCTGATGAGAATTAATAAAGTCGAAACTTGGTTTGCCTTAGCAAGCCGTTATGCTTTATTTCTCGTTAGTGGAGACAAATTTAGGTATAAACTATTTTTCTCCACTAAGGAGAGGATTGCTTTAAACCACTTATGCGCTTTAAGGGCACAACACCTATAACTAAATTAGTTATGCAATTTGCGTTTCGACTTCATCTCATTGTATCTGCATTTTAAAATAAAGCCTGTGATAATTAGATTACCTTTAAACTGATACAAGACAAAGTAGCTTAAAGATAACGAGTCAGTTCGAACGGTATTGGTTCTGAGATGGAAAATGATGGGGTACGGTACGAGGAAGATGAGTGGCGGTTTGCGTAGTAAACTGTAGTTTCGTAGCTTACAAGCTCGCCCTAATTCACTCTGTTCATTTAGCAGTGGCTTTGTACGGCCATGAGACATGGCCGTTGATGAAGGCAGATTATCGAATAATCGTATGCTCAATGGAGAATGGCACAAAGGCGTAAATCACGAGCGGCACGTGACATACGAATGCCTGTAAAACATAGCAAACTACAGTGAATTGAACATGTGGCGCGAATGCCTGAAGAAAGACAAACTAAAATGATATTCAGCAGAAAACGTAAAAAGATGTCGTCGATTTCAGAACAGACTCCCGTATGTTGGCTGAGTGCAATCGAAAATGATGCGGGCATGCACGTTAGAATCTATTTTAAAGCTTTAGTTAAAATTTATGGGATATTAATCAACAAGTAGAGCAATCGGACAGGAAAGTGGGATGAGTATAAAAAGTCCCTAACGGTTTATAACGAAGAAATTAGGAAATCTCGAAAAAAAAGTTGGAGACTAATGTGCGAACGGGTTGAACAAACTCCCAACGTTGCAAGACTACAAAAAGCTCTGTCTAAAGATCATACAAACGGGTTTGGTAATGTGAAGAAAGACGATGGAACATTCACTATCGATTCCCAAGAAACATTCAGAATCATGATGGAGAAACATTTTCCTGGTTCATTTCCCAAAAATAGTACACAAGCAGAAAATCAAATGTACGCAGAACCTGACTTCAATGAAGCTGATATCGAAGCTCATGAAATAGCCAGTGCTTTATTTACAGAAGCAAAAGTTGAATGGGCGATTGATTCCTTTGAACAATTCAAATCTCCGGGTATGGATGGTGTACTGCCAATAATACTACAAAAAAACAAACAGCATATTATTCCACACCTGACGAAAATCTTTAGGCTAAGTCTAGTACTAAATTATATACCTACGAGCTGGAGACAAACAAAGGTAATACTTATACCAAAAGCTGGGAAGCGCGACAAATCACTTCCAAAATCTTTTAGACCAATCAGCTTGACCTCCACATTTCTAAAAATAATAGAGAAAATGATGGACCTACATATTAAATCAGAATATTTGAAACGATCTCCACTGAGCAAGTTTCAATTCGCATGTCGAAATAACAAATCAACAGTAGATGCGTTACACATGCTGGTCGGAAAACTGGAGAATTCTATCGTAACAAAGGAAATTTCACTGGCTGCCTTTCTCGACATAGAGGGAGCTTTCGACAATGCATCTCATAGCTCAATGCGGAATTCTATGAGGAAACATGGGTTCGATATCTACACAATAAATTGGATCAACTCGATGCTTATAAAACGTGAAGTAACTAGCATGCTTGGAAATACGACACTGACTATGAAAACAAATAAGGGATGCCCTTAAGGCGGAGTTCTATCGCCCTTATTGTGGTCATTGGCTGTAAACGAACTATTGAAATCATGAACTGAAATGGGATACGAAGTGATTGGATTTGCAGATGATGTTGTAATCCTCGTGAGGGGAAAATTTGACACTGTTATCTCAAATAGAATGCAATCTGCATTAAACTTCACTTTGAAGTGGTGTAAAAAGGAGGGCCTTAACATAAATCCCTCAAAACAATCATAATCCCATTTACTCGAAAAAGGAAATATTCTTTATCAACACTTTTGCTCAACGGAACAGTAATTGAATTGTCCTCTGAGGTAAAGTATCTGGGATTGATACTAGATAAAAAAACTAAACTGGAATGCACACATTGAGCAGGTTATAAGCAAGGCAACTAGTGCTCTTTGGGTGTGCAGTAAAAAATGGGGTCTCAGACCTAGTATGGTTTACTGGTTATACTCCACAATTGTCAAACCAAGAATAACATATGCCTCGCTAGTTTGGTGGCCTAAAACAAAAGAGACATCGGCCCTTATTGCCGTTCTCACTTACACGTTCACTTTCACTTCACTTACACATCACTTCACTTGTTTTTACCTATTACCGTTGTCACCTACAGTGACGTGATTAAAATGAACACCGTGAAGTGAGAGTGACAGTGAGGTGATGTTCAGAATAACCTTAATCGAAAAATTTACACTTTCGGTGTATTTTTTTCGCCATCATCAAAGGTGAATTTCAGTCACGTAAAATAAAAACATTTCTGAATTGGATTTTTTATTATTTTCACAGAGCTAAGCATGAAAAAGACGAACAAGAGAGAATTAACCTGCCTTGTAGATTTTATAATGAAGAAGCTCGAAGTTTTTTTCCATTTTTATTAACGACCTTTTGAGTCAATTTTTTAACTGTTGTAACGGCACTTAATTAGCAAGGGATTCGAAGGTGAAGTATATTTTTCCATATTAAAAGACATATAGTACTTAATGGAGAGTAAGGAGTTGAAAGAAGAAAGTTTAGAAAAGCGTGGAATAGGGTCAAATGAGCAAGCTTAGAGTTTCCCGGCGACTTAACCTTTTGTCTGCCACCGCAGGAGTCAACTTTGTACTTCATGTAGTCGGAACCGAATCTCCTGCGGTAGCAGACAATTCAATGGGTCCTGCGGTAGCAGACAAGTCAATAGGAAACTCTAAGCTTGCTCATATGACCCTATCCCACGCTTTTCTAAACTTTCTTCCATCTACTCTTTGCTCTCTTTTGAATACTACCGAAGCAACCAGAAGTTCGGAAAATACTTAAAAAGCACACTTTAAAGTTCACATGAAGTTCTTATCGAACTTTCAAGCTGCTTAAGCTTTAATGGAACTTGAAAGCTGCTTAAGCCGCTATTAGAACATAAAACGTACTGAAAAATTACTTAAAGCGAGAAGCTTATGCAGCTCCCTTATACGAACTTTTGGTTGCTTGGGTATGGCTCTTAATATTGAAAAATATACTTCACCTTCCAGCCCTTTTACTAATTAAAGCACGAAATAGCGAGGGAAAGCAGGTTTGATTAAAATTTCCAGGTGGTGGCTAATGATCCAACTTTTTTAATTGTCATGTGTCGCATGAATGCGTTCTGGAGAGATATCTGCTGCGCCGCCATGATTTCAAAGCCAAGATCTTGAACGTTGCGTTAAGGTCAATCCACAATAAACATAATCGATTACATTCAACACAATTTTGTGATGGTCGAATTCGTTTAATTTGTTGATGCATCATGATGTAAAGTTTTTGTTATTAACCGACATGTTCAAAACAACACAATTCTTCAATTCGCAGTCCAGTATTTTCGCTTTTTCAAATGCATCTAAAGATCGAGTTATGCCATACCGAGTCTGACTAATGTAGATAGTTTCTAGCAGAACGAGTAGAACAATCTGAACTATCTTCTGAGAAATCAAGGGACTCTGAATTATCCCCACGATCTTATTAACCCCTAGTTCCGCTATTATATGGCACTAGCTAATACCCATCGCGCGTTGCTGCGATTTTCAACGAAATAGGAGAAAAACTGACTGAGTCGGACCGGTCTGACTCCACGCATCGAAACGTAAAAATTCCGCACATCCATAAACATCTACTTTCGGTTCCCGGAACCTGCCGCAAATCTCGGTGATCCACGCGCAATTTACCGCAGTTTGTGATGTGGATACCGTTGATGAACAGCATATCTAGGTAAGTACATGTCGCTGTACTTACGGCTGCATTATGGACTCGATGGAACTCACCCGGCAGGCCAACAGCCATGTTCACGTCGAGCGCGTTTCATAAACCGCGGACAGTAAATGCTTACGCTTGTCAATTTATCGACCGATAATACATGACAGAACTAAAAAGACAAGAAAAAAACAATAAAAGAGGATATTTGTATGCATCGATTAGAATCTTCGATCCTTGCAAATACATGCGAGGAGGAAACAATACAACTAAAACAGTTGAACTTACCTATTGCCAGGCTGCAACGGCACGGGTGCGAGGACCCAAGTTGTTCAATGAATCCGTAATAGTTCACCAGAGGGAAGGTACCAATTCCGTCGAAATTATATACTAGCTTCCTCTAGCTAGTTCGGGCTAGTTCGGGATTGTTGACAATAAAATCAACAACTCAGCAAAATTGTCGCTTGTTCTGCCTTTTCTTGCCAAGCACTTTATAAAGATTCACAATAATAATAAATAAAGCATTAAAAATTCAAACTTTAGTCTTATTTCACTCTACGTGACTGGTTTTCACCTTTGAAAATGTTGGTGGAAAAAATACACGCGAAGTGTCATTTTTTTCGACAAAGTGATCGTGACGTGACGTTCATAATAACACCGAGTTCATTCAAGTTGTCACTTCAAATGAACTCTACACATTTTATCACGAAGGTGACACCCGGAATACGGTGTTGATCACTTCACTTCGTCTACACCGTGAAGTGATACCCGTAATAAGGGCCATCAAATCAAAACAAAGCTAGGTAAACTTCAAAGGCTTGCTTGTGGAGCGATAACCGGTGCCATGCGAAGTACTCCATCGATGGCACTAGATGCAATGCTGCACCTCCTCCCGCTTCATCAGACGATAAAATTAGAAGCAGTAAAAAGCGCATTGAAAATAACTCGTCATAAACAATTATTATCTGCAGACTTAACAGGACACCTTGCGGTTCTGAAAGATTTCCCTATAAATAACCTTGTCATTACAAACGAAGATTGGATACAGGTAATATGTAACTCCCTACAAATTTAATGAGTCTGAACGGTCAACCTGGGGAACATGGTGGCCCTATTCTCCGTCCAGGCTCAGTAATTTTCTACACAGATGGGTCTAAAATGAACCATTTGACGGGATCTGGTGTTACAGAACCAGGAATAAACACTAGTATTCCCATGGGGTACTGGCCGACAGTTTTTCAAGCAGAAATATATGCCATTCTAGAATGTACCTATGTATGCCTGAAGAGAAGATACCGGTATGCAAATATCTGCATTTTCTCAGACAGTCAAGCAGCACTAAATGCTCTAAGGGCTCCTACATGTCGCTCAAAACTAGTATGGGAGTGCATCCTTGCACTCCGACCATTCGAGAAAAATCAGGTCAATTTGTACTGGGTTCCAGGACATTGTGGAGTTGCAGGGAATGAAAAAGCCGATGATTTAGCAAAAAGAGGGTCTTCTACTAATTTTATCGGACCAGAACCATTCTGTGGAGTCTCATCGTGTGCCCTTAAAATGGAGCTGAAAAAATGGGAGATCACAGCTATAAACAACAATTGGAGTACCATAACTGGACTGCGACAATCAAAGAAATTTATTTCACCTAGATTAAATAAAAAAGAACTATGCATCATGACAGGACTACTTACAGGACACTGTCCGAGTAAATATCATCTTATGAAGATTGGTAAACTTACAAACGATACATGCCGCATCTGCGGATCAGAAAGTGAAACATCACAGCATTTGCTCTGCGAATGCAGTGCACTGATGCAACGCTGACTTAGAGTTCTCGGTAAAGGAACACTGGAGCCCAAACAGATAATATATTTCATCCGAAGTGTAGTGCCTAGTTGGGAAGAGTGTGTATTTCAATAATGACAATCATTCATCAATAGTGATATGTCATAGTTGATAATACACTTCGATTAAGGAGGCACAAATCTCCGATCAACATGGGGAACGTGCCATTTGAGCCAGACGCTACTGATTCCTGATAGATTAAGGAAAGGGGCATGCCACAATAGATCTAAATATTGGTCGCAGTGGTCCGTCTCCAACAAAAAAGGGCAATCGTTTTGCTAAATCACAGCTATGCCAACCGACAGTATGGCGAAATACCTGTATGAAATCCGTACCAAATGCAACAGAAACGAAATTTTACCGTTCGAAAGCTAATATTTGTATGATGGAAACATAATAATTTTTGACATTAAAAATGTCTTACTCCACTATCTGGGGCTAGGTGTCATTCTAAAATCTAAACTATCTCCCATGTAACGAAACTATGTAAGGTTTGCACGCTTATAACTCCGATATTACTATATGGATTTTAATCATTCATACACCAACCGATTCAGAAACACCTAACTCAAATATTGATAATAATTTAATATCTCCCCAATAAAAGTAGACTTTTAAAAATTGGTAAAATTAAAAAGTTCACGAAAAACGGGAAAATTACCATTCGTGATGCAGATTTCTCAGACACAGCCGTCATTAGAGGGTAGGTTAGTGGCTCAATCACACACGAAAAGTCATAAATAGAAGCAACGCATGTCCGTTTAAATCAGTTGTTGCTCTTATCCCACACGAGCAACGTCTTCTCCGGGCGATGCAATAAGCGTTATCGATTTTCGGCAACGTTGGCATTCGCACACACTCGCACCTAAGTGACTAAACCATATACGGTTAGTTTATAAATAGAGGTACGCGTCACCCGTTTGAATCAGTTTTTGTTCTTATGTCGAACGGGTAAGATCATGGCTGCAGCGTCTAGGCACTACACTAAGCGGTAGAAGCTATGCATTTTCGGCAGCGGTGGCCGTGTGCGGATTTTTCGGGCACCAGCACGGTGTCACAGAATGATTTGCAAAGTGGGTGGGTGGGGTGGTTTGGATTTCAATACGGTGTGTGCTGCTTAAGAGTGTTGCGTTTGAAATTTTTTTATTTATTTTTATGCATGCGTGTGCGTTGTAACTTGTTAATCCATGTTTACGGCGCTTTGTAGCTGTGTAGGGTAAAGAGCCTATTGGTTTTCATGTTTCATATTTCGGTTATATGTTTTTTATGAGTAAGGCATCTGACAACGTGCTTCTGTAGTTATTGCACTGTTCAGCAGCGTAGTATTTTATATAGGAGAGTACACTCAGGTTTTTTACGCGGATTTTGAAATTTACGCGGTTTTCATTAACGCGTTTTTTTAAATTTACGCGGTTTTCATTTACACGGCGTGTATCCCCTGCGTGAAAAATTTGAGTGTAATTGCATCGGAAACAATCACATTCCCAGCAGAACTTTTTGTTTTCTAATTTCAAACACTTTTGTTTCGTACTGCACACAACAGAAAATTTTAAAAAAGAACTTACCGTCCCAGCAGCAGTTTAAGCGGGTGTTCTTTTTCGATTCAAATTCAAGCCATGTCTTAAGCGTTACTGGACATAAAATTGTTTTCCCAGTTTATCCAGTCAGAATATCTGTCCTACCCTATGTATTTAAAACACAGTTCTAATTGCGTTTAAAAGTATACAACAAATAGAACGGTTGGGTATACTAATTTAAATTTTAAAATAAATTTGTTTTAAATTATGAAACAAACCGCTGTACTGAAGATATAATTATGTCAGTCCTATTACCACATAAAACACCTATATAACATAAAACGTTGCAGAATTGGTTCAATAATACAATGTTAACACTACAGAGTTATAACACGTTTTAATAATTAGCAACAAGAAAAATGTCACCAAGATAGCATAAAAACCCGTTTTAACTGGTAGTGCGAACGTTGTATAACAATGTAATTTATCAAATAATTTCATTTTTTCCACCACTAATCGATCAAGAAATACTTAAACTTAAGATTGTTTACTTAAGTTCATTAGTACATTATTGAAAATTTAAATGGAAAATGAAATTTCATATTTCATGGAGAATCTGTATATTTCCGTTGGCGGGCGTGGGCTTCCTCATCACAGCTCTCAATATGGAACTTTTCTTTTGAATATTTTTTCTGGACAGACCAGCCTATTTTTACTAGATGGATCAGCCAAATAATGCCAATCACCTAGTGAGATAATTGATTAATTAATAGATTACCGTTAAAAGACCTTCAATAAATTATGTTTTGATGGGGAGGGTATATAGCAAATTGTAACATATGAAAACAGGCGAGTGAACAAGAGCGTGAGTCGATATGTGTGATAGATAAAATTAATTTGCACGCTCTTGAAAAAAGCTACATTTTTAATGTCACCGTGGTCGTGTCCTGTACACAACCCTTTAATTTTTTTTCACAAAAAAAAACCAATCGTCACCTGGAATCTGTCACATGCGCAAAGCGGTTTATTGACTTTGTTTCATGGCTTCCATGCTTTGATTCATTGTATTCTAAATGTAAAGCTATTCTAATCATCTGTTTTTTTAGGTACCGCTGCCATTTACTCGGAACAAAGCGCCCTGGAATCATTTAGCAGTGAAGACATTGGCCAGAATCTAGTCGCCATCCAGAATCACCTCCGCACCATGCAGCTAATGCCCAGCGCACGTCAACAGCTGCAATTGCTGCTTCAGCGCCAGCACATCGAACACGAAGAGCTCAAGTTGCGTCACTTCCTTGAGCTGGAAAAGTTTCTCAAACAGCAGAAAGAGGATATGAAACCCCCACCGGTGGCAGCTGTTCAAGCCGCACAACCGGTGCAAGCACAACAGCAGCAGCAGGTTCCGGTGTCGATGCATGCAGCGGTAGCGGTGCAGGGTGGTGGCATCCCAGACATCACATCGCCCACGTTAACCGTAAGCCGAGGCTTCGATCCGGCGACGATCACTACCGCTTCCTACAGTAACTACAACAACACAGTCGGTAGCACTAGCAGCGGCGGCAGTGGTCCCGACATCGATCCCGATCCAACGCTAACGATCGTGAATGAAACGAACAAGTAGAGGCTGATGTGCTGCCACAGCATTAGGTAACGTTACAGTAAATTAGATACATATGTAGTAGTGGTCTGACTTTAGAGTGTTTATCTTGCTAGAGGAATTTACTGCTAGTGAGAACTGGTTTTATATAAAGCTACCATTTTCGGCAGTTCCTACCAGCGATCGCAATGTTGCTTGCAAAATCTAAACCAAAAATGTTTTAATTTTCTACACTGTTATATTATGGAATGTTTAATTTTTCAAACACGAAAATAAAACTATTCTTCACATTGTGTGGAACACGTGACGATGGCATTCCAGTTTCAAAAATTATCGTTGCGATTTCACTACTGTTGCTGTTCCACACATTCTGTATTTGATCTTCGTTAGCCCTCGCCCGTTACGCCAACATTAGGTTGCGACGTGAGAACCAACAAGCTTAAGATTTTGGCTCGTCAAAATAAAAAAAAAGAATTCTGCTGGACGGTTTTTTTCTGAAGATATAAAAATAAAGATGTTTGTCCCTAGGAAAGAAAAGCTATTTACTCAGAAACGCGTTGGGTTAGTAGATACTGCTGAAGGAAAAGATTTGTAAGAAAGGGAAAACATTCGTGTATATTTTATATTCGAATAACTAAGTATAATAATTGATAGGCGCTTTATTTTCTAGACGAAATATGCATGCAGGGGAAAAGAAAAATGGCCAATGAAAGGGAGGATAGGAGCTAAGCGTGACTGGTTCCACTCAAGGGAAATATATCTAGATGGATGTAAATTGTTTCTGTTTTCTCATTCCGCTGGGAAAGGAAACTAGCGTTTTCCCACCATATGATGCAATTTATTATGTGCTTGTTGCTATGTGTCAATTCTTCCTCTCAGAGTTGCAAGAGCGATAAAAGATAAAACTACACATTTCAAAGACAGAAATCTAGGGCATTGATGATAACAGGGGATGTGGGAATATGCGTAGGGATGTGTTCACTTGAAGAGATTTGATAATGCAAACGAAAAAAAAAAGTAATGAACCGGATTAGAGAGCTTGGTTACAATTGTGATGAACGAGAGAGACGAACACGGACTGCTTTACGGATGGATGTGTGGATGATGCGAAAGTGGTTCAAACGAATGATACAAATGAACGATAATGAATTCGCAAAGACAGAATAGAGAAGAAAAGGAAATATTCACTGGAAACAACCCAGATTTGACAGGGTTCGCATTACTTTATTGTATTATATATTCTATTCTACATTTAATGAATTGAGAAATAATTAAGATATTAAATATCTATTAAAACAGGAAAAATGCAGAAGCAGCAAATATGGCGTGTTGTTTGCATCATTGGATGTCCGAAATCTCCTTTCCAATCAGTATAGTAATGAGCCTGTTTTGGCATAAGAAGTGGGCCGCACTATTTTTTGAAATACTTTTTAGTGAAGCTGTTCCGACTAGGGGAACGTTAGTGGAACGTGGAGGGCTGAGTCACGACAGAAAATTCTCAGGGTTTCTTCACGGACCTCAGCTGGTATTCTTTTTCCTTCCGGATAGACTGTATGTTGAGAGCAATCGCAATGGTCACTTGAGGACTGTTTTCTTTTCCGGCGATGCTCGCACTGATGACGCTGACTGGTGGCGTATAAAACCAAATGAAATAACTTATTTTGATAATACTAAACTTATTCCTTTATTAGGTTGTTGCTGCTTCGTGATTGTATTTAAACTGACGATGTTGCTGATTTGCAGCGCAAATTTATATGCTGGCTAGGAGGAAATAAGTTACATCATTATTATTGATACATGAACAGCATGCTACACTGATACACGAACAGTGCAATGCGACACAGCTCAATTGTCATTGCGCAAAAGGAAAGCAGTATATGCTGTGACGGATGGAAGGTACTCCCACTGGAACTATGTTACAACAGATTCGTCTTCGGTTGGCAGCGATGGAGTTGTCTTCGATGGGTAGAACGGAAATCTTGTTGACCGGGCGGCGAAAGGTGTAGCCATCGACAAAAATGTCCACTACTCGAACTAGGCCCTCAGCATCAAGGTAGACAGTGTCCCAGATTCCAGTTCAAAGGTTGTGTCTTGTCGTATAGAAGAAGAACCATTCCGGGGCGTAGAATCGGCATTGTTCTCAATTTTTTCGTGGCTGCAGCATGTTGAGGTAATCCCGTCTCCAAGCACGCCAAAAGTGCTCACGCATGAGCTGCAAATGCAGCCATCAACCCAAATGGTTGGCCTTGATGTCTTCCAGAGATGGCTTGGCTGGTGTGATGAGCGGACGACCTATCTGGTAGTGTGCTGGTGTTATTACTTGTGGATCAGCTGGATCGGTGGAGATGCTGATTAGTGTGAATTTCACTGCTGCTTCCCACAACCCGCCGAATTTAGGGGCGTCAGGAGGGATGAAATGCAACCCGATTTCACGTGCTGCTCAAAACTGTTGATCTCGGAAAAGACGATACAGCTGGTTCAACTCGTGGTTCGCTCCCTTAAAGTTGGTGCATTATCAGAATGCAACTGCTGTACTAATCCTCTATGACTGACGAAGCATCTGAGTGATGCTAGGAACACATCCGTCGTCAAATCAGAAACAGCTTCGAGGTGTACGGCCTTGGTGGTCATGCAGACACACTGCTACATACGCCTTGACGAGTTTGTTTCACCAACAAAGAACCCGCGTAGTCTACACCAGTCACTGCGCGAATGGTGGACATGGCACGATTCGTGATTGCGGAATATTCTCCACTTGCACTTGCTTTACTTGCAAACGATCGGCAGGCTTCTACAGCCAGGCCAAGACGATTGTGCAATCGAACCAGAGCACAATTTCTCGGAACGTCATCTGTATGGCTTGTAGTACCTTTTCCAGTAGACGACTTAGCAGTAGAGCAGCACACAATTCTTTCTTCGGTATTGTTACCTCATGCAGTGGTGCAACCTTTGATTTGCTGCTGAGTAGTTTCAATTGTGCCGAACCGTCAACGAAAATACTGCGTACGTAAAGACAGGTACCATACACAACGGCAGAAGCATCAACAAACCCATGATGTTCGAAGGCCACGGCATTCGGAAAAGTCACATCGTGGAACCTGAGTGAAATTTAGGCGAGGCAGTGGTTCTTGCAACCGTCGCCATTAGGATATCATCCCATCCTGCGTTAGTCTTCCATTGCTGCTGCCTCAAATTCTTAGCGACCACGATCACCGGTGAGAACAATCCCAATGGATCGAAAAACCTTGCAATCTCGAAGTTTGGTCGCTGGTCGAGCCGGCGTTGACAGTTGACGTTGATGAGCGATGAGAAGCTGATCGTTGCTCATCTCAGCTGGAGCAACATTGACGATGGCTTTCTCGATAGTATCCGCACCATATAACACGTCGTCGATGTAACAATCTTCCTTTACGATACGAGCACCAATGGGAAAGTCTGCTGACACTTCTTCGGTGAGCTGTAGCAAACATCGGGTGGCTTGATATGGAGCAGATGCTGTACCGTACGTAATAGTATCCAGTTCTAAAACACGTAGCGGTTGAGTTGGATATTCTCTCCAAAATATTCTCTGGTAGCACGTGTCTTCCGGAGCCACAAGTATTTGGCGATACGTTTTCATCATGTCTGCCGAAAAGGCAACAGCATGCTTCCGGAAACTCAATATAATGGAAAACAGACCCCTATGAACAATGGAACCAACCTTGAGTACTTCATTGAGCGATAGCTTTGGTGACGATGACCTGGCGCTTGCGTCGAACACCAGACACTTGGTGCTGGAGCTATGCGGTCGTAAAACGGCGTGCCCGATTGGATTGAAGCTCGGCGTCACGCTGCAGTCGTTTTTCAAGCATCGGGAATCGTTTCAAAGCTAAGGCACGACAATCGCCAATCTGGCTGACATTTTCCTTCAGAGGTAGGCTAACGATAAATCGTAAATTTGGGTTGCGATTGACAGTGGAAAGGAAATGTGTTTCACATGGCCTCTTCTACAGACAGCAGCATAACTCCGGAAACTTCTTCAATGCTCCAAAACTGGTGCATCGTCTTTTCTACACGGGCGATGGATACGACATTGGATTGTTGAATGGCTACGTTGAATACGATGGCGTCGTTTATCACTCCGGCGACCACCCATCCAAGGTAATTGTAGCAAGTTGTCGGCGAGAGTGACACAACCTGGCTTCAGTAAGTCGAAGAACAGCTCAGCTCCGACCAGGCCCGATGGGAGGGGGAGTCATCCGGGTCCTATTTGGGGGCCCGCATTTTTTACCAAAAGGAAAACTGAAGTAGGAATAAAATTGAAAATCATTTTAATTTAATAACATGAAAATTTGAACTCTTATTGTGGATACCTTAACTTTACTTGACGTTTATTAAAATAAACATTCGATAGGGTGTTGTCTAGTTTATGTACAAGGTCAAAAAATCGAGATTTTATTTCTTGAATCGACGGAATACACTACAGAATATATAGCAGCCAATTCAAGCCCTTCATTTCTTTGCTGGTGGTACAGGTTGTTGGCTTGGACATACTGAGCGCGATCGCTGTATGAGTGAATATTTTTGTCCCTGTCAGATTCGGTGTTAAACCGTATTCATACAACGTACCACCCGGAGGACAGCGACATAGCGATCAGGTTTAAAGGTACTTTGAAGCTACTTATGGATCAAACGATTTGGATCCGTCCGCTTTCATTAGTTGAAGTTCATATTGAGCTTGTCAACTGCGTATCGGAAAGTCATGAAATGCAGCTCTTACTTCTAATTTATCAGTTCTCTTCAATAGAATTAGCGATAGGTATTCTCGAACCTACCCCGTAGGAACTATTAGAACACAAAAAACCCAAAGTCTCCTTAAATCCATACTTAGACCCAAGAAAATCTCGTTTCTTTTCAGTTTTTTTTTAAAAGAATGATTATCGTGTCCTCTGCCCATAGTCAACTACGATGCCATCTATAATGTGAGACGTGCAGTGTATTTCATTCACGGCATGCACATGGCCAACTCACACATATATAACCATTTCAACGCTTTTTCTTGAAAAGGGCGATACTAGCAGTGACACCATTCAAAGAAAATCAACAGTGAATATTTCCGGACTTGGTTTTATTTTCTATTTACGAACTATTGTGTTTTTTACATACTAGATTGCATGATTCAGTGATCGAAACCCAAATCTTCCTATAGTATTTGAAATTATTAAAATAAAATTTGTTTTTGCCTCTGAAATTGTCAAAATGATAGTATCGCCCCTTTGGCGATTGTTTACTTTTTCGGTCTCACCTATCAGCATTGGAGTATCGCCCTTACGTTTTTTTACAATAACTACCGTTTTACTCCACCGATTTCGTCCGGGTTTTTTCAATAGTGATCATTGTTACTATTTACAGCTGGTATCAGCTTGATAATCCTAAAAAAATACGAAAAAAACAGTTTCGCCTCTAAACTGCTAGCAAAAAAAGTATCGCCCTGTTTCTTTGTTTGGAGCGTGGAGGGCGAAACTTTAAATAAACAAACAAAAATACAGTTTCGCCCGTTGTATTTTTTGCTGTAGTTTAAGAAAGCAATATCGTAGAATCCAAATTTTTAGGTTAATTTGTTGCGTTTTAAAACCCTCATTCGCATGTATGAAAAAGCCTTATGTTTACATTTGTAAGTATCGCCCTTTTCACAAAAAAGCGTTGATTTGTCAATGCAACAGAAGTTAAGGAAACAAGTTGGAATTGAAACCTGAATAAATATAAAAATCATAAAGGAAAAAATAATGTGAACTTTATCGGAATGTGTTTCGACTTCGAGGGAAATAATAAAATAATAAATACACGAATCTTCGACCGCGGTACGGCGAAAAATCAGTGCTGCGTGAACAAAACAATAACAAACGCCTAATTGGCCAGGATTACTGGACAAATAGAGCGACCAGCTTCGGCAAATTAATACTCGGATAATGGAAAATATTCTACTGAAGGAAGCAATAATCATGGCGTAAGTTTCAGCTTCCACTAGGGAGTAAACAAAATACACGATTTAATTTTTTTTATCTAAATCGTAATATTTTGCCTTGGTGTAATGGCACTGTTGTCTTTCGCAGTAACAGCAATAATATGTGCCGCTTGTGCTTATCGGCCAATGGGATTACCGAGCCAATTTGCTATGACCAGCGTGATCAGTTTTTGCTGCAGAAAATCTTCGAATGTACTACGCTGCAGGTAAGGAGAGTCCTTGGGAAGAGGGTAATGGCGATGGATGGAACTCGCAAATATGGTCGTGTCGGTCGTGTATTAGTATACGCAGGGCGGAGAATGGGAGGCGCGCGGTTTTGCATATAATTTACATTATTTATTCAGTGTGCGTCTCGGAAACTCCTGTTGCTTTTTGTTTTGATTAAATTTTCTAACGAATATGCAGTTCAAAATTTGATGTTGATCCTTTATAGAAACATGAGTATAACTTTGTTTAAACAGTAGTTTACCAAAATAGTCTGATCCTATCTGGTTAACCTTTTTTACTTGCCTATGGTGGATGATCCTTTACTAATTTTTTATGTGCCATTCAATGTAGTTGAATTAATCAAATCAAATGAACTGGAATACACTAGATTTGTACAGTCTTATTAGTAATCTAGCAATATTGATACGATTTCCATACGATAGTCGTTCAGTTTATTTTGAATGCCGTTTGTTTTTATTGACATTTGTCTTAAGAATCCAAGTCGAAATTTGATTAAAAATAATTCGTCATAATACATAATATTCCACCGGTATCATTTCAACTATAAAATTTTTATTTTGCAGATAACTCCACTGACTGGCATTCCGTCCTCGCTGTGCACTATCTGTAAAGCTCGATTGGACGAGTTCTATCAATTTCGTTGGCAATGCATTAAAAATGATGAAATAATCCGTCGTATTGCAGATAATTTTCCCAAACCACAGCCCACTGAGGCAGCTAGTCAAAACCCTAAACAGGAAATAATTGAATCACAACCGGCTGTTGAAATTGCAGCAGCACCGGTAGAAGACCCTTCCGAATACAACACTTCAGAAGAAAGACAATCGGACGAACGAGAAACGAACGGACGATTTCAACAGCACCATCAAGCGGCCATAGCTCCGGGACGAACGGAGCAGCTCAGCTATAGTATCGAAGATCATAATCATCACAGTCAGTACGGTATGGGCGCTTCATCAACTTCTACTGTAGCATCAGCCGACGGGTTTCCTCCGGACACTAAGTATTCTGTGCAGCATTCCGTTGCGCAACAATTTGAGTTTGCGGATTTTCGGAGGAAGCGTGGTCGTCCTCCCAAACAGAAATACGACCAGTATCACCACCCTGTCGTGAAATACGGCGAGAATTCTATTGACGGAATTAAATCACAAAGATCGATTGACTGCTCCGAAAGCAGCACGATGATCGATGAACCTGAAACCATACTGACCTACGGGGAAAGCTCGGCTAGAGGCGCAGAATACCAACATGAAACTATTTATGGCGGTTGGGCCCCTCAACCAAAGATCAAATTAGAACAGATGGATCCCCATTCTGCTCGATATGATGACCATTCTTCGGAGGACCGAGAACAAAGTCATGAGGATTACTTGAAACATTCATCTACCAATACGGTACAAACTGTACTGACTCCGGATGGGTTCGTCAAACGAAGCCGCGGTCGTCCACCACGAGAAGGTGGTTGTCCCAACCAAGACCGTACCGAATATCGTTTTCAGTGCCAATACTGTGATGCTCGATTCAAAGCCGCTATAAATCTGAAGTTACATACAAACACACATACGGGGGAACGACCATACAAATGTCAACTGTGTGACAAGTGCTTTGCCCATCCTAGCAATCTGAGTGTTCACACCAAACTTCACTCGCAGGAACGAATAAAACGAGAAGGCATTCCTTCCGAAAAAAAGTTCCAATGCCCCTACTGTCACACACTGTTTGCACTAGCGTTCCAATTAAAAATCCACATCAACACCCACACCGGGCAAAAACCGTACGTTTGCAAAAACTGTGGCAAAGGATTTGCCCAACCGAGTAATTTGCATGTGCATGTAAAAAAACATTGCCACAAAAGGATGGACTACGACGTGCATCAGATGAGCTCCTCCCACCCAACAGCCCACCAGCCCTCCCCGCAGTCACATTCGCCGGCACCAGCCCAATCAAGCTACCAACCGATACCTTTGCATCATCATCAACTCCCGCCACCCTTACATCAGCAACATTCACCCCACATACAGCAAACAGTCCATAGTCCAGGAGCAGTTGGGACAACTCATGCTCATTCATCGCAACATCAACAACATCAACCAATACTAGCAGCAGCTACTGCGATAGCAGTGGCACCACCCGTAGTTGAACATCCTCAACAGATTCATCAACACGATGTACCACCTGTCAGTACGGCACAACCACTTCCATTAAACACACCCCCGGTGATGTTAGTTTAAAAACATAACAACCTAAATGTTATGGGTAAGCTGTAAACTAATGCAAACATTTAATCAAAAGGTATGACCAGGTTTTGTGTAATATTAATAAGTTATTTCTAAGTCCTATATATCTTATTACATACAGAGAATAATCAGTTTTATACGTACTATTTTTGTAACTAACAGCTAAATTTAAAATATTTTTTTTTTCATATATTTGTACAATCTGTTGCCGAATAAACTAAACAAATTAGTATTTTGACTTTGTCGTTATCACCACCGTGACCGAGCAATCCGGAAGTTGTGAATCATAAGCACAGACTAACAGACATAACACTCAAAAACAAAGCTTCGCCCGCTTTAACGGTCATTTTAAAAATATTTGTAGTTGGGACTGTGGCCACATTTGAAATTATGGCGCCACTGACATATGAACAAGCATATGGGGGATAGACCACTAGTGTAAAATTGTTCCCAAACCTGAGGGTGTTTGGGACTGTGAATAAAAGGTGGAGCTAGTGTTCTGGGAAAATTGTCGGATCGATGTTTTTTGAGGGAATTCCCTCATAGTGTTATGTCTGTTAGTCTGTGTCATAAGTACAGGTTTGTACTATGGTCCATCTTGGGTCGCCACTCTTCAGTCTCCTTGTACGCTCGCTGCGCAAAATCTGTTCAAAAATTAATTAAAACATAACTATTTCGTCAAATAAAAATCATGACCAAAATCCTGAGATCATGAATAGTAGGGTAACTGCTCCCTAATTCATCTTAGCTCCTCTATTCATCTCACCAATTTGAACACATTAGTTAGAACAGTATCTGCTATCTCTATTCAACGCATTAGCTCAAATGGTAGGATGAATAAGGGTACGTTGTACTCGACTTTTCACTTCGCTCAAACACGAGCATTTCACATTTTCCAGGCAAAATTTTTAACTGTTCTGCTTCTTAGGAACGTAGCAAAGATGATGACACCTATTTAACCGCAATCCAGTCACTCTAAGTCGAGTTATCAACGAAATAGTGTGACATACTGACTAATGAGATGAATAAGGGCTCGTCTACCCTATATCTTGTATTGATGATGTTTTGACAAAACACGTTCCCATCTAAAATGCATTTATCATCATTAATCGAATTTATGATTTAATGTTTCTGTTATATTCGTGATTTCGGGTTTTGAGTTACCATTCTCGTACTTCATATTGTACTCTTGAGCTCACTATCGTACTGTATTGGACACGTATATGGCACCCTTATCCCATTTGTATTGAAGTCAACATCTCAGCGGGCACACAAATTATGGGCCCCACTGACAGTTCAAATTGTTCGGCTTGTTTTGCTCGAAGCTCGATTTTCACTAGACAGATACCGTACGGCATGACTCAATTTTTAGACATTTGTTAAACAGTGAAAATACTGGATAACTAATTGAAGAAATGTGTTGTTTTGGGCATGTCGGTGAATAACAGAAACTTTACACCATGGTGCACCAGCAAATTAAACGAACTCGACTATCACAAAATTGTGTCGATTGAAATTGATTTTGTTTATTGTGGATCGACCCTAACGCGACGTTTTAGATGTTGGCATAGAAACCATGGCGGCGTAGCAGATATCTGGTATTGGATCAAGCAATGGAATTGATCGGCTATATACTGTTTTGTTTTGTGAAATATTTCACGACACGGAGTCCACGGAACCAAATTAATTCCATGAACAATATAACGAGTTCCATCGAATCTATTTTAGATTTCCAGGTTACACGAGCTTGGGTCGCCATTCTCCAGTTTCTTTGCACGCCTACCGCGCATATTTCTCCTTTGCATCCATTCAACGAGTGCGAAGTCTGATCATGTAACCCGTCTGGGTATCAATTGATCACTGGGAGGAAATATACTCATTTTCGTCTATACACGCCGTAGAGTGTATTTGTTTACGCAACATTATGCTCACCGCTGTTTTGTACCGTGCACGTTCAGTTGTAATTTTTTGTTTTCCTGGAGAAGTTAACCTAGCAGTTGATCGGTAGGAGGTGTCATTGGAGGTGACTTCAACACCTTTGCTGTGGAGTGGGGAAGTAGAGTAACCAACACAAGAGTGTGTATTCTGCAGAAAGCTCTAGCGAAGTTAGATGTACGATTGTGTATTCCTTCATTGACGGCGATCATGGATTGAAGAGTATTCGAAACGTATACGCATAGTGACCACCAGGCGATTCGCTACCGTTTCGATCAACGGAACCCTGCTGCAGTACAGAGAAAGAAGACCGGTGAGCGAAAGTGGAAAGCAAATGCCTTCAACAAAGATCTCTTCGTTGAGGTACTTCGGCCGAACGGCGGGACCGAGAACGTGGATGCGGCTGACCTAACAAGAAGGATTGTGGGGGCTTGTGATGCCACAGTGTCGCGAAAACAGGAACTACGCAGCAAACGGCGTCCAGCTTACTGGTGGAAGGAGACGCTGCTGCTTGTCTCAGAGCCAGAGAAGGCGGGCCCAGAGAGCGATATCGGAGCCAGATAGACAAGAGCGCAAGGCAGCATTTTGGGTAGCAAAGGCCGCTTTAAAACGGGAGATCAGATTTAGCAAGTCAGATTGTCACAAGGAGCTGTGCCGAGAAGTAGACACCAATCTCTGGGCCGACGCATACCGAGTCATGACGGCGAAAATGAAGGGCTTGACGACGCCAGCCGAAATTAGCCCGAGTAAGCTGAAGATAATCGTCGAGGGCCTTTTCCCGAAGCACGATCCAACTATTTGGCTGCCAACACCGTACGGCGAAGAAGAAGGAGCAAACATGGACAATCGGAAAGTGACTAACGACGAGCTAGAAGAAACATCGAAGCGCCCGAATTCAAAGAAAGTCCCCAGTCCGGATGGAATACCAAACGTGGTGCTGAAAGCTGTTATCTTGGCATATCCGGACATGTTCAGGATGGTGTTGCAGAAGTGTCTAAATGAAGGCAACTTCCCCGAAATGTGGAAGGTCCAGAAGGTGGAGTTGCTGTCGAAGCCAGGGAAGCCACCGGACTATCGGCCTCGTACAGACCCATATGTCTGCTAGATACACTCGGAAAACTCCTGGAAGGGATCATCGCTAACAGGTTGACGAAATTCACGGAAGGTGAGCGCGGACTATCCAAGATGCAGTTCAGATTCCACAAAGGAGCATCGACAGTGGATGCAATTCGGACAGTGCTCGAGAGTGCTGAAAAGGCATCTCAACAGAAGTGAAGAAGAGATCGATACTGCGCTGTGGTCACGATAGGTGTGAAGAATGCATTTAACAGCGCCAGCTGGGAAGCCAACACAGCACAGAATGAGGGTTCCCGACTATCTATGCCAGATCCTAAGGAGCTACTTTCAGAGCAGAGTGCTGCTGTACGAGACGAGCGAAGGGCAGAAGTCAATGCGAGTCACAGCGGGCGTTCCTCAAGGTTCCATTATCGGTCTAACTCTTTGGAACGGGATGTACGGTAAGGTTTTAACACTGCGGCTGGTCAAGAAAGTGAAAATCGTGGGTTTCGCGGACGACGTGTCACAAACTGTGATGGGTAAGACACTTGAAGAAATGGAGGTGTCGATGACAGAAACAATAGACGCGATCGAGAGCTGGATGAACGGGCTCAAGCTGCAAATAGCTCACCACAAGACAGAGGTGTTGTTAGTCAGCAACTGCAAAGTCGTTCGGCGGATGCAGATCAACGTCGGAGGGCACGTCATTGCATCAAAGCGTGCACTGAAGCAATTTGGAGTGATAATCGACTACCGGTTCAGCTTCAACAACCACGCCGACTACGTCTGCGAAAAATCAGCGAAGGCAACAAATGCAATAGCGATAAGACGTCTACTGTTTCGTTACCGATACTCCGATATGGGATTCCTGCATGGGGTGCTGCGCTGAAAACCAAGCGGAACCATGAAAAGCTGAACAGGACAGTCCGGCTGGTACCCGTACGAGTCGCGAGTGCTTACAGAACAATATCGTCGGAGGCAGTATGCGTTATCGCCGGTATGATCCCCATCTGCATCGCTTAATCAGAGGACGTGGAATGCCACCAGCGGAGAAATGCTCGTAATGCAAGCAGACTGGTCCGAGCGGATTCGTTGGCTAAATGGCAGCAAGAGTGGGACAACGCGGAGAAAGGAAGGTGGACCCACCGACTCATCCCAAATGTGTCTGCTTGGGTACATAGGAAGCATGGAAAGGTGAACTTCCATTTCACGCAGTTTTTGTCCGGGCATGTATGCTTCCGGAAGTACCTGCAAACACACTTCGTCACCTCTTTGCCCGGAGTGTGTAAGCGTGCAAGAGACACCGGAACACGTGGTCTTCGAATGTCCCAGATTCGAAGAAGTCCGAAGGGGTATGCCTGGTGTGACAGTGGACAATATCGTCGAAGAGATGCGCCACGACGAGCATATTTGGGACGCTGACAACAGAGTAGTTACGAGTATACTCTCCAAGCGGCAGAGAAAGTGGCCAAGGATCATCGGGGCGCCAGCGAACCGGCCTCGACACCCTACCGGTCAGATCGTGTGTAGGCTAGATCCACCGCCGGGGATTAGACCGAGTAGACCGCGTCGAATAGCCAGCAGTGGGTCGTTGGGGTGTCAGTGAACCGGAAGCTACGCTCCACTCGGAATCACTGGATAGACCTCAGTACCTACTGGCTAGCCCGTTGAGTGGGATAGGCATAGGTTCACCGCCGGGGACGAGATCGAGTAGATCTTAATGGCTCACGGAAACGAATATCAGTATCGGGAGCAATCTACCGCCGGGGAATTCACGGCAGGGTAGATTCGCCGCCGTGGACTACCCGACAGAATTGTGACGAAAAGAAGAGCTAATTGGCTCACGAAACGAACACCGGTTAAGGGAGAAATGCCATTACCAGGGAAATCTCAGTCAGATAGGATAGGATAATATCCGAGTCGATCTCGATAAATTTGAGAGCTAAATGGTTCAAGGAAGCGGGTATCGGTGTCGGAGAAATTCTTCCGTCGGGAAACTATCGGTCGTAGTAAGGTGAGTTCACCGTCGGGGACTGTCCAAGTAGATCGTGATAAGACCGGGAGCTGAATGACTCACGGAAACATGAGCTAAATGGCTTAAAGAATCAGCACCTAAACGGCTCACGGGGACGAGAGCTAAAACGGCGACGTAATAGATGGAGACAAGAAGCAAGAGAAGAGTCGAGAGTTAAATCAAAGCTCAAAGGTCGAGCAATTTCATGAACCAAGTGAGGCTCCGAGATCGAGCAGAAGAAAGAGGTGCGACGAAAGCACAACGAACCCTCCTACGAAGCAATACCTTCACGTTGTTCCATGGGGGAGAAGGGCGTAAAGAGTAAGGAATGTTTTAGTGGTTAGGCACTAACGTGAATCCCACACAGTGCCAATACACTACAGGCCAGGCTTTTGAAGTTTTTTAAACCTTACTATAAAAATAAGAAAAAAAAAAACAGACGTTTGCCGAGATCAACGAAATGAATCGAATATGACACTCGGCCCTCCGGACCTCGGATAAGGAGTCGATTTTCAGAGCAATTGCTATACCTTTCTATTGAGAAAGGCAAAAATGGTAATTTTTAGCATTTAACAAGAAATGAAATTGTTCTTCCGTAGTACTCTTGTATTTGTAAGTCCGTAATTTCAACGGACATGTGCCATCTCGTCGCTGTTGTGCTACCTTGTGACAAACGCCGTTTTGGGGTTAACTAAGTTAGATATGCCGCATTACTCGTCTGAAAAATCTCTACAAAGTGGAGTTTTCAGAATTTTGAAATTTGCTTGACTACTGAAATACAACGAGAAACGTGATGAGAAGTTGTGAATTTTTTACTTCAAATCACTATATCTTTGAGTTGGCTCAAATTATAATGAAGTATTGGATGTTTTTATGTGTAAAAATGTCTTAGGAACACTATGACATAATATTTTTTAAAATAGAAACACAGGCTAAAAGACATAACACTCAAAAACAATGCTTCACCCGCTTCAACGGGCATTTTAAATATAATTGTAGTTGGGACTGTGGACACATTTGCAATTATGGCGCCACTGACATATGATCAAGCATATTGGGGATAGACAACTAGTAATAAATTGTTTCCAAATCTCAGGGGTAACCCACCAGCAAATGAGTGTTTGGGACTGTAAATAAAAGGTGGAGCTAGTGTTTTGGGAAAATTGCCAGATCGATGTTTTTTGAGGGATTTCCCGCATAGTGTTAGTCTGTGGCTAAAGGTTAGACGAGCAAGATCCCCAACATTTGCAGTTGTGGTCAGTTTGTGAATGTCCATGTTTTTCATTGGCAATTAGAGCAAGATAAAAATTTCAGGCTTACATATTCTCCCATGCATTACTTCCAAACAAATATTGTTCGATAACCGTATTGAATTCATGAAAACTATCAGATAATGAGTCGAAGAGAATAAGTAGCTCTGCGCGTAAAAAATCTACACTGGAGAAAAGTTGTGGCATTTCATCAAAAACAAAAATTTAGAAGATTCATAAGAATCTTTCTTATAGATGAAATGGATCTTTGGTTTGCGTGCAGACTTAAATATTATAGGTACCTCAGCTTCTCAAACTCTTATAGAATTTTCCAAAGGTCAAACCTTCTGAACAGACGCAATGGAAAAGCCCATTTTTCAATCTAGTGAACAACAAAAAGAATAAAAGCAACCGTCTGTAAGCTTTCGTCTACGAAAAATGAAACAGATTTAAATACATAAGACTCTTTCATCCGATCAGAAGGACATTTAAACCGGTCAGTTTTCCGTTCTATCCGGACGCCTCATAGCAGTACAGGGGCGAATTTGTGAAATAAAAAATAGCAGTTTGCCGGCAGGATAATGCAAATGTATCATGTTTGCAGGAGAAATATAAATCCGGTTTAGCCTTACCGTTTTTCTTATATTTTGCGTCTTGCCGAGCTGAGCTTTATTTACTTTCACGGCCATCGTAAACCTTTTCGGGATTTATGGTTGTCGCGCACCCTTCTGTCTTGCGGTACTCAGCTTATTACCTGTGCTGCAATGAAATCCATTTCATTCATTTATCATATCCCTTCTTCATAGGTATATGGGTATTTTTATCGTCCCTTTTCGATCTATTATATCTATACTTCGTTCGAGTATGCTACCAGCTGATTTGAACCCTCATGTACATAAAACATCGTTATGCTACTCATTGTGCGTCTATCCGCGCACGCAATCACCCGGGTGGATCGCCACGTGTAGGTTTGTGTCGGTGTAGGCATACAGTATTGCTGGTGTGACCGTCTTGTTCCCTCCAATTTCTCAATGTCGGCCGGTCTGTGGAAAAGGCAGATGCGAATAAAAAGTTGAGTTAAAAAAAGAGGGAGCTCGAGGTGTCCTGTGTAGTGCGCAGTTGTACTTCTATGGTTGGAATTGCGTGATTGCGAGGCAACTGCGCGGACGACGGAAATTGAATGTAACTAATACAAATGCAAAAAAAATTGAATCGAAATATTCTTCAGCTCAATGGTATGAATGCAATGCCTTTATAAATTACACTAACACTAGTACTTTATCAATTATTATAAAGTGTGATGTACTGCGTGGATGCAATCGAAGGATCTTCGTATCTGCGGTACACTGTTAAAAAGTCAGTGGTATGGACGAAGAAAGAGCTTCTGAAAGGTTTTTTGTAGAAAATATTGTTTTTATATTCTTATAACGTATTGTCGTATATAACCGAGCACCAAAAAATCCGTATTAAAGAGCTACCACATAAAAACAGACATAAGATTAGACTTTTCCTTTTTCCGAGTTTTTTAAATGTTTGTTTGGATACGTCAAATTTATTTTAGGCGTGCGGGCATAGCGTAGTTGGTAAATCGATTACCTTGTACGCAGCTCAACTGGGTTCGATTTCCAACCCCGCATATAGGGTATTTATTTCCCTATTTTAGATATTTCCAAAAGAGATTTTTCTAACCTGAAAAGAGCCGAATTACCCTAAGACTAAAACCTCTATAATCAAAGTTAAAAAATCATTTTATTTACACTTGCGTGCTCTAGTTAGAACTAGCTGCCGCAATGTGCCGCAAATTTTAACTAATGTGACTTCTGAAATGAACAAGTGAAAATTGTATGCCTCTTTCATCTGTGTCAATCTGAAATCTGAGTCGAATATAAAATTACGTATACATAATTTGCTACATCGGTGCATAGTGATGCCAAGAGGGATAAAAATCGAAAAATCAAGTTTTTATATGTGCTTTCAAACTATTGTAATAGCAATTGTGTACAGTGAAAACTCGATTTTTTCAGCCCTCAGCCTCACATCCTGAAAGGTAAAATGCAAAAAACGCAAAAAACTCAAACAACTTTTAAAATAGATCACGAACTCGCTCACATAGGCTTTATATATCACCTTTCCGGTCTGTTATTTTGCGCAAAATATGCTTCTTGGAATGAATAGCGTATAGGGGTCATTCAACGTCAGTTTTACAACCCAAATTACTATTTCTTTGAAAATATTTTTCTTGCGTTTATTAGCGAAAAATAGTAATAAATAGGCATATTTTTTAATTTGCTGAATATGGTTCATTTAGGGTTTTGAATTTTTGATCTTTTGAAGTTTGTAAAATTATATATTTTTCATTCACTAATATTACCAGAATATTACATATAGCTCGATTGGCGCGTTCCCCATGTTATTCGGGCATTTGTTCATTGCCAGGTTATTTCATAACTTATCTAAAAGTGCAAAGGAAAATGAGTTGAAAGAAAAAGGTAGAGAGATGGAAAATGACAACAAAATACAACCACAACACAAAAAGCTATACTAATGAACGCAACTGATAAAGCCAAAAGCTCCTTACCACACTTGGCTTGGAACAATAGCATATTCTTGAGTTGAGTCCCTGTACACAGGTTCAGATACGCAATTGCATTACTGCAGGGCAGTTACACATCAAATGATATAAGATACCGTAATCGAATTCACAAAGATCACATGAACAATACTGAGCACGCTGAATAGTAGCCATGTTATAATTGAGTTTGCAATGTCCAGTCAGTGCCCTGACTTGAATACTGCTATTGTGCTTGAAAAAAAAACATTTTCGGACTCACATCCGGAAGAAAAGTTTTTTCTTGAACGCATGTTTGCAATAGCTTTGCCAATGGTAGGAATGTTCGAATGCAACCCAAGAGCGAATCTTGAGCTTCACCCAACTTATCGACAGTGGTAGAACTGGTTCTGGACCAACGAAGTCAGTTGCAGCGCCCGCAGCTTGACTGTCAGAGCAAGAATAGAATCTTTTACCGCAAATTCCCCGTTAAAGTGCCGATTGCACGCCGCACAGAATCGCGAAGATTTCTGCTTGGAATACGGTACAGCATCTATCAAGCGAATGGGATTGGTCTTATCTCGTTTAATGACAATAGACACTAGCAACAGCTCGGATCGCTAGCAAAGAACCATCAGTGTAACAAATTACTACTACTCTACTCTTCAAATTGTCGCTCCATACAGCAGGAATTCTCACATTGATGGTTTAAAAAGTAAAACAACATGTGAGTGTAAAGTATCTGTACATTTAATAAATGCAGATTTGTACTGTTTCCGTATTCCATGAATTTAATAGCTTTCAAATTGATATCTTAGCTTCTCCAAATCTTAAGATGAACATTTGCATCACTGATGAGTGGAAGCCTGCCAGAGTATGATACAACACACTTAAATCACATGTAATAACATGTAATAACAAAATACGTCGCAATGTTGTTTACATGAATTGTAATTTTCATTTTTTCTAAGTGTGAACCAACTCAAAATCATCAGAGGGTGATGATTCGTTATGCGATAAATATGCCGGACAACAGACGTACAGTGTCCCACATTTATACGTTCACCCTGTTTTTTCAGCATAACTTTTTTTTTTCGTTCGAGCAAACTGTACCAAATTTTCAGCGTTTGGTTTAAAACTTAATCAACGATGTTTCTCGAAATTTCGAAGCTTTGGTGCGTTTTGTTCGTTTGTTATGGCAGTTTTAGTGAAAAAATTTATTCCTATATTTATACGATCACTAAGAAAATATACTTTTTTCCCACAACTTGCAATGCACAATGTTGCGTCTAACCGCTTTAGTGTTCGGTTCTCAACGTGGGTGTGCAGGATCAATTTTCTTTTCTCTTCTTCCATCAATTTTTCCCAAATAATTCGCTATCGAAAATACACAAATACCACTAAAACGCTGATGTAGAATAAATAAAGTGTCCGTATTCTATGTGAAACAGTCTAGTACATACCTTGAAATGTCGCACCAATCCTGGCTTGTTTTTAAACTTATTCTTATTGTTTTTTTTAAACAGATCAAGATTTCTGCGCCCCCCTAAGGCTGGCGCTCTTGGCGTTGGCCAACCCGGCCAACCGCACGCTCTGAGTCCAGCACCCAGTACGTGACAATTCTGTGATTTGCCTCTACACCGTAGAGGTTGCTAAGAAATTTCCATCTATTACGACTATGACCGGCACACAGCCGTCTTATGCTTAACCAATGACGGATCAGGCAGTAATAAATACTAACTTAACAACGATCGCGCTCAGTACCACGAAACCAACTGACATTATCAACAACGAAGTATTTTGCTTTTTTGTATTGCTTTTATTTTGATTTGCCGTAAAAACATAAAACATCCACGGCTCAGTTTTGCTAACGTGTTAAGGTGTTTCAAATAAACAATTACAAAATACCACTACTACCTGTACTGTTTGATTGGATTTTTAATATATGATTATCCGTATGTCTTACATTTAAGTTTTAAACATCATCATTTATTTAAACCAGCATCGCAATCAAATTTTAATGTATATGATATCTTTGGGGCCAGGGTTAGCATAGCTGCGTTACTGTACATGAGGCCAAACTATTTCGCCATTCATATCTGATACATAACTGCTATCCCTTACCTCCCCGCGGTCCCAACCGGGCTACGAGCCACCTTATGCCGTTTTTCTTTGGCCCGAGTTTGGGCAAGGTTCTGTCCTCAACTACTGTCAGTTCATATATTTTGGAGTTGAAGCATAACTCAGTTTCAACGATGTGCGCGTGGAATTGTTAATGTATCCGTTATACAAAGTAAAGTGTTCGGTACACTTAACCCTCTAGCGCCCAAATTTTTTTTTGGCTTGAAAAAACTTTTGGAGGTGGGCCTTGTGATGAGAAAAACGAAAATAATGTTGAAAATTCTTGGAAGTAATGGGTTTTTCATTAAGACCTTAAAATTAGTAGGCCGCCTAGAGGCGGTGTTGGGCACCTGGGCGAATAAAAAACAAAAACTTCTTTTTCTTCTAGTTACTTCAACATAAGCGAATACAGATGGTTTCTTATATTTTGGACTCCATCAGAACGCAAAATACCTAAACTGTAAGGAGTATTTCTCTAGTGATTTGGTTGTTTAATTATTGACTTCTAATTTATAGTAGGGGAGTCCAGGGTCTGCTGGCGATGGTTTCACTTATCATGTTTTATGTTTTTAATTTAAGAAGATCGTGTAAAAGTGAATGCGTTGCATAAAAGAGCGGACTGTTGTCTGCATTACAGAATTTTAAATATGTGACGCGGAAATCTCGCTAATTTACGACTATACGCACAATGATGCCACCTGGCCAGTTTTGATGATAAAGTATGGATCGCGTGAGATGTTTTTTGAATAAAACTGCAAATCAATGATACTTATTATTATTTTTCAGCCTCAATGATCGTGCATTTTAATTTCGGCGCACAATTTGTATTCAAAAGCTAAATTTTCGAAATTTTTCAGGTGAAACTCCGAAGTAAACAAACAAAAAAACAAATTTTACTTGTGGTTACGTATATTACATATACGGCCGAGGAAAGTTCCTTTCGCGCGCTATCGAAAAATCTAGTCATTCGTGGAATAGCTTTGAACTCGCCCTAAATAACAAAAATGCTGAAATTTAAGAACGTTACTTAGGGTAATGAGTTAGAGCGGCGTTAGCCATCTTTGTTCAACGTATTAGTTCAAATGGCGATTTTTGATATCATAATGGTTCATAAGAAGAAAGCAAATATATTGATGCCAATTCATACGCATTACATCAATTGTATTCCGAGTAATTAATGAAATTGTGAGGCACCCTTCCTAATACGAGTAAAGTAGGCTCTTCACTCTAATACGCTCGAAAACTCAATATCACTCACGCAGAAAAAATTAGCATATTTAAAACAAAAATATGTGTTATTGAATCCAATCATTTATTGTTTATCACTTTAACAAACAAACTTATTGGTTTGAAAATATTTTTTTATTAGAACAACAACAAATTTTTGCTTTCAATAAATACATTTTTAGTATCAATAATTTTCTTTTAATTTCAATAAAATAATTATTGAAAAAACGGAACGATAATTTTGTTTTATTGAAACAATAAATAAATTTTATTGAATTCAATAAATAATTTTATTGTCTCCCGACCAATAATTTAATTTATTGAATTTAATGCATAAATTTATTGAACCTACAAATCTTTTTTCTGCGTGCTTACAACGTGTACGAAACAGAATTTAATGCAACATAAACAAATTGGAGAATGGATTAAACAGTACTTGAAGTGCAGAACTAGAGACAGCGCCATATGTCTAATACAAAAGGAGAAAAAAAAATTCTGTCAACTAGCCCCAGACTCCCCTAAATATTATTAAATGATAAGAATATCCATATTCTAACTGCAACATTCACCCAAAGTTTTCAAAACATGAGTTTTTTAGCTAAAATTGCACATAATACTGGTTTCGGTACGATAAGTAATCACTAAAGACTAAAAAAAATTTCGCTCAGGTGCCCAACACCGCCTATAGGCGGGCAAAGTATTTTACCAAAAAACCTAAACTTCCGAATTATTCCACTAAACCAATTCACATCTACAGTGAAATGCTAGTAACAGGCTACTCAAAAATATTTTTTTTAGTTATTGAAATTTCCAAAAACAGTTAAAATTTGTTTAATGAAGATTACCACTAAACACAAAATAGTTTTTTTCCACGTTTTCCTCGAATTTTCAACTTTGAGCTTCAAATGCCTTTGACAGAAAGCTACGAATATTAAAATAATGTGTGTGTGTATGAAGGGTGTGAGCGTTGGGAAAAAAAATGTTAGTGCGGATGACAACATACAATCATGTTTTAGTAGTTTTATTTAGATTTTTATAGAGACCGCCTAGAGGCGGTGTTGGGAACTAGAGGGTTAATGCTTATTTTGAGCCGCCCAAAATTATTTCATATTCTCTTAGCAAATAAAATTTTCAAGAAGAATTTTCCGTTGTAGCTTCGGTTTGTTAGCTACCCTCGATTAATTTTTTCGAGACTTTTTCATTTTTTTCATTGCTTTCCTAGTTTTCCTTCTGTAAAAATATTTGAAAAAATATCGATTCAGTATTTCAAGACATTTTCTCGCTCTTTAACGTAAAGTTCAAGCTCAAGGATAACGAAAACTAAGAAAATGGAAATAATCATTGAATTGTAAAGCAAAATTCCTGATGGTCGCTTGTCCGGAGTTCCAGTGCTCATTTAAAATTCTCGAAAATTGAGTAGTTTATGTCGTTTCTGCTTACGTTATATGATAGGGTGCGCTTTTCCATGTTTTGAACATCTTGCGACAATATACATGGAACAAGAGCATCTTTATGACAACACATTGATGTCCGCACCGTAAAATAACCTCATCCCAGTAAATTACATCCGAAATGAGATTGTTTCCGATTGTTATATAAGATTTGTTCATATATATTTTTAATAGAAGAAATCTATGAAAGAAGGGATCATTAGTTAATGCCATGACGCGGACGTTTTTGAAAAATATTGATTCTTCGAAAAATTACGGATTCGGACAATTCAAAGTTTCACAAATTTCACTCGCAAGATCGTTCAAACAAATCCGGAGGACAACATACAGAATAAGTGACAAAAAATTCAAACTAATCGGTAAAGCTGTTTTCAAGTTATAGTGATCATCGACTTCGAAAATATGGTTCCAAAAAACGTGTTTTAAGTTTTGAATTCAATTTGTTTTGCACTCCACAGAAAGAATGCTATTATTTTGACATTTCTACTGTATTGTCTATAATATACTACTTTCAGATAATACCCCAAATTCGATATTTTTAAAATTCTAACTGTGAACCCTTAACAGGTTAGTCAGGTAAGATTTAATTATCTAAAATTAACAAAAATGGTAATAAGCACTAAACTCGCTAACCGTGTACATCTAATATGGACAACCAATCAACTCATGTACGTTATGTTTATTATCGATGCAGCGGGAATCCTTTTTGATTATTTTTGCTGCATGTAGTGGTATCGAGACAGGATCAAAAACACTAATGTTTGAGTGCGCAAGGGTGGTCCAAAAGCAAAAAAAGTCAGGATCACTTCAAATCTAGTCTCCACATTGAAACCTAAAACGATTGTAAGCTTGATAAGTCGTAATATTTTGTGTGCAATTTGGACGAGTCGTGACATTTTAATTTGGTTGTTTGGAATAAATGCAGTCTAAAAATTGTCCGAAAATTTATATTTTAATTGCACTTTTACAGTAACGAATTTGTATCAGTGAACTAATCGAATAGAGAATAATCCGACTCTAATTCGAATATGCGAATCTAATTCGTTAGATTGCTCCACTCTTTAAATAGTATATCCTACTTGTGTGGAAAAATCTCCATTTTATGAATCTCCCGCATAAAATATAGAACCACCCTAACATGCCCAACACACGGGAAGTGCCTGCTGATCGGATTGCGCTGCTCCTGCTTATCCTTTTCAGTTGCCTATTCAAACACAATCCGATAATAAGTATCTACGTCGTCTATCGTTAAGACTCATAAACCAACGGCAGCTCAGCACACGTCTTCGAGAAGGGATTCCCCCCTTCCAAACATCGTCAAAGGCACCGACCGAAGCGGAACCAGGATGATGAAATCGCTGTGTGAGTGCATCTTTACGGTTACCGTTTTCTTTTCGGTAGGAAAAGGCAGAAATTGGAAAAAGAGGGTACTTTTGCCACTAGAATGAACGGGGGTCCTCACTCCAGTTTAGACCATTGCAATAGAGCGTACGCAGAAGAACGAGCAGCCAGCCGTTCGATGTTCTCAGTTCAAGTAGAGAAAATCGTCGAAGAAATCTAAACGACCGTTATGGAATAAGCGTGCAACTTTGCTTAGCCTGTTTAGAAAGAAAGAAACGTTAGGGAAGTGCGGTCTCTCAGCATATGTAGAGACATGTTGGATTGAAAATTGTTTAGCTTTGTTACGAAAAGAATTGGAAAAGTTTTCTTTATTAATAATTTAATAATTTATTATCATCAAACACGCGGGAATCGAAGTCTATTCAAAAGTTTAGTGTGTTGATTTTTCGTTTTTGTTATTTATACCATCCAAATAAGTTTCATCTGAATTTAAATCGAGTCACATCGATCCCAAAACCCGTTATAAATGTTGAAGATGTCATTTTCGAAGGCAAAACTGAAGAGATTTAACGACGTTCCAGGTAAGTGAAAGTGATTCGTGCCGTGCGAGTATGTTGATGGATTATGAACTGTCGCTTTGCATTCTGGGTTCTCGAACGCATGTGGCTTACGAATCTTAAAGTTCCGGTTGAACTGGTGTAACTAAAATAAACGGCATGATCGATCACGGCGTTTGGGTTGTTATGTGGTGTGTGAAATTTGAAATTTAATGCGAACAACAATTGCACAACATAAAACCTTCAACCTCTTCATTCGTTTCGCTATGAATGAAAAACCGGTGTCAATCTCAATATATATCAATCTTTTCCCCCTTGTATGAAATTCAACTCAGTGACAAAAGCTACGTACAAACCGTGGGAAAGATTATTACGACACCCTTCTTGATTCTTGCCTGCACAGAGCCATTCTAAAAATTGGAAAAAAGGACTCCGTTTGTGCCTTGCGATTTGGGGTTGTTCAGTGTTGACTGGATGTTTGGTTTTTTGATTATAGCTCCATGGTTAGATTATTTTAAACTATTTTTTGCAGTCAAAATTCAGAATGTTTCCTGAACTCAAACTATTATCATAAATTCCAGTTTTTTATCCCTTTCAATTTTGCGTGTGAATTTAAAAGAAACTATATATCGCATCAACTTGACATCTTAAACAGACGTAGTTCTTTATAAGCAAATTATTACAGTGCAAGTGGTTCTTCCGTGTCGATTTTACGTTTGGAGCGCTCAAAGTAGACCGTGACGGTGTACATCTTGGATACAAGGAAAACCAATCTAGAAAAACATGTTTTCAGCTGACGAATTTCGCGCCAACTCGAACAAATGTTGGCAGCACCCTCTCAGATTTTAATGAACCTTTCTGTACATGAAGACTTTATCACAACAAGCCACTTTGCATATTTTGTTTTTCCAAAAATGATCTCGACTGTCTTTTGAAAAGGGTCAAACTTTTCTTACTATTTTTTTCAAATGGCTATAGTCTAAAAATGACAAATCCTACAAAAAATGTTTTAGGAGTGGTTTTCACAAAATTAGTTAAATTTTCGAATAAAAATATTGAAAAAATTCTTCATTGACTCCTACACTGAAAAAATCGATTTTAAAAATTTAAAGTCGATTTACAAAAAAACCCTTTTCGATTTGGATGAAATTTTGTTCCAAGATAGATAATTATGTTCCCTACCTACCGTCGAAAATTCATGTTGGGCACTTTTGAGGAAAAAAAGTTTTTTGAAAAAACTTTTCCTTGTCCAACCTGATTTTTTTTTCTTCAGTGTATTTTTATCGAAAACTAAACCAATGAAAGTCATAATCATCTCAGAATCCATTTCCCCAGCTGCTAGTTTTCTGATGCTAAAAGTAACAGTAACCAATTTGGAATATATTCATAACAAACTTGAATAAAGACTGGAAGATTGGAAGACTAAAAGACTGGAAGACTTGAAGACTGCAGTTCATTTATTCCTCTCAAATCTGATAAATTTTATGAAACAATTGACAAACTTTTCTAAAATTTATTTTATGTCTGATGGAGCAGCAGCACAATACAAAAATAAGAAAAACTTTGCAAGCTTGTGTAGATTCCAGTCAAAGTATGAATTAAGGTTGGAGATAGAATGGACCAAAATCGAAAATGAAAAAGCAGTTTTTTCCACGCCGAGTGTTAGTTCTTCATAAAAATCAGTCAGCTTATGTAAAATGTTGTTACAGTATTGCTGATTGATTTTTATGAAGATCTAACACTCGGTGTGGAAAAAAAACTGCTTTTTTCGTTTTTGATTTTTGCCGATTCTCTCTCCAACCTTAAACGTAGAATGGCATTTTGTTGCAGCATCCCATGGAAAAGGACCCTGTGATGCTATTGGTGGCACTCTCAAGCGAATGGCAAAAAGAGCCAGTCTTGCTCGCGACTATGGAAATACCATAATAACTACCCGAGAGCTATATAACTGGGCAGTTGAACAAACTGATAAAAATATCACAAAATTAATTTTCTGCTACATATTCACTGAACAGTACAACAAAATGTCAGAAGAACTCGAAGAGCTGTATAATAACGCCAAAACAATATCTGGAACTTCCACAGTTTTGTGCCTATTCCTGAGGGCAAAGTAGAGACGAAAAGGTATTCTAATTCAGAAGATGAACCAAAAATATTTTCCTTGTATAGAAATAATACAAAATAGCATGCATGAAGATAGTTTTAAGACAAATGTAATATATAAAAATAAATAAATAATTATGTAAAATTCAATACATAATGTTATGGTGGTTATTTCTTTCTCTGATTCTTCTTCAGCACTAAACAAGAAAATGAAAAAAAGGAATAATGGAATATTTGATTAACGACATAAACTCTTTTAAATGGGATTCTTGATTAAGGGGTTACATACCTTTTAGTGATAAAAATGTCAAGAAAGCTTGAATTTACGTGAAGGAATAAAGGAATGATTTCATTACATCAAACTTATAATATTTTGGTAGTACATTTTTCAGTAAAATAAACAAGCATAAGTTTATAAAAATAAATTGATAATTGGCGGAGTTATGGCTTTTTCCCCGAAACCCTTTTTTATTTAAGAGATTTGCGGTGATCACGATTGGAGACCAATAGATCATCTAAAATACCAAAACTCAAAAAAATCCATTAGTATATGAGTATTCCTCGTACCATAACGTTTAGTTGAATAAATAATAATTTTTCCTGCATTCGAGAACGTTTTTTGTAAAAAATCGCTGTTTTAAGCTCTAAAAATTGTATTAAAAATTCTTATCCATAAAACAAAAATTTATGAATAAAAAGGGAATTAATTACGATCAATTGAAAAAAAAATTAAGAAAATTGATTGAGTAGTTTTTCGGCAATCGTGATCACGGAAAAACCATTTTTAGTAAAACAATCTTACGAGATAATCGCGTTTAAAATTGTGCGCTGTAACTTTCGATCTATTTCTTGGATCTTTATAAAAAAAATTGAGAAAACATTCGCAAGGAGTTGTACTTTCAGATAAAGTAATAAAAAAATTTCGATTTCATGAAAAATGCAAAAGTAGTTAACCCCTTAAAAAATATGCTTAGTTGCTAAATTAGACAATATCTTCTCAGAAACAGAGTTTTATTGGATTCTGAGATGATTATGACTTTCATTGGTTTAGTTTTCGAAAAAAATACACTGAAGTAAAAAAATTCAGTTTGGACAAAGAAAAGTTTTTTTCAAATAACTTTTTTCCTTGAAAGTGCCCAACTGGAATTTTTGACGGTAGGTAGGGAACATAATTATCTATCTTGGAACAAAATTGGGGTTTTTTTGTAAATCGACTTCAAATTTTAAAATCGATTTTATCAGTGTAGGAGTCAATGAAGAATTTTTTCAATATTTTTGTTCGAAAATTTTACTAATTTTGTGAAAACCACTCCTACAACATTTTTTGTAGGATTTGTCATTTTTAGACCATTTGAAAAAAAATAGTAAAAAAAGTTTGGCCCTTTTCAAAGGACAGTCTAGATCAATTTTGTTAAACTAAATATGCATAGTGGCTTTTTGTGACAGTCTGCATGCGTTGCGTTGCGTTGCGATGTGTTGTGCTGATTATCTAATAAGAGTTGTTTAGGAAATGGTAAGTAGGAATTCATACCAATCCGACCCATATTAAAACCTCAACAGTATGATAGCCATCATTGTCGGCCGCCCCCATCTCCATCGTTCACGGGGAAGGATAAGGTAGACAGGAAGTGTTGATGCTCCACCTACTTAACGGAAGGACGACGATTCATCAGACTCTTCCATAGGTGTCGCGGAGTTGGTAGTTTGGAAGGGTATCAGGTCTAGGATTCGCCCCAAGCAAGCGATGTGCATTGTAAAGAATATTTTATTATGTAGTTGTTTAGTTAGTCTTCGAGTGCACGATCACTCGAAAAAGAGATTTTGTTTAGTTTTTGGTTCTAGGCAGCCGGCTACCGAGAGTATACTATGTTCCCTAAACAAAAACAATTTGAACTTCACTCGGCCGACCGTGGGAGTATTGCCTAGAAAAGCTAATCTTATCTGCGTAATGGGCCGGATCACTATTTATTGCTACAATATTTGGACAGAATTCGCTACTTCTTCTCTACGATATATTTATTGGCTTGAAAACTACCGAGTGATACATTATACAGGCAAAAATAGCACGAGATGTTATAAATCAAGGAAAGTGTTTCTTATTTTCCATATCAGATTGTTTGTGGAATACAAGTATACGAGCGATAATAACGAACACTGAAGGGAAATATAAAGGATTGTTAACCTGATGCACGGGTTTGTTAGCAATAACGGAGCTTGAAATTAGGTTCATAAAAACAGACGTGGCGAATTTTCAATACGTATTGACCCGTGATCATAGATACTAGTCAGATTATTCGTATTGGGGCTAATTTCCGATCAACTATTCATTTTTACGGCAATGTTTTCTCGACTAGATCTGTTCGCACCCTCTCATTCTGCTACTATCGGCAGAAGGCTGATAGCACCCAGTCGTCGCCGGTCTAAAGACCAAATGTCATCAATAGACTTAGACTCGCGTGGAGGCATGAGATAGGAAACTTGTGAGAATTTTGTTATCCCACCGTTTGACGACCTGGCTTTTTGTGACAGTCTTCGTGTACAGAAAGTTTCATTAGAATCTGAGAGGGTGCTGCCAACTCTGAATACGATTTGACGCAAAATTCGTCAGCTAATCCTGCATAAATCTCTAGAAAAGTTTTCAATTCTTCAAATATCATTAAATATAATGTGCAAAGGTAGTGTGCGTGTTCATGAATTTTTGCAGAATTTTTAATTCACTTTTTCAAAAGTTATAAAAGTTTTTATGTGAACGTTTTTTGTTGGTCAAGTCTCACCACTACGGGGAGACTTGATTAAGAGAATTTTGAAAAATCAGAACAAAAAATTATGACGTAAAACATATTGTACCCATTTTTTCATATTGCAGAGATCCTTAGTTAGCATTGAAAAATATAAACGGGTTGCATTTTACAAATTTCGATTTTTTTAGTGCATTTCTTTTTAACACCCCGGAAGTTGCGCAAATGGCTCACTGAACGAGCAGCCGCGCAGTGGGAAAATGGACCCAAAACGCGACTTTTTTTGAAAAGGCTGGATGTCGTTTACCAGGAAGGGTTTTTCTCATGTAAAAAGGTCTGAAAAACTGATTGCTGGTATTTACAACAACCGCACGGTACGCTATCATGCCCGTTTTGCCCCAATTCTCCTTTCGTTTGAGTTCATGTTCAGAACTGAATATATAACTCGGAAGAAAGTTGAAAACGGCTGACAAAAATTAGTATTTCTTATGTAAAAAAGAGTAAAAGTGAATCGATTGAAGATAATTAATAATAATAAATAATCTCACGAAACGTATACACCCATTTTACCCCAATTCTCCGCAAAACTAAAGTTTAAAGATAGTCCTGGCTTTATATTTCGGTAAAAGGCTATATGCGGCTGATCAAAAGTGATGATTCTTGTGTATAAAAATGCAGGTTTTCGTTTGAATATAGTTAGACTGGTCGCCCGAAACGTATATACCCGTTTTACCCCAATTCCTCCCATAACTCAAGTATAAAGATAAACCTGGCTATTTCAGAAAGAGGCTCAAAAGTTTCTTATGCAAAAAATTCTGGGGAATCGAATGAAGATAGTTAGAATGGCCGCACGAAACGTGTGTACCCGTTTTACCCCAAATCTTCTCATATCTCAAGTGGAAAGTTAAAACTGGCTGTGCTTCTCGAAAAGAGGCTGAAAGTGGCAGATGAAAAGTACTAATTCTTATGTAGAAAAATCCGGGGAATCGGGTGAAGATAATTGGAATGACCGCTCTAAACGTTTGTACCCGTTTTACCCCAATTATTCACATAACACAAGTGTGGTGATACACCTTACTCAATATTTCAGAAATAAGCAGAAAGAGGTTGTTCAAAAGTATTTTTTATGCCAAATAATCCAGGAAATCGATTGAAGATAGTTCAAATGACCTGGAAAAACACGAGTATCCGTTTTACCCCATATTCTTCCCATAACTCAAGTGTGAGGTTAAACCTGGCTGTACTTCTCGGAAAGAGAGTGAATGTGGCTGATGAAAAGTAGTAATTCTTATGTACGAAATTCCGAAGAATCGATTGAAGATAGTTAGAATAACCACGTTCAGCAGTCCAAACAGTAAGCGATGCTTATTGAGTTACGGTTCTCACTCCAATGAATTGATAACAGTAAGACGGTTCTCTTCTGAATCTCTCACTGTTTGGAATCATTATTAAGAGGAATTGAAACTGATCATCATTTTAGTTGCGATATAAATACGGATGAGACGGTTATCTTAATTACAAACAACGAGCTAGTATTAACAAACAGGCAAATAGCTTTGCATAAAAGAAACAGAAAGGAGGAGAAAAAATCAACAAAGTACCGCATGCTGCTTGAATACAATACACTGATAATATATCGTTTACCATATCAATACAAAATAAATGGTACTCAATCTGTCTGTCATTCCAATGCTCTCTCTCTCTCTCTCTCTCTCTCTCTCTCTCTCTCTCTCTCGCACGGCGTCTTTTTGTGGTGACGCGGTCACTGCATATTTACTGTCACAATTAAAAGACCATCGTCAGATTGCCACGTATATGGCACCGCTATACCGTTTGTATTGCTTGTGGCACTTAAAACTGGATTCTAACCGCAATGTGCACTTACTATTTTTCTATTAAATTCTTATCATAGACTGGTTAGCTCGACTGGTCTGTCTATGAAAGTACGACCTCTATCACTTGAAGTACATGTGTTTTCACAGCTCGCAGTTTTCAGTAGCAGTTTGATCACTCGCACTTTGAAAGTGCGGAGTCCAGATTGGTGGGAAGTGCGCAATATTGAACTGACGTAAGTCAACATCTCTGCGGGCACACAAATGCCCCACTGACAATTCGGATTGTTCTGCTCGTTTTGCTGCAGGCTCGATCAGCACTAGGTAGAAACGATATGGCGTGACGCGATCATTAGATGTTTGTAATCGAGCCAAAATATTGGACAATAAATTGAAAAAAGGTTTGGTTTCGACATGTTGATGACTGATAACTAATTTAAATCATGATTCATCAATAATAAAACAATTTCGAACATCACAACGTCGTGTCGTATGGAATTGATTCTGTCGATTGTGGATCGACCTTAAAACGACGTTTTAGATCTTGGTTTGAAAAACATGGCGGCGTAGCAGATACCTGGAGATTGCACAGCACTCCACTGCCATAAACGAACTGTTGAAGCTGTCATTTGATTGTGTACATCGTCCACTCTACTTGACGATTCATCGATGGACTCTTTACCAGGTAGTAGTATAATCGCTTAAAAAATCGGTGAATTTTGTCTCTTTTTATAATGCAGATATTTTTCGGCAGTGCGAGGTTGTATATATCACACTTGGCATATATATATTAGATATTATTCAAAGTATTTATTATATGGTGCCAAAAAGAAACCGAAATAGAACTGTTGATACAGACGTCAAATGTTTTTCCAACAAATCTATATTATAATATTTATAAATTTCAATCTCTGAGCTTTCGGCATCTTGGATTGTTCGGCGAAATTGGTACACTTTTTGCAAAAAAAAACTCGGGTATGTTTCCAACTATTCTAAGAAAGTTTGTTTTAAAAATTACAGCTCAAAAGTAGGGGAGACTGAGGAGACTTGATCCCCGGGGAGACTTGATCCCATCATTGTAACTCAAAGGCGGATCAGAATACATTAATCGAATATACTAGAAAGTTGCACAGCTTTATCTAAACATAAGTTTCTTTAACACAAAAAAATACATTGGACATGTGTTACCGAATTTTTACCGATTCAAGGAAAAAAATCTCAGAAGAACTGAAGAAGATTTATTTTCTAAATTTTCAAACTTTTATACAATTGATAAAGTCACCCACTACATACTATACTTTTGCATACAGAATTACAGGAAAATGTCAATTTTATGAATACGTTATGATTGAGCTGATTTTTTTGTTCAACTATACTTGTGCTAAAGTTTGCTGAAATAGATGCTATGGGTTCACTTGATCCCTTCAAATTTGTGGAGATTTGATCCCCTTCGCCATGCTTCATACACACCACTGAAAATAACCAAATTCACACCAAAACATTTGAAGTCATTGTTGCCATAAAATAACAAAAACATACTGAACGCTTCATCGTACAGAAACTTAACTGTAATTGTTTACTACAGTATACGTAGCAACCATGCATCCCACATTTGACGTTCCTCAACCATAATAACGACAGCTTTCAAAGAATTGCACAGAGATTTGGGGAATTCGTAAAAAAACTTGTGAGAGATGCGTAATATGTAGTAACAAAAATAGTAATATGTAATCACAACAATTTAATCAATACCACAATACATTTATAACATTGAATGGAGTTAGGTACCTATTTTTGTCTTATTAGGGAGGGTACCACATTATTTCATTATTAATTTTATTATTTCAGCTTCTTTGCTTTTTATTAGGAGCCATTTTTATTTCGATTATAGAGGTTTTAGCCGTAAGATCATTCGGCTCTTATTCAGAGCCAATATAATAACAAAATTGTCTTGAGAATGGTGAAAATCTTCTGTTTGAGCGCAGCACAAACTCTAATCGAGTACCCCAATTATCGCAACACCATTTGAACCAATGCGTTGAGCAAAGATGGCAGACGTTGCTCTAACCAAAGGCTTCAGATGGGTAGGATGATAATAGAAAAAGGGTAAAAATAGGCTTATTACCCTACATGCTCTTTTAAACACGTTTTCAAAAAATAATCTAGTGTCCCCAAATTAGGGATCGAGTCTCCACTAATCAAAGAATTTTCCAGTTTTTTGTTGTTTTCCAAAAATGCTCATAGCTCATGTCCAGTATAATATTTCCATGTTATTTTTTTATGATTATCAGTCAACCCTAGAAACAATATAAAACTACAAAAAATACATAGTTTTTGTATCATTCCACGGAGTAGGAGTGAAAAATAAAAAAGGGGATCAAGTCTCCTCAGTCTCCCCTACTTTAAAAATCAACGATGCATTATCGTAAATTATCTTATCATTTTTCAAATTGTTTAGATAAATTGGGACATATTTTCTGAAATCTGGATCAGTCAAACATAAATCTGTATGTCTGGATGACGCTAAAAAATCTGGAAGAATTCAGATATATCTGGAAGGTTGGTTTGAATGATGAATCATTCGTGGTTCTATGAAACCAATGTTATTGTTATTACGAGTTTTTCATAAATACCACGAAATTAGTTTCGTGGGATTGGCACGAATCAGTTTCATTGGTCAAATGAATTGTTTGATGAAATTTAGTATAATCTTTCTAATATTTACGAACACCCTCCGTAGTATAAATAATTGTTTTCCCTAAAAAACCCAAAAGTTTTATGTCCAAAAAGATTATATCACTGAACGGGTTTATTCGCAAATAAGTTTCGTAGAATCAACTGCCAGATAAAACCTGATCGGATTAGAAAATCATACGTAAAAATATCAAAACTTTCGTTCTTCGAACAAAACAGAATGTGCATGACTAACGAATACATTTACTAGTATCACAGAATATTTCGTTCAATTGTTCGAAAAATAAATTCGCCCTTTCCAATTCGTGCTATATACAGAAATATTTATAGTTGAAGTACAAATTGCTCGTTTCATTCACGAAAAATAGTTTAACCATGAACTTCTGTGCAACGTACAGTAAATAAGTAAAATTACGAATTTTTGACGAAACGCTTCATTGCAGAAACCTTCGAAAGAACTCGTGCATTATACGGTCACTTTCGTTCTATTTACGAGTTTATTTTTTCAGTGCTGCAAACCACGAGCTGCTCGAAAAGAGTTTCGTGAGCCAGGCCCCGTGGGGAAGAGACAGAACAATCAGGCAACTGATTTACTTCTTTGTTTAGGGGCCATGCATAAATGACGTAGCAATTTGGGGGGTAGGGAGGGTATACCAAATTTGTGACGAAGTGTGACGAGGGGGAGGGTAGGGTCAGAAGTTGTGCGACGTAGCATTAAGTTTAAAATCCATTGTTTAGAGAAAACAATTTAATGATCCTCCATTCCCAAGAGAAATGAATTTAAATTCAAACAAGTTACTTTTGATGCGGTTTTTCATGAGGTAAATTTTACGATTCGCGGAATTACAAGTTCGCAAAAATACGAAAAGATTTTTTATGCGGATTTAATTCGATACATTAGTTAGCTAATGTTGCTAACTAGTAAACTTAGTTTGGAAGCTGAATTAAAATTTCACTTCGGATTCAACCAAACAAAATCTAGTAATTTAGATGAACGTATTGTTCTTAGAATCATTGGCAGCTGCAGGATTGTGAACTGAGAGAACTTCTCTTCATGTTCCCCTTGACATATAAAATTCAAAACAAAACTATCAACACTATATTTGTGATGAAATGGGCTTATTTTGCACGCAATTTGCTGTTATAATAAAAATGATGATAAAAGTCGTCAAACATTTTGAAAGGACATGTATTTAAATAATTGAAAAACATGTAATTTTTTTTTCATCACCCGTGCGCTTTGCATGGGACGAGGGGGAGGGGGTAGGTAAATGATACGTTATTTACGAGGGGGAGATTAGAATTTTGTGACCAAATGCTACGAGGGGGAAGGGTGGGGTCAAAAATCGCCGAAAAAATGCTACGTCATTTGTGTACGGCCCCTTATTGTGTCAGTTTTAGATCGCTAGCGTTCGTCGTAGCAGTTGGCTGTGCTTCATTTTCTATGCAAGCAGAATGTTTCATAGGATTTTTTTTCGTGGATAAGCTGGATGCTTTCTTCATTTAAGTGAACAATTTTGGTTCAAGCACATTTCAAGATTTATTAGCATTACAGCTGCATCAAAATTTTGAAATATAAGTTTTGCTTACAACAAACATTATGTTTTGGAACAATGGACACTTGAAGGATTATCGACAACATCAGCATTAGTCTACGGATGTTACGTTTGTGACGACACCTTTTTTTGTTTCGGTAACTCGTTACAGTACACGAAAAAGTACTCCCTCGTATCCGGCAGATTCCGTAGTTCAATCTTTTATAGCCTCAAGAACTGAACTGAATATATGCCAGGTAATCAATATAGTAGCAGCAATATTCGTATATTCGTTGAATGAATAGTAAACTGCATCATTTTTCCTTTCATGAGTTGTTCTACAAGGCATATATTTTCTTCTTGATCAATTGCACCATACATGTATGTAAGAACTAATCTAAGTTAATAGTCGTTATTCATACCTCAATACAAATGAGATTGATTTGGAACAAAAGCTTTGAACTTATTTTAGTCCAATTTATCGGTTGTACGTTAAGAAATTAACGCAAGCTGAGTTTCCGCATTCGGTATGCTTCTTTTATTTGAAGAATGATTTCTTCAAATATATACAGCGGAATAAAATTTTCTACGTGGTGCACCAGATCATACATGTATAGAGATAACCTCAAAATTTAAAAGCAATCGACAGATATTTGTTGCGGCTACCAGTCTCCACGTTTTGAACTTAAAAAAACTCACTGTGGAAACTGAATCCTGAAAGAGATTTTCTTGCCAAAAATTTATGAAAATTTCTTTTATTCGTTGAAATACACTTGATAAATAATTGGTAAAACAAATTTTACAGCTTACTCCTGTCAACAAAATTGTGCTTTTTTGACACGCCTTGTGGCCTTACCCTTTAATTTCCACCGCCCTTATCCAAGATGACTCATACGACAAACTTACAACTGGCTTCACCCTCTTTAAACTGCTCTGCTCGCACACGATGTGCCATGACTGTCCACTGTTGAAAGTAAAGAATGCGCACCCCAGGAGTCAAGAGGATCGGTTTGGAACTGTTCTGCGTACTCTTTTACAGTTCTTATCACAACTGGTATACATGCTGCGTGGAAGCCACACGAGACAGCAATTCAACGGTAACGGCTGGGAATTTGGTCACACTTACAAAGGAGTATGTTTGGACAGATGTGTCTCAGTACGTTACGTTTTTTTTTCTTCGCGACTTCATCAATCTCAAGAAACAGCTGCCTTCATGGTATGATGTCTTATGAAATGTCCTTTATTCTTAAACAACACCCAAAAGGCATCCATTCGTTTCGGGTAATAATAAATGGGAAAACGATTAGAAATTAATTTTAATACTTTCACACGATAGTTCACGACTACCGGAAATCATACAAAAAATCGTTCTATTTTGTTTTGAAATTTACAAAAAAATTGATGATGATTAATTGTTCCCATCCTTTGCAGTGTTATATCTCGTAGCGCACGGATACGGTTGAACGCCCCCTTCCACCTACCTATATCTGCCGAGGAAGGGTCAAACGTTTTCTGAGGTCTCGTTTCTTTGTACCTTAGTGATAAAAAATGTGAAGCAAAGAAGACCTCAGTCACAGTGCAGTGAAAGAAATTTCATTCATTACGCTTGGGTGATTTTGAACTACATGATACAAGAATGCGAGTTCGTTACATCAAACGTGTGGAACACCTTTTGTCGGCTGAGCTGACCTCACGCGTACATTAATACCTACTATACAGAATGAACAGATCGGTAGGAAGAAAAACGTTGGCGCGCGTTTGGCGCTACATTTAGAACGACGAAGGGGACACACTGAAACAGGAAGTCCATAAATCAGAACTGGAAAGGTGCACCATGATTATGATATGATCCACATGCATGGTTCGAGCAACGAAATTGTGTAGTTACTTTGCTTTAAGTAGATCGTGCCGATCTGGCGCGTGCACAGAAGTAGATTGTTTATTTTAGATAAAAAGCTGATTGTTAAAAAATTATGTACCCCTAAATGTTAACGTAGCCGTTTTGATACGATTTCCATCTAGAAGAAAAATTATAATCTGGATGCTTTAAACTTGCTCTCAGGTAGAAAAATACTATCTTCTACGTGACACAGAGTTGCTTTATCAGACAATCATAGGATTTCTATTCAATTGTCCCCAAAAGTTTAAACTAACTAAAGGATCTTTTTATCATATATTTCGTAATCTAAAATTTTGAAATTCAAGTAAACATTGCCGAATTCTTGAAATTCAAAACTTTGGAGATCATTAAAATAGCGGTATCCCAGGATCCGAAAAATTTTAAGGGAGTGACTTTTATAAGAACTAAAAAATCGAGCTATTGTTTATAAACGGTCAGTTAAACCAGTGGTTAAACAATTTAAGAATAAAAAATTCAGAAGCCTATTCAAAGCAATTCCGAAGATGCACAGTCGAACACATACTTCCGTTTATCAGGCGAACGTACGAATGTACATATTTGTGAGCAGGGTCGTAGCGTGCGGTCTTCTAGCGCCCTTGGCGGAGTCTCAGTTTTGCGCCCCTTTGGCGTTTACTTTGGCTTTCTTTTTACAGTTCGAGTTTCGAGCTATAACTTAGTGTGTACAATGAAATGGTACACTTATTCTGAATTATTTTTATGACTTATCCTCAATTAGTTTATAAAGCAGATTAAGAAGAAACTTTTACCAATTTTCATACGATTTCGAAGTACGTATGACTTTTATGAAAAAAATGTGGAAGCTGAATTTCAGAAAAGTTTTCGAAAGCGACGCGGAAAACCAAAGTTTATCATCCTATTATGGGCGAATTCTTCCATATGAAGTGTTGTTTGTTTTGTGATTTTTTTTTCTGGTTCACTGCCCATTTCGTCGCTGTTGTGCTATCTTATGACAAACGCCATTTTGGGGTAAACTGAGATAGATATGCCACATTACTTGTTTGAAAAATCTCTACAAAGTGACGTTTTCAGAATTTAGAAATTCTACTTGGTTACTTAGATATAGCTAGAAACATGATGAGAAATTGTGAGTTTTTTGCTTCAAATCACTATATCTAGAGATTGGCTCAAGTTATATTGAAGTTTTAGACAGTTTTATGTGTGAAAATGTCCGAGGAACACAATGGAATAAACATTTTCAAAAGAAAATTATACGAGTTGTGTGAAAAACACAGTTTTAGTTTTGAACCGGAAATAAAAGATATTTGGCAACACTGTAATCAAGAATAACAATTTTTTCTAGATTCCCTGACTCATTTCCTTTAAACTGCATTTCACCGAATATTTATAGACCATATGAACCCAAAGATATGAATAAAAGTTAAAAAGTGATGATTTTTTTCTATGGAAAATTTTCCATGCACGATTATGATACGTCATACAAATTTTGTCATCAATACACGCCTATGACACGTGTGAGTACGACTTTTGTTTACATTCATAGTAAAAACTCACAACATAGTCAACCGATCTTCGTAATATTTGAGAGATTAATGCAGAATAGATAGAAGCATCAATTGTCTTCTTTGGATTGTTTATACCATTTATAAGTTTCAAGAAATTCAATCTCAAACTTTAAAAATCGTTTTTCTCGAAATGTGCTATATGGCGCTTGTCATAAGATAGCACAACAGCGACGATTTGTCATACATTAAAAGTCAAGCGCAAGGTCAAGCGTTTGAAGATTTTGAACGGAACATTTTTTGAGAGACTTTGTGAAATCAGTTGACGCTAGGTATTTGAAGGCGAAGGAGGGAGGATTGTTCCAGGAAACTTCCGGGTAGTTTGGTTTAGCAAGCACACGATTTATTAGGGTATTCAACCCGGTTTTATCATTCAACAGTCCGAAGATTTTTTTGAATATTTGTTTCTTCATCAACTGTTATTTTTAATTCTGATGGTTGCAAACTTATAAAAGATAGTAAAAACTTGAATATCAATTCGCTTTTGCTTGACTGTGTCCTATTTTATGTAAATTCCAGCCGCAAATCATAAATTGCATATTTCTTATTTATTTGATGTTGCTAGATATTTGAAAGCGACGGAGGGAGCATCTTTTCGAGAGATTGTATTTCAAAATCACAGGAAATAACACAACTAACGATAACATGGATTCCGAACAAGATTCTTCGCGAAAGATTCCGACTGCCTGATTAAAATCATATACGTTGAGCTCGGTCGGATAATATCTGATATTCCTTCAGAACAAAGATAATTGGATATATTTTCTAAATATTCCGAAAGACCTATCGCAATAATATTCAGCCACAACAGATATCTCGAAAGTTTGCCCAGATAAGCTTAAAATTGTGAAATTCTGTCTAAAGCAAGCAACCTGGCGACAAGTTTTTTTGACGTAGGACTACGTCTTTGTTTTCGATATGGGGGTGCACTCTGCAAATTCTACAAAAATGGTATGTAACGAAAAGTGGTCCAATTTTAAACGCATATAATTCAGCCATCTCACGATAAATTTTCAAATTTTTGGCACAAATCGCCCCGAAATACTTCTAAGAATAGATAACCCAAGGATTTTTGCTATCATGGCATTAAAAAATTAAATAATATACAACCTTGTCAAAATATCGCGCATTAACACACAGAAGATAGCGCTTCCCAAGCCCTGTACGACGGATTGGTGTACCTAGCGCGCAACGCTTCTATGAATGACGTCATCATTGACTATTTATAGAATGGACTTGGCCAGACACGCTCAGTTCCCTGCTGAACGGCTGGCGAAGCAGATCACTGCGCTGTGTTTTTTACAGCCAGTGTAGCTGAGCTAGAAGTCCGTTACACTGGCTGTGGAGGGACGCTACCCTGTGTCGTCCAACAGGCGACCGCTATAACTGCTTCCTAAATGCCGCTGTAATGTTGCCAGTAAATTTTTGGTTTAACTAGCACATGTATTTGCTATTTTCGCTTGAAATTAAGTAATGTAGTGGTAGTAATAAGCTTCCCATTTTGGTTTAAACGCAAGGACAGTTTTTAAAACAGGATTTGATTAATTAGTTAAGCTCATCTAAGCAATTTTATCAATTCTGTAATTTAAAAGGAATTTTACGGAACTTGGTGAATTTGGCCCCACTTGCAACTGGTATAATCAACCTGCACAAAGTGTTGCATAACGCAGGGCTGTTTTTTGGAACAAAATCATTCAGCCCTTCGCTATGAAAAATCACGATATTATGACAGATGGGCCAAGCGCGGCCGTTCCTTTCAATCGGGAAAGGCCGCGTGGAATTTTGGTGAAACGCGCTGTGTCGTGTCGTGGTGGTACTAGTTGTCTCTTTCGCTCTACCCATCATCATCAGCGTTGACTCATTTTGCATTGTACCCTTGGGTTCAATGTTTGGGGCGAATGTGTTGGTAGGTAGGGGAACTGGCGGTAAAATGAACAACAAAGTCATTATTTTCTAACTAATTAGTGACTGAGATATTACAATCACCTTATGTTTCTTGTTAGACATGTTTTGTACATATCTGGTAAAAATACTTCGTCATAAACACATTTTTTCAAACAAGATTCTTGATTTCTAAACATGTCCAAAAATGAGACATGTTTATAGCGACTGGGTAAAATGAACAGATTCTGGTGACCTGCAAAATGTCCTGTATGTATGCAATGCGCAGCGTTGAAAAGCATTTTCCGATCAATGCTAATATCCCAACAGGGCATTTTGCAGGCAAAAAAATTGACACGGAAGAATTGAATTTTCATGACGTAATATTAACCATTTTACAATCCTGTGGCATCGAAACACATCTACAAACTTGGGGTTATCCATGGGTGTTTGAACTTTTAGGATCTGTTTGAGAGCAACTAGAAAGCTTGTTCTATACATGAGATGTGATTATATTGTCTAAAATTTGATTTTTCTTCACCGGTCCGGGTGTTTTTTCCCACACACTAAGTACTAAGAAAATAAATATTTTACATTAAGTAGTATAGTCCTACGTCTACATTTCGTGCAACCCCATAGGGCTGCCCCTTGTAGTTTTTTATGAAGGACCGCGTCTACATGCCCGCTCATACCGTTGAGATGGACGGTGTGGTCTTTTCAATTCGGATATCAACAAAAATTACCACTACGCTTACGGAGTTCTGGATAGCTGCTCGCAAGTTATTTTTATTTCCGAAGCCTTAGCACGTAAACTAGAACTGAAAAGTGAATGTTCCAGTACCGAAGCAAGTAGTATTGGCCAAGAAGTCGTCCTTATCCGCTCGAATGTTCTGATTAAGATCTCGTCTCGCTTCGAAGGCGTATCACGGTAACGCTTCCAAGTAATCACGTCGATATTTCTAGTTGGAATCTTTCCTGAACGTCCCTCTCGCCGACCTGAAATTCAACATCTACATATTCTATTCGCTGCTGAAAGCATACAAGATCAGGCTCTCTATTGGCTACCAGAGGACAGTATTTAGCTGCCTCGAAAGCAAGCTCCAACGCTTTTGTGAAGTAATGCGTGAATTTCGAATGATCCCGTTACGAAAAGCATGTGAGGAGCACTTCCGAAGGAATGTGGCTAGGACAAGGGATGGTCGCTACATGCTTTGAGTTCCGGTACGGGATGAAATGCTTGCTTTGTTGGAAGATTTGTTCACTGTGGCACAACGTAGATTCTGGGCGATTGGATTAAGCAGTGTAAGAATGCGTATATGAACTTCATGGAAGAGTATGCAACACTTGGTCACATGCAGTTGAGTTCTCGCGTCGGAAATCCCCACTTAGTTCTACCACACCGTGCTATCTTTTGCCGCGATAGTTCCACCACCAAAACGGGCGTCGTGTTTGACGCTCCCAGTTGTCGTTGAATGATATGTTACTCGTTGGCCCGATCGTCCAACCGCCTCTTCTTGCTATCGTTCTCAACTGGAGGATTCTTCGTTTCGCGTTCAAGTAGATGTGGCGAAAATATTTCTCCAAGCCTGGAGACACCCGTTGGACCGCAAGTTTCAACAAGTACTATGGCGATCTAGTCTGTTCTAGCAAATCCAGCGCAATCAACTCACCACAGTGACATACGGCACTTCCGGTGCACCATACCTCACCCCTCGGGTGCTAAACCAACTGGCAAAAACGAAGGGCACAGATTTCTCCTCGGTGCAAAGATTGTTCTGGAAGGCTTTTATATGGAAGCTTGTAATGTAGTCACTTTTGTGACGGCATAAGTCGATCACTCGATTATTCACCGATACTCAGACCTGGGTAAGCTGCTATGAGTTGTTAATTACTGCTTTTGTAATAACACTCAACGTTCGAAAGCAGATCGTATGGAGGGCACTCAACAGCCCCTGAGGTGAATCATGCACTAAAATCGCTTATTTGATCAATACAGGGAGCGGGATTCCCAGAAGAAATACGTCATCTCTCCGCTAACAAACAACGGTGTTTAACGAGCAAGGATAAGAAACTACTATCGTCAATCTAGACACTCGACCCGTTCTCGGATTAAATCGGTCTGCTACGGCTTGGAGGTCGTCCGTTAATTAGGAGAGGAGCAAACGTTGAGATTTGCGGAACCGTGTTCGTCTGTATGGCGATGAAGGCGGAAGTTCTACCTTCGCAGAATTTTTGAAAGCCGATCTTCCACTCTGGAACAATTGACTACAAGATTGGTTCAAATTGAAAGCATACTAAATTCTCGTCCTCTCATATTATTGTCTAGTCATCCACAAGATCTAGGAAATGTAACTCCCGGTTACTTCGTAGTAGCAGAGCCACTCTATTCCAACCCAGAGCCCGACTATACCGAGCATCCCGTAGGTTAGCTCACTCGTTACCAAGAAATGAAACGTAGCATTCAGGACTTCTGGAAGCGCTGGACAAGGGAATACGTTCGCAAACTCCATCAACATTTAAAATGTGCAACGTGTACGTGAAAAGATGATCGCTCATTCTACTAAAACAAGAAGGTCTTCCTCCCTAGGAGTGGAATGGTCTGGTCTGGGTCTGACTGTCACTATGGGGTTGTATAAACGAGCAGTGACTGAAGTTTATCCATTAACGCCCCCCCCTAGATGCCGATGTGAAAGAAGAATGCGAAATAGCTGCTCCGTCAAGCAGTAAAACGAAGCCGTCGTCGGGCAAGAATAATGGTTGTTGGAGATAATTCGATTCCGGAGGCCAAGATAGTGCACTCAGTGCACGGATTTTAGAAAATTTAAAAAAAGTCATTTTTCGTTAATCAATTGCTCTAAAACCTCGGAGTATGCTCAAGTAGAAGTTTTAACCTTCGAAAAGTTATATTAAAACGTATGTCATAGAACGAAAACGTTTTTGCTTCAATTTTTGAAAATGACAAGTTTGAACGTGCAGCGCGAGTGATCGTGTAGATTTTGACCAATCCCGGACGGATTGACAACGTTTTACATGCATACTTTTTGTTAAGATCTCTAGCATCTGATAAACAACACCATTCAATCCATCAGATCTGTTCCACGGGCACTCACGGATGTTCCGGCATGGCACCATTTTGTTACCGGAACCATATAATCCTTAAGAAGGACGGCAAACAGAGATGAACTGCAGAAATTTCATTGATGCTAACCGTCGACAGGATTTCAGTGGTAATTTTACGTGGCTTTTCTTTTGTCGGTTCTCACGGTTAAGAGGGACAAGTTTGTCTTTACGTGGAGGCATGTTGGTAGACTTGAGCGATTCGTAGTTATGCTGCCTAAGCTCGACCCATGCCAACAGAAGACAAAAGACTAGATCTGTAGTTTTACAATCTGTATACTTTACATCCTTGCTCTCACTAGAGTACTATGGCTTTAAATTTTCATAACCTTGCCTACTCAGTAAACTCTAGCTCAGCGGTTCTCAACCTTTTTTGTATCACGGACCCCTTCGAAATCACCCTTGCTTCGGACCCCCACGGATAAATATTGCTTTTGTATGCTATCAATATGTTATTTTCAGTTTGTTGGAAGACAAGTCGTAACATTTCAATCTGCACTCGGAAAATATATTTTTCTTCGCGGACTCCCTGCGGCCCCAGGTTGAGAATCACTGCTCTAGCTAATTGAATGTCGTTATAAAGTAAAAAAGAAAATGTGACTACATATTAGTCGAAATAAAAAAAAGAAAACATTTTTCGCCAATAAGGAAAAATATTGCATAGTGCATATTGCATTGGCTTGCTAAACCAAACCAAATCAATTCTCATCTGCTAAATCAGAACTCCTTTTCTTGCGGAATATCACGCAGGACCAGCGGTTTGCTCAGGTTTTCGTGTTTTGGAGCTAGCGCGTCAATCCGAAGCTAGCTTACTCCTCTCACCAAGTTAGTGTCGTATTCTGATGAGACGAAGTCGAAACGCAATTTTTTAACGCAATTTAACGCAATTTTAACTATTAGTGCCGCTTTGCAAATTTTGTAACACACTACATTAAAATATATCAATGACTGACAAGATTCAGCACAACGACAACTGCTAAAAAATAAACGTTTTTGAGTAGAGAGAATCATTATTAATTGCCGTAAACGAGTCTAAGTTTGAACTTCATCATCATTCATCACACTACTGATATAATTGACGGTTTCGGTTAATGGAATTTCATTAAAGTATTTTTATTTATATTTCTTTATTATTTATAGTCGTTTCCTCTCCTTCACCGTTTGTCGAACCCAAAGAGAAGGAGCCAACAAAAAAGTCTAAAAAAGAGGACAAAATCAAGATGGGCAGCATGGATGCTGAATCCATCAAAACTACCAAAAGTGCTCTTAGCTTGTTCCGAACGGTAAGTTAAAACCTCTTATTTTTGCTTTTATTAAATGTACTATTATTAATAACAATTAATAATAATTTGGGATCCGCATTCACACGAGGTATAAGTAAATATAAAATATTTTTGCCATCGATAGCAGTTCGTCTTATAATAGACTAATAGAACCCGTTATTGTAAACGAAATTTGAATTTTCTTAAACCCTTGTGCCATTGATGCTTATAAACAACAAGGTTTAAAAAGTGTAACTTTTGGTTTAGGCAAGATTTGTCCACAAATAAAGCAAAAGGCTAGTAACTGGGACTATTGCATTTACTATTCCTAGAATTGATTTTATTGTAATTAATCTCATTGAAATCAGATAAGGCAGTACTGCCAGAGACATTTTCAGCTAACGGCGAAGAAATAAATATTGATATATCTACAGAGAATGGACATATAACTTAAACAAACTTTCTCAAAAAACCTGTGTAAACATTGAAAATACGTTGAAAATCACCATCGCATACAGAATCGCATGCATGAATGATTATTGTATCCAAGTTTGCACGCAACGCCCGTACAGCATTTCTGGCCGATCGTAGCGCCAGCTAGTGGTAAGTTGCTACTTGCTGGTGGTATTTCAAAACGGCAGTTTTATTTCTTACACACATTGAAAACTGTACTTGTATATCCGTTCTCAGTACAATCTTTGTTGTTTTACAAGATTATTGAAAACTGATAAACATCAATTAAGATTGTCCTCGGATATCTTTTTCACGTGATTGGACCATTGTGAATATTATAGGAGAACTGTACTGCCCATAAAAGCATAAGAGTCCCATATGGATTTTTGTCGAAAATGAGTTAGCTGTTGGATTGTATTCTGTATCACCACTGAATCACAATGCACAAATAAGATTACCAGGTTTATTTAGAAAATATCGAAAAAATACCAAAACATGGTTGTCCCATCCATAAGACTCAATGAAAATGTAAAATTTCAACCGCGTTTTTCTCGGCTTGCTGTTTTTCAATATGGGACTCTTATGCTTTTATGGGCAGTGTATTGGGCATCGGAAGGTAAAATGAAGCAGTTTCTACAACTGCGAGACATAGCACATATCTTGATCAAAATAGATTTTTGACCCTTCTTAACTTCTACAGTCTTAAGAAAAAATATTTTTTGGAACCCTATATGAGCTAGAAGAAAGTAGGACATGAAAGGGTTACATAATAGGAATGACTGAAAAAACTTCGTTCTTTCGGGAGTTCGGGAGTTATAGCAAGTTCTGCACCTTTTCGGAATCTCGTAGTAACAATAATTTTACTCAATCATGGAAAATTTGCTTGAGATGCATTTAAAATAACAACCTATGTAATCATGCTCTGCTCTGTTCTGTATTCCAGCCATCTCTGCCGCGACGTCTCAAATTCAAGCACATCTCGGATCTGACACCGAAAAAATCCTTCAAAGGGGACACTACCGAAAAGGTAATCCGTCCCCTGGAGCGTGATCTTGAACCAGCGGGAGCAAAGCCACACGAGAAGGGCGTCGATTGTGGTGACAACGTTACCAGCCACAAAGTACCACCCATCATTCAGTTGTACAACAAGATCGACGCCAACAAGGAAGCGCTCCAGCGAGCGCGGGAAGAGAACGAACAGCTTAAAGAGCAACTGCAGGAGTTGATGGCTGAGAAACGTCGGGCCGAGGTCGATCGGTGCAACATGCTTGCGGAGAAAGATCATCAGATTATGCTGTTGGAACGGGAATTGACTAGCATAAGCAAGGCAGATGAGTTACTGCAGAAAATTGCCGAAGGTTGTCTGGAGAAAGTGAAGGAGAACGAGGAGGAGATCAAGAGTTTGCACAAGGATTACGAGAGACAACTTGGGGAAGTGTATGATTCAAAGATTGAACTGGAGATGAAATACGAGGAGCTGGAGATGAAGTATAATACCCTGTTGGATGATTCCATTGTAGCAGAAGGTGAATGTTACCTGTTGAACGAGGAATTGATGGCAATGAGAGAGATTTTAGAGGCGCATGACTTAGAGCTGCAGAAAAGGTTGGATGAAATAAAAGATTTGGATTATAAGTTGCTACAGATGATAGAGGAGGGAAAGGAGTTGAAGGAGCAGGTGAACTATTTCCGTGTTCACGCAGAAGAAGACATGATGAGATACGTGGAAGAAGGTCGGGTCACTATTCGTGAGATTGATACTTTAAAAAAAGAAAACGAAAAACTGTTGATACAGTTGAGCGAGAAAAATACAATAATCGAAGGGATGCAGGAGGAATTGAACGAAAATCAGTTTGAGATGGATGAAATACGGGACGACGCGAGGAATGATTTCAACCAAGAATTAAGTGCAGTAGTGAAAAAATACGAGCAGCAAATCGCTACTATGAATGAGGTGAATGAGATGAAGATCCGAGAATGTGAGTCAGTTTTTGTACTGGAGAAATCCAAACTGATTAAAGAGCAAACCGATAAACTGAAACGACTCGAAAAAGATCATTTGAGAGAAATTGAGAGAATTGGAGAACAAGCCGAGGAGAAAATTAGAATCTCTGAAGTTCAAAGTGAAGAGCGAATGAAAGCTTTGGAGCTGTCGATTCAGAACTCGATTTCGAGTGCACTCGCAAACGAGAAGATGCTGTGGAAAAATGAATTAGACAAATGCCAGAAGATCGCCGAGACGGAAATTATGCAATGTGAATTCGAGAAACGTGATCTGAGGGCTTTATGGGAAGCATCCAATGAGGTGATCAAAGAACATGAGAATAAGATTGATGAGTTGGAAAGGAAACTGAGAGCTGAAATGGGCAGTAGCAGCAAAACGAAAGAGGAGTATGAAAACGAACTGAAGGAAGCTAGCAAAGAAAATGCTCGTTTGAAGACGGAAAAGTACAACTATCAGCTGACTCTGAACAATACGCGATCTACGGTGAACATTCTCATGGATCGTTTGAAGAAATCGGACGGAGATGTTGAAATGTTGAAGTCTGAATTGGAATCACTAATCAAGAGCAAGTCCGAGATCGAAACTGAAAACAACAAACTACGTGAAGAGATGGAAGAGTACAGACGGGTTTTGGTTGCCCTTCGTATGTCTTCCAGTCAGCTAGAGAAGGAGATGCGCGAGAAAGAGGAAGTGTTTGAAAAGATAATGACTTCCGAGGAGGACGCCATTATGACTGTGTCCCAAATTGGAAAGCTTTTCAACGAAAAGATGGAAGAAAGTATATCTAGGTATTTGGACATGTACGAAGATTTGAAGAAGAAATACGATGCCCGTGAAGCATACATTCAGGATATGAAAACGTTGCTAGATGAATTTGCAACCGGCATTGAACTAGCTCGGATTGAGCTCGATACCAAGGATAAAAAGATATTTGTGTTAGAAAATGAAAACAAGGACATCAAACTAGAAAACATGACGATCAGATTCAAATGTGAACAGTTTGAAAAATACCAAAACGATGGACGGTGCCAACAGCCTTCACCTGTTTCTCCGCCCAGGGTAGAAGATGAACAAATGGTTTCAAACTTTCTCATAGAGAACATTATCAATCAGTTGGAAAAGAACGGTGACGGCAAAATACTCAGCAACGAACATATCGAATTACTCCAGGAAGTGATAGAATGCGATAACGAGAAGGAGGATACTCGAATAATCGAGCTAAATGAGAAGGTATTTATTTCAAATCAGGACATCAACACGGTATTTTCATAATATTTTTTTCAGCTCAAATCGACCGAAGAGAAGCTGCAAATAGTGGAACAATTCGCGAAAGAAACCTCCGATAAATACACCGAGCTGTTGGAAAATCAAAACAACCGACAGAAGACGAAGTCAGTTGAAGGCAATAAAGATCACCAGCATCTAAAAGCGGTAATACGCACCTTTCAAAAATACGTTTTACTATAATTTTAACTTCATTGGTATCATTACAGAAAATCGCCAAACTGCAGGACATCAACAAAAAGCAAGAAAACACCATCCTTGGACTGCAGCAGCAGCTATCGTGCTACGATTCGCCACAGAAACTGAACATGTCGGGAAAAGTGTACGGCATCGGTAGTCCGAAGACACCTAAGAAATTGATTGCTTCACCCTATCCTGGAAAAGAAAACCGGTCCCCGGCAACTGCAGTGGTTAACGTTTATAGTCCTCGAGCGAACGCATTGCGCCCGAGAAATAACTAACGAATCAATCCATGATGGGTAAATGTCGTTTCGATTAATATTATGGAATAGTCGCTATTTTATATGTACTCAGTTAAAATCGAGCCATACGCAATTCTTCCTGTGGCCCGAAAGAAGGCGATGAGTTCGTAATTTCGAACATTTGGGAAGAATATTTGTATAGAATCGCACAAATTCAAGTGTTCTAAGGGGTAATGATGATATGGTCACAGATAACACTATAAAAACCATTGGATATTTTCAATGAGAACTCGTGATAACAGGACTCGATATAATATTTAATAAATGCGAATACAATAGGAAATGTTCCTTCAAAACTTCAGAACACAAAATGTCAAAACGAAAAAAAAATACAACAGCAGTTACACAAAGTAGTCAAATATAATAAATCAGGCTTCGCAGTAATAAAGAAACTACAATGAAAACCAGTGATCAATATCACATATTCCTTCATTCGTATAATGACTCTCGGATCATTCAGATGCTCTTCCCAGATCGTGTAGTGAAACGCTGTACCGTATTGTGCTTGCTGTTATCTTCAAGTTTATCTTTTGTCTTTTCCTCCTGTCCAATTCGCTGGTGCCCCGACAACCCGGCGGTGGATCTAGTCCACTCCAGCGGAAAGTTCCCCGACGACGTAATTTCTCCGTACCCGATTTTTTTGTCTTGCGGCTACTTTCCAGCTGAAGGCGCTACTTTGTAAATCCATTTGTCACTTCTTCTGCAGCTCGGAGAGTATCCGCATCACAACTGTGTTGACAGTATTCCAGGTATGTTCATTTTGGCAAAATTCTTCGAAGATATTGACGACTGGCACACCGGGTATGTCCGTACAAACTTCCTCGAACCTAGGGTATGTTCCCCTATCTCTTACACATTCACATACTCCGGGCAAAGAATCAAGGGTCCAATGATATCAGTCGAAATGTGCGCCGACAAGCTGAAAATTATCGTGGAGGGCCTTTTCCCGAAGCACGACTCAACCGCATGGCCGCCTACACCGTACGTTGATGCAGATGGTGGAAATGCAGGTGACAATCAAGTTTCTAACGACGAACTCCTCATAGTGGCAAAATGAGTGAAAGCGAAGAAAGCTCCCGGACCGGATGGTATCCCCAAAGTGGCACTGAAGACTGCGATCCTGGCGTTTGCGGACAGTTTCAGGATAGTCCTACAGAAATGCCTGGACGATGACTACTTCCCGGATAAATGTAAGATCCAGAAGTTGGTGTTGTTGCCAAAACCAGGGAAACCACCAGGAGATCCAGCGTAGTATCGGCCTATACGCCTGCTGTATACTCTCGGTAAGCTCCTGGAAAGGGTCATCCTCAATAGGCAGACGCCTACGCTGAAAGTGGGAACGGACTACCGCAGCGGCAGTTCAGGTCCAGGAAAGGGATATCGAATGCATTGAAGCAAAAGAGAAGGGATAATCGCTACTGCGCCGTGGTAATGTACAATGGAGTGTTAACGCTGGAACTGCCAAGGGGAGTGGAGTTCGACGGCTTTGCAGATGATGTTGTCCTAACGATAACGGGCGAGACCCTTGAGGAATTGGAGATGTTGACGGCAGAGACAATAGGCATCTTGGAAACCTGGATGGCTAATGTCAAGTTGCAGCTGGCTTACCACAAGACCGAGGTAGTGCTGGTCAGCAAGGATCATGCCGAATCACGGAGGAGCAAGAGGCAGCACGAGACGCCTCCTGGCGGGTGTCTCATCCTCAATACTGAGGTATGGCGTACCGACCTGGGCTACTGCGCTGAACTCAAAGTGGAACCGAACGAAGTTCAAAAGCACGTTTCGCCTAATGGCTGTTCGTGTCGCAAGTGCGCACAGAACGAGATTGTCGGAGGCGGTATGCGTAATTACTGGGATGATCCCCATCTGCCTCACTCTGGCTGAGGACATCGAATGATACCAGCGGAGAAATGCAAGTAATGCAAGGAGACTGGTCCGAGCGGACTCGTTGGCTAAGTGGTAGCAAGAGACACCGGAACACGTGGTATTCGAATGCCCCAGGTTCGAAGTCCGAACGGGTATGCCTGATATAACAGTGGACAATATTGGCGAAGAGTTGTGCCGCGACGAGCATATCTGGGACGCTGTTAACAGAGTGGTTACGAGTATACTCTCCGAACTGCAGAGGAAGTGGCGTTGGAACCAACAGAGTAGCGTCATTGGCTAGAACGCTGTCGTGGAACCACAAATCGAGTTTCGGGAGAAATTCCGCCGCCGGGAAACTCTCCGACGGCGTAGACTAGGTCCACCGCCGGGAACCAGTTGAGTAGTACGCGATGTAGCACCGGATTCGAGTCGTCAGGACGCCAGCGAACCGGACGTCAGGCTTCACCGGAATCGCCGGACTGACCTCGACACCTACCGGGTAGCTCGTGAGTAGGCTAGATTCACCGCCTGGAATTAGACGCGTCGAATAGCTAGCAGTGGGTCGTTGGTGGGCCAGTGAACCGGAAGCTACGCTCCACCCAGAATCACTGGGTGGACCTCAGCACCTACTGACTGGCCCGTTGAGTAGGCTAGGTTCACCGCCGGGGACTAGACCGAGTAGAATAAGGGGGGAGCTCAATGGCTCACAGAAACGTACATCGGTATCGGGAGCAATCTACCGCCGGGGAATTCACGGTAGGGTAGATTCGCCGCCGTGGACTACCCGACAGAATCGTGACAAAAAAGGGAGCTAATTGGCTCACGAAACAAACACCGGTAACGAAAGAAATTCCGTTGTAAGGGAACTCTCAGTCGGAGTAGGATAATATCTGAGTTGATCTCGACAAAGCTGGGAGCTAAATGGCTCAAGGAAGCGGGGAAATTCCTCCGTCGGGAAATTATCGCTCGGTGTAGGGTGAGTTCACCGTTGCGCACTATCCAATTAGATCGTGATGCTGGGAGCTGAATGACTCACGGAAACATGAGCAAAATGGCTCAAGGAATCAGCACCTAACCGACTCATGTGAACGAGAGTTAATGACGACATAATGAATGGAGACAAGAAGTAACACAAGAATCGAGAATTAAATCAAAGCTCATAGGGTGTGCCATACCATGAACCAAGCGAAGCTCTAAGATAGAGCAGAAGAAAGAGGTGCGACGTAAGCACAACTATCCCCCCAACGAAGTAATACCTTGACGTAATTCCGTGGGCAAGAAGGGCGTGAAAAGTAAAAGTGTTTTAGTGGGTAGGCACGAACGTGAGTCGTAAGTCCCACACAGTGCCAATACATTACAGGCCAGGCTTTTGAAGCCTTTTAAACCTTACTATAAAAAGCACTCCGGGCAAAAGGGTGACAAAGCATGTCCAAACCGATGCACGTACTTCTGGAAGCATCCGTGCCCGAACAAAAATTGCTTCAAATAGATGTTCAACTTTCCACACTTCCTAAGCATCCACGCCGACATATTTGGAATGACATTTGGGTCCATCTTTTATCCGAGTTGTTCCAGTTTTGCTGCCGCTTAGCCAACGAGGCCGCTCTGATCAGTCCCCTTCCATTTCATGTATTCCTCCGCTTCTTCTTGCTCCTCCGATGTTCGGTATGATACTTCCCACTGCTTTAGCTGTATTCGCCGCATTCTCACATATACAATAACCTTGGCTGTTGAAGTTTAACCAATTATCAACCATCATACTTAGGTGCTTCAGCGCTTGTTTCGATGATAGTGAGTGTCCTCCGATCACGACACGCTGATTTTTTTACAGTTGCCAGCACTTCCTCCGTCTTAGGGTGTGCCAACTGCACTTTGATGTCAGCCATCCAGGTTTCAATAATGCTTATCACCTTTGTCGTCAACATCTCCACTTCCTTCAGCGTCTCGCCAGTTATCGTCAGGTGACATCATCTGCAAGGCCGACGATCTCAGTTCCCCTAGACAATTCCGGTGTTAACACTGCATATTCCAACAGCGTTGGACTCAGTATAAAACCCTGAGGTGTTCCCGCCTTGTTCATAATTGACCTCCGTCCCAAGTTCGTCTCGTAGACAACAGTCGGTACTGAAAGTAGCTTTTCAGAAACTTGTGCAGGTAGTTCGGAGCCCGCATTCGATGGACCGCTACGGATATAGCCTACCAGCTGACGCTGTTGAACGCGATCATCGCGTCGATCGTTACCACCTTACTCTTTTGCTTCGGTGTGTCCGCTTGCGTTGACTGTGCGAATTGCATCAACCGCCGAGTTCCCTTTCCGGAATCTAAACTTCCTCTGTGATATTTTTCCACATAGTTCTATCCACCCGGGAAGTAGCCTTCGTCTCGGTATTTCTTTGGCACTGTCCTGAACAGGTCTGGAAACGCCGGGGTGCCATGTTGAAGATGCCGTCCGGACCAGGATCTTTCTTCACTTTCAGTGCCCGGTGTAAGGAGCTCGGTATTGTTATCATCTGTATCATCTGTATCAATGTACGCCTAGCATTGCAACAATACGTTCGAAAAATGGACCAAGTGGCCGAAAATGTTGCCAGAGATCGCCAAAATTCAACTACCGAGAAGTTATATTGGAAAGGCAGGATCTGATCAGTACGAGAATCTTCAGTTGCATGTCTTCAACGATGCAAGCGAAAATGCATATGGCTGCGTAGAATACTTCCGGATCGAAATTGATGGAGAGCTTTAATAATGAGTCGAAGCAAGGTGGCTCCACTCAACCAACTTACCATCCCGCCGCGGCTTGAATTGCAGGCTGCTGTGCTAGGCGCCAGATTAGCGGAATCTATTCGGCGCAATCATAGCTTGAAAATTAATCAACAGTTCATCCGGACAGATTCGCGAAATGTCCTTTCATGGATCAAATCCGACCAACGGCGATACCGACAGTATGTGGGCTTTCGCATAGATGACATCCTTAGTCACTCTAGCGTATCAGACTGGCGATTGGTTTCCGATGCTAAATAATGAAGCGGATAGAGTAACGAAATGGAAGCGTGGGCGAGCCTACACTCATATATCTCTTAGTTTCAGCGGACGGACATTCTGTTCTGCAAGCAAATGGAATGGCCAGAACAGCCAGTGATACCGGCAAACATTAATAAAGAACTGAAAGCGCATTTGCTTGTCCATGATGTCACACTATCGTGTGCACTTTTAGACGTATCTCGTATCTCAAAGTGACGAATTCTAGTGCGTACGATGGCGTGCGTCTATAGATTCGTGTCCAACAGTCGGCGGAAAATAGAAGACTGTCTGATTGAAACACTGAAGGCAACAAAGAGCCAGGCGAAGCTCTTGACGAAAGTGTATTGGATGATGGAGCGTAAGCCTTTGAAGCAGGAAGACTACGAGAAAGCGGAATACTATTTTTTAAGGCTCGGAAGTGTACGAGGATGAATTTAAAGTGTTATTACACAATCGAGAACATCTGGTGGATAGATGGTTAACTCTAGAGACGTCTAGTCCGTTATATAAACTAGCTCCTCTTGTAGACGATAAAGGGATAGTGCGTACGGTAGGCAAGATGAAAAACACAGAATTTCTACCGTTCGATCTTCGTTTTTCGATTATTTTACCAAAAGAACATCCTCTGACTGCGAAGCTTGTGCAACACTATCACGAAAAATTTCGTCACGGATATCGCCGAATGTTGTCCGGAACTTTTTCACCTTTGACGGTGACCTTGTTTGTCGGTATCAGCTGTCTCCGACGGGGTCCTGCATTTAATCCTCTCAATCTTGACGATCAGTGCACTTGCGGTTAAGTTGTTCTGAATTTCCTCTTCGTCGTATTCCTTGGGAACTCATTTGATGAAGCAAATCATTTGCAATATCGAAACTGGTGCCAATGGTTTCATATTGTATTCATCGAATTGTATTTTTTTTCAAACAGAGGTTACTTTTTCTAGAAGGATCTTGAGCCCTGGTTTGACTATGTTCTTTTGCTTAATGAGCCCTTCTTTCGCCAGTGTTTTTCAGATCGCAACCGGAAAGTTGGGTATCTCTTTCTGAAAGTCGAGAGGTTTGAGAAATGCCTCTTCGGATAGTGTCTGCTGATTCATCTTCGTGCGTTTCGTTCCGTGGTTTCCTTCCGAACTGAGGTGTTGTTTGGTATCCGTTTACCCGTTATAACCCGTTATAAGGAGGTGTCACTTCTGTCATCCGCTATAGAGATATACAGACTTTGACAGTAGTCAACATATGTGGGCCTAGCCGCTTCTAGGCCCATGTCGCCTGTGCAATAGCATTGGGTTGTTTTGATTTTAACAAAGGCAGATGTTGGCTAGGACAAAATGGCTGCCTAGCAGGGGGTTGTTTGGGAGGCACTGGCGTTGTTCGTAACTTTATTTTTCGTTTTTATTTCTAGATCTAAGCTTTATTTGCAATAATGCAACAATAATTAAATTGGATTATATATTTAATTCTTTTGATTTTCCACTTTTTCCTCCCTACTGGGTTTCGGTTCGCTTATCTTTATTTTTAAATCTGATCTTTATTTATCTCTACTAATTCTACTTAATCTTCTTAAAACTAACTTTAATTTACTATTCGATTTTCTTCTTCACTTTTCCGAATGTTTTTTTCCGCACATAACCTCTCTACTGGGTTTCGGTTTCGATTCACTCTTTATCTAGATACTAGTTTTTGATTAAATCTAATGATTAGCTTATCGGTTTTATGAACTTAATTTATTACTTTTGTTTGTTATTTTTACTGGATTTCACTGTGTTTTTTCTCCCCAAATTTAATATTTTCGCTGATGCTACTAAAAATTGGCGTCACCCTGGTGTTCTTCTTTTTTCGACCAGTACAGATTACAACAAGTACAGTACCATTTAAAAATTGTAAACATAAGCAAGTCGAGAGACATTTTTATGAATGAATCGAATGAATGCAAAGTCGACAAAACTGCTGGCCTTGACTTTGACAGCTGATGACTGATTTTCATACATGTTTATTATCATCGCCATATAAGTATCTATCCCGTTAGGAATTTCAGTGCAAAATCGTTCAATATTACGTGATTTTCAATGAAAATCAGCAAACATGTTTCTTAGACGGATTTGCTGTTTAGGAGGAACCCTCCAGCGTAAAAGTCTAATAGTACGTACCGTGCTTGAACAGAAATATAGGCCGATTTCCTGTGTGACACGGTTTTCACCGCTTGCACAGCAGTACCCATTAGGATCTCGGTCCGACGAAGGATTCCAGATCAGCGATGAAAGTATTCAAAAATATCTAGAAAATATACGTTTGGAGTATTACTCGCTAAAAGTAATGGATCAGCCGAACAAAAAAGACGTCAAAAGGTTGGTGTTACTATCGCACATTGTGGAGATGTACGAGCAGCGTAGGATCATTGTTGATAATCTCAAGTCGCTACAGGAGATGGGGTCGGAAAAGGACGAAGATATGTTGCAGCTGATGAAAGAGGAAACAGAGGTACAGTATGAGTCAAAAATGTTTAACTCTATTCAAAGGCCTATTTTTTAGGCATACACCAACATTCTTACCAAATTAGATAATGAAATTATGGATGGTATCCTTTCCATGGATGAAGAGGAAGACTTTAATGCATTGGTTTTGGAAGTAGCTGCTGGTGTGGGCGGCCAGGAAGCTATGTTGTTTGCACGTGAAATTTTCGACATGTACTGTGGATTTGCAGAGTACAAAGGTTGGAGCATTGATAGCCTGCAAACTGAGGGCACCGAACTAGGAGGCATCCGACATGCTTCCATAATAATCTCCGGTAGGGATGCTTATAGGTATCTGAAATTCGAGGCCGGCGTTCATCGTGTTCAACGGGTTCCCGCTACAGAAAAGGCAGCTAGGATACACACCAGCACCGCAACCGTATCGGTTATTCCTCGACCAGACGAATTTCACATAGAACTTAAAGAACAAGATTTAAAGATCGAAACTAAACGAGCCAGTGGAGCCGGTGGTCAGCATGTCAATACAACAGACAGCGCTGTTCGTATTGTTCACATTCCTACCGGAATTGCAGTTGAATGTCAAGAGGATCGTTCACAAGCTAAAAATAAAGAAATGGCCAAGCAAAAGTTGTTGGCTAAATTAACCAAACAGGAATTGGAAGCCAAATTCAACAGTAGTCAGTCAATGAAAAAATCACAGGTAGGATCAAGTTTACGTAATGAGAAGATACGTACTTACAACTATAACCAGGATCGTATTACTGATCACCGAGTAGAAAACGGAACAACTCACAACTTGAAAGCATTCCTGGAAGGAGGACACCAGCTGGATGACATGGTTATTAAACTACGCTCAGCTCACAGAAAACAGCAATTGATGGAAATTGTTAATAGCACTATTACCGACAAGTAGACAATATATTTATAATTCATAAGAGTTCAAAAATTAAACATATGAAAATGTTCATACAGTTAACATTTATTTTCCAATACTTCCCCAATCACCGGCCTGTCCCAGCTGTGTTACGTGGTCTCTAACGGCTTGATCGATAATTTTCTGCACCTCCCGGCAGCCTTGAAGTGCCGTTTCCAAAACATTCGGAAGATGGTCCAGATGGAATCGTTGGGACATTTCCATAAACGCAATCTTTCCACTGCTTGGTAAGGAAGCCACCGTTAACGTTGGTCCGCCACTCATCTCTTCCAAATTCGAAACATCCATCAACGGTATCTTTCCGGCTAATGATGCCGTGCAAGCGCATACGTACTCCTTCAGGCACACACCGGCGTCTATTAGCGCTAGTGTGGCTGCATTTACCGATGCACAGTAATTCCCACCGTCTGCCATCAGCACTTCGATGTATACATCGATCTGACTCTTTGGGTACAGCTCCGTCTTAATGGCCGCACTCAAGGCTTGCTGCAGATGAATAGTCATCTCCTGGCTTTTCCTATCGCCACGGGGACGTTTCTTGCGCTCTCCAGTGGAAAACGTAGCCATACTATACTGGCAGTTGACAATGACTTCCTCGTGGCTGCTCTTTTTGCCCGGTGCCTGATGTGGTCCATAGACTGCCGCCAGAACTTTCGTGTTTCCTTGCTCAATGTAGGCGCTACCGTCTGGTTGGCTGAAAACTCCCAGCTTGCACTGAATCCGTCGCAGTTCGTTTGACCGGCGCCCGTCCAGTCGGAGGCCCTCGTCTGAGAGTAGTTCCATATCTTGGCAAAATAGTTTAATATTTAAATAAATCTAGTTTGATACAAAACAGTTACTATCCTAACAGTTACTATTAGATTAGATATGTATACACGATGTTTATAAATACAAGAGAAACACGCGTGTGAATTAAAAAGATTGAAAACAACTGAATAAAGTCGACATTTACAGTGGAGGGATTAAAATTCGCACCATCTCAGTTGAGTTTTCAGAAGGTCGTACACGCTCGCGCAAAAACCTTAAATTGGGTCGTTAAGGCTATGTGAACCATTTGGAGAAATTGCAGCTTTTGCTTAAAATCTAATCTAAAACTACTAGGGTCGTCCAATAAGTCCTTAGAAAAAGATGAAAAAACACTATTTTTGGAAAATAAAATTCTATTTCTCAACACACTCTACACACTTTGCCAATCGTTTTCAAAAAATTTTATCCTGTGCAAAAAATATGATTTTCGAAGTTATGAAAAGTACTCATTCGTTTATGGGGTTTTAACATGGACTACAACGAAACCTACTCTCCAGTGGTTCGTCACAGTTCTCTGCGCTACCTGTTTGCAATTTCCGCCAGGTATAATTTGCCGATGGACCAAATGGATGCCACTACTGCGTTCCTTCAAGGCGAATTAGAGGAGGAATTTTTTATGGAACAGCAACCCTGCTTCGAGAAACCAAACCAAATGAATATGACTCCGCAGACGTCAGAAAAAGCTGAAAAAATGAAACGAGTTCCGTACCAGGAGGCTGCTGGAAGTTTTTTGTATCTAGCTCATTGTACCAGACTAGATATTATGTATGCAGTCAACCAATTAAGCCGTTACAACTCGAATGCTGGCACCAAGCACTGGGAGGCAGTCAAACATTTGTTTCGATACCTACGAGGAACGTCTACAATGAAGGTGCAATATAAGAAACAAGGAAATATCGAGCTTGTAGGATACACCGATGCCAGCTGGGCTTCTGATTTGAACGATCGTAAGTAGAGATGCACCGAATAGTACTATTCGGCTTTCAGCCGAATACCGAATATTTAATGTTTAATTATTCGGCGTACCGTATATTCGGCTTTAATCAAAATCGGCTGGTATTCGGCCCGAATATTCGGTCAACCGAACATTGGGTCGACAGAATATTCTGTGCATTGCTAGTATTTTGTATATATGTATTTTATTTTATTTTGTTCCTTTTAAATATTTCATGGTATTCGGCCCGAATATTCGGTCGACCGAATATTCGGTGCATCTCTAATCGTAAGTCAACGAGCGGCTACATCTTCATGCTACAAGGAGGTGCGGTTGCTTGGTACTGTAAACGACAACCAACTGTACTGCCCATAAACGCATAAGAGTCCCATGTGGATTTTTGTCGAAAATGAGTTATCCGTTGGATTGTATTCTGTATCACTACTGAATCACACTGCACAAATAAAATTACCGGGTTTGTTTAGAAAATATAAAAAAAATACCAAAGCATGGTTGTCCCATCCATTTGGCTCAATGGATGGGACAATCTTGAACAGCGTTTTTCTCGGCTTGCTGTTTTTCAACATGGGACTCTTATGCTGTTATGGGCAGTGTAGCGCTGTCATCATGCGAAGCCGAGTATATGGCGCTGGCGGCCACTGTTCAGGAAGCTTCATGGTGGCGCGGATTGTTAGCACAATTTGGACAGGAGAAACCGATCGAAATACGCTGCGATAAGTAAAGTGCTATTAGCATCGCCACACCACGTACGAAGCATATTGATATACGCCATCATTACATCCGGAACGCTCTCGAACAGAACATCATCACATTAGCACCGATGAACAAACAGCGGACGGATTGACCAAATCTCTCGAACGCATTAAGCTGGAGCGAAATCGAACAGCGATGGGGATTAGCACGTCAGCTTAAGGGGGTGTGTTGGAGAATACGCTGCGACTCGTCTAGTCGTATATCTGTGACCTCAGAGTTACACATCGATCAAGAATACTGCTTATATTCGAATAAGCGTACAGCGCTGTCAGATGTAGGAAAAAGGTTTTCCCTCTTCATCTTTTACTTTTAAATAAACCTTTAACCACGGTACACGCGTTTATATTTTCACTGCGTCCCTATACTTACAATAGAAATTGGTTTATTTCAACCAATTAAATCGATCGATTAGTTGGTAGTTTAAAACTGGAACCAGATTCACACAGATTAAATCTGGCTATTAATATGGTGACGAAAATTGTTCACTGACGAAACCCAACTTTGTCGTTAGGGCATGTTCAGGAGCGTTTTATTTTGAATAACAGTTTCAAAGTAGAACTGAAACTGAAACATTCACATCCCCAGCAGAGCGTTTTGTTTTATAATTTCGAACAGTTTTGTTTTAAAAGTTATAACTGTTATACGACGGCGTTCTATTTGTTGCTGATTTTAAAACACGGTTAGAACTGTGTTTTAAATACATGGAGAATATTTAGCACAGACACTTATACCCGATAGACTGGGGAAAAATAAATTTGAATGCAGTAACGAATACCAAAGTGCCCTCTTCGCCATACCTGTATATACGACATTGGTAATGCTCAATATCTTAATATATAAATTACTCAAAAGTAAATAAACACGAAAAAGTGTGTTGGGTTCATTCATCTTTTCTAATGTCGACCGAGTCGAACATGAGTTCATTCATTCATACTTCTGAAATCGGTGCATATGTGTGTGTAATTTATTTACAAATTATTGCTTGACATCGTCAACTAGAGGCTTCGGTTGTACACTACTCATTTTGGTAGATTTTGGTCTTATAAAATGCGACAACCAAATGGAGCGTGTGTGTAGATTATGTTTACACGATGGTCCTAACTTGGAATCCATCAAGAATCTTTCGACCAATTGCACTGAACAAGATGAACCCATTAGTGAGGATTTTTTTCAACTTATTTTCCGGTATTTATCGATACAGGTAAATTCATTTTTGCAACTCTAGGCGCAGTCAAAAGCTGTATAACAAAACCTTGATTTTATTGTAGATAATTAAGCATGAATCTTCAGAAGAAATAGTTATTTGTAGCACCTGTCGATCATCGATACTAGATTGGCACCGGTTTCGAGAGTGCTGTATCCGAAATGATGAAATTTATCAAAAACTTGCCTTAGAGGTAATTACAGAAAATCTCACGCAAACGATCGAACCACGCAAAGAATCCGATATCGATGAACCAAAACAAGAAAACAGCTATCACGATGATGTAGCGGAGAACGGAGAAGATCCCGATTATTCGGAAGATTGTCTGTACGACGTTCAGTGCGAAGATTCAGCAAGTACTCTAGGCGATGATTTGCAAGACCAATTGGACCAAGAGTCTAACTCTGAGAACAGCTCGTCGCCAACTTCCAAGATACCACTGAAAAAACGCGGAAGGCTCAAGAAGAGCAAAGTTCGTACTCAAGAGGCAGAAATCAAGTGCGAATCTCCGGAGTTTGAAAAAACAGTTAAGAAGCGAGGTAGACCCAAACTGGCCATCAAAGCAGAGCGACGAGCCGAAGTTTGTACGATATGTGGAAAATTTATCAAGAACATTTCAGAACACATGCGAATCCATAACAATGAAAAACGGTAATTTTGTTCAAACCAGACATTCTTAGAACAGATTTAGTTTTGCTTTTCACCCAACAGGCATCAATGTCCGTTTTGCCCGAAAGCTTTCGTGAGCGCTTCCAACTACAATTCGCACGTGAATATCCACACGCGTGCAAAAATGTACAAATGCGACCTGTGCGATAAGCAGTATCCAATGCTCAACGGATTGAAACAGCATCGGAAAACACATCTGAAGGAACGTGTTTATTTGTGTCCGGTTTGTGGGAAAGCTTACTATCAACCGACTGGGCTGGCCAGACACAAACGAACCCATTTCGAGGAACCGAAAATCAAGTGCTCCGAGTGTGATAAAATGTTTCTCACCAAGTGAGTTTGAGTGTAGGTGGGAAGGTTCTGTGCAAGGACGGCCGAAATTTGTCGTTCTTGCAATGAATCTCCCTCGAAAAAAATAAGGGCTCTCCGGTAAAATTTAAATAATTCTCTGTTTTGTAGTGCTGACCTACGGAAACACTTCACCAAGCATCTGGACGAAAAACCATTCGCTTGTGACATCTGTGGACGGGCGTTTAGGAGAAAGGATAACCTTGTAACTCACATGAAAACGCACCGGGCGATCATCCAAACTGCAGTCAAAAACGATCCTCCTCCACAAGTACGGTTAGCTGCTGAGTGATAGTTGGATAAGTATTAATGCATCGAACTACTGTAAGACGGAACAAAAATTCATCAGCAATAAAACACATTTTATTAAAATTCTCAACTTGAAAATCTCATGGAGAAATTCGACTCGGTACGTTCAACAAGATCAAGATCAGTCTTTCGATGTGCAAGGTGGTATGCAAAATTCAACATTCAATACTCATCAGTACAAATTTTATACGGCAACACCCTCAGGGAAAAATCTGCAAGCTATCACAGTTTAGGATTTCTTTTTCGTTCGTGTTGACAAAATTACCGTTTTACATTGGTCTCGGTCTCGATTCAGTAGATTTTAGTCCACACATATACTTCAATACATCTGCACGTTTGGTTAGAAATATAGTACATATCTATTAAGCAACTGGTTTGTTAGGTTTCTTCCTCACACTCTTGACGTTCAGTGATCATCAGTTTATCAGTTCTAGTTTAGTTAACGATAAGTTTACTCTCTGTAGGACTCAACATTAAGTGACATCTAGATCTTTCGTAGAAATCGAATTCTACCTATCAGTTTCAATTCATTAGTTCTTCTATCTATAAATCCGGGCGTGCTTCGTTATTTTTATTTTGTATCAGGTTTTGGTAACGGACAGGAAATTGAAACACGCTTCAAAGCACACTATAGCGGACCGGTGCTGCAACTGATTCAAACGATTATTTGAAAAATTATTTTCTAGTTTCAAGTAATAAATATATGAAATAATATCCTGGTGTTCGATCACCGACTAATTCGGCGAAACCATTTGTATGATTTCGCCCATAAACGTTATTTCATTTGTGGAGAAAGGTATTAAAAATATGCAAACATTTCGCAAAAACAACAATGGCTTTCGTTAATGTATAACGAACGTATCTTAAATTTACACTTTGCGTATTTGTAAATATTCAATATCCATATAAATACAAGCGGTTGTTCTGCTCAGTAGTTTGTTTTAAGGTGCGAAAGAAAATAGTCTCACCTTATTATAATGCGTACCATAGAAAGTATAGTAGATTTTCTGGAATACAAAAAAAGGTAATTAGATTTTAGGAAATTCTATGACAACCTAATGAGGGGCACTAACTACGAATGATATAAACTAATGAACACATTTATGTCGCATTTTAGATGAAATTCTGAACGCTGGAATATTTAAAAGCCCATTTAACCCACCTAATGCATAATGATGTAATCTCCATTTATTTTGAAGATAACTAAGAACGTCGAAGTTATGGGCCCGATGAGGGAGACTGAGCTGTAAGTCATAGGTACTGGAAAAAGCTTAGCCGCGACAGCAACCATATTGCGATTCGCGACCCGAACCAACAGCGGGGCTTGACAGCGGGTGTGGTAAGACGTTATAGTGTTGTTCCCGTTTAGTGTTGATACTAATTTCCGTGACTTCCGGGAAGTTGTCTCGAACGGTACTTTACTGCCCATAATCGCAAGTCACTCCCATGTTCCCTATCTACATGGGACTGACTTGCGATTATGGGTAGTTTAGTCCATGTCATTATCAACTCGATTACCGGCGCTGCTACGATAACAAACTAGCTGTGATAATCCTTTAGCTTTAGATTCACTTCACCTTTAGTTTTAGTTTCACTCAGCCGTTCTACTAGTTATAATGATTTTATAACCGTACTTCTAATTGTAAGGTTTCCTGCTGTCCCGCTTGCATCAGGGGCGGCTGGTCCCGTTGAGGGTAAATTGGTAGCGGAGGCACGTCCGCAGGTTGCGTAACACTCCCCCCAGTACACAGGGTCCTAGTTCGCGCGTATCCTCTATTGCGCCAACTTCCAACACCGCCAGCTTGACCACTGGGTGTTCGTATATGTTGAACGGTGTCCTCACCGTAGCGCTGCGAACCTGGTCGTCCTTCAATTGCACATCCACGACACGTCCTTTGGGCCACGAGTTCCTTGGAAGATCTGGATCAACTATCGCCACAACATCCCCAATCTGAATAGGACTGACTGGGAAATGCCATTTCGTTCGGCGGTTTATCGACGGCATGTACTCCTGTAGCCACCGCTTCCAGAAAAGGTTAACGTTAGCTTGTGATGTCCTCCATGTATTTGACAGCGTAGTGGGCCTGTTATCGTACGATAACAGTGGTTTTGAACCACTGGATGAGTCTAACAGAAAGTGATTGGGCGTAAGGGCTTAACTTTCTTCGTCTTCTATTGGTACATAGGGGACGGGGCGCGAGTTGATGGTATTCTCTATTTCCAGTAGAGTGTTCCGTAGAACTCCGTCTGTTGGTAGCTTCATGTTCTTCAGGATTTTCTTCACAAATTGCACCTATCTCTCCCAGCTTCCACCCACGTGCGGACTACTCGGTGGGAAGAACGACCACTTATGGCATATTCGTTTTTGACACTGCACTACACCGGTGTAGTCGGTGCTACACTCTTTCAAACTTGGGTGTAATCAGTCTATCTCTTTCTTTGCACTACACCGGTGTAGCACCAAGAAAAAACGAAAACGCCATTAGTGTTTGCAGTCACGAACTCTTTCATGATCTCCTCCTGATTCAAGGAGTGTACTGCTTCGTTCAGTTCTCGATCGGCACCAACGATGTTCGTACCCCGATCGCAAAAGAGCTCTAACGGCGTTCCACGTCTCGCAATGAAGCTTCTCAGTGCCATGATACAGGAACTGGAATTGAGCGTATGGGCTATTTCTATGTGTACGGCGCGTACCACCAAGCATGTGATGAGTACACCCCACCTCTTCTCAACACGTCTGCCAACGAACACCTGCATCGGACCGAAATAATCGAACCCAGCATACGAGAATGGCCGGAAATATGCTGCTAGTCTCGCTGACGGAAGCTCTGCCATGACGGGCGGTTGCGGACGAGCTCTAGCATTCTTGCAAGCCTGGCAGTCTTATCGAATCTTGTAAAATTTCTCCGACAAATTTGCTGTACTTCCTGTGATCCTCAGCCACCAACAAGGGACATCTCTTGAATCAGTCCATCAGTTTCTGTACTGGAATACGGTGAGTTTCTCCGATCGCTTGCGCCAGACGCATTCCGATGACCGCCGCTTGGAGTTCCAACCGAGGAATCGAAACGTACTTCAGCGGGTGCGACACGAGTTTTTGCAGCAACAAAGGTACATTCTATCGAGTCACCTTCTTCGTAGCGAAAGTATGCGACCGCTGCGTATCCGTTTTCGCTAGCATCAACGAAAACATGCAGCTGGATTACAGTTGACGACGATGTTATCGTTCGATAGGATCACGGAACGGAAACTCTCCACATTGTTCAACACGTTGAGCCACGTTCTCCACTTAGAAAGTTGTTGACCGGCTATCGGTTCATCCCAACCACTGTTAGAGCACCAAATTTCCTGAAGAAGGACTTTGAGGAACATCAGCTCGATTGCCAGAAGTCCGAGCGGGTCGTGCACCGACATGAGGGTTCGTAGTACTTCATGCTTCGTAGGGGTTTCCTCTTCGGAAAGCAACTGTTGCCTGCATCGTTTCGGGATTTTAAAGGTAAATGTATCGCTGATGGTATCCCACCACATACCCAGTACTAGTACCAGTTGTACAGCCGTCCTCGGATCTCGAAGCAACCTTCAGCATGTATGGACCATACATCCTGCACGAATTTTACCTCCTCCCCTTCTGATTCTACGCTACAGAGCATATCATCAACGTATGTGCCCTGACAGAGCACCTCAACAGCTTCCGGAAACTGGTGCTTAAACAGTCCTGCGTTTAGGTTGTTCACGTATTGTGCATTGCTTGGCGAACAACTCGCACCGAACGTAATCACTTGATGACGTAAATCGTCGGGTTATCCCCTAGATTTCCATAATTCCAGAGAAACCTTTGGCAGTGCTGGTCTTCATTGTTGATCCAAACTTGGTGAAACATCTCGCGAATATCTCCTGAAATTGCTATACGATTTTCGCGGAACCATTGCAAGACATCCGGAAGTGGCGTAACCTGATCAGGCCCTTTCACAATTCTAAGCTTCCCAGGTTTGTTAGGATTGATAACCGGAAAGATCGGCAGATACCACGAGCGTTCCTTGCGCATAACTTCTTCCTGTGCCGCAAGCTTACGAATATATCCCTTCGCCTTGTAGTCCAGAATTTTCTCTTGACGACATTTCGCCAATTCAGGCTCTCGAGCCAGGCGTTTGTCAAGACTCTGCTGGCGCTTTAAGGCCATATTTTTACTGTCCGGTAGCCGTTTCTCCAGTGTACTCGTGCCTGATTGTACCATCGCTCGTTCGTCTTCTTTCGATAGCTGCCCAGTAGGTTGTACTCTGAGGCTATCCAGAGCGAAATAGCTTTTAACGGTCGAGTGCAACGCCTCGCACTGGCAAATGTGGTAGCTATACGTACTGTCTCCATTGGTCATCGTTGGTTTTGCTACTGAGCATGGGCCATAGATCAGCCAACCTAGTAGTGTCAAAACAGCAGTGGACTGATTTGCACTTCCTTCTCTTGTGTCAAACGGATACTCTAACCTAGTATTGTCGACACCCAACAGGATACGAGGTTTGACTTCAGTGTACGACTCAACAGGCAGTCCAGCTAGTTTTTTGCAGTGTTTTGTCAGGTCTGAAGTCACTATCGATTGCGAGGGAAGATCCAAAGTTCGTACTGTATGCACCCTCGGTAGATAAAAACGTTAAGTTGGAGTTTGCGCTCCGGTGATATCCATCGAATATTTTACCGAGTATTCTTCGTATCTATCTTGTCGGCCGGCCCAAGTGTTTAGCTCTTTCCACAAGCTATGTTCCATCAGCGTAGAGGTCGACCCAGCATCGAGGAAGGTGTTAATCGACTTCTCTCTTCCATGCACCGTAACTCGGATCTACTTTAGCAGAACTCCGCCAAGCGAACAGTGATGAGTGTTGCAGGAAATGTTTTGCGACGAGCTGCTGGGAATTTGTCCGTGCTTGGTATCATCGTGCAGTAACCGATGATGAAGATAACTACATCCGTTATGATTACACGGAACGTTCCGCTCGCAGGACTTTAAGTGCTTAGCCAGACACTTTCGACAGATCTTCTTCTCATTCATCAACACCCACCGTGCACTCGGAGACATATTGAGGAACCTGCTACATCTGCCGAGACCTTCGCACCCCTTTGAACACGCCAAGCATACTTTGCATGCCTTTTCCTCAAGCGGGTTCGCGGAATGTATATGAATGTAGGCTTCTTCCTTCCAGTTTCTTCTCTCAAGCTTCTGCGGTTTGACCCACACTTGTGGTCGGATTACGCCACTTAAAGCCTCCACCATTCGTCCAAGCCACTCGTTGAACTCCAGCAATGTAGTCGCACGACACTCCTTCCGATAAAAAAACCCAATTAATTTTTATGGTTGGTGGGAGGCTGTCAACTAATCATTGCAGTAATGTGACATTGTACAACCGCTTATCCATCTGGCACACCTGGAACGTCGCACATAGATTCTGCACTACAACACCGAAATCGATGATCGTTTCCATTTTATCAATCTTGGGTAGGGGCACCATCCTAATCTTCCGCACCATCATCTCCACAATGGACTCCGGATTCCCGAAAAGTTTTCAATCGATCTATGGTCACCGGAATGTTGTCGGGAGATAGAAGCAGACTTTTGACAGAGTTTAACGCTTTGTCGTAGACTTTTTTCGAGTCGATCAAGCAACTCATCGTTTCGAAAACCGTACATCCGGCAAGTCCTTTCGTACGCTGCGATGAATCGTGGTCAATCTTCAGGATCGCCGCCACCGTCTTCCGCCCCGCAAGATGACCTCTCGTAATTGGCAAGTCATCGCAGTTGGATCTTCGTTGATCTGGCTCTCCCAACAACGAACTATGCCGCGGCAACCGCAATTCCCTCTTCTATGACTGATCGATCCGCTGCTGCTTTTGCTGCTGCAAAATCGGTTGCTTTTGCCGCTTCTCATGCCATTTATGCTGATCTTCAGCCTGTTCCAGACGTTTCTACTGCTCCTGTTGCTACTCGTAGCGCGCCAGTTGATCACGTAGTCCGCACTTTTCCCGCTCCAGCTATTTCCCCACGCACCCATTACAGCTCCAATCTCTCTATCTTGGATCCTGTCTTCCACGCAAACGCACTCATAGTGAAACCACACGTCACACTAAACTATCCCGCTAGTATCGAGCCTTCGATACGTACCACATTCGGCCCTCTCATCACCAGGAGAATCGCACTTTTTCTGGGCCTGTTTGCCCACACTTGCTTCGAAAACCGCTTGACATCCCGGAATAAACGGAAAATTTAATTCGTTCCCGTTTAGTGTTGATACTAATTTCCGGGAAGCGGTCTCGTACGGTACTTTATTTCTTGTCGGTATCAACTCGATTACTAGCTGTGATAATCCTTTAGTTTAAGTTTCACTTTACCTTTAGTTTTAGTTTCACTCATCCGTAATACTTATAACGATTTTATAACCGTACTTCTAATTGTTCACGATACCGTGTTTTTAACTTTAAGCTTTTAATTAAATTATTCTTAACTTCACAAACCTGCTGCGAACTAATCTCTGTTAATTAATCTCTTCCTTCTTCGTGTTTATTTTCCTACCCCTTACTCGTTTGACAGCTCCCTGCTGTCCTGCTTGGATCAGGGGCGCTTGGTCCCGTTGAAGGTAAATTGGTAGCGGAAGCGCGTTTGCAGGCGGAACATCAAGCCAGTAACGCAGCGGACAAGTGCAAGACGACGGAACAATACCGGGACAACACGCAACGTAAAAGAAATGCGAGAATAATGAAACGTGTTTATTGTTGCTCTTGTTACAGTCGAATGAAACCTATTAGCTCTATGGTGGTTAAAACAGTTGGTAGTGCGCATGGGCGTCGTGTAAAAAATGTCGCTCCCACTTGTACACTAAACACTCCTCCTCGATATTAGCCAAGCCCATTGAAGCTGAAAATTTGCTCTACTTTTCCGCTCCTAGCGGCTTAGTCACAATATCTACCACCATGGCCTCTGACGGACATTATTTCAGAACCACACACCTTTCGCTGCTAAATCCTTCGTGAAATACATTCGGGTGTCGATAAGCTTCGACCTTCGTGACTGCCGTTTCAGCTCAACGAAATCAATACAGCTCCTATTATCTTCAAACACTACAGTCGGTCCACGTTGCTTCTCCCCCATCTCTTCCAACAATCGCCTTAACCAAACAAGCTCTCTACAAGCCTCCGACAAAGCAATAGGACAGCTGACTTGTCTGCTCAATATTGATACGTTCACCGCTATGCAGTGGGGGCAAGATCGGGGGGTGAGCAGGAAAAAAATGTTCAAAGACCAACAACTCAGGGAACGGGTTTGGGTAATCAAGGTAGGAAAGCTAGCAGTGGGTCTAGAATTAATGCTCTTCCCCTACGAGGACAATCTGGGCGGCCAACTTCAGACTGTCTAATTTACTGACCCCTTCAGTTCCCTTGTGCCATTCAGTACCACTTCCTCTTCGAGCTTCCGACTGGTTCGCGAATTACTCGGTCTAGTCCCCGACGATAGAAATAGCCTACTCCGACGAAAAGATCCGCGACGAGAGAAGTTCGAAAGCTAGCAAACCAGTCAGATGCTGAGGTCAGTTCGGCGATTCCGGTAGAGTAGGGCATCCGGTTTGCTGGAGCCCCTGCGCGACTGGTGGTGTGTCGTCGCAGTCTACACAGTCTAGTTCCCGGCGGTAAATCTGATTGTACGCTGACGGAGAGGTCCCAGACGAAAGAAGTTCTCTCGATACCGATTCTTGTTTGGTTTCAGTACCACAACTTCTTGAGCCCTTTGGCTCCGTGACCGGTGCCATTTAGCACCGTAACTCCTTTAAGCTGTTTAGTTCTCTTCTTGGACCATTTAGCACTACTTCCTTGATGACTTACTCCGACAGAGAATTCCCCGGTGAGAGAAGTTCTCCCGAGATCGAGCTAATCAGCTAGGTGCCGAGGTCAGTTCGGCGATTCTAGTGAAGCAGAGTGTCCGGTGCACTGGTACACCGATAACCCGCGACTAGTGTAGTCTCGTCGCTGTCTACTCAGTCTAGTCCCCAGCGGTGAATCGAGCTTACGCTGACGGAGTTTCCTGGCGAAAAAAGCTCTCCCAATATCGATTCTTCTTTGGTTTTCGCTATTTTTCTATCGGAACAACCGGTGGGGTGCCGTGGTCGGTCTGGCGAATCCGCATGGAGCTTTCGACGTTTCGACGACTCATACTCGCTGTTCTGTTGCAGTCTACTCGACTAGTCCTCGGCGGTGGATCCAGCTTATTCCTGCGGAGAGTTCCCTGGCGGTGATTGCTCTCCCGAAACCGTTGCTCGATGTCCATTCCGCTGTAAGACGATCATGATCTACATCATATCTCTATTTACTGCGTTCCACGTCTTTACGTCGCTTGTCATTCTGTAGGCTACATTACCCGGGTTGATGTCCGGTCCTCCCGTTTTAAGTAGCTCCCTGCACGTCACTTCAAACCTCGGACATTCAAAGACCTCAAACCTCGGACACTCAAAGACGCTCACACTCACACTCCGGGCACAGTGTTGGCGTTGCGTACCCACACCGATGAAGATACTTCTTAAGCAGCCGCTGCTCGGTAGGAGCTGTTTCAGGTGGAAGGTCATCTCTCCGTGCTTTCTATTGACCCACGTCGACAGGTTTGGATGAGCCGGTAGGTCCACTTTCCTTTCTCCGTATTGTCCCATTCCTGCTGCCACGCCACCATCGAATCGATTCTCATCATCTTCTTCACGTTTCTGACGTTTCATTGATTGTAGCACTTGATATCATCCGTCAGGGTGATGCAGATGGGAATCATCTCGGCGATAAGACATACTGCCTCCGGTATGCAATCGCACCTCGTACGGCCAGCAGTCGACGCGTCCTGTTCAGCTTTTCGCGGTTCCACTTGGTTTTCAGCGTCGCACCCCATGCAGGAGCCCCATATCGCAGTATCGATGACGAAACACTAGATAATGGACCGACATTTCGCATGTGTAATCAACGTGGTTGTTAAAGCTCAATCAGATTATCACACCCAATTGTTTCAGTGCACGCTTCGATGCAATCACATGCCCTTCGACGGTGATCTGTATCCGCTGAACCGCTTTGCAGTTGCTGTCCAACAACAAATCCGTCTTTTGGTGAGCTATTTACAGCTTGACCCGTTCATCCAGCTCTCCATCGCATCTATTGTCTCCGTCACCGACACCTCCATTTTTTCAAGTGCCTCACCGTTAGTGACACGTCATCCACGAAACCAACGACTTTCACTTTCCTGGACAGCCGCAGTGTTAAGATCCCATCGTACATTCCATTTCAAAGAGTTGGACAGAGAATGGAGCCCTGAGGAATACGACTCGCATTGCCTTCTGCCCTTTTGTTCGTCTGGTACAGCAGTGCTCTACTCTGGAAGTAGCTCTTCAGGATCTGGCTCATTCTTTTATGCCACGCTGCGGCATTGGTCTATACCAGGCTGGATGGCCCGGTGACTTCCCTGACTTTGGCAGCAACATCAGTTTCTGCACCTTCCTCATTTCGGGGATTACCATCTAAAAACACTTCAGCAGTAGCATCCTGAACATGTCCGGATATGCCAGGATCGCAGCTTTCAGCGCCTTGGTTGGTATTCCATCCGGACCGGGGGTTTTCTTTGATTTTAGTCACATCGACGCTTCTTTGAGCTCGTCGTTAGTCGCTTGCCACTCGGCTGTGTAACCTCCTTCTTCTTCTTCGCCGTATGGTGTCGGTGACCAGCTGGTTGAATCGTGATTCGGGAAGAGACCCTCAACGATTATCTTTAGCTTACCCGGGCATATTTCAGCTGGTGTCGACGGACCCTCGTCTTCGTCATGACGACTCAGTATGCGTCCCCCAAGGATTGGCGTTTATTTCTCAGCATAGCTACTTATGACAATTGCTTGCTAAGCTTGATCTCCCGTTTTAAAGTGTCCTTACCTTCTCGAAATGTCGCTTGCGCTCCTCTCTCACTCTCCAATCTTGCGCTCTGAGCCAGCCTTCTGGCTCAAAGACAAGCAGCGTGTAGCGTACTGAGTTAGTCATTTAACCAGTAAGCTGCACGCCGTCTACTGCATGGCCCTAGTTTTCGTGACATTGTAACGTCACAAGCTGTCACAATCCTTCTTGTTAGATCAGCCGCATCAACGTACTTGATTCCGTTGTTCGCCGTAGTAACTCAACAAAGAGGTTTTCGTTAAAGGCTTTCGTCTTCCACTTTAGCTTGCCGCCCATCCTTCTCCGTGCTGGAGCAGGGTTCCATTGGCCGATGCAGTAGCGGATTGCCTGGTGGTCGCTTTGGGGATACTTCTCGCACACTCTCCAGTCCATGTTCGCCGTCAGTCAAGGACTACAGAATGTGGCGAAATTTCTCTCGGTACCGATATCCGTTTCATGAACCAATAAGCACCCAGTTCCTCGCTTCGCCGCGATCTACTCGTTATAGTCCTCGGCGGTTAAGGTAGCCTCCACAACGAGCCGACAGGTACGTGTCGAGGTCTGCTGCCAGTTTTCACTGAAAGGAAATATTCTCTCAAGATAACTTTGGCAAATGAAACTTTGAGAATTCCATTTAAAATATTGGGCATATTTTTGTTTAACAAATTCCTCCAAAACATTTTGGGGGGGGGGGGGGGGTGGGGGTGGGGTGTGGTTTGCTCCCAACCCCCCCCTAATACGCCACTGCCTTTATGTCTATTTCGTATTTACTGCCACGTATAGCAGCGCTCATGCTAAGCTGTGGTAACACTCGTTATCTCTTAGCTTCTTTCTTCCTTCGCGGTTTCTATAATATCCTGTATCGATAAGAACGTTGGATCCCTTTGCATGCTCCAAACCAAAACGACTCGAAAGCTTTCTGACGTAGGTCTTCTGATCTTTGGTGACTCGAATGCCAAGGAAATAGCTAACTTCACCTAACGACGACAGCGTAATCTTCTTCGTAACACACAAGATGGATTCGTCATCGGCAGGATCAACGGCATATTCGTATGTAACTGTTATGCTCCCCCCACGGTGGACACCAATGCAGAACTATCGGATGCTGGACACACTAACCGACTCGGTAGTAGGACGAACGCCGGTTGTTATAGGAGGAGATTTTAACGCTTGGATCGTGAAGTGGGGTAGCAGGCTGACCAACGCAAGAGGTTGCAACCTGTTGGAAGCCTTGACGCAGCTGGATGTACGGCTGTGCAACGAAGTTTCCGCTAGCACATTCCGTAAAGACCGGGAATCCATCATCGACGTAACATTCTGCAGTGCGTCGCTGATGGATAATATGAAATGGCACGTCAGTGAATAGTATACACATAGCGCCCACCACGTGATCCACTATACCATTGGTCGGTGGAATTGCACTGTATCGCGGAGAGTGAGGACTGGCGAGTGGAAGTGGAAAATAAAGGACTTCAACAAGGACCTTTCTGTGGAAGCACTTCGTGGTGACAGCCACGCCCAAATTCCGAATGCCGATGAGCTGTCGAAAACATGAACAAGGACGCGTAAAGCAGCAATGCCGAGAAAAATGGAACTGAGGAACTGCCGGCGTCCGACGTATTGTTAGAACGAAATGCTCAGCATCCTCAAATCCAAAACACGCGTCCAGAGACTAGAGCAAGATCTGAGGTAGTCAGAGAAGAGTTGAAGGTGACATTCCGGGCGGCTTAGGCTGCTTCTAAACGCGAGATAGTACTTAGTAAGTCCATCTGCTACAAGATGCTGTGCAGAGAAGTAGTCGCCAACCATTGGGGCAACGCTTACCGTGTCGTACGAACTACGCTGAAAGTCAGAACGGACTGTCGCAGAGGCAGCTCGGATTCTGGAAAGGGATCTCGACGGTGGACGCCATCCGCCATCGCGAGCGCGGAGAAAGCATTGTAGGAAAATAGAAGGGGCAATCGCTACTGCGCCGTGGTTACGATCGACATGAAGAACTCGTTCAACAGCGCGAACAGGATGACTTTCGCCGTAGTGCTGCACAGAATGCGGATACAGAACTATCTGCAAGGTTCTGAGAAGTTACTTTCAGAACCGAGTCTACTAGTCTACGAGACGAACATTGGGCAAAGGCCGATTAGGGTCACAACACTATAGTCGATCTATACACATCGCGGAAACCTGGATGGCTGATTTCAAGTTCCAGCTGGCTCACCACAAGACGGAGATAGTGCTGGTCAACAACGGAAAAAATACAGTGTTTCGTGATCAGCGTCGGCGGACACTCAATTCCATCGATGTGTACGCTGAAGCAGCTGGTCGATAATCGGTTAAATTACAACAGCAATGTCGACTATGGCTTCGAGGACAACTAACGCATTGACAAGGACCATGCCGAACGACGGAGGAGCAAGGTGCAGTACGAAATGTCTCCCGGAGGGTGTCTCATCTTTAATATTGAAGTATGGCGTACCGGCCTGGGCTGCTGTGCTGAAATCGAGCCGGAACCGGACGAAGTTGACAAGCACGTTTCGCCTAATGGCTGTTCGTGTCGCGAATGCGTACAGAACGATATCGTCGGAGATGGTATGCGTAACTGCCGGGATGGTTCCCATCTGCGTCACTGCGGTTGAGGACGTGGAATGCTACCAACGGAGAAATGCAAAGAGACTGGTCCGAGCGGACTCGGCTAAGTGGCGGCAAGAGTGGGACAACGCGGAGAAAGGAAGGTGAACCCAGCGACTCATCACAAATGTGTCTGCTTGGGTACATAGGAAGCATGGAGAGGTGAACTTCTATTTGACGCAGTTTTTGTCCGGGCAAAGATGCTTCCGGAAGTACCTGCATCGGTTTCGACATGCTTCGTCAGCGTGCGAAGGTGCAAGAGACACCGGAACACGTAGTCTTCGAATGCCCTAGGTTCAAAGAACTTCAAAGGGGTATGCCTGGTGAGACAGTTGACAATATCCTCCAAGAGATGTGCCATGACGAGCATATCTTGGATGCTGCCAACAGAGTGGTTACAAGTATACTCTCCGAGAAAGTGGCCAAGGGACCAACAAATTAGCGCTATCAGGTGGGAAGCCGCCGTGAAACCACAAAACGGGTTTATGGGGATATTCCGCCACCGGGGAACTCTCCGTCGGTGTAGACTAGGCCCACCGCCGGGGACCAGTTGAGTAGTACGCGACGTAGCACCGGGCTTCGGTCGTCGGGGCGCCAGTGAACCGGACGTCAGGCTTCACCGGAGTAGCCGGATCGACCTCGACACCTTACCGGCTAGCTCATGAGTAGGCTAGATCCACCGCCGGGTATTAGAGCGAGCAGGCCGCATCGAATAGCTAGCAGTGAGTCGTTAGGACGCCAGTCTACCGGAAGCTACGTTCCATTCGGAATTGCTGGAATGATCTCAACCCCTACTCACTGGTCCGCTGAGCAGGCTAGGTTCGCCGCCGGGGACTAGATCGAGTAGATCGGGATTGCTTACGGAAACGAACATCAGTAGCAGAAGAAATCTACCGCCGGGGCATTTAAAGTAGAGTAGATTCACCGCCGTAGACCATCCGACTATCGCGTCAAAAATGGGAGCAAATTGGCTCACGAAACAGACATAGGTACCGAGAGAAATTCTGCTACCGGGGAATTCTCAGTCGGAGTAGGGTAGTTCACAGCCGGATAATATCCGAGTAGATCTGGGAGCTGGATAGCGAAAGAAAGCCGGTGTCGATGTCGGGAGAAATTCCTCCGTCGGAAAACTCTCAGTCGGAGTAGGGTTAGTTCACCATCGGGGACTATCCGAGTAGATCGTGATAAGGCTGGGATCTGAATTACTCACGAAAATAGGAGCTAAATGGCTCATGAAATCAGCATCTAACCGGTTCACTCGATTTTTGTGAGTGGTTGCATAGCTTTTCTATAGGAGAAAGGCAAGACCCTAACATTGCTTCTCCGCTTGCTTGGACAAGACGAGCAGCAACTAGGTAAAACGAGTGTAGGTAGTGGTCCGGAAATGGGACTCAACAAGAGAGAGAATAGTAAAAAACAAATGCATAAACCGAAGAAATATTAGCGATGATAACAGCATGCTGGAAATAGTGTACAGAGCTCTGAATGCTTGCAATAAACGGGAAACGGAAGGGCTTGGGATGACAGAGCTCAAGAAAAAGATGGAAGAGCACTACGGGGTCATCAAGGACAAGAACGGTGTTTACAGTAGAACAGACATAAGACGCGAGCTGAGAACAACGAAAAGCGGGGATATCTCAGATAACGGAAGATCCATATCGAGCAATTCCGAATGTGTCTTTGTAGGCAAATACCTAACGTAGTTCCTAACAGGTCACGGCTTCATAGAGTTTACATCGGATAGGTCGCGCGTCTGCACCTTACTGTTCGAAGTATGAGTATTTGGAGGAAACACCGGAGCACATGGCCTTCGACTGCTCAAGTGGCTAATAGTGCTAAACAAGGGGAACATAATAGGTCCATTATGGTGATACGTTTTCTGGAAGGGGTGAAGAGAATGAAAAGGTTGAAAACCACTGCTTTAACCTTTATTCCACACCAGAGAAACACGTCGTAATGCTGCCATATTTTGAAATCTGGGTGCTCAACTCAACAAAACCTCTAATCATAAAAGTTTTTAGACCCGAAATTACCATCATAGCCCACAGAAAACCAGATAAGCTGAACAGTTTCCAATATAAAACATCCAAGTATCCAAATCTCAGTCTACTTTTCTTCTGCCCAAATCAGACGTAGGTACAATCGAACCAAGCGAACAACAACTAGCAACCTCTCGATCTAGCGTGCATTGTCTCGAGAACAAAGGAAACTTTTAATTTATTCTTGCCATCATGAGTAAAGTTGACGAAAAAACGCTGCTCCGACCCAACACAGCTGTCGTTGACTTTCAATTCTGTTCAATAAGATTGAGTTTTCGTGAAGTGGAATACCTGTTGAAGGTGAAGATGCAGCTCAGGCTCAAGGAGGTTATGTATCTACAGTATCATCATCTTCGCAATGTATTACTTATATCGTTCAACACGTTAGCCCAAGCCGAACGTTTCGTTTTTGCAGAACAATTTGAAGCACTTCAGCCACGTGATAAAGTTGGAATTAAGTTCCCGTGTATATAGAAAAAGACTATGTAGATGTAAAGCTACATGACCTATCACCACGTACCCCTCCAGATCTAATTGCAAAATACATGTCGCAATACGGAGAAGTAGAATCCGTTACGCGGAGAAATTTTTTCCCGGGTACACCTAACAGTGTTCTTGTGGTGGGGATGCGGATCGAAAGACCTATCCCCTCCCACTTGTCTATAAAACTCAAAACCCACGAAGCTACTATTAACCAAACTACGTTATGCACGCATGAGGGGCAAACTCCTACGTGCAAGTATTGTAATCAGACAGCGCACTACGGACAACCTTGCGCGCAAGATACAGAGGAGAATGCATCTCTACCGATTGCCAACACATCCACGGCAAACCAACCCAAAAAAGAGTTTTCAATACCAATACCTGAACCACAAACGGTTGCCAAATTTGTGGAACCCGTTCAGTCCATATTGACAACTGCCAAAGTAGCATCCAGCACCCAAAAACCCACTGTAAGCAACATCGGCGAAGAAAATAATAACAATGACGACGGATTTACATTGGTCACCCGTAAGTGCAAGAAACAGGAAAAAACATCTGGTCGCGAGCTCCAAGGCACTTTTAACGATGATGACCTTGATGTGGAGGACAGAAGAGAATTAAATGGTCCACATGACGCAGTAGGCGAGCAGCGAAAGAAGGTCTCCGCTCGCAATTAAATTGTTGCGCGCACGGTATCCAACGGACAATAAATATTTGTTTCTGGTTTTATTTCTTTACATATTGTAAACAAATGAAAGATCCACGGCTCCGTTAAGCTACCGCTATGAGCCGTGTCAAATAAACGAAATAAATTAAAAAAAAGTGTCCAAATCGGTAAGGAATTGCCATAACTGAAAGTATTACAGTACTCGGTTATCCTGAGGATTTTTTGTCGATTATAAAACATTCGCATGATCATCATCATCATCGTGGCCGAACAATCCGGGTGTTCCAAGCTATAAGCGATCATGCATTTGAAAATCCAAATTACTTATACAAGCAAACTGAAACAACCCCAATTGAATATATCTCTGCGTTTAATTGATATTTATTCCTGCCACACACGGGCAACAATTGATGTAGCTGATTTGCATTCGAACCGTGTTCTTTCCAGCTTGATCAAACGATTTTTTGACCCAACGGAATTGGTCTCGTGGTTTGCGTGATTTTTTCAATTAATAATCACAAATAGATACCGTTGCACACATTTAAGTATGTAGACAATAAAAATTTGGTATGACACATTTTATCAATCAATAAATGAAAAACCGGCTCGAGAGTGTCTAATTCGACCGCAATTTCAAATAGGTTGAAAACGGATGTTTTCGATGCGAGCGAACAGCTGCTAAAATGCTGAGCGATAAGAAAAATTTCCAGAAAAATAATGTGTCAGGACACCTGGCTCGAAGTTTGAAGCCTAAGCCATTCAAGATACATATTGTGTCATTTCGCGTATGAGATAAGACGACAATAGTAAACAATACCTTCAACACCTGGGTAGACGGTGATTCAAGGTAATTTTTCGATCGGATTCACCTATCGAGAAAACCAATGTTGAAGTATTGGTAGTTGATAATGTTTGCTAATAATATTTAATATTTTGTGATAGAAGCAAAAATTCAAAAACTATTTTTTTTAATAAAAAAATCATACCCAACCAAACGATGTAAATGAATTATCGATGTTCATTATCTGTTTATGTTTACCGAAGCACGTCAGCGTTAAAGAGTGCAATACAAGCACTGAGTTTTAATGATTCAAATCCTCTTCACTCAAAGCACGAAAAGCTGACGTGCCTCAGCACACATATAGCTCTATAGCTTGTGGAAACAATTCACAATCAACACTAATCGATAGTTTGCGACAAGCAAATTGACTCATGACTCATACTGGTGCTTTCCGTGAGTAACTGCCATAAGCTATATGTCCAAATGATATCTACATTTTAACAATTATTGTTCATTCATACTCCATCCCAAAAGCAAACAAACACACAACACAGACGGCACTATGTGTGAAACTTTGGAATATCAAGTAAAGCACACAAAATATCCATTAAAACGCATCATGCCGTGTTCAAAACGGCCACTTTCACCCACACTGGCACGGCTTAGCTACCAGTCAAACAGTGTATCACATGATAGCGGCATGAGTTTCCAAAACAGAACCGACTGGCAGACGATCCCCGTTATCTTCCGCTCACAGCGTTATCTTTCCATTTTTACTAACTAGGTTTTAATTCCAACAGCCTCAATTGACTCGTTCGGCAAAGCAATAAATATGATTCTTGGCGCTTGTCCGTAAAACAAATCTCAGCCTGACGATGTGATAAGCGTATCGTTATCGACTTACCTTTCATTAAGCCGTTCAGGAATCCAGTCCCCTCGCCTTCCTCTTGATTCTAGCGTACGGTCCAATGGCCGGATCGGTGATGAAATCATACAGAACCGAAGTCCAAGAGGTGTGCTGCGGTATGGTGTCGTAGAATTCCGGTGCAATCCGCTTCACCTCTGGCAGATATCGACCCGGTACGGCCGGGAAGTCGTGATGTTCGTTGTGGTATCCGACATTGAAGGTAATCCAATTGAGCGGTCCGTAGTAGGAGTACGTCTCGAAACCTTTTGCAAACATGTAATGCTCCGAAATAAAGTGACCAGCAACTGGATGAAGTCCCATTGCCAGCAGGGACCCAATCACAAGGTAGAACATAACCTTCCAGCCGAAAAAGTACACTACAATAGTGTTGAAGATAAGCTGAATAATACCGTTTATGATCTCCAACTTTTGTGGTGGCTTCGGATTTACGACTAGTGGTCGGAAAATGTAAAACAACGGTTGCAAAACGACCCAGAAAAACTTTCCAAGAGTATTGCAAAATAGTTTCGCCTCGAGTAGAGTTGGTAAATCCGTATCAATCACTTCGTCTCCCTGGTATCGATGATGTTCCAAGTGGTACTTCTTGAAGCTTACTGACATCGGTAAACCGATGGGAAGATTGCAGAAGAATCCGAAAAGCCGGTTCGCCATTGGCTTTGAGTGCCCAAAGGCTAGGTTGTGAGCGATTTCGTGGCATGCCAACATAAGTGAATGGTTTATGACACCACCGACAAAGTACGCAAGGAGCAAAATCATTTTCCACGACTGGTCCTTCATCACGAACAGCATAATGAATTGTGCCAGCACCATGCCACTTGCAACCCACTTGAACCGGGGATCGTATCCGAAAAGCTTTTTGATTTGAGGATATTTTTGTAGAATAATTTTCCTACGACTAGCGTGTGGTTCTTCCGTGTAGGTCCACTCGAAATCCGTTCTGGAAACGTGCTGCCCCATCCTGATTGCAGATCACAGGTCAAAATAATATTTAAAAATAATACACAATCTCTCAAAAACGAGAGGCCAAAAACCACTGTTCTCTACACTGGCATTTAAGAAAAATCCGGCTGTCCAAGCAGACGATGAACGGATTTTTTCCACTGTTTGACTTTTTGCCGGACGGCTCAATAGCTATGATAGAACTACACAACGTATACAACACCGTCCCAAACTGCGGGAATGAATTCAATCGACCAGACGAAGGCAACTGTCACGTAGAGGCACTAATACCGCAAAGATAACCGTTGGGCAGCAGAGCACATGCACACAAAGTTCCGTTATCGGTGTAGGTGCATAGCATAAACTTGAAATGAATGAAAAATGAGCATGTTTATGGTGTCTGTAAATAATGACATATATATTTATTAGTAGTGGTTGCGAGCAGGGTTGAACTTGGGAAGCTTTTGCAACCGAAGACCGAAAAATTTGATATTGTTTGTGGCACTAAAAACTGGATTCTAACCGTACTGCGCACTTACTATTCTTCTATTATTGTTTGTGGCACTAAAAACTGGATTCTAACCGTACTGCGCACTTACTATTCTTCTATTAAATTCTTCTCATAGACTGGTAAGTTCGACTGGTCTGTCTATGAAAGTACCATCTCTATCACTTGAAATACATGTGTTTTGACAGCTCGCAGTTTTCAGTAGCAGTTTGATCACTCGCACTTTGAAAGTGCGGAGTCCAGGTTGGTGCGAAGTGCGCAATAAATTCTTCTCATAGACTGGTAAGTTCGACTGGTCTGTCTATGAAAGTACCATCTCTATCACTTGAAATACATGTTTTTTGACAGCTCGCAGTTTTCAGTAGCAGTTTGATCACTCGCACTTTGAAAGTGCGGAGTCCAGGTTGGTGGGAAGTGCGCAATATTTGGTAACTTTTAATTCTCTTCAATTCTCGACAAACATATGATTAGGGCGTAAAAGTCAACTGTCACAACTCACTATGAATGGAAATTCTGGACATACCGTTACTCGCCAATCACAGATGTTGGTAGTAAACAAAAGCGAAAATTTTACTCTTTCATTAGCTGCTTTCTATACTGCTGTGAACTGTGTTTGACCAGTACCCGTTTGTCCGGAATTTCATTTCAAAGAGAATTTTGACTGCCCTAATAAACATCTTATGATCCAAGAGCCTAACGACCTGTTGGTATAATCCAAACAATATGTGGAATCATTGGATGGGTTAAAGTTAAACCGTAATCTTATGTTCTTCGAGAATTGGTTTATTAAATGAAGTAAATATTAATACTTTTATTTCATTAACCGATAGAGTTCATCTTTTTAAATATAGCAATATATAGGTTCAACCGTTAAAACTTTAGGGCATGTTCAGGAGCGTTTTATTTTATATAGGAGTTTCAAAGTAGAACTGGAACTGAAACATTCACATCCCCAGCAGAGCGTTTTGTTTTATAATTTCGAACAGTTTTGTTTCAAAATTTAAAACTGTTATACGACTCCGTTCTATCTGTTGCTGATTTTAAAACACGTTTAGAACTGTGTTTTAAATACATGCAAAGTTTTCAGCACAGACACTTAGACCCGATAGACTGGGGAAAAATAAATTTGAATGCAGTAACACTGAAGGAATGGTGAGACATGAATTTTAAACTGAATAGAACATCCGCTAAAACTACTGCTGGGTACAGAAAGTTCCAGTTTTAAAATTTTCAGTTTTATATTATAGAACCATCAAAATTATAAATCTAAAACTAAAACACTCCTGAACATGCTCTTAGAATGGTTTTTAATTGATTTTCTACGAAAATGCAAATGCGTACTCGTTTGACAGTATCGGTCTTCCTTGACAGTGAAATTAGCCACACGGTTTAACATTTTCGACAGTTATCCCCGCCAAAGGATAGGGGTCAAGAAAAGATGCTAAAGGTACAAGATATCCCACTGTCAAATTCCACGAACAAACCTTCGACAACATCATTTTGGTGATTCCAGTACTAGGGGCAGATCCTAGTTCCAGCACCATTTTTCTAGTTCTTATTGAACGCACAAATTTCTTTCAGTGTGTGAAATAGAGTGAGAAGAATAGCAAATGGAATGAAACGATCAATAGAAAATCGATGAAATCCATTTTTGTATTTGATCGGAGCTAAATTTTGAAAATGTTATTCTAATCAATGATATGTCGAATATTATATTCATGTATTGTATTATATTCATGTATTGTTGAGAGAAATTTCAATTTCCAAATATTACTACTTTGTTGGGAAATATTTAGTACTAATGAAGTAAATTTTAATGATTTTGTTTGGAGAACTGTTTGCATTATTCATGAAATCTCCGAGGACAGCGTTTATAGTGAAGTTTTCTAAAGGAAAATAAATCCAAAAAAGACCAAGTAGTTATTTCTTATAGTAATATTTATTTAATGACCAAAGATTTTATAGGCAGAATATAAAAATGGTTTCCGAACACTTCATTATTTGAAAAAAAAAACGGGCGCGCTCCGGCAGACTGACTTAGCTATGGATCCCTTCAATCTGTATTGGCACCCGCAGGATGAAAACGAGAACCGAAAAGTACTTTTCAAACAGACTCTTCCAGTAAACTTTTTCCAGTGGCTATCCCTCATTCTTTACGGCTTAGTTAATGCGCTTAAGAATGTTGTGCTCCTTTCTCTTTGATGATTTCGTTTTATCTGCCATTCTCTTCGCTTTCATGTCGGTGCGAACAGAACGATCTTCCCAAATGAGCCGTAAGCATTGAAATAAAGAACAGAAAAAATGCACGCGCTTTGCGATGCTCTGTTGTAGTTTAGGTTTGGGAAATGGGCAGATGATTAGTTCTATGTAAACTCGTTCGATGGCGCCACAGAACTGAAGGCTGAATTTATTTTGATTTATCAGTTAACTTTGTCAGCTGCACAGTAGGGTGGGACAAAAAATAGATTCCAGCTCCGAGCAACTTTTTAGGTACCATTTGGGTCCTAGAACAACTGTGCAAATTCTTAGCTCGATCGGTGAAACTATATTTTTGCGCCCACTGTTTAAAGTTTACATGGGATTTTGTATGGGAAAGTAAACTTTTACAAAATAATTCCTCCAGGAGTCGCCCATTACTTCTTAAAAATATATCGTTATGTGGCTTGTATAGGAAATTTAACGAAGAAAAAAGTCTCGAAAACCACGAAACGATCTGATGCTTGAGAAAATAGTTATTAACCAGAAACCGATTGATGCTCTGACGATTGATAAAATATTCATTTTTTCTAGCACCACTGCTGTTGGTTGTCCAATTATACGCAATTTTGTTTTAATCCTCTCTTAACGTATCTAAATCGTTTATCTATACTATTTGGCCACTTCGCAAGATTTTGATGGAAAAATTGAGGCTTCTTTTGTACATAATAAGAGAAAGTTAAAATTTTTGTATATAATAAAACCGTCAGAAGCAGTGATGCTATGAAAAGTGAAATTTTCATCATTCTTCAGGGCATCAATCGGTTTTTGCTTAATAACTTTTTTCACAAGCATCAGATCGTTTCGCAGTCTTCTAGACTTTGTTTCCTTGACAAATTTCCTATTTCAGACATCTGTTTATTTTTAGAAGATAACGGGCGACTCTTGGAAGAATTAATTTGCAAAAGACAATTTCCCCATACGAAATCCCATGTAAACTTTAAACAGTGGGCGCAAAAATATAGTTTCACCGATCGAGCTAAAAATTTGCAGAGTTGTTCCGGGAGCTAAATGGGACCCAAAAAGTTACTCGGAGCAAAATTTTTTTTTTCATATAACCATGTCCCACTCTACTGCACAGTTCAATCACAATTCACAGCAGTCGACGAAAGTCTGCTCTGTTGTTGTATTCCGACGAATCGTGCGCCGAATTTTGATATGATTTTTGCTGCAACGAAAGTTAATCGTCGTGTCTCCTTTGGAAAAGCACGAACAATAATAGTGAATACAGCGCGATAACATCACAAATGCAGTGGGTTCGAAATCGCCGTTTTTGCATATGGAAAGATGTGATGAAATTTTTTTTGCGCCAAACGAAAAGAGATGATTGTATGGGTTCAAGGCAAGAATAGAATAATATTCAAGTTCAATTACCCAAACACATGGAAACAAGTAGAGATAAGTATATTATGCCAAAGAAAAGCTCTTTGAAAACATTCTGAATCATTAAAATGGCGATGTCACTATTAAGATTTTCGAGAAATGAACGAAAAATCGATAAAAATGTAACCTTTAAATAAATTAGTTCTAGAAGGTTACTTAACCTCATTTACTAAAACAAGTGAGGACACATATTTGTATTTGGTTAGAACCTGACCCAGTTTCGGGTTCAAGCGAAATCGCCATAAGTGACATTCGCACTATTTGGCTATTTCGATCGTGAACCGACAAATGGGCCTATATAATAAATGTACACAAACGGAGATTTGAGTAATATCTTAAAGAGGAGTAAAAATACTTCATAATAAATATAAAAACTCATTTATAAATGATTCACACTTCATGAAAATCAATAAAAAAACAAAACGGCGGAACCGACTTTCGACTGTAAACAAGCCGCCAGGCGGATTACGCCTCTGCATTTCTAAGGTAGTGTGTACGGGCGAAATTGACAGCATCATTGTTTACAAAGCCCGTAAACAGTGTCGCCCTAAACAAAAACCAACTGCTTGATACGCCCGGGAAAAATAACAAATTTTCCCCTCCGGCAAGCACGGCGAAACCCACATTTGGTTTTTGTTTTCTGGCGACATTGCAGGGCGAAATTGTGAGTGGTCAAAATAAGAGGGCGACTCAAAAATGGCCTAATCAACATTTCATAACAACACTAGGCGAAATATATTTTTTTCAATTTTATCAACGAAAACGTTATTATATAAAATATTTTCGTAATGCTTACGAAAACTAGTATTGTTTTGAAGTGTTTCAATACATTTGAAAGCGCAGTATGCAAACACTGTTAAAATACGATTTAATTTTTTGAAGCGAATTTTCAAAGCTATTTTTCTCGATTCGATATCATTGCGTCTTCGGCCCTTTGGTCGATTCATGATCGATTTGGTTTTATTACCTGATTTTCGGCAATAATAATTAATCGTGTATTCCTTTTGTCGACTAATGGCCATCGCGGTCGATATACGAATGAGACATACATAAATAAATCAAACAAAAACAATGTTCATTCATAAATTAATATCAGCTGATTTGCTGATTCTGTGTCCTCCAGTACCCGGCGAGTGCATAATGATTTAAAAATATATATACTGACAATGGTTCAAAATTAAATTAAAAAATCCAACATGATTCATCTGAATTTCTCCATCTGGATTAGCTATGTTTTCTATTTGTTCGGAACGACAATACTGTGCATCATACTAAATGGTTCCTACTATTTTTACGGGTGGTATTATTCCAACACACCTTCAAAGCGCCAATATGACTACATCATTGTAGGAACCGGTACAGCAGGTTCCATTATCGCCGCAAAAATTCCGTCCAAGGATGTGCTCATCGTGGAAGCAGGTTCAATGCGATCTGGTTTGCTGGATGTGCCATTGCTGCAACCGCTGTTGCAAGGAACACGCTACGATTGGCAGTACCGTACGGAGCCACAAAAGGATGCCTGTGGAGCGCTGGTCGAAAATCGCAGCGCTTGGCCAATGGGTAAGGTCTTCGGTGGAACACACATGCTTAACAATATGATACATTACAGAGCAGAGATAAAAGATTTTATTGGGTGGTTCGATCGCGAAGATGAATTACAATCGTTTCTAGAATACTTTGAACGATGGGGAGACGATGCGATGATTCCAATGGAACAGACACAATTTGAAACCGATTTAAGCACTGCTTTTATAAAAGCTGCAGATCAAGCAGGACTTAATGAAAGTCTTTTCTATAGACCAAACGTAACCACGAAAGGAGGGAGACGTTCAACTGCAAGCCATCACAACTGGCAAAATTTGCAGCTAGGACATGAACTCATCTTGAATGCTGAGGTGACTAAAATCATCGTTCAGAATAGCAAAGGAACCGGGCTTGTAATTAACAAAGCTGGGCAAACATACGAAATAAGTGCTGTGAAAGGGATTATTCTGGCTGCTGGAACAATTGGTAGCTCTAAAATTCTTCTGCAGAGTGGAATTGGACCCAAATTGCATCTAATAGCAGCAGGTATTCAGCCGATTGTGGACCTTCCGGTGGGTGAAAATCTCCAAGATCATATCACTACTGGCATGGATTTAGTACTTCTGTCGAAACGAATGCCCATGCAACCAATGGACCTAATACATCCTTCAAACATATGGAAATACCTCACAAACAGAGGAATGAATTCGTCTTTATCTTTCGGAGGATGTGAATGTCTTGGGTTTGTAAATTTAGATTCTAGTTTTACTCATAACCTAGGATTTATGGTGCTCCCAGTGGGAATTACAATTGATACAGGATTGCATCTGCGGAATTTGATCAATCTACGTGAGGACATTTGGCAGCACTATTTTGAACCATTGGTGAACCAGGGCCAGCAATCCGTTACTATCCTTCCTATTCTACTTCATCCGCAGAGTAGGGGACATGTTCGAATAAAGAACAATAATCCACATTCCAATCTTATTATTGAACCAAACTATCTTCGAGAGAAGCAAGATATTCATCTTCTAACGACGGGTCTAAAAATACTTCAGCACATACTAAGCCAACCAGCCATGCGAGATTTAGGGGCGGAGATTAATCCAAAACCATTTCCAGGATGTGAAAACATTCAGTTCGGAAGCGATTCGTACTGGGAGTGCTACATAAGGTCTTTGACGCTAACCCTGTACCATCCTGTTGGTACTTGTCGAATGGGAGCTGACCATGACCCGGAAGCAGTTGTCTCTAACAAGGATTTCAAAGTGCACAAATTAGACAATGTTTACGTCGTTGATGGATCTGTGATGCCTAATTTACCCAGTGGGAATCCTAATTCTGTGGTTGCAGCCCTGGCAAATTATTTTTTGAAGGTAAATTTTTTTAATAGATGAAACATTTTATTGTTGAATAAATGTTGAATGCAATAACCATAAAGATTTTTCTAATTAGAAGTATATGATGACTTTCAACCTATCTAAAATTTGAAGATTGTAGGATTGATGTCACTGTGGTAAATAGCCTATTAAAATAAATAATTTAAAAAAAACCTATATAAAATTGGTGGGTGGATAAAGAACAGTGAGTCTAGTTATGTACGGTATGCAAACTAGGCTCGATGGTGGATTCAAGACATGTTATCTTGAATCATATACATATTGCATATGATTCAACAATTATTGTCTCGTTAAGGGAAACCTATATATCTATATACGAAAATCAAATATTTATTGCCTATCGCGAGATAAACTAGAGTTTCGTCGATTTGTTACTATATGTGACACAAATGAGTGCGAACGAAACAAAAATAAACGTCAAACTGTTTTTTTTTCGCTTGCTCTAATGCAAAGTGAACATGCGCGTAATTCGGCACACGGCTTGGTGGCGCATGGCTGAAATGTCTCGACGTGGATTTTAGAAAAGATTCGCAAGTTGAGTTTTCCGATCGGAAAAAATGATGTGGTCATTCCAATAATTTTTTTTGTACTCAAAGTAGCTGATATAATAAGGAACATCCACTAAAAATTCCAGATTGATCGATTAATTAAATTAATTATTAGTCTACGGCAGTGATTCTCAACCTGGGATCCGCGAACTCCTAGGGGGCCGTGAAATAGTTGCTGGGGGTCCGCGAAAAAAAGTATACTTTCGGAGTGCATATTGAAATTTCAAGTATTGTATCCTAACAAAATGAAAATAACATATTGATAGCACACAAAATCGATGTTTATCCGTGGGGGTCCGCAGCAACCCAGGGTGATTTCTAAGGGGTCCGTGGTACGAAAAGGTTGAGAACCGCTGGTCTACGGAATACTTAATTCACCTCTTGCGGGAAGTGAAGTCATGTCACAGCTTACTGATGACACAGCAACCCTCATTAATGCTTTGACAAACAACCTACAGAGAGGCCTGGATTCCCTAACGAAAACTATGATCATCCTGTTGCCGCATTCAAGATTGCAAAGGTTTTTTTTTTCTGTTTGAAAACTGTAAAATTCGATTTGGCGATGCCCTCATCCTTTGGTCTAACGAAGAGGTCACCTTTTTCTAACACTAGACGGACATCTGATCTTCAGGTCCTATGTTGACAAAATCATCAGCAAATAAAACATACTCATCTGGTCCTTGTACCCGCTAATATGTAGAACATCTAAGCTGAGCCTCAAGAATCACATGGCTGTCTACAAAACAAAAATTTCTACCCCGCCATCAAGTATGCAGTACACGTATGTTGTGCCAGGACACAGACTGGGGGTCCAGCGCATATAAAATAAAATCTTGAATATAGTCCCCAATCTGCCTCCTGGACAAGAACAACAATTGGCATCCCTGGATACCCCATAACGTAAATTCCAACAATTTTGTGCAAAACTTGGAGAGGTGTGCTTCACTTCAGAAGTAGCAATAATTAAAAACTTTAATGCATTTTAAAGTTAACATAAGATTGGTAAGTTTTTTTAAATTGTTGAACTACCACAATGTTTAAAAGGCAAAACTAGAAACAAGTCATAAAAACTAACTAAGCAGCATATATTATAATAACAAAGATGGCAACCAAAGGGCTGATCACTTATTATGTACAACATTATAACAGCCATAAAAATAAACAAACATTAATGCAAAAAAGTTCATTGCAATCATTCATTGCTCGCGTACCAAACGAGCAACAACATGGCTATAACGAATTGACTAGCCTACGAAAAGCGCTCTCAAAATTGTCCCCGCCACCAGACGTGTTAAGAAGCTCCACCATTACTGTCTATAGCAAAAATTCTCCATTGTGCGTTTGAACGTCGTGGAATCAATAAGCAAGCAATTTGCCGCCAGCGTCCCTCTTGTTAGTTCCTAAAAGGAAAGCTCTCTGCCAGCAGAAGCCAATGGAAAGCACTCTCAAAATAGTTCTTCATTTTGCGTTTGGGTGAGAAACTGCACAGTGTGAAGGAAAAATAGTTTCGGAACCATGTATGCGCTAGGACAAAATTGGGCATGAAAGGGTTAATAGACATTTATGGAGTTTTCTATGTTGCACCTTTTTTACATAACCTTTTCTGGTGATTTTCAAAGTGTTCTAAGATTTTGTCCGCCTTAAGAAAATACGCCAAAAGGTAGTTTTTTTATTTTCATAAATAACCATCAAAAGTTTTGTTCTCAGAGGAGTGATCATCAAACAAAAATCCTATCTTTAAAATGGGAAATATTTTATGTACAAATTTGCTTATGATACTATAGTTCAAATGATCATTTTTCAAGGTCAAAATATTTTTATCACGTTTTTGCCTATTTAGAAACACTATGGGAGGGTGTGGGGGTTGGCTTCGAATGGCACGAACACACCAACAAAAATTGGAAATAATAGGTTTGTTCCAGTACACGGAAGTCACTCCGGAGTAAACAGGAGCAAAACAATCTTTGCTCCTTTTTACTCCGGTTTGCTACCAGAAGAAGAAAAAAGAGAAGAAGAGAGTACAGGAACGATTTTCTCCGGAGTACTTCCAGTTTCTCCTGGTACTGGAACAGACCTAATGCCTTGCTCTTTATGCCACTGAAGGATTTGATAATTAATTTTTTCCATATCTAGTGATGTGTTATTCTATATTTTCTCTATTTCGGGGGTCTACAATCGATTAAAAAAATTGTTGGTAAAAATGAACACATTAAAAAAAAACTCATTATATTGTTTGTTGATAAAGTCAATTTAATTCTTTCGCCAGTAGTTGGCTATGGCCTCCAGCTTTCCATTGATAACATATATCTGCATGAATATCTACTTGGTCAAATATTATGGCCTGAATCCGTCCCACGACCGATTAAATTCTCCTACACTGAAAACCATTCGATGATGAAAATAACAAAACAAATTATTGTTTTCCTAATTAGTTGATTTCAACAGAAAAATGAAAAACGTAACTAAATTTTCTCTTAATTTTGCGAGGTTCTCAAATAATAGTTATTGAAAATTATTATTGATTTTGATTCAAGGCGCACATCATACGAAATGACAGCAAAGCAGAGCTTAAAAAAATTGACATCGCTGCATGAACTTGAAAGAAAACGAAATTCAATTCATGCCCGCTGCGATGAATGAAATTTTTGGTTCGTTTCCATCGTCATTCGTTCTGCCGACGCAGCGCTTTCAGGTACGGACATGTTCGGTTTCAGAACCAAAGTGAATTTTATTTCTATGCTGGCTCTAAGAGGGATTATCGATCCAAAGTGCACCAGATATACATTACGCAGTTCACTTATGCTCTAAAATGTAGAAGATGCTAACTTCTGCCTGTATACTGTCGACATAATAACAAATGAATGCTTTGGTTGGTGAATGAATTTATATTTCCTCTGCACTCAAGCATTCGATTCTGCATGAAATTTCAGTCAGTTGGAAAGTGAATGAATGAGAAAGGCGTTGAATCTGAATGTCGGTTTCGGTAAATGCAAGCAGAAATAGGTAACTGATTTTGAAATTTCGCAACACTGCAGCAAAGTAGTCAAGATGCACATCTTACTGAAATACATCAAGGTACCCTCTAAGAACGGTTGGTTTTAAAATCGTCCAATGAAGGACGTTCGTTGGACCAATTTGGACAACGTCCAATTAACCGTTCAACGAACGTCCATCGTTGGACCCGTGTTGAACGATTTTGAAACAATTTTTTGGACGTCTCAATGGGTAGCGACAGCAACTACCCAGTGAGCAAATTTTCTGGCAGAGGCCGCTCTGCTAGATTTCTGTAAGTCTTGGTTTGGCAGCCCTGTCAGATTTCTGCGCGTATCTTGTCGGGTTAGTTGAGCTAGGACGAATTCGGTTTCGCTAGAAAAACTCATAGTAAGAGAACTGCGGAGAAAAAAACAGCATTTTTGGCAACGTATGCCCTAGCATTGTATGGCAACACGTCCAATGTTATAAGGATAGGCAATGTTCGATTGGATTCATTTTTTGACAGCTAAACGCGAATTCAATCGACCCAAAATGGAGTCTCCGCAGTTCTCTTTCTAGAGTTTTTCTAGGTTTCGCTTGCGTTTTCTGGCAAATTTTAACAGGAACCGAGCAAAACCCTGGCATAACTCGGACATAAACTGTGCAAAGATCCTGGCAATTCCTACCTGGTAGAATTTAGCACGAATCGAGCAAAACATCTGACAAAGATGTGGCAGGAAGCGTGCAGAGATCTTGGCCGTACATTTCTTTCTGGATTCTGGATAAAAGTGAGCAGCATCGGTTGGTTTAACCGCTTCTGTCAAAAACAGTTGTTGCATTTGAGCGAATTCGTTGCCAGAATTCTCGCACAAATCGCGCAAAATGCTCGCAGAAACTCTGCCAGCATCAATTTCGCTTTGCTCAACTTTTACTAACTTGCCACGCTGACCGGGTATGTTCATACACGCTGAGCATAACGGTTATGCACGTAAGTAGTTGTCTCAGCTTGGAAAGCTAGTTTTAGCCTGGACGCAACAACCTGAACCAGTACACACAAAAAAACAGAAATTCAACTGACCTCATTTTGATTTTACCTAGTTTTTCTTTAAAAGCATTTCAACAAAGGGATGATTTTGATTGACATTTTTTTCAATAATATATACTATAAACAATAATCCAACGCTGTTGGTTTGATGCTGTCAGTTTCAGTCTGGACATGAACGTTTCAGCCTAGCACAAAACCTAAAAAGCCTACCTGAGCTAAAGCTTGAAACGCTTGTCTCAGCTTGTAACGGAATTCAACTAATCTCATTGTTGAATTAAACTGCTTCATCGTAAAATACAACATAGGATATTTCAAACGTTTTGTTTCACCGACCGACGGATGAAGGTATGGAATTGAATTGCGTTGCGTTGTGACGATGATTTTGGCGGATCGCACACTGACTTCATCATGTTTGACTGCTGATTATCTAATAAGAGTTGCTTAGGAAATGGTAAGTAGGAATTCATACCAATCCGACCCACAAAACCTCAACAGCATGATAGCCATCATTGCCGGCCGCCCCCATCTTCATCGTTCACGGGGAAGGACAAAGGATAAGGTAAACAGGAAGTGTTGATGCTTCACCTACTTAACGGAAGGACGGCGATTAATCAGACTCTTCCATAGGTGTCGCGGAGTTGGTAGTTTGGAAGGGTATCAGGTCTAGGATTCGCTCCAAGCAAGCGATGCGACCTATAAAGCATATTTTATTAGGTAGTTGTTTAGTTAGTCTTCGAGTGTACGATGACTCGAAAAAGAAAAGATCTTGTTTAGTTTTTGGTTCTTTTTAAACTCTGGGCAGCCGGCTACCAAGAGTATCCTATGTTCTCTAAACAAAAGCAATTTGAACTCCACACAGCCGACCGTGGGTGCATTGCATAGGTAAGCTAATCTTATCTGCGTAATGGGCCGGATCACTACTTATTGACACAGTATTTAGACGGAATTTGTTATTTCTTCTCTACGATATATTTATTGGCTTGAAAAAGATAGCGCGAGATGTTATAAATCATGGAAAGTATTTCTTATTTTCCATATCGGATTTTTTGTGGAATACAAGTATACGAGCGATAATAACGAACACTGAAGGGAAATATAAAGGATTGTTAACCTGATGCACGGGCTAGTTAGCAATAACTGAGCTTGAAATTAGTTTCATAAAAACAGACTCGGCGAATTTTCAGTACGTATTGACCAGTGATCATCGATACTAGTCAGATTAGTCTTATTGGGGCTAAATTCCGATCAACTATTCATTTTTACAGCAATGTTTTCTCGACTTGATCTATTCGCACCCTCTCATTCTGCTACTATCGGCAGAAGGCTGATAGCACCCAGTCGTCGCCGGTCTAAGGACCAAATGTCAACAATAGACTTAGATTCACGTGGAGGCATGAGATAGGAAACTTGTGAGAATTTTGTTATCCCACCATTCGACGACCGACGGATGAAGGTATGGAATTAAATTGTTGAAATACTCCGTATGCCCGTAAATATCATATAGAGTTATGTTTCTCATAATGTTATCTTTCTATAAACTGCACTCTTAAATGAGACGAAATAGCCAATGGTTTTCAAGGATTGTTGGTAATTGATTGATGATTTCAATCTTAGATGAAAGGTATAATTTTTATTTCTTTTCTATTTAGTCAGCCAGCACTACAAAAAAATTTCATACTTTTTTCACATCTTGGCATCTCAAAAGATGAAAAATAATTATCATATTGCATATTACATTTGTTAATAATTGAAGTTTTACTATATAATCGACTAAATCCAAAATAGAATGATTTTGACAATTTTAGCCAATACTTTCAACTTTTAGTATACATGTATTGAAAAAAATGTCAATCAAAATCATCCCTTTATTGAAATGTTTTTAAAAAAACTAGTTAAAACCATAATGAAGTCAGTTGAATTTCTTTTGTTTGTGTACTGGTTCAGGTAGTTGTGTCCAGGCTAAAACAAGCTTTCCAAGCTGAGACAACTACCTACCTGCATAACCGTTGTGCCCAGCGTGTATGAACATAGTTGCTGTCGCTACCTTGATGTATTTCAGTAAGGTATGCATCTTGGCTACTTTGCTGTCATTTCGTATGATTTGCTACCGTATTCATCAATCTGTGATTCCACACCCAGGTTGAATCGAAAAAGCAATAATGAATCGAAACTAGCTATCAACATGAAAATCGAAAAAGTGGGCATAATTGAGGGCTCGGTACTGAGTAAATCCAACGATTATAACTTTCGAATTCACACGACAAACCATGTTATAGCAAAGTGCGATCAGCACACCAATCATTTCCATCGTTTCGCACTTAGTCTAACAATTTCAAGTGCGTGGAATTTCAGCTCTCGAGATTTGCGCCTTCTATTTTACTTACATCGCAATCCAATGGGTCATCGACTACGCATTTGCGCGCCAATGGCATCATCGATAACAATATTTACTACGCTAAGTTTCATACCGTATCCGTAATTGTCAACACTGACGGTCATATACTACCCTGATGGAACTGGAAAATGAAAAAAAAGGAAGAATATACATTTGGCTGCTTGATTGGAATGTGTAAGAAAAATAGGGAGTGTCTAGTTTGAACTGGAATATTGGCATTGAAAGGTTTGGGTCTGTTAGAAGTTGTATATTTCAAAAAATGAACTCATAATTCAAACATTAAACAGTGTAAACTGCGTGATTCGCCTCACTGGGGCAAAATGATCAACTCCTATTCCCAGGACTCTCGAATTATCTGGAACGTAAACATGACTGATAAGGGTCCGTACACAAATGACGTAGCTTTTTTCTGGCGATTTTCGACCCCTCCCTCCCCCCTCGTAGCATTTGGTCACAAAATTCTAACCTCCCCCTTGTAAATGACGTAGCATATCTCTAAACCCCCCCCCCCCGCAACGTGACCGGGAGATGAAAAAATTACATATGTTTTTCAATTCTTTTAAATATATGTCCTTACAAAATGTTTGACGACTTTTATCAACATTTTCATTATAACAGCAAATTACCTACAAAAGAAGCCCATTTCATGACAAATATAGTGTGGATAGTTTTGTTTAGAATTTTACATGTCATAAAGCATGAAGAAAAGTTCACATAGCTGCTGCAAACGATTTTAGGAAGCATAAGCTCAACTAAATTACTAAATTTTCTTTGATTGAATCCGAAAGAAAATTTAATTCAGCTACCAAAATAAGTCTACTAGTTAGAAATATTAGCTAACTAATGTGGAAATTTAAATCCGCATGAAAAATCTATCCTTTTCTTTGCGAGCCTGCCATTCCGCGAACAGTAAAATTTACAAAATGAAAAACCGCGTGAAAATCAACTTAGGAATGGAGGAACATTAAATTGTTTTCTCTAATTAATGGGTTTTGATGCCCGCCAAAAAAATTAAACTTAATGCTACGTCGCACAACTTCTGACCCTACCCTCCCCCTCGTCACACTTCGTCACAAATTTGGTGTACCCCCCCTACCCCCTAAAATGCTACGTCATTTATGCATGACCCCTAACCGTATTATGAAATCAACGTACCTAGTTAGTTTGGCATTTTTAACCCTTTCATGCCCAATTTTTTTACAGTGCATGTAAGGTTTCAAAAATATTTTTCTTTCAAACGGTGTGGTCATGAAACACGAAAAACCTTTTTCATTAAGATAGGTGCTTTCATCGCAGTGCTAGAAGTTGCTCAATTTTTAAATTCCAATGCTCAATACAATTCTCCTAAAATATTTACAATAGTCCAATTGCGTGGAAAACGTGGCCAACGATAGTCTAAAATGATGTTTTATCAATTTTCAATAATATTGCAACATAGTGAAGATATATGAAAATTTCAATTTCCATCGACAACGTCGTCCCTGGCATCACTGCTCTATATGAATCCAATCAGACTAATTGCAATAACTTCAGTTCTAGAGCTGATCGATGTAACTGTTAATCTTCAAATTAAAGGTAATAGTCACATTTACTAACCTTACTATGTTACTATGTTTTAATTGCCGCAAGGTTCTACTGTATCGATTTTGTTGGCTATTTTCGGCAAATTTAAGACTAAGTGAAACGAAAGCAATGAAATTGAAAGACGGATAGGAATTCTAGAGCGAACCAGTTGTAAACTTAGAACGGAAAAGTAGGACTAGGCAGGCTCACATGGACATGATCGAAAGGAAATGAGAAGAATCCTTTGCCTTCTTGCGTTGCACCCAAGTCTACCGCATGGTAGTTGATAGAACATAACTCATCATCTTGTTTTACCGCCGACGCCATGAAATCAGAGGCTAATCCAGGAGGAGGGTCCGGGGGGTCCAAGCCCACCAAAAATTTTAAAGTTGTTAAGAAATTTTAAATTAGTTTCAATTTTAATGTAGTTTCAAACTCAAAATCATTTCAATCCAAATTTTTACGGATTTTTATTGAATACGTAATAATTACGAAATGTGTTCATTTCAAAATCGAAATTTCAGATCCGCTAGGAAATTTTATTCTGGATCTTCCCCTGCTGAATTAAAAATATATAATATCGGGGGCTAGTTGGCTTTCGGCTAACTAATTTGATCATGCGGGGGTGTAGGTGGGAAAGGGATGAATAACCCACAACCGAACCACCCCCCAGCCTATCTTGGTATACCCACTAGGTTAAGGTGTTATTAGGTTGACGATGTTCAGAGTGATTGCATAACCTTTCTATATGAGAAATGCAAAAATATGCTAAAGTCCAAAAAGAGACAATTTTTTCAATTTTTTTTATTTAAGATTACATTACGTTTCATGCATTTTCAAGGCATTTGGCATCAAAAATACACTTTGAAATTTTCAGTTTTTTTTTCAGTTCCTGCTTGTATGGAATCAAGAACCGTCGTAGGTGGCCAATGTGGTCAAAGCGACTTTGGTTAGTCATTATTGACCTAGACTGGCAAATCAAAGTAATTTCGCACCCATTTTAATAAGTTTTGCATCATTTTGATATCATGGTGGCACCAGTTTATATGGTTATTTGCTGTGTGGCCGCACTCTTCAACCCGTAACTCCGGAACCGGAAGTCCAATCCATAAAAAATCAATAGCAGCCGATCGGAAGGTTGTATCATTCATTTGAGACTAAGCTTGTGCAAATGAGTCCAGCCAGCTTTGCGAAGCAGAGGCGACATTTTTTTCCACATACATACATACATACATACATACATACATATGACACACGGCCTTCCGGGCCGGGATTAGATTGACGAAATTCAGAGTGATTGCATGGGAAGATCAGTGGTAAAAATATTGCATCAATCTTATGCAATATTTTTACCACTGATCTTCCAAATCTAGTATCTCTACCTCAGGTAGAAACTTTAGAATTATCTGCAGTCGACTACAACCAAGTTGGTATATTTTCAATGATTACTTGAAAAATGGAAAATTTTCACTACGGAGAACAAAACACAATTGATTGTGTTTCCTAATAAGCCGGGTAAGCAGTGGTTTACCCACTACTCGGGTTCTGATTGCCCGGTGGAGCCTTCTGATCATATTCTGGATATTCGCACAAAAGGTATTTACAAACAAAATAAATCACAATTTACCTACCGACTTTATTGCCTTCCAACTCTCTCCACTGCGGCTTCTGGTGATCGTGTATTGCTTAGAACAGTGGTTTTCAACCTGGGGTGAACTCACCCCCAGTGGTAAATTGGGCGATTGATGGGGGTGAATTATGCGGGACAAATTTTAATTTGTTATCCAAACATTCCCGTCGGGCATTTGTCTTCCTATATTGTTTCAGTGTATCAAGATTGAGATGCTTACTGAGAGTGCCCTGGAAAGGGGTTTCTTATTGTTAAATTGTGGAATTCATCCAATTGAAAATCTTTTTTACAGGGTAATAGGGTAAGGTTTTCACCCAGAATTTTTTACTGACCTGGTTTTTATAGAATCACTTTGAACCTATCTGACCTATCTGCTGAGTTTAAATTAGACAAGTATAAACCCTTTCATTCTTTTAGTAACTCGTCGAAGTATCAATCTCCAAAATTGACTCACATTGACTGTTTGTTGTTTTGCTTTGGCAAAGCATGATGCACACCACTATTTTGAGCTTTTCTTGTTAGCTGTAAATTTATCGCGTTTGTAAACCGTGACTTAGTGTGAAATTTCACTTCCCTGGCTAACGACAAAAATCTAAAAGCACCGGCCACTCACGCTGTAGAGGAGCAGCCGAACAACCATTGCTCTCTGCCACAGCTAAGTACCGTGAAGCAGGCGGGAAAGCGGTAGCATCTGTGAAGCACACTGCGGTGTCTTCCGATATTTTTGCTGGGCACAAAACATTCGGTTATTCGTCATCACAGTCGCTAGGAAGGTTCCAACAAAGTAGCAAATCTTTTCTACCTGACCAACAGTTAAGGTCCGCTTCTGGAGCAGTCAACGTTAACACCGAAGGAACTCATTTGAACATATTGAGTTAAAATTATTCATCTTATCATTATACTCGGAGAAATAGATGCAAAACCCGGAGGCAATGAGATCATCTCCGAAAACTGGAGTCTCCGGGTCAAACCCGGAGGGGTAGCAACCCTACAGAGTAATGATGGTAAACAATTTTCAGAAAAAGGTACATCATGGGGATCAATATTCGGAAAGGGGTACATGGAACGAAAAAGGTTGAAAACCAGTGAGAACTTAGGCCTTTAGGAATCACTTTCACTGGACTACGTGTTCCCAAAGCCGTCGTGTATTCCATAATTATCTCCCGGAATATAGGACCTAAAACATTGTTTCATGAACCAAAATGTTTGTAAATTAATACTTTTTATATGCCAAAAACAAGAGAGCATACTTACCTTCACAGAAATGTGGGTGGCGCTGGGTCAAAAAGGTTATAACTCCCACGGTAACACCCAGCACTCATTCTGACACTGAACGGCTATGGCAGCACTCGGCAGCTAGGCTCCCCGCTGGCTGTGACTTAACAAAACTGACATCCGCACAAGCGAAGTTTTTGGAATTTTGCCAGATTTCCCCAGACATTCAAAATTCTAAAATTGAATCAATTCATCTCTCTGAACAACAAAGAAGTATGGGTCAATTCTTGGTTTCTGCCGCCGGATGCCACGCGGCCTCTAGGTTGGGTTATATCCGGAGCATGAAAAAGTGACATCAACCTCCTAATGGACACCAGCTCCTTGAGATTTCACGAACACCTTTAAAAAGTTAATCTGATGAGTTCTTAAATACCTAAAAAAGCTCTTTAAAACGGATTCTAAAAGAGTTTGAGATTCAGGTCCCAACAACGGACTACTAGGCATAGATTTAGAATTGGCCTGTGTTAAACGTTAAGCCAAAGAGGACCAAGCGCCATTTTGAGGTACTTTATCTAAAATCTTAACGCAGGCCAATTATTAATTTTCAAGCATTCAAAGATATAAATTAGTCGATCCCTAATTCTGAATCACCAGATACCGAAAAGTTGTATCTTACAATTTCAGAAGCATATAAATAAAAAGTGGGTATACCTACCGTAAACGAGGAGTGAACTGACTGATTGCTATTTTGATGTCGCAGGCGAGACAAGTGTACCTCGGACTCAACAAGTATCTCAATGAAACTACAAGACGAAAAATTGGAAGCACAGAAATAATTTTACATTAAGATATAGAAGAGGTCCTCGACAGTTTTGGTGACTTTGAAAAGCGCCATTTTTGTCAATAGTATTTGTAAAAGTAAGGAAATGGAAAGATTAAAAATGTAGTAATTACAAAAATAAAAATATTTCTTAACAGCGATCAACGGAAAAATATAAAAAAACGATAAGCAAACTAAATATTAAAAGAATGTACAAAAAAACTAAAAACAATAAGATCGATCAAATAAACAAATTAATATCAATTGTTAAAAAATGTTAAATCGAGAAAAACCAAAACAGAACCTATAAAAATTGATAAAAGAAAACAGGAAACTAGAAAAACATATTGCAAAGAAGTTGAACATTATTGAACAAATGATGAAAATAATGAAAAATCGATAGAAAAGTAGGAAAATTTTGAGAATTGATGAAAATTTAAAAAAAAAATCTACTAAAAAGAATACAAACAATAATATAAAAAATGCATAAAACTGAAAAACTCGATAAATCGAGAATGATAAAATTTAATAAACATTAAAAACAAGACATATTTAAAGCAATAGAAAATGTAAATAAAACGTTAAGAATGCAAAAAATTAGGGGAGTATATATAAAAGACCAAAATAAAATAACTATAGAGAAATTTTAAAAAATGGACGAACCGGAAAATTTTGAAAAGCTGGTGAATTGGAATGATGAAAAGACGAAAAAGTGAATAGTATTTAACAAGAACGGAGCAAGCGGACAAAATGGAAAACAAAAAATAGTAGAACAAAGCCAACAAGGTGTACTATAGAAATACACACAATGGAGAAATTACCACGAAGCAAATGAATAAAATGGATTAAATTATTTAATTAATTGAAAACAATATTAGAAATGAAATTTGAAATTAATTCAAACAACGAATTAAATGTAAAATGTGAAAAAGTGCACATAGTGTCAAAAAAGATGTTTTTTTATAGGAAAATAAAAAAAATAAAAAAAGTCAAAGTAAACGTATAGGAAAATGGTCAACAGGAAAAGTACTTTCAAAATGGGTTAAATAGAAGCATTGAAGAAATAACATTAACGAAATAAAGCTTAAGGAAAATGTGTAAAAAATAAATAAAATATATTAAATTAACAATGGTAAAAAACTACGAAAAACGGAAACCTAAAAACTAGTAAATAAGGAAGAAAATACGAGGAACGTAAATAATTAAACAATAAGACAAATTGGAATGAATTTAAATAAGTAGAATTGCTTGTGGAAATGCAAAAAATATGAAAAAAGGAAATAGAAAAGACTATGATAAGAATAAATGTAGTAATTAGACAAATTTCAAAAATTGGATGGATTGACAAAAGAAACAATAAAAAAGCAGGGTATTAACAATAAGAAGAAAAAAAATAAAGAAAGCAGAATTTCTCCGAAAAATTGTGAATAAAATGAAATAACAGAGAAAAAACTATAAATTAAAGTTAATGATGGTGATAGAAATAGAAAGAAAAAAAAATGCAAAAATAAGGAACATGAAAAGTTGGATAAAATAAAAATACGGAAATAGATAAAAAGGCAGAATCTTAAAATTGTAGAAATACAAATAAAATCCACAGCTTGAAAAAGTAGATCAATTAAATTTTAACAAAATAAAAAAATCCATGTAGAAGAAAAAAAATGGAAAAAATTAGAAACATGGATCCAATTTCAAATAAGGGTTGTGGTTGGATTTTACGCTATGCTGATTTCGAAAGCATTAATAATCCTATAAAAATATGAATTATTCTGTTATTTGTGTTGGTGTGTTAGCATACCTTAGAATATTTTACAAGAATGTTGAATGATTTCTAGTGAATAGTTAAAAAATAAAAATAGAATCGTTACGTTCAGGAACCGACGTTCAAAATCTCACGCTCACTCATCCAAGACGAGAAGATTTTGTATGTGGATTTGACTTTCTACATTAGTTAGCTAATCTTGCTAACTAGTTGATTTAGTTTGGTGACAGAGTTGAATTTTCTCTTCGAAATCAATCAAACAAAATTTAGTAATTTAGTTGAACGTATGCTTCTTAGATTCATTGGCAGCTGCATGATTGTGAACTGAGACATCTTTTTATGCTCCATGACATATAATATTAACACTATATTCGTCAAGAAAGGGGCTTGTTGTGTACGCAATTTTCTGTTATAATGAAAATGTTGATAAAAGGCTGTATTTGAAAGAATTGTAAAACATATTTTTTATCCGTGGTAGCTTTGCAAGGCGGTACTTGCTACGTTTTTTTACAAGGGGGAGGCTAGAATTTTACGACAAAATGCCACGACGAGGAAGGGAGGGGTCGAAAATCGCCGAAAAAGCTACGTTATTTGTGTACGACCCCTTGACAATAATGTTTCGGTATTATCTCGTATCTGAATATGATTTTTTATGGATTTTGTAACAATGAACAGCGAACCATGTAGATATATTAAATTTTAAATTTTAAGTTTTGGATCATTTTGAATTCTTTTAGTATATACAGAGTTTTTGATGACTCACTTGACCAATTGAGTTCTCAAATAGAGGTAGGGTTACCGCCTCCAGTGGTACTTTGACCACGAGAATTTTACTGAGCAGGGGATAGATTTCAAGAGACACATGGGTATGCGTTGAAATCAATTAGAATTTCGAATTAAAGTGATCACTCGACAGAATTTTGGAGCGCTTCCATTGCTTTTTATTGTATAAAACGCTTAAAAACAATTAAATATGTGTTGTTTTATTTCTTATGTAGCTCGTACCACCAGGAGGAAAAATATCTTATTTTCTTCACATTCACCGTAGAGTGTAATGTATTGGTAAACATCGTGCACATTTAGTTGCATTTTTTCGCATTTGCGAACAGTTTTGCTGATTTAGTTGGGTGTAGTACTTCGCTTCCTCGGTCTTTCACAAAGAATCTAAAAGCACCAGCCACTCTCGCTGCGAAGGATAACCCGAGCGAGCTTTGCTCTGCTCCACAGCAAACAAACACGAGGCGTAAAATCACACTTCAGTTTCTTTCGAGAATCTTTGTGAGGAACATTGATCCATTGAAGCGAAGGTTCAATAGGGTAAAGTAAACCGAAATGGCACTTTTAAAATAATATTGGCCAACGCCAAGAGGGGCCCTTCTAATCGATTAGGGCCTGCAACCCGAGGATAACGTTTATGAGGACTGGGTGCTGGACAATTCCTGGTAAAGAAAAGGGCGACGCAAAATTACAAAATATGTAATCCAATGGATTCTTCTAAGCAGGGTTTTTTCTTCCAATAATTACTTTTGATACTAATCCAACACTTTCGAAGATTGGAAATTCAATATATAAAAAATCGATTTCATATTGGCTAAATTTGAAGACAACCTCATGACTTCTAATCAAACCATTTAATTTTTTAACCCTTACAAGTCTAATCATATTTTTGTTTCGATTATAGACATTTTAATCTTAAGGCCATTCGCTTCTTCATTCAGGTTAGGTATTTTCCTATAAAAATCTCTATTCCTGTGTGCGGGGTTAAGATTCGAACCCAGATGAGCTGCCTACATGGCATTCGATGAACAAATTCCGCTATGCACGTTCGAGTCTGATCTTCTGATTAGGTATAAACATAGTTGATATAAAATATGCAGTAGGTTAGAATTTTCGCTATTCTAGTTACATTATACACAAGATATTGAATTTTTAATTGCATTTTCAAATAAATTTTTGTCGAAACCCGTTCCCCCGGGATTAGGTATTTTTACATAGGGTAACAGGGGTATTTTGGACCGCTTTAGGAAATCTTTGTGTTATTTTCCGAATAACTACGTTTCAGCTAAAACATTTGCACGTTTTACCAGGGCATGACAAACGGCTGCATCTTATTGTTTGTATCAATCGTTTTATAACGTCAAATAAATAGAAATACACGAGAAATATGACAAATTTTGAAAACCTTTTTTTTCTATTATGGACCACCAAATTTATATTTTGGACCGCCAACAAAACATATTTTGGACCACCTTTTATTCTTTGCCAGTAGGTATGAATATTATTTGGAATGAGTACAAAACATATTATGGACCAACAAATGTTTAGCATCTTTACTTGTACAGAACAAAAAACGAATAAATTTTATTATTCCATGAAATCTTTTTGATAAATACGTTCATCAAGTAGGGATTTCAGTAAATAAATCATGAACAAAGACTATACTAGTTCACTGAAATTTATTATTATAAACAAAATTTGGAAAATATTGTACCATTCAGTTTTTCATTTTTTTATTTTCTTGTTTTTGTATGTTTATGTTGTACAGTTTTCTTCAATTTCTCTGCATCGTTTTTCTTTTTCAATTTCTCGGCTTTCATGTTCTTTCGTTGTTCAGCTTTCTTCAGCTTTGCTTCTGTTTCTCTTTTCTTCTCTTTCTCAATAGCTTTATGGTAGAGCAATCGTCGGCGAGACGTGAGAACAGCAGGACTCCTTCGTTTATATCTCCCATTCCCTCTTCGATGTGGTGTTTCTGGTGATTCCAAGAAAGTAGAAAGAATGCTACAGTTCTGTTGAGAAGCATCATTGGACTCGGGAACATTATTTTTCAAATGATCATTGTCGGTTTGTAGTTCTTGGTTTTCCGCAATCAGTTCTACCTCGCCTTCGGGTGCTTCAGGGTCAATTTCCAAAATGTAGTGACATTCGAACTCGTTGGTTGGCTCTTCGACCAAATATTCCGCTAGTATTTCCTCCTTCGTTTCAGGATTATCCGTTGTCCTATCTATATCCTCGGGAGCACATTTGTAATCTTGCTGGGTATAGTTTAATGGCTCAAGCAACTTGAAAACGCGTGCGAGAATTTTATCGTCCAGAGAATCGAAATCGTCAACATTACAAGCATTATACTTAGCCTGGCGATCAGGTCCCATCAGTTGAAGTATTTCTGCAGCCTTTGATCGATTAACCGGAAATGAATCAGATGTTACAACACTTGTTACAGGATCTGAAGTTATGAACTGCACTTCTTCAGGTGGTTGATGGGCACTATTTGCTTTATCAAACTGCTTTGATTCCGTTTGTGCCAGCGGACGATCGCGACCAAGGCATTTCGTGTAATCGACGCTGTTCTCGTCGAATGGAAACAGACCACACCGTTTAAATCCGTTTATTATAACGATTGCACTCACTGAATCCATTGCTTTCACAAGCAACGGGCTAAAATCTTCAGTTCTTATATGCTTGTTAGGGTTTAATAGTTTCCAATCGTCAACAACTTTAAGCCAGGCACTTTTAAGGGGTTTAAAAACTGCTACATCAAGCGGTTGCATGATTCTTGTACAATTTGCGTATAGGCAAACCAAATGGATGCCTAGCTTGCGACACTCATCCGCAGTCTCCCATGCTGTGTGTGATGAGTGCCCATCAATAAAATAAACGGCTGGGATGACACCTTCTTCAACTAATTGTGGGTGCAGTACATTTTGTACATATTTCAGGAAACATGTGGTCGTCATCCACCCAGAGTCAGTTTTTCCTATTCCCCAATCTGCGGGCACACTTTGTATAACGCCAGAGGGGATTTTTTGTAGGGCAAGATACATTTTCCCATCGGCTGAACAGGTAAACATAATTGTTATGTTTTTTTTTGCTGGACCATGGTCGACTTTATAAACGTTCTTTTCGCCTCGCATAGCGATAACTTTATCTACAGCTGGATCGAGATAAAAACTTGATTCGTCACCATTTAGGACGCTCTTCGCGTTTCGAAGAATTTCTACAAGGCCCTCTTCCATGAAAATGTCAAAAACTTCCCGAAACCACTTTCTGATGTCTTTTTCAATGACATTGGCACTTGCGTTTGTCACGCCTTCGGGTTTCCGAATGGTAAACTCCTTGTGTCGGTCCACGAAACTAATAAACCATGAATGACCTGCGAACATATAAAAATTGGGTAAATGGATCTGGTGGCTAGGGAAATACTGTGTGTTCATACTCGGCTTCCCTTTTCTAAATTTGCCTTTCTCGGGATTCTGCTCAATGTACATCGCGATTCTGTTCATCAAACGGTGTTTGGTAACGGGAAACCCTTTCCGGGCCATTTTTTGTATCCAGTCTACGAGCTCCTTTTCCTCCTCATCTCCGAGGGCGGTTGGCGGACCGGTTCTTCCCTGTTTCTTGCACTTCTTTCCTAAGCGGAAATTTATCGTAGAACGAGGTATTCTGTTGCGAAAACAAGCTTTGCGTACAGGCATTCCGTGCTGAATTTCTTGTAAACATCGGATGACGTCCTCTTCTGAGTACGCCTTTTGCCGTCGACTCTTCGATATTTTTGCCATCTGCAAGCTAAAGGACGGTTTCAGAGAGAGTTAATAAGAATTTTTGTGCATTTTTTAACAATAATTCTATAAAATATTACCTGCAATTGACTAAGCAGTGGTGTTCCAGCAACTCAGACTGAAAGTTTTGATACGAATAGTAGGTAAACAAAGAGCTGTCAAAACTCATGATTGGCGCATGGCGAAAATATGTCTTGTATAGAAACGACTAACATATTTTGGACACACTCTAAATCACAAATTTAACACATTTGATCGCTCATTTCAACGGTTAAACCATTTTAGTCGTATTTTATTAGGGCAATGACCATATTAACTTGATTCAAATTTATAAACATAAGAAAAAATAACTCTTCAACGTTGGTTATAACCAACCCACATCCTATTGATTTTGGACCGATTCTTCGTAAGTGCAGAAATGCTTTGATTAATTTTCAATTTACTGGTTCTTATCCTACTATTTCAATGTAAAAATATGAGAAATGCTTTTTATTATAATGATGTATGAGTTACGTTCGCAACACTTTAATTTATTATGAACTTTATGTGGTAAATGGTACAAAATAAAATCAAATGGTCCAAAATATGGTGGTGGTCCAAAATACCCTCGTTACCCTACAATGTGTATGCAAAATTTGTAATGAATCGGTTGAGTAGTTTTTGAATGGCAGATAACACCGCAAATTGTGTTTTTTCAGAGATGTTCTACAAAAAGCTTCGTCATCGAGTCGCTCGTCGGTATTTTTGCATGAAAAAAATAAAGAGTGTTATTGAAATGATGCATTATAATTCAAAAAAGTTTTGATTCATTCGCTTCACCCGTATTTGTAAAAAAATCGCAAAAAAATATTTGACCCCCTTAAAATAATATTTGACACCATTACATTAAAGTTCTCAAAAAATAAATAAACCTTCTTGAAGACGAAGTGTAACTAATAGTTTCGTCGCCAATATCAATGTTCGGCTTTTTTTTATCCCACAGTGCGATGGCTCTACTACCGGTTTAGTTTGGGAAATATCCAAAATGCTCCTGCTTGCTGCTGCTATGATGACCGGTAAAAGAATGACGAGAATTTTAAATGGGCCATTGAATATATTACGTGTGTCGAACATCATTACGTATAGTACAATGGAAGTTATTGGAGTTCAAAAAGTAATTTCGAAAATAGAAGAAGCACAACATATAGGAGCAACACGATAAAACCAAAATTATATCCTGAAATTACGCATTTCTCAGAAAATCTCAAATAAAAGCACGATTTCACGAATTATTCCACCATTTCAGTAGTTCAGTGACGAGCTGCCCTTGTGATATTTTTAAAGCCCCCTAATGAATAGTAAATTTTATTTAATATATTTTTCGATGTCAATAATGAATTCAGCATCCTAAATTTCTTGCAATCATCTTATTCGAACCGTTAAGATAGTGTCGATTATAGTCCACAATTTCTCCTATATCATCGTAGTATTTTCCTTTTACAATCCATTTTAATTTGATTTCAAAATATTATTTGTCAAACACACATGAAAACGAAATTCTTGATTTAGAGGCAATATAAGTCGCTCTGTTTGAACTTCAACAAACATTTCATTTCTGTTGTGGGATAACACTTAATGTGCTACCGTTTCGTGTTCATTTTGGTGTTATCTTCTAATGCAAAGTTTGCACTGAACATGAAAAAAATCATAAAGACTCGCAAATCTAAATATACAGTCGTGATCTGTACATATCGATAGTAAAATTCCTAAAACTAATTGGTGCTCTCAAGTTTGAGATAGAGCAGGTAGGTAGAATAATTCACTATAGACAATGTCACGTTTCATAATTCCTACCAATGGGGCACATTGGTTTAGTTTTAGCACTACTGTTTATTATAAAAAAACAACTTATTTTTCATTATTTTCAACAGCTGAAAAATATGTATTAGTTACCAATACACAGATCTATCTATCACTTTCGACTACACAAATAACATGCATATTCATAAGAAATAAATCTTAGAAAACATATGTTTCACTGTGACCCCCTTCCCTTTAACTAAGAACACAAACTTGTTCGTAAAATTTATGGAACGATTTCAACGCTGCCGTTTTGAATAAGCAATGAACCCGCCAGTTGAAGCATGCAATAGTTGGTGCGCAAGATAATGGGATTTCACGAAAGCTGGAAATTTTTATTGACACATTCTAGCTTACCGCTATTAAGTTCAAATTTGTATCTTTATTACTACGTTGAAGTTCAGACTTGTACCCTTACTACTATTCTTCACATATGAATAAATTACGTCATCACCACTTATTTATATTGGATCATTTTTCACTTCCTTAATCTAGCATCGATTGATGGATCAAACGAATAACACGCTAACTGCCTTGATGAGGTAAATGCTATCATAGCACTTTCTATCCTGCCTTTTCCAGCGGTTTCCGCTTGATCCGCGCGTAAAGTCCGACGGTTGGGTCTCTCACAAAATCATACATCACTCGAAGGTATGATGTGTGGTAGGGGATCGTTTCGTAAAATTCTGGCGCAATTTTTTTCACCTCCGGTAGTTTACTTCCCGGGATAGCAGGAAAATCGTGGTGCTCATTGTGATAGCCGACGTTGAAATGGATCCAGTTCAGTGGTCCATAGTAGGAGTAGGTTTCGAATCCCTTCTTGAACATGTAGTGATCGGAGATAAGATGTCCCGATATCGGATGGAGGCTCAGTGCAAAAAAGGAACAGATCAGCAAGTAGGAGAGCATTTTCCAGCCGAAAAGGAACACCACTAGTGCATCGAAAGCCACTTGCACAACAGCATTGATTATTTCTAGCTTCTGGATTGGCATAGGATTGACAAAGAACGGCCTCGTTATGAAAAATATGGGCTGAACGATGAGAAACACTAACTTTCCGAGTGTGGTAGAAAACAGTTTGGCCTCCAAAACCGTCGGGATATCGTGGTCCAGGGCTTCTTCTGCTAAATACTTATGATGCAGTGTGTGGTACTTTTTGTAGGTAACTGAAAAAGGCACTCCGATCGGTATATTACACCACATGCCAAAGTAACGATTCGCCAGAGGTCTGGCGTGTCCGAACGGAATGTTGTGCACGATCTCATGGCTGGCAACCATAAGCGAGTGGTTGATAACGCCACCGAAGATGTACGCCACCAGGACAATCACTTTCCACGACTGGTCTTGCAGCACATACAGCATGATGAACTGGATCAGTACCAACGCGGACACGATCAATTTGAGCGATGGATCCGGACCGAACAACTTTTTAATTTCCGGATACTTCTTCAGCATGGCATCACGCCGTCCAATATGCGGTTGATCATTATGAACCCATTCAAATTCGGTTCTCGAGACTCGTTGGCCCATTTTCACTGCTGGATCGTAAACTTGTTCTAACCGAATATAGGTGCTCAACAAGATGCTTACACATTATCTGCTCATAATCGACTGGACAAACCGAGTGTTTCAGAGGCGTTAAATAAGCTTCCAAAGCACGTACGCATTTCAAGCCTTTTTCCATTTTCTACTAACCAGACACAACTCATCCTATCACTTTTGTTTTCGGCGGTCATATAAAAACGCTAAGACTATATACACAGGTATATATTGTCCCAACCGAGACAGGGTTCTAAAGCGGAACAAATTAATTCAACAAGCGTCAAAGCGAGTACAAAACAGGAAAGTTCTGTGTACTTACATCGCCTAACTTTCTGCGATTCTGTGCTACAAGTACTTTATGGTTTGGAATTTGTGGACATCCACTAAGTACCTCTTGTACAGGTACTGATGTGTATATTGTTATTTAGGGTGACATTTTTTAGACGCGAAATTAAATCTGTTGCATTCAATCTCTTCATACTAACAGTTTACTAAAATATGATCCATCCATGATATCCATTTCTCTTCAAATACAAATTGTTACTTCTTCAATATACAGGAATAATATTTGGAAGCTGCCGCTAGAACATTTTGGATATTAGCCAAGAAAGCGATTGTGTCTGAATCCACCATGTGACAGCTGGTCCATTAAAAGTTAACAGCGTCAATTCGATTTTTATAGGGCTTGTTTTGATTGAAATTATGAATATGATTATAAAAACAAGAATCAGTCAAAATAGCTCTGCCAATAAAATATCTTACGTTTTCCAATCACTTCAGTGTTAAAATCTTGTGCGGCGCTCAACTTTTTCACTTGAATTTTACTTATTGTTTAGAAATAACAGAATTGAAGTTCCACGTGTAAAATCCTAGACAGATGGATTTCTAGGTTGGAATCAAAATTTTCAGTGCTACAAACTTGTCAGAGCAACAAACTCTCTTCTTTGCCCCCCCCCCCCCCTCTGCTATGTAGAATATAAACGCAAGTCATGGTCTGTTTATTTTGCGGTTCCAAATCTTTTGAGACATATAGTACAACAGAAATATTTTCGGTCACTTTAGATAATAGTTTCAAGAATTCACGAATAACATATATTGGAATTGGGTCATTAAATGAAGAATAAAATTCTACTTTTATTTCATGAACGGATAGAGCTCATCTTTCTAAATATAACAATATATATTTTCAACCTTGAAAACTTCAGAATGATATTTAATTCATTTTCTAAAAAAATGCAAACACGTGCTCGTTTGATTATCGGTCTTCCATGACAGCGAATTCAGCCACTTGGTTTAGAACTTTTAACATATGGTTTTGAAAAATCTTTAAATATGTAATTGGGTCATTAAGTCAAATTCTGTTAATGGTTTCTTCCGATGCAGCTGACCTTGAAGATATGTAATCGAACTTTTTTTACGTTTTTGTACTCAAAAATTACAAAAAAAAATACAAAATTAAATTATCACGGCCACACCTTCCATTGTACTACCTTGATCTTTATCCTTTTGCTGTGATAACTGTCGAAAATGATACCCCATGTGGCTATCGTTACTGTCAAGGAAGACGGATAGTGTCAAACGATGACGTGTTTACATTTTTAGAATATATATATATATATATATATATATATATATATATATATATATATATATATATATATATATATATATATATATATATATATATATATATATATATATATATATATATATATATATATATATATATATATATATATATATATATATATATATATATATATATATATATATATATATATATATATATATATATATATATATATATATATATATATATATATATATATATATATATATATTACACTGGTTGTTTTTGCAACATCACTTGATCTCGAACATTCTTTTTAGCCTAAAAATAACACCTGTAAAATTTGAAGCCGACCAAAGAAAAATTAATGGACCCGAAAATGGATTGAAGTGAACCAAAGGCAATATTTTAAAATTTTGCATTTTTTCGCTTTTTTCCTTATATAAACTAATATAATTAATATGGAATTGCATATATAACATTTTTATTGATGCGAGAAATAAATTACAAAATTTAAATTTCGCGCGGGTCGATCATTCTTAACCTGGGGGTGACATCCCTACACTCAGGCAAAAAATACAGCGAATTTCATTTTTTAGCCATAAGTAGCACGTATGAAAATCATAAGATTATCTTATGAAACGGCATTTATTTTGTCAAATCGGTTTGCTATGATTTCATGTTCCATAAGGCATCTTTGATTTATCATAAGACAATATTATACATTTCTCGAATGTTTATGAGAATCATCAGATGCTCGTATGAAATTCAAACGACTGGCATATGCAATACCTTATAATATAATAAGATAATCATAGATGTTTTTCATGTTAATCTTATGAAAACATAGTTTTGTTACTTTTCTATGCATCATAAGATAAATCTTATGAATTTCGTTACATGTTTTGCCTGGGTGTATGCTGATGTAGTGACGTTGACAGTAGTCAACATATGCTGGGCCCCATGCCTCCCATTCTCTTGCATCGGTTTGTTTTAATTTTAACAATGGGAGATGTTTATTGTTATTTATTGTTTTTTGTTTTACCTGCACCAACAGACTCCTTGTCCCCAATGGTGGTTGCTTAAACTAATTGCATTTCAGAATAGATATTTTAGCTTTAATCGAATTTCTCGTCCGTTTGATATCAAAGGCCGTCGTCACACTGTTTAAAATACGCTGGAGTCCGGTAACAGCGCGACCATAGTTGGTTCTCCTGAACGGAGCTCGCAGAAGAGAGTTATTGCGTAGAGCTCGAACGCGGGCTTAAAAATCCAGGCGTCCGAGGATTGTAGGGTAATCCACCCTGGCAGACAGTAAGTCCGAGACGAACAGGGCTCGAGAGCAGTCCCGCCGGATGCCTAGAGTATCGAGCTGTATTAACTGACACCGGATTTCGTAGGTCGGCAGCTGAAATCTGTTTTGCCAAGGAAGATTTTGTAGTGCAAAGCGTATGAACCGGCGTTGGACGGCTTCGATTTTGTTAACGCCGTTCTGGTAATGCGGACTCCAAAAAACAGAACAATATTCTAGTGTTGAGCGAACCAACGTGCAATAGAGTAATTTTAAACAGTATACAATGTAAACTAGACTTGCCACTGTAAGTTACCGGTCAGCCCCAGCCACGAGCGCTACTGAGACCCCCTGAAACAATAACCTCAGGGTCGGCACGCTTATCCTTAATTTTCGCGGGTAGCAGGGAAATGCCTATTTCTGTCGATGTTAAAATACTCGTCTTTCACTTTTACAAATTTTATTCGCTTTCACTGATCCTTCCTCCCACTTTCTTATATCTATCTAACCTTTTCTCGACGGGCCCGTCGTATTCTGCAGTGCACCTTCCGCTTTCCACCTTCTGCTTCGCTGTCTGCTTCCGCTTTCGTTCGTCGGGTTCCTCTCGCAATGTGGTTCGAGGGTGGCCTTCCAAGCGTACGCCGATGTTCGATCCGGCCGTCGTACGCCCGTGATTTCCGGCAATAATGCGCGCGTCCAACAATGGCGGTCCCGTGCGATGGATGGTTTTGTTGGGTTTTGTTTAACCAGAATAACGGGGTCCTGGGGGTTTGCAATGGTGCATAAGTTATCTGGCGAGGGCACAATGGGGGATGGAGAATGACCTTACCTGTTGTCCACGGTATCAGCACACACTTTATAGGACACAATATATCGTTCAATATTTTTTTTGGTTTATAATAATTTTGCGACTGATTGGTTTGAGTTTTTCCGAGTAAGTGATCGAATGTATCACTTCGATCTTACCAAGAGGTCATTCCCCTATCCCGTAGGTCATTGCCCTCGCCCAGTGCATACAACGAGTATTTCCATCGCTGGTTTATGACATTAGTCATCCTATTCGCGCTTATCGCCACCCTCAATGGCCGCCCGCGATGTCGGTTTTCTTTGGCGCAAAGGTGAAAGCCTGTTGGGTGGTTGGCTGCGTTCTTGTGGTAAGCTGCCTAATTGTTGCCTACTCGAGGAGGGTTGGAGGAAGGTTAACACCAAACACGAAACAAACATTTGCCCACTCAACATTTTACAAATTATAAGTATAAAATATAAAAACGAAATAAAATACGCGTAATTCCCAGTAACCTTCTTGGAGGAAGCTACCGACGCTTACACCACCCACCGCTCGCGTATGGCAGATGCAGCTATTCAAACAGGGTTGCTATAATTATGGGAACTAGGGGTAAGAGCATGTTTTGGTTGTCTCTATTTTGTAGCTCCATATGTTGGCTTTGGAATGCCTAGAGGGATTATGTTACAAAAATCAATAAGTAGGGGAGATTGTGGAGACTTGATCCCCTTTTTTACTTTTCAGTCCAACTCCGTGGAATAATAAAAAACTATGTATTTTTTTGTAGTTTTATATTGTTTCTAGGGATGACTAATAATCATAAAAAAATTACATGGAAATATTATACTGGACATGAGCTATGAGTATTTCTGGAAAACAACAAAAAAATGGAAAATTCTTAGATTAGTGGAGACTCGATCCCTAATTTGGGGACACTGGATTCCTTTATGAAAACGTGTTTAAAATAGCATGTAGGGTAATAAGCCTATTTTTGGCCTGTTTCTACTATCATACTACCCATCTGAAGCCTTTGGTTAGAGCAGCGTCTGCCATCTTTGCTCAACGCATTGACTCAAATGGTATTGCGATAATGGGGGTACTCGATTAGAGATTTTGCTGCGCTCAAACAGAAGATCTTCACCATTTTCAAGACAATTTTGGTATTATATTGGCTCTTAATAAGAGGCGAATGACCTTAACGTTAAAACCTCTATAATCGAAATAAAAAAAATGGACCTTAATAACAAATCAAAGAAGCTGAAATAATAAAATTATTGTAGTAATAATGTGGTACCCTTCTTAATAGGGCAAAACGGGTACATTACCCCATTCAATTTTATAAATGGATTGTAGTATTGATTAAATTGTTATGATTATATATTGTTATTTTTGTTACTACATATTACGCATCTCTCACCTGAATTTTTTACGAATTCCCCAAATCTCCGCGCAATTATTTGAAAGCTGTCTTTATTATGGTTGAGGAACGTCAAATATGGGATGAATGATTGCTACGTATACTGTAGTAAACAATTACAGTTATGTTTCTTTACGATGAAGCGTTCATTTTTGACATTTTTTTATGTGAACAATGACTTCAATTGCTCTGGTGTGAATTTGGTTATCTTCAGTGGTGTGTATGAAGTATGGCGAAGGGGATCAAATCTCCACGAATTTGAAGGGATCAAGTGAACCCATAGCATATATTTCAGCAAACTTTAGTAAAAATATAGTTGAACAAAAGAATCAGCTCAATCATAAAGTATTCATATAATTGACATTCTCCTGTAATTCTGTATGCAAAAGTAGAGTATGTAGTGGCTGATTTTATCAATTTTATAAAAGTTTGAAAATTTGAAAAATAAATCTTCTTCAGTTCTTCTGAGACTTTTTTTTAAATCGGTAAAAATTCGGTTACACAAAAGTCCAATTTCTTTTTTCTGTGTTAATGAAATTTATGTTTAGATAAAACTACGCAACTTTATAGTATATTCGATTAATGTATTCTGATCCGCCTTTGAGTTACAATGATGGGATCAAGTCTCCCCGGGGATCAAGTCTCCTCAGTCTCCCCTATCATTTTTAAAGAACTAGAAAACGAAGTAATATCTGCACTTTTTTAGACTGCGGGTGAAACGGACATATGGTAGGGGTAAGACGGACGTGTTACCGAAATGATGATCACAACACAAAATATTTAAATTTACTGTTTCTAACGGATGTTTTGAATAGATTATGGTTCTTCTTAATATATATGTTCAATTCGAGGCGAAAAATAACGTAAATGATGTATTTTCTAATATAATTTTTGCTGTTCCATAAAGAGAGCTATACAATCAATTCCAATGATCAGTCACAGTCACTTACACAAAATTGGAAAGTTATATATTAAATGCTTAATTGGTAATATCAGTTCCTCGATTACACATAGCCAGAGTATAAGATCTGCACTAAGTTGCCTACTTTTTCCAGGTTCTAGGAACTTCGCATTTAGCCTCGGTCCCATTAACGTACATTCTTCAGTCTACTGCATGCGAGACTTCAGCCAATTGTATGGTTCTTCACGTTTGAATGCTAGAATTTCGTTTCTACACGCGAGACTTTCAAATAAGGATGAAGCAATAGATTTGATCAAGACTGTCCCTCTATCCCCACCAGAACATATATTTTTTAAACGTTTGTACTCATTCACGCATAAATCAACTTATCTGTTATTTTCCACGCAGATGTCACTTAAGAGTTACTTTATCGAAATAAAAGAAAAAATCCGCGAAAAAATTCATTTTTTCCTTGGTAAACTTTAAAATCGGAAACTTGAAAATTACATCCGCGCGAATCCGCACTACTGATTATCAATATTTGCTTAAATTGTACACGTTTAGCAATATTCAAGGCCTACTAAGTGTTTCATAATTCAAGGTTACCCATAAAGATAAGGTACACACACAATACAATTGAAGTTTTTATGTTATCTCTCTAAAATAACCATGTGTCCGTCTTACCCGACATGTCCGTCTTACCCACAGTTCCCCTAATAATAAAATCCACTTGTTTTGAAGTCATGCTGCTTCTTTAGTTAATAACTTTTCTCAGCGAATTCTCATAAACTTACAATGTTTCCCGAATGTGTTCAATAGAAGAATGCCTTTAGAAATAAATAGTGTTCTGATTAATTGATTGATGAGGTGATTTTTTAAGAATTTATTTTCAATGTTAACCGATTTTCCATACAAACTTCCATAGACACAACCGATCGGTACCAAAATTTGCACAAATAATAATGGCCATAAAGGGAATCAGTAGAGCCTGGTGGATCTAAAAGTCAAAAATTGAACCATGATGTCTCCGAAATCCTTGACGTGAGAGGGTCTTGGAATGCTCGACTCGAAGAAATTGTAGTTAAACTGAGTCGGATGGCGTTTCTGCCTGAATGAAGAGATGGAGCATTTACTCGGGTTTTTTTTCTGTTCTGATCACACCACGTACTAAAGCATGGGTTTTATCCCGTATTTGTCGAAAAAAAATTCAGGTCGTCGGCGAAAGAAAGGCGGAGTCCTTGTAATGTGATGTTGACGTCATTAAAGTAGAGGAGGAATATTACGGAAGTAGTGAAGAATGGTGCGGATACAGTCCTTAATGCTGATGTGGAAGTGCCATCTATCGATGTAGGAGTTGTCAATGAATACCGAGTTTGTCCAGCTTCGCTAATGTGATATCATGGTTGAAGATCCATGTAAATAGCATCGGTTTGCAATCTATCGAGTACATATGTTGTGAACGAGAACATGTTAGTCGTTGGCGATCGTTTAGGCATAAAACCGTTTTGGTCGTCTGCAATGGAGTGTTTGCAAGGAAAGAAAATAGAATCTAAACCAACCAGCTTAAATAGTTTTGATACAGCACTTAAACACGAGTTTCCCCGATAATAATAATCAATATTGGATTTGTTCCCTTTTTTGCGCTGCTGTCCAGCAGAAAGTAAATGATCCAGTAGTGAGTGATAGCACGAAACCTCGCCAAAGTGGTTCAAGAAGCCCTCTGATGCACTTTAAATAAAACGAGAGAACGCCATCAGGGCCCGAAGAACTAAATGCTTTCAACTGGGAATTCGCTGCCAGAATAGTAGCATTACCGACGCAAAATCGCTCGATGGTTCATCCTAGAGAAGAAGTTTGAAGGATTTCCAATCTTTGTAACCAACTTCACACAATTAAGTTAAAAAAAGCCCCCAGCTAAGCGGTCAAGCCAACATTGTATTATATATTTATTGGGACTTTAATCTGGTCGGCCATACGCCCTCGATTCTTCCTTTGTTAAAATTAAAACAAACCGATGCAAGAGCATGGGAGGCATGAGCCTAGAAGCGGCTGGGCCCACCATATGTTGACTGCTGCCAATGTCTGTACACCAACAACATAGGGATGCCACCCCCTTAGTTATAAATGATCGACTCTGCACGAAATTTTAATTTTATAATTTATTTCTGGCGTCAATAAAAATATTATATATGCAATTTCATATTAATTGCATAACCTAGACCTGACATTGATCTTCAATACAAGCCACTTATATAGTAACTTTATCAGAGAGACCCATCAGATTAAGCATTTTTTTCTGACTTTGGGTAATGGGCCTATTTTGGCCCTATTGGGAAAAGAGCCGTAATATTTTTTAAATAACTTTGTGATGAAGCTATGTTATATACAACCTTTCTCAAAATCTGTGTACTTCTTACCCATCTATGTAATACTTATTTAGCAGAGCTGTCTCACTTTTCAGGATAAATGAAAATAAATGTTTTATTCTGTGCATCTATTCTCACTGCAACAATTTAATTATCGCTTCCTTGACGTATTTCGCAGTATCGAAAAAAAAGTGGCTGAAGCGTAACTCCTTATATTCTATAGCGCCGATTTTTTTAAATTAGGCGTCAAAATCATGGATTCTAAAACTCTAAAACGAAAAATTCTAAAACGAATTATTCTACTTTTTCACCCAATCGAAACAAAAATTCACACATAAATGAACCTCATCAGCTGTTAGAAGAAGAGCTCCTAGTATGACTAGTTTCACATCAAACATTGCATTTGCAGGAGCCGAATTTTATGTGCAGATGTATTTACAGATGTATCAAATCTCTGCGATCAGCAATCAGTTGAATAACTTGAAACAATTGATTACTCATACCTGAAACTGCACTTCAATAAATTTTCCAGTTTGTGTTTTAATTTGACCGCACTGTTGATTCTTTCCCAGTTAAACTCATTCCGGAACCGGTTCGGATTTCTGAATGGATTCATTATGGATTCCAAATCAAATGCAACAACCGATTCCGACTCAATCGGTTTCAGAATCGGTTGTTGCATTTGATTTGGAATCCATAATGACTTCATTCAGGATTCCGAATCAAATTCCGAATGGTTTGACCGGGTTGCTGTGTGCTGGACGAAGAAAGATTTTTTTTGATTGTGGTAGTGTATCCGAAAAAAAAACAATGGCGAATTTCTGAATCACGTATTTTAACACTGGGCCTATCCTAGCGTTTAACAAGTGCTCTTATAGTGAATTAATCATAAATGGATTCTCCTGCTAAAATAAAGGTATGTATCAATGTAATGTTTAATATGTTTCTGGCGGAATAACGAGGTATGAGGCGGTAATTGTTCGCTTATCCGTTGTGGTTTTGCTGCTTCTTTGCAAAACTGCTAATTTGTGCTATTGTCGAACGGTCCCGCACAAATTAGGAATCAGTCAGACATAAAATCTTCTTTGATATTTTTTTTCTGTATTGGGCATGATTCTCGTTCCTTGGAATGCAGTTTAACGTGAAATTAAGAACAGGTCAGCGAATACGTCAAGGTGACCTCAGCTTTAGATCTGTAGTCTTTATAACTCGTAAAATAATAAATGGCGAATTTAGACAATAAACAGCGCGAGTATTATTGAGTTCGTTTATTTGATAGGCACATTGGCGTTAGCTTGACGGCATCAATATACAGTGTGTCCCACATTTGTACGTTCACCACATTTTTTCAGGATTTTCAATTAGGGGGCTTTTTACTAATTTTAAATAAAAAAAAAATATTTTCACGAAAAAATCCCCCTTTTTATGAGTAAAAACTCCCTTAATTGAAAAATTATCTGAAAAACTCAACGTAGGAGTTATGTATTTTTTTTACAAAGAATGTGTATGCAAAGTTTGAAAGAAAACGGTTAAGTAATTTTTGAATGGCAGATAACACCACAAATCATGTTTTTTTCCAGAGACGCTCTACAAAAAGCTTCATTACCGAGTCGTTTGTCGATATTTTTGCATAGAAAAATTACAGAATGTTATTAAAATGATACACTATAATGTACGAAAGTAGTGATCAATTCGCTTCACGCAAAGTTCTAAAAAAAATCGCAAAAAAAACGTTTTTCACGCTGAAACCCATACTCCCCCCCCCCCTTAAGTAGGCTTTGACATTTAATGTTAGTTGCGGTAAACTCACGTGATAAATTTCAATCGAAGTTCCAGTTTTGCATAACCGATCATTCGCGCAACCCATTAACACCGAGAGACCGAGCCCTGAACATAAATAAAAATAAAGATAAACAATTAACGCAAGCATCGAAAATAGGTGCAATGTCATAGGTTTGGTGATTTGTTCCAGGTCGATGCGCATCACTGTGCACTGAGTTTGGAACTTCTCTTTAGGTACTTATCTTTGCGATCGAAAGGTCGCGCTCTTCAGGACGTGTGGCTTATTAAGTAGGTTCGGAAGGTGAAGAAGAATTATATCTTAAGCAGTAAACCAGTCAATTATATCGTAAATATATACAATGAATAAAACCAATAGTTTGCAATTAAACTCCGCTTTGAAAGCACTTTCGTAACAAATCTAGTGTTTCCGGGCTATATTAGTAAATAATATACTAATATACTTTACGATAAAAAGTTTTTATACATCAAACTTAACCACTTACGTTCAATCTACTTCATGTTTAAAACCGTTTGAAGTTTTACGTATGGTAAAATTACTTTTAAAGACAGCAAAAAGTCGCAAAGTTGCCACCAAATGTCATATAGTTAATTTCGCGAAATCGTTTACATTTCTTGATTTATTATAAGGGATTATGGTCATTATTAACACTGTGTATGTCAATGAAAGTTGTCCAAAGTGTCGTCATTCATGTCGAGGAAAATGGTTTTTGGATAGTTATACACTGTAAATACATGCTCATAAGTTCTATAATGAAGTGAGAAGAACGCTGTTCAAGATTTATTTTTTCATTGAATGGGACGACCTTGTTTCAATATGCGATTCTCTAGCCTCACAAGTATTTTCTTACACCTATTTTCGATTTAAATAATTGTATTGAACCAACGAATAAAAGTAGAGAGATCCCGCGAGAAAGCGGCCGACCATAAAACATGACCATCGCCGATTCGAACAAAACTTTGCAGTTCTGTTCGCTTTGTGAGGCAGAACGAAAATACTAATAATGTCACTATCTTTAAACTAATTTAATGTTAAAAGAATATTAAATTCACTCGGCGCCAGCGTTACACTTTTAGCCCGAGTGGGTAATTAGTCCAGGTGTTTGCATTTCGACTTCGTCTCTTCAAAACCACGGTACTTGACCAATGCACCGGGCTGACGCTAAGTCTAAAATTGAAAACACTACTTGTGAACAAGTGAAGAGGTTCTGTTTGCTGATGAGACATACTGAAATCGAACCTTGTATTCAGCTAAGCAGGCGAATGCTAACAAAATGCTGTATTACTCCCGAGTGGGTAGTAAGTATAGGGTGAGGAGCCTACTACTAGGGATGTGGTGCGATTGTGCCAATGGAATTGGCTACATCGATGTTTTCAAATGTGCAGCTGAAATACATGCGTTGAATATTATTTTTTTTAAATGGGTCTAAAATTTCGAGTTTCGGTTATTTTTGAGTTGGTAGTAGTTACTACCCCCGTTATCAGCCGGCCCTGTATTGGATTTTGGGTGACGTCGTTGTATTTACTATCAAATTACAGCGGAATAAAACGAGATAGAGATAAAGTGTCGAGTAATAAATTGTTAATGGGCATCAAAAGAACCAGGCCCGTGCGCAAGGGGAGGGGTTTAGGGGTTCAAACCTCTTCCATGAGGATTTTAAATTACTTTTAAAAATGTATCATCTTCCTGTTCAGGACAAAATATACTGCGAGCTGTTTTGACACACAAAAATGTCATTTGAGCTCGGTCACTCTAGGAACAAGTCGTTTAAGCAACTAAGAAAGAAACCTTGCGAGGGTGGCTGGAAAGGGATGTAAGTCAAGTTAGTCGGCTTCTCTCGATTGGCTTACATTTCGACAAGCTTCGATATTAGCAATAGTTGTGATTAGACTAGTTACATAACAAAGTCGCCAGAGCTAAGCAGGCAAAACACGAAGTCGGAGAAAATCAGGATATCATAGTCGGTATCGGGAGAAATACCGCCGGCGAGGAACTCTTAGCATTAGCTTGCAGATACATAGGAACGAGTAACGTCAAGAAACATAAGAAACCCTACGAAGGTGGTTGTGAAGAGATGTAAATCATTATAGTGGATCCCTCCGGATCGGTTCGTGTCTCAACAGGTGACAATATTTGCAGCAGACCTGAGCAGGTCAAATATACCGCGAGGGTTGGACAGCGATAAAGAAGAAACAACCATTGAAAAAACACGAACGAATAACAAAAAAAATGAAGAGCAAGAACACAATCCCTACTGAAGCAGTACCTAACAGTTGCCTAGAATGGATGCAGATTGCGAGATAACTAACCTAACTACCTAATCCGACACTACGACCAGCCAGCAAGCAGCGGTGTCTGTTGAATATTTCTTCTCAATAACAGACATTTATTCAATTTGTTGAGTTGAGTCGTTTGGTACACAAGACTCAGCTTTCCACGGTTCGGCAAAAAAAAATCAAAGTTGGAGGGTTTCTATACCTTTCTTTTATAAGAAAGGTAAAAAAAACAAAACCCTCCCGTTGAGAATTTTCTGCGCACGGGCCTGAAAGGAACAATCGTAATGATACATTTTGTTAATAATTAGAAAAATTTACAAGCTACTTTACTATTAAAAATAATTCAGTACTCTTAACTTAACGATATGGGCACATATATTGGTAAACCGATTTTGAAAATCGGAGTATGAATACACATCTACGTGATTCATGGAATTCGGTTCAGAAAACATTTTGTGAATTTATTCATTAATTAATGGACTATTTCTCAAAACTTCATAGGTAAGTTCACTTCAAAGACAGAATAATGTGTAATTTCACCTCAAACTGAAAATTCTTTCAGCGTTTATACCCCTTGGATTAAGCATTCCTTTCAGCAGTGAAGTAGAGGTTGGATGGCTTATTAATACACATATCACAAAGTAATCCACCTAATAGTGTGATCAAATATTTCTCATATAATACTTATGCATATTATAATCGTGGAGTACCGAGAGCAACTTTATTTTTGAATCTCAAAAAATGCTGTGGAGTAAAAATAGTTGCTTTATCGATTGCTTCTCCACTAAAGAGAAAGATAGCATAGTGCATGTTGCATTGGCCTGCTAAGCCAAACCAAGTTTTAAGTAATTAGCTCATCAGCTTGAATCAGAACTTCTTTTCTTACGGGACATCACGTAGGATTAGAGGTTTGCTCAGAAGCACGAATCGTGTTTTCGTTTTTTGGAGCTAGCGTCAATCCGGCGCTAGCTTAGTCAGTTAACGTTAGTGTCGGATTCTGATGAGAGAGACTCGAAACGCCAAAACGTATCTCTGTTAACTACTTTAGTTACAGGTTTCGTGTCCTTTACGCGCAAAAGTGGTTTAAAACAATTTTCTCCTTAGCGGAGAAAAAAATTGTTTTACCCAAAATTTGTCTCCACCAAGGAGAAATATAGCATAGTAAAAGCATTTTGATTTGAAATGACATTTAGAACCATATTCAGCATAACATTTAAAATGTTTTTTTTTCTTTTGAGGCTATCGTCGACAAAAAAAAACGAAAAAATAAAAATGTGAGTATATTTGTAATTTTTTTTCACAATGGTATTTGTTTTTGTTAGAAATGTCACAACTTATTTTTTCAGTGTGTATCTTTTTGCGCAGAACTATTTTACCATTTGAATTATTCTCGGATAGTTTTGCTGCACAAAATACGATAATCGAACAATTTTTTTTGTTACTATATTTTAATTGCCGCAAGGTTCTACTGTATCGATTTTGTTGGTTATTTTCGGCAAATTTAAGTCTAAGAGAATCGAAAGCAATGATATTGAAAGACGGATAAGTATTCTAGAGCGAAAAAAACTAAGACTAGGCAGGTTCATGTGGACTTCTGCTAAGTAGGAGTTGGGTGCTGCACCCATGATAAGTTATGCTCTATCAATGACCATGCGGTAGACTTGGGTGCAACGCCCAACTCATACTTAGCAGAAGACAAAGGATTCTTCATATTTCCTTTCTATCATCTCCATATGAGCCTGCCTAGTTCAAGTTTTCCGTTTTAAGTTTATAACTTTCGCTTTAGAATACCAATCCGTCTTTCAATTTCATTACTTTCGTTTCGCTTAGTCTTAAATTTGCCGAAAATATATAAGGGGGATTCTGGTAGGGCCTCTAAGTACCCGGCTTATGCGCCAGACGACGTCGTGAAGTCGTCAACCGGGATTACCAATCAGTTTGCCCTGGCTAGCTTGATTTCCTAACCCTACCGCAGAATCCACCTCCAGTTCCTCTCCAACTCCAAGACTCCCAATACCTGTTCCTACCAGTCCTTACGAATATTTCCAAAAGCTTCCCACAATAATAAAATTCAAATTATCTTTTTTTAAACAATCTAGAAAACTTTTTTTTAAACCCTTTAAACTTTGAATGCAAAATTTACTTCACTTTAGTAGTTTCAGAGTTTATTTTCCTGTTTTCTCTCCTATCGCTATCCTACCTTCGTGACGTATCTAACCTTGCTTTCCTAATTTCTCCCGAACCATGCGGGACCTAATATTTCTCCCTCTCTTCTTCCCCTACTTTACAATTTCCAATTGCCTACTCTCAACGCGCACTATGAAAGTTCGTGTGTATAGTTGTGGTTGGTTGTACTTACAGGCACTGGAACGGTTACCTGGTTCGGCTTCGGCTCGCCGTCGGGTGCTGATGGGTTCACTGTCCACCTGCTGTGCTGGTTCGATGCTACGACATACGACGAGACGTTCGATTTAGGCCAGCCGGTGGGTGGGTGGTAAAACTGCACCGTATCGATGCTCGACGGACGATGTTATGAACTGCGGGCCACCAGTGGGTGGTGAGGGACCATCCATAAATGACGTAGCATTTTTTGAGTGATTTTTAACACCCCCCTCCCCCATCGTAGCATTTCGTCACAAACTTCCAAATACCCCCCATGATAATTACCTAGCTTGATAGTAACTCTATCCCCCCTTGTCACGGTATTTTTTTTAAATAAAGAGCTGTGTTAGTTATTCCCCTTTAAAAAAGCTACGTAGCATGACATGACCCCCTACCCCCCACCCTTTGATCACACATCATCACAAAATACAAAACTCCCCCCTCCCCCATATAATGCTACGTCATTTATGGATGATCCCTGATGAAATGCACCGTTTCGGTACTCGCCGGACGAGGTTGCTTCGGTTCGCCGATGGGCGATTTATACGGCGGTCTATGCGGGCCACCAGTGGATAGTTGCGAAGCGTGCTGCTTCGGTTTCACTGTTGTTGATGCTGCGGGTGGACGATTTCGAGCAGCGCTGAACTGATGCTGTTCGCTGCGGCGCGGTCTGCGTTCGACGGCCAGTGCACTGCGGGCGATGATGGCGTGCACCAAGGGTTGCGCACGTGGTCGCATTACGAGGGCGCGGTACAGGGTCGCTTCTGGGCTGTTAATTGCGTGAGTAGCAGGCGAATCTCTCTGGCGTTGGGGATAATTTTCCCTTTGAATACGACTTGCTTTCGTGGTAACTGGTAATGGCGGGTGGTGCCGCGAGGCCGAGATTTCTATTGCAGCCAACGCACTCCAGATGTGCCAATAGTAGCTCGCAGCCACTAGGCGATTGTCACATCCGGGGGATTGCCAAAAATACCCGAGGTCACTGCACTCACAAGAAATAGCGGAATTAGTCCGTCGCCGCCCTGCTGGGTGAAGTTGCGTTGCACTCCTGTGCTTAGTAGGTCCTTAGACCAGCGAATAAATAAACGGAAAACCCAACGATGTTGACCACCAACGTGGCAGCTGTGGAGCAACCAAAAATTTAGAATACGATCTTTCAAATATTTTCTCCCACTTCACCTGAGCATTCTCAATTCCTAAACACTTATTTTTTGATTCTTCTTTATTTTCAACTCACTCTCTACCTAAACTTTCCTAAAGCAATTAATAACGCATTACATTTTTTTAATTTCAAAAATTAAATAACTCACATCTCAAATATATTGTGCTTTTAACTCACTCACGACTTTTTAAAAGATTGATCACGAAAAGAAACTATGGAATTATTAAATATAAACTGTCAAAGTGAAGACTTTTTTAATAAACAATTATCTCTTACTTCGGGCTAAATAACTAGCTGAGATAAACTGCACATTTTTCAGTACAAAAAAATTGTTACAACTGTTGTTCACTCGGCGGTTCGCAAGGGAAAGAGCCGATCTTTCGTGAACGACGATCTACCAGCTAAATTTCTCTTCGATTTTCCCCCTAAACAGATTTCCGGTTTGATTGTGTTTCCGGTTGCTTGATTTTATTCTTCTACTTGATATTTTGTTGCGAAAACAAGGTTTTCGGTACAACTGGTTGATTTTAGTTTTCCCCCCTTTCTCCTACATTACACTTACGAGAAAATTTATATTTGCGATTCGAGCACTGTCCTCCACGTTGCATACGTGTAGGCTAAATCTACTTAAAACTATTGCTTCTATGAAACGATTATGAACTCGTTTCAAATAGCCAACAAAATCGATACAGTAGAACCTTGCGGCAATTGAAACATAGTACCATATGAACTAGTCGGTAAAAAAGTTGCTAAAAAATTGATTCCTGTTAGCTGTGCTGTGTCATTAATTGTTATCAGCCATCGGGGTGTGCGGAACGAAAAAAAATCAACAAGTAGTTCAATCATAATAGGATCGGTGCGGCACTGATAGTTTGGTGTCGATTGAATGCATACATCACGGCTTGATGCTACCAGAAGGGGAAAAGAATGATCGCATGGTCGTTCTAGGCGAGGATATGTGAAGAATTATTTACTAGCGTCGGCGGTAAAGCATGATGATGAGTTAGATTCTATCATTGACCATGCGGTAAACTTGGGTGCAACACCCAACTCCTACTTAGCAGAAGGCAAAGGATTCTTCACCTTTCCTTTCGATCATGTCCATATGAGCCTGCCTAGTCCTAGTTTTCCGTTCTAAGTTTATAATTGATTCGCTCTAGAATAGTTATCCGTCTTTCAATTTCATTGCTTTCGTTTCTCTTAGTCTTAAATTTGCCGAAAATAGCCAACAAAATCGATACAGTTTTTTGAAAGTGTTGCATGTAAAAACTTCTAAGCCGTTTTGAAGAATTGCTCTTGTGTCAAAATGTTCTAATTGCCAGAGGAAAACATGGAGTTTCATAAACCGAACACAACTGCAAACTGTATTTTCAACCCTTGCTGCTAAACGAATTTGTCAAAAGATCATTATTCATATCCTTACTATGATTCAAATTCCAAAGAGATTACTCTATTGATTCCATCCAATAACCTTGAAAAGGTAAAGCAGTCCAAGAAATGAATGAGTTATTATTATCGTTATGACAAAACCAGTTCATGTAAACCGAATAATAAATACATATTAAATGTCTGGATACAACATCAAACGGTCAGTTCCTTCGTGTACCAATCTGTCTGATTAAATCCGGTTTTCCGCACGAACACCTACTATCCATAAAATGTGAGCGCAGTATACATATAAATTTTTCGGGAATTCCCCAAGTTCTCCATTACTTTTTGGTCATTCGATTTTTTTAGTTGTTGCTTTTGAGATATGTTGTGATTGAACAAACTAAAGCAACAAAGATTTATGTTGCCCTTTTTGGAAGTACAAGTAAACATGTAACGTTATTGTAAACGAACATAAAAACTGTCAAACGGCTATGTTTTGGATCGCATTTGGTGTATTACGGTTAAAATGTGTTAGCCATTAAGTTTTATTCAATGTTGGTAGATTTTACAGGATTCAGATGTCGCCTCTTTGTCATTCTAGTCTCTTTAGTGGTGATATGGGCGGTCATCGAACGCGAACGAATATGATAACAGATCCAGTTTCGTCTCTTTTTGCAGACTCATTCCATGCATTTGTAGCGCTCATCTCATTAAAATAAACCTGTTCATATCAGTCCGGCTTGAACCTTCATTCGATGTGGTCACAAAACTTGAGAGCTCCAACAGCAACAGCCATTCATGAGATTACCTATATTTTTTCGACAATCAGTCGTTCTTAAGACTACCTACATTTTCTACTCAACTAGGATTTTTAAGACACAATCAAAAATAATTCAGCCTCGCCTCAATTCAAGAATAATGCAGCCCAGATAAATATTTAATTCTTCCAACATACGTGGGTCCATTCGATACTATGTTTTAATTGCCGCAAGATTTTACTGTATCGATTTTGTTGGCTATTTTCAGCAAATTTAAGGTTGGACAGAGAAAGGGTAAAATTCGTAAACGAAAAAAGCAGTTTTTTTCCACACCGTATGTCAGATCTTCATAAAAATCAATCAGCAGTACTGTAACAACATTCTACATAGGCTGATTGATTTTTTTTTTTGAAGATCTGACATACGGTGTGGAAAAAACTGCTTTTTTCGTTTGCGCATTCTCTGTCCAGCCTTAAGACTAAGAGAAACGAAAGCAATGAAATTGAAAGACGGATAGATATTCTAGAGTGAATCAGCTATAAACTAAGAACGAAAAACTAGGACTAGGCATGCTCATATGGACATGATCGAAAGGAAATGTGAAGAATTCTTTGCCTTCTACCAAGTAGGATTTAGGCGTGCTCCCAAGTCTACCGCATGGTCATGTTATACAGACCGCATGCCAGACGTTAAAAAGAAATAAAAACGAAAAACGAATTGATTGTAGCAATTCATTCAATTAAATTAGTTATGTAATTTGCGTCTCATCAGAATCCGACTCTAACATAGTGACAGGACTAAGCTAATGCCGGAATCACTAGCTTAAAAAAACGGACACACAATTTGTGTTTCTGAGCAAATCCCTAGTCAAGCGTGATGTCTTGCAAGGAAAGGAGCTCATTTTAGGCTGATGCTTATTGGCCATTCTCAAAAAACACACGAGAATTTTGGTATAAACTATTTTTCCTCCATTCGTGATCTAACGCTAGATGTCGACCGCCAGAGGGCACGGAAGATCAACGATGATGTTTTTATTTTCATCTGTCAAAACGCTTTGGAAAGTAAATTCTGAATTTTTTAAATTCAATCAATATTATAATTAAATGTTATTTCTTCTAATGAAAAGTAATATTGGTGAAGAAAATATGTTTCCTACCTCTGAAAAATATCCAGATGGTAAATTTCTTGTTACTTCACTCACATTTGTTCTTCCGGTTTCAATTTATACTAAAATGAAATTCAGAGATTGAAATTTCGATAGAAAACACGAAGGTGGGCAAAAATCACTGGATCAAAGAGTGTAGTTGTTGGTGGTCGAGGTTATCCACTGATAAGTCCAATTTCTAGATAAACATTTTCCATATCTAAAACAACCAACCTAACCTCAACAATACAAAAATAATTCCGGATCTCAATAATTCGTAATAAAATATTGAGTTCAACTGAATGTTTTGGTGTCAAACGAAAGAACGAGTGTTTTCTTATCACCTGTAATCAAGCTTTTTGTGAAACTATGTGATATTTATTTTAAAACAATTAAAATAGAACAACTATCCTATATCATCAATGCAAGAAAATGTTTTCATCATCATTTGACTAGTACCAAAAATGAAATCCAGTTGGCGCATCGAGCGAAAAAGTTTCACGTTTGAGAGCCAATTAAGGAGAAAATTGTTTAAAACCATCTTTGTGCGTGAACATCACAAAACCTATAAATAAATTAATTATGGTCTTGTGGAAGGTTAAGAGTTTCTATACCTTTGATTTAAAAGAACGTGAAAAATTTACCTCCTTCTCCCCATGACACTTTTCTGCACACGGGCCTGAAAAAAATCATGTCCCATCTGAGCTGAATCAGCCGAATCCGTTTCGAACACAATCTAGAAAAGCTTTGGAAACAGGTTGCAAATGGCACTTGGAAACAACATGATGTTTCGTTTGCGAGAAATATATTGGAAGGATACCCGTTTTTTTACGTTTCCCGTTCATATAAGATCAAAACTGTTTCGAGTTTTGGTTTATGTTAGATTGAATTTGAGCTACGTGTCTGGAGTTGGAGGAACCGGTTATATGTTCTGTAACTGTTGCTAGCTTGGGTGAATTCCTGTTTTGCAAAGGGTTCCGTCCGTGGTGTGTAATGTCACGTAGACGTCGATTGGACTAAAGTAGTTTCGGTCGAGAACGGGGTGGCGGACATGCACTTTGAAAAGCTGTTTCACGACTAGAAAACAAAACACAATGTTAGCAATGTGGCCTAGTCGACTGCGTGCAGTGAAGTGTGAAGACTAAAAAAATCCGTTTTCGAAAAATTGAATTCTCTGGCTTCGAGCATTTCGTTATAAAAGATCAACTGAGAACAACGTTGTATTCCAAGAAGAGGGAGATGGTGTGAGTCGATTGTAATTGGCGACTCGATCGCTATAGATATGAGGCAACTAATTGAAGCTTCCTCATTCACCAATAGAAGGTTTAAAGACACATTCCACCGTCAGGGGACAACTTTTGCACGCATTTTGCGACTGTTCAAAATCGTCGTTGAAAAATCTTATGATTTTCGCAAAAAAAAAAGTTAATGGAACTTTAAAAGTCCTAACACAATGTTGATATTATGTGTTCGTTGTTTCCTAGTTGTCTATTCGCTCTAAGGGATATAAATGTTGCGTTTGGGGGCAACAGAGCAAAGTATTGATTTTCTATTTAAAAACTTGCACTATCTCAGATTTAAAGCATCACTTTGTTCTAAAAATTTGATCACCGATAAGCACAGAATAATACTATATCGTTAGATTTTCGATTTTTCATGACATTTATTCGGTAGCACATGATGTGGTGTCCCCTAACGTGAATGAATTGTTTGTTGAAGTTTAACCGAACCAGTTATATTGATAGTTTTACCTTCATGTGTACCTGACAAAAAAAAATTTGAGTTCAATTTTTTTTATTTATTGGGGCTTTAACATTTTAGTTATTCGCCCATTGAGCTCTTGTCGACCGGTCTCACGAACACTAATGCAGTTTCTTGGTTGAAAACAATCCCATTTGCTTTTGCCGTCTACGTTTATTATTGTCCACCATATTTTGATGTAGTGTTTGTGTCATGTGACGTATACGTCCGTGACCCGAAGTACATAAGATCAAATTAAAAATTATAGAGAAAGGGAAATACTGCACACCACAGTTTTCCGGTATAAGAGATATGAGGATCATATTCGACACTTTCACAGCGGTTCAAATAAGATGGTTTCAAGTAATCATCGACAGCATAGAAAATTAAATTTACTATTTATTAGGGTGGCTCAAAAAATAGTTTATCGTGACGAAACAAATATGTTTTTAAAAGTAATTTAGTAGTGTGCTGGCTTTATTGTTGTCATTATAAAATTCTCAAAATATTGAATTAAATGCATAACATAAAACAAAGATGAACTAAATCAAATAAATAAAATAATTGCGATAAATAAATCATAGAAGATAAATATTATTGATACAATTAATAAAATCAGTAAATGAATAAAATAAACAAAATGATTAGAATTCGCAAATTGTATAAAAAGAAGAAAAAATAAACATGATAATATGCATTAAATACATAAAATGAAATATTGAGCGATATGAAAAAACGGAAAAAAATATGGGATGTGTACAGGACACAATCACAGTGTCATTGAAAATGAAACTTTTTCAAGAGCGTGCGTGTCTTCAGTAAAAACAGGATACGACACATGCTAACTTACTCCCCGATTCCATATGTTACAATTTGTTATACACTCTTACCGTAAACATAATTTACTATTTGCTCTGACAATAGCAAAATTTTAATTTCTAGTGCAACACCATGCTCACTGCTATGCTTTTAATCTAATCGATTATTGCAATTAATCAATTATCTCTTAGCATTAATCGATTACAACTAGCAACTTTGTATAATATAATCGATTAACTCAGCGCTCCACTGAGGGTAAGCCCGTACTCTCTAAACTAAATATTTGGTTTTGCAACGAAATATGAAATATTATTTTCCAATAAAATGTTGCATAATTCACTTTTTCGATCAAACATATTATAAAAACCGGATACTGGCAGCCATGCTATCCTAGCAGCTACTAAAAGTAAGAAGGAGTGTGTTTTTGGCATTTTTCAATGGCAATAATCTGTCAGGTCAAAGTAGTTGCACTTTTGATCACACTTTTGATTCATCACACTTTCATACTGTGCAGTTCGATTTGGTGGGAACTGTGCAATATTGTGTGCAATGGCGCAAAGTGTATCTCGTGTTCTTCACCGTGCTGTGCGATTTGAAACTTTGCATACACGAATGCATAGACGAACATGCAAAGTTTACCATGCCATCACTGCCATGTCCCACTTATCGCATCGTCCGGACATTGATGAGGACCTGCTCGTGCGAAAATCAAGCAACGACTGACGCAAATGAACACGCAATATTTCTATAAGTAGCCTCTCGTATCTGATTGAGTTGCTTAGGCGCTCCCTATTGACGGCTCTGTCCGGGATAAATTGACTGATGTGTGGTAGTTTTCGCGTTTTTCGAGATCTATTCACTTTTGCTTGTTTTTCAATAGTGTGCTATTGAAACACAAAAACAATATATCAATAAAACATAATTTCAGTTAATTCCGAATTGTTTGGTAATAAACAGACGGAAATCCGTTCATAAATAACACAGTTACCGTAAAACGGGGTATCTTTGATCACCGGGGTAAGTTTGATCCAATGAGACTTTTTTCAGTGACGTACGATAAGATCATGCCCTCTAACAAAATCATCGAAACAAAATACAAACCATATTTTAAACATGTTCAGCATCTACCGGCAATGATTGTTTCGACATCTAATGTACCTTTTATGAACACAAAATCAAATTGAAAATGATACAACTTCCATGCATCGTTTCAATCTGTTCAAACAATTCCTTTTATTTCTTATTTCGATACACACATTTTGCTGATCAAAGTTACCCCGAAATCAACGAATGAAAATTTACAACAAATTTATTTTATTTTTATGGCAAAACGAAATAAATTACCAATCAATTTGGACGTTTTCAATCTATGAAGACCAGTACTTGTTTTAGAAATGCAAACAGTTACATCTACCTGATTTGAAGAAAGTTACTCAAAAAATGTAAAATAATTGATCAATGTTCCCCCGTTTTACGGTATTAACGTTCATAATAGTGACGCAAAAACGTGACATCGTTTGATTTTGGATTTTAGTATGACACCATGCCCCAGATAGTGCAGTAAGACATTTTTAATGTCAAAAAAGAATAAAATATATTAATTTGTGTCAAATTATTCATTTGGATGAACTGAATAAGATGCATGACCAAAAAAATTAGTCTGGTTATTAAAACAAAGAAACTTAACAAAATGCATAGACTGGCACAGACGAAAACAGCGAACAAAGTAAGTTGAATGAATACCATGAATAAAATTCATGGAATGAATTAACTGATCAGGATGAATCCAACGAATGAAACGATTAAAGTAGATAAAACAAACGATATTAATAAAAAAAAAGAATGCTGAATGAAATCAACGATTAAAATAAAATGATTATCTTTTTAAAATTAGTCAAACATTCAAAATAAATCAAATAAACAAAACGATTAAAATCCATAACGTGAATAAACTGAAAAATGAATATATTGATCGAAATTTAAAAAAACGATTAAAATAAAATAAATGAATAATTGGAGTTCTGAAATGTTCGTAAGAATCCCATTATTTCAAAAAATGGCTAAATAATGCACAATTTCTAGTAGCACAGTTAATTGTGCTGGAATATAAGTTAAAAATCTATTTGTGTCGGCCTAACCCGCGTTTTCAGAAGATAACTCCACTCTGAATAACAAAGACATAAAACTACTTTATACCCATTATATTATATAGTAGTTTTATGTCTACATCTTATCCGTCGCGGATTTTTTCCCGAAATTACCTTGCGCAATGACGTACGACTTGTCTGCCTCGAGGCTATTTCACGGTCTAGTTCAAGGGGATTTACATAATTGCTTTTCTTTTGTTCAGGTAGCCTTTCGTCAATCATCAAACATAAACGAATATCTTCGCCACTGTGTACCAATTTATGAAACTGAAGAGGTTGTACTAAGGATAGTACAATAAGTATTGAGGAAAATGCAACTCATTCGTTCGATTAATCAACTAATTTTGTTTGAAGCAATTTAATTAGATAACTTGAAATTAAATTTTATATCATAACAATATCAATATTCACTAAACTTATGCAGACAACTTTTTCGAATAATGGGAAGTTTCGAAAAACCTTAGGTCTTGATTCGTTTGAATGTTATTTTTGTTTTATTGAACAATTGTCTTGAAATCACTTCGATGCCATTTTTGTATTTAAAAAAAACATTGACTCCGATAGATCAGAGATGTTCAAATTGAAATACTTAATTTTACTATTTAAATGATTTATTTTTGTTGTTGAATGTCTTAATTCGATCAGCGAAATCTTTAAAACGATACTAAAAACTTTAGTTTCGAAGATGGTGGATTGTATAATTTCCGGTAATTTCCCGGCAGACAGAAGTTGAAAATGTTGAGAAAAGAATGATTTTTTTATCTGATGGCTTTGCTGGTAGGAATCGTTACACCTTGTTGTACGGGAACACATTAATTGAAATATACATTCTGTTTACCTAATTTTTGCAATGTACATACCTAGGAGGCGAGGAATTTCAGGCAAACTTTGAGCATACACATAGCCAGATAACTCTGCTGACATTCCCTGCAAGACATTTCATAAATATTTCAAACTGCGTTCGAAGTTCAGAGAATATATTATCGGATTATCTGACAGCTCATTTTTCAGAGAATTTATTATCAGGTCATCTGATAGTACTTACTGTGAATACTCGTATCCGAAGCTCTTTCCTGAGATTGTTCAGAATACATTCTTGGTTACATGAAAGATGTGCGTGTTTCGTACCTCCATGTGTTTGTTGGATAACAGATAAGCATTTGTCACCATGATTCAGAATTTATAAATAAGTATAAATTTATTTCACTTAAGAAGCAGGAATTTCACAACTATTAAGTTTGCAGCATACTTTTATCTAGACGCACGTTTCCTATACTTATATTTTTAGTCTCCAGTAACTTCCATCATAATATACTGCTTCCAGTCTCTGTTGGAGTGTTTTGCTTCGTATTCCGGGAGATCACACTTTTCGCAACGCTTTTCCTATAAAGACAAAATTATATTCTATTATTCATATGGATATGAAGTTGACTTTTGACGTTTTGACTGTTAGTTCGAATGATAATGCTGTTCTACATTGGATTGCGCATCAGAACAAAACTATAAATTATCCGAAGCGTAGAATCCCATAAAACGCGCAATAAAGTAACGTCTACATTTGGTGGACAAAAAAAACTCGAAAAAGACATTAAAGCATTTTTTCGTACCCAAGAATATCTCTACACAACCTAATACAACATTTTTAACCGAGCCACTTCAATGCAAGCTTTTAGCTCCATTATCAAAATACATAATAAATTGGAACGAAGCTTCACAGATTGCAGCCAAAGTTTGTTTGAAATTTGTGATAAAAATTCAGCTTAAAAGCTCTGAACATCTTTTGTGACTATAAAATTTTCACTATTTTCGGAACACCTCACAAATTTGTGCAAACCCAAAAATAAACAGAAGCTTAGGGTTCCTACCAAAATTCAATGTGGAATTTTTTGAAAAAAAAAGAACGGAGAGAAGAACAAATAAAAAGATGACAGAGCAATTTTTTAAAAAATTTCTTCATGATGATTTAGTTGGAATCCTAAAGCCCTACCATCTTTTTATTTGTTCTGCTCCCAAGCCCAGTTCGTTCGGAAAATTCGATCAAAAATGTCCATTTTCACCTAAAAGATGTTATTTTTAAATATATCACAAAACATTGGTTTTAAACTGTGTAGTCCCGTTCCAATTTTTTTCAAATTTTTTTTTCACGATGATTTAGTTGGAGCCCTAAAGCCCTGCCATCTTATTATTTGTTCTGCTCCCAAGCCCGGTTCGTTGGGAAAATTCGATCAAAGTTTCGCCTAAAAGATATTATTTTTTTAAAGTTTCGCAAAACTTTGGCTTTAAACTGTGAAGTCCCGTTCCAATTTTTTTCAAAAATCTATTCACATAGATGTAGTTGGAATCCTAAATCCTTGTCATCTTTTTATTTGCTCAACTCTCAAGCCCAGTTCGTTGGGAATTTTTTTTCTGAAATTACAAGACATTACAAAAAAAAAATAAAATTTGGCATTCGAATTTTTTTTTTAATTTCCAAGTCCTTCGAACTAAGAAAAATTTAAATTTATTTTTAGCGGTTTTCGTTTGTTTTGACACTAAATGCTGATATTTCGTAGTATTTTTAGACATATCTCGACAAAAAAAATTTCGATTTTCAACATTTTATGTACTTCCTTTGGATTGTTTCGAATATTATGAAATCAATATTCAAATGCTACACCCCCTTAATGATGTCCGATGGAGCTCAAAAATTGCATAGATTCCTTTTTCGATGTAGTAAGCATTTATGTAAGACTTTATGCGAATATTTAAGATTTCCATTTTCATTGATATCTTCCCTCTTGAACACCCCTAGTTCTCCATACAAACTTTGGTTTTAATTTGTGAAGCGCCGTTCCAATTTTTTTAAAAGATTTCTTCACCAGGGGTTTCCTGGGACCGTAAACTTTTGCCATTTTTTCGTTCTGCTCCCATTTTTTTTATTTTGTATAGCAGTGTTACAGTTCATTATCTATCGGACCTTGGGTGGGTGACCGAGCTAATGAAGCTTATTTAATAGCGTTTTTGTTTTTTCTTGGTGCCACACCGGTGTAGTGCGAAGAAAGAGATGGATACACCCAAGTTTGAATGAGTGTAACACCGACTACACCGGTGTAGTGTACTGTCAAAACGAAAATGCCATAAGACTTTTTGGTGGTATTCAATATATCGAATTTGTGAGTTAAACGAAAGTTTTCATATATGTTTTGAACAGCTGTAACTTTAGATTGCGACAAGATTTGCTCACAAAACAAGTAAGACTAATAAATTTGACTATTGCCTTTTATTTGAGCATTAACAGTTACAAGAATCAGCTCTATAACTGAAATTATTGAAATTAGTCTGATTGGATCCCGATGGAGCAGTGCTGCCAGGGACAGTTTACGTTGACGACAGAAAATGAATTTTTCATATATCTTCGCTATGGTGCAGTATTTTTGAAAACTAATGAAACTTATCAATTTAGTCTGTATTTGGCTACGTTTTCCAAGCAATTGGACTATTGTGAATATTCTAGGAGCATTGTATTGACCATTGGAAGGTAAAAATTGTGCAGCTTCCAGCACTGCAAGGGAAGCACCTATCTTTATGAATAAAGACTTTTCGTGTTTCTTGATCTCACCGTTTTCAGGGAAAAATAGTTTTGAAACCTTACATGCACTAGAAAAAAAAGTTGGACATGAAAGGGTTAACATTGAAAAAGACTGATCAAGGAAAAAATAAGGTAATTTCGAAAAAGACGGTTGTAGCTTAATAATTCAAGGAGTTTATCGGATGGTGACTTCATTTCAAAGCATCTCTTTTTAGTGCATACGGTAGCTCTGACAAAACACACAAAATTTCTCATTCACAAAATTTCTCATTCTGGATACTTCGAACAACAATGTTTGGTGGTGACACAGATAAACTTACTACATATGAGGCATTCCATGCAAAATTTGGCCTTAATATTTTTGATTTCGATTTTGTAACTAACCGTGATTGTAATTCGTTACATGAAAATATTTATGTCAGGAACTTTCATGCGCTGGAACTGAACAAATATTTTCAATTGCCTGCTTAATGTATGTAAGCGATTGTGAAACGGCAGTCTCCACACAAAAATCTTCAAAAAACTCTGACGTCAATAGCTGTAGTGTTGACGTTTCTCATTTGAAAGTTGAATTTTGTCGCCTTGTATTTTTACTCGCGCTGAACTGACCATGTATTTCAATCTGCATAATTAATTTAGGCATTCCATGAGACGTTTGTTTGACAATTCACTGCCTGGTTCGACGACTTATTTATTTTGCTCTATTGCAAAATTTCGTCGAACGAACACATCCCTTTGAGTGGATCCCAATGGACCAAAGTAATTAAAGTACTTTAATAATCAAAAAGTTACGGAACATACACTAAGGTTTTTTTACACGGGGGATACGTGCCGTGTAAAAAAACCGTGCAAAAAACCGTGTTAATTGCGAAATCCGTGTAAAAAACCGCGTTAATTCAGAAAACTGTGCAAAAAAATACCGCGTTAATTTCGAAAGCTGCGTTACATTCAATGCAAAAAACTTAGACAATTTTAGGAAAAGGGGTGATTTTGAAGTTTTATCAAAAATGTCCTTTTGAAGGCAAAAGACGAATTTAGAACAAGTTTTTTTGCACGGATTTTGCAAGTAGCACGGTTATTCGAATGCCTTAAAAGAGTTGTGGAAAAGTCGGATCTTGAGAATTTCTTTCGGTCTGCATTTTAACAATATGGCTGTTTTCTGAACAGTATTAACGAGTAGACGGCAAATATGGATGTCTGAGACCATTTTAAAAATCAAGATGTCGACTTCCGGCTTCGCGGAATTCTCTAAAACCTAATCAATATCGGTATTTTCGGAACGGGCTGGACCAGTAGAAGCCAGATATCGATGTCTTGGACATTTGTGAAAACCAAGATGGCAACTTCCGGTTCAGTGGAATTCTCCAAATCCCCATCAATATGGGTATTTTTGGAACGGGATTGATGAGTGGACGTCAGATATCGATGTTTAGGGCCATTTTGAAAACCAAGATGGCGACTTCACGTTCAGTGGATTTTTTTAAAACCCATCAATATGTGTAAAAAATCTCTACAAAGTGGCGTTTTCAGAATTTTGAAATTATGCTTGGTTACTGAGATATATGACGAAAAGTGATGAGAAATTGTAAGATTTTTGCTTCAAATAACTGTGTTTTAGGGATTGGTTCAAGGTATATTGAAGTTTTAGATGTTTTTATGTGTAAAAATGTCTAACGAACACAATAACATAATAATTTTCAAAAGAAAAATACATGCGTTGCGAGCAAAATGCCTGTTTGGCGACACTGTAAACAAAAATAACTCTTTTTTTATAGATTGACCAATTTCCTCTAAAATGCATCTCACCGATTGTTTTTAGGCCAAAGTAAGCCGAAGATTTGAATAAATGTTAATAATTGATGCTTCATTTGCATAGAAAATTTTCCTTGCGCTATTATGTGAGGTCATATAATTTTTTTCATCAATAAACACCTATGACACGTGTGAGAGCGACTTTTAGCAACTTTTAGCAAAAACCCTTAATATAGTCAACCGATCTTCGTAATATTTGAGAGAATAATATAGAATAGAAGCATAAATGGCTTTCTCTGAATTGTTTCTACCATTTATAAGTTTTAAGATATTAAACCTCAAACTCAATTTTTTCTCGAAAAGTGTCAAATTACGCTTTCCATAAAATAGCACAACAGTGACAAAAAAGAACAACAGTGACAACGTCTACAACAACTGACTTGTTCCGGGTGATACCCCAGGAAACAAATGTAGAAGCTCTGGTTTGCTGACGAGCAAACGAAAACGAACTTTTGTCCCTTGGCCTGGGAGCCAAACACCCGGCATTAGGCAATAATAATTCCCAAAAGGGAAAATTGGATTGCGCACTAAGGGCACAAAACATAAATTAGGTTTGATGTTTTGTGTTTCACATGTGTCGTGTGAACTGTTTGGATTTTTTTTGTGTCTAACTAGTGCCAGTTTGGGTTCTAGTTTAGATACATCGCCTAACCAGACACTCAGTTGGTGCTAGTTACTGACGAGATGAATTCGAAACACAAAAAGTCAAACTTAACCAAATCTTTGTAAGGCAATCGAATTTATTATATGAGTTGATTCTAACTGGGAAAATATGCCAAATCAAAAAAAAATCTTACTTTCATTATGAAGGGAAGGATAATGTGCATTATCATGCAAATTGAGTCATACTACAATAATCATTTATATGGTCGCAGTGGTAATCAAAGCTCTACAAGCACAAAAAATTGGAAATATGCAGAATAGAACCCATTTATTCTGATAATCATGGTTCCTATATCTGCAGCTAATATGAATCAGCTCATGAATCTTTACGAAAAATATCTTAGTCATTAATCATACAAAACCTTTGCAAATATTTGGGAAACCCACATCTTTAATAAATGTCAATGGTCAATTTAGCATATGGTAGCCATTAAACCAATTTACACTTGTAACGATCTCTTACTTAAAATGTTTTCACTGCTATATCATCACCAACGTATAAGCGTATCAAAGCAATTTAGGTATTGCTATCAACGAACGTCTAATCAATCATGAACTTATCAACTACTTGCACTCATCCTCACGCAATCGGACGGTGCTGACTCACCTCGCCAATATCTAGCCCGCTTTTTGCAAAGCTCTTCGCTTTATCCGTGCATATGGACCAACCGCAGGATCCATCACGAAGTCGTACATCACCCGAACCCAGGACGTGTGCTGTGGAATAGTATCGTAAAACTCTGGGGCTATTCTTTTCACTTCAGGTAGCCTGCTGCCAGGAATCGCAGGGAAGTCATGATGTTCGTTGTGATATCCGACATTGAACGTGATCGAATTCAGAGAGCCGTAGTAGGAGTACGTTTCGAAACCTTTCGCAAACATGTAGTGTTCGGCGATGAAGTGACCAGCAACCGGATGAATACCCATCGCTAGAAAAGAACCGATCAGCAAATAGGCGAGCATCCTCCATCCGAATATTAACACCACGAGACCATCGAATATGACTTGTACGACTGTGTTGATGATTTCCAGTTTCTCCACCGGAAGTGGGTTTACAAACAATGGTCTCAATGCATAGAACAATGGCTGCAAAATGACCCATATGAACTTTCCAAATGTGTTGCAGAATAGCTTCGCTTCTAGAATACTGGGTACATCTGGATCAAGTTTCTCATTAGCCAGGTATCTATGATGCAGTGTGTGATACTTTTTAAACGACACCGACATTGGAATTCCGATGGGTAGATTGCACCACATTCCAAAGTATCGATTTGCCAATGGTCGACCATACCCGAACGCCATGTTGTGCGAAATTTCATGATTTGCCAACATTAGAGAATGATTGATCACTCCTCCGAAACAATACGCCACCAAGGTGATCATTGTCCAGGACTGATTCTGCATTACATACAGCATCAAGACTTGTGTCAGAACCATCGCAGAAACGATATACTTGAACGCCGGGTCCGGCCCGTACAGGTTCTTAATTTGTGGATATTTCTTTAGCATGGCGTCGCGTCGGCCAATGTGTGGCTGTTCATCGTAAACCCACTCGAAATCAGTTCGCGAAACGTGTTGACCCATTGAATTGCTTCGGTTCTTTTCACTAAAAAAAATTGAGATATATGGAAGGCTGGTATTTTCACTCCATTTGTTCAAAGGCAACTGGAACGGATTAGAAATTTGGAGCTACGCTTAGATACCCGGTGTACAAGCACTGATAACGATACAGCTTATCTATTTTTGGGGGTCGAATTCAATACAAGCGGATAAGATTTTTTGTGCTTTCGTTTATATAGGTGTATCGATTTATGAGGTTACGCCTCACAGTTGCACTTTTCCATGTAAAGTTGGGACAAAATCATAAAATTGGTTCTTATGGCTATTTTTACTAATTATGGGTCACATATTTCAGCTATTAAATCCGAATTCCCATAATTATATTCTTCCTAATTGATTCGCTCTAGAATACCTATCTGTTTTCCAATTTCATAGCTTTCGTTTCTCTTAGTCTTGAATTTGCCTAGAATAGTTAACAAAATCGGTACAGTAGAACTCTCGACAAACATAGTTGGCTTAAAAGCCAACTGTCAAAATTCTCTTTGAAGAGAAATTCCGGATAAACCGTTTCTGGCTAAACACAGTTCATAGCAGTTAATGAAAGAGAAAACTTTTCTCTTTTGTTTACTACCTACATCTGCGATTGGCGAGTAACGGCTTATCCGGATTTTCCTTTCAAAAGGAATTTTAACAGTTGGCTTTTAAGCCGTAATAATATGTTTGTCGAGAACTTTGCGGCAATTAAAATATAACAATTAAATCATTTTAAATAAACCCATTTGGCAGCGCTGCTCGTTGAAGGGTTAATATACTTGTCAAATATAGCGATCAATCATATTTGAGCAGAAAGTCAAACTAAGACACAATTAAAATGAATATTCACAAAAGTATAAAACCCCCTAGATTTTTGAGATTTTGTCACACATTGTGCCACTGTATGACATTTATGAATGTTAGCAATAAATAGTCAAACCCCAATCAAAAATTGTAATTTCGTGGTGTCAGATAATAGTACTACTAATGAGTTCTTTAACCCTCCGTAGATCAGGCAGGGTCGGATACGAACCCATGTAAATTGATTGTAGGCGAGCGCATGTAGTGAAACGTGTAGACTATCGCAGACATTGGTTTGCTGAGGTTTAAATAGTACCGGTCATAAAAAATGCACCAAATCCTTCAAATACATTTTTTGTAAATAATTTATCTATTCAAAGTTTTTCCTGCTATTTTATTTGAAAGTTGACTAACAATAATATTACCAATGACATGGGGTATCAACAAACATTTGGTTAATCGATTTTAGCGTGTATGTGATAAACTACACAACTGTCAAAATAAGGCCGGACAAACAAAATTCACCAAGGCATTTATTAGTTTATTTCAGTTCGCTTCTTCTTTCAAAAATTTTGTTCTTTTGTTAATATTCGAAACAACTAGTTATGAGGAAATAGTGTAGTAATTATGTGTGCTATGACATCTAGGGGCAGATCACTCTAGGAATGTATAAAAAATTTGCATCAAATTAGAAAAAAATGCATTTAATTTCCATTTTTGCAACAACTTTGCACTCACTCGCAGAAAAGTTTGTTAAAAAAACGTCCTACGGTGATCCACTTTGTTCGACGTTTTGTGGAATGTAGGGCTAGTTTTTTCGTAGTGATCTGCCCCTAGTATGACATCGTTCAGGCTAAATTTTCTGGTAAAAATAAATCGCGTGATTCTTGAGCAGTTTGGCATCTGTCATAAAATAAAAGGAAGTATTTACAAAAGGTTTTCACAATCCACCTCGAAGAAAAGGACCGTAGGAAGCGGCTAGTGACGAATATTGACGGAAAACGAGGATCAAGCAATGCTTCGAATCGCTTAAAATGATGCCCGAAATACGGCAACTGATGTCACCCAATATGCTGCACAATGCATGCATCTCTATCTGAGTTCTAGATTTCGACGATGTCTCTGCGAAGCAAAATCGAATACCTGGCAACCAACATAAAAGTGACTAATATCATGAAAAACGGGAAAGTCCGTTTAAGTTTAGCTCTAGTAGGATGCTGACATTGAACAAATTCTGACTATCAGAATGTTCTTTGGTCTGATGAAAGTAAATTCAATTTATGTTCATCAAATGGCAGCAGATACGTGGCAAGACCATAGGAGCATCGATATAACTCTAGATACCAGATTTCGGTCGAGCATAGCGGCGAAAATGTCTTGGATCGGGGCTGTGCCGTTGTAGCGGGGGGGGGGGGGGGGCTTGGGGTCAACTCCCCTTCGAAAAATTTTGAAGAAATTTCAAAAAATTTAATATATTCAATAAAAATATGCCTATCATTTTAAAAGGAATTCTGAAAGTTTCATTTGCAAAAGTTATCTTGTGAAAATATTTCCTTGTAGTGAAAATTGGCGGCAGACCTCGACACCTATCGGTCGGGAACAACGGGTAGATCGTGGTAAAGCAGGGAGCTACATGACCACTGCTATCGTGACAAAACTGGGAGCTAATTGGTTCACGAAATGGATATCGGTACCGAGAGAAATTCCGCCACATTCTGTAGTTCTTGACTGGCGGCGAACATGGACATGAGCAGGCGATTTGCTACCGCGTCGGCCAATCAATGGCACCCTTCTACAGCACGAAGAAGGACTACCGGCAAGCTAAAGTGGAAGACGGAAAATCTTTAACAAAAACCTCTTCATTGAGTCACTTCGGCGAACAGCGGAATCAAGTACGTTGATGCGGCTAATCTAACAAGGATTGTGACGGATTGTGACATTACAATGCCACGAAAACTGGAGCCATGCAGTAGACGGCGTGCAGCTTACTGGTTAAATGAGTAGCTCAGTGCGCTACACGCCGTTTGTCTTAGAGCCAGAAGGCGGACTCAGAGAGCAAGTTCGGAGAGTGAGAGGGGAACTCAAGCGACGTTTCGATAAGGTAGGAACGGTTTAAAACGGGGAATCCAGCTTAGCTAACTAGCTTGCCATAAGTAGCTGTGCTAAGAAGTAGACGCCAATCCCTGGGGGATGCGTACTGAGTCGTCATGACGAAGACCCGTTGGCGCCAACTGAAATATGCCCGGGTAAGCTAAAGATAATCGTTGAGGGTCTCTTCCCGAAGCATGATCCAACTACTTGGTCACCGACACCGTACGGCGAAGAAGAAGGAGCAAACACAGCCGAGTGGCAAGCGACAAACGACGAGCTCAAAGATGCGTCGATGCCACTAAAATCAAAGAAGTATTCAAAGGAATATCAAACGTAGCGCTGAAAGTTGCGATCTTGGCATATCCTGACATGTTCAGGATGCTACTGCAGAAGTTTTTAGATTATGGCAATTCCTCCGAAATCCGGAAGGTACAGAAGCTGGTGTAGATGTAAAAGTCAGGGAAGTCTCCGGGCCATCCAGCCTCGTTGTCACATCTCTTTGTGATGCGACGCACCTTCCTTTTAAACATCTCTGATATATGTGTGCCACAGCCCTGTGAACTGGGCGCACCTTTATATTTCAACCATCGATCTGTGCGTGACTCAACACAACCCTGAACTGTCATCCTACCAGTCGAGTGTAAGTAGAAGAAAAGTTGCAAGTCAGCAGTCAGTGAAATCATACGGTAGTGGAAGATAAAAAGCTATTTCAGTAAAGCAATCAGTAAAGGCAAAGTGGAAGATTTCTAAAAGTTAAATTGAGTAGCTTAACACTAAATCCTGCAGTATCGGGTCAGTCAGTACAGTTCATTTATTAAAACTTAAAACTACATACATACAGAAGGTAAAATTAAAAACTGAAATCATGCAATAGCTTAACCTAAAATCTTATGTTATAGAAACTATATTTAGTACTAAGATAGTACGGGCCGTTGTGTCTAGTACGGATAGAATAGCAGCAGAAGAAACTAAACGTGAGTACTTGCTCTATTTATGTAAAATCAATATTAATTTGCATTTATCCCCGAAGGGATTTTATAACTTCTGTCATCAAATATATTAGTTACAAAACCGGAAACTATTTCTATCTGTCCGATTGCTAGCGCAACACTCGTATATGCCAATGCCGCAGCGCTGCACAGAAGAATGAGCCAGATCCTGAAGAACTACTTCCAGAGTAAAGTGCTGCTGTACGAGACGAACGAAGGGCTCCATTCTCGGTCTAACTCTTTGGAACGGGATGTACGATGGGGTTTTAACACTGCGGCTCCACCGGAATCGCCGAACCACCTTGGCGCCTGGCTGGTTGGCTCGCTTTCGAACTTCTCTCGCTGCGAAACTCTTCGTCGAAGTAGGCTAGATCCGTCGTCGGGGACTAGACCGAGTAGTTCGCGAACAAGTCGAAAGCTCAACGAGGAAGTGGTACTAAATGGCACAAGGGAACCAAAAGGCTCAGTAAATTAGACAGTCTGAAGTTTGCCGCCCATATTGTCCTCGTAGGGGGAAAAATTCATGTCTCGCCATGGCTTCAGCGTTACTGCATTCAAATTTATTTTTTCCTCTGTCTATCGGGACTAAGTGCCTGTGCTGAGTACTCTCCATGTATTTAAAACACAGTTCTAAACGTGTTTTAAAATCAGCAGCAAATAGAACGGCGTCGTATAAGAGCATGTTCAGGAGCGTTTTATTTTACATAGGAGTTTCGAAGTAGAACTGGAACAGAAAGATTCATATCCCCAGCAAAGCGTTTTGTTTTATAATTTCGACCAATTTTGTTTCAAAATTTAAAACTGTTATACAACGCCGTTCTATTTGTTGCTGATTTTAAAACACGTTTAGAACTGTGTTTCAAATACTTGCAAAGTTTTCAGCACATGCACTTAGACCCGATAGACTGGGAAAAAATAAATTTGAATGCAGTAATGCTGAAGGCATGGCGCGACATGAATTTTAAACTGAATAGAACACCCGCTTAAACTGCTACTGAGGACAGTGAGTTCTAGTTTTAAAATTTTCAGTTTTATATTATAGAACTGTCAAAATTATGAATCTAGATATGAAACACCCCTGCACATGCCCTAAGGGCATGTTCAGGTTTTATTTTGTATGGGAGTTTCAAAGTAGAACTGGAACTGAAACATTCACATCCCCAGCAGAACGTTTTGTTTTATAATTTCGAACAGCTTTGCTTCAAAATTTTTTTAATGTTATACGACGCCATTCTATTGGGTCATTAAGCTATATATAGTTTTCCGTTCCATTCGATAAATTTTAGGTCCAATATACATAATATAACATTATTTCGAAAAAAAATTTCGTTGTAATACGTAAAAACGATTTTTTTGTTTTTTAAGATAAATCTTATCTAAACTTGGCAACCATACATAGGAAAACTCCGGTTGTTTAAATTTGGCCTCATTCGTAACCAACTTTGTACCGGGAAACAAGTGCTTTTTGTTCTCTCCGGTGTGGTTTAGTTTTTACGGTGGTACGAAGGTGCTTGCTGTGGCAGAGGCTGCAGTAAAGCATTACTAATAAACAGTCCCGCGAGTGATAATTGTTACCTGCGATATCAGTTAAAGTAGTGCAGTGAAGTGCGTTATTAAACATTTTTCTTGCCTGAAAGACGGCTTTGTTTAGACGAGCTATATCAGCTCTACTGTGTGAAGGTCACGCGGGTGACGGATAAAAGAAACGAAGGATCAATTCACCTACCAGCTCGTCAGGAACCAACTGGTGAAGTTTTTCGTTTTTTACTTTTCTTATCGATTTTTTTCTTTTTATTGCTTTTGATTTTTTATTTTGATTTAAGTTAAACAGTGCGGTCGAGCGTGTTGCTCCCGCAACAAAATGGAACAAACAGAAGGATCACCCTCCGAAGAGGAATATTATGAAGAAGAACGTATATCTGATACTGAGACAGATAATGTTATGGTCGATCCACTTCCCCCACTTTCCCCCAATGTCTCACAGCCCCCCCGAGTCAAGGTTTACCAGGATGGATCCGCTGGTCCTTGGGTGGTATACTTTCGGCCCAAAAATAAACCGTTAAACAGCATAACTGTTGCACGGGAGCTGACAAAACGTTACTCGGCCGTAACCGAGATTAAAAGGTTCAGTCAGATAAACTGCGCGTAGTCGTTACTGACTTGAAACAGGCCAATGATATCGTTAGCAATAGCCTCTTTACGCTGGAGTATCGCGTCTACATCCCTTCTCGTGATGTGGAGATCGACGGTGTGGTAAGTGATGCGGGTCTAACTGTCGATGATCTGATGAATGATGGGGCTGGCCGCTTTAAGGACCCTAACCTTCAATCAGTTAAGATTTTGGAGTGCAAGCAATTGCACTCAAAGTCCATCGAAGATGGTAATTACTATCCATCAGACTCGTTTCGCGTAACCTTCGCCGGATCTGCACTTCCGAGCTACGTTGAAGTGGGAGGAGCTCGTCTACCTGTACGCCTGTTTGTACCGCGGGTCATGAATTGTTCCAATTGCAAGCAGCTAGGTCACACGGCCACCTACTGTAGCAACAAGCAACGGTGCGGTAAATGTGGGGAACGCCATGCGGATGATACTTGCAGTAGGCCCGCTGAGAAGTGTGTTTACTGTGGGGAGAATCCGCATGCACTTTTGACATGCCCAACGTACAAACTTCGCGCGGATAAACTGAAGCGATCCGCCAAAGATCGCTCCAGACGCTCTTACGCAGAAATGCTTAAAAGAGCTGTTCCACTTATCTCCGAAAACCCATTCGCTCTCTTGTCAACTGACGATAACGCCTCTAACGACCCTTGCGAGGGGCATTCTTTGGCTCCGCTTGGAAACTCTAGGAAAAGACCTAATCAAAACTCACCTGAACTTCCTCGTAAGGGTCCTAGGTTGTCCCAAACAAGGGTACAAAATAAAAATAATTCATCAACTGGAAGTGCTGGTACAAATCCGAAGATAATACCTCCTGGTTTTGGGAAATTGAGATACAACCAGGAGTTCCCAGCACTCCCCGGGGCACCAAAAATCCCAAGTGCTCCAATTTTACAGTCAGAAACTCAACCTAAAACGGGATTCCTTAAATTTTCTGACATTGTGGACTGGATATTCACAGCTTTCAACATTACCGATCCTATGAAAAGCTTGCTGGTTGCTATTCTACCAACAGTAAGAACATTTTTAAAACAGTTGACTGAACAATGGCCCCTCCTTACAGCGATCGTATCCTTCGATGGCTAACTTATTAGACGGAATCAGGGATCTGATCACTGTTTTACAGTGGAACTGCAGAAGTATTATCCCCAAAATTGATTCATTAAAACACTTGCTAAATTACAATCATTGTGATGCATTTTCCCTATGTGAAACATGGCTAACTTCTAATATAAACCTCAACTTCCACGATTTTAACATTATCCGCTTGGATCGAGAAGACTCATATGGGGGGGTACTTTTAGGGATCAAAAAGTGCTACTCCTTCAATCGAATCAACCTCCCTTCGACGCCAGGCATTGAAGTTGTCGCTTGTCAAACAACAATCAAAGGCAAAGATCTTTGCATTGCTTCTATTTACATTCCTCCTAGGGCCATGATGGGATATCGAAGATTCTCCAACGTGATTGAACACCTTCCCTCGCCCCGCCTGCTTCTTGGAGACTTTAACTCTCACGGTACGGGGTGGGGCTGTCTATACGACGATAATCGATCTTCGACAATTCAAGACCTTTGTGACAACTTCAATATGACAATTCTGAACACAGGGGAAATGACACGAATTCCTAGACCACCTGCGCAAGCAAGTGCACTGGACATATCTTTATGCTCGACATCACTACGGTTAGATTGCAAGTGGAAGGTAATATCTGATCCCCACGGTAGTGACCACTTACCAATTGTAATTGCAATCACCACTGGTTCAAGACCATCGACACCAATCAATGTTCCCTATGACCTCACACGAAACATTGATTGGAAGAGCTACGCTGCTGAGATATCCAAAACTATCGATTCAACACAGATACTTCCCCCGGAGGAAGAATATAAGTTTTTGTCCAACTCGATTCTCGATAGCGCGATTCAAACTCAGACGAAACGAGTACCCGACGTGAACACCCAAAAACGTTCTCCCAACCCGTGGTGGGACAAAGAGTGCTCAGACGTGTACGCGGAGAAAGCTGCCGCGTATAAAACCTTCCGGAACGACGGGTTAGTTGCTAGTTATCGAGTGTACGCGATATTAGAAAAGCGAATGAAAAATTTAATGAAAGCTAAGAAACGCAGTTACTGGCGCCGGTTTGTCGACGGGTTAACAAGAGAAACATCGATGAGCACTCTTTGGGGCACGGCCCGACGTATGCGAAACCGAAACAGTACTAACGAGAGCGTGGAATATTCAAACCGTTGGATATTCGATTTCGCCAAGAAGGTTTGTCCGGATTCCGCCCCGGCACAGAAAATCTACCGCGCCGCGTCGCCTTACAATACCGCGAACGAAACACCGTTTACGATGGTGGAGTTCTCACTTGCTCTCTTATCATGTAACAATAAAGCCCCGGGGCCAGATAGAATTAAATTCAACTTATTGAAGAATCTGCCATACTCTGCCAAAAGACGCTTGTTGAATTTATTTAATAGGTTTCTTGAGGGTAACATTGTCCCACATGACTGGAGACAGGTGAGGGTCATCGCCATCCAAAAACCAGGAAAACCAGCCTCCAACCACAATTCGTATCGTCCGATTGCAATGCTGTCCTGTATCCGGAAGTTGTTCGAGAAAATGATCCTGTTTCGGCTCGACAATTGGGTCGAAACAAATGGCTTACTGTCAGATACACAATTTGGCTTCCGCAAAGGCAAAGGGACGAACGATTGCCTTGCGTTGCTCTCAACAGAAATTCAAATGGCATATGCTAACAAAGAGCAGATGGCATCAGTATTCTTGGATATTAAGGGGGCTTTCGATTCAGTTTCGATCAACATACTTTATGAGAAGTTGCACCAGCATGGTCTTTCGCCAATTTTAAATAACTTTTTGCTAAACCTGTTGTCTGAAAAACAAATGCATTTCTCGCATGGCGATTTATCGACATCACGATTTAGCTACATGGGCCTTCCCCAGGGCTCCTGTCTAAGCCCTCTCCTCTACAATTTTTACGTGAATGACATTGACGAATGTCTTGTCAATTCCTGCACGCTAAGGCAGCTTGCAGATGACGGTGTGGTCTCTATTACAGGTCCTAAAGCCGTCGACTTGCAAGGACCACTGCAAGATACCTTGGACAATTTGTCTGCATGGGCTCTCCAACTGGGTATCGAGTTCTCCACGGAGAAAACTGAGCTAGTCGTATTTTCTAGAAAGCGTGAACCAGCGCAACTACAGCTTCAATTAATGGATCAAACTATTGCTCAGGCTTCAACATTCAAATATCTCGGGGTATGGTTCGACTCTAAAGGTACCTGGGGATGTCACATTAGGTATCTGAAACAGAAGTGCCAACAAAGGATCAACTTTTTCCGTACAATAACTGGAACATGGTGGGGTGCCCATCCAGGAGACCTAATCAGGTTGTACCAAACAACGATATTATCAGTGTTGGAGTACGGATGTTTCTGCTTTCGCTTCGCTGCGAACATACACTTCATCAAACTGGAGCGAATCCAGTATCGTTGCTTGCGTATTGCCTTGGGTTGCATGCACTCGACCCATACGATGAGTCTCGAAGTGCTGGCGGGCGTTCTTCCGCTGAAAAATCGATTCTGGGACCTCTCATATCGATTGCTCATTCGATGCGATATTCTGAACCCATTGGTGATTGCAAATTGCGAAAGGCTTGTCGAGCTTAATTCTCAGACCCGATTCATGTCCTTGTACTTCGATTACATGGCACAGAACATCAATTCATCTACATATAACGTCAACCGTGCTCATCTCTTAGATACTTCTGATCCAACTGTATTTTTCGATACATCCATGAAGGAAGAGATTTGTGGAATTCCGGATCATATTCGCCCACAAGTGGTCCCAAATATTTTCTATAACAAATACCATCAAGTCGACTGCGCCAAAATGTTCTACACTGACGGATCAATTCTCGACGGGTCCACAGGCTTCGGTATCTTCAACGAAAATCTTGCTGCCTCATTCAAACTCAATGATCCTGCTTCAATTTACGTCGCAGAATTAGCTGCCATTCAGTATACTCTCGGGATCATTGACACCCTGCCCTCAGACCATTACTTCATCGTTTCGGATAGTCTCAGCTCCATTGAGGCCATCCGTGCGGCGAAGCCTGGAAAGCACTCACCGTATTTCCTGGGGAAAATACGGGAATATCTGAGTGCTTTATCTGAAAAATCTTACCAGATTACCTTGGTTTGGGTCCCGTCACATTGTTCTATTGCGGGCAATGAGAAGGCGGACTCTTTAGCCAAGGTGGGCGCATTAGAAGGCGACACTTACGAAAGACCAATTTGCTTCAACGAATTTTTCAGTATCTCTCGTCAGAGGACGCTCGATAGTTGGCAAACCTCATGGAGCAATGGGCATCTGGGACGGTGGCTACATTCCATTATCCCGAAGGTATCAACGAATGCTTGGTTTAAGGGGTTGGATGTGAACCGGGGCTTTATTCGTACGATGTCAAGGATCATGTCCAACCATTACTCGTTTGACGCGCATCTCCGTCGTATAGGGCTTGCTGAAAATAATCATTGTGTTTGTGAGAACGGCTATCACGACATCGAGCATGTTGTTTGGCTGTGCTCAGAGTACTCTGTTGCCAGGTCCCAACTAATAGATTCCCTTCGGGCCCGAGGTAGATCACCCTATGTGCCAGTCCGGGACGTCCTGGCAAGCCGTGACCACCCCTATATTTTTCTTATCTATATCTTTTTGAAAACCATTGATGTCCAAGTTTAATACATTTTACCCTCTCTCATTCACAGTAGAATCTCACCAACCTATCCCTGTATCTACAATATGGCATTGCTTCACGAGTCTTCGGTGCACACTCTTCTTGATAACCGTCTATCCAGAACATCATGACATACCGCACATGCAGATGATATAGAGTGCCAATAATTATCCGAAATATCGACCCTCCCCTCGCCCCTGCGATTACAGGCTGGAAACTACAACACTACAACAAAGTGTGCATATCCGCCACAATGATCAATCAGCAAACGACGATGTCAATTACACAATATGTATCCCACTTCCTACCTTTTTCCTTTACTAACATAAGAGGGGAGCAAGCCGCCCCTAAATACGGCTTTCCCTTCCCCCACTAACATGTGACATGTAATATAAAAAAAAATGAATTATCGGCCTCGTTAAGCTACAGCATTTGGGCCTAAATAAACGTATTTTAAGATAAAAAAAAAAAAAAAAAATTTGGCCTATCAAGACAACACCCAAAACAAAAAAAAAACTATGTGCATTGTATGGTGTTTATGCCAAATAAAAGTAACCCTGCGGGAAATCCGGGTAAACATGTATTAATTTTTTTCTGACAGGGAATCATTTGTCGTGAAAGTCGATATGTCAAATGCTTCTGATAGTGTCAAATCCAGACTGTCAACATATTTCTTTTTTTAAATTTTAATGTTATTTTTACGTTTCCTGAAATGGAAAAAAACATTGTTGCAATCACTGCAATGTTCAGGAGTGTTTCAGTTTTAGATTCATAATTTTGATAGTTCTATAATATAAAACTGAAAATTTTTAAAACTGGAACTTGCTGTCCCCAGCAGCAGTTTTAGCGGGTGTTCTATTCAGTTTAAAATTCATGTCTTGCCATGCCTTCAGCGTTACTGCATTCAAATTTATTTTTCCCCAGTGTGTCGGGTCTAAGTGTCTGTGCTGCATACTTTCCATGTATTTAAAACACAGGGCATGTTCAGGAGCGTTTATTTTGTATAGGAGTTTCAAAGTAGAATTGAAACTGAAACATTCACATCCCCAGCAGAGCGTTTTGTTTTATAATTTCGAACAGTTTTGTTTTTAAATTTAAAACTGTTATACGACGCCGTTCTATTTGTTGCTGATTTTAAAACACGTTTAGAACTGTGTTTTAAATACATGCAAAGTTTTCAGCAGGGACACTTAGAACAGATAGACTGGGGAAAAATAAATTTGAATGCAGTAACGCTGAAGGCATGGCGAGACATGAATTTTAAACTGAATAGAGCACCCGCTAAAACTGCTGCTGGGGACAGAAAGTTCCAGTTTTAAAATTTCCAGTTTTATATTATAGAACTGTCAAAATTATAAATCTAAAACTGAAACTCTCCTGAACATGCTCTAAACGGCCTAAATTCAAAAGCTTTTCCAGATTCTCCTGGACTTTAAAGGGTTGAACTGCTGTCAGTCATCAAAAACAAAATAAATTCAGCTTTCATTGTTCAACAGATCCAAAGCTGTAAAAAAGTTTTTAGCCGGCTTTGCAGTTAACTCATTCATTATTTTGTTTTTCATTGTACTGAGCAATTCAAAGCATTAGTTTTCTTATTGCTACACTTCTAAGTAACTAATTCAATACAGTAACCAACATGAACACCTGGCTGCCATTGGAATCCAACCCGGAGGTAAATTGTGCACTTGGTAGGTCATCAATCAGAATCACAATTTTCTTGCTTCAAGGTACTCAACAGTTATTTGGGGAAACTGGGTGTGTCACCGTTGTGGAATATTGTCGACATCTATGGAATGGATGATGAGTTGTTGGCTTTTGTTCCTTCTCCGCTTAAATCGTTAATTTTCCTGTTCCCGTGCTCCGATATCGTTAGTATAAATTATTCTAATGAATAGTACTTAGAGGTTATGATAGATAGTTAATGAACTCTTTTTAGTATGAGGAATTCCGCGCCAACGAAGACGAAGAGTTGAAAGCCAAAAATATTCAACATCCAAAAAACTTGTTTTACACTCGCCAATATGTACATAATGCATGTGGGACAATTGCTCTGGTTCATGCCATACTAAACAATCCGGATATTGAATTGGAAGAGGGCAGTGTTATGAAGAAGTACTACGATGCTACAAAAGATAAATCACCGGAAGAGCGTGGCAAGGCACTGGAACATGATTCTGGATTTATTGAAACACATGAAAGTGTGGCTAACGAAGGCCAAACTGCAGCCCCAGATATTAACGTTAAGGTTTTCCATCACTTTGTTGCATTTGTTCACTTCGAGGGAAAACTGTACGAATTGGATGGAAGAAAAAATTTCCCCGTCGTTCACGGTGAAACTGATCCGGAGAATTTACTGAGAGACGCCATAGCCGTGTGCAAAAAATATGTTGCTCGAGATCCCAACGAGGTACGCTTTACTTTGCTAGGACTGGTTCCCACACAGTAGAGGTAGAATCTTTTTAAAACAAGGTTCGCTTTTGACAAACCTTATAAAAATCTCACGAGCAACGGTCGAAATGGACTGCCGTACTTGAACTTTTAGCTTATGAGTGTATTTCGGAACAATAAGTCTGCTTTTTGTGAATATATTTACGAATAAATTTGAATTTGGATTGTACATGGTCAAATTGTTTTTATTATGTTTCGGTATGTGATAGCAAGTAAAGGATTGTCATGAAAGATCCATTGCGCATGGTACGCTTTGAAAACCATTGTCCGAAAGCAGATTTCTTTGCGATTTTTATCCAGTTTTTTGCATTTCCATACGAGGCCCTTGCACGAGGTATTAGTAATGCCATTACTGAACAGTAATGTCACTATTAATTATCTCGTGTAATGCGAGTGATGACGAAATTCTGCGGGCCTTACACGTTCAATATTTTTGTCAATACTAGACAGTGTTGTACGTGTGTGTAATGGAAAAAAAGTTGTATTGACGATGTATTTGGGATTGATGTATTGAAGCAATAACGTTAATACTCGTATTGACAAAAATATTGAACGTATAAAACGGCCCTTAAGCGGACCCTACACGAGACAGAAATATTGTCAATAAAACTGAAATAATATTGTCAATAAAACTGAAATATATTGACAAGACTGCTTCAATCCATCAATCCCAATTAAATTCTACAGAATCAATATTTTCAAGATGACCTTACACCATCAATATATTGATCAATAAATGATTTATTGTCAATATTTCTGCTCGTGTAGGGTCCGCTTTACACGCGCAATAAAAGTGTCATTACTAAGTAGTGTCATTACTGGAATTGTATGGGAATTCCATCATTACTCGCCTTACAGGTTCATTAAAAGTGACATTACTGCTCAGTAATGACATTACTACCGCCTCGTGTAAGGGGCCCTTTTGAGTACTATCTGAGAAGAAAGACATGGTAGTGCTAACTACATAGTCATGGTAGAAAGCACGTTTTCAATAAATAGTAAAATGTACCATAAATTATTATGAAACTACTAGATAATGGTTGAAACAACTACATGATTCGAAGAAACCCGTATGGTAGTTTTTACTGTTTTGTATATTTGATTTTACCTTGATCCCATGGTTGGAATAAGTACCAATATTTTCAATTTCAATGTACCTTTGTGGTCGAATTGTCCCAACTCTTTCGACTCCAATCAGTTTTACTATGAACATGGTAATAATAAAAGGAATTACCAGTGTTTTGACTGAACACTGTTCACTTTTGAAATTACTACAAGCGTGGTAATGTTTGCGTGGTGATAATGTATTTGCAAAATTTGCATCCACCATATTGTGAAAAAACCATTTTCTCTGCATTCATGCAATTTTTCCCCGTTCTTTTCGCTTGAAGTTTTTTGAAGATAAAGTCGAATAAAGTGAAGATAATTGATTGTCGACTGCGGTACGGATGCGTAATTCTCATTGGTAAGCAAAACATTAGTAAATTCTGACACTAGCCCAAATGCCAAAATTTTCTTAATATATTTCCCATCCTCTAGATATCAATAAAAATCCAGAGCTTTATGAAGCGATTTCATATTGTCAGAAACTGGAACAATTTCCAGACAGAATTTATGTATGAGGATGACCTGCTTATTTGTTTGTATTTTAAAAGAAATGTAAGGATTTAAAACTGATGTGAACGTTGTAGGTAAGAACTACTACTAATAATATTAAATTTAAAGATTGAGATATGTAAAATTTAAAGAATTAATAAATCATTCCTTGATAGAATTAAAGTAAAAAAAAACTTTTCTGATGTAACTAAAAGAAATTCCATATACTATTAAGGATTTAAAACTGATGTGAACGTTGTAGGTAAGAACTACTACTAATAATATTAAATTTAAAGATTGAGATATGTAAAATTTAAAGAATTAATAAATCATTCCTTGATAGAATTAAAGTAAAAAAAACTTTTCTGATGTAACTAAAAGAAATTCCATATACTATTATTACTATAACATGGTAAACTTCAGTAGTAACTATAACCAGCTAGAACTTTTTAAAACAACCATACACATGGTAATTTTAACCATATAGTGTAATTAGAGGTATGTAGTAAACATTACTATTGCATTACCATGAAATAGTAATAAATACCACATCCTTATATCGGAATGGTTATGGTACAAATGACAGGAATAATATTCACGTTAAGCATGGTACATTATCTACCAAAATTCACTGGTACACCCTTTTTAATTTAAACCCCCAATATAGTAATAATTACCATGATCTTCGTTTCAGTGAGTTTTATACTCTTGTAAAACTTTGCGGATAAATATGTCAAGTGTTCCCACCATTCTTTCTCTTTATCTTGAGTTTGTTCGTAATTTGTTGCCAGTCCTTATTTTGCCTCTTAATTCAAATGTCAAAACGGCACAATGCCTACACGCATATGAAAAACTATAACCAATCCCGAGATAAACTCTCGACAAACATATGATTACGGCCTAAAAGCCAACTGTCAAAATCCACTTTGAATTGAAATTCCGGAGAAACCGTTACTAGTCGAACACAGTTCACAACAGTTTATGAAAGAGAAAACTTTTCTCTTTCGTTTACTACCAACATCTGTGATTGGCGCGTAACGGTTTGTCCAGAATTTCCATTCAAAGTGAATTTTGACAGTTGGCTTTTAGGCCGTAATCATATGTTTGTCGAGAACTAGCGTTTCGTCGATTTGTTGCTATATGTGACACAAATGAGTGCGAACGAAACAAAAATAAACGTCAAACCGTTTTTTGCTTGCACCAATGCGAAGTGAACATGCGCGTAATTCGGCGCACGACTTGGTGGCGTAGGGCTGAAATGTCTCGATGTGGAATTTAGAAAAGATTTGCAATACCTAAAATTGGGATTTTTGACTCAATCACGGGGTATTAAGGGATCAGCCATAAATGACGTAGCATTATATGGGGGAGGGGGAGTTTTGTATTTTGTGATGATGTGTGACGACAGGGGGTAGGGGGTCATGTCATGCTACGTATCTTTTTTAAAGGGGAATAACGAACACCGTTTTTTATTTAAAAAAAAAATGCGGTGACAAGGCGGGGTAGAGTTACCGTCAAGCTACGTAATTACCAGGGGGGTATTTAGAAGTTTGTGACGAAATGCTATAATGGGGGAGGGGGGCGTTAAAAATCGCTCAAAAACGCTACGTCATTTATGGATGGTCCCTAAGGTGAATAATTATAATTATAGTCCGTACTTTTCCAAAGAAGACGCGACGATTATTTTTCGTCGAAACAAGATTCGGCGCACGATTCGTCGCAATGTATTTCTTATGGGATGAATAACACTTTAATAAAAGGTGATGCAATTTTCTGTAAATAAAACATTTGGAAACCAGAAGCTTTAGAAGCACAGTTTTCAGTCAGTTTTATTGACAAATTCAGTTAAACTAAATAATTAGCACACATTAAACTTGGGTAATACATATTTTTCGACGTTTTTGAGCATTTATTATCAAATGCGCCAATTCAATTCGTCGCATCAAAATGACTGAATGGCTCGTTTCCAATGAAATATACAATATTGGGGTATTCTTTGATTCCATTGGTTCTTCAATTATTTTTTACTCTTACTTTTATTCCATTAATTTTTCAAGTTGCGTGAAATAGTGATCTGTACGAGTGGATAAGCAACAAAGTACATGTTCCCATACTAATTTCTACAAAACTTTGATACCATTTCGCACGTCCGGGGAGCAACCGATCGCTCGCATAATTTGCACAGTCATTTGGGACCTCAAAAAGAACCCAAAAGGTGTTGTGCTCGCTAATTAGGATCATTTTTAGTCTAATGGGCACCTACTTCTCATTGAGAAAAGTCCCGAATAAAAAGTGATAGCAAACTTTCCAGACAGCTTTATTCAAGAGAATTAAATTTATTTTTTATTTCAATTTGGATTGAGCCTTATATAACAAAATGTACTTGAATAAGAACACGCCTAATTTCATACATTTTTAACAATATTTAAGCTCATCAAAAACTGCAACTGCGTTTTTGTTTGTTTTTCTGTTTGTACTTCACGCCAAATGACAAAGAACCTTGCCTATTGGGATTAAGGAGAGTATGTTCAATGAGAAATAATGTATGGTATGTTCTTTAGACTAATGATAAGAAATAACTGTCGGTTACATATTTTCTAACATATAGTATTACCAAATACAATATGTATTTATTTGGTATTACTTTTATGGTCCATTTTGAAATGGCATCTGTGTATAGCTATCGTGCTCGAGGGGAACGTCACTTCAGAATAATTGTTATATTCCGTTCGATTTTGCATGAATTTTCATTTTTACGGCAATTTTAGAAAATTTAAAAAAATTTCTATCACATCGAGTATTGCTAAAATATTTGAAAAAAACTCAACAAATTTATCCAATCTCAATCCAATTTTGCTCGAATTACGATCAATTTGATGTAACTGGCAACTCTACATGCTCTATTTTCGAAACTTTCAATATTTTAACAGTGTTTGCATACTGCGCCTTCAAATGTATTGAAACACTTTGAAACAATACTAGTTTTCGGAAGCATAACTAAAATGTTTTATATAATAACGTTTTCGTTGATAAAATTGAAAACAGATTATTTCGCCGTGTTGTTATGAAATGTTGATTAGGCCATTTTTGAGTCGCCCTCTTGTTTTGACGACTCTCAATTTCGCCCTGCAGTGTCGCCAAAAAACAAAAATCAAATGTGGCTTTCGCCGTGCTCGCTGGAGGGGAAAATTTGTTATTCCCCCTTGGCGTAACAAGCACTTGGTTTTTGTTTGGGGCGATTCTGTTTACGGACCTTGTAAACAATGATGCTGTCAATTTCGCCTTTATACACTACCTTAGAAATGCAGAGGCGTAACCCGCCTGGCTCTTTGTTTACAGTTGAAAGTCGGATTCGCCGTTTTGTTTTTTATTGATTTTCATGAAGTGTGAAATATTTATAAATGAGTTTTTATATTTTTTATAAAGTATTTTTACTCCTCTTTCAGATATTAATCAAATCTCTGTTTGTGTACATTTTTGTTAGTTTCGCCCATTTGTCGGTTCACGATCGAATTCAATTAATTTTTTATGACACATTTTAAACTATCCTCGGCCATTCCAAACCATTATCAAGTAATGTCGTTAATTCGAATCCATTTTGATCTAACCAATACCAATTTTTATAAATCCAATCGGAATTTTAAATTATAAGTTTATTCCATCAACAAATGACGGAGTGTCGTTCCCCTCGATCGTGCTAGTACCTGGTTTCTGGTGACGCGTGTATAATGAGCAAACCTTTTCAATGTAATTACGCTGTGTTCTGTCAGTTTGCATTTTTCATTTAACTTTCGATCTCACGCACACTTTCGAACAAAAACGATTGTGAAAGACACAAACGAACGAGACAAACGCGAACACGAATCATTTTTCTCGCGGTGGTGGCTGCAGCCAAAGCAGGGGGAAAAAGAAAGAAAAAACCTTGCGGATAAACCAGAAGAAGCAGCTAGGTGTACCGAGCGTATCTCCTGGAAGTTATTGTCCTTCGGAAACAGAGGGAATAGTGCACTTCCGGCAGAAATTCGTGCGTTTGTGTGGGCTTGTTGTGTAGTGTTTCGTATTTGCATCCGGTTCACAGCTCCAGTTCCTCCCGTATATTGCAGTCCAAGGCAACAAGAGAAAAACTTGAGTATCGAGTGGCCATACTAGCTGGTTGAACCGCTTCCGCGATTGGGTAAGTCGTGAAAGTATCAGGGGGTTCTTCGTAAATATATTGTATTTTAATAACATTCCTTGTATTGTTAATATTGTATATCTATATTATGTCAAATGAATAGAGTAAAATTTGAAAAGGGCGTGATATAACTCGATAATCGGCGCACATATTTTGGTCAGGTTAACAGTAAACTTAATGTTCAAAACAAGTTGATTTGGAACAATGATTGCACAGGCTTGACGAACTAGAAATTTCAAAACAAATTCCAATTAACGAACAACCCTAGCCGCGTAATGTTTGTCTCCGATCTTCATACAGTTATCGAAAATACCACTACCTTTTCCATACGAGCTTAACAATTACGGCGTCGTTGATAGTTATAATTGCTTTTCGGAATACTCTATTATGCCTTCTATCATTGCCCTCTCATTTTCGGTATGCTGCAATCGTGCTCTGTTTGATATTCGTCGTTCGTATCACGATTCCGTCCCAATTAGTTCTACAAGTGGTACCACACCGAACCCAACCAAATCTGTGTCCTGCACTGGAATCCAACGCAGGCAAAAGGAGTGTGGTGTGCGATTCACTAACGGCAACTAGATCGCTAGATCCAGCAGCTTTTGTGGCTCTGTGGTAATTGTGGCTGACGACACGGCGGCCGCCGAAGCAAACCAACAGCCGGACGCTGGAGAAGACGAAGAGCGACAACTGCAGACGGATGAAAACAAGAAAGCACCTGCCAATAGTCCAACGTTAAGTGATTCTAAGTCGGAAGAGGAAAGATCTTCGGCACTTCAGAAACAGCAGCAGCAGCAACAGTTGCCCCAACAGCAGCACAGACAGAGGCCCCAAAGTGAGGCACAGGTGAGTTGTTAGATCGATGCGTTATACGACTAGAGTCAGACACAGCGACACTATCTAAAGGATTAAATTCCGACTCTAGTTCTGACATACTGAGGATGTTTAATATATTTGAGTTGTTATACAACATAGTTTGATTAAAATTCAGAATAGGCAGGAGAGCCAAATTATTGTACTGTTGCACCTACCATGTAGTAGTATGTTTCTTTAGACAAACGTTTTTGGCCAAGTAAGCATTTAAATTCCGTTGTGGAATAGAGATATGTATCGACAATACAAAGATTCTGCTGAAAATGAAGATATCTTGCAAGTGACATTGTCTTCATATTTGCTGATCTGGTTTCAGCATAAGTTTCAGCAAATCAGCCACCATGCCTTTAGATGGGTAACAAATCTCACAAGGCACCTAGGTGCCCCCTTGAAGTAAAACTTTGATGTCGATATGTTTTGTTCTGAAGATAAACAATACTGAATCTTAATGCTTCTCGCCTAAATCATCGACGCAAAGGTTCACCCACAGTATTTCGTATGTAGCTTCCGTCCAAGCCACAAATGAGGCTTATATAGTCCTCAATAATATACCCTATTGTTTTCCAGATGCTCAATTAAACAAGTTTCAGGTTTTGTAAATTTAAATTTCTCGGGCTCGGGTCGGGTTCCGGGTTTTCAAATTTGAATTTCTCAGGTTCGGATCGGATCCGGGTTTTTTAAATTTGAAACTTTAGGGTTCGGGTTTTTCGGATTTGGAATTTTTGGATTCGGGTCGGGTTCGGGTTTTGAACAGATCACACCCAGCAATTTCTTGACGCTATTTGCGTCTGCAGGTTGTACGTCATTTCCCGGAAAATTATTTTCCGGAATGTACCATATCCCGGAATATCGTTTCCTGGAATGTACCATTTCTCGGAAAACCATTTCCCAGAATGTATCATTTCCCGGAAAACCGTTTAGAACATGAAAAGTTGCTTGAAAATATTTTTAAATTTTTGAGTATTTATTGTGTTCATCACTGAAAATTAGCAAAACTAGATAGCGACATGATTGCGAAACTGTCATTTTAAATATTTAACCCATTCGATACCGCGATGATAGAAAAAATAATTTAGATTGATCATTATATGAACAGATTACGAACGACTTTTGGGTTTGAACCAAAAAGAAACTTGGGGGGATTTTAAAAAATCGAGTGAGGAATAAAAAGCACCCCAATGGGTGGAATATCAATAAACTAAATAAGTACTAAAATAGTAACAAACACTTTCCAATTTTCCCACCGCCGGAAATGAAGGGGTGAATAAATTCATGACCGTCTAATTCCTGACCAACAGGCTCTATATTTTGCCTGATATTTGTTCCAAACTTTGCGGATTCAGTTAAAAAGTTTTCAATCCTTTTACTATTTTGAATCGATTCCGTCGCGTGGTAATCTTTGGTGAAAAGCATAATACAGCACTGTAGATTCACAGCATGATTTTAGTTTTTTTTTTTTAAATAAATTATGTCTGTATCGATTTTATTGGCTATTTTCGGTAAATTCAAGACTAAGAGAAACGAAAGCAATGAAATTAAAAGACGGATAGCTATTCTATAAATGATGGGGTGTTGATTTTAATGACATTTTTAGCGTTTCGCGTAAAATTAAAGTATCGAAAAAATCCTATGTAAGCCGCTTGCTATCGTTCTATGGAATTGGATAAAAGCTTTTGTTTTTGGCAGTAGATCAATCAGGAATCAGAATATATTGGCTCAAATGGCACGTTCCCCGTACATAGTCGGGGATTTGTGCCTTGCCGTGTGTTTTCATCACTTCCTGAGCGGAAGGAAAGGACAAGGAGGTGTGGGGAAGTAGAATTGGAAGGGTGGGAAAAATAACAGCACAAAACAAAAATAAACAACAGGTAAGTTAAACTCACAAGTAGTTCAACTTGCCTGCGAATAAGCCTAAAGCTCTTTACCACATTGGATAAGAAACTTTAGTATGTCTCTGAGTTTCAGTCGACCAAACATGGTTTCGTCTATATAAGGACGGCTGAAGACTCGAAATCGCAATTGCGCTACCGCTGGACAGTTGCATATCAGATGATATGAGGCTCCGTAGTCGGATTCACAAAGATCACATGAAAAACACTCAGCGCGCTGAATAGTTGCCATGTGATAATTGAGTTTGCAGTGGCCGGTTAAAATCCTGGTCAGCATACCGCAGTGGAGCTTCGAAAAATGTAAGAGATTTTTCGAAACCACTGGGCATGGTTGTTCTAGAAACGCCTTTGTTTGGCGACACGTTTGTAGATTTCTCCAATAATTGCGGTGCTCGGACGAAGCCCAGGACCGTATTTTTTCCCTTATCCAACTTGTCGAAATTGGCAGCGCGGGCTCAGGATCAACGAAGTCAATCGCTGAACCTGCCCTAGCCAATTCGTCAGCCCATTCATTTCCAGTAATACCGCAATGTCCGGGCACCCAGACAAGGTAGATAGTGTTGACAATGCTTAGTTCTTCGATTTGGGTTCGGCACGCGATCACTAGCTTGGACCGGGATTTGTCTGAGCTAAGGGCCTTGATTGCAGCCTGACTATCGGAGCAGAAGTTTATAACTCTGCCGGACAAACTCAGTTGAAGGGCCGATTGCACCCCGCACATAATCGCAAAGATTTCTGCTTGGAATACAGTACAGTATCTACCTAGTGAGTGAGATTGTTCCAATCTCATTTCACGACAGTAGACACCAGCACCAGCACGTCCCTCCATCAGAGAACCGTCAGTGTAACAAACCACTTGCGTTTGTTGTTGTCTTTGCATAAAGCCAGACAACCACTCCTCTCTAGAGGGAATCTTCACATGGAATGTCCTGCAAGGAAAACCACAAGTGAGTGTAATATCGCTGGGAGCAAGAATATCTTCACCCCATGTAACCATTTGTGACCACAATCGTGTATGACTGGTAGCAAGATCAACATGATTACTGTTCCAAAGCCCAGTAACCTGCAGTCTGTATGCACATGATAGTGCTTCTTGTTTTAAGTGTATGTGTAATGGTTTGATATTTAGAAGTGCCTCAAGAGCAGCAGGCCATGCACGCTTTCTTGACTCTGAACTCAATGTGAGCAGACCAATTCAGTTTGGAATCCAATATAACTCCAACGTATTTGACTTGATCTGCACACAGTAGCTCAGAATCAAAGAACTGCAAGGGACGAACCCCGGTTGCTATTCGCTTCTTCGTGAAAAGAACCATTGAAGTTTTGCTTGGGTTAACTGATAGTTTAACTTGTCGACACCACTGTTCGACAGCTCTTAATGCCTGTTGCATTAAGTCAAAGATTGTTCCGATGCAAAATCCAGTAATTAGTATTTGGTAATCGTCAGCAAACCCGTAGGTTGGAAATCCAAGCTCATTGAGTTTCTTCAACAAGCCGTCAGCTACTAAGTTCCATAACAAAGGTAACAGAACGCCGCCCTGAGGACAACCGCAAATACTCAACTTCCGTATCTCAGCCTGTCGCAGTGACGAGAAAAGTATGCGGTTACTAAGCATTGCGTTTATCCAATCTGAGATACATGCAGGTATCCCATGACCGCGCGTCGCTTCCAGAATAGACTGGAAGGACACATTGTCAAAAGCACCCTCAATATCTAGGAATACACCCAAGCTAGATTGCTTGAGCGAGAAGGCTTTCTCAATGTTGTAAACAACATCGTGAAGCAGAGTGATCGTGGATTTCCCACACTGATATGCATGTTGCATTTTGTGCAGTGGATATTCAACTAAACTAACGTTCCTGATGTGATGATCGATTATCCGTTCCAAAGCTTTCAGAAGAAATGAACTTAAGCTGATAGGCCTAAAACTCTTGGCTTCTTCATAGCTCGAGCGCCCCCCTTTGGGAATAAATCTAACAGTTATTTCTCGCCATGCTTTCGGGATATACCCGGTAGCAAGACTGGAAAGCAAAATCTTTTTCAAGACATGTTTAAGAATATCAAATCCCTTTTGCAGTAGCACGGGAAGTATTCCATCTTTTCCGGGTGATTTGTATGGAGCAAAGCTGTCAACTGCCCACTTGACCGATTCAGTGGAAACCAATGTGCGTGCTAACGCCCACGAGTCCGAATCACCAGAATGAGATCTGTGAACATTGTTCAACTCCGGATCGATACAACCTGGAAAGTGTGTGTCGAAGAGACAATTAAGAACATCTTTTTCGTCCGTCACATAAACACCATCTCTGGTTTTTAAGGAGTTCATCTGAAAATCATTCGATTTGCAGAGAATTTTATTTAATCTGCTAGCCTCGTTCAAACTAGAGACATTAGTGCATAGGGTTTGCCAGCCAGCCCGTTCTGCAGATCTAAGAAATTTCTTATATGCACTACGAGCTGACCTGAAAGCCCTGGAGTCATCATGCTGACGCCGGTTTCAAGCTCTTCTCATAATTTTCTTCATTCTTTCAAGCTCAGCCCTCCACCAAGGGGTTCCCCTAGTCGATTTAACAGTACGAAGCGGACAAGCTTCTTCGTAGGATGCTAATATGAATGAGTTTGTCGTATCCACGAAGTCATCTAAGTCGTCTAGTTGACTAATTGTTGGAAAATATCCATGAAATTTAGTCGCCAAGTTTTCCAAAAAGAGGTCCCAGTTTGTAGATTTAGGATTACGATATGTCACCACATTGAAAGTGACATCAAAATGATCGAAAAATATATATTTATGATCGGATAGAGACGGTTCAGTTTCATTTGGAACCTGCCAATTTCCCAGTTCATGCAAAATTCTATCAGAGCAAAGTGTTATGTCTAAAACCTCCTCCCTCCCAGACCTCGCAAAAGTTGGTCGGTTTCCCACATTCAGAATATGGAGATTTGTACTACTTATGTACTCCATCAGTTCAGAGCCTCTCAGATTGATGTCTGAGCTGCCCCAAATGATGTGATGAGCATTCGCATCACTGCCGACAATGAGCGGAAGCCCATTTCTGCTACAATATGATACAACGCTTTTGAAATCATCAGAAGGAGATGATTCGTTATGCGGTAGGTATGCTGAACAATATATATATATTTTTTGTCTACGTTTCCGACAGTCAGTGTAACTGTGACAACACAGATATCGCGAGTTGTGAGCTCCAATTTGAGACACGCGTCAATAGCCTTATTTGTAAGAATGCAAGCACGAGGCATTTCACGTGGGTTAGTCATGCCTGTCTTGTTGTAAGCAATGCAGGCAGTGTTAAGTAACTTTCCAAAATAGAAGTTTCCTTTATGGAAATACGGCTCTTGAATCAATGCTATGGAAGCTTTACCTTCCTACATGAGTCGAGATAAATTCATAGTTGTTGTACGTTTATGTTGGAGATTGATTTGTGCTATTCTAACCATTGTTGATTAGAGAACTGTACATTTCATCTCCAACACAAATTGCACAACAACTAGAGGACACCAAGCGAGTTGGGATGTTAACGCATTTAGCGAGCCATATCAGGTTTAAATGGGACATGATCATTTGATTCCCACGATTTTGCGAAAAGAAGAAGAAAATAATGGTCCACTGTGTCAGAGATTCCCATAACACAGTAAGGGCAAAACCCAAAATGCTCCGTGCGCGATTGGCATATTTTAGACCCTCCAGTCATTAAGTCCTCGGCACAGAACTACACCTTGACTTAGGGTCTCCTACTTTCAGTCGCCTCCTACGACATGGGAGCAGGACTCCAGTGGCTCAATTCTAGGCCGGATACCACACGGCCTCTGGGCAGGTTCATCTGTACACATCGAAATTTGATAATCGAAACTCAACAAAACTTCACCGAACTACCATCAGCCGAGAGTCTCAGCAAACCCCCAGCCAACAAAAATTCGGCAAAATTAAGTGGATCATCGGTGAAAAAAAATCGGTGTGTAGAGTGAACGTTCCGCTGCGTAATGCAGCATACTGGGGAGTTCGCCCAACTCTTCCTAGGCTCCGTTCGCCATTGAGAATGTTTTAAACCCCCTCAACAATTTTACCCATAGCACGGGTCGCATGACACTATGGAATTGGGGTTCCCTGTTTGGTAGATTTTTACCACTGAAACAGGTAGTCCGTAGTGTAATTCTTAGCCGGTTGAAACAACCACTACCGACACTACACGGCTTATCTAGGCTGTTCGGTGAAAGAAGCTGACATTGAAGAACAGCTTCCATATTTAGATGGGCGAACAGCCGCAGAAGGAAGAAAGGATAACGGTAGGAGAGGGATTGAGAGGGATTTGGGCTAAGCGCTTATTTAAAGGCGGCGCTGGCTCGCCGTGTCAGGGCTGCTTTAGGGCATGTGGTATTTAGGCCTAGAACGCATAGGGCCCACTACCTCGTCCTACCACACCCGCAGTCAGCCCCCGCTGCTGGTTCGGGTCGCAAATCACAACTAGTTGCTATCGCGATTAAGCATTATCCACCACCTATGACCCGCCCGGTTGCTTGCAGCTCAGCTTCCCACGTAGCGTTCCTCCACCACCACGGGGCCCGGGTAAAACCAAAAAGAAATTTGGAACCAAAAAGAAACTTGGGGGATTTTAAAAAATCGAGTGGGGAATAAAAAGCACCCCAAGGGGTGGAATATCAATAAACTAAATAAGTACTAAAATAGTAACAAACACTTTCCAATTTTCCCACCGCCGGAAATGAAGGGGTGAATAAATTCATGACCGTCTAATTCCTGACCAACAGGCTCTATATTTTGCCTGATATTTGTTCCAAACTTTGCGGATTCAGTTAAAAAGTTTTCAATCCTTTTACTATTTTGAATCGATTCCGTCGCGTGGTAATCTTTGGTGAAAAGCATAATACAGCACTGTAGATTCACAGCATGATTTTAGTTTTTTTTTTTAAATAAATTATGTCTGTATCAATTTTATTGGCTATTTTCGGTAAATTCAAGACTAAGAGAAACGAAAGCAATGAAATTAAAAGACGGATAGCTATTCTATAAATGATGGAGTGTTGATTTTAATGACATTTTTAGCGTTTCGCGTAAAATTAAAGTATCGAAAAAATCCTATGTAAGCCGCTTGCTATCGTTCTATGGAATTGGATAAAAGCTTTTGTTTTTGGCACTAGATCAAACATTACAGGAGATAGATTTCGGGCCCGAATTTTAAAAAAAAATCACACTGGCCGGAAAATGCTGAACAAATTATCTAAAACTCGTATTATGAATCCCATCTTTTGGGATCTTGATTCATCTCTTTATTACGTATAGAAAAATATCTGAAATCTGCGTATGCCGTGCTCTAGAATGGTGTAAATCCTTAACGTTCAGTTTAGAACGCCTCGAAATGCGACCATCTTTGAAACATTTTTATGATAACCAATTACTGGTACTCTAGCGGTAAGCTTTAATCTAGTTGGTACCGCCACACGGTACTATCTTTGATTTTAGGCCTGAGTTTAGTCCGGCCTAAGACGTTAGTACCTGTCATTGCAGAAATGGCTGCATCCTGAAGCCAAACGAAAACAGTGTAAAAGGCCGCCATGTTCCTCTTTCATACATCTCAATAATTTGAATCAACTTTTTGACCTTCATGTGCAATATTATGGCCCATGTTGCACACAAACCTTATGAGGGCAAGTAAGCAAGTCATCCCATACGAAAAACAGTTGTAATCGAATTTTAAATGCATTTTTTTTAAATTTCTTTATCGTCCTATATGTAGAAGGTGCTACACGCTCATTTCAAAACGCCACATCGAAGATTTATATTGCAGGTTAGCAGAAGTCGAATCATATTGAAACAAACTGTCGACCAAAATGTTATAATTGGATTCGGAGATGAAAATTGTTTTCGTTTGTTAGTTTACCCACAGACTTACCAGACATGACTCTGAGAAAAATATTATATGAATCAAATGTGATCACTATTTTAAATGAAGACTTTCTTTACCTTAGACTTAAAAGCTTTGAATAAGAGTATTAAATATTTTATCAACCAATATGTTGAAGCATTTTAGACACAAATAGTCCTTATATAAATCAAAGTTCAAATAGCTTTTCATACAACTTTTTACATTATTGCGGTTCTGATAAAGCATCTTCGTAAATCTTTGCACAAAAACAGTGTACACCAGAAGTCCAATTTCGAACAGCTTAGAGTTTGGTAATGTTCTACCATCTTTTAGCCTGGAGAATGTCAATATTCGGTCGTTCAAATCGTCTTCGCCTTTCTCTGCAACTAAACGTTTTTTACATTGCTGAAGTAGTTTTCGCGCGGCAGCGCCAACAATGTACACAAGAGCATTTAATTCGTGCGGCGTGTATCTCTTACGAGCATCAAATTCAGTAGGAAGCAACTTATAGCGATACTGAGTTATTTTTGTTGGTTGGTGTTTATCAAATGCAGAATCGTCATCGAGAACACATTGAGCATCGTCCTGTTCACAGTTGGCTCCAGAGATTTTGTTTTTTGCAGCTATAGAGGAATATTTGAAAGCCGCTGCAAATTGTGAAGCATTCGGACTATCGTTATGACCACATCGTCGGTGGATTTCCGAAAAAAGATTCTCGACCGTATCCTGACAGAGAAAGTTGGTAGAAAGACGTTCAAACTCGAACTCTTCTGTCAGTTTCTTCCACAGCCATGAAAGAGCATTAATGTTGCTACGAAAGCCGTTAAGGCTGTTCGGTTTCCGTTGTGAAATTGCGAGCGACTTTGCATTGATTTTTGCCTGTTTTAACGTTAACGTGGGTCATTTTCGAAAGAAAATGATGTAATTTAAAAGTGTTACCTCTTGTACAGTAAATGCCGAACTCTTTGTGTACAGTCGTGATTCGCTGGACCGCTTCTTAGTTGGACCTCCGCTAGTTGGACCATTTTCCAACTAAAAAGCATCAGAACGTGAAAATCTCGTGTCAAATATACTTTGACAATCAATCTGACAATATTTAGAGATGTGAACTGGTGCATTTACACTGCCAACATCTCCTTTGGAGAGTTTTTGACATTTGTCAGTCGGTCCAACTAGCGAATCAAATTCGTTAGTTGGACAAGGCTGTGGCCCAACCAGCGAATCACGACTGCAGTACATACGACTAAGTTTTAACGCGGCTTCATGGAGAAAATTCCAATGGGAAGAATTGGCTGTGATTGGTGATCGTAAAGGCTAGTAATGAAATTAAATGAGTTTTTTTCTTATCCACTAAAAAAAATACATTATTACCTTAACAGAGTTTATCGCGGCTTTCGAGTTGAATGCAGATTCCAAACCGATCTCCTCTTTCATGGATTGCGAACTCTCGAACTACTGATGCCGGTGGAGTCAAATCAGTTTGAATAACACTATCGGTGGTCGATGACCGTATTAAAGGTTTCACGTGTGATGTGTTGCGTTTGTAGGTTTGTCCGTTTGGAATTTCTAGTGTCAAGCTATTCCCACGTCGCTCGATTACCTTCGCTGGTGTAGATATAAATTTGGAGGCGAGTTTGTTTTCCGGTAACATGTTCTTCATTAACACCTCATCTCCAACCGACACCAATGACTTCTTCGCTCCAACTTTTTCGTCTCTGTTGACTTTTGCTTGGTATTTCATCATTCGGTCCCGATCACGCATTTCATGGTGGTCCATTACTTGCATTTGGATGTGAGGAATCAAGTCTCGGAATCTTCTCCCGAACATCAATTGTGCCGGTGAAACACCTGTCACAGAATGTGGAGTAACAGAGTACATATATAGATATTCTTGAAGAGCAACTTTCCAGTTAGTGTTCTGCTGTTTGCTTATTTTCAGTATTTTCAATATTGATCGGTTTTGGCGTTCGACCTCGCCGTTTGCACTCGGATAGTATGGAGTAGTGTGAGTCAACTTGATCCCGTGATCAATGCAATTGTCTTTCATCTCTTGGCTTGAGAAGTTCCTAGCATTATCGAAGGTCATCACTTGCGGAAGTCCCATCCTAGTAAAGATAGTCGTCAAAAAGCCAATCACGTCACGTGATGTAGTACGAGTCATTGGTTCAGCCAAAACATATCGGCTGTAGAGGTCGATCAACACAAACACATAGCTATTATCCGGTAATGGTCCAAGAAAATCCCCTGCCACGTGAACCCATGGAGCGGCTGGCAAGTCCCGGATACATAGAGGCTCCGGCGGATCGAACGGTGCAACCAGTTGGTAATCAAAACACTCTCGACAAGTTTTCTCTGCGTCAGCATCCATACCAGGCCACCAAACCGCAATCCTCATTCTTTGTTTCATCTTCTCACGACCTGGATGACCGATGTGTGCCAACTTTAGAACCGTTTCTCGTAACGTCTCTGGATCCTCTCAGCAGTATATTGTTTGCAAAGCATAGCTCGCCCTTGAATGCCGCGTACCGTTTCAAATCGCATTCCCATTTATCTTCATGTAGAGCCTTTCTAACCTTTTGTATCTCCGTATCTGCTTGCGAGCACTGTATCTCATCCATCGTTACTGAGGCTGGCTTGCAAACCTCCGCAATAGCATACAGTGCTTCCTCCGCACCTTTATCGAACATTTTAGATTTTAATTCTTCTGGCAGCCGTGACAACGGATCCGCAATGTTGGTCTTCCCTGGAACATGTTTTATTCGATAGCGAAAACACTGCATCCTTAATACCCACCTTTCTTGTCGCTTGTTTGGAGAAGATTTTTCGCTGAAGATGTCAACTAAGGGCTTGTGGTCCGTTATTACCTTGAATTCCAGGCCAGTTAGATACATTTGAAATCGCTCGGCTGCCCAAGCGATGGCCAAAGCCTCCTTATCAAGCGTCGAGTACTTCTTTTCCGTTTGGGTTAAGCTCTTGCTTGCGTAACTGATCACTCGGGGTTTGTTGTGAATGATCTGTACCAAGACGGCACCTAGCCCATTGTCACTGGCATCGGTGATAAACAGTGTACGATTCTGTGAACTATAGTATCCTAAGTGCTTGGGGCTTGCTAAAGCAGTTTTTATGTTCTTGAAGCATCGTCGTCGTTCATTTGTCCATTCGAATTTAGCCCCCTGAACTGTCATTTGCCGTAATGTGGTCGACATTTCCGAGAGATTTGGGACAAACTTACCAACGTAGTTCACTAACCCTAAAAAACTACGCATCTCGGCGGCGTTCTGCGGATTTCTGAAGGATCGGACGGCACTAATTTTATCGTTCATTGGCAGTATAAATTGTTCTGATAAGGTATGACCCATAAAGTTCACGGAACTCTTCCCAAACTCGGACTTTTTGCGATTGATTGACAGTCCATGTTCGTCGAGCCGCTTCAAAACTAGTTCTACTCTAACGTCCTGCTCTTTCTTCGTCCTTGCGTATACGAGAATATCATCAATAAACACTAGTACACCTTTCAAGCCTTTCAAAACCCGCTCGATTTCCTTTTGGAATATTTCTGCGGAGCAGTTCATTCCGAACATCAATCTTTTGTAACGGTAATATGCGTTCGGTGTCACAAAAGTAGTTATTTCGCGGGAATCAGAGGCAAGCTCGATCTGGTGAAAAGCTTTCACTAGGTCAATTTTTGAAAAGTATCTGCAACCGTCTAGGTGAGGCATTATTTCATCGAATGTGGGTAACGGGTGTCGCTCAGGAATTATGGCTTTGTTGGCCATCCGCATGTCAACACACAGGCGTACATTTTTTTCCACCATCTTTCAGGGTAACTACCAAGGGTGATGCCCAAGTAATCTTTAAGGGTGCCAATTCGATGATGTTCTGTTTCAACAGATCGTCCAATTTTTCTTCGACTACGTCTTGCAGAGAGATTGATAAACGCCTACATGGTTGCTGAACTGGAACTATCTCTTTGTTGATTTGTAGTTTCACCTGTAAATTCTTCATCTTTCCCACTTTTAAGTTCTCCTTGCCTGGAAGACAAAACACCTCTGCGTGAATCTCCAGAATTCCCAACTTCAATGATATATTCTTTCACAGCAGATTAGCGCCGGATTCGTTGTCCACAACATACACCTCGTGGAATACGTTTTTCGAACGGGTGGCTATGTCCGTATTGAATGTTTTGTAAACTTTTATTTTACCATCCCCGTAAACGCTGAGATTTTTTCCGTGGTTTTTGAACAGCACTGAATTTACATCCATTTTCCTTAAGGTGGCGCCATGTCTTTCGGCTGATGACATTAACGTGAGCACCGGTATCTACAATCCACTGCAATTTTACACCGCCTGTGTAGCACGTTACCAGATCATGTTTGTCCCCGGTGGCATAAATTTGTTGCACATCGTCGTCACTATCTTCGCTACTCAAACCACTGTGCAGCCCTGTGCACCTCCTCCAGAATCTTGAACTTGCCACACTTTTTTCTTACTCTTTTTGTCTTTCGTTTTGCGGTTTTCCGGCTTAGTTTTGCATACTTTGCGGAAATGCCCAACTAGCTTACAGCCATCACACACTTTGTTCTTCGCGGGGCAACACTTATCGTTCGCGAAATGTCCAACACTCCCACATCGACAACACTTTTCCTTATTCATCCATTTCTTGATTAAGTTTATGTTATTTTGTTCCACCGAAATTGTATTTTTCTTCATCTCCTCTTTATTGCGATGCGTGCTTCTTGCACTATTTCCTCCACATTCATTAGCTTCTTCCTAATAATCACTTCACGTAGCTCGTCTGCTGCGCTATTATCGAACACCTGTTCTGTAACACGCATATCGAGTGCATTGCCATACTCGCACAAACCTCCTTGTTCTCGAAGACGAGCAACGAATTTCTCCACAGATTCGTCAGCCGCTTGCTTCATTTGCCGGAACACGTATCGATCGTACGTTGGAAAATGGAGCAAAATGAGCATCCAACAGTTTTATCGCCTCTTTGTAAACATCGGAATTAGCTGAAGGGAGTGCGTAGTGTTCAGGTAGGTGTATCGAAAATAATATCCTGTATCTGCGATCCACCGAAATGCAACAAATAAGACTTCTTTCTAGAAGCCAGAGCAATGCAATTACTTCCAGAAATAACTCCAATGATCGTTTCCATTTCTTCCAGCGCGTTCCAATGGATGCAGTGTTAGAAGTGTCAAAGGGTGGTAGTGTCGATTTGCTGTTCTCCATCTTCTTTTACCCGAATAAGGTGAAACACTTTTTGTTTCCCTACTCACAGCAACGTTCTCCTTCTCAGTAGCAACGGTTACCTATTGTATAGTAGAACTCCTGTTGCCCTTGAGCTACGGCGTCAGTTGAAGGTTATGTTCGATCTCACAGGCAATCTTTTTTTTCGGTCTATTTGCCGTGTTGTTTTGAAATTCCGAACCGAAACTCGAATTTAATCAAAGACCTGTTGTATTTAAAGGCACAAATCCCCGACTATGTACGGGGAACGTGCCATTTGAGCCAATATATTCTGATTCCTGATTACAGCCTTCCTCAACGAATTTAATATTTTTTTCTCCAATCGTCGCCAAAATGTAAGGACTCCGAAAGGAAACACGCGCGTGCACGAGGAAGTAACCATTTATTGTACTCGTACGTCCGACGGACAGACACAACAGTGCTGCCGGTTAGTGGGAATCACTACAGCTTCCGAGCGTATTGTGCGCTAAGAGATATCCAACAGCCTGTGTGTATAAATAAGAAATGTAGTATGATGACAATATGGCATGGTTCTTGGATCTACCAGGTGAATCATTCAGCTGAAAGTTTTCCCACCGGTGTTGTTCTAAGATATGAATACCCTGGACTAATACTGCGATTGCCTCCGTAGCCAGTCAGAAAGGGTTATTTTTTTCAATTTTTCGATCCACACCATCAGAAGGAAATCCGATAAACGAATCGCTTTTTGCATTGTAACTTAAACTGGGTTTTATCGCCATGCCATCCATAGCGATCACAATGGCCTTCTCCTTCTTAGAAAAATTTTGTGTTTTCCGTGCAAGTCGATTGAGTAAGGCCTCGTTGTGATCCCAGGAGCAAAGTGAACATCACTGCAGCAGCGTTGTTCTCGTGCCGGGCAGGCAAAGCACCTTGACTTGCTGGATGGAGCGATATGCAGATGGTCCCGCTAAATAGGTGTTTACTGCGAAATTTTTCATCCCATTCGGGTATCTGCACCCTTTTGGTTTTCTAGATTCGTTTAACAAAGAGTTGTGCAACATTTTGTTTTTCCTCACTTGCTTTAGCAACCGCTTATCAATAATATTCTGCGATTTCAACTGCATGATTTCCTTACGTAGATCGTAAATTTGTTGTTTCTTTTTCATTATTGATATAAGGCGTCGTTTACTCGTTTGTTTCTCATACGGAGAGATTTTTTTAATTCCCTTTGCCGCTGCTCTAGTTTTAAAACGTATTGCTTCTCTTTCCGATACAAAATCTCACAATTGTCATCTTTTGACCATTGACCATGGGCTCAACACAAGTTTTATAATTTTGCAGCTTCTTTATTTATTTGTTCTCAGCATCACCGAATGCGATCGCTGCTGCTTCCTCCAAATTTTGCTCTGATGAACAATTTTTAATAAATTCAATATCTTCGTATTCGCCACTTTCACTCAGTGAGCTTATAGCTTCGATCTCGAGCTGAACGGTTTTATAACACAACTGTAAATCGCTAGTTTTATCCATCCCAAATCACACAAAATCGTTCGTTTGCCACAATTTTAATAAAAACAAAAACAACTGCGTGCGCTCAATAGTGTGCGGTGGCGCGCTTTTGATTTTTTCTATCCTGTCATATGTCAACAAATGCGTGCCTCTCGTGGCAAATCCGAAAAGTACTGAGCAGTCATGCTAAATTTTTAAAAAGACCGTTAAATTTTTGCGACTCGTTGGAACATTTGAGTGTCATGTCTGTTAAGTCTGTGGTATAACAAATTACCGAGAAAAAGTACGTTCCGGGAAGTGGTATTCCGGGAAATGGTACATTCCGGGAAACGATATTCCGGGAACTGGCACATTCCAGGAAATGATATTCCGGGAAAAGGTTTCCTGGGAAATAATATTCCGGGAAACGACATACAATCGGATGTTTGTGATAGCAATAAAACGATTTGTCAACTGCGCCACTTCGTTGAGATGATTCCCACATGCTTCACCCTTCCTGCAACCATTGCGAGTATAACCTCTATGAACCATGCTCTTCTTTACTTGTCAATGAAGATCAATGTCCCACACGCATCCGAACCCACGCGACCAGCGTTGTCAACATTTTTTTTTTTCAAAAAAACTGGAACCATTCTTGAAAAAAAACTGTAAAAAACTGGATGCTCGAAAAAAACCTACTTTACCCTTGTAATGTTTAAGTCAACGATTCAATGAACATAATTTTAAGTAAACACGTATGTTCCATACCTTTTACTGAAAATTTGCGTCGGTTTTTTGATATTGTTGTCCAAATCAAAAAAAAAATATCAAAGCATTCGAATTTTATTGTAATTGTAATAGTTACAGTCGAATTTTACTGTTTTGAGGGTTTCAAGCTACACATAGCATAGCATGAATACCTGCACAATTTTAGGTGGAGTTGCAGAATTGAGCATATCTATTGTCATATCAGTTTTCGTCACAATCTGCAATGACGTAGACCCGGTCGTCGGTTGTTTGTATAGATGACGCTGTCAATATTGATTCGCCAATCTTCTTTTATGGAAAGGGTATTGTCGGGATTTTTCTCCAACTATAATGTTTAATAACTGAAAGATTAATCCCTAGTTCGACCATGATATGGATATTCCTAGGTTTAAGACTAAACCGATAAATGAATGAATAAATGAACGATACTCTCTTTCTTCTGCATTGTTGCGCTATCTCTCTCGTCGGTCATTTGTGGAAGGTTTTCACTTTCATTTTGTACGTCGCTGTGGGTTCACTGGAATACACTACTTTTGTACAAAAGACAAGCGTCATTGGAAGTAACACGAATGAGCTTTCGCTGTGTCCACTTATTCCCAGTTTTTGCTCCGCAATACATTTTGTTGGAGTACTCCAACCACATCTTTCTTAAATCCATAAAATTTATTGGACTTGACAACCTTATCAATGCAATCGGAACAAGTCTAGTTTATTCCAAATTTGTTTATCTTTCATGTTCACAAACTGGGCTCCTTGCCTAGCGAATGTATTTTCCTTCTTCGCCATGTTGTTCTTGCGGTAGACAAATAGCTCTACTAGGGCACAAAACGAACACTTTAAATCACTTTTTGTTGATACTGGAAGCACCAACACTACAAGTGCGATTACTATTACTCTCTGCCCCAGCGGTAGACAAATGCGTCTACCCGTGGCTTGCTGTCGAAGCACCTATTGACGAGGGTGCATAAATCGCCGTGTTGGAAATATAAGCTGCTACTCATCGACCAAGACTCCGACCTGCAGATTGTCGAGCTACATGGAATCAATCGGTAGGTTTCTTCAAGTACACGAAAATTGCTCCGGAGCCATCAGGAACAAAAAATATTTGCTCCTTTTTTACTCCGGTTTGCTACCAAAGTCGAATAACAATCGCAGAGGCCGGAAGTAGGACAGAATTCCTTGATAGGGTCTATTCGACGAGAAAATTGGCGGAGAGTGAAGTGCAATTCATAGAAAAAAATCTTCTGAGAGGTTTGTTTCGATTTTTAGTACAGGTAAAAAAATCTATTGAACATGTTCTAAAAACCTTATTGAGTTATTACAATTAAGTTAATATTTTTCTCACTTAAACACTAGACACCGACAATCTAGAACTCTCACATTTCTCTTTCAGCGACACCAGACCAGGACAACCAATTTTGAATAGACTTTTCAAATGACCTTACTAAAGTTCTCTTATTTTGCAGGCAATGCCATCGGCAGTCGGCGGTGGCGGAGGAGGAAATCATACTGGCGGAGGAGGAGGTGGAGGTGGTGGAAATGGCAATAACATGAATACGCAATCGAACGAAGAATGCGGTATACGAGATGTGTGGCGGCACAACCTGGACGAGGAATTTCGCACGATTCGGCATATCGTGCAGAAGTATCACTATGTTGCGATGGACACCGAGTTCCCGGGCGTGGTCGCACGTCCTGTGGGTGAGTTCCGTTCGTCGGCCGACTACCAGTATCAGTTTCTGCGCTGTAATGTTGATCTACTGAGAATCATCCAGCTGGGGTTGACTTTTATGGACGAGGATGGTCGTACGCCACCTGGATTTTCTACGTGGCAGTTCAATTTCAAGTTCAATCTTAATGAGGACATGTACGCGCAGGATTCGATCGATCTGCTGCAAAATTCGGGCATACAATTCAAGAAGCACGAGGAAGACGGAATCGATCCTTTGGATTTTGCCGAACTGTTGATGACCTCCGGTATCGTACTGATGGATAACATCAAGTGGCTCAGCTTCCACTCCGGGTATGATTTTGGCTATCTACTGAAGCTTTTGACAGATCAGAACCTTCCGGCGGAGGAGAGCGATTTCTTCGAGCTGCTACGAATCTACTTTCCGACGATTTATGACGTGAAATATCTGATGAAGAGTTGCAAGAATCTGAAGGGTGGTCTGCAGGAGGTCGCTGATCAGCTGGAGCTACGACGTATCGGACCACAACATCAGGCCGGTTCGGATTCGCTTCTCACCGGGATGGCGTTCTTCAAGATGCGAGAGGTACATGGTTTCAGCTTTCTAAATAGTAGCAGTAGTAGTAGAAACGATAGTAGCGGGGCGGATTGTTGCAACAGCAGTGGTGGGGGAGGTATCAATGGTGGAATCAATAGCGTTAATAATACTAGCGGCTACGTTAGTTTGGAATGCAATTGTAGTGACAGTTTTGAAAGTGCCTTGAATCAGTCACTGAATCACATCGACACCAAGCTGAAGATGCACGTCAGAAAGAGTTCGAGCGAATAGTAGTTACCAGTTGCAGTTTATTGATATTTGAAACCAGAGTTCCTATTTGAGCACAACACAGAACAGTTATGGTCATTTCAAGTTATTGCTTTTTTTCTTGTTACGTAGGTATAGGATACAGCAAACAAGTTTACATAATTATACTACTGAAGCGATTGTTATTGTTTGAAAAAAATATTTAATGAAATGTTGAATTGTGAATTTTTCCTTAAAGGATGCAAAATATATTTGAATTGGATAAATGGAGTAAAACAATTTTTTCGTTTTTTATTACAACGAAACATTAGCAAAACAATGACAAACGCCGAATATAATCATCCTTATTTGCTGTATGCTATCCTCGTATTACTTCTGCTATCAAAAATCTGTCTCTGGGTAGCTGAAGTTAGGCTTGTGGTCTCATCATTTTGCTCTTTCTTTTTGCACTCTTTTATCTTGGTGTATCTTATAAATTTCAACAAAGTCGGGTTGGAAGTTGAAAACCACTGCTTCTGGAGATATTTCTCTTAAGAATATGCCTTAAGAAAGTGTTGTGATATTTCGCACACCTCATTGGGGAAGCGTTAGATCGAGTTTTGTGTCCTTTGTAAATGGCTTCTGCTAGGGAAGTATCTAAACGATGTATGAAGGTAATGTGATTCTTTTTGTTAAGACCTAATCTACCCATAAAAGCATAAAAATCCCGTATGGACCGACAATGCACAAGTATGATTACCAGGTTTGTTTGGTAAACTTCGAAAAAATACCAAAACATGGTTGTCCCATCCAAAGGCTCAATGAAAGTTTAAATCTTGAACAACGTTTTTCTCGACTTGCTGTTTTTCAGTACTCTTATGCTTTAATGGGCAGTATTTTTTTAAATTGTTGTCTAGTTTGATGTGGTCTAGCTAAATTGAACTGATGTGCTACAAAATATTCAGAACCAATAAACCTATTGGTAGCTCTGTTACTTGTTGGTTCATCAGCAATTACATTAACTTCTACACCCATATGTTCTGGAATTCAATCGATTATGGATCTTTGTTTATTTTCTTTACTTTGTTGAGCTTGAGCAAACTTAAATAACTGCTTAAAATCTAATTGACTTATGAGTAGCAATGGATAAAAAACTAGTAGCATATGATAGAGTTAGGTTGCGGAGAATGAGGATGTCACAGATTAGAACTTTGGGGTTGTAAGGAATCTACTTATTGGCATATAATGATTGTACATGAGCCTAGACAGCACACGAATGAAGTCCTGACTTGAGTCTAACTCTTTGAACCATGTCTTCGTTGATCCATTAGGGATAATTGAGTGCAACCATCGTCCCAGATCTTTATTGTCCCAGGGCGTTTATCAGTTAGTATGCGTCTTCTGATGAGAAGCACTATAATATTCTTTCATAAATTTCACCAAAAATTTGCGCTCTTTCATTACCCGATACGGAATAATGAGCGGGAACCCACACTGAGGTAAATGGATCAGTTTTGTTTGTTAAGTTCAATAGTTATTCCCAGGATATATTTCTCAAAAAGAAAGGAGCTTGTCAATGTTCAATGAGTGCAGTGCCTCAAATGTACTGAGACGATGGGTGAGGATAAATTAATAGTTATGAAGTAAAGTATCAAGGATTCCCAGACTGTAGTGATCTAATGCTACTAGCATTGACGTGTCGAAAAAAGGGGAAGCGGGAGAATTAGAACATGTGGGAACGTAATTAGATGGTGACCTGTAAGTAAAAGCCATTGTCATGAATTTGGATTGTTGTTGAAGCTCGACATGTCATTAGAAATTTTCAACTACGTTTGGATCGAATGCCAGCTAAGGCGATTCTTCAACAAGATACTGTATTCGTTTTAATTTCATAATGTGAGTGTTCGCAGCTGAACGGAAACAAAAGCACACCATTCTATTTTTGAAAGTATCTTTGTTTGATACTTTTTATACTGGGTCACTTGAATGATCACCTCTCCATCATCCAGTTATTTTTCCATGAAAATTTAAACAAGAGTGTAGTGGAAGACCCATGCAACTTATTCTAAATGTATTCAAATCGCCATACGAAAAATGCATGTGCTTTTTTGACAATAAATTGAATAAATAAGTCTTCAATATTGGGAAAACCCCACATTGATCTCCGAAAGAACATTGTTCGTTTTAAAAATCACTTTATTGGGTTGGACTGTACACGACGGATCCTAAGTGTCACTTGTTTCGGTTGGTCGTTGCGGTGTTTCCTCTTTCTATTGAAAGAGTAGAAATTCTCCAAGAGGGTGAATGTTTCGACGTTTCTTTGAAAAATGAGTGAAGCCAACATAAGCTGGCATCCTGAGTCCGTAGATAATTATAAGTGTAAATCGGATTCATTGCGTTGATATGTTTGCAAGGAATATTCGCTTGATTTCGTCACCAAGTTCGACATGCTGAATTACTCGCACAATGATCGCGAAGCTCACCAACGGTCAACCTGCTACGGATAATACGGTTGGTCTTCGTTTTACGAGCGTTGTTGATGAAACGATATACCCATGCGATAACTCTGTAGTTTTCGGAACGAGCTGCAGTTGACAAACATCGGTACTGCTCCTCGATCCATGCTGTTGTCACCACGATTTCTGGTTTCAACTCAGGAATCTCGTCGTCAGGAATGTCATGAAGTATCTCAATGGTGAACACTGGCTCGTTGAGAAACTGAGGTCCATCCCACCACATCCCACTCGTTATAAGTGCTACCGGTAGCTGACCAAGCGAAATAATGTCAGCTGGGTTAACGGCTGATCGAATATAGTTCCACTGCAGACCATCAGTGAGTTGTTGAATTTTAATAACTCGATTTCGGACGAAGACATCCAGCCAACTAGGATGCTTTTTTAACCATGCCAACACGATTTCGCTATCGGACCACAGCATGACTTGTTGGAATTCAACTTGGATGATTGGAAGCACCTTGCTTACTAAGTTGGAGAGTAGGACCGCTGCACACAGTTCCAATCTCCGAAACGATACGTCGTGAAGTGGAGCCAGCTTCCATTTACTGGTTAGCAAACTACATTTGGCCGAACCATTGGATAGAATGCAGCAAATATAGAGGCTGACTCCAAAGACGATGGTGGATGCGTCAGAAAAACCGTGCAGTTCATACATTACTGCTCCATCGAAAGTAACTCGCTGTGGAGTGGATAATTGTTTCAGAAGTGTTAGAGACTGCTTAAGTTCGTTCCATTGATGCTCAATTTGGTTGTCCACTGGATCTTCCCAGTCCTTCTTTGTGCGCCAAAGTAGTTGTATTAGTAGTTTAGCGAAGACAATGGTTGGCGAATACATTCCCAGTGGGTCCTACAGTTTCGCTACTTGAGAGTAGATGCTTCTTTTCGTAACTGGTCGCGTGGATTCGGTTAACGTAGATGGCATACCTGCGAGAAAAAATTCATCGGTGGATGGATCCCAGAGTAGACCAAGAATTTTTATTGCTTGGTTGATGTCGTTATCTTCAATCGGTTTCGTTGATTCTCGTTCGTCGATCGGAATGAGTGCGAGTAATTCTGAGGAATTTGAACACCACTTATGAATCCAGCCCTTCCCAACATCGATATGAGCAGATGATGCGCTTCGATGGCTTCTTCAAGTGTATCAGAGCCCGACAAAATATCATCGACGTAGCAATCCTTTTTATGATGTTCGCAGCAAGTGGAAACTCTTCGCCTTCGTCGTTAGCTAGTTGCACCAAGCATCGAGTTGCTTGGAACGGAGTTGATGCAGTTCCATAAGTAACCGTGGTCAACTCTAGCATCTTCAGATGTTCAGTCGGATTATCTCTCCAGAACACTCTCTGAAAACGGGTGTTCTTTTTATGCATGCGAATCTGGTGCTACATTGTGGAGAAATCGGATGAGAAAATGTAACGATGCACTCGGAATCTTTATGCGATGTCAAGCAGCTCACTCTGCACAACTGGTCCCACAGCCAGTACGTCGTTAAGGGCTAAATTCGTATCGGATGATTTCGCGCTGGAATCAACTACTCTGCATTTGGTGGTTGAGTTAACTGGACGAAGCACTGCGCGATGCGGCATGTAATAAGTTTTTTTACTGGGCTCGTAATCTCCCTCGTTCACTTCCTTGACCGGGACCGAGTGTTTGGTATTCCCGAATGAAATCAACGTATTGAATTTTCAAATCGGGGTTTCGGTTCTCCAGCATGTAAAATCGTTTTGGATCTAAAGAACGACAGCTGTCCAGCTCGTCGGGGTTTTTTTTTTGAGCGGCAGTCGAATTACAAATCTGCCGGTCGAATCTCGGCAGTACGTAGATGAAAAATGTTTCTCACAACGTTGTTCTTCAGATGTACTGAGTGCAGCGTTTGGAACTTGTTCAAGCTCCCAGAATCTATGTATCGAATCTTCGATAGATTGAATCGATGCCACTTGCGCATATTGCACAGATTCGAGCTGCTGGTCTAGTCCCTGCAACTAACCATCCAAAGTGTGACTCACGCAGCTCCGGGAGACCTTCGATTAGAGCGAGGTCACCTGGCTTCATTAACTTGAAGAAAAGTTCTGCTCCGATCAGCATATCAATGCTATCGGCACGGAAAAAGGTTGGATCGGCCAGCTGAATTCATCGAGGAATGTTCCAACCTGTGACGTCGATGCTCTTCGATGGAATCGTACAGATGATTCTTGGAATTACCAAGCGTTCCTATTTAGCTCGGAAGTTGCTGCAACGGGAAATCAGGCTCACCTCGATCTTGTAACGTGCGGCTGTCCTTAAATTGTTTATGCCAGCGATTGGAACACTAGCTCTCTGCTTTTGAATCCCTAGAATCCTTTCGCTGATGAAGTTCACCTGAGAGCGACTATCCAACAGAACACGGCAATGATGTGTTTGGTCGTTTCTGTCCTTCACCGCGACTGCGGTTTGCAAAAATACCACTCTCGATTGTTGGATGTGGGGATGGAGTCGTCACACTTTGACCAGTTGATTTGAATTCCTCATTCTCCATCGTCGGTGCTGTTTTCATTCGGGAGTCGTGTTTCGGTGTGGCCTCATTTTCGGGCAACTGAGTATGGTGCCACTTCTGGCATTTATGACAGCTTTTGGATGACGTACAGTTGTTCGAACGATGACCCTTCCTGAAGCAGTTGAAGCTAACTCCAGCTGCTCTCACCCTTTCCTTCCGTTCGCTGCTGGAAAGAGTGCTTAACTTGTCACATTGATAATTCAGGTGTGGACCACCACAAAAATCACATTTTTCATTGATTTGACGTAGCAATATGTGCTCGCTGGCTGACGAGATTCGGTTGCGAAGAATGTGCTTTCTGGGCGGAATTCGTCTTTGAACTCGTGCCGGAACTAACAGATTCGCATCTCCAAAACTTGGCAATGCGACTTCAGAAAGTCCATCGTTTGCTGAAATTTCGGTAGCTCTCTAGGCTTAAGAGACTGCTCCCAATGTTTTCTGGTTGATTTATCCAATGCAACTGTCAGTAGGTAGACCACATTCAGCTCAGACATACCAGACATCTCCTGGTTCTGGTACTCTAAACTTTACACGTGTTTTGTGCACTCGTTTAGAAGATATCGCAGTTCGTTGATACGGACGAAAAATCAAAAGTCCACGGATATGGATTTCAAAACTCGCTTGTTCTCGTATCTCTCCATCAATATCCTCAAAGCTTAATTTCCCTGGTTTATTGCCTTCGCATCTAGAACGCCGGCTGCATTACCCACTATAGCCTTGTCGAGGTGGTATAGCTTAATTACGTCAGAATCTCGAGAAAGCGCCATAACATCCCGGAACATAGCTTTGAACTTCGGCCATGCTGTGTAGTTTCGTCGAACGCCGGAATAGGTGCCTTCAGTGGTTGTTGGTTAACTACTATTTGTGGTGTCAGGTCAGCTTGATGCTGCATGATGCGAGATTCCACTTCAGCTGATGCCATGTTGTACAGCTGCTCGAATTGCACGTATACGTTTTCGTAGAGGGGCATTGCGTCATCAGGGATAATAGCAACAAATTTGATTATGGAAATTGGAGAACTCGGAGCAAGCTGCACGAAGGTTGCTCTAAAACACTTTCAAATGCGGGACTCCCAATTCCTGGTTGTCGAGAGCTTCTTGGATACGAAGTACACTCAAGTTTTTTTATACGCGGTTTTTTTTTTGCGCGGTATTTTTTTACGCGGTTTTTTTTTACGCGGATTTTGAAATTTACGCGGTTTTCATTTACGCGGATTTTGAAATTTACGCGGTTTTCATTTACGCGGTTTTTGAAATTTACGCGGTTTTCATTTACGCGGTTTTTGAAATTTACGCGGTTTTCATTTACGCGGATTTTGGAATTTACGCGGTACCCATCAATGAGGTTCCCTATATCGCGGATTCTTAAATTTAAGTGGTCTTCATTTACGCGGATTTTGAAATTTACGCGGTTTTCATTTACGCGGATTTTGAAATTTACGCGGTTTTCATTTACGCGGATTTTGAAATTTACGCGGTTTTCATTTACGCGGATTTTGAAATTTACGCGGTTTTCATTTACGCGGATTTTGAAATTTACGCGGTTTTCATTTACGCGGTTTTCATTTACGCGGCTCGTATCCCCCGCGTAAAAAAACCTGAGTGTACCTTCTTCAGTAACTGGTGGCGTTGGCGAGAAATCGATTTAACTCGTGCGATGACACCAGCGTCGGATGCAATGGCATTATCCTCATTGCTATTTCCATTCTGTTCATTGTTGAAACCAGGAAACTCATCGTCGGATGGTGGCGGTCGACATTTTGGTGCTGAGTGCTTTTTTTATTCAATTCGGTTATTTGATAAGGTACGGAACGGTACCAAATTCTTTCTTATACAAGTGGGGATAATATAATTTTATTAAGATTACGGGGGTCAAGTAGAGTTGTAATATAGTTTGTAATTAAACTAAGGGGAACAATTTTACAACCATCTTAAAACTAGAAATAGGTTTTCATCAGGAGTTATCATGAACTGGGACGCCGGGTGGTTCTTCTCGAGTCGGCAGGAGGTCCTCCAGACGATTTCGGCTCAGTTACGGATCGGCAACACACCGAGTTGCGCGTGTGATGTTTTGCGCCATGTAATCGAAGTACAAGGACATAAATCGGGTATAAGAATTGAACTCGACAAGCCTCTCGAAATTCGCAATTACTAACGGATTCAACATACCATCATTATTAATTTTTTGCTTCAAATGACTGTGTCGTGGGACTGGTTCAGATAATCTCGATGCATACGATGTTTTATGTGTAAAACGATCTGAGAAACACAATGGCGCAATCATTTTTAAAACAAAAATACACGAATTAGGAAAAATGCAGTTTAAGTTTTAAACTGGAAATATAGCAAATTTGGCAACACTGTAACCAAAAATAACTATTTTTTCTAGATTCCCTGACTCATCTCCCTCAAAATGCATCTCACCGATTGGTTATAGATCGAATGAAGTCAAAGGTATGAATAAAAGTTAATAATTAATGATTTTTTTCTATGGAAAATTTTCCATGCTCGATTATGACACGTCATACAAAGTTTGTCATCAATACACACCTATGACACGTGTGAGTTTGGTTTACATTTATAGTAAAAACTCAACCGATCTTCATAATGGAAGAGCCCAAACCCGATTTTTCAGCGGAAGGACGCCCGTCAGCACTTCTAGGCTCATCGTATGGGTCGACTACATGCAACCCAAAGCAATACGCAAACAACAATACTGGGTTCGCTTCAGTTTGATGAATATACTGTATGTTCGCAGCGGAGCGCAAACGGAAAGAGCAGTAGTACATCACCGATAATATCGTTGTTTGGTACAGGCTGATCAGATCTTCTGGATGGGCGCCCCACCATGTTGCGTGGAAGGGTTTAGCGTTCGAGTCCAGGGGTGCATATCTGTTTGTTGGCGTGGATAGTGTGATCGCGAAGGGCTCGAGCGTTTGTATGTTAACGTGTTTGTCGCTTGTGCTAGCGTGTGTGTAACTTCGCGTGCATAAATTCGATGCATTCTTAAATGATTGCGCGAGGAACGTGAGTCTAATGCTTAATTTCTAGTGCTAGATGCTAGAAGAGTCAGTTTCCCCATATCACTGCAGTTCCAGATCATGTCCCCATGGAACGTTTTGTCTAGTGAGTATGAGTGTCATTGTTTGATTGATCCAACTGAAGGTGTGAGTCTAGGCTTCTATAACCGAGGGTAGACTTCCGGACGTGAACGATTCATGATCACGCGAGCGGTGGGTTTGCATGAATATGTGTTTTTTTTACAATGGAGAATACATTTACGTACTACCCAGTACGCGTGCTATTAGTACATGCCAAGCTACCACACGTCAAGGCATCTTTGCATAGTTAGCCTGAACATATTCGCGTTCGCTATGATCGCTGCCTTGAGAGCGCTGTTTGGTACTCCATCCGGCCCTGGAGCTTTGTTCGCTGCTAGGGAATTAGCCACTGCGAGTAGTTCTTCGTTCGTCGCCGGAGACACCATTTCGGCCGTGCCCGCACTGTCTCGTAGTGCAGGTGGCCAGGGGCTTGTGGCTCGAGACGGGAAGAGTGCTTCGATAATCGTCGCCAACCGATCCGGAGACCGTTCTGGGGGTGAAGAGCCCCCTTTGGTCTTGGCCATCACGATTCTGTAGGCGTCACCCCACGGATTCGCGTTGGCACTCTCACACAGGTTGTCGAAACACGCTCTCTTGCTGCTTTTAATGGCCTTGTTAAGGGCCAATTTCGCAGCTCGAAACACTTCACGGCGGTTCTCTCTTGCATCCTCGGTGCGGGCTCTTTGCATCCTACGTCTAGCTCTGAGGCAGGCTGATCGTAGAGCTGCAATCTCGGCACTCCACCAGTATACCGGGCATCTGCCGTTTCTTGGCAGGGGTTTTCTCGGCATAGTGGCGTCGCACGCGCGTGATAGAACGGCTACCAGCGCATCCCCGCTTCGACTGTCGGTGTTGGCCTCCAGTCCCAGGGCCGCGGTGAAAGCTTCGCTGTCGAAGTGATTGGACTTCCACCCGCGTACCTGACAGGGATCTCCCGCCCTCAGATATTGCACACCATAGTTGATCCTAAAGCGGATTGCTAAATGATCGCTATGGGTGTAGCCTTCGTCTACCCTCCATTCCATGCCTGGAACCAGACTCGGGCTGGCAAATGTTACGTCAATCCATGCCTCCACCCCGTTTCTACGGAATGTGCTAGCGGAACCATTATTAGCTAACACAGTATCGAGTTTCGCAAGCGCCTCCATTAGCGCTTGGACCCTGCTATTTGTACAGCGGCTGCCCCACTGTACTGTCCAAGCGTTAAAGTCTCCCGCTATGACTGGTTGAACTGTTCTATGGGCCACCTTGGTGGAACGTAGCAGCTACAATAGAACACACCATTGATCTTGGCAATCGCAACACCCTCGGCCACCATCCCAGACCCGTCCGACACCCCATTGCCGTTGCCGACAGGGATGTTGTACGGGTCTGATAGGAGGGCGGCATCTGTCCTCGACTCCGAGACCGACTGCCACAACAGCTGCTGGGCTGCTGCACAATGGTTAAGATTTGCCTCACCGAAGGGACACGAAGGTCCCCCCATAGCATGATTACGGGCTTAGCGGTGCAGATAAGGCATTTATGCGCTTTAGTGCAGCCCCGCTCCTTTTGCCCCTCCTCGCCGCAGCGACGACATAGTTTGCTCCTGTCTGTACCCTTACATTCGTACGACTTATGGCCGGACTCAAGGCACCGATAGCACCTATCCACTGAAGGCGGCTGGGGTATGCTAACTGGGCATACTGACCAGCCGATCTTCAGTTTACCTATCACTGTAACCTTTTTTGCATCTGCCTTCAGTAGCCTAAGGTAGGCTACTTGCGTGCCGGAGGGTCCCCCTCCCAAGCGCACAGAGGCCCGCTCTATTGTTACATCGCATTGTTCCTTGACGGCTGCGACGACATCGTCTGCGGTCGTGAACTCGTCCAGTTGTTTACACTGGAGAGTCATTTCCGCCTCTAACGACCTCACCTGGGCGCCTTCAACCAGGACCTCTTGGGCCAAGGCCTTATAGATTGCACTGGATTGTGCGCCTCGCTTCAGCACCAAAAGCATTTCGCCTGTATTGGTGCGTCTCACGCTGCGCACGTCTTGCCCGAGGGCCGAGAGGTTTTCGGCCGCCCTCATTAACTTAAGGACGTCGGCATATTTGTCCTTGTCGGTCTTTAACCACAAGGCCTCGCCTCTGTCCTTGGCCTTCTTCGCGGTCCGCGGTGCATCCGGTGTCGGTGTCGGCTTCTTCTTGGTGAACAGCGTCCGGGGGTTCACGCCCCCCTGCCCCGATTGCGCCGAGTTGCTGGTACCTTCTCTCTGCCCGGCAGGGTCATTTTCGCCCCGGCTTGCCTCGACCAAATGGCGTTTCGCCATGACGGTTACACGCCGTATGGTGTTGGTTTTTGCACCCTCTCCTGGTGACTTCCTTGAGTACTTCGCGTTCGACGTCGTCTTGCGCTTGCCCTTCGAGGGGAACTCGGCCGCCGCTTCGAGCGATTTGGTTGCTCCATAGAAGGCCCCTGTCTGGGTACCTATGTCGGCCTTCTCTCTTCCCTCCCTCTTGGAGGCCACTGTCTGGGTTTTTCTGTCGGACTTCTCCCGACATTCCACCCTCTTGGCGTTAGCCTGCTGTTCCTGTCTTGCGACACGAACAGCCTTCCGGAGCACCAGCAGGCTCTGTTTCAGCTCCTTGCTGATATTTTGCTTCGCGTTAGTGAACTCGATTATAGTATCGAGCTGCTCCACCACTTTACGCATCGCGGTTAGTGGCCCGTCCAGCACGTTGGTAGGTCTACTGCTCGGGTCACTGGTGATGTCGGATGCAGCCCCCGTCGCTCCACTACTCTCCCCACTGGGGGGAGACCTCATCAAACCACCTTTAGCAAAAGGGTTCGGCACCTCCGATTGTTTGTTTTTATTGTTTTTCACGTCGCTCATTGATCCCACAAGTCGCGCGAGAAAGGGAGGTCCGCCACGTCAGAGCTCCGCAGTAACGTTGTAAGGAACACTTACTGTGGGGGTTGCCCAGGTACCCCACAGACTCCGTTAACGATCGAGCATGTTTTTCATCCCCTCGATCACTCATCCCTCGGCACGGGTCGCTTCACGCCTTGGACTTGGGGTTATGACCTTTTTTGCTTTACGTGGTGACCGCGGCCCAGATCATCACAACCATCCTCCTTTACCAGGGCTTTGGACCTGTAGCTCTGGTTCTCAATAGTTCCAAGTACGTAGGTTACTACAGACATGCTACTATTGAGATCCGTCATTCGCTAGCGGAGTTAATATGCTTGAATATCTGTAGATGATTGCAATTGCATGTTCTCGTTTGTGGCTAGGTTTGTGTTAGCGAAGGAAACGAGCGTTTGTACGTTTAGAATGGGAACGATTGTGAGTGTATATGAGAGAATATGCAATTAATGGTTAGTGAGTGTTAGTATGAATCTAATTCATAATATGCCGAATAAAGAAATAAGATGCAAATAGATTAACAAGAAGTGTATAAATTGACTATTATTGTTAGTATACATTGATATGGAAAAGCAAACTAATAGAACTACAACAAAAACAGGATTTCATCATGCTATGCTGACCGGGAATGGATTATTCAAGTGCGTCGGTAGACTAATTGTACCTTAATTTAACAATCCAATCTTACCGAATGAATAGAATCGAATGTACATATTGAACACTTGATTTACCAACTATTCTATCACTTGCGCTAGTTCTACATCCATTCCCTGATCCAGCTGTCACAAATTCGCAGACGAACCCACGCAGATAGACAAACGACTAGCACATAACCACTCTACACTAGTACTAAAAACTAACTAATAGGTTTCTACTTCTACATTTCTTTATTTTATTGACCTGTGCATGATGACGAAGTTGACCAATAAATCGACACGCAATGACCCCCACTGCGAGCTGTGCCCACAAACACTACCATTAAGCTGTTGAACAATGTTTGTAACACAGGCCAAACAAAAGGTCAATCCACGGCGATCCACCAGCCTGCCTCGCCAGTGTACACAGGCTGTTGGCTGACTGTTAGTGTGGGCTGGTGCGGAGTATGAAAAAACACAAAACATAAAAAAGGCCCATAAGCCCTCTCGGTCTCCTCGATGCACCACTATCGAGGCGTAATGTAATAACCATCTTAAAACAATTGTCTGTCAGGTGCTGCTTGATGATGTTTGCAATACCGTCAAACCCGTCAACCTATGGGAGGGAACAAGACATTCGTTAATGTCAGTCATATAAAAATTGGCTCCTTGGTTTAGACATGAATCCTGGGAAAGACCCATGTAGCTAATTCGTGATGTCGGGGAATCACCATGCGAAAAATACAAGTGTTTTTCAGACAACCATTTAAGCAAAATAGTACTGTATTATAAGATTTTAATAAAATTGAATGGGCTTCACACAGTATGATCTACTGACTTTTATTTCCGACCGCTCATTTATTTCGAGGAAAGTAGTGAAACTATATAACTTACATTTAACAAAAAAAATGTTTGTTTTCATATTAAGTAGATTGTCTATAATCGTCAGTTCCATGTAGATAGGGAATCCCATAGAATATGGAACTGTTGCGATTATGGGCAGTAGACACTGTCTATTATAAATAACTTACTACTAGTGCATATCAAATTGCGTAAAATTAGCAAGTCCCAGGGAGGCATCGATGATACCAACTAACCGTTATCAATTGTTTTTTTTTTGTTTCTACCAGATGTTCTTCGAAGACAACATTGACAACGCCAAGTATTGTGGCCACCTGTACGGGCTCGGCACATCGTTCATTGTGAACGGAAGCAGCAACACGATCAACAGCAGCAGCACCAATAACAGCTCCAGCACAGCGCTTGGTACGAATGCAAACACTAATGCCGGCTCAGGTGCCGGAACAGGCGGTGGTAACAGTGGCAGTGTTAGTTCAGCTGGCAACAACAACAACAACAACGCGAACAGTAACAGCAACAATAATAACAACAACACCACCACGAACAGTAGTAGCGGCACCAACTATCACGATAACGGCGAAACCAACGCAACCTCATGATTTCGTCTGTTGATTCGCTAGTAAACCGAAAAAGTAACCGACACTAACTGAACGCAAAACAACACATTAAAACAAAACAAAAAAACACTTTAGAACCCAAAAACATATTACAAGCAAGTACTCTTCTCTTTAAAGGATAAAAATATTTATTACAGCTTTATTACTACCTATCTATCGTAATAATTGCGACAGATGGAGGCAAAAGATCACTGTAAGTTATCTTGGAACGAAGTAGAAAAATCATTTACCTAATTTTAAGACAAGCAAAGGAATAAACATTTTAATTAACTTCTGCCTCGATTCTTTGAAGTTGATATGTTTTGGGCGAAACGAACCTTTTATTTTTTACTACTCTTGACGATTATTGGAAGTCAGTACTCATTTTTTTGTTTTGTTTTAGTCAACAAACAATAGGATCTAATGAACTTATATAGTCATCGAGAAATAGAAGATGGTTGAACTCATAAGTTCAAAGAAATAAATTTGTAATAGAACTCTGACGAACGGACCTTTTTTTCCATATGTTTCTATCTTTGTTCTTATATCGTACGCAGTTGAATAAAGGGTAGCTAACAAATACGAGCTATGACGAAAGCGGTAAAAGTAAATCTATCAAGATCATGTATTTATAGCAGATATATCGTTCTTTAACTTTTTTCGAAGCAAAATGCAAAAACAAGTTATAATGAGCACTTTGTAAACTATTATATTAAACAATAAAAGGCAGACAGTTTCCCGGCAGTAACATCGTAGTTTTACATTACGTGTTGATGAGCATTATTGCAGGATAAACACGCAAAATCCACATGAGGTAAGCACGTAAGTGTTCAAGTTGAACCAACTGTTTAGTAGGTTCAACAACAAACAGGATAAAGTATAATCTTCGACTATCGTCGAATATTCAATGTGTAATTTGAACACACAGATATCTCCTATGTATATTCGAAAAGCATACCGAGATTCGCATTTGATGGAAATGCATACTTTACCCAAAAACGTACCTCGGTACGGTGGCACTGTTAAAAAGCAAACAAGTAACAAGTAAAAAAATGTAATTTTTGATAAAGTCACGCAAGCAAAAACACAGCAAATAATTGAATAATAATTGGTAAAGAAAATATATATTCAAATAAAATGTTTTATTGATTCAAAAAATACTAAATGAAGAAGCGCGTTGAATTTTTTTCGGTAGGATGACAAATTTTCCCAAAGAAAACAGTTACAGGAATTAGGAGAAGCTCTGCCGCACACGATTTCTCGGAGTTTGATTATTTGCTGAATCTTTTAAAGTTTCCTTCAAACTAAATATGTATTTTTTTTTCAGACAACAGGTTTAGCAAAAAGTTATTTAAAATTGGTGAAAGACCATGCTGGTGCAACTTCTGATAAAGAATGTTGATAGAAATTGAATCGAAAGCTCCCGTAATATCCAAGTATACTGATGCCATCTGCTCTTTGTTAGCATATGCAATCGTATGTCCCTTTGCCTTTGCGGAAGCCAAATTGTGTATCTGACAGTAAGCCATTTGCTTCGACCATATTGTCGAGGCGAAACCAGATCATTTTTTCGAATAACTTCCGAATACAGAAGAGCATTGCAATCGGTCGGTACGAGTTGTGGTCGGAGCCTGATTTTCCTGGTTTGTGGATGACGATGACACTCTCTTGTCTCCAATCATGTGGGACAATGTTACCCTCAAGAAACGTATTAAATAAATTCAGCAAGCGTCTCTTGGCAGAATGGCAGATTCTTCAACAAGTTGAATTTGATTCTGTCTGGCCCTGGGGTTTTATTGTTACATGATAAGAGAGCAAGTGAGAACTCCACCATCGAAAACGGTATTTCGTTCGCGGTACTGTGAGACGACGCGGCGCGGTAGATGTTTTTGCCGGGATGAAATCTGGACAAACCTTCTTGGCGAAATCAAATATCCACCGGTTTGAATATTTCACGCTCTCGTTAGTACTGTTTCGGTTTCGCATACGTCGGGCCGTGCTCCAAAGAGTGCTCATCAAGGTTTCACTTGTTAACCTGTAGACAAACCGGCGCCAATAACTGCGTTTCTTGGCTTTCATTAAATTTTTCATTCGCGTTTTTGTACTATCGCGTACAGTCGATAGCTAGCAACTAACCCCCACGGTTTGGGAGAACCTTTTTTGGGTGTTAACGTCGAGTACTCGTTTCGTCTGAGTTTGAATCGCGGTATCGAGAATCGAGTTGAACAAAAACTTATACTATTCCTCCGGGGGAAGTACCTGTATCGAATCGATAGTTTTGGATATCTCAGCAGCGTAGCTCATCCAATCAATGTTTCGTGTAAGGTCATAGGGAACATTGATTGGTTCCGAAGGTCTTGAACGAGTGGTGACTGCAATTACAATCGGCAGGTAGTCACTACCATGGGGATCAGATATTACCGTCCACTTACAATCTAACCGTAGTAATGTCGAGCATTGACATGTCCAGTGCACTTGCTTGCGCTGGTGGTCTAGGAACCCGTGTAATTTCCCCTGTGTTCAGAATTGCCATATTGAAGTTGTCACAAAGGTCTTTAATTGGTCAAGGATCGATTATCGTCGTACAGACAGCCCTACCCTGAACCGTGAGAGTCTCCAAGAAGCAGGCGGGGCGAGGGAAGGTGTTCAATCACGTTGGAGAATCTTCGATATCCCATCCCATGGCCCTAGGAGGAATGTAAATAAAAGCAATGCAAGGATATTTGCCTTTCATTGTTGCTTGATAAGCGACAACTTCAATGCCTGGCGTCGAAGGGAGGCTGATTCGATTGAAGGAGTAGCACTTTTTGATCCCTATAGGCACCCCTCCTTATGAGTCTGCTCGATCCAAGCGGATAATGTTAAAATCGTGGAAGTTGAGGTATAAATTAGAAGTAAGCCATGTTTCACATAGGGAAAATGCACCACAATTATTGTAATCTAGCAAGTGTTTTAATGAATCAATTTTGAAGATCATACGTCTGCAGTTCCACTGTAAGACAGTGATCAGATCCGTAATTCCGTTCAATAAGGTAACCATCAAAGACGATCGCTGCAAGGAGGGGTCATTGTTCAGTCAACTGTTTTAAAAATGTTCTTACTGTTGGTAGAATAGCAACCAGCAAGCTTTTCAGAGGATCGGTAATGTTGAAAGCTGTGAATATCCTGTTCACAATGTAAGAAAGTTTAAGGAATCCCGTTTTAGGTTGCGTTTTTGACTGTAAAGCGGGAGAACTTGGGATTTGTTGTGCCCCGGGGAGTGCTGGGAACTCCTGGTTGTATCTCAATTTCCCAAAACCACACACCTAGAAAAAATAGTGTAAATTTACGTCTCCTGACCCTGACATATACGAGCATCAAAAATGACTTAGTTTTACGTTTGATTTTAATTTTACATGACGTTTAATTTCGTAAATCATGTAATTTTACTCCACATACAGCGTTTGTTCTGAATGGTAGGAAGTGTAATTTTATGTCATTGCGCATGTAAAGTATATGTTTCATGTAAAATTGAATGGAACACGGTAATGTTCCTTCATTTCGTAAATTACGGTTACGGTCATGTTTGCAATTACGTCAACGATAAAATTCAGATTTTTTTGGAGTGCAGGAGGTATCATCTTCGGATTTGTAGCAGCACTTCTAGTTGATGAAATATTTTTATTTTGTGCCCTTGTTTGGGACAACCTAGAACCCTTACGAGGAAATTCGAGTCGAGTTTGGATTAGGTCTTTTCCTAGAGTTTCCAAACGAAGCCAAAGAATGCCCCTCGCAAGGGTCGTTAGAGGCGATATCGTCAGTTGGCAAGAGAGCGTATGGGTTTTCGGAGATAAGTGGAACAGCTCTTTTAAGGATTTCTGCGTAAGAGCGTTTCGATCGATCTTTGGCGGATTGCTTCAGTTTATCCGCGCGAAGTTTGTGCGCTGGGCATGTCAAAAGTGCATGTGGATTCTCCCCACAGTAAACACACTTCTCAGCGGGCCTCCTGCAAGTATCATCCGCATGATGTTTCCCACATTTGCTGCACTGTTGCTTGTCAATTGATTGGAGATCCGAATCATCCGACACAGGAATACAACATTTGGCGACGAGGATGATCTCATCTTTAGTACGGAAAAAAGGTAAGAAAATATAATATATGTTAAACGGAAAGAGTTTCTATGATAAAATTGAGGTTAAGTAGTTGTCTTAACTTCCAGAGAAACTAAGTGCTAACTAGCGTGATCCAAGCGATACTATCAAAGGGTAGTAGCTATCGAAAGGATAGCGATAAGACTAAGTCACCTGCGAGTGGCAGCTGCTAGCCAGCGAATTCAAAGCCATTTGAAAAGGGCAACTAGATAAAGCGAAACTATCTACCAGAAGGTAGAGGCTCCGAAGAGCCGGGAAGCAAAACATTGAAAGTTGATCGATTGTAACGTGTGGTACGATGGAGAAATGCGACATCCCCCAGTTCAAGTATAAGTCATTGCCGAGGAACGCCATTCGTGATGAATGGGTGAAATATAAGCGAAATTTTGGTTATATTATATCGGCTACGAATGAAAAAGACAAAACGCGCATACGGAATATTTTGCTGGCAAAGGGTGGCCCAGAGCTCCAAGAGGTATTTGCGTCCATACCAGGTTCTGACGTGACTGAGGATACCGAGAAAACAATCGATCCATACGCAGTCGCCATAGAAAAATTGGATGCGTACTTCTCACCAAAACAACATGATGCGTTCGAACGAAATATGTTCTGGCTTCTGAAGCCGAATCTGGAGGAAACGCTGGAGAAATTCATGCTCCTCTGCCAGGACCAAGCAAATAAATGCAATTTCGGGAAATCAGCCGAAGAAAGCAGATCAATCAGCGTGATCGACAAAGTGATTCTGTTCGCACCAAGTGAGCTTAAGGAACAATAACGTGATTCATTGTCTTGATGAAGTTACCAAAATTGTAACCACGTATGAATCCGTAAAACAGCAGGTCCGATCAATGAGCATTCCTACAAGTTCTGAAAACTTCTCGACAGCATACGGAAATATTAACAGGATTCAGCAATGAAATGCAAAATAATGCACGCGATGTGGTTGTAAAGGACATTTTGGAACTGACGTTTCCTGCCCTGCTAAAGGAAAAGAGTGTAACAAATGTAAACGGATTGGGCATTTTGCTACCCAATGTCGCACCAATTTTGCATCATGGCGGAAATATGATGGACCGTTTCGTAGTGGCAAAAGCTTCCAAACTGATCGTATTAACAAGGTCGAGGTTCACAGAGGTGATGACCACAAAGAAGGCGTATGTTCGGACAATAATTTCATTTTCCGTATCAGTGACGGTGACGAACTACTCTGGTTGAAAGTAGGAGATGTGCTGCTGCAAGTTTTAGTCGACTCTGGATGCAAAAAAAACGTAATCGATGAGAAAACGTGGGAATACCTTAAGGCTAACTGCGCTAAAGTTTGGAATCAACAAAAGAAGTGTGACTTGGTTTTCTTACCATACGGCGATCAAGCGTAGCCGTTAACGGTACTAGGCAAGTTTGAAACATTAGTACATATTGAAGACGCGGGTCGTACTTAAAAGAAGTACGCCACATTCTACGTAGTAAAAGGCGGACAGCAATGTTTACTAGGTCGGAAAACTGCCACAGATCTAGGGGTGTTGTTTGCCGGGTTACCAAGTACTTATGGAGTAGCAATGCTAGAAACCAGCACCAAACACCCGTTTCATAAGATCAAAGGAGTCAATGTTTGTATTCTCATCGATCTCTCGATCCCATCCCATCGGTCTGCGCTTACGTCCAGAATAGAGGAGAAGTTGAATGCATTACTGGCGAATGACATCATTGAGCCTGTTGAAGGAGGATGCCAATGGGTGTCCCCGTTAGTTACTGTAGTGAAAGACAATGGGGATTTACGTTTGTGCGTGGATATGCGTAAGGCGAACGCTGCCATTCTTAGAGAGAGGCATTTGATGCCTACGATCGAGGATTTCCTTCCTAGATTTACCGGTGCAAAGTTTTTTAGCAGGCTAGACATACAAGAGGCTTTTCATCAAGTTGAATTGGAAGAAGCCAGTCGATACATAACTACGTTTATCACGCACATGAGTTTATTTCGTACAAGCGCCTCGTGTACGGAATAGTCATAGCACCGGAAATTTTCCAGCGTTTTCTTGAACAGATACTCAGTCGCTGCGGTAAATTTGCTGTCAATTTCATCGACGATATTTTAATCCTTACTGAAACAATGGAAGAAGTCCTTTCTACGCTCCGTGGATACGGAGTGCTGCTGAACAAGGACAAATGTGTGTTCAAGGTTACGATGTTGGATTTTCTGGGTCACACAATCTCATCAGAAGGCATTTAATCTTCGGATAACAAAATCGAAGCTCTGAAAAAATTTCGAGCACCAACCAGCCAGGAAGAACTGCGAATCTTTCTTGGTATTGTGACCTACGTAGGACGATTTCTACCTGATCTTGCGACCACTACTGCACCTTTGCGGGCACTAACGCACACTGGGGTCAAATTTGTGTGGGGAAAAGATCAGCACCAATCGTTTACAAAAACTAAAGGAAATGATTGCTAATGTTAAGTTATTGCGATTCTTCGATAACTCTCTACGAACACGTGTCATTGCTGATGCTTCACCCGTGGCTCTCGGTGCCGCTCTGCTACAATTTGAAGGTTCAACTGATGACGCCCCTCGCCCGATTGCATACTCGAGCAAAAGCCTTACACAAACTGAGCACAGATACTGTCAAACCGAGAAGGAAGCCCTCGCGTTGGTTTGGACAGTCGAGCGTTTTTCTTGTTACCTGCTGGGTCGTACCTTCGAACTGGAAGCGGATCACAAGCCGCTAGAAGCGATATTCAAACCAACGTCCAGACCCTGTTCTAGAATCGAGCGATGGGTGCTTCGTTTGCAATCCTTTTCATTCACCGTAAAATATCGTAAAGGTTCCAGCAACATTGCTGATCCGTTGTCTCGTCTAGTTGTTGACGATACTCCCGAAGAATTTGATGTCGAAAATAAGTTTATGGTGCTGGCAGTCATGGAATCCGCAGCAATCGATATTCAAGAGCTCGAGGAATCAATGGAAGCAGATTCAACACTAGCAGCAGTGAAGACGTGTCTGCACAAGGGATCCTGGAATGAATCGGAAGTTAAACCGTACGTACCATTTAGAGGCGAGCTAGGAATGGTAGGTGACCTACTTGTCCGTGGCGATAAACTTGTCGTCCCGTTGAGACTGCGCTCCAGGATGCTGGATTTGGCTCACGAAGGGCACCCCGGCGAATCTGTCATGAAGCGGCGTCTTAGGAATTGAGTTTGGTGGCCTGGTATGGATCGCGAGGTCACTAATCGAATTGCGAAGGCTGCCGTCTAGTTTCTATGCCGAATAAGCCCGAACCGATGTCACGACGACCACTGCCATGTAAACCGTGGGTGGACGTCGCCATTGACTTCCTTCGACCAATGCCGAGCGGTTTATAGTTACTGGTTGTCTCGACTACTATAGTCGCTACAAAGAAGTAGTGGTTATGCACAAAATTACGGCCAAGGAAACTGTTACTAGACTAAACACCATTTTCACTTGTCTGGGTTACCCTAGAACGATAACGCTAGATAACGCAAAACAGTTTGTGGGTACTGAGATAGAAGAATACAGTCAAAATCACAGTATCCACTTAAACCACTCGACACCATACTGGCCCCAAGAGAACGGGTTGATGGAAAGGCAAAACCGGTCACTGCTCAAGCGACTTCAAATTAGCAATGCTCTTGGTAGAGATTGGCGTAAGGATTTACAAGAGTACTTGATGATGTACTACACCACACCGCATTCTACAACTGGACGCACACCCACGGAACTCCTTTACGGTAGAACCATCAGATCCAAAATCCCAGCTCTGCAGGATATTGAAACAACACCAACAACCTCTGATGTTGCAGACAGAGATCAAATGTTGAAAGAAAAGGGAAGGGAAAATGAGGACTCTCGTAGAAGAGCAAGGAAATCATCAATTGATCTTGGAGACACTGTGTTAATGAAAAATCTGTTACCAGGCAATAAGCTCCAAACAACATTCGACCCCAAAGAATACAAGGTCGTTGATCGTTTGGGACCGCGAGTAACGATTGAAGACCCCTTAAATGGAAGATCGTATGACCGAAACGTGGCACATTTGAAAAAAGTCATTGATACAACACAGGCACACATTGAAGCTCCAGTGCACAATGAGGACTCTCAGCGAGCAGAGTTACAGGAAGCAGGAGACGACAATTCACAAGAAGAATTTCGAAGGTTTCGATGAAGATGCATCATCAGTTACAGTATCATCACATCGGTCACCAACTAGAGAGCAACGAACCAGGAATCTGCCTTTGAAATACCATGATTATCAGTTATAAATTCTTAATTTTTTAAAAGGGGAGATGTGGTGCCCAAGTCCGGCACTGGGAAAATACCTTTTAGAGTATGCAGAGTACGTGCCTGGTGGGATGAACTGTCAGAGTGGTTTAGATATGCGAGAAATGAATAACGGAAATTATTCTTCAAGTATCGTTGCATAATCAATTGATTGGAGATCCGAATCATCCGACACGGGAATACAACAAACGGTTTATTTTTGGGCCGAAAGTATACCACCCGAGGACCAGCGGATCCATCCTGATAAACCTCGACTCGGGTGGGGCTGTGAGTCGATTCTATCACATTCGCCCCCGTGAAAATTCGCCCGAAAGCCATATTTACCCGAATGTCATTCACCGAAAGCCATTTACCCGAATGAAACATAAACCCAAATGTCATTCACCCGAATGCCATGAACACTCGAAAGACATTCACCCGAATGCAACATAATCACGAATACCCGAAAAACATCGAAATATCAATCGAAAAAATTTAATTTATTAAGCTGAAATACAAATTTTATTACATTTAATGCTATGGAGAAATTAAAACTAAAGCTATACTAGTCCAATAGTTAATCAAATCACCTGGTTTGTATGATTTAACTAGGGTTTCCAGTTTTAAGTCCTTTTGTGCGTTCTTTTTAGACTTTTTAGCTGTTGGTACCGCTAGTAGTTTACGTAAAACACCCATACTAGGGTTTTTCTCTTCAAGCTGCAACTGCTTCAACATACCATAGAATGTAGGATTTCCACGGCTTAACAAACCGTTGCATTTATTGTGCCAGCCTTCCACATTATTCTTCGATACATTTTCGAAAACTGACCACGAAGCGGGGGAAAAGAGCGGTCATCGAGAACCCTTTTGGTTAGCTTCCTTCCTACCGAAAATACGATTCTTACTAATGTAATCCAAAAAATCGTCGAGAACCTTTGGACGACTTTTCCTCAATTCTTCGAGTGCCATTGGAATACCTTGATGGGGCAAAAAAGCCAAGGCAACAACTTGTTTGTAAATGAGTCGTATTCGGTGAGCTTCCGAATATTTTGTCTGATGACTAAGTTGTTTTAATTTTCTGAAAAAAAAACTTTGATTTAGATGGAAGAATCATCCGTGAAGGGCAGCACCGAAAAAAACTTCTAGCAACGTTTATCACAGCTGTCTCGAAATCCAATATTATGTAGAGAGCTATTTGGTATATAGATTTAAAAAATTGCTCTTGTTTTAAATGAAGGAATCAACCCTTATGTTTGAGTAAACCGGGCAGACGAGTGGATCAACAGTGTCCTTGCAAAATTATGCAGATCCAAAGATTTGTTCATGTTTGAAAGAAGCAATCAACCCCTAATTGTGGGAAAAGAGCTGCTCATGTTTAAAAGAAGGAATCAATCCCTAAGTGTGAGTAAACCGGGCAAATGAGTGGATCACCAGTATGATTGCGAGGGCTATTTGGTATACAAACTCAAAGAACTGCTCATATTTAAAGAAGGAATCAACCCCTATGTTTCAATGGATACCAATGGATCACAGGTTTGCTGAGGCGGGACCTCCGCTTCGGTTCCTCGACCTCGGTAATTGCGGCAAAACCGCATGACACTAGCTTCGCCACATAACCTTTATGAGCTACTATTTACTAACGACGTTATACTAAATGAACTTCCACATGCATTATATAATTACTAATTTAATTGATTCAATTTGTTAACGGAACATCTTAATATATATTTACCTCGATTGATGTTTAAACTAGCTATAGCCCCTATGTTTGAGCAAACCGGGCAAACGAGAGGATCACAGATCATGGATCAACGCCTCGTCCGAATCTCTCTCCAAGGTACACCTAACGGTGGTCCGAGGACAATGAGGATATAGAGACATAGAAAGGGTTACAGTACGAGCCAATAGGTCGTGGTACCTTTTGAAGATTCCCTATCGATAGAAATATGTACACACAGATATTTTCCCTTCTAGCGAAAACTGCATATCAAGAAGACTGGCAACTCTGTCCAGAATCTGGAGACAGCAACAGCAACGCCACTTGCGGTTAAAGGTGGTACTTCCCACAGTGATGCACACACACATATACATTTTTACATTAAGCTTCCTACCTTCCTTCAATAGAGGCTCTGTAACCTCTGTCGCTCGTTTGCATGGGGGAAGGAAGGAGATATCAGTCTTTTTAATATGAAGTCATCGCTTCTAGACTAATTCAGTCGAATGATATGGCACACGATTCTCCGAGCCTGACTTATGTTGTCGATTTTCAGAGTGATTGCACTGCCTTTCTATACAAGAAAGGCAAAATTGTTTAAAAAACCTTAGAAGAAACCAGGGTGAGTTGAAACGGATTAGTGTTGAAACAGCGCCCATTGCAAGCGAAATAATACTGTTTAGGATCTGGCAAACAACACTATATTTCTTTACAAAAGCATTGTTGCAAAATTCCAAACTTGATAGTTTTGCTATCAATAGACACCGTTTCCTTACTGTATGCTCAAAACAACATTAATAAACTATCACGAAAAGGAAAGCATCGGGATTTCTTTGTAGCAGCAAAAAAACGCTAGTGTCGTATTTTTCTCAGTATCAACATTAGTCAGTGTTGGTATATTGTTACAGAATTTTCAGTAAACTTCACATTATCATATTAAGTGTCCCGTAATTCACACTTCCTTCGCTACAATATTACACACGAGCTAGCATTTTTTTTCTCGCATTGTTTGTAAACTTTCGCTGTTAGCGAGTTTCGTCAGCTTTGTCGTCTTAATTCTGTTTACAATTTCAATAACATTTTATATCGCCTGTCTCAGGTATCTGCCATTATAGTTTTATACGCCGATGAAAACTATTTCATTTACAGTCCCAATTTCACCCTTCTTTGTTTTCGTTCGATTATGACTGATGTGAGCTTCGTCGGGCGGGTGTCCTCCCTTTCCTCGTGGTTACTAAAATCTAATATCAGCTTTCTATTAGTTTCCATTTGTAAAATAAAGTTGACGAGAAAAAAGTTTTATAAACTTTCCTTCCCAAGCGTGTGTTGTTTGCATTCATTGGTTCACTAAAAACGTGTAGCTCAAATAGACACTAATTTATTTGTATGTACTTTTGCAATCAGAAACAAAACTCGAAGAAAACTAATTGTAAAAACTCTACAAATATACGACCCATGTATTGTATTCTTCATGTAAGGTGGCTGCCCGTAGGGCAAGGACTAATTCTAATTTTTACACAACTATCTATCAAGTGAAAAATAGGATGACAAACTATCTACCGCGTTGTTGAAAAATAAGCGTTTTCAAACTATGGTTTATTTTTTATTTTTCTACAGTCCAGATGATTCTCCTTGTAGTATTTATTCACTATAATGATTTTGTAATGTTTTATTTTATTTTACATATTTTGCTCATATTTATGTATACATAGCACTGCTACTGGGTCATAAGTAATTTTATTTTTGTCGCTCTCCTGTTTGATTTGATTAAATACTAGATCCCTTTGTTATGAGGCTGTCGCGCTTGCTAAATCGAGTGACTGGTAGCATTAAGTAACAACATGTGTTATCAGAAACACATTTATTCCACCGCATTAAATCTAAAACACAAGAATGAGCCCATGCCCTGAGCTTGCCTCATCAGGAGTCACTGCCTTTGAAGCGCGGGTATCTCCATTTTGTATCGGTTCAGTGACAGTGACAACAACAGTTGATTAGCACATTAAGACCTCCGGATAGTTAGACCCCCAATTAACGAAAACCATTTCACGAACTGTTATTCGAGAGCAATGACAATTCACTGTGTTGACTATTATGCTTAGGATCTGTTAGAAATAGAAATAAGGGAGATGTTAGAAGCAAATGTCTGTTTCAACTTCCGCATATTTCCTATTCATTTCGCTATATGGTTTCCATCAAATGTTACGACATTTCTCCACCCCGAGGGTCAGTGGACACACAAAGAGAATCACACACCTTCTTGGTTTATTGCAACATACGGGCGGGACCACCGAGCGTGGCAGTGGCTGGTATGACAGAGCCCGTCGATCCGGCACCAATAACAAAGGGCGTTGGTTCGGCACCGCTTCCCTGCTGTTTCATTTTACACTCTGGACAGAACCATTTACCTTTCGGGGGCATAATTATGCCGACGCACTCAAAGTGGAACCATTCGATTCGGCAATTGTCTCCGTCACAAGCAATCATTTCTGATACTTCATCGTAGGGGCAGCGACAGTAGCAGTAAACGGATTCACCCTCCCGTGGTGGGCGCCATCCGGCAGGGATACGGATCTGGTTGGGAGGGAAAAACTCTGTGGTAATACTGGGGAACGATCCGAGTGGTGGAACCTTCGGGATCCTCGTATCCATAATGGGTGGTTCGAACGGAGGTGCTGAGGCAACTACAGGCGCAGGGAAGTCCGGAGCCAGAGAACGGGCGGTGGCCGGAGGGATAGTTGGCGGTGCTGATTTTGGGGTTTTAGATTTAGCGGAACCTCGCTTTCGAGAGCCTGGCGCTTTTGGAGTCCCTCGAACGGGCGTTTTCTTCGCAATGGATAGTTTTAGTTTCGGTAGTGGTGGTGGTGGCCTATGGGGAGTAGTTTTCATGGGTTTGTGACTAATTTGGAGAACGCCTTCCTGACTGGAATCGCTGTCGGCATCAGTTTGGTGAGGAGTACTCATCGGACTTGCATGGATGTGGTGAACGGGAGCCTGAGGGATGCGCGTTGTTACAACACGAGGAGGCTGTTGAACGGGTGTGATTGGCGAAGGAAGCACTCGACTAGTAACCGGAGTATGATGCTCTGGTTGTTTGAGTTTGGGAGTCTTGGTTTTCACTATCGGCGGTGACGGTAGGTCTTCTTTGCTCCAAACTAAATTGGGAGGTGGTGTTGGCTTCATAACGGAAAGGATGGACTTTTCGGGGTTTTTGGAAGCCTGAGGAGTTAACGCAGATGCTGGTTCCTCATCGCTAGTGTAGCCGTAGAATTTATTCGGTTTGCGGCTACGTTGAGATCGTTTCAGTGGAGCATCGGACTCCGAGCTATTTCCTGTGCTAAGACGTGGGGACAGAGTCTTGGATGAAGACTTCGAAGTAAAAGTATTCAAGGGTGTGCTTGGTGTTGAATGATCAGCTAGAGGTGGAATCTTTGGACTGTTTAATTGATGAAACACCGGTGGTGCTGTCAGCGGTGGTGCTTGAAGTACTGGAACCGGTGAAAACTGATCGACATGATTCAGATTCAGAAGAGGAGGAATGTTCATATGGTGTTTCTGCGACAACAACTGCAAAGGCGTTTTCTTAGCTAACTTTCTTTCGCGCTTCCTCTTTTTCAGCTTAACCTTCTTCTTGACACCTTGCTCTTCCGGTGGCAAAGACGGCGTTGATGGTCGACTGTTTTCAACGATTCCATAGGTGTTCAGTGGGCTCATACAAGTTTGTTGTAGAAGCTGTTTTCGCTTCTCCGCCAGCATCTGATTGGCCAACTTCTGAGGATGGTCATCGTAGAATTCTTCATCCGTCTCCGATTCGTCTGTCTCTAGGTCTGATTCACGGATAATGGTATCGGGATCGACAGGTTCAGGTGGTAGCACAGGAACTTCCTCCTTCTCTGGTGGCTGTTCTTCCTCTTTCACTTTTCCCAGCCTATCTTCTACCTCCTTAATTTTCTTTTTCGCAGCATTTTCATCTGAACTTTCCGAATCGTCCGAGGATGAGCTACTACTTCCAGAACTACTCGAACTACAGCTGCAGTTTGAGCCACACTCACAGCTTGAATCTGAATCACTTCCACTACCACTAGATGATGAATCAGAGCCACTTTTAGAAGGTTTTCTCTTTCGAGGAGATTTCTGTTTCTTCGAATGGCTGCTCTGTGTAGAACTTTTCAGTAGAGACTCTCGTTTTTTGACACCTTCCAGGTTTCCATCATCATCGATCACAATTGTTTCTCCTGCCTCCGCTGCTTTGATCTGAGGATAAACCTTCTTTGTCATGCGGCAATAGTCGTGATCCGATTGAGAAACATGCAGGATCTTTGTTTTTAACAATTTATCAACAAACTGTTCCTCGCTTATGTCTTCGGCCAAAGATGCCCTCCTACTATTGGTTCTACTAGCTTGATAATTTTTAAAGTTATTCCAAATAGCCATAACCTGTTCTGTTCCAGCCTGCGTCGATTCTTCGGTAGTTGCATCTTCTTTTGGTTCTTCCTTTTTCAACGCAGGAGATTGTTCATCACCAGAACTCTCACTCAGAGTTGTTCCCGGCACAGACACGAATCTCTTACTGCTAGTGTTCGAATTCTCTGCATCTGAATTGTCACTACTATCGCTTTCCGAGAGATTTAAAGCTGGAAGATTGATCAAATCAGTTAGTGATTTTTCCTGATCCTCCTTAGATCGCTTCTTCTTTTTCTTTCGTGAATTTTCTGTAGGCTTCCCCAAATCGGATTCTTTCTTCTCTTCTTTGACTTCTACCTTTACCTTACCGTCATCAATGGACTCTTCTTTCGCGGGTTTAGTATCTTCCACTGGTTTTTCCTGCTCCTCCACTTTCTGTTTCGAAATTGGCTCCGGTTCCGGTGTCGGATCCTTATTTTTGGGTGGTGAAAGAGGTGGTTGTGTCGGTTCGTAATGTCGCTGAACATGCTTTAACAGCAATTTCTTTGAAATAAACTTTTTCTCACACCCATCTTCACTGCAGGGATACTTTTCCTCACCATTGTGTAACCGTTGGTGCACCTTCAGTGCCAGCGACTTCCCGAAACCCATTTGACATACCTCGCAAATAAACTGCGCAGGTGGTGCACAGAAATGATACACATGGGGCCACTTCTTTTGTAAACATCTCTTGCACAACACTCCTTCCGTTCCGTGCTTCCAGAATAGATGCTTCAAGATGTCCGCTTTGTTGCGGTAGGCAATTCCGCACCGATAGCACAGATGATGCAACTTATGTTTCCACACGTGGTTGGACAACGCACCCTGTTCCACGCACTGTTCCAAACACACATCGCACGCAAAGTGGCGTTTTCTTAAATGTACCATCAACCGGAAAGCCGAGGGGATCCCATCAATACTACACAAACTGCACCGGAACGTATAATCCAGAATACCCAGGCGGTTGGGTGCTCCCGGACACATGTGACAGAGTAACTCACTGTAACTAAAGAAATTAGCACGACACATCAAGCAAATCAGCAGTGACTTTTGGTGCATTTTGCGATTGTGCAGGTACAGTTCCTTGTGGATCGTTGTTATGAAACGGCACTGAAAGCATTCAAATTGCTTCGGATAGGTGACTGCTTTCTGCTCCGCGGTCCAGCTACTATCGAACGTTTCCAAGTTGAAGAACATCGGTTCCAACTCGTCCAGGCAGACCTTAAATCGCTGAACAATCGTTGCCGGCAGTAATTCCTCGGCCGTTATGCTGTTCACAGTCGCTTGAAAACGATGCGTTGCTATCAAATGCAAGGCCAGATATTTACCATTGACGGCGATTCGTCTGGCGTGATTGCAGTACAAACAAAAGGGAACCGTCGATTGGAGACAAATTTTGATGAAGTCTCGTATATGAATTTTGTCCAAGGGTTCGTCAAGCGTCAGGTCAAACATTTGAGAGTCTTCGTCCGCTATAACGATACCATCCGATGGTGGTTCCGGTTCTATTGAAGATTTTGCAACCGGTGGTTCTGGTGCAGCTTGCTCATGATCCAATGGCACTGGATGCTGACTTGTTTCATCCACGGCCATCGGTTCCGGTGAGGCAGGTTTTTCTATCTCTGTTCGATGATGTTGTGGCATCGGAGCTGGACCCATTTCTGGTGGCAAACTGACCGGTTGCCTGTCACCTTCTTCCTCGATGTCCATTTCGACAGGATCGAGTTTCATGTCATCTTCTATCCGGCAATTAGTCGAAGCTGGTGTGTCCACAAGGTGATCCATTGCTGGCGGATGCGACGTAATCTGAAACAACGTACATAGGTAATTAGATAAATATTGTCATGTCATAGTGTTTATAAGCTATTTTTTACACTAGTAGGAAAGCCCTGGTGTGGGCGTACAAGGTTTAAGGCGCTGGTCACATAAGCCAGTCGTCTATGATCGAACCCAGTGTGTCCAAGTAGTACAGAATAACCATTGAAAATGACGGACAAGATGTGGACATACCAACAGTAGACGAGGTTAAGAACGCTATAGGCAGAGGTGGGAAAAACCGGTTTAGTACCGGTACGGTAAACCAAATTTTCACACGATTTTGTGTTTCCTTTACATCGTGTGCGGTCTTACCGCTGGTTGTGTTTCAACGAGACACGAAAACCAAACCGAGTTTAGTTTACACAGCACTGTGGTTTGGTTTTGATTTTCGTTTACCGGTGCACGAGTATGGAACGAAACACGAGAATACCGAAACCAAAATTCGGCTGTGTTCCGGTTGTGTATTCGGGTTGATGTTAATCGGCTAGGCTAGTGCTGCCAGAATTTTTATTAGAAATTCAGTGCATATTTATTTTAGATATAATGTCAGGTATTTTTTCGGTAATTGAAAAATTGTTCTGAGACATCTTCCATGTACAAAAAAAAATGTTCCTCGTCATTTTGGAAGAAAATAAATGACTTACCTTAACTCAATATTACGGCATTTTTATGATGATTTATCATCAGGAACTTTGCAATATGGGTATGTTTGGTATGGGGAACTGCCCAAAAATCGAAAGTAAAAGGAAGTTTATTAGCCTTCGCTATTTTTATATGAGAGACTGAGAGCAAGAGTGGATTAAAATGTTGTTCAGAGCAAAAATGGGTTAAAATATTCCCTTAGATCCGAAATTGTATATTTATCAAAACTTCAGGCAAAAGCGGGTCAAATATCATTTAGCGCAAAAATTGTTCGACAAAATTTTCAGAGCAAGAATGGTATAGAATATTAACCCATTTTTGCGGTACGAAAATAATACATAGGTTCATAACATGTGTTCATAATATTTCTTATTCGGACTTGTGAACAGAAATCGTAATATTTTGGATGCGTATAGGTCAGCAGACACCGAAAATTGACCATTGCCGCCATTTTAAAATCCAAGATGGCGACTTCCGGTTACCACAAAATAGTGAGAACCACCATGAATATGGGTGTCATTTGAAAGGATATGGTCAGCAGACACCGAAAATTGACCATTGGCGCCATTTGGAATCCAAGATGGCGACTTCCGGTTACCACAAACCACTATCAATATGGGTGTCATTTTAAAAGATATGGTCAGCAGACACCGAAAATTGACCATTAGCTCCATTTTGAAATCCAAGATGGCGACTTCCGGTTACCACAAAATAGTGAGAACCAGCATCAATATGGCTGTCATTTGAAAGGATATGGTCAGGACACCGAAAATTGACCATTACCGCCATTTTGAAATCCAAGATGGCGACTTCCGGTTACCACAAGATAGTGAGAACCATCATCAATATGGGTGTCATTTTAAAAGATATGGTCAGCAGACACCGAAAATTGACTATTAGCGCCATTTTGAAATCCAAGATGGCGACTTCCGGTTACCACAAAATAGTGAGAACCACCATCAATATGGGTGTCATTTGAAAGGATATGGTCAGCAGACACCGAAAATTGACCATTGGCGCCATTTGGAATCCAAGATGGCGACTTCCGGTTACCACAAACCACTATCAATATGGGTGTCATTTTAAAAGATATGGTCAGCAGACACCGAAAATTGACCATTAGCTCCATTTTGAAATCCAAGATGGCGACTTCCGGTTACCACAAAATAGTGAGAACCAGCATCAATATGGCTGTCATTTGAAAGGATATGGTCAGGACACCGAAAATTGACCATTACCGCCATTTTGAAATCCAAGATGGCGACTTCCGGTTACCACAAGATAGTGAGAACCATCATCAATATGGGTGTCATTTTAAAAGATATGGTCAGCAGACACCGAAAATTGACTATTAGCGCCATTTTGAAATCCAAGATGGCGACTTCCGGTTACCACAAAATAGTGAGAACCACCATCAATATGGGTGTCATTTGAAAGGATATGGTCAGCAGACACCGAAAATTGACCATTGGCGCCATTTGGAATCCAAGATGGCGACTTCCGGTTACCACAAACCACTATCAATATGGGTGTCATTTTAAAAGATATGGTCAGCAGACACCGAAAATTGACCATTAGCGCCATTTTGAAATCCAAGATGGCGACTTCCGGTTACCACAAAATAGTGAGAACCAGCATCAATATGGTTGTCATTTGAAAGGATATGGTCAGCAGACACCGAAAATTGACCATTAGCGCCATTTGGAATCCAAGATGGCGACTTCCGGTTACCACAAGATAGTGAGAACCATCATCAATATGGGTGTCATTTTAAAAGATATGGTCAGCAGACACCGAAAATTGACTATTAGCGCCATTTTGAAACCCAAGATGGCGACTTCCGGTTACCACAAAATAGTGAGAACCACCATCAATATGGGTGTCATTTTAAAAGATATGGTCAGCAGAACCAGAACGTCCTCATTTATTGGGAAGGTTTAAAAAAATGTGAGCCTGAGCTCTACGCCTTGGCTCAGGTGGCATTGGCCGTCCCATGTACGCAAGTGTCAGTGGAGCGTTCTTTTAGTTCGCTGTCCCTAATCTTAACAGACAGAAGATTAAAGCTGAACGATAAAAATTTGTCGAACATTTTATTTGTAAAACTTAACAGAGACCTTTTTGAACGGAAATAGACATGTTTCATTAATTCTTAATAACATGTGGAACTGCATAAATATAACAAAACATGTAACTTAAAATAAAGATTTCTTTTTACATCGATCACCTTAGATTTAATCATCCATCTTCGGGATTCCTTTGAAAGTTTGAAAGTACCTTGGAATTTCAAATATTGCATATTTTTAGGTTTAATTGTTTTCATTGATTTCAATGATTTGATTGGTTTGATTGATTTGATTGATTTGATTGATTTGATTGATTTGGTTGATTTGATTGATTTGATTGGTTTGATTGGTTTGATTGGTTTGATTGGTTTGATTGGTTTGATTGGTTTGATTGATTTGATTGATTTGATTGATTTGATTGATTTGATTGATTTGATTGATTTGATTGATTTGATTGATTTGATTGATTTGATTGATTTGATTGATTTGGTTGATTTGATTGATTTGATTGATTTGATTGATTTGATTGATTTGATTGATTTGATTGATTTCATAGATTTCATTGTTTTCATTGATTTAATTGATTGTATTGATAGCATTAATTTCAATGATTTGATTGATTTGATTGATCGCATTGATTGCATTGATCGCATTGATTTCATTGATTGTATTGAATTCATTGTTTTTATTGATTTCTTTGAAGTCATTAATTTCAATTTCAACATTGTTACATTAACATCAACGACTTTCCCGAATCAAACATATCTACATTTATCGGTTTCATACGATTATTCGCCAAGAAAGATAGCCATTTTGAATTTCGTGTCCGTTATCTTGGTTGTTAATATGGTAAAGAACATCAATTGTGAAACGTTAACAATCGCCCAGAACCTAACATTTCGATATTGCCCCATCGACTCTCAACAACTAACCTCATTCAATTCAGTTGTTCAGTTGTTTATTCGGCAGCACTGCACATGAATTTACTGCCTCTTCTTTCAACCGAAGCACCGCGTACAGAAAAAAAACAGGTTCGGTTTTCTAAAGCCGAACTGATACCGCTGTTTAGAATACATTAACACGAGTTGAAAATCGTGCACACATGTAAACGGTGCTGAGTGACTCGGTTTGGTTTTCAAAACCGACACTCGGTCGAGGTTGTCATTTCGTTTACCGTGTGAACGAAATCAAAACCGCACACGATGTGGATCGCTCGTTTACACGTGTTGAGACTTTGAGCACCATACCAGTGACTGTACGTACCGGTTGGTTTTCTTACCCACCTCTGGCTATAGGTGAGCTGAAAACCCTGAAAAAGCTGATCCTAGACAAATTCCGGGAGTACAAGTTGCAGACCCATCATCTGCTCATTGATTTTAAGGCGGTGTACGACTCAGTGAAAAGAAATGAGCTTTGGCAGATTATATCAGTACATGGTTTTCCGGAGTCTGGGTCAATTTACATAACGTCATTTAGCATAATTTTGAGAAGTGATCACACTGGAGGTCATTTGCCATTTTTTCAGCTACAGGGAAACACATAATTTACGACTGTGCGGGAAGTCAGGTAATTCGGCATAATTTTGAGCCGTGCTACTGCTGAAGATCTTTCAGCACAAATATTTTTATGTTAAGGAAACCAGTAATTTAGCATAACGGTCGTTTGGCCTAGGTATATGCAGTGATAAAGTTATTGATTGCCAGGAAGTTTTTTGAGTATATCCTTTCTTGTATGTATTATGTATTTTGATTGCATGTTGGTAAACTTCCATCGTTCGAGGGAAGTTTACCAATAGTACTAAAATTGAACTTGAACCAAAATTAATTAGATTATTCTTCTTTACCAATTAATAAAAACATTTACGATTAATGTTGCTGCGCCACATCGCTTCAAGTTGCGTACTGTCTGACATCGCTGTCGCTCCGTCGGACGTAAACTAATTTATAGCTCCTATGTTTAAGTAATCCGGACAAACGAGTGGATCACTGGTTTGCTTGCGAGGGGCCGCCGCTTCCGACACATTATTACTATTGCTTAGTGCAGCTTTAACCTTATGGGTCATGGGTGTGCCAAATGACCGTTGTGCAAAATGTTCGTTATGCCAACTGACCTTCAGTGTGATCAATTCTCAAAATTATGCCAAGTGACCATTATGCCAAATGACAGTTATGCCAAATGTCCGTTATGCTAAATAACCTTCAGTGCGATCAATTCTGAAAATTTTGCCAAATGACCATTATGCCAAATAACTGTTATGTCAAATGTCCGTTATGCATAATGACCTTCAGTGTGATCAATTTTCCAAATTATGCCAAATGACCATTATGCCAAATGTTCTCTATGCCAAATGACCTTATGCCAAATGACTTTATGCCAAATAACTTTACGCCAAATGGCCCGCTGCCAATATCCACGATGGCAAATATTCCTAAATTATGCTAAATAAGCTTATACCAAATAACTTTATGCGAATTGATACAGACTCGAATAAACACTGCATACTACGGCAGACCCTGGTACGGACCGCCCAGCCTGTGCGCCCACTAGGTAGATAATATCTATCTATATTATGTTCGGACAATTACGAGCAATAATGTAATTTGCTGTGTAAGGTTTAACATACGAACTACTAACCTCTGCCATCGCCGGAGTCTGTTGCATTTCGTTCTCGCCACCACCTTCCACGTCGTCATCATCGTCCTCGTCCGCTTCGTTGTAGTCGTAGTCACTCTCAGTAGATGAGTCCTCGCTCTCGATGGGTGTACAGTACTGCTTCGGAATTTTCACCTTCAGCTTAGGTACCAGCGGAGGTTGTGCGACATTTTCGTCTTCCTGATGGACATGTGCCGGTAGCTCCGGAACCGGCGGAAGTTCCGTAGGTGTTTCGGTTACGTTTAGCAAACTGGCAGGTATAGTGGACAGCGTTGTGGTTTGGTTGAAATTAAGCTTAGGGGCTTTGATTTTGTCTTGCATCCGCCTTGATGCATGTTGATCCAACGACTCTTGGCTACTGGACGGTGGTTGCAGCAGTTCAGCTGGATACGAGAGTGTAGGTATCGATTCCAACGGTTTCGTTAATCGAGATTGTAAAATGGGACTTATGAAAGTGCTGGCTGCAGGTTCCACAATTTGAGTCGGTGGCTGGTCACTCGTAGGAAGCAACATCTGTGCGTTGAAATCGGACAGTGGTTGTCTCTGGGTGATCTTAGCTTTTTTGCTTGACGTTTTCCGATTATTCGGTAGCATCGGTCGACCTGCACCGGCTAGACTATTCAGCTGATTCAGATTATCCTGGTTGCCGTTATTATTATTTGTATGATTATCGTAACTAAACATCACAGCCGTCGAACTACTACTAGCTCTATTATCGTAGTTGTTTATGCTAAATCTAACGTTATTATTTATATTGCCAATCGAACTAAAATTGTTAAATTGTCCACCGGGCTGTGCACTTGCCGCCAACAGTTCCACCTTTTTGTCACACTTATGTTTGGACTGCTTCAGACAGCCGCAGTTGTTACATTTCTCTAAATAATTAGCACAATCATGTTGCACAATCGCTTGCTCGTCGCTCGGGGACGTCTTTTCGAATATGTGTTCACATCGAGCACACATTAGATAGAGTGATTTACTAGAGTCCACATTCTGCTGCTGTTGATACTCATCAAAACTAGAAAACTGCTTCTTTCGCACCTGATGTTTGGCCTCCAGATGTGTCACAAGCCTTTCAGCTGACTGAAAAATACCTAAGCAGTACAAACAAATGTACTTCTTATGCACTTCGCGCATGTGTTTGAACAAGTTCCAATTTTCGAAATGGGTCCCGCATGGTGAGCACAAAAAGACCTTCTTCTTGTCTTTTTTCTTCTCTTGCTGCGGGGGAGCAATGGGAAGTAGCGGACTTTGCTGTTCCGGCGGCATTTGAGGAGGTAGGGCTGGAGGAATAGGCAAATGCTGTTGAGGAATCTTGCTGCTCGCGAGCATCGTTTTCATTAGAGATTGTTGCGGTCGTTGCTGATATGGTCGTTTGGCAGGGCCTTTAGCCACACTAGTTCGTATCAACGAAGGATATGAACCTGCAGGATTCCAGGGCTGTTGTAACGGAAACTGTGGTTGTTTGGTGGGCGAATTGTCTTTCTTTCTTCCCTTGCGTTGTTTCTCAGCTATAACTAGTCTATTGTCTTCATCTAATGTGTCTGATGATTCGTCTACCACAAAGTCAGCTGAATTAACACCGACGTAGTTGGTTTTTAGTTGATTACCAAGTAAACTGTAACCCTCAGTGGGGACGGTTTCAGCTGGAAGCATATCAGTTTCCATTTCTTGTACCTTATCGCTAATATTGTGCACCACCGGTTTACTATTGTAATCAATTTTGATCAGCTCGGACCGCTCACCGAATATCTTATCTAAACTTAGGAAGTTACTAAAATCCACTGGCTGTGGCACAACTACCGGAGGCAATTGCTCCATCACTGGTGCTGGATTGCCTTCTAATGTGGGCCGTTTTAGCGAAATCGACAACTTTAGTCCTTCACTTTTAGTTATTTTGGCACCGTTTTCATTTTCTTCCATTTCATCCTCAGCCTCTTCATACTCTTCAGAAGTAAGAGAACACGATTCGTCCATTTCCAATTGAGATCGACTCTCATTGTCTTCGAATTTGATTCCAGCAGGCGCAACTGTGTTGCAACTAGTTTGTTCCGGAGTCGGTTGTACCTGCACGGAAGTTATCAACTCCAACTTCTCTACTGGTTGCTCGTCTTTTTCACAAAGTGATAATTTATTCTCTAATTCTTCTTCTTCTTCCTTAGCCTCGTCATCAGAGCTATCGGAATCCGAGCTTGAGCTTGACGAGCTAGACGAACTCGAACTGCTAGATTTATCATCGTCCAAATCGTCGTCTTCTATATTATCTTCTTTTGCCGCCTGAGGATCGCTTTGTGACTTCTCTTGGGATGATGTACTTTCTGTCGGCACTAAAGAAGCCGCTTCCTCCTCTGGTTCATTGCTATCTCCCAAAGAAGACTTTCCCGAATCAATGGACTGATTCAAAGGTTCAATGTTTTCTAGTAGCTCCGTGTTTTGTTTGATTTCGTGTGAAACCTCAGGGCTTCCTTGTTCTACTGGATCTGGCGCATCTGTTTCCAGTAAACTAGAATCATCGGTCTTTAGCAACTTACTGGAAGGTTCCTGAATGTCGCTTCTGTTCGCACAGGTTGGGCTAACTGACCGTGGCCGTTTGAGTGACGTTGAATCGGTTTCTTCCATAGGGCAACCGTCGTCGGATGCGTGACATCCGTCGTTCGAGATGTCTCCATTCAGGTGGAGTTCTGTGGATAGAAAGTGGAGAGAAAAGCATTGTTGGTAAGATTGTTTTTTAAATATCATCTAATACATTTTATAGTCTAAAGAAACTTCCCCAAGTCATATTGATGTTTTTTTGTAATGACTCGTCCCGTGAGCCAAATTTTGGAAATAAAGTGGCGACTGTGCCAAGTAGATGTCGGTACTCAGAAGGAGGACAGTATTTTATACATGGCTGTCTCAAAGTGTGTGCTGTCGTGTATAGTTTGTGTTCCGGGAACAATGAAGACTCTTAACCGATTCTTTTTAGCCATTCATAAACTCGGTACTTTGGGTAGATAGCCCAAAGCAGAGAATTTTATTGTTATTGATAGCAAAATGTTTTACATGCAGTTGTTGTACTTACATTAATCGGTTTCGAACCAGTTCATTTTATCTGTGATTTTAAGGTTAGGTCGAATATTTTAGAATTAAGTTTTAGGGTTAACCGTACCTTACAGTGATAACTGTGATTTCCTTAAGTATAATTTTAACATTCGATGTGTAAAGATAGAAGTTCTAACTGAACTTATAATGGTGCTAATTTAACTAAGTGACTCTAGTATAATTCTCGACAAACATACGATTACGGCTTAAAAGCCAACTGTCAAAATTCTCTTTGAAAGAAAATTTCGGACAAACCGTTACTCACCAATCACAGATGCTGGTAGTAAACAAAAGAGAATAGTTTTTTTCGTTAACTGCTATGATGTTTAGCCAGTAACTGTTTGTCCTTTCAAAGAGAGTTGGTTTTTAAGCCCTAATGATATGTTTGTCGAGAATTTAATATTTTTTCTCCTGTGCCTGTGCGCGATACCTTACTCAGCGCTTTTGATAAAATGGCAGCTTTCCTCCTGTCATCGTCCATGAATGACGTTTCAGTCTAGTGACAGTACTGTTCAGCACCAGTTACCAGTTACACCGAGAAGAGCAGTGTTGGTAAAAACATTCTCGTTCCCCCGTAACACTGGCCACTTATCCCAGTTTTACCACCCAACTCAACCTCTAACAACGGCCAGCTTTGATGCCGGTCTATGCAGTCTAAACTATCGCATGTCGAATTCGTCCGTTTTCCGCAGTCACAAGTTCTTTGATTTTTCTGCGCGTCCAGCAATTCCTGTGGACTTCGTGTGCTACGAGGACCAAATCTCTGAAAACCACGGGTTTCACTTCTCCGAACCACTTCATTCGTTTAATCAGCATCGGAAGATAGTTCTGTATCCAGCGCATCCAGAAGATTTTCAGCTGAGATTGTATTTGGTTCCAGGAATTCTTTGAGGCCCAGTAAGGGTCACTGAAGGCTATTGCGGGCTGACGAATACCTGTAGAATTTCCCAGTAGCAAATGGTTTGGAGTCAGGACTTCTACTTCAGCTACATCTAGATGGTCGGCTATTTACTATACCCTCGGCTTCTACGTGCAACGACAATTTTGTCGTCCAGTTTCTCACCGTTGTTGTGGGTTGCTTCCATTGCTGACTTTATCGATCGCACAATCCTTTCCCACGCGCCTCACATATTAGGTGCAGCTGGCGAGATAAAGACCCATTTGGTATATGATAAAGACCCATTTCGTATGTGCGTTTGTGAACGTTGCTGCTGATTCTTCGTGTACAATGTACACTGTACATTCTTGAGTTCTTTCCGCAGCAGTCGTTCGAAACCTTGGCGACAGACGAAGTAACGGATGCATTTGATGCAGGACGTGTGGAAAGATCGTGTGCAATTTCCACGTGGACAGCATGGGTCATTGTACAGGTAAACTTTCACCAGCAATGGTCCGAAAATAATCAATACCGGTGTACGTGCATGGGCGAGCAAACGAAGGCAAACGGGCCACATGCAGCGTCGCCATTCTTGGAACCTTTCGGAATCGCCTTCTTCACTTTGTACCACTGATAGACGGCCGCAATTTGCTTCACGACTCTCTTTAGTTGGAAGATGCTGTAGAACTGCCGAACCTCGTTCACTACCGTTTCGGAATTACCTTGACGAAAGGAACGATGAAAAACGTCTACAACCAGCGTCGTAATTGGATGTTTTCTTGGGAGAATCACCGGGAACCTGGCATCAAACGATGTATGTGGCGCAGTTTTTAGACTTCCGCCGACACGTAGCACTCCACATTCATCGACTGTTGGCGTCAACTGATACAAACTGCTTAATTTAGATGCCTATTCTCTCGAAACTTTAATCATCTCATCCTGCTATTGCGCCATTCACACAAGCGTTTTCTTCGCCTTTTTCATTTCCTCTTGACTAAGATGCAGCAACTCCGGTCTCTCCTCGACATCTACGTCTACAATTGTCCACGAAATGGTGTACGTACGCAACTTCACCTAGCAGTCATAGCCACTTCGAGAATCTAGAAAAATCAACCACAGCCCCGAAAAAATTGACCTATGGATCCGAAAGCAGAGTCTCAATTCCTCTTCAGGTACCATTGAAGACTTCTGTTGCTTCGACCAATTCTTCTCGGGAAGCCGAGGAAATTCCGCGGTCCTTTGAACCACTCGTCGGTAACTTCAGGGTACGGATTCTTGCCCCACTTTCTTGCAGCATCTACAGGGTTTGCCTTCCTGGGGACCAAGCGCCACTCTGAGCGGTTTGTCGTTATCAATATCTCCCCTACGCTACGCTACGTATTGACGATGATCGTCGCGTTACCAGGCCAACGCTATTGCGGAATCACTCCATAGAAAGTGCTGCATCACCTTTACGTTGTGATTCTCCTGAACGTACGACATCGAACGGCTGCCCAGAATTGCTGATTTAAGCGATGCGATCTTCGTTTTAGCCGCGACCAACAAGCACCCTGCTTTGCCCTCCGTCTTGATCACTCTGAAGTACGCTACGGTAGAGAAAGCGATTTCACTTGCATCGACGAAAACGTGCAAATGAAGCTGATCCTACAACTGCACGGCCGTTTCTTTGAGCCAGCACCATGGGATACGCAGGTCTCTTATTTTAGGGAACAGACCGGTCTACCCGACCCAACGATCGAATATCTCTTCTGTTTCCTGTTCGTCACATTGCAATCCACTCTTCCACAAACTTAGCATCTCGGAAGGGGCAAAGTCCCAGCAGATGGGGGTTTGTCTAAGCTCCGACTCCTGGTATGAGAGTCCTAGAGTGGGCACTCAAGGCCTCTTTAGTTCCGAGTCCAAGGCGTTGTTGAAGTAGGGAAGCTTTCGGATGTGTGACAGTCCTAAGTAAAGTACAAACTTCCTACGGTTTTTACAAATTTATTCCAGTTCGGGTGTGGTGGTGATGACGGCTTAACGATGAGCGATGGCGGCAGGCAGCGAGCGACGATGATCATGGATGACACGTGCGGCAGGCAGGTAAGTCAAGCTATGTTTTGTGGGCTACGACGCCGAGAGAGCCACGGGGATTTTGATTTACTGGATCCGGGACCACGAAAAACGGGTGGCTCAGCATTTGCGCGCGCAGGTCTAGTCATCCTTTACATTTAGCAGGCAAAAATGCCGGAATGCACGAGGTAATCGTGTCATGCGAGGGGGTCCTTTACGCTAAGCCGTTATCTTCTAGAGAAACACGGTGATCCAATTCGGAAATGGACGCAGCGGTAACTTTTCAGTCAATAGCGTTTGTTTTAGTCAAATTTATTTTGCGAGGGCCGTAGCGATAGGTCCACGAAAACGGCTTGCACTCTCTACCCACTCTCTGCACTCTCCAACTATCCCATAACCTCCATCGTAGCCTCCTAGCCAACTCTAACTCCCGCTCATTGTCTCTCTCACTCTCTCTATTTCCGTTTCATTTTCCGCTCCAATCCACGGCACATTTCACCCAAACCTGCGATCTGATCCACAGCTCCTCTTTTACCATCCTTCACTTTAAATTAACCGTTGCTCCTACGCTAGCTTATTACAATTTAATCCTACGAAACACACATCTTAAAAGAATTAGAATTACATTACGGTAACACCACCATTCGTGTAGATGCATCCAGGAATCGGCAAGCCTTGTGATCGAGTAAGTACTCGACCAAGATTAGTCTCTGTGCTGTCTTGGAGAGCTTCTTCCTTTTCTATTTGTGGATGTAGCGCTGCTTCCAAAAATTCAATTTTCGCCAAATATCCGTCATTTAGGTTTTGTTCCATTCCACAACTCGTGCGGTGTGGCGTTGATAGGTTTCGTGGGAAACCTATTTTGGAGATGAACAACCTCTGCCCAAAATACCAGCTCCAATTTGGCGTTAGATAGAAGGTATCATGCCATCTCTACAAGGTGGCCCTTTGGCGTTTATAAAAAGCTGGTAGCATCTCTGCAGTACGGCTTTGGGACAAAGCCCAGTGATTTTTTGCAAACGCCGCATATTCCACTATCTTTGCTGTTGCTTCTGACTTAGTTTTAAGAAAATGGAGAACATAGAACCGAGAGGAGTCATCTGTGACATCAAATCTCTTGATTTGGATTTAGATTTCAGGGGAAAAGAGACATGCGTGTTTTGCCTTTACTGCAGAAGTCACATTCTTCCTGGAAACCAAACTAGGTGATTTAAAGTCCGCTCGCCAAATTCTCTTTCAGTAGGTTGATTACGTTCATGTCCCGGTGACCGAATCTGTGCCGCACGTATTGGCAATCGTTACTGTGACCGATTCCTATGGCTGGTACTGCCTCGTGAGATTGTTTCAGTCGATAGTGCCCATATTTAAACATCGCCACAGCTAAGACCGTTTACTTCGCAGGCTCTGCATCGATTGGCATCAAACATTATTGTTGCCTGCTTTTGAGTCAGCGCCGAGACCGATATTAGATTCATGGCGAGTTTTCCGTCCGCTAATTTGACGATTTTTTACATCCCCCACGGTGTAACTTGTGGCACCGGAATCGACGATCCATCCTCGCAACCCCTTTTTGTCTTCCTCTCTTCGATAACTTCTTTTGCTTGGAATTGCTAGGCAGCCTTCGTTTCTTTGCTTTGTTGCTTGCAAGCAACCGGCAGAGGTTTTGTTTATTTCCCGGTTTCTTTCAGTAACATGTTTGCTTGAATTGTTGCCGTAACCACCTTTAGTACCGATTCTGACAACGATTCTTGAAATTTCACTGCTTCGTCGATCAATTTCCGCTTTACCAGCTCCAGCGTCAAATCATCGTCCAATCTGCCTTCTAATACGGTGGTTAACGTGTCGTAAGTACTCGGAAGCTTTCTCAGGATCATTGCGACCATGAGATTTTCTGCTAGCTTTCGTTAACTGTGCGAACAATTCTTCCATTACGAACTATTGACCGCCATATCATCGCAAAATGTCCGTTATGTCAAATGACCTTCAATGTGATCACTTTTCAAAATTCTGCCAAATGTCTGGTATGCCAAATAACCGTTTTCCAGACGTTAAAAATAATGATGCCAAATAAAGCGCACTTCTCAAAATTTGTCCAAATATTCGATATGCTAATCGTCCATTAGGCTAAATGTTTTACTCTCGTGCTGGATTTATAACGTGCTTAGAGGCCTAACAATGATGTGACAAGATGGGGAGCATCCAGTACTACTACTCGACTTGCTATTTCGGAGAGGTGTCACCCATCCTTACTAGAATAGTGGAGTAGCGTAGCGTTCTAACCATACAATGCTTTCTGTAGCAAACAGGTGGTCTCCCAAAAACTTTGTACTTTTTCAAGTTGTATCTTATACCACACCTATGACGGAATATTTTAGTTAACTTATATGGCTGTCAACCTGTGACAGATTTTTGGTTTAAATCTGAAAGAAACATTTCTTTGCGTGTGAGGGCGGATGTCATTATTTTTTGATACAAAAATACAAAGAATAATAGGAAAACACTTTGGTTTAAGTACGTTTTGACTGATTAGACGCTTACGTTTTTTTTTTCTTTTACCATGTATAAGCGACAATCCGTGATACCTGAATTTATATACTGAACACGGTGTCTTTGTCGAACAACTTTATTCAAAAAAAATCGGCATCTGTAAAACTTCGGGATATGAAAGAATGGACTTTTCCTTTTCATTTAAAAGTAAAATTAAAATATTCTGTCGGGGGGTCTAGAACAACTTTTTATTTTAAAGTTTTTTGATTGAAAACTTAAGTTTTTTAATGAAATTAATTCGCATTTTTGCTACTAATTGGTATTATAGACATTCAAAAAATACTAAAAGTGAGAATCTGATGAACAATCCCATTATCTACAACTTCGTAGAACGCTATAAATCGATAAAAAATCACCCGAGAAAATTATCAAAACTTCATCAGCTTTTAGGTGTGCGCGGGGCCTATGGATTAAGAAGACGATTAACAAGGACTTACAAAAAATTTTGGGTTTAATTGAACAGTAAATTCAGATAAATTCCAATGTGTACAAAGTCCCACTCCCAGCAGAAAAAATATATTTTCAGATTCCTCCGGATCTTAGGCGAAAATGACACTTTATGAACAAGGAGGTGTGGAAAGGTGTTGACCAAATTTATTCGATAATCTTATACCTTTTCAAGAGGTTGATTAATGTAGTAACGGATTTTATCACGTGTATGCAGGTCCACAAACATCTTGGAAGGTAAAAAACACATGATTCGTTGGGCTGTTTCTATAAACTCGGCTCAAAATCTCTAGTGGATTGTTCATGATATTGCCTTCTATAAAATGATAAGATTTTGAATGCTATAGAATACCCTATATGTAAGTCAACATAGCTCTGGATTTGTTCTTAAAGTTCAAATTACATGTTTTCTTTAGATTTCAATAGTATAAATATTTGCCGAGAAAAAGTACATTCCGGGTAATGGTATTCCGGGAAATGGTACATTCCGGGAAATAGTATTCCGGGAAATGGTACATTCCGGGAAATAATATTCTGGGAGATGGTACATTCCGGGAAATGGTTTTCCGGGAAATGGTACATTCCGGGAAATGGTTTTCTGGGAAATGACATTCCGGAAAATGGTTTTCCGGGAAATGGTAAACCGGGAATCGACGTACAATCTTATTTCTCATTTACTATTGCGATTTCTGTTCAATGTACAGCGATTCCCAAAAGTTAACTAACTTGAACATAAATCTCATCGAATTATTTTTCTATTCTTAATAAAACTGTCAATCAAGATTCTCAATCGAAATCAAATCCAATGACTGAATATCTAATCGAGGTTCATCAAACATAAAGTTAAAATATAGGCCAAACATATCCCACAGGATGCTAAAGAGCAAAAAGGTTGATTCAAGATTACATCAAGCATATTCCAGAATGAGTGAAGGAAAAAAAAGAAGAAGCAAATATATCTGTGACAGAAGAAAACTGTTTCATTTTTCTGCATTGCATCTTGCAAAAGAGTCTTAATTTCGTTCAAATTTTATCTACTCTTCTCTATATCTCCATGATCCTAAAATATCTTTGGTGCGTATAAAACGGTGTAATCTGGAATTATGTTTTTTACGCTTAAAGGTATACTTTGCTAGCATTCAGGTTCTTCTGAGCACACTGTTAAAATAAGGCAATCCGTTTTTTTACAAGTAAAAATGTTTTTGGAATAAAACTTTTAAACCAATAGGCCCCGTGCGAATCTAGAAACTTTGATAAAAATTTAATAGCTTTCTCTGGCGATTTTAGATCGCGATGTAGCTTTCTACAAAGTTGTACACAATGAAATTGTTCATCAGATTCTCACTTTTGGTAATATTTGAATGTTTAAAGCACTACCTAGGGGCAAAAATCTAAACCAGTTTCATTGAAAAGTCTAAGTTTTCAAACAAAAAAACTTTAAAATAAAAAGTTGCTGAATTGAAGTTTGCTGAGTTTAATGCTAAAGTTTTAGCGATGCCGATTTTTTTTCCAATAAAATTGTTCTACCAAACACACCGTGTGAATGTTAGTAGTTTTATTTTTTATGTTTTTCTGCTGCTAGTCTATATATAGTTTCAATGATCATGTAGTTTTTTATGTCATCAATATCACGTTCGCCAATTAATTAATTATTACCACAGAGAACAGACATACAAGGTAGCACAAACTTTTTCGAAAAACCTGTGTAAACATTTCGATGAAAATACATTGAAAATTACCATCGCGTACAGATTCGAATGCATGAATCACCCACCATTGAATCCATGTTTGCACGCAAGGCCCATATAGTGCTTGCTATCCGATCGTAGCGCTAGCTAGTAGCAAACTGCTACTTGTTATTGACATTTCAAAATAACAATTTTATTTCATACACACATTGAAAAACTTACTTGTATGTGAGTTCTCAGTGTTACTACACCCGAACGAGATATGCGATCAGAAATTTAATTTACCTGCTGTTGTACTATCATGTCCAGCTTCAATATCTTCCTGCTCCTCGCTCTTATTGTTGTCTCCGTCCTTAAAATCCATCCGATCTTCACTTTCTTCTACTTCTCGTTCTACCTCATTCAAAGAATCTTCGCCTAGCTGATGCTTGCTCAATGCATCTTTACTTCTACGATCATCATCATCATCAGCATCATCTGCGTCGATCTCTATGCGATCTTCCCCGTCGTCATCTGTGCAAGGTTCTTCATCGTTGCTTTGCACTTTCGTCTGGATAGGAGACATATCCGAATCACTTTTGTCGGTGTTATCGTCGTTTGGTCGCGGCGAAAAATCATTATTGTTTTCCTGCGGCGCATCCAACGCGTTGTCTCCCGTGTTACCTACTAAGCTATCCTGAGATTGGCTAGTTAGGCTACTTTCTGTTTCAACTGGTTCACTCGCTAAATTCCCATTTGCTTTATGTTTCACTATCTGTTCTGCAATTTCCTCTTGTTGCTCATTATCCTTAATTATTTCTGGTCGCAGAGAATCATCATCAACAACCTGATGGAATAAGTCGCTAACAGAAGCACCTGTGTCCTGCACTGGTAATTCGGGAGAGAACTCATGACCTTCCATGGACTCTCCCTTCGCTTCAGTAGTGGTATCCACCAACTCATCTGGCTGCACTAGAGGCCGTTTCTCTGGTTGTGCGATTTCCTGCTTATCCGCCTCAGTCTCGCGTACAGTTTCTTCAGTCGTTGGGGCCATTTGCTGCATATCGATATCTGTAGACTCAATGTGTTCTGATGATTCATTCGTTTCGTGTTCATTCTCCGTTTGCTTAGGATCTGGTTCAACTGCGCACGGCTCATTGCAGTGTTCTTCTTGCGAATCGCCAGTAGTGGCTTCTATTGTTCTGTCCTCAGTATCCAAAGGGATCTCGTTTTCACTGCATGAATTTGGTGAAACGTGCGGAGGGTTTGTTGACGTAGAAGTATGCTGTGTAGTTTCATTAGAAGTGATGGGCGGAGACGCTGTTGGTTCATCTTCATCGTCCATAGTTGGAATCTAGAAAAGTGCGAAAGAAAAATCAATTAGTTTTCTCTAATAACTCATATGTTTTAAAGCAAAATGATTGACACAGATTGCCAGTAGGTTATGGTTAGTAGAATCGTACTATGTTTTATCGGTTTTTAACAAAGTTTCAAAATTTGATTTTTCGCTACTATCAGAAACTGTCGCTCCCAATACTGTTCCAGTGGAATCCAATATGACAAAAAGCAATAACTTGTATTCAACACATAATTTCGATAACTGTTAGTGTTCAAATGAGTGGTGATGAAGTACCAGTAATTAATTCTTGTGAGTAAAACTAGCATGAACCATGAATAATAACAACTGTTTATAATCGTTATTGTTTATAAACAATAACATGGCAGCTATGTGTGTCTGTGTACAATCCATCTCCCACTGACTGGCAGTGCTTTTCTGGAAGAAACTTGTCTGCATCTATGTAATGATACATTTTGTTTTCATCAATAGATGTACACATGTATAGCCCCGAAAATGAAAGGCGACAGCTCTACTGTACATCCAACGACCCATTTCAAGAATGCCTGTTCCTACACGTACATTCTAAAGCCACCTTAATATACAATAAGCGTATCAATTGGATAATTGCAATATATTCGCACTTTCAGAATGAAAAATGATATTTTTGATTCTGGTACCACTACTTGATTCCCACTAAAACACTACTAAAAGCCAATTGCAGCGGGCCGTGATTCTGAATGTGATATTCATTGTACAGTTCAGATATGTGCGAGGGTAGAAACTTCGTGATCGCGTGTGTCATCGCGAAGGGCTCGAGCATTTGTACGTTAACGTGTTCAATCGCGTGTGCTAACGTGTATGTAACTTCGCGTGTATAAATTCTTTTTTATAACCGTGTGCCTTTCGCATATTCGCGCGTGCCTTTGGATGATCGCGCGCGGACCGTGAATCTAATACTTAATTTTTGGTAAACGGCTCAGAGGCTAGTAGAAGGTGAGACCGTATCACCGTACCCGTATCCCGGTCTTGTCGCCATGGAATGGCACTAAAACGTTCACCTTATTACCGGGAAGTTATCAGGTTCGCGCAATCGCGGGTGTAGCTGTTCGTTGTTAATCACAAAGGGCTTAAGCGTTCGTATGTTAACGTGTCACGTGTGCTCACGTGCATGTGACTTTGCGTGTTCAAAACAGGATTTTGTAACCGTGTGGCTATTCCTATATACGCGTTCATTGTTGGATGGTCACGCGGACCTTCATTTTGATATTTAGTTTTTGGAGGGCAATTCACATGCTGACAGGGAATGAGTTACCCCCATTTTACTAGCGTTCCCGGTCATGTCGCCATCGAACTGGACAACCCAGTGGACATGAGTTTTTTTTCAATTGGTCCAATTGAAGGCATGGACCTAGTCTGTTGATACAAAGGATAGAAACTTCCGACGTCCACCTTATCACCGGGATGTTATGTTTGCGAGACTGCGGATATAGGTGCCGTAGATAGTCGCGAAGAGTTCAAGCATTTGTATGTTAACATGTTTGTCACGTGTACGTGACTTTAAGTGTGCAATTTTGTTTTTATAACCATGTAGTTTGAGATCACTTTTGTAAGTATACTTAACTACCGAGGTGTTTTCATGTTGGTGAAATCGCGGGCGTAAGTATGTGTAGATGATTGCAATTGTTTGGTCGCGTTTGTGACCAGGTTTGAGTTATCGCGAAAGAAACGAGCGTTTGTACGTTTGCACCTATATGAGTATAAATAGAGTATAGTAGAGATATACTAATAAAAGGAATCATAACATGCCGAAAAAAGCAAAAAAGGAGGCAAAGAGCTTGATAAGAAGTGTATAAATTGACCGATACTATTTTGGTATACATGGTAATGGAAAAGCAAACTAATAGATGTACAAAAGAAACAGACTAATGAAGTAGAATAGAGAAACACATGTAACATGCAATCAAGCTACTTTAACTCGTCTAAATGCAGCAAATGTTGTTTGTTTACCATTAACGACAGTTTCATTCTGTTAGACTTTCATCACGCTATGCTGACCGGGAATGGATGATTCACGTACGTCAGTAAATTCGACGAGAACATTTCAAATGGGCCGATAAACAAAACGTAAACAATTCTGGTTAATACTTACTTCAAATGGACACTAACAAAGCTTTATACACACCTTAAATAAGCCGATTCTGAAGCCTGGCTGTTGGCGAAATAATAGATTATCGAAAAGTCACATAAGCAAAATAGCTTGTTTTGCTTATGTTCCCTTTCATTTCCCCTCAAAAATTAACGGTTCATGTACACCAAACAACAAAACGGAAAAATTTGTTTATGGGCCCTTTTCTTAATGAAAAAGACTATACTCGAAAAGGGAACAAAAACATCGCAACACTAAGAAAGGGATCAAAATAAGCGTCACATAATCATTTGCTGTAAACAAAAGGGCTCACCCGCACGCACTATAAGCTAACGTCTCGCCGAAAAGGGATTATAGGAGAGGGCACAAAACCAGTGCGATATTTCAAAGGGACCAAAACATTTATCTGCAAAAATCGTTCAAAATACAATTTTTTAATAAAATCTGGTATATTATTCGGAAAAAATGGTTAATTTAACACGGCATTGAGTTGTTTGGTCCTTAAATCAAGCTCCTGTTCATAAATGGGAATATAAAGGACGAGGTAATTTTTCAGACGCCATTTTCTCAACATGAGCATATTGTATATAATGCCTTCATTGTACCTTAATTTATCCAATCCAACTTTCCCGAATGAAGAGAATCGAATGCACAAATTAAACATCGTATTAGTGGCTAATACGATGTTTAATTTGTGCATTCGATTCTCTTCATTCGGGAAAGTCGGATTCATATACACCACGCCTGCATCCATTCTCTGACCCAACTGTCGCAAATACTCAGACGAACACATACACAGATAGACATACTACTAGCACATACCAATTGTACCCTAGTACTAAAAACTACAATTATTACGAAACGATAACTATTAGGTTTCTACTTATTCTAGCCTATGCACGATGACAGTTAACCGATAAATGGGCACACAATGAACCCCACTGTGAGCCCTGTCCACGAATACCGCCACTGAACTGTGGAACAATGTTTGCAAACACGGCACACAGCAAAAGTCAATCCACGTCGACCCGCCAGTCGACCACGCCACAGCGCACAGACTAGTGGTTGAGCGTTAGTATACGCAGGTGCAGAGTATGAAAAAACAAAACATAAAAAAGGCCCATAAGCCCTTTCGGTCTCCTCGATGCACCACTACCAAGGCCTAATGCAACAACCATCTTAAAGCAATTGTCCGTCAGAGGTTCTGTAGCACTGATGCACGCAATATGCTTGATGATGTTTGCAATACCGTCAAACCATTCAATCTTGGAGAGGGCCCAACACTTATTATGCATTCTCATAAAAATCAAGGTATTCCGTTGAATAGCAAAACGCTATTAAAGTTGCTGATAGGCTGAAATCTGCATGTGTTACAGCGTATACGCGCGAGTAGAGTTTTTTTTTTGCAAATGATTTATGATCTTCAATAAATTTTCTGCAGGTGAAATTTGGATCTGAACATTTTTAAGTCGTATATTATATATTTATGTGGATTTTATTGTTGACGAGACTTAGAGTAGTATGTGGTACATTGGTCGGTTTAGTGTTACTCTGAACTTGAATACTGTGAGTAGATTTTACAACATTCTTTTGTGATAGAACTAAACACAGTCGACATCCTGTTTCGGATATCAATTACCTACTAATTCGTGATTCTAGTGTTCCTTGCTGTAGGAATATAAAGAACAGTTGCAAGATAACCGCATCTTGTGACGCGAATTTTAGTTGCGGTAGGGTTTTTGTTATAGAAAACGCGTTATTGGTAGTTTTGCACTCGTTTATTGTGAGCCTTAAGATTTTTCAATCCAATTATACAGCCGTTATACGCATAATTGTCTCATGTATATAGGGTATCCCATATAATATGGGACAAATATGCGTTAATGGCTGTATACTACCAATACAGTTTTTTTGCAAACAATGCCAATTGCTTTTAATTTTCCTAATGACCTCGCCACAAACACCCTGGAGCAGTAAATCATTCCAGCAAAGATTTGAAATGAGCAAATACGAAAATGCTTCACCAAGAACTACAATTTTCTACAACGAGCAACTGCTCGTAATTTCTAATATTTTTAAAAGAAAACATGAAAACCCGTCCAAATGAAGAAGGCCATGCATGAACTGAGCATAAGTTATCAACTAACAGGGTTATTTCAATGATTTGTGTTAGCCAAACATTTTATCAAAAATAATACAGAAAAATCAATCAGTTTTCAAAAGCACACACAAAACATGAAAAAAATATTTTTGATTCAAATAAAAACTATATTTTTCGCTGCTATTCTGTATACCCGGGATTCCCGGGAATTTAGTTTTTGATTTCTCGAATCCCGGGAAACTTCAAACACCCGGGAAATGGAAGCACTACGCGCGAGGGACGCAAATAAACAAGATTTGATCTCACCAAACTAGCAGCTCAAGGTTTCGGAACATGTCGATGTTTCGAAACTCGTTTTGAATATTCAGAGTTATAGGGCGTAGTCTTCGTTCTGACTATCGGCACCGACATCCATCTGTTAAGTTTACGATTACTCCGATCATCCATCCGGCTTGAGCCGAACTCAAGATCTGGAACTCTTAATCTATTGATGACCATCTAGTATTACTGGCAATGTTTTAATTCTCGAATTCCAGGCTTTGATTCTAAATTATTTTAACTTTTTCATTAGCTTAGCTTAGCTTAGGTATATTTTAAATTCTTTTAACTTTTCCTTGACGAAAAACACGGACATATGAAAATTTGGTGTCCTCTTTCGTCCAGAGCCTACTCCATTTCCAGTATATTAACTGTTATTACCTAATAAAACAACTAATGTGATTTTCACATGAGATTTTGAAGCTTCGTTATATTGGTGGAATTCTTAGGGGGTTCGGTTTGTAAACATCCATTTTATGGAATCGTATAGTCCTTTTTCTTCGGTTACTGCACAATCATATTGTACACTTGTACTTCTTAGTGAATTTTTATTAACCATGAGTAGGTAGGGGAAAGTGAGGCGAGTTGAGCACCCCCGTTTGTCAAGAATCTATGCCATACTATGTTGCGTTTCGGCTTCGCCTCATCAGAAACCGACACTAACACATTGTCGGAATAGATTAGCGCCGGCTTAACGCAAATCCTTTAAAACTAAAACACACTATGTGTTTCAAACGACTGATCAAACGTGATGTCTCGTTCGAGCAGAAGTTCTGATGAGACACAAGTGAAGCCGAAACTTGTCTTGGCTTAGCAGGCCTATGCGAAAGCACTATGCTATATTTCACCCTAAGGAGGAAAATTTGGTAAAAACCAAAATTTCTCACTAGGGTGAAAATTTGTTGGTAAAAACCGGTTCTATCACATTCGCCCGAATGACATTCGCCCGAAAGTCATTTACCCGAATGACGTTCGCCCGAAAACCATTTACCAGAATGGACCATTTACCCGAATGTCATTAACCCGAATGGACCATTTACCCGAATGCCATCAACCCGAATGGACTACTCGCCCGAATGTCATTAACCCGAATACCACATTCACTCAAGCATAATATAAAATCGGTAATTGTCTAGTTTAGTGACTTTAGTGAAGTCCGACTTTAATGCGGTTTTTTGCCAAAAGGATGTATTTTAACCCAATTAAACCAAATCCGTGCGGGAAATGTGAAATCTTTAACCAAAGTTTGATAAACTGAACAATAACAAGTGAGCTTATAGAGTGGAGCTAGTGTGATGCGGCTTGACCGCATATCCGAGACCAAGGGTCCGAAGCAACGCAAAGCCGTCCGTTGGACGAGGCGTTGATCCACCCATCGCCGGAGTTATAAGCAAACCTGTGATCCTCTTGTTTGCCCGGTTTACTCAAACATAGGGGCTATAGCCAGTTTAAAGCCGACTGAGCGGCAGCGAAGTCGGACAGTGCACCAGAAAGCGATGTGGCGTAGCCACATTAGTCAACCGTACACTGACCAATGTGGCTATGCGACATCGCTTTTGGGTGTACTATTCGACGTCACTGAGGTTCTGTTGCCAACGCCACAAATGCTCTTCAGGTGCAAACTGATGCATATAAGACGCAGTTGTCAGCTCGAGCGGTGAAATCTTGTGATAAACCAGACAAAATAATAAGAAATCTTTCGGAAACACCATCGATCGAGGTAAATATATATTAAGATGTTCCGTTAACGAATTGAATCAATTAAATTAGTAATTATATCTTGCATGGTGGAAGTCCATTTGGCACAACAATGTTAGTAAATAGTAGCTCATAAATGTTATGTGGCGAAGCTAGTGTGATGCGGCTTTGCCACAATTACCGAGGTCGAGGAACTGAAGCGGAGGTCCCTACTCGGCAAACCTGTGATCCATTCGTATGCTTCGTTTACTGAAACATAGGGGTTGATTCCTTCTTTAAATATGAGCAGTTCTTTGAGTTTGTATACCAAATAGCCCTCGCAATCAAACCGGTGATCCACTCGTTTGCCCGGTTTACTCACACTTAGGGATTGATTCCTTCTTTTAAACATGAGCAGTTCTTTTCCCACAATTAGGGGTTGATTGCTTCTTTCAAACATGACACATCTTTGGATCTGCATGCCAAATAAGTTTGCAAAGAAACTGTTGATCCACTCGTCTGCCCGGTATACTCAAATATAAGGGTTGATTCCTTCTTTCAAAACAAGAGCAATTTCTTGAATCTATATACCAAATAGCTCTCTACGTAATATTGGATTTCGAGACAGGATGATTCTTCCACCTAATTCACGGATGAATCTTCCATCTAAACCAAAGAAAAATGAAACAACTTGGTCATCAGACAAAATATTCGGAAGATCATAGAATACAACTAATTTACAAACAAGTTATTGCTTTGGCTTTCTTGCCCCATCAAGGTATTCCAATGGAACTCGATGAATTGAGGAAAAGTTGTCCAAAGGCTCTCGACGATTTTTTGGATTACATTAGTAAAAATTGTATTTTTGGTAGGAAGGAAACTAATCAAAAAGTTTCTCGATAACCGTTCTTTGCCCCCCGCTTCGTGGTAAGTTTTCGAAAATGTAGACAAAGATTCCTAGAACCACCAATAATGTGGAAGACTAGCACAATAAATGGAACGGTTTGTTAACTCGTGGAAATTCTATGGTGTGTTGAAGCAGTTGCAGCTTGAAGAGAAAAATCATAGTACGTATGTTTTACGTACACTACAAGCGGTACCAACAGCTAAAAAGTCTAAAAATAACTCACGAAAGGACCTAAAACTGGAAACCCTAATTAAATCATACAAACCATTAACTATTTGACTGGTATAGCTTTAGTGTTAATTTCTTCATAGCATCAAATGTAATAAAATTTGTATTTCATCTTAATAAATTAATTTTTTTTCGATTGACTTTTCGATGTTTTTCGGGTATATGGAATTCAGGCGAATGGCATTCGGGTTTATGTTGCGTTCGGGCGAATGTTTTTCGGGTGTTCGTGGCATTCGGGTGAATGACATTCGGGTTTATGTGACATTCGGGCAAATGTCTTTCGGGTAAATGGCTTTCGGGCGAATGTCATTCGGGCGAACGTGACAGAATCATGCGAAAGCACTATGCTATATTTCACCCTAAGGAGGAAAATTTGGTAAAAACCAAAATTTCTCACAATCTCTCAACGCAACATAGTATGAAATAAGGATTTGTGCCCTCCTGTACAAAGACTGGTTTTTACCAACAAATTTTCACCCTAGTGAGAAATTTTGGTTTTTACCAAATTTTCCTCCTTAGGGTGAAATATAGCAAAGAATCTATGAACAACTTTCAATTTTTTCGTTTGCACGAATGCTCCGTCAAACACCATTAGATGATGCAATACTTCAATTGCGACATAAAAGAAATCTAAAATCACAAAATTCTGACAGGATTTCAAAGAACTATAAGATTCAAGCTATATGAAATAAGCATTCAGATGACGTATGTGTGCGGTAATTGAAAAATGCATGCATCTCCGGAATATTTAACGTCTTTCTAACTATTTCAAACATAAAAATAATTTCACAAGATTTTGCAGTTTCCACAAAATTCTGCGAAAATAACTCTACAGCATGGGGCAAAATGAGCACCACACAAATCTCATATGAGTTTATGCATTAAATTCCGAAAAGTTGTCCATATGTAACCGTTTTATACCTGAAGCTACTACGAACGACATTTGCTCGAATATATTATCTAAACAAAATGGAAATTTGAATCTAATAGTTCCGAAAATGCTGTTAAAAAACCATAAGAAGAATTTCATATGCAGAATATGTCCCTAAATCAAAGAAAAATATGATTCTTATTAAAATAAGTGAAATAAATTTTATATTTTGTAATAAAATATAATCTTTTGCGAAATGATAATATTGCCGCTTAAGATTGCTGCCCCACAAGGTTTTTGCCAAGCCAAAAATCGATCATTGCCAACATCGATTATTTTCAAAGATTTTGAATTTTCTTCAGCACGTTTAGTAACTGCATGTGAAGATTATGTTGTTTTCGAACAGTAGAGGAAATTTGGGATTATTTGTATGTTTTGCTGCAGACATATTTGCCTTCAACCTTAGGGTGCTCATATTACCTCACTTCCCCTACGATAGTGAAACATCAGTGCATCTGTTCTGTGAATGCAGGCTTTTACCTTTCGGGCAGATACTTAACCTCTCCTAGATAATTTGACTATGATTTTGCTAAGTTGTTGACATATCGATCACAAAAAAAAAATTCTACCCTTTTCTTTTACCAAAAATGCAATCATAATACTTTTTACTACAGCTAAGGGGGTGCTACGTATGATTGCGGATGCTCATATTCAGTCATTGAATAACCTGTTCTGCAGAAGAGTGGCGAACTAAAATTATGCTGCCGCAATAGAAGCAGCACGTGGTTTCAACTGGCACGTTTTGGTATAGTTAATGTTGTAATGAGATGCTTTTGGCGTAAAACAAGACACATGGGACGGGCTGTATGTGTGTGAAGACTACATAAGTGGATGTTAATGTGAAGGCTATCTGTTTTTGAAGGTTTCTTCGTGCATTAAAGGTTGAGGGAAGAGAAAACCGAGTACGTCGCGCGGATTTTGTGACACCTGAAGCAGTAGTGGTCTGCTAATGCATATTTTATCAAAAACCCAATACACCGTGTTCAATATATTCGTGTACACCGCATGGATTTGTAGCCTTGCATATATATAAATACGTTAGCTTTAGAATTAATTTCTTGTTTAAACTAACGAATGCTACTGGAGTAATTTTAATATCAGTCTTTTGCTTGCAACGCGTAAGGAAGTCGTTTCAGAAATTTATGGTAAAGCGACTTGACGCAATGTACAAACATTTCAAGAGCGCTGATTCAAATGGTCCTTAGTAACAAATGTAAATAAACTGAGTTATTTGCTGCACAGCATGTGATTATTACATAGCTAACGAATACCGAAAACAAGAACTTATTAGGATCTTTATTTATAAAAATAACAAGCATTTTTTTTTTTTTTTTTTTTTTTATCCCTTTATGGGCAGCTAGGGCCGAGGGTGGTGGCTAGCGGGTTTCATACATCCTTGACCTGACGGACAAAGCTATGGTGCCTTGAACACAGGCAACGCAGATCCAAGGCCATCATTGAAATGATAAGTTCTGCGTTTTAAATGTACTTCCCCCGGTTGCCAGACGAATACCTGTAATTATTACTTGTTGCTTTGTATGTATGAATCTAATGTTCAGTCCTGGGTGGTGTATGCGTGGAAGGTGTGGTTTTTAGCGTTCGAGTCCAGGAGTGCATAGCTGTCTGGGTTAGCGGGGGCGTTTACCAATTGTGCAACAGTGCGATCGCCAAAGGCTCGAGCACCTGAATGCTAGCGCGCCTCCAACCCCGCGCGCACAGATCCGATCCTAGATTCGTGTGGCCACACGAATCCAAAATCGAATCCACGCACGCAGTCAGAGACACGCCAGCACTCAAACGCTCGAGCCCCCGGCGACCACACCACCACACAACTAGTAAACGCATATTCGCGTGTATTCTTGAACGATCGCGCGCGGACCGTGAATATGATAATTAATTTTTAGTGTATGGTAGAGGAACATGTTGTCTGGCGAATATGAGCATCATTCTTGATTGGTCCAACTGAAGGCATGAGTCGAGAGTAGAGAATTCCGAACGTAGCCGGTCTATGATCGCGCGAGTGGTGGGTTAATGCTTGCGACCGCGGTTGTAAAGTTATAGGTTCTGAAAAGTTCACTTAAGTAAGGGGGTGTTTTAATGTTGGTGAAATTGCGAGCGTAGGTGTGTGTGGATGATTGAAATTGTAATGTAAGTTCGCGTTTTGACCAGGTTTGTGTTATCGCGAAAGTTAGGGGCGTTTGTGCGTTTTGGATGTGAGTGTATATGAGAGAATATGCACTTGATTGTGTTAGTGAGTATGAGTATGAACCTAACTTAAGATATAGTAATAAAAGGAAAAATAACATGCCGAATGTTTCTTTTTTAGGTCACTAACCGTGCAATGCAGAATGCCCAAAAACTCTGAACTAGGCCTCGTCGAGTCCAGTCTGTCCGTCTCGTCCTGTCGTGTCTGGGGTTTCCAGGTTACATGCATTCACCAGATGAGACTAGCTTATGTCAGTTTACTTGTGCACTGGTTTCGTGGAATCGAGGCGATCATCGAAATGATAGATCCTACGAGTGAATGCACTTGGCCCAGTCACCTGTCAAGCATTTGTGTATTTGTTTGTGTTGAGGTATATGTGGAGCCTGTAAATAATATTTTAATACGAATATTATTGTATTTGTTAAAATAAGAAACGTGTACTACTTGCAGTTTGTTGATCGTTCCTACTTATCTGATTCCATCGAGTATGAGAATACATCTCCATTGTTCTAAAACCTGGCGACGTCTGATGGCAGAGAAGAATCATTGTTGGCAGCAATGTTGCTCTTCTTGGATGTATGAGCTCGAAAAGGTCATCACAAGAATATAACGCATGAGACCGAAAATAAATAAAAATAAAATAAAAAGAAGAGTTAGTATTGTTATTGAGTATTAATAATGCGCCGATTTTTTTCGAGAGTTGTCTTACTGGAGCTGTAGAGCTAATTGATTCAATTAAGGCATGGACCTAGACTTCTGGAATCGAGGATAGAGACTTCAGGACGTGAACGACTCATAAATGCGCGAGAGCGGGGGACTGTAGGTTCACGCTTAAGACTGCATTTGAGTGATTACAAGTGCTGAGACGTTCATATTATCACCGAGATGTTATAATGTCTGGAAGAGCGCGAGTATAGGTTGCGTGGATGGTCGCGAAGGGCTCAAGCATTTTTATATTTGTTTGTCGCGTGTATGTGACTTTGTGTGTATACATTCGATTTTTATGTAGTTTAGTGAATATGAGCATTATATTTTTGATTGGTCCACCTGACGGCATTGGACTTATGCTACTAGGGCCTAGAATAGGGGATTCCGGACGAAACCGATGCATGATCGCGCGAAAACGGGCATTTGGAGGTTCACTCTCGAGACCGGGATTGTTAATTTAAAAGTGCTAAACCATTCACTTAGTCACCGGGGTGTTATACTTTTTACGAGATCGTGAGTGTGGTCGCGCGTGGATGATCGCGAAGGACTCGAGCGTTTGTATGTGGACGTTTTTGTCGCGTGTGCTAGTATGTAACTTCGCGTGGACACATTATTTTTGTAAGCGTGTGGCCATTCGCATGTTCGCGTATTCTTCAATGACCGCGCGTGGACGTCTTATCTAGTTTTTATTTCTATTGGTCCAACTAACGGCATGAATTTGGGCTGCTAGGATCAAGGGCGGAGACTTCCGGACGTGACCGATTCATGATTACGCGAGCTTAGGTTCTTAGGTTCCAACGTTCACCTAATCAATCGGGATGTTTGAATATTGGCGAGAACGCGGGCGTTCGTATTTGTGACCAGGTTTGTGTTATCGTGTAGGCCACGTTTGTACATTTGGAATGAGAGATTGATAGTGTATATGAGAGAATAAGAAATTTGCTTGCAGAGAGAATTGGGCCCTAAACCCACATTGTATATTATTTGACCATGGCAGTGGATAATAAAGGTCGCCAAGTTAAGTACTAAAATTGATCACAATGTAGCTTAACTAAAAAGAAAATATTCGTATCCCAAGTTTCTGTGATATAATCACTGTAATACTGCTTTGGTGGAAAAGCCCCCGGACCACATCAAGGTACAGTATCATGCCGAGGGAAGAACTTATTAGGACCTTTATTTATCAAAATAACAAGCATTATACAAAAAATCGCAAAATGTTCATGATCAAATTGCGCGTTCCAGAGTGCACCGTGGTGAATTTATCTGTGTGTTTCCTCTGGCAAGCCGTAGTGCGTACTGGTTGTTTCGTTGTGTAAAGGAGATAGTGTTAGCTTACTGGATGCTAATATTGTGATTTTTTGTTGATGATTTGATGCGAGTTACTTCGGAAAGTTTATTTACGAAGTTATAGAGCATTTTTGCACTACCAGGGGAAATTTAAAATACTTGGTCCTCGGAGCTAACGGAGAAAAAGTTTTACGTATCATCATGCTATAAACACATTTTCCATAAAATAGATTAATTGTATCCACATTAAGCCCGGCTTATTTTATGTGCGGCTAAACGACGCAATGTGCATTTTACTTAATTTGTTTACGAATATCGCGGCTACACAAGTGAAAAGCTCCATTATTGTGACAACTCCGCTCTAAGACACCTGCTTGGTTAAGGTTCGAGCGTATTATTATTCATGAAAACATGGGGTAAAACGCACCTCCTAAGGAAATATGATCATAGCTTGGCTATGGAGCATTAATTGGGAGAATTTAATAAATATTCAACCAACATTTCCCCCTGTAATCGCAATCATAGCGATTTGAAAAATGTTAAAAATTTTAATGATTCACAACAACAACGGGATAAAAAGCTCGTTGAACTAACACGTAATTTTGGTTTTGTCGAGATTTCTGTCAAGTTGTCCCTGGGTTGGACATTACCCACCCATCTTTTTTTTCTTCAAGACTTCTTTCAAATCCGGTGTAACTATTTACCATAGCAATACAGAACATTCGTAGTCCGGTACTAATTTTGTCGAAAACCTTCAAGAAATTCAATATTCATCGTAAGTTCTACTTTCGCTGAAAAAAGTCTTATGTGCAGCGTCGTATGATTTTTGGATCCGGAAAGAAACCTACGAGGAAGGTCCTATAATTTTCAAAAGGACGCCTCAGACTTAAAAGCTTAAAATCTACATTAGCATCAAATATTTCATGGTTTTAAGATTATTTTCTTGAAGAGTCTATATTGGCATAATAGATTAATCAAAACACATATTTGTTCTCTACTAGGGATTTGCTTTTGGTCTCAGAGGCGACGCGTCGCACAGTGGCGGCTCTTCAAACAAAAGTCGGACAAAACCTGAAATGTTACCTAATTTGGCTAAAAATCACAATTTAAGTTAATTTTGAGGTGGAGCTCATTTTTGATGTCAAAAGTCGTAAAATATTAAATGCATTTTTCCATAGAGTGTCATTGAACCTTTCTTATAACTATGATACCGTTTTCATGATAGATTTTCCGTTACTGTTCACCAATGTCAACAATATCATAAAAAATAAAGAACACTACTTAAAAACCATTGTTGAACGTGTTGGTTTACTGTAGATTGTCTAACTATTTTACACAAAACACCATGCGTCTCCATATCAAAATCAAAATCTGCTTAAAACTTTTTGCGCACCTAGGCGCAGAACGAGACCATGATATTCGAAAAGTAGAGGTAATTTCACATAGAATGTATACTTGGTGACCGTTCCGAACTGATTCCGAAATTTGTACAGAATACATTAGTGAACAAAGTATTTTTGATCTGACCACCTTAAACATATTTAAACTAAAAAGTTGTAGTTCCAAGCAAATTTACCAAATGAATTTTACTCACTAACCAAGTTCTTTCGTTCCTCTACACAATGAAACTAGTTGTGCTAAAATCGGACCAAAATCAAAAGAGCAACATGCATTTGAAGTGAACAGAGCATTGGTGGTTTCGGAAATGAAAATCATTAAAAAATCCAGACTTTGGTACGCTTAAACTCGTGTTAAAAATCGTGTTCTTATCCAATGATCGTAAAATTTTGAATATACATCATTCAATACATAAGAAATTTAGGAAAAATATAAAATATCAATTTTTCAAAAATAAATTTTTGAGGTTTTGGCCAGCCTCCGGCCACTGTGCGTCGGTACGTTCAACCTATTTGTTGAACAGGTTGCCAAAATCAGACGACCCGAAACCCATTTTGAGTTAACAGTAGCACGATAACTATTTCAACTAATATCCAAACCTTGAAGTTCGACAATTCCTAGAGCATTTTTTTCAAAACGACGTACCTACCTACAAAGAGTGACTTTCTTTGTTTACTTTCTCTTCTGTTAATATGTAATTCGGTCGCTTCAACATTTATCCCTCAACTCTTTGCATGATATGCTAGTCAAAACCACCGCCTTTCGATCTGTACTGTGAAATAAGTGATGTAGTGACGCCGTAAAAATCGAAAAAGAAAGAAAACAAAGAGAGTCACTCGTTGTAGATGTGTCGTTTTGAATAGAAGCTCTAGATTTGATCTGAACCATAAACCAACCCAGCGTCTCCAGCGAGTAGAATTCAGAGATTTTCTACTTTCCCATGACCGGTTTAATCAGAAACTTGCACGCATCTCGTACTCCCACCGCATGCTCTGGATGGAGACAGCTTGATGAGCGATGGATGGAATAGCAGGCTGAGTGTCATGGGCGACTGCTTTTTCTATTCTCTTTTGCACCGGTTCAAATCAAATATTGAACCAGCGTGCATTGTTGCGATGTCCACATGGGCGTTGGAACTGTGTGCAAAACGAGGGCTATTTATAATTTTCAAGCGCATTGCGTCATACGTTCATAGCTGTCGGTTGAACGCTTGTTTTCCTGGGTAGCCTAGCAAAATGGTATGTATTTGGTTGGCTCAACGATAATAATGAACCATCTGCTTTTGCTTCAAAGAAATTGTTTGTTCTTTGCATTTACATACTGAAAATATATCAACTGATGTTACATATTTTTTTGCTCTTGTTCAATGGTAAATTGAGCATTCTGCAAAGACTTTTGTTGAACAATTCATTGATGGGTTTTGACAACCAATTTGTTTTGCTCAGATCCTGCGTGCAGTTTCCTGTCACAAATTCTATGGTCCGATACTATTCGTTAGATGTTGGATGGAATCGACGACGAAATAAGCATCTGATCAGAAACGTCTCATGGAATCGAATTAGAGACGTTTCTGATCAGCTGCTTATTTCGTGACGTTTTGAAGGCCCTCGTGATATATTGAACAGGTTGACGGTTGTGTACTGTTGGCCTCATCAACCTTCTTCGGAGTCCTTTCAGTATTTTGGACACCACTCGGTCCTGGAACATCATCGTTTGTAGGATTTTTACCCGCCTTGTAACCAGTTTCGTGGGCCCTTTTATTGGTACTGGTAGCCTCCAAATTTTTATAAACATCCATTTGATCCGGTTCAACTTTCTAGGGAAGTTTTTTCCTTATAGGAGCATTCCCAAATTTGTAGTTCGGAAAAAATTAAACTCCTTCAGCGATTTCATTGATATCCCATCAACACTGAATGTAAGTTCTACATGACGGTTATTTATAATTTTCCTCAAAAAGATCTACCATTTATCCACCATCATTTTGAGCTTCTAAAAGAGCCAGTATGTCAGATTCTTCATTGCTATCACCTGAACTCGCAGGGAAGAATCCGATTAGTGTCTCCGGTTGCGGGCTATGATCCTCATCCACCGCAACAAGCTCTGCACCCTCCCAGGAAATTGTACTAGCTATTATGCTTTTAACCCATTCCGATGTTTCCTGATTTTCACAAATGAGAATCAAGTAACCTGGCCTGGCAATTCCCAAAATTGGGTGTTAAATTCTCCTTGCGCTGGTGCATTACTCTATTTAGAACAGTTTTTTGCGTTGCAAGCAACTGCTCCATTGATAGCTCTAAGTTAGGGTAGTCCTTTGGCAGTATGCCTACCAGAGTTAAAAATATTCAAATTCATTGAATGAAAATTGATCATATTCAGCCGCATTCATTTTCAATATTCAGTGACGCAGCTGAAAACGTCAAACGAACAAATCGCCCATTCATCCATGCAGATTTTCATTCGGTACCGATTATTACACGAAGCGACCGTGCAGCAACGAATCAAACGCATCAAAGTAGACCCTGGCATAATGCAAGCGATGATGATTGTTGTTTCATATGCTTCACCAGCATTTGTAAACATTTTCCTAGATAATCAGTGAAATGAATATATCGTACGATATTCAACTGAATGAATAACATGGATATTTGAATGAATATTTTTTCTATTCACCGCGAGTCGCATCAGGTTCATTTTCAGCCGTCAAAAAAAAAACTTCGATTATTTTTAACTCTGATGCCTACACTGTTAACTACCTCCCTATACGATGGTTTTACCCCTACCCTCTGTGTCTTTCGGTTGTCCAGAGGACTTTCTAATTTCCTTTAAATGCCGTTCCCTTTCAAAGGCATTTTCGGTCCTAGAAGGCGACCCTGCTGTTTTGGACAGACTATTGAAGCTTGAACTTGTGCGACCACCCCTAGCTGCTACTTCGTTATTGTTATCGTTATCGATCTGGACTAGCTGAAGTTGCACAGGGAATCAGTAGATGATTATGCTTGGGAGTAGCGAAATATCTTTCAATGTGCAACTCCTGGTAATCCTAAAGTGTTTATTGATCAATTCCGGCGCCGTCCAGGCCCGAACGTAGATCGCGGAAGGAAAAGGAAGTTAGTCCGATACTTGCTTTTGCTAGAGGCCGTATATACTACTGCGCTCTCCACAAGTATCACTGGATGAGGATATTTGTTAGTAAGTATAGAAGTTGGATTCTACTTCTTTTTTACCGACGCCAGAGAGGTGACTCCACTATCTGGACGAAATATCGATCCATCAACTCATGGACCGGGACCAACGAACGACTTTACATCCCTTCCGAAGGAAGACGTGACCACAGATTTTTTCACCTCGGAAAAATCTCAACGACCTCGGTTGGTATTGAGCCCAGGCCAACTGGAATGAGTGGCGGTTACGCTTACCACTCAACCACTCTTTGCTTTTTTGGACAGACTATTGAAGTAGAATAAAAGAACACAGGCAATCAGACTACTTGAGTTCATCTAAATACCAGCAAATCATATTTATTTACTATTAACGGAAATTGCGTTCTGTTAGAATTTCATCATGTTATGAGGACCGGGAATGGATGATTCACGTACGTCAGTAAATTAATCACACCTTAATTTCTCCAATCCGATCTACCCGAATAAATCGAAGCCAACGCACGAATTGAATACCGGAAAAAAGTTACCTATGAAAAATTACCTATTATTCTATCATATACGCCAGTTCTGCATCCATTCCGAGACCCAGCAGTCACAAATACTCAGACAAACACATACACAGATACATATACGACTAGCACATAGTACCAAAAACTACATTTATTACTACACTAACACTAATAGGTTTCTACTTTTCTACGTCTTGATTTAGCCTGCACACAATGACGAAGCCGACCGATAAATCGACACCTCCACTGCGAGCCATGTCCACCGTCCACGAACACCGCCATTAAGCTTTGGAACAATGTTTGCAAACACGGCCCACAGCAGAAGTCAATCCACGTCGACCTGCCAGCGCGCACAGGCTAGTGGTTGATCATTGATTAAAAAAATAAAAACGGCCCATAATCCCTCTCAGAATCCTCCATGTACCAGTATTGAAGCGTAATGCAATAACCATCTTCTGTGAGAGGCTCTTTAGCACTGATGCACAAAAAAAGCTTGATGATGTTTGGAAAGGCGAAAGGTTTTAACCCCTATACAGGGAGGAATATATCAAAGTACATCTTGCATTCGCCGACTAAGCCGAACCAATGTTCGATCTCGCTAGCTCTGATTAGCTTAAAAATAAACTCCTCTTCTTGTGGGACATCAAGCTTAGCTAGTGATTTGTTGAGGACAAAATAGTGTTTTTGGAGCTATCGTCAATCCAGCGCTAGCTAGGTCGTCACTTGTGTACTTTCTAAATGTATTTCATCAATTAATATTTCCTTGGCCTGATATATGGCAAATCGACGAGAACATTTCAAATGGGCCGATAAACAAAACGTAAACAATTCCGGTTAATACTTACTTCAAATGGACACTAACAAAGCTTTATACATACCTTAAATAAGACGATTCTGAAACCTGGCTGTTGGGGAAATAATGGATTATCGAAAAGGCACATAAGCAAAATAACTTGTTTTGCTTATGTTCCCTTTCACTTCCCCTCAAAAATTAACGGCTCATAAACACCAAACAACAAAACGGAAAAAATTGTTTATGGGCCCTTTTCTTAATGAAAAAGACTATACTTGAAAAGGGAACAAAAACATCGCAACACCAAGAAAGGGATCAAAATAAACGTCACATAATCATTTGCTGTAAACAAAAGGGCTCACCCGCACGCACTATAAGCAAACGTCTCGCCGAAAAGGGAGTATGGGAGAGGGCACAAAACCAGTGCGATGTTTCAAAAGGGACCAAAACATTTATCTACAAAAAACGTTCAAAATACAATTGTTTTAATAAATCTGTTATATTATTCGGAAAAAATGGTTAATTTAACACGGCATTGAGTTGTTTGGTACTTAAATCAAGCTCCTGTTCATAAATGGGAATATAAAGTACGAGGTAATTTTTCAGACGCCATTTTCTCAACACGAGCATATTGTATATAATGCCTTATGAAATGTTGACGTCGAAATATGCTAACAGGCTATCGTCACAAATAAACATACAAATACTAAGTAGTTAGTGGTGACTTCTGATGCGATTAATCAAAACGCGCATTCCATAGCTAATTTAATGTTAATTCGATTGAAAAAATGGTTAAAAATGGTTTAAAAACACGTATTTCAAAGTGCCTTATTCCATCTAAGCCTTATGAACCCGGTTTCTCCTCTTTGGCGGAACCGATTAGAACCAGAATTTTAAAATATTAGACTATTCGAACACGAAACCAAAGAATCCGTTCAAGCAAGATGAATTAACGATCATCTTGATTACCATTCTCCATTTGTTCAGGTGTTATTGTTGTGAATTTAGAGGTCTAATTGCAACTTTGGATGCACGTGAATCCAAGAATCAGCAACAAATAACGGTGGGAAGCTTAACCATTGTATACTGTTGCCATTTTGACAACATACCGAATTTTGTGATAAAAAGCCCAAGAGGGATAGATCGTATCTGTCCCGAAAAATGCATACCAAGGGACAATTAAATTCATGCATTTAACAAAAAGACAGTGATACTATATCCTTCAACTTACCTTACTATATCGCCAGTTCCACTGTTAGCTTTCCTTGGAAAACGATCGACAGATGTACGCTCCTAGAACGTGGCGTTTCTATTTCCAGACATACGGTGTGCTAAATAAAACCAATTCTAATTACAATAGCAACGAAGCTCGCTTGAAATAATCTCCCTGAACACCTATTTATTATTTGCACCACTTCTAGACTTCTCTTGTTTCACTTTTATGTTTTTACAATATTGTAAATAATGAATCATTTGCACGATCGATACGCTCTGTATGTTTCTTTCTTTGTTTTGCTTTGCTGACAGAAACGTCGAAAATTATGATGAAATCCCGGATGATTCTGCAGAAACAACGCAATGTTGTGTACACTTGTTCACGTAGCGCTAGTGCTCCAGTTTACCGTCCCTGTTCTCGGGACGCAGAATCACATATACACACACAAACAAAACCAGCTAACTCGGAATCCAATAATTTCAGCTGCTGCTTCCGTTTTTGGTTGTACCTTCTAGGCACTATGCTTCCCTTTTCGATTAGCTCTGCTCCCGGCACCGCAAATTGGAAGCAAGGCTAGTTTTTCGATTCGTTTTCCGATCGGAAAAATACCGTGACCGTACGTAACTACTCTTCTTCCCCGCGACCGCCTTATGCCTACATCTTCCGCATCCAACTACGCTCTTCACAAACACCGCTGTCGGGAGGAAAAGGCCTGCTGAAAACCGCACCGACGAGCGAAGCGAAAATTCTTAACACCCTCAAAAAGATTTGATTCATACGCGACGGAACGGACAGCACTCCGGTAAATTCTACTACTACAGGAGGAGACAAAGCTTCCGCTACCGAACGTTACCACTTTTGGTCGGTTCCGAGTTAGGTGCGGGTCGAAATTTTCCGATTTTTCGTCACAAGCAAACACACACGTTTTAGTTCCGGAGTTGCAAACGCGAAAACGTAATGGCGATTCATCTGACCCGAGCGAGTAGTGCCTCGCAAGCTACGGGAGTGAACGAGACAGGTAGCATATGTCGCGCATCATCGAGGTATAGTTGATGGTGTCTCAATATGAAGTCAAGTCGCACACTGTGAAGCGTAGTATGAAGCGATTTTGATGCATGGGCTATCATTGGAGCTATTGCCATCAGGGTTGATTGTCACGTGTTTTTTGGAAAAGGCTAAACACTCCATTTTTCAATCTTTCAAAACGCGAAGTTCTGATTCAAAATAGTGACAAATCTCGACAAACATATGATTACGGCTGAAAAGCCAACTGTCAAAATCCACTTTGAATGGAAATTCCGGACAAACCGTTACACGCCAATCACAGATGTTGATAATAAACGAAAGAGAAAAGCTTTCTCTTTCATAAACTGTTGTGAACTGTGTTCGACTAGTAACGGTTTGTCTGGAATTTCCTTTCAAAGTGGATTTTGACAGTTGGCTTTTAGGCCGTAATCATATGTTTGTCGAGAAATGTAAACAAACAGAGTTATTTGCAGTACAACCTGTGATTATTGCATGGCTAACGAATACCAAAAACCAGAACTCATTATTCCTTGTACTTATCAAAATGACAAGCATTATACAAAAGTCGCAAAACTTTCATGATCATATTTTGAAATTTTGTACTTGAGACCTTTTAAATTGAAAGTAAAATATTTCAAAATTTCTGCAACTGTTCATAGGCGCCTTATATAAACGGCGAAAGATTCATTTCATTCGGCTTTTAAGCCGTTTTTATATGTTTGTAGAGACATGGATAAATTCACTGCAAGGAAGATCGATAGTGCCAAACGAGGACGTGTTAATATTTTTTTTATAAAAGTAATTCAAAATCAATCTGAAGTTTTAAAGATTGAACATATTGTTATATTTAGAATGATGAGGTCTATCGGTTAAGGATAATTTTATTCTTCATGTAATGACCTAATTGGCAAATGCGTGAAGCAAATGGATTGTGCAGTCAGATTAATTGAATACAAAGTACTTAAACCTGCTATTGCGTCCCCCCCCCGGGGTCATCTGTTTTCCAAGCGATAGCACACCTAAGCGAAGAAATGATGTCGCGAAAACGAGCAAATCCCGTCAGCTTGATACATTCAATGCATATCCAAAATAAATCTAGGTTTTCCGCGAGAATTCCCAAGAACGGCTTGCTGATTTGTTTTCCGCATTGTATAAGAACCACATTTTTTTGCAAAAGCCCACCCGGATAGAATTTTACAATAGCATTTACCCTACAAACAATCATAAAACAATACATATTATAGCTATTACTGTTTCAACATTGTTCGATGCCAAGTTCTCAAAGTAGATTTACAATAAAATTTCATGTAACAATAAATTTCACTGTTCAGCAAAAAACTGATACAGTGCATTCACATTAAATTTTACTGTTTTCGAGAAAAAAATTTATGGAGAAAAATTGATTTTTTTAATGTTAAGATACATAACCACCCCCCTTTTTCACTGTAAAAGTCTATTTTACATTGAAATTTACTGTAAAAACGTTAAAGTTTATTGTTTTTGTATTGTAGCATAACACTAAAACTTACTATAAATTATTGTAAAATTACTGTACTGTCACAGTGAAAATCATGGTTTTGTTACTGTACATTTCTATTCGGGCATACATCCGATAATGCTATCGTCCAATTTGACGGTCTTCGCGCAGTGATTGCATGCACTTGTCATAGACTTTTCAACGGATCATACATTGTCGTGGAAACGCAATCTAGATCAACACTGACTGCTGTTGCGTAAAATTTCGATTGCAATTATTATCGATCTGTCACTCTGACGGTGCAACGTGTGCATCGGAGGGTCGAACTTCAGTGGTGCATGGAAAAACCAAATCCACTCTATCTTTAGTTTATCGTTGGCAAATGGGTTGTTGCATTGTTCGTAATAAATATAGCCCTGCATTAGGTAACAAATTTTTCGATTGCGTCCTCCGCTGTTTTTTTTTTCACAGCAAATAGAAAACAGCAGATACTTTTAAACCTCACAATATCAACAGTAAAAATAAAATACCGAGTCAGTTGATGCGATAAACATATCTTTTCAAAAATTCAAAATATTCGGAGCGATTGACACAAACAACTACCCCCTAAGAACGATTGGTCTCATAATCGTCCAACGAAGGACGTTTCGAAAAAATGTTTAGGGTTTCTCTCCAGTGAGCAAATTTTCTGGCAGAGACCACTCTTTTAGATTTCTGTAAGTCTTGGTTTGGCAGCCCTGTCCGATTTCTGCGCGTATCCTGTCGAGTTAGTTGAGCTAGGGCAAACTCGGCTTCGCTCGCGTTTTCTGGCAAATTTTGACAGGAACCGAGCAAAACCCTGGCATAACTCGGACATAAACTGTGCAAAGATCCTGGCAATTCCTACCTGGTAGAATTCAGCACGAATCGAGCAAAATATCTGACAAAGATGTGGCAGGAAGCGTGCAGAGATCTTGACCGTACATTTCTGGCTGGATTCTGGATAAAAGTGATCGGTTGGTTTAACCGCTTCTGTCAGAAATGGTTGTTGCATTTCAGCGAATTCGTTGCCAGAATTCTCGTACAAATCGCGCAAAATGCTCGCAGAAACTCTGCCAGCATCAATTTCGCTTTGCCCACCTTTTGCTAACTTTCTGCTTGCCACGCTGATTGGGTCAGTGGGTTAAATATTCGTAAAAAATATACTGAGCCAACAATTCGATCGTGAACCGACAAATTGGCCTATATAACAAATGTACACAAACGGAGATTTGAGTAATATCTTAAAGAGGAGTAAAAATGCTTCATAATAAATATAAAAACTCAATGATTCACACTTCATGAAAATCAATAAAAAAAACAAAACGGCGGAACCGACTTTCGACTGTAAACAAGCCGCCAGGCGGATTACGCCTCTGCATTTCTAAGGTAGTGTGTACGGGCGAAATTGACAGCATCATTGTTTACAAAGCCCGTAAACAGAGTCGCCCTAAACAAAAACCAACTGCTTGATACGCCCGGGAAGAATAACAAATTTTCCCCTCCGGCGAGCACGGCGAAACCCACATTTGGTTTTTGTTTTCTGGCGACACTGCAGGGCGAAATTGTGAGTGGTCAAAATAAGAGGGCGACTCAAAAATGGCCTAATCAACATTTCATAACAACACTCGGCGAAATATATTTTTTTTCAATTTTATCAATGAAAACGTTATTATATAAAATATTTTCGTAATGCTTCCGAAAACTAGTATTGTTTTGAAGTGTTTCAATACATTTGAAAGCGCAGTATGCAAACACTGTTAAAATACGATTTAATTTTTTGAAGCTAATTTTCAAAGCTATTTTTCTCGATTCGATATCATTGCGTCTTCGGCCCTTTGGTCGGTTCATGATCGAATTAATTCAAATTTTGCAGTTTGGCCCTTTGCTTTTGCAGAAAATAAACGAAAATATTAATCTTCGATGTTTTTTGACAGCACTGAGTGAGTTATCATTGTTCACGAATAGTTACTTTTCTCATCCGTGTTTGTTGTTAATATCTAAAGGAAGGTTAATATTCTTCGTGATAGAAATCGAATAAGCTATTTTGAATAATCTACGTTTGCTATATCCATCTGGCGATGGGAGAGAACGAAGACTCTTACGAAAAATTCTATTCGGAACAGGACGAAACTATTGACTGGACCAAGGAAGCCAACGGAGTAATTCAAGATATCGCTCGTCACGCAAAGGAAGTTAAAATTTCTGACCAGCTTCTGCCAACGGACACAGCTGCGTTTATCAATTTACGCACCTTGGAAGGTATCGCAGTTTGCGTCATGCTGAATCATGAAGGGCTTCAGATTGTAAGCGATCGATTTGATTGCATGGACCAGCAGGATCCGGATAGCATGAGATTTGAAACACCCTATTCGTTGCTTTCTCATATAAGTCCAGCGTATGTCAACTCATTTGGAAACTGTCTTGCGGAAGCACTAAGCAAGCAATTGCAGGATAGGTTAGCAGATAACGGTATCCAAGTGGAAAGTGATGGTTTCGACTTGGAAGATGGGAAGTAGTTTCTTATAAGGCGTATTAAAATTCTGGTTATGCTTTAAAAAGTTTTATTTCGATTTGTTTTACGTTACCTGATGAATCGATAGGAAATGTGAGTTTAAGCATTATAAAAAATGTGCACTTTGTAAATCGAACCATATTTATTGAAAATCAATCTAATTACTCCAATCTAAAATTTTCCAGTGAAAGCGATTCTGCTTCGGTACTTACGTTGGCATTAACCTTTTCAGAAACAACCATAGAGCTGTCGTCCGATTGATCTGGGCTATCGTCTTCTAGATGGCACAAAAACTGATCATCTTCATACGTGGGGAAAAAATATTCGGGTTGATCCCAGTATTGTGATTCTCCGATACTGAAATGAGCAGCTTCCTTAAGATGCACCAGCAGATGATCCTTAGTGCAAAACTCTTCACGACAGAGTACGCATCTCAATACATGCATTTGTCTTCGAATGTAATTCACAATCTTGACCCGCTGATAGAAGTTCAAACCGATTACATGGGAATCAAAATCAAAGTTGTGATCTGTTTTCATGTGATCTTTCAGACACTCAATCTTCGGTTCGCTAATCGAACAGAAAAGGCAGGTTGTTGGCTGTTCTTCACCATACCAATCGGACCAATCTGAATCTGAGTCTTCTGAATGGAAAGGTGAGTTCTCATTGGCTCGCATTTTTGTCGAAACCGGTGGTTTTGCAGCAGGTTTCTTGAGCCGATCGTTCTTATAATTGACCAAAAAGAAACGATCGTAAAATTTCAGATCAGGATTTATTCGCTTGTGTCCTTTTTTTCTCATGTGCTCCTTGAGTGTAGGTCTATCCTTGAATATTTTTTCACAGAATATACATATTAATTGCTTCATCTTATCTCGTACAGTGTCCACAAGTTCATCTACGAAAACTAAATTCTCCGCTTTGCCTAACAGCAAAAAGTGCTTTGTGTAGAGATGCTCCACAAAATCCGCTCTAGTTTCGGCTTGGTAATCTTTACAATATAAACAACCCCGATTAAAGTTGCGATCGGTTCGCTCAAATTGATGCCGCGTTAAAACTAATTCCATCATGTCACGCTTCAATCGCTGCCTTAATTCCTTATCCATCGGTTCAATATTACTTAACAGGAAGTATTTTTCTTTGTTCACGGGGGTACCATCAGGCAGTTGGTTCATAAACATAACTGAACAAAACTTTTCCAGTGGGTGTTCTCGAAAATGTTCCTTCCAAAATTGGCTATAGCTGGCTAAACAACTAACTTCATCAACGTCTGCAATCACTAAACGATGGATCATGTATAGATGCGCTAGGTACTGGTCCCTCGAGTCTCCTAGTCGAAAGTTGTATATATCATCGCACAACATGCAGGCTACCGATGTATCATCCGCCAATCTGGTTGCTGGAGGACTTCCGTAATCATCTTTGGAAAAAATGAGCGGACCAATTACCGAGGACTGCGATGGTGCCATGCCAGCATTATCCTCTGGAGTACCAACACCGGAAACAGAGGTCATTATATCATATAATTCTAACAGGAAGTCACAGAAACAGTCTGGATTGAGATTACTGAAGTTTATAAGGCAAGTAAAACAGAGAAAAATTTCAGAAAAATCCAAAGAACTCGTGTTTTGAACGTTGTGAGTGAGTTATGTGATGAGATTGTGAGTATTGCAACATATCATTTCAATGATTTCCATCGCTTTAATGTGCCTATGGAGCAAAACTCGTCAAGTTTGCGGCTGCTGCCTACATGTAGCTGTATTATTATAATGTGATGCACGAAACGCAAGATGAAGAGAAAGAAACGTGGGAACATTTGACACTTTGGAGTATTAGCTTTATACACGGCTTACACAGGGGTACAGCCTTGCGACAGTATTTCAGAGGCTGTCGTCTTCTTTTCGCTTGGACAGTTTGATGACCGAATCAAGCACGACAAACTAAACTGTTATGCGACTTGCAACGTTGCCGTCTTGTACCGCACACGACAATTTGCGCATACGTCTACAACTATAGTTAATGAGCGATGACAGCCTCAGTTGGTTTTGCGTAACATTTCTATCGTTCTTAGTGGTAGAACCGACACGTCGATGCAATCAAAGAACATTTTTTTCTGTGAAAGTCGTGCTCTGTACATTAGTTAAGCCCAGTACGGTGCGGAGTATAAAACGATTTAGGACCGATTTCTTCACTCTCGCTTAGCGCTTAAGCCAGGTTTAAACGTACTGGTAAACCTGGTTTAAAAGTTAAGAGAGGGTGAAGAAATCGACCCTTAGAATGAATGCTGCATGCAAGGTTTTCGTTTTTTTTTTCATTCATTTCCCAGACGGAATGACAACCAGCGGCTTTATTTGATTTGATTTTAAACAGCGAATTTTTAATTTCGTTCGAAATTGAAAACCTGAGCAAATATTTTTAGTCGTTGTGGTAGACTGTTATGTTGCGGGGGAGAATCGTTTGAGTGAAGCTGGATAGTAATTGTTCAGTAATGGTGATGTGAGTCGAATTGGCGTATCGGGGCAGAAAGCAATCGTTTAGAAGTACGTATTGCGGAAAGTTGGACGGTTTCAGAAAACGGATTTTTGATATGCCGTGTAGATGAAAATGCAGATTGCGCCTAGTCACGAATCATAGGTGAACATTAGGGTGGGACAAAAAATAGATTCCAGCTCCGAGCAACTTTTTAGGTACCATTTGGGTCCTAGAACAACTGTACAAATTCTCAGCTCGATCGGTGAAACTATATTTTTGCGCCCACTGTTCAAAGTTTACATGGGATTTTGCATGGGAAAGTCAACTTTTACAAAATAATTCCTCCAGGAGCCGCCCATTACATCCTAAAAATAAATCGTTATGTGGTTTGTATAGAAAATTTTACAAAGAAACAAAGTCTCGAAAACCACGAAACGATCTGATGCTTAAGAAAAAAGTTATCAAGCAGAAACCGATTGATGCTCTGATGATTGAAAAAATATTCATTTTTTCTAGCACCACTGCTGTTGGTTGTCCAATTATACGCAATTTTGTTTTAATCCTCTCTTAACGTATCTAAATCGTTTATCTATACTATTTGGTCACTTCGCAAGGTTTTGAGGGATAAATTGAGGCTTCTTTTTACATAATAAGAGAAAGTTAAAAATTTTGTATATAATTAGACCAACGTTGATTAGACCGTCAGAAGCAGTGATGCTATGAAAACTGAAATTTTCATCAATCTTCAGGGCATCAATCGGTTTTTGCTTAATAACTTTTTCCACAAGCATCAGATCGTTTTGCAGTCTTCTAGACTTTGTTTCCTTGATAAATTTCCTATAAAAATCAGACTGTTTATTTTTTGGAGATAACGGGCAACTCTTGGAAGAATTAATTTGCAAAAGACAATTTTCCCATATGAAATCCCATGTAAACTTTAAACCGTGGGCGCAAAAATATAGTTTCACCGATTGAGCTAAAAATTTGCAGAGTTGTTCTGGGAGCTAAATGGGACCCAAAAAGTTACTCGGAGCCAAATTTTATTTTTTTCATATAACCATGTCTCACTCTAGTGAATATGAGTTATGAGGCTTTTTTTTATTTCATCGGAAAGTTAAAAAATTGGGTTGCTACGATAGAGAAATGCATAATATAGTTAAATTTAATTGTAAGAGGGGCGTGCCGCCGATTTCAGGCTCCTGAAATATTTTCGTGATTTGTTGGTTATGCTAATTTGTTTGAGGTGATCGACAAGCTGATGATTTTATTTGTTTTATTATGCCACTCAATAGCAAACGTGTTTGTCGAGATTGTCCTAACATTTTGTACTTTTCAAGGTACAGGCACACCTCGAAATAGGGGACGTTGGGAGGTTGTGAAGCATTGGGAGTTGTGAGCAGCGCTAAGCCATAAATAATTAAAATGTGGCAACTACTGTTAAATGTTTTTACTGTCATGACCTCATTTTCTTATTAGCAATTTTATCCGAAAACAAGGATCATACCACAATTTTAATCGTCCCGTGCCGCAACCGCGAATTCAGGAGGTTTAGCGTGAATCAATGGTCACCTATCCATTGCGAATCAGATCACTTTTCTAACTCATATTTAGTTTATCTTAGTTTTTAATTATCTTAAAATTTAACTTCTATGGGCCCATTAAAAAATAAGAAAAAATGCCTTTAACATTGCTAACATAGCGTTCGTACTACAGAATAATAAAAATAAATTTCAATCACTTTTTATATTTAATATGGAATGTATTATTATTGTTAGTGGTGAACTGCCCTAATACAGCACTTTTTTAAAAAAAATGATGGCTTTCATCATCAAGAATAGTTGAAAATGGTTTGTAAAAATATTTCCTCGGTCTCGTATTTAAAAACTTTTAAATAAAAAAATATATTTCATGTTTTAAATTTTTATTTTAAATTTTAAAGTTCCAAAATTATTAAATCCTTAACTTTCAAAATTTTCTAATCTTCAATATTTTAATTTTTTTCCTTTTCCATTCAAAATATTTAAAATTTCAAATCTTTGATTCTTTAAATTTTTAAATCTTTAAATTTTTGAATTTTAAAATTTCTAAATTTTTGAATTCTTAAATTTTTTAATTCTTAGATTCATCATTTTTTCATTTTCTCATATATTAATCATATGATTTTTTAATTCCGAAATCACTAGTGTTGCACTTTCTGGCAGAAGTGGGAATGAACACGTCCAGTGGCCGGCTCTTTCGCTGGAAAATGCAACTTACTGCTCCGGGGTTGTTCATTAAAAAACGGCATTAGAAAACTGACTATTTATTTAATCAACTGAATCCATCATGCTATAAATCAATTGCCCAAAACAACGTAATGAAAACTTACGACTGATGTTAAATGACATCCAATGAAAATCGTGCCAGAATTCTATCCTGGGCAAATTTTTCTACGTTTGAAAACTGCGTTTTATCATGCCTAAAGCACGTCCAAATTAATGCGCATGATTAGCATAACAGTATTCTGGTTGCAGTTGAAAATCGAAAAATTACCTTGCACCTTTCGTTTTTCCCTATTTGCAGAGTGGGCAACTACAGCGCATCTTGTGTACATGTTAGAGAATCAACTTGCGCATCATTTACACCAGTTGCGCTTTAGTTCCGCACGCTGAAAATAGGAGAAAAATCAAAAAGCGCAAGTTCACTATTTAGATTTTCAACTGCAACCAAAATATAACTGTTATGCTGAAAAGTACATTTTACACGATCGTTCGCTTGAACATGCGTTGATCCTTAAGCGGACCTTACACGAGACAGAAATATTGTCAATAAATATATTGATAAGACTGCTTCAATCCACCAATCTCAATTAAATTCTAAAGAATCAATCTATGATTTATTGTCAATATTTCTGCTCGTGCAGGGTCCGCTTTAGCGCAAATTGTTGCCGCTGCGCCGATTCAAACTCCATGCAAATGTTCAATGGTGACATTCATCATATGACAGCCCTAGACGACAGTTTTACCAGTTTGGACGAGGAATGTTATCCCTCTCAAAAGGCTGTCACCGGGACAGTTTATGCGAAACAGCAGACACAAAAAATGGTAAACCGACAGCCCATTCGCTCGCTACGTTTAGCGTAGAATATTCTCAACAAAACGAGCGCGGTACAGACTGTCACCAAACAGCACTTTTTCTCACAAGATTGCATTGTTGCCATTACAGTTCGGCTTGGCGAGCGAACGTGCTGTAGCAAGAGAGCGTTGAGCACACATAGCGACATCGGATTCTGTTGCACAGCGACAGTAGTAAAAAGGCAGTCATATTGGTAAGCCTGGGCTTACATATCCCGGTCAAAAAAAAAAATGCGGACGAACATGCGGTCAGGCGATTTAAACATTTCTCGACAAACATATGATTACGGCTTAAAAGCCAACTGTCAAAATTCTCTTTGAAAGGAAATTCCGGACAAACCGTTACTCGCTAAGCACAGTTCATAGCAGTTAATGAAAGAGAAAACTTTTGTTTACTACCAACATCTGTGATTGGCGAGCATCGGTTTGCCAGGAATTTGCCTTTCAAAGAGAATTTTGACAGTTGGCTTTTAGGCCGTAATCATATGTTTATCGAGATTTTGACGTTTGACTAAACTCGCCTGTGCTAATTGCCCCTACGAAAAAAATGCAATTTGCGAATGCGCTTTAAAGCCAATTTCAATATTTAGACAAATTTTCTGGCAGCTGAAATGGACTTGGTTGTTTTTCGCGTTTTTCAAACATGGCGGTTCATGTTTGGCTTAAGCTTAAAATTGTTTTTTTAATAATTGGCATGTTCTCGCTTGAGTTTTGTTTGTTTCGTGCACTTCATTAAGCCAACAAATGTGGGAAATTGTGGAATCGCGTGTAACTATAGTAGAATTTTCATATTAGGCAACTAAGGGCATGTTCAGGAGCGTGTTATTTTATATAGGAGTTTCAAAGTAGAACTGGAACTGAAACAATCACATCCCCAGCAAAGCGTTTGTTTTATTATTTCGAACAGTTTTGTTTCAAAATTTAAAACTGTTATACGACGCCGTTCTATTTGATGCTGATTTTAAAACACGTTTAGAACTGTGTTTTGAATACATGGAAAGTTTTCAGCAGAGACACTTAGAACCGATAGACTGGGGAAAAGTAAATTTGAATGCAGTAACGCTGAAGGCATGGCGAGACATGAATTTTAAACTGAATAGAACACCCGCTAAAACTGCTGCTGGGGACAGAAAGTTCCAGTTTTAAAATTTTCCGTTTTATTTTATAGAACTGTCAAAATTATAAATCTAAAACTGAAACTCTCCTGAACATGCTCTAAGGGCGATAAAATGGCCCGTTCCGTGGGCGATTTAAAGGCGGACAGGGCGGCAAAAAAGAAAAATACGGTGGCAAATCGCCCAAATGTTGCATTTGAAATAGCCCCCTAATTGCCAGCAATTTACTGGCAAATTGAGGAGCAATTTGCGCATCGGAGTTGGCAAATAGCTCCCCATCAGCCAGCAACTTGCCCTTTTTGACTGGGAACCGTAATTTTCTGTTCCCAGCAAAGGTTTTGGACGTCGGGATAGCTTCCCAGTCAAGGGCAAGTTGCTGGCTGACGGGGGGCTATTTGCCAACTCGGCACCAAAAACTCAATTCGCGGAGTACAGCAAGCCTCGTTTCTGTAAGCCGTGAGTTTTATACTTGTAAAATTAAGCATGGCGTCCGGGGCCTTTGAAGTAAACATAAACATCCGAACGAGCATCCTGATTCTTTGGCGCCCGATGAAAAGTGAGAAAAGGCCGAGCATCACCTCGGATCTACCGATTAGAACACTTCGGGACACTTTTTACCTAAACAAACGATTAAAATAACTATGACCGAACCGAAACAAAACAGAAAGTCCTACTACGTCATTTGTTTGTGTGTTTCTTCTTCATATACTTTTGTTTTTTTCGGCTTCATCAATGAAAAATGACAACCGCACTCACACATAGAACAAAACATGTGCACACCTGTATCCGTCTTGCACGATACGCACCTTCAAAATCCGTTGTCAACATTTTTATAGCATTAGGGCATGTCCAGAAGCGTTTTATTTTGTATAGGAATTTCAAAGTAGATCTGGAACTGAAACATTCACATCCCCAGCAGAGCGTTTTGTTTTATTATTTCGAACAGTTATGTTTTAAAATTTAAAACTGTTATACGACGCCGTTCTATTTGTTGCTGATTTTAAAACACGTTTAGAACTGTTTTAAATACATGCAAAGTTTTCAGCATAGACACTTGGACCCGATAGACTGGGGAAAAATAAATTTGAATGCAGTGACGCTGAAAGCATGGCGGAAAATGAATTTCAAACTGAATAGAACACGCGTTAAAATTGCTGCTGGGGACAGCAAGTTCTAGTTTTAAAATTTTTAGTTTTATTTTATAGAACTGTCAAAATTATGAATCTGGTACCGAAACACTCCTGAACATATGCCCTTAGACTGTGCACACTGACGAAATCAACTAGCAAGTTGACATAAATTGACTTTGACTGTGAGCCGTGTTTACCAACATTGCCTCGCAGCTTAATGGCAGTGTTGGTAAACATGGCTCACAGTAAAAGTCAAATTTATGTCGACTTCGTCAGCGTGCACAGCCTAATTTTTTGATTTTTTTTCGATTGCACGCAGAAAAATTAAGCATATTTAAACCAAAAATATGTGTTATTCAATCCTATCATTTTTTGTTTATTACTTCAAAACTTATTGGTCTGAAAATATTTTTTATCGCAATTACAATAATTTTTGCTTTCAATAAAAACATTTTTAATTTAGGTAATTTTGTTTTAATTCCAATAAAATATATTAAAAAATAGAACAATAACTTCTTTTATTCAAACCAAATATAAATTTTGCATTTGTTCAAACAATAAATTTTATTGAATTCATTAAATAAATTCAATATTAATTCTTCAAAAGGGCTAATGAGATTTTTGTAAACAAACTTCTTTCGCTCATTACTCCGCTGCCGAGTTGAATTTCATGAAAAATACACTTGAATCAACATATTTACCCTTGGTAGAATCAATTTCAAATGTTTTCTGTGTTGAAATTATAACAAAATAAGAGAAATCAGCAAAACAAAAGTTTGTTTACAAATCTTATTAGCCCTATTCAAAAGTTGATATGGAATTTATTGTCTGCCGACCAATAATTTTATTAATTGAATTTTATCCATATTTTTATTGAACCTACAAATCTTTTTTCTGCGTGTAAACAATCCACACTGAGAAACAAAAATATGCGTAGTTAGCATTCTTTCTATTCCCGTCTCTTTTATTCTGCTGTAATTTTTATGCATTTTCATGCTTAAACTTCTAGTCAGCATCGAATGAGTGGATAGACCGAATATGTACAATGTACAATACAATGCATACAATTTACAGCAGAAGAAACGAGAGGCAGCTAGAAAAGTATGCTATCGATGCATAAATAAAATTCTGCGTGCAGTGGCGAACGAACATTCCCAGTAAAGTTCAGCCGGAAATGAACTGGAATTCTGGCTGGTTCCAGTTCGTATACCGGCTCCAGTGACACAACCGATTCTATGGGATAAAGTAACGATTCACACGATACATCAAGATCCGTCAACGGAACGGAACGTCATCGGTACGTCAAGATATATTAAACGTGTTTTTAACACACGTATTCACACGAGACATCAGTCTTCCGGAACGTCACAGAACGGCAACAGCACGGACCGTCAACATTTCTCTCGAAGAATATTTGACGGACCTTGATGCTCGCATACATGCACGTTTCATGTGCTTACAATGCGCTTGACGTTTGTTGAATTTGTATTTGCGGGACATGTTGCACTCACAATTAATTTTAGTTAAGTAACCATGTATTATAACGAGAACAAAAAAAAGCGGAAAAACTTTCATCTAATGAAGAATACTTCCACAAAGTGATTACTAAGTTTAATTGCAATATTCTTAGGCAATTCAAGTGTAATTATATTAGCTAAATGGTGATACACAATCGTTAAAAGGAAGATCAAATTTCTCAACGAACACATTTGTCCGTGGTGGATGTCAGAAACGGAAGTGGCATTGCGGTATCATGCAATGTGTGAAAAAGTTATCAAAGGATATCACGATACGAATCATTGCGGATGTAACATCCTGAAATTCTAAACCTACAAGAAAACCAATCTTATATAACGAATTTTGTTCGTTCAAGGTGTGGACATTTTGTGGTCAGTTGAAGCGGCAGAAGACGGTTTGTATCAAGTTAGGCACTAAATTCCAAGCACCAAAATTTTTAGTGCCTAACATTTTGCGATTGCAGAGCCACCTATTAGCAAATAGCAGAAACCAGTGTCAAGTTAAGCACTAAATTCCTAATGTTAAGTTATTACATTCTTATGGATTCTGAATATCTTGACCTGACATATGGGACATGAGCAGGACCACCGCACACATATAGCTAGTTCCATTCCTAAGATGCCCAGCAATCTTCTAGCAAAATGATTTTCCTAGACTCTCGGTCTTACTCGAGATATCCACCATACAGTGTCATTGTTTACATTCTTATGGATTCTGAATATCTTGACCTGACATATGGGACATGAGCAGGACCACCGCACACATATAGCTAGTTCCATTCCTAAGATGCCCAGCAATCTTCTAGCAAAATGATTTTCCTAGACTCCTCGGTCTTACTCGAGATATCCACCATACAGTGTCATTGTTTACATTCAAATGGATTCTGAATATCTTGATCTGACATATGGGACATGAGCAGGACCACCGCACACATATAGCTAGTTCTATTCCTAAGATGCCCAGCAATCTTCTAGCAAAATGATTTTCCTAGACTCTCGGTCTTACTCGAGATATCCACCATACAGTGTCATTGTTTTCATTCAAATGGATTCTGAATATCTTGACCTGACATATGGGACATGAGCAGGACCACCGCACACATATAGCTAGTTCCATTCCTAAGATGCCCAGCAATCTTCTAGCAAAATGATTTTCCTAGACTCTCGGTCTTACTCGAGATATCCACCATACAGTGTCATTGTTTACATTCTTATGGATTCTGAATATCTTGACCTGACATATGGGACATGACCAGGACCACCGCACACATATAGCTAGTTCCATTCCTAAGATGCCCAGCAATCTTCTAGCAAAATGATTTTCCTAGACTCTCGGTCTTACTTGAGATATCCACCATACAGTGTCATTGTTTACATTCTTACGGATTCTGAATATCTTGACCTGACATATGGGACATGAGCAGGACCACCGCACACATATAGCTAGTTCCATTCCTAAGATGCCCAGCAATCTTCTAGCAAAATGATTTTCCTAGACTCTCGGTCTTACTTGAGATATCCACCATACAGTGTCATTGTTTACATTCAAATGGATTCTGAATATCTTGATCTGACATATGGGACATGAGCAGGACCACCGCACACATATAGCTAGTTCCATTCCCAAGATGCCCAGCAATCTTCTAGCAAAATGATTTTCCTAGACTCTCGGTCTTACTCGAGATATCCACCATACAGTGTCATTGTTTACATTCAAATGGATTCTGAATATCTTGACCTGACATATGGGACATGACCACACTGAAAAAAATCCAAACGTTAATTCTATTTGCTTCAAACCGCTTAAAATTCATATGAAGAAGAAATGGTATTGTTATCTAGCGCACACATATCTTCTATGTGTCAACTGTATAAACTATGTATGCACACACATAAGTTATATGTGCATATTGTTATAGAATGGGGTTTTATGTGCCTAATAGTTATGAAATGTGAATGTAAGATTAATATTTCTTGTAAATACACACATTAGATTTATGTGCCAGCAAATAGTGTCTATATGCCACCGTTAATTGCAAAAATCTATGTGTAAAATCAATAAGCATAACGTTTACTTTTTTTTGAGTGCAGGACCACCGCACACATATAGCTAGTTCCATTCCTAAGATGCCCAGCAATCTTCTAGCAAAATGATTTTCCTAGACTCTCGGTCTTACTCGAGATATCCACCATACAGTGTCATTGTTTACATTCGAATGGATTCTGAATATCTTGATCTGACATATGGGACATGAGCAGGACCACCGCACACATATAGCTAGTTCCATTCCTAAGATGCCCAGCAATCTTCTAGCAAAATGATTTTCCTAGACTCTCGGTCTTACTCGAGATATCCACCATACAGTGTCATTGTTTACATTCGAATGGATTCTGAATATCTTGATCTGACATATGGGACATGAGCAGGACCACCGCACACATATAGCTAGTTCCATTCCTAAGATGCCCAGCAATCTTCTAGCAAAATGATTTTCCTAGACTCTCGGTCTTACTCGAGATATCCACCATACAGTGTCATTGTTTACATTCGAATGGATTCTGAATATCTTGACCTGACATATGGGACATGAGCAGGACCACCGCACACATATAGCTAGTTCCATTCCTAAGATGCCCAGCAATCTTCTAGCAAAATGATTTTCCTAGACTCTCGGTCTTACTCGAGATATCCACCATACAGTGTCATTGTTTACATTCGAATGGATTCTGAATATCTTGATCTGACATATGGGACATGAGCAGGACCACCGCACACATATAGCTAGTTCCATTCCTAAGATGCCCAGCAATCTTCTAGCAAAATGATTTTCCTAGACTCTCGGTCTTACTTGAGATATCCACCATACAGTGTCATTGTTTACATTCTTACGGATTCTGAATATCTTGACCTGACATATGGGACATGAGCAGGACCACCGCACACATATAGCTAGTTCCATTCCTAAGATGCCCAGCAATCTTCTAGCAAAATGATTTTCCTAGACTCTCGGTCTTACTTGAGATATCCACCATACAGTGTCATTGTTTACATTCAAATGGATTTTGAATATCTTGATCTGACATATGGGACATGAGCAGGACCACCGCACACATATAGCTAGTTCCATTCCCAAGATGCCCAGCAATCTTCTAGCAAAATGATTTTCCTAGACTCTCGGTCTTACTCGAGATATCCACCATACAGTGTCATTGTTTACATTCAAATGGATTCTGAATATCTTGACCTGACATATGGCACATGACCAGGACCACCGCACACATATAGCTAGTTCCATTCCTAAGATGCCCAGCAATCTTCTAGCAAAATGATTTTCCTAGACTCTCGGTCTTACTCGAGATATCCACCATACAGTGTCATTGTTTACATTCGAATGGATTCTGAATATCTTGATCTGACATATGGGACATGAGCAGGACCACCGCACACATATAGCTAGTTCCATTCCTAAGATGCCCAGCAATCTTCTAGCAAAATGATTTTCCTAGACTCTCGGTCTTACTCGAGATATCCACCATACAGTGTCATTGTTTACATTCGAATGGATTCTGAATATCTTGATCTGACATATGGGACATGAGCAGGACCACCGCACACATATAGCTAGTTCCATTCCTAAGATGCCCAGCAATCTTCTAGCAAAATGATTTTCCTAGACTCTCGGTCTTACTCGAGATATCCACCATACAGTGTCATTGTTTACATTCGAATGGATTCTGAATATCTGGACCTGACATATGGGACATGAGCAGGACCACCGCACACATATAGCTAGTTCCATTCCTAAGATGCCCAGCAATCTTCTAGCAAAATGATTTTCCTAGACTCTCGGTCTTACTCGAGATATCCACCATACAGTGTCATTGTTTACATTCGAATGGATTCTGAATATCTTGATCTGACATATGGGACATGAGCAGGACCACCGCACACATATAGCTAGTTCCATTCCTAAGATGCCCAGCAATCTTCTAGCAAAATGATTTTCCTAGACTCTCGGTCTTACTCGAGATATCCACCATACAGTGTCATTGTTTACATTCGAATGGATTCTGAATATCTTGATCTGACATATGGGACATGAGCAGGACCACCGCACACATATAGCTAGTTCCATTCCTAAGATGCCCAGCAATCTTCTAGCAAAATGATTTTCCTAGACTCTCGGTCTTACTCGAGATATCCACCATACAGTGTCATTGTTTACATTCTTATGGATTCTGAATATCTTGACCTGACATATGGGACATGACCAGGACCACCGCACACATATAGCTAGTTCCATTCCTAAGATGCCCAGCAATCTTCTAGCAAAATGATTTTCCTAGACTCTCGGTCTTACTCGAGATATCCACCATACAGTGTCATTGTTTACATTCTTACGGATTCTGAATATCTTGACCTGACATATGGGACATGAGCAGGACCACCGCACACATATAGCTAGTTCCATTCCTAAGATGCCCAGCAATCTTCTAGCAAAATGATTTTCCTAGACTCTCGGTCTTACTTGAGATATCCACCATACAGTGTCATTGTTTACATTCAAATGGATTCTGAATATCTTGACCTGACATATGGGACATGAGCAGGACCACCGCACACATATAGCTAGTTCCATTCCTAAGATGCCCAGCAATCTTCTAGCAAAATGATTTTCCTAGACTCTCGGTCTTACTCGAGATATCCACCATACAGTGTCATTGTTTACATTCTTACGGATTCTGAATATCTTGACCTGACATATGGGACATGAGCAGGACCACCGCACACATATAGCTAGTTCCATTCCTAAGATGCCCAGCAATCTTCTAGTAAAATGATTTTCCTAGACTCTCGGTCTTACTTGAGATATCCACCATACAGTGTCATTGTTTACATTCAAATGGATTCTGAATATCTTGACCTGACATATGGGACATGACCAGGACCACCGCACACATATAGCTAGTTCCATTCCTAAGATGCCCAGCAATCTTCTAGCAAAATGATTTTCCTAGACTCTCGGTCTTACTCGAGATATCCACCATACAGTGTCATTGTTTACATTCAAATGGATTCTGAATATCTTGATCTGACATATGGGACATGAGCAGGACCACCGCACACATATAGCTAGTTCCATTCCTAAGATGCCCAGCAATCTTCTAGCAAAATGATTTTCCTAGACTCCTCGGTCTTACTCGAGATATCCACCATACAGTGTCATTGTTTACATTCAAATGGATTCTGAATATCTTGACCTGACATATGGGACATGAGCAGGACCACCGCACACATATAGCTAGTTCCATTCCTAAGATGCCCAGCAATCTTCTAGCAAAATGATTTTCCTAGACTCTCGGTCTTACTCGAGATATCCACCATACAGTGTCATTGTTTACATTCGAATGGATTCTGAATATCTTGACCTGACATATGGGACATGAGCAGGACCACCGCACACATATAGCTAGTTCCATTCCTAAGATGCCCAGCAATCTTCTAGCAAAATGATTTTCCTAGACTCTCGGTCTTACTCGAGATATCCACCATACAGTGTCATTGTTTACATTCGAATGGATTCTGAATATCTTGATCTGACATATGGGACATGAGCAGGACCACCGCACACATATAGCTAGTTCCATTCCTAAGATGCCCAGCAATCTTCTAGCAAAATGATTTTCCTAGACTCTCGGTCTTACTTGAGATATCCACCATACAGTGTCATTGTTTACATTCTTACGGATTCTGAATATCTTGACCTGACATATGGGACATGAGCAGGACCACCGCACACATATAGCTAGTTCCATTCCTAAGATGCCCAGCAATCTTCTAGCAAAATGATTTTCCTAGACTCTCGGTCTTACTTGAGATATCCACCATACAGTGTCATTGTTTACATTCAAATGGATTTTGAATATCTTGATCTGACATATGGGACATGAGCAGGACCACCGCACACATATAGCTAGTTCCATTCCCAAGATGCCCAGCAATCTTCTAGCAAAATGATTTTCCTAGACTCTCGGTCTTACTCGAGATATCCACCATACAGTGTCATTGTTTACATTCAAATGGATTCTGAATATCTTGACCTGACATATGGCACATGACCAGGACCACCGCACACATATAGCTAGTTCCATTCCTAAGATGCCCAGCAATCTTCTAGCAAAATGATTTTCCTAGACTCTCGGTCTTACTCGAGATATCCACCATACAGTGTCATTGTTTACATTCGAATGGATTCTGAATATCTTGATCTGACATATGGGACATGAGCAGGACCACCGCACACATATAGCTAGTTCCATTCCTAAGATGCCCAGCAATCTTCTAGCAAAATGATTTTCCTAGACTCTCGGTCTTACTCGAGATATCCACCATACAGTGTCATTGTTTACATTCGAATGGATTCTGAATATCTTGATCTGACATATGGGACATGAGCAGGACCACCGCACACATATAGCTAGTTCCATTCCTAAGATGCCCAGCAATCTTCTAGCAAAATGATTTTCCTAGACTCTCGGTCTTACTCGAGATATCCACCATACAGTGTCATTGTTTACATTCGAATGGATTCTGAATATCTGGACCTGACATATGGGACATGAGCAGGACCACCGCACACATATAGCTAGTTCCATTCCTAAGATGCCCAGCAATCTTCTAGCAAAATGATTTTCCTAGACTCTCGGTCTTACTCGAGATATCCACCATACAGTGTCATTGTTTACATTCGAATGGATTCTGAATATCTTGATCTGACATATGGGACATGAGCAGGACCACCGCACACATATAGCTAGTTCCATTCCTAAGATGCCCAGCAATCTTCTAGCAAAATGATTTTCCTAGACTCTCGGTCTTACTCGAGATATCCACCATACAGTGTCATTGTTTACATTCGAATGGATTCTGAATATCTTGATCTGACATATGGGACATGAGCAGGACCACCGCACACATATAGCTAGTTCCATTCCTAAGATGCCCAGCAATCTTCTAGCAAAATGATTTTCCTAGACTCTCGGTCTTACTCGAGATATCCACCATACAGTGTCATTGTTTACATTCTTATGGATTCTGAATATCTTGACCTGACATATGGGACATGACCAGGACCACCGCACACATATAGCTAGTTCCATTCCTAAGATGCCCAGCAATCTTCTAGCAAAATGATTTTCCTAGACTCTCGGTCTTACTCGAGATATCCACCATACAGTGTCATTGTTTACATTCTTACGGATTCTGAATATCTTGACCTGACATATGGGACATGAGCAGGACCACCGCACACATATAGCTAGTTCCATTCCTAAGATGCCCAGCAATCTTCTAGCAAAATGATTTTCCTAGACTCTCGGTCTTACTTGAGATATCCACCATACAGTGTCATTGTTTACATTCAAATGGATTCTGAATATCTTGACCTGACATATGGGACATGAGCAGGACCACCGCACACATATAGCTAGTTCCATTCCTAAGATGCCCAGCAATCTTCTAGCAAAATGATTTTCCTAGACTCTCGGTCTTACTCGAGATATCCACCATACAGTGTCATTGTTTACATTCTTACGGATTCTGAATATCTTGACCTGACATATGGGACATGAGCAGGACCACCGCACACATATAGCTAGTTCCATTCCTAAGATGCCCAGCAATCTTCTAGTAAAATGATTTTCCTAGACTCTCGGTCTTACTTGAGATATCCACCATACAGTGTCATTGTTTACATTCAAATGGATTCTGAATATCTTGACCTGACATATGGGACATGACCAGGACCACCGCACACATATAGCTAGTTCCATTCCTAAGATGCCCAGCAATCTTCTAGCAAAATGATTTTCCTAGACTCTCGGTCTTACTCGAGATATCCACCATACAGTGTCATTGTTTACATTCAAATGGATTCTGAATATCTTGATCTGACATATGGGACATGAGCAGGACCACCGCACACATATAGCTAGTTCCATTCCTAAGATGCCCAGCAATCTTCTAGCAAAATGATTTTCCTAGACTCCTCGGTCTTACTCGAGATATCCACCATACAGTGTCATTGTTTACATTCAAATGGATTCTGAATATCTTGATCTGACATATGGGACATGAGCAGGACCACCGCACACATATAGCTAGTTCCATTCCTAAGATGCCCAGCAATCTTCTAGCAAAATGATTTTCCTAGACTCTCGGTCACTGAAAAAAATTCAAACGTTAATTCTATTTGCTTCAAACCACTTAAAATCCATATGATGAAGAAATGCTAATGTTATTACGTGCACACATACCTTCTATGTGTCAACTGTATAAACTAGCTATGCGCACACATAAGTTATATGTGCGTATTGTTATAGAATCAGGTTTTATGTGCCTTATGGTTACACAATGTGAATGTAAGATTATTATGTCTTGTAAATACACACATTAGGTTTATGTGCCAGCAAATAGTGCCTATCTGCCTCCGCTAATTGCAAAAATCCATGTGTAAAATCAATAGGCATAACGTTTACATTTTTTTGAGTGGTCTTACTCGAGATATCCACCATACAGTGTCATTGTTTACATTCAAATGGATTCTGAATATCTTGATCTGACATATGGGACATGAGCAGGACCACCGCACACATATAGCTAGTTCTATTCCTAAGATGCCCAGCAATCTTCTAGCAAAATGATTTTCCTAGACTCTCGGTCTTACTCGAGATATCCACCATACAGTGTCATTGTTTACATTCAAATGGATTCTGAATATCTTGACCTGACATATGGGACATGAGCAGGACCACCGCACACATATAGCTAGTTCCATTCCTAAGATGCCCAGCAATCTTCTAGCAAAATGATTTTCCTAGACTCTCGGTCTTACTCGAGATATCCACCATACAGTGTCATTGTTTACATTCTTATGGATTCTGAATATCTTGACCTGACATATGGGACATGAGCAGGACCACCGCACACATATAGCTAGTTCCATTCCTAAGATGCCCAGCAATCTTCTAGCAAAATGATTTTCCTAGACTCTCGGTCTTACTCGAGATATCCACCATACAGTGTCATTGTTTACATTCAAATGGATTCTGAATATCTTGATCTGACATATGGGACATGAGCAGGACCACCGCACACATATAGCTAGTTCCATTCCTAAGATGCCCAGCAATCTTCTAGCAAAATGATTTTCCTAGACTCCTCGGTCTTACTCGAGATATCCACCATACAGTGTCATTGTTTACATTCAAATGGATTCTGAATATCTTGATCTGACATATGGGACATGAGCAGGACCACCGCACACATATAGCTAGTTCCATTCCTAAGATGCCCAGCAATCTTCTAGCAAAATGATTTTCCTAGACTCTCGGTCTTACTCGAGATATCCACCATACAGTGTCATTGTTTACATTCTTATGGATTCTGAATATCTTGATCTGACATATGGGACATGAGCAGGACCACCGCACACATATAGCTAGTTCTATTCCTAAGATGCCCAGCAATCTTCTAGCAAAATGATTTTCCTAGACTCTCGGTCTTACTCGAGATATCCACCATACAGTGTCATTGTTTTCATTCAAATGGATTCTGAATATCTTGACCTGACATATGGGACATGAGCAGGACCACCGCACACATATAGCTAGTTCCATTCCTAAGATGCCCAGCAATCTTCTAGCAAAATGATTTTCCTAGACTCTCGGTCTTACTCGAGATATCCACCATACAGTGTCATTGTTTACATTCTTATGGATTCTGAATATCTTGACCTGACATATGGGACATGACCAGGACCACCGCACACATATAGCTAGTTCCATTCCTAAGATGCCCAGCAATCTTCTAGCAAAATGATTTTCCTAGACTCTCGGTCTTACTTGAGATATCCACCATACAGTGTCATTGTTTACATTCTTACGGATTCTGAATATCTTGACCTGACATATGGGACATGAGCAGGACCACCGCACACATATAGCTAGTTCCATTCCTAAGATGCCCAGCAATCTTCTAGCAAAATGATTTTCCTAGACTCTCGGTCTTACTTGAGATATCCACCATACAGTGTCATTGTTTACATTCAAATGGATTCTGAATATCTTGATCTGACATATGGGACATGAGCAGGACCACCGCACACATATAGCTAGTTCCATTCCCAAGATGCCCAGCAATCTTCTAGCAAAATGATTTTCCTAGACTCTCGGTCTTACTCGAGATATCCACCATACAGTGTCATTGTTTACATTCAAATGGATTCTGAATATCTTGACCTGACATATGGGACATGACCACACTGAAAAAAATCCAAACGTTAATTCTATTTGCTTCAAACCGCTTAAAATTCATATGAAGAAGAAATGGTATTGTTATCTAGCGCACACATATCTTCTATGTGTCAACTGTATAAACTATGTATGCACACACATAAGTTATATGTGCATATTGTTATAGAATGGGGTTTTATGTGCCTAATAGTTATGAAATGTGAATGTAAGATTAATATTTCTTGTAAATACACACATTAGATTTATGTGCCAGCAAATAGTGTCTATATGCCACCGTTAATTGCAAAAATCTATGTGTAAAATCAATAAGCATAACGTTTACTTTTTTTTGAGTGCAGGACCACCGCACACATATAGCTAGTTCCATTCCTAAGATGCCCAGCAATCTTCTAGCAAAATGATTTTCCTAGACTCTCGGTCTTACTCGAGATATCCACCATACAGTGTCATTGTTTACATTCGAATGGATTCTGAATATCTTGATCTGACATATGGGACATGAGCAGGACCACCGCACACATATAGCTAGTTCCATTCCTAAGATGCCCAGCAATCTTCTAGCAAAATGATTTTCCTAGACTCTCGGTCTTACTCGAGATATCCACCATACAGTGTCATTGTTTACATTCGAATGGATTCTGAATATCTTGATCTGACATATGGGACATGAGCAGGACCACCGCACACATATAGCTAGTTCCATTCCTAAGATGCCCAGCAATCTTCTAGCAAAATGATTTTCCTAGACTCTCGGTCTTACTCGAGATATCCACCATACAGTGTCATTGTTTACATTCGAATGGATTCTGAATATCTTGACCTGACATATGGGACATGAGCAGGACCACCGCACACATATAGCTAGTTCCATTCCTAAGATGCCCAGCAATCTTCTAGCAAAATGATTTTCCTAGACTCTCGGTCTTACTCGAGATATCCACCATACAGTGTCATTGTTTACATTCGAATGGATTCTGAATATCTTGATCTGACATATGGGACATGAGCAGGACCACCGCACACATATAGCTAGTTCCATTCCTAAGATGCCCAGCAATCTTCTAGCAAAATGATTTTCCTAGACTCTCGGTCTTACTTGAGATATCCACCATACAGTGTCATTGTTTACATTCTTACGGATTCTGAATATCTTGACCTGACATATGGGACATGAGCAGGACCACCGCACACATATAGCTAGTTCCATTCCTAAGATGCCCAGCAATCTTCTAGCAAAATGATTTTCCTAGACTCTCGGTCTTACTTGAGATATCCACCATACAGTGTCATTGTTTACATTCAAATGGATTTTGAATATCTTGATCTGACATATGGGACATGAGCAGGACCACCGCACACATATAGCTAGTTCCATTCCCAAGATGCCCAGCAATCTTCTAGCAAAATGATTTTCCTAGACTCCTCGGTCTTACTCGAGATATCCACCATACAGTGTCATTGTTTACATTCAAATGGATTCTGAATATCTTGATCTGACATATGGGACATGAGCAGGACCACCGCACACATATAGCTAGTTCCATTCCTAAGATGCCCAGCAATCTTCTAGCAAAATGATTTTCCTAGACTCTCGGTCTTACTCGAGATATCCACCATACAGTGTCATTGTTTACATTCTTATGGATTCTGAATATCTTGATCTGACATATGGGACATGAGCAGGACCACCGCACACATATAGCTAGTTCTATTCCTAAGATGCCCAGCAATCTTCTAGCAAAATGATTTTCCTAGACTCTCGGTCTTACTCGAGATATCCACCATACAGTGTCATTGTTTTCATTCAAATGGATTCTGAATATCTTGACCTGACATATGGGACATGAGCAGGACCACCGCACACATATAGCTAGTTCCATTCCTAAGATGCCCAGCAATCTTCTAGCAAAATGATTTTCCTAGACTCTCGGTCTTACTCGAGATATCCACCATACAGTGTCATTGTTTACATTCTTATGGATTCTGAATATCTTGACCTGACATATGGGACATGACCAGGACCACCGCACACATATAGCTAGTTCCATTCCTAAGATGCCCAGCAATCTTCTAGCAAAATGATTTTCCTAGACTCTCGGTCTTACTTGAGATATCCACCATACAGTGTCATTGTTTACATTCTTACGGATTCTGAATATCTTGACCTGACATATGGGACATGAGCAGGACCACCGCACACATATAGCTAGTTCCATTCCTAAGATGCCCAGCAATCTTCTAGCAAAATGATTTTCCTAGACTCTCGGTCTTACTTGAGATATCCACCATACAGTGTCATTGTTTACATTCAAATGGATTCTGAATATCTTGATCTGACATATGGGACATGAGCAGGACCACCGCACACATATAGCTAGTTCCATTCCCAAGATGCCCAGCAATCTTCTAGCAAAATGATTTTCCTAGACTCTCGGTCTTACTCGAGATATCCACCATACAGTGTCATTGTTTACATTCAAATGGATTCTGAATATCTTGACCTGACATATGGGACATGACCACACTGAAAAAAATCCAAACGTTAATTCTATTTGCTTCAAACCGCTTAAAATTCATATGAAGAAGAAATGGTATTGTTATCTAGCGCACACATATCTTCTATGTGTCAACTGTATAAACTATGTATGCACACACATAAGTTATATGTGCATATTGTTATAGAATGGGGTTTTATGTGCCTAATAGTTATGAAATGTGAATGTAAGATTAATATTTCTTGTAAATACACACATTAGATTTATGTGCCAGCAAATAGTGTCTATATGCCACCGTTAATTGCAAAAATCTATGTGTAAAATCAATAAGCATAACGTTTACTTTTTTTTGAGTGCAGGACCACCGCACACATATAGCTAGTTCCATTCCTAAGATGCCCAGCAATCTTCTAGCAAAATGATTTTCCTAGACTCTCGGTCTTACTCGAGATATCCACCATACAGTGTCATTGTTTACATTCGAATGGATTCTGAATATCTTGATCTGACATATGGGACATGAGCAGGACCACCGCACACATATAGCTAGTTCCATTCCTAAGATGCCCAGCAATCTTCTAGCAAAATGATTTTCCTAGACTCTCGGTCTTACTCGAGATATCCACCATACAGTGTCATTGTTTACATTCGAATGGATTCTGAATATCTTGATCTGACATATGGGACATGAGCAGGACCACCGCACACATATAGCTAGTTCCATTCCTAAGATGCCCAGCAATCTTCTAGCAAAATGATTTTCCTAGACTCTCGGTCTTACTCGAGATATCCACCATACAGTGTCATTGTTTACATTCGAATGGATTCTGAATATCTTGACCTGACATATGGGACATGAGCAGGACCACCGCACACATATAGCTAGTTCCATTCCTAAGATGCCCAGCAATCTTCTAGCAAAATGATTTTCCTAGACTCTCGGTCTTACTCGAGATATCCACCATACAGTGTCATTGTTTACATTCGAATGGATTCTGAATATCTTGATCTGACATATGGGACATGAGCAGGACCACCGCACACATATAGCTAGTTCCATTCCTAAGATGCCCAGCAATCTTCTAGCAAAATGATTTTCCTAGACTCTCGGTCTTACTTGAGATATCCACCATACAGTGTCATTGTTTACATTCTTACGGATTCTGAATATCTTGACCTGACATATGGGACATGAGCAGGACCACCGCACACATATAGCTAGTTCCATTCCTAAGATGCCCAGCAATCTTCTAGCAAAATGATTTTCCTAGACTCTCGGTCTTACTTGAGATATCCACCATACAGTGTCATTGTTTACATTCAAATGGATTTTGAATATCTTGATCTGACATATGGGACATGAGCAGGACCACCGCACACATATAGCTAGTTCCATTCCCAAGATGCCCAGCAATCTTCTAGCAAAATGATTTTCCTAGACTCTCGGTCTTACTCGAGATATCCACCATACAGTGTCATTGTTTACATTCAAATGGATTCTGAATATCTTGACCTGACATATGGCACATGACCAGGACCACCGCACACATATAGCTAGTTCCATTCCTAAGATGCCCAGCAATCTTCTAGCAAAATGATTTTCCTAGACTCTCGGTCTTACTCGAGATATCCACCATACAGTGTCATTGTTTACATTCGAATGGATTCTGAATATCTTGATCTGACATATGGGACATGAGCAGGACCACCGCACACATATAGCTAGTTCCATTCCTAAGATGCCCAGCAATCTTCTAGCAAAATGATTTTCCTAGACTCTCGGTCTTACTCGAGATATCCACCATACAGTGTCATTGTTTACATTCGAATGGATTCTGAATATCTTGATCTGACATATGGGACATGAGCAGGACCACCGCACACATATAGCTAGTTCCATTCCTAAGATGCCCAGCAATCTTCTAGCAAAATGATTTTCCTAGACTCTCGGTCTTACTCGAGATATCCACCATACAGTGTCATTGTTTACATTCGAATGGATTCTGAATATCTGGACCTGACATATGGGACATGAGCAGGACCACCGCACACATATAGCTAGTTCCATTCCTAAGATGCCCAGCAATCTTCTAGCAAAATGATTTTCCTAGACTCTCGGTCTTACTCGAGATATCCACCATACAGTGTCATTGTTTACATTCGAATGGATTCTGAATATCTTGATCTGACATATGGGACATGAGCAGGACCACCGCACACATATAGCTAGTTCCATTCCTAAGATGCCCAGCAATCTTCTAGCAAAATGATTTTCCTAGACTCTCGGTCTTACTCGAGATATCCACCATACAGTGTCATTGTTTACATTCGAATGGATTCTGAATATCTTGATCTGACATATGGGACATGAGCAGGACCACCGCACACATATAGCTAGTTCCATTCCTAAGATGCCCAGCAATCTTCTAGCAAAATGATTTTCCTAGACTCTCGGTCTTACTCGAGATATCCACCATACAGTGTCATTGTTTACATTCTTATGGATTCTGAATATCTTGACCTGACATATGGGACATGACCAGGACCACCGCACACATATAGCTAGTTCCATTCCTAAGATGCCCAGCAATCTTCTAGCAAAATGATTTTCCTAGACTCTCGGTCTTACTCGAGATATCCACCATACAGTGTCATTGTTTACATTCTTACGGATTCTGAATATCTTGACCTGACATATGGGACATGAGCAGGACCACCGCACACATATAGCTAGTTCCATTCCTAAGATGCCCAGCAATCTTCTAGCAAAATGATTTTCCTAGACTCTCGGTCTTACTTGAGATATCCACCATACAGTGTCATTGTTTACATTCAAATGGATTCTGAATATCTTGACCTGACATATGGGACATGAGCAGGACCACCGCACACATATAGCTAGTTCCATTCCTAAGATGCCCAGCAATCTTCTAGCAAAATGATTTTCCTAGACTCTCGGTCTTACTCGAGATATCCACCATACAGTGTCATTGTTTACATTCTTACGGATTCTGAATATCTTGACCTGACATATGGGACATGAGCAGGACCACCGCACACATATAGCTAGTTCCATTCCTAAGATGCCCAGCAATCTTCTAGTAAAATGATTTTCCTAGACTCTCGGTCTTACTTGAGATATCCACCATACAGTGTCATTGTTTACATTCAAATGGATTCTGAATATCTTGACCTGACATATGGGACATGACCAGGACCACCGCACACATATAGCTAGTTCCATTCCTAAGATGCCCAGCAATCTTCTAGCAAAATGATTTTCCTAGACTCTCGGTCTTACTCGAGATATCCACCATACAGTGTCATTGTTTACATTCAAATGGATTCTGAATATCTTGATCTGACATATGGGACATGAGCAGGACCACCGCACACATATAGCTAGTTCCATTCCTAAGATGCCCAGCAATCTTCTAGCAAAATGATTTTCCTAGACTCCTCGGTCTTACTCGAGATATCCACCATACAGTGTCATTGTTTACATTCAAATGGATTCTGAATATCTTGATCTGACATATGGGACATGAGCAGGACCACCGCACACATATAGCTAGTTCCATTCCTAAGATGCCCAGCAATCTTCTAGCAAAATGATTTTCCTAGACTCTCGGTCACTGAAAAAAATTCAAACGTTAATTCTATTTGCTTCAAACCACTTAAAATCCATATGATGAAGAAATGCTAATGTTATTACGTGCACACATACCTTCTATGTGTCAACTGTATAAACTAGCTATGCGCACACATAAGTTATATGTGCGTATTGTTATAGAATCAGGTTTTATGTGCCTTATGGTTACACAATGTGAATGTAAGATTATTATGTCTTGTAAATACACACATTAGGTTTATGTGCCAGCAAATAGTGCCTATCTGCCTCCGCTAATTGCAAAAATCCATGTGTAAAATCAATAGGCATAACGTTTACATTTTTTTGAGTGGTCTTACTCGAGATATCCACCATACAGTGTCATTGTTTACATTCAAATGGATTCTGAATATCTTGATCTGACATATGGGACATGAGCAGGACCACCGCACACATATAGCTAGTTCTATTCCTAAGATGCCCAGCAATCTTCTAGCAAAATGATTTTCCTAGACTCTCGGTCTTACTCGAGATATCCACCATACAGTGTCATTGTTTACATTCAAATGGATTCTGAATATCTTGACCTGACATATGGGACATGAGCAGGACCACCGCACACATATAGCTAGTTCCATTCCTAAGATGCCCAGCAATCTTCTAGCAAAATGATTTTCCTAGACTCTCGGTCTTACTCGAGATATCCACCATACAGTGTCATTGTTTACATTCTTATGGATTCTGAATATCTTGACCTGACATATGGGACATGAGCAGGACCACCGCACACATATAGCTAGTTCCATTCCTAAGATGCCCAGCAATCTTCTAGCAAAATGATTTTCCTAGACTCTCGGTCTTACTCGAGATATCCACCATACAGTGTCATTGTTTACATTCAAATGGATTCTGAATATCTTGATCTGACATATGGGACATGAGCAGGACCACCGCACACATATAGCTAGTTCCATTCCTAAGATGCCCAGCAATCTTCTAGCAAAATGATTTTCCTAGACTCCTCGGTCTTACTCGAGATATCCACCATACAGTGTCATTGTTTACATTCAAATGGATTCTGAATATCTTGATCTGACATATGGGACATGAGCAGGACCACCGCACACATATAGCTAGTTCCATTCCTAAGATGCCCAGCAATCTTCTAGCAAAATGATTTTCCTAGACTCTCGGTCTTACTCGAGATATCCACCATACAGTGTCATTGTTTACATTCTTATGGATTCTGAATATCTTGACCTGTCATATGGGACATGAGCAGGACCACCGCACACATATAGCTAGTTCCATTCCTAAGATGCCCAGCAATCTTCTAGCAAAATGATTTTCCTAGACTCTCGGTCTTACTCGAGATATCCACCATACAGTGTCATTGTTTACATTCGAATGGATTCTGAATATCTTGATCTGACATATGGGGCATGACAGGACCACCGCACACATATAGCTAGTTCCATTCCTAAGATGCCCAGCAATCTTCTAGCAAAATGATTTTCCTAGACTCTCGGTCTTACTCGAGATATCCACCATACAGTGTCATTGTTTACATTCAAATGGATTCTGAATATCTTGACCTGACATATGGGACATGAGCAGGACCACCGCACACATATAGCTAGTTCTATTCCTAAGATGCCCAGCAATCTTCTAGCAAAATGATTTTCCTAGACTCTCGGTCTTACTCGAGATATCCACCATACAGTGTCATTGTTTACATTCAAATGGATTCTGAATATCTTGACCTGACATATGGGACATGAGCAGGACCACCGCACACATATAGCTAGTTCCATTCCTAAGATGCCCAGCAATCTTCTAGCAAAATGATTTTCCTAGACTCTCGGTCTTACTCGAGATATCCACCATACAGTGTCATTGTTTACATTCTTATGGATTCTGAATATCTTGACCTGACATATGGGACATGACCAGGACCACCGCACACATATAGCTAGTTCCATTCCTAAGATGCCCAGCAATCTTCTAGCAAAATGATTTTCCTAGACTCTCGGTCTTACTCGAGATATCCACCATACAGTGTCATTGTTTACATTCTTACGGATTCTGAATATCTTGACCTGACATATGGGACATGAGCAGGACCACCGCACACATATAGCTAGTTCCATTCCTAAGATGCCCAGCAATCTTCTAGCAAAATGATTTTCCTAGACTCCTCGGTCTTACTCGAGATATCCACCATACAGTGTCATTGTTTACATTCAAATGGATTCTGAATATCTTGATCTGACATATGGGACATGAGCAGGACCACCGCACACATATAGCTAGTTCCATTCCTAAGATGCCCAGCAATCTTCTAGCAAAATGATTTTCCTAGACTCTCGGTCTTACTCGAGATATCCACCATACAGTGTCATTGTTTACATTCTTATGGATTCTGAATATCTTGACCTGACATATGGGACATGAGCAGGACCACCGCACACATATAGCTAGTTCCATTCCTAAGATGCCCAGCAATCTTCTAGCAAAATGATTTTCCTAGACTCTCGGTCTTACTCGAGATATCCACCATACAGTGTCATTGTTTACATTCAAATGGATTCTGAATATCTTGATCTGACATATGGGGCATGACAGGACCACCGCACACATATAGCTAGTTCCATTCCTAAGATGCCCAGCAATCTTCTAGCAAAATGATTTTCCTAGACTCTCGGTCTTACTCGAGATATCCACCATACAGTGTCATTGTTTACATTCAAATGGATTCTGAATATCTTGACCTGACATATGGGACATGACCAGGACCACCGCACACATATAGCTAGTTCCATTCCTAAGATGCCCAGCAATCTTCTAGCAAAATGATTTTCCTAGACTCTCGGTCTTACTCGAGATATCCACCATACAGTGTCATTGTTTACATTCGAATGGATTCTGAATATCTTGATCTGACATATGGGACATGAGCAGGACCACCGCACACATATAGCTAGTTCCATTCCTAAGATGCCCAGCAATCTTCTAGCAAAATGATTTTCCTAGACTCTCGGTCTTACTCGAGATATCCACCATACAGTGTCATTGTTTACATTCGAATGGATTCTGAATATCTGGACCTGACATATGGGACATGAGCAGGACCACCGCACACATATAGCTAGTTCCATTCCTAAGATGCCCAGCAATCTTCTAGCAAAATGATTTTCCTAGACTCTCGGTCTTACTCGAGATATCCACCATACAGTGTCATTGTTTACATTCTTACGGATTCTGAATATCTTGACCTGACATATGGGACATGAGCAGGACCACCGCACACATATAGCTAGTTCCATTCCTAAGATGCCCAGCAATCTTCTAGCAAAATGATTTTCCTAGACTCTCGGTCTTACTTGAGATATCCACCATACAGTGTCATTGTTTACATTCTTACGGATTCTGAATATCTTGACCTGACATATGGGACATGAGCAGGACCACCGCACACATATAGCTAGTTCCATTCCTAAGATGCCCAGCAATCTTCTAGCAAAATGATTTTCCTAGACTCTCGGTCTCGAGATATCCACCATACAGTGTCATTGATTACATTCTTATGGATTCTGAATATCTTGACCTGACATATGGGACATGACCAGGACCACCGCACACATATAGCTAGTTCCATTCCTAAGATGCCCAGCAATCTTCTAGCAAAATGATTTTCCTAGACTCTCGGTCTTACTCGAGATATCCACCATACAGTGTCATTGTTTACATTCGAATGGATTCTGAATATCTTGATCTGACATATGGGACATGAGCAGGACCACCGCACACATATAGCTAGTTCCATTCCTAAGATGCCCAGCAATCTTCTAGCAAAATGATTTTCCTAGACTCTCGGTCTTACTCGAGATATCCACCATACAGTGTCATTGTTTACATTCGAATGGATTCTGAATATCTTGATCTGACATATGGGACATGAGCAGGACCACCGCACACATATAGCTAGTTCCATTCCTAAGATGCCCAGCAATCTTCTAGCAAAATGATTTTCCTAGACTCTCGGTCTTACTCGAGATATCCACCATACAGTGTCATTGTTTACATTCTTATGGATTCTGAATATCTTGACCTGACATATGGGACATGAGCAGGACCACCGCACACATATAGCTAGTTCCATTCCTAAGATGCCCAGCAATCTTCTAGCAAAATGATTTTCCTAGACTCTCGGTCTTACTCGAGATATCCACCATACAGTGTCATTGTTTACATTCTTATGGATTCTGAATATCTTGACCTGACATATGGGACATGACATATGGACCACCGCACACATATAGCTAGTTCCATTCCTAAGATGCCCAGCAATCTTCTAGCAAAATGATTTTCCTAGACTCTCGGTCTTACTCGAGATATCCACCATACAGTGTCATTGTTTACATTCTTACGGATTCTGAATATCTTGACCTGACATATGGGACATGAGCAGGACCACCGCACACATATAGCTAGTTCCATTCCTAAGATGCCCAGCAATCTTCTAGCAAAATGATTTTCCTAGACTCTCGGTCTTACTCGAGATATCCACCATACAGTGTCATTGTTTACATTCTTATGGATTCTGAATATCTTGACCTGACATATGGGACATGAGCAGGACCACCGCACACATATAGCTAGTTCCATTCCTAAGATGCCCAGCAATCTTCTAGCAAAATGATTTTCCTAGACTCTCGGTCTTACTCGAGATATCCACCATACAGTGTCATTGTTTACATTCAAATGGATTCTGAATATCTTGATCTGACATATGGGGCATGACAGGACCACCGCACACATATAGCTAGTTCTATTCCTAAGATGCCCAGCAATCTTCTAGCAAAATGATTTTCCTAGACTCTCGGTCTTACTCGAGATATCCACCATACAGTGTCATTGTTTACATTCAAATGGATTCTGAATATCTTGACCTGACATATGGGACATGACCAGGACCACCGCACACATATAGCTAGTTCCATTCCTAAGATGCCCAGCAATCTTCTAGCAAAATGATTTTCCTAGACTCTCGGTCTTACTCGAGATATCCACCATACAGTGTCATTGTTTACATTCGAATGGATTCTGAATATCTTGATCTGACATATGGGACATGAGCAGGACCACCGCACACATATAGCTAGTTCCATTCCTAAGATGCCCAGCAATCTTCTAGCAAAATGATATTCCTAGACTCTCGGTCTTACTCGAGATATCCACCATACAGTGTCATTGTTTACATTCTTATGGATTCTGAATATCTTGACCTGACATATGGGACATGACCAGGACCACCGCACACATATAGCTAGTTCCATTCCTAAGATGCCCAGCAATCTTCTAGCAAAATGATTTTCCTAGACTCTCGGTCTTACTCGAGATATCCACCATACAGTGTCATTGTTTACATTCAAATGGATTCTGAATATCTTGACCTGACATATGGGACATGACCAGGACCACCGCACACATATAGCTAGTTCCATTCCTAAGATGCCCAGAAATCTTCTAGCAAAATGATTTTCCTAGACTCTCGGTCTTACTCGAGATATCCACCATACAGTGTCATTGTTTACATTCGAATGGATTCTGAATATCTTGATCTGACATATGGGACATGAGCAGGACCACCGCACACATATAGCTAGTTCCATTCCTAAGATGCCCAGCAATCTTCTAGCAAAATGATTTTCCTAGACTCTCGGTCTTACTCGAGATATCCACCATACAGTGTCATTGTTTACATTCAAATGGATTCTGAATATCTTGACCTGACATATGGGACATGACCAGGACCACCGCACACATATAGCTAGTTCCATTCCTAAGATGCCCAGAAATCTTCTAGCAAAATGATTTTCCTAGACTCTCGGTCTTACTCGAGATATCCACCATACAGTGTCATTGTTTACATTCAAATGGATTCTGAATATCTTGATCTGACATATGGGACATGACCAGGACCACCGCACACATATAGCTAGTTCTATTCCTAAGATGCCCAGCAATCGGCGCAGCAGAAGCAACAGCAGCCGACGCAGCAGTAGCCGGAGCAGCAGGGGCAGCAAAAGCAGCAGTAGCAGCAGAAAAATAAAAATGTTAAAAAATTCAAAAAACAAAAAAAATAAAAAAAAAGCTAGAAAATAAAGACCAAAAAATATCAAAACAACGAAAAAAGTTCATTTAGCATGCTTATTGTATTCCAATTCCGAAAACTTTACACTACACTCTTAGAAAAAGTAAGCTTTTATGATTAAAATTTAATCATTTTCCAGTTTGCCTTATTGAGTTAGGAAATGATTAAATCCAGTTTTGCCATGGTTCAAACTATTCTCGATTTAGTTTGCCAATGATTACTTTTTTCTGAGGCGACCGAGGAACCAGCTGAAAATGAAAGCAAAACAATAAGAACATAAAACATAAAAGAAGGGAACACAATTTTTTACAATTATTTATTAACTTTGTGCTACAGTTGGACACAATTCGATGTTGTTCCTGAGATTAAAGAAAGCAGTTACCAAGGCTGCTACAGGAGACTGAAACCCGGTTGGAACATTACTTGTGGCACTTGATCGACTTAGCAGACTAATTGGTTATTACTCCGGTTTGATGCCTATGCCTGGATTTGATTAGGCTGACTGTTTAGCTATCTGCAACGCCTGAGTAGGTGCTGGAAAACCTACAGAGATAAATGTTCATGAGCACCGACTGTGACAGGCATAATTGCTGCCTGGACACGCTCCGGGTCGTAAGGACGAGTGAACATGTCCAATGGTGGGATTCTCTGCCTGTTGATCATGCTACCGGCGGGACCTGAGCGAAGGGTGAAAAAAATTAGAACTAATTATTGGCTCGAAGCGAAAAAATAAATAATGAAAATACAAAATAGCAGGTATTTTTTTATTTCAATTATAGAGGTTTTAAACCTTAAGGTATTTCGCCTTTTCGGGTTAGAAAAATCTCTTAGGAATAATTTCTAACAATATGTGAGGGGTCGGGACTCGAACCCAGGTGCGCTGCGTACAAGGCAATCGATTTACCAATACGCTACGCCCACTCCCACAAGTAACAGGTAGACAATTGGGATTTTCGATTGATTGACACCGGTGTAGTGGATTGCACTGGTTTTGCACTTTCTAACGGAAGTGTCAATGGAACATACCCAGTTTTCTGCACTTCTGCTAGAAAGTGCAAAAACGGTGCAGCTTCAGTCCACTCCACTACACCGGTGTCAATCAATCGAAAACCCCGAATGTAACAACACACTTGGAAAGGACTATAATGAGCATTTAACTCACCTGCATTGCCGAACAAATATCCAGGGAAGGTGATGCAGGTTACTCACAGAAAAGTTTGTTGAACAAACGTCCTACGCTGATCCACTTTGTTCGACGTTTTGCTGAATGTAGGGCAAGTTTTTTGTAGGGGTTTGACGTCTTGCACGCAAATACATTACACGCAACGCAAAATACATTCTGAATTTCTATTTTGATGGAAAGAAATGCATTTAATTTCGCTGATTTTTAAAAATGTATCACAAGTGATCTGCCCCCAGATTATAACTGATTGTAAAACGCTTAGGAAAGCAGCTCTAGTCGATGAATTAATCGAACCAGAACTACTTTAAGCCCAACTTTTCCATAATTTGCATACAGGGCCAATGATTTTACGATGTTCAATGGGGTCAATCTATCAAAATTTTACCATAAGATTGAGCGATGAAAACGTGACCTCTTAAAATCACTAATTCTCATTTGTCACTTCATACATTGATTTATCGTAAATAGTTTGTTTACAGCACTTTTAGAACTTTGTATGGCGAATATTTTTGCTGAAGTAACAAAGTTATTACCTCGTTGAAAAATACACCATTTTCAAAAATTAATTATTTATTTTACACAAATAACGCTCCCGCAGTTTTTTCACCAAAAACTATAAAAGTTTCGATCTTTCAAATGAAATTAAAAGATTGAAAATCCATTTGCAATGTTGGAAGATAGCTTTGAAAAAAACCATTTTTGTTTTGAAAATCGCCTGTAACTGTGCAAACAAAAGAGATAGAAACTTCATTGCTTCGGCAAAAATATGTATTTACAAAAGTTCTAAAAACCTCTAGAACAAAGTATTAGCGAGAAATTAACACATAAAAAGATATTAATAGAAAACTAATATTTAAAGAGCCACCCTACCTTAAATATTGCAAAAATCATAGCACATGAACCATTAGAGATAGTCACATAGTTTCTTCAGAAAAGTTTCTTCAATTTGATTGATTTGTAACTTTGTAGAACATTATGTAGCTGAATTTTACATATCTAAGAAGTTGATACTTTGAACACCCTAACCACAAGGACGTCCCTAATTCAACTAATATAAAAAAATCGGCAAGAAAGTTTACCGAAGATGCTATATATCTAAAACCAACGGTTTTGGCGCAAACAGTTTTGTCTTCCTAAATACAGCTTTGGGACTTATATGCAATGTATCCTGCTCCTATGGACATAGTGCAATGTATCCTGCTCCTAACAACGCGTGCTAAGTCGTCAGTGATGCAATTAAAACTTCGCATTGATTCCGCTTCTATTTTCTTCCTGATCTCCTCATGGGTCCCCTAGGTCAAAAGCGGATCAATCGACTCTTAGGTAAATTAGAGATCGTCGTGTCATCTAGTCTGTCATCCTATGGAAAATCATCCTACCATTGCCTTGGGGTCAACGTCATATTGGCAAATTTCGCATTGAATCCGCTTCTGTCTCTTCCTAATCTCCTTTTTGTCTCCTAGATCCGAAGCAGATCAATCGACTATTAATTTTTTTTTTGGGGTCGCTAGCCGTGCATTGAAGAATGCCTAAAACTCTGAACTAGGCCCCGTCGAGTCCAGTCCGTCATCTGTCCGTCTCGTCCTGTCGTGTCTGGGGCTTCCAGGTTACATGCATTCACCAGACGAGACTAGCTTATGTCAGCTTAATTGTGCACTGGTTTCGTAGAATCGAGGCGATCATCGAAATGATAGATCCTATGAGTGAATGCACTTGGCCCAGTCACCTGTCGAGCATTTGTATATTTGCGTGTGTGAATGTTTACGTGTGTATGGGAAGTGTTGCATGTTGAGATATGTGTGTTACCTGTAAATAATATGTTAATACAAATATGCATGATGTTAAAATAAGACATGTGTAATATGCTACTTACAGTTTGTTGTTCGTTACTACTTATCTGATTCAATTGAGTATGAAAGTACATCTCAATTTTTCTAAAAGCTGGCGACGTCTGATGGCAGCGAATAGTCATTGTTGACAACAATGTTGCCCTTTTATGTTAAGTTACATAAAAGGTTAGTACTGTTATTGAATATTAATTGAACAACACATGTACCATGCAATAAAACTACTTGGAATCGTCCAAATGCCAGAAAATGATATATATTTACCATTAACGACAATTAACTCCGTTATAAGTTTCTCATGCTATGCTGGACGGGAATGGATGATTGACGTGCATCGGTAAATCAATCGTACCTTCAATTATCCAATCCGAATGAATCGAATCGAATGCACGAATTGAAAACCAGTAAAAAGTGACCAACGAATCCCAAGAAGGATTACCCACTATTCCATCATATAAGCCAGTTCTGCATCCATTCCCTGGTCCACATGTCACAAATACTCAGACGCCCACATACACAGATAGACACACGGCTAGTACACAATTGTACACTAGTACCAAAAACTACAATTATTACAACACAACTAATAGGGTTCTACTGTTATTTTTTTTAATGCGCCTGTGCACGTTGCCGAGGTCGACCGATAAATCGACACACAATGACTTCCACTGCGAGCCGTGCCCACAAAGACTGCTGTTAAGCTGTTGAACAATGTCTGCAAACACAGCCCACAGAAAAAGTCAATCCACGTCGACCCGCCAATCGGCCACGCCAGTGTGCACAGGCTCTTAGTTGACTGTTAATTTGGGCTGGTGCAGAGTATGAAATAACAAAAAACATAAAAAAGGCCCATTAGCCCTCTCGGTCTCCTCGACGCACCACTATCGAGGCGCAATGCAACAACCATCCTAAAGCAAGTGTCTGCTCAAATATGCTTGAAGATGTTTGCAATACCGTCAAACCCGCCAAGCTAGGAGAGGGTAATCTCCTTTTTGTCTCCTAGGTCCAAAGCAGATCAATCGACTATTAATTGAAACGGTAAACATACTAGCAGTATTAGTCCTTACTCGCTAATACTTTTCCTTCAACTGTGCTGTTTCTTCTCTATCTTATAACATAACTCGATTATCCCTGTTCTAGTCAATATACATATTCATTACATTATGGACCAGGCAAACCCTTATTTTTTCTATTATTATTATCCTGAGTAGCTATACCAGTGAAGGTATTTTAGGATTTCGCAAAAAGAATGTCTGCCAATAAAGGCGTAAAAAATATTTATCCACTATTAACCATAAAGTTTGCTCGAACCGAATGTCCGCCTGGTTCGACTCGAATAGACCACACCGACCCGAAAGGGTTGCTTATCATTTCTGAGAGCCGGTGTGCTTGGTCGAGTTTAGTAATCATAAGAACAAGTCCTGAATAATTAACTATCTCTTAGGTGCCAGTCCTGCACTCCTTTCCTGAACTAGCCTCATACTCACGATCAAAAGAGTCGACAACTAGTAGGATCCACATGTCCCCCACCCAAGCGAATTGATCAACTTGCAAGTAGGAGCAAAGCCTAACTGTTCGTAGGTGCTAGTCCGTATAGATTTTGGTTTGCTGAAACGAAACAAGAAAAGCAAAACAGTTGTGATTAGTATCGTAGCTATAATAAATAAATAAACGATTTCTCCTCTGTTGTCGGTTTCCCTGTTCGCAGTCCTCCCTCCTGTTCCTGGTCTGTTTGGGCCACTGGCTTTCCGTTTCCTTGGCCGTCCCGCTCTCCCGCACCGATCCGCACACATTGTAGCAGGAGAAACAAATGAAAAGACAAAACAAAGCAAAATGAAAATAAATGGACGTCTGCTATCTGTGCCTAAATTGATGTTGTTTCTCAGTTTTGCACGACCCATGGGGACTTGGCCTAGATCCCAATGCTCTGTCACCGATGTTACGTGATATTCGTTATGGAATATTCTTTGTTTGGGGGCCATTCATAAACAATGTTGTTTTTATCCCTGATCCGCTGATACGTCTAAAATTCATTTTTAGTTTTTATCTCGTTACGTGACACTCTTCCCCTATTGTCAATATCCAACATCATTTATGAATGGTCCCCTGGTGATATATTTAGAGCAGACAATCCAATGAAAAATAGGATTGACAGGATTTTAGCGCGCTCTTGTGTCACATCTTCATGTTTGTTATACATACTAAGAATACCAAAGCATGCGATGTGATGACCGGAAGATTAGAGAAGCAACTCCTCCCCTTCTCCCTTTAATTAATTAAATATTAATTAATTAATTAATAATCTATCTATTACCTTATCACACATTACAATTAGTCCAAGCCCGATTGTTGGTTGCAAGTACAACCGGGACCGTACACTCAAATCTGACGCAAGTGCATGTGCTTCCAACAACTCCCGATTCGCTTCTTTCCTCATGCCTTAGAATTTTTTGACGAACAGAACTCGAAGGTTGTGATTTCTTTAAGTCCGTGTTAGGAAATTGAATGTACAGAGCCAAAAAATAATTGGAGAGTCAAAACTTCACAAACCTTAGCAACACACTTCCAAGTTGGTACGATAATTTGTTTCTGTTAACTAATCAACAGCAGTGTTATTTCGTGCACATACTAGAATCGATTCGCCATTTGAATTTACCAGCTGATAGATGTTTAACAGTTTTACCCGCTACGGGCAGCTTTTGAATCAGCTATTGTATTTAACGACATACATCTGGGAACGAATCAAATCGGGCAAGCTCGGAGCACTGAAGCGCATTGGCAAATTGTTGATACGGAGTGTAACATCATTGGAACCATTTTGATGGCCGTATCCCAATATCCACGAGTAGATCTACAATTAGAATCGCTATTATCATCAGTGCACATTATCTCAAAGCAGAAAAATACCTTCTTTTTTATCCCTTTATGGGCAGCTAGGGCCGAGGGTGGTGGCTAGCGGGTTTCATATATCCTTGACCTGACGGACAAAGCTATGGTGCCTTGAACACAGGCAACGCAGATCCAAGGCCATCATTGAAATGATAAGTTCTGGGTTTGAGATGTACTTCCCCCGGTTGCCAGACGAATACCTGTAATTATTACTTGTAGCTTTGTAAGTATGAATCTAATGTTCAGTCCTGGGTGGTGTATGCGTGGAAGGTGTGGTTTTTAGCGTTCGAGTCCAGGAGTGCATATCTGTCTGGGTTAGCGTGGGCGTTTACTAATTGTGTAAAAGGTTCGAGCATTTGAATGCTAGCGTGTCTCTAACTTTGCATGCATAAATTCAATTTTAGATTCGTGTGGCCATTCGCATATTCACGTGTATTTTTGAACTATCGCGCGCAGACCGTGAATCTGATAATTAATTTTTAGTGTATGGTAGAGGAACGTGTTGTCTAGTGAATATGAGCATCATTCTTGATTGGTCCAACTGAAGGCATGAGTCTAGGCTGATCGAGAGTAGAGAATTCCGAATATAGCCGGTCAATGATCGCGTGAGTGATGGGTTAATGCTTGAGACCGCGATTGTAAAGTTATATGTGCCGAAAAGTTCACTTAAGTAAGGGGGTGTTTTAATGTTGGAGAAATTGCGAGCGTAGGTGTGTGGATGATTGAAATTGTAATGTAAGTTCGCGTCTCGTCCTGTCGTGTCTGGGGTTTCCAGGTTACATGCATTCACCAGATGAGACTAGCTTATGTCAGCTTACTTGTACACTAATTTCGTAGAATCGAGGCGATCATCGAAATGTTAGATCCTACGAGTGAATGCACTTGGCCCAATCACCTGTCAAGCATTTGTGTATTTGTGTGTGTTGAGATATGTGTGGAGCCTGTAAATAATATTTTAATATGAATAATATTTTATACGATAAAATAAGAAATGTGTAATATACTACTTGCAGTTTGTTGATCGTTCCTACTTATCTGATTCCTTCGAGTATAGAATACATCTCCACTGTTCTAAAACCTGGCGACGTCTGATGGCAGAGAAGAATCATTGTTGGCAGCAATGTTGCTCTTCTTGGATGTATGAGCTCGAAAAGGTCATCACAAGAATATAACGCATGAGACCGAAAATAAATAAAAATAAAATAAAGAGAAGAGTTAGTATTGTTATTGAGTATTAATAATATGCCGAATTTTTTTTTCGAGAGTTGTCCTACTGGAGCTGTAGAGCTAGGTTCTCGGAAGGGCTCCCCGTCAGAATCACATATTACAATTTGCAGACGAGACAGGCTGTCGCCCACTAAAACACTGCTTTAGGCCAATTGTAGCGGGCCGTGATTCTGAATATGATATTTATTGTACAGTTAAGGTATGTGCGGGCGTAAGGTCTCGCGATCGCGTGTATCATCGCGAAGAGCTCGAGCATTTGTACGCGTGTTCGATCGCGTGTGCCTTTGTATGTCGCATGTGCTAACGTGTATGTAACTTCGCGTGCATAAATTCTATATAAATGCTGTTTGCTTTCGCATATTCGCGTGTATTCTAGAATGATCGCGCGCGGACCGTGAATCTGATACTTAATTTTTCGTGTGCGGTTCAGATTCTAGAAAAAAAATGGGTTCTTACATATCACTAGAGTTCTCAGCCATGTCGCCAAGGAACGTGTTACCTTGTGGATATGAGTTATATTTTTCGATTTGTATAACTGAATGTATGGACCTAAGTTACTAGAATGGAGGATAAAGATTTCCGAACGTGACCGATTCATGATCGTTTCGAGTTTGAGACCGCGTTTGTAACTTCGTAAGTACTAAAACGTTCACCTTTTTACCGGAGTGTTGCGGTCGCGAATGTAGGTGTGCGTAGATGATCGCGAAGAGCTGAAGTATCGTTTATTGACGTGTTTGTCGCGTGTGCTCGTGTGTATGTGCCACGCGGACCGTCATTCTGTTATTAAGTTTTCGGTGTACGGATCACATTCTGACAGGGAGTGAGTTACTCCATATCACTAGATTTCCAGGTCATGTCGCCATGGACCGTGTTGTCCAGTGTAAATGAGAGCTTTCTTTTTAATTGATTCAATTGTCGACTTCTGGAATCGAGGATAGAGACTTCCGGACGTGAACGATTCATGATCGTGCGAGTGCGGGGGACTGTTGGTTCACACTTGAGACCGTGTTTGAGTGATTACAAGTGCTGAGACGTTCATATCATCACCGGGATGTTATAATGTCTGGAAGAGCGCGGGTATAGGTTGCGTGGATGGTTGCGAAGGGCTCAAGCATTTTTATATTTGCTTGTCGCTGTGACTTTGTGTGTATACATTCGATTTTTATGTAGTTTAGTGGATATGAGTATTGTATTTTTGATTGGTCCACTTGAAGGCATTGGACTTATGCTACTAGGGCCGAGAATAGGGGATTCCGGACGAAACCGATTCATGATCGCACGAACACGGGCATTTGGAGGTTCACTATCGAGACCGGGATTGTTAATTTATAAGTGCTAAATCATTCACTTAGTCACCGGGGTGTTATACTTTTTACGAGATCGTGAGTGTAGTCGTGCATGGATGATCGCGAAGGACTCGAGCGTTTGTATGTGGACGTTTTTGTCGCGTGTGCTAGTATGTATGTACACATTATTTGTATAAGCGTGTGGTCATTCGGATGTTCGCGTATTCTTCAATGATCGCGCGTGGATGTCTTGTCTATTTTTTATTTCTATTGGTCCAACTAAAGGCATGAATTCGGGCTGCTAGGATCAAGGGCGGAGACTTTCAGACGTGACCGATTCATGATTGCGCGAGCTTAGGTTCTTAGGTTCCAACGTTCATCTAATCAATCGGGGTGTTTGATTATTGGCGAGTTCGCAGGCGTTCGTATTTGTGATCAGGTTTGTGCCATCGCGTAGGCCACGTTTGTACGTTTGAAACGAGAGATTGCTAGTGTATACGAGAGAACAAGCAATTTGTGTTAGTGAGTGTTAGCATGGATCCAACCGAAAATATAGCAACAAAAGAAGGGTGCCTGCAGAGAGAATTGGGCCCTATGTGGGTGTATATTATTTAACCATGGCAGTGGATAATAAAGGTCGCCAAGTTAAGTACTAAAATTGATCACAAGGATATCTCGAGTAAGACCGAGAGTCTAGGAAAATCATTTTGCTAGAAGATTGCTGGGCATCTTAGGAATGGAACTAGCTATATGTGTGCGGTGGTCCTGCTCATGTCCCATATGTCAGGTCAAGATATTCAGAATCCATTCGAATGTAAACAATGGCACTGTATGGTGGATATCTCGAGTAAGACCGAGAGTCTAGGAAAATCATTTTGCTAGAAGATTGCTGGGCATCTTAGGAATGGAACTAGCTATATGTGTCCGGTGGTCCTGGTCATGTCCCATATGTCAGGTCAAGATATTCAGAATCCATTTGAATGTAAACAATGACACTGTATGGTGGATATCTCGAGTAAGACCGAGAGTCTAGGAAAGTCATTTTGCTAGAAGATTGCTGGGCATCTTAGGAATGGAACTAGCTATATGTGTGCGGTGGTCCTGCTCATGTCCCATATGTCAGATCAAGATATTCAGAATCCATTTGAATGTAAACAATGACACTGTATGGTGGATATCTCGAGTAAGACCGAGAGTCTAGGAATATCATTTTGCTAGAAGATTGCTGGGCATCTTAGGAATGGAACTAGCTATATGTGTGCGGTGGTCCTGCTCATGTCCCATATGTCAGATCAAGATATTCAGAATCCATTCGAATGACACTGTATGGTGGATATCTCGAGTAAGACCGAGAGTCTAGGAAAATCATTTTGCTAGAAGATTGCTGGGCATCTTGGGAATGGAACTAGCTATATGTGTGCGGTGGTCCTGCTCATGTCCCATATGTCAGATCAAGATATTCAGAATCCATTTGAATGTAAACAATGACACTGTATGGTGGATATCTCAAGTAAGACCGAGAGTCTAGGAAAATCATTTTGCTAGAAGATTGCTGGGCATCTTAGGAATGGAACTAGCTATATGTGTGCGGTGGTCCTGCTCATGTCCCATATGTCAGGTCAAGATATTAGAATCCGTAAGAATGTAAACAATGACACTGTATGGTGGATATCTCGAGTAAGACTGAGAGTCTAGGAAAATCATTTTGCTAAAAGATTGCTGGGCATCTTAGGAATGGAACTAGCTATATGTGTGCGGTGGTCCTGGTCATGTCCCATATGTCAGGTCAAGATATTCAGAATCCATAAGAATGTAAACAATGACACTGTATGGTGGATATCTCGAGTAAGACCGAGAGTCTAGGAAAATCATTTTGCTAGAAGATTGCTGGGCATCTTAGGAATGGAACTAGCTATATGTGTGCGGTGGTCCTGCTCATGTCCCATATGTCAGATCAAGATATTCAGAATCCATTCGAATGTAAACAATGACACTGTATGGTGGATATCTCAAGTAAGACCGAGAGTCTAGGAAAATCATTTTGCTAGAAGATTGCTGGGCATCTTAGGAATGGAACTAGCTATATGTGTGCGGTGGTCCTGCTCATGTCCCATATGTCAGATCAAGATATTCAGAATCCATTCGAATGTAAACAATGACACTGTATGGTGGATATCTCGAGTAAGACCGAGAGTCTAGGAAAATCATTTTGCTAGAAGATTGCTGGGCATCTTAGGAATGGAACTAGCTATATGTGTGCGGTGGTCCTGCTCATGTCCCATATGTCAGGTCAAGATATTCAGAATCCGTAAGAATGTAAACAATGACACTGTATGGTGGATATCTCGAGTAAGACCGAGAGTCTAGGAAAATCATTTTGCTAGAAGATTGCTGGGCATCTTAGGAATGGAACTAGCTATATGTGTGCGGTGGTCCTGGTCATGTCCCATATGTCAGGTCAAGATATTCAGAATCCATTCGAATGTAAACAATGACACTGTATGGTGGATATCTCGAGTAAGACCGAGAGTCTAGGAAAATCATTTTGCTAGAAGATTGCTGGGCATCTTAGGAATGGAACTAGCTATATGTGTGCGGTGGTCCTGGTCATGTCCCATATGTCAGGTCAAGATATTCAGAATCCATTTGAATGTAAACAATGACACTGTATGGTGGATATCTCGAGTAAGACCGAGAGTCTAGGAAAATCATTTTGCTAGAAGATTGCTGGGCATCTTAGGAATAGAACTAGCTATATGTGTGCGGTGGTCCTGCTCATGTCCCATATGTCAGATCAAGATATTCAGAATCCATTTGAATGTAAACAATGACACTGTATGGTGGATATCTCGAGTAAGACCGAGAGTCTAGGAAAATCATTTTGCTAGAAGATTGCTGGGCATCTTAGGAATGGAACTAGCTATATGTGTGCGGTGGTCCTGCTCATGTCCCATATGTCAGATCAAGATATTCAGAATCCATTTGAATGTAAACAATGACACTGTATGGTGGATATCTCGAGTAAGACCGAGAGTCTAGGAAAATCATTTTGCTAGAAGATTGCTGGGCATCTTAGGAATGGAACTAGCTATATGTGTGCGGTGGTCCTGCTCATGTCCCATATGTCAGATCAAGATATTCAGAATCCATTCGAATGTAAACAATGACACTGTATGGTGGATATCTCGAGTAAGACCGAGAGTCTAGGAAAATCATTTTGCTAGAAGATTGCTGGGCATCTTAGGAATGGAACTAGCTATATGTGTGCGGTGGTCCATATGTCATGTCCCATATGTCAGGTCAAGATATTCAGAATCCATAAGAATGTAAACAATGACACTGTATGGTGGATATCTCGAGTAAGACCGAGAGTCTAGGAAAATCATTTTGCTAGAAGATTGCTGGGCATCTTAGGAATGGAACTAGCTATATGTGTGCGGTGGTCCTGCTCATGTCCCATATGTCAGGTCAAGATATTCAGAATCCATAAGAATGTAAACAATGACACTGTATGGTGGATATCTCGAGTAAGACCGAGAGTCTAGGAAAATCATTTTGCTAGAAGATTGCTGGGCATCTTAGGAATGGAACTAGCTATATGTGTGCGGTGGTCCTGCTCATGTCCCATATGTCAGATCAAGATATTCAGAATCCATTTGAATGTAAACAATGACACTGTATGGTGGATATCTCGAGTAAGACCGAGAGTCTAGGAAAATCATTTTGCTAGAAGATTGCTGGGCATCTTAGGAATGGAACTAGCTATATGTGTGCGGTGGTCCTGCTCATGTCCCATATGTCAGGTCAAGATATTCAGAATCCATAAGAATGTAAACAATGACACTGTATGGTGGATATCTCGAGTAAGACCGAGAGTCTAGGAAAATCATTTTGCTAGAAGATTGCTGGGCATCTTAGGAATGGAACTAGCTATATGTGTGCGGTGGTCCTGCTCATGTCCCATATGTCAGATCAAGATATTCAGAATCCATTCGAATGTAAACAATGACACTGTATGGTGGATATCTCGAGTAAGACCGAGAGTCTAGGAAAATCATTTTGCTAGAAGATTGCTGGGCATCTTAGGAATGGAACTAGCTATATGTGTGCGGTGGTCCTGGTCATGTCCCATATGTCAGATCAAGATATTCAGAATCCATTTGAATGTAAACAATGACACTGTATGGTGGATATCTCGAGTAAGACCGAGAGTCTAGGAAAATCATTTTGCTAGAAGATTGCTGGGCATCTTAGGAATGGAACTAGCTATATGTGTGCGGTGGTCCTGCTCATGTCCCATATGTCAGGTCAAGATATTCAGAATCCATAAGAATGTAAACAATGGCACTGTATGGTGGATATCTCGAGTAAGACCGAGAGTCTAGGAAAATCATTTTGCTAGAAGATTGCTGGGCATCTTAGGAATGGAACTAGCTATATGTGTGCGGTGGTCCTGGTCATGTCCCATATGTCAGGTCAAGATATTCAGAATCCATTTGAATGTAAACAATGACACTGTATGGTGGATATCTCGAGTAAGACCGAGAGTCTAGGAAAATCATTTTGCTAGAAGATTGCTGGGCATCTTAGGAATGGAACTAGCTATATGTGTGCGGTGGTCCTGCTCATGTCCCATATGTCAGATCAAGATATTCAGAATCCATTTGAATGTAAACAATGACACTGTATGGTGGATATCTCGAGTAAGACCGAGAGTCTAGGAATATCATTTTGCTAGAAGATTGCTGGGCATCTTAGGAATGGAACTAGCTATATGTGTGCGGTGGTTCTGCTCATGTCCCATATGTCAGATCAAGATATTCAGAATCCATTCGAATGTAAACAATGACACTGTATGGTGGATATCTCGAGTAAGACCGAGAGTCTACGAAAATCATTTTGCTAGAAGATTGCTGGGCATCTTAGGAATGGAACTAGCTATATGTGTGCGGTGGTCCTGCTCATGTCCCATATGTCAGATCAAGATATTCAGAATCCATTCGAATGACACTGTACGGTGGATATCTCGAGTAAGACCGAGAGTCTAGGAAAATCATTTTGCTAGAAGATTGCTGGGCATCTTAGGAATGGAACTAGCTATATGTGTGCGGTGGTCCTGGTCATGTCCCATATGTCAGATCAAGATATTCAGAATCTATTCGAATGACACTGTATGGTGGATATCTCGAGTAAGACCGAGAGTCTAGGAAAATCATTTTGCTAGAAAATTGCTGGGCATCTTAGGAATGGAACTAGCTATATGTGTGCGGTGGTCCTGCTCATGTCCCATATGTCAGGTCAATATATTTAGAATCCATAATAATGTAAATAATGAAAATGGTTGGACTCATTTTCGAATTCACTCACTTTGTGGGAATTAAGGCTTAGATCTATGGCAGATAATATCTGAATATTTTAGCAGTTTACGTATGTATTGCATGTATAATTAAGTTTACAAAATTAAATTATTTGAACCAACATTAGGAATTTAGTGCTTAACTTGACACTGGTTTCTGCTATTTGCTAATAGGTGGCGCCGCAATCGCAAAGTTTCAGGCACCAAAAAATGTTTGAAGCACCAAAATATTTTTTGGTGCCTCCCGTTTTTGGTGCCTAACTTCACGCCGGTCAGAAGACGAGCGACAATTGAGGGGATACAGATACTGAAAACCTACTCCAAAATGCACCCTGCTACACCTAATTCGAATCCAAGGAACATTTTCAACGTAGAAACAGAATCTAATCACCGTTAGGAGGCAAGATCGGTCAGGATCCCGTAATCAACGAAATTTGCTCTGATGATGACGTTCCCAATGAGGTGAGCATTGACAGTATTTTGCAACCAGTTATCCCGATTCGATGCTCTGAAGAACATAAAAGGAGCAAATTCAGTATCTGAAAGAAATTAGTCGGCTCTTGTTGGAAAATCTTTACTTGGTAAGCTGTCAGTTTGTTGCTGTTGATGTGCACTTTTATATCATGTATTTCATTAACAGATGCCAATTCGGGTAGCCACTATTACTCCAAGGTCCCGGCCATGAAAAAAAATATTACTTCCACACTACCAGCGGTTCAAATAGAGTAAGTCGATTGCGTCGATCATTTCACTCATTGGATACGGACGAGTGGCTGCAGCAACAGGTTCTTTTGCTCAACAGATGGGATTATTTGGTAAAGGAGTTGATTGCAAAGCTAACCTTTGTCGCCAGCCAATAAGTCACAAAAGTGAGGTCCTATGTAGTTTTTATTTTTTCAGATCGGGCAGCACACAAAATAATGTCATGGTGAAAATCCTTCAAGAAATAAAGGTTTTTTACCTTCCATTGCTCATACTGTGTCCTGTGCGACAAACACAAGACTGGAATTGTCGGATAAGGTCGGAAATAACAATTTTTACTTGTTTTATACTTTACAGCAACCGCAAAAGGTGCCAACGACAAAGAAAAAACAAAATACAGCAGAAAACTTCAATAGCTATAGAAGTCCGTCATTTGCCAATGCCGGATCTGATCCCTATGCAAGTACTTGGCATTGATCCACGACTGATTGGTGCAGCCATAGTTACACCAAAAGCAGTGACATTCACAGCATAAACCGCCACAGTTACAACCAAAGCTTTTGGACAGGGATTAGCCTGATCTCTACTATAGTTAGGCCTTCTCTTCGAGTAGACATAGGTTTAGCACTTTGAGGTTCGTAAGTTTGAATTATGAATGTAGTTTGCAAAAAGATGGGCTTTTGAGCATAACAAACCAAATATTGATGTACGCAACAGATTTGATAAATGTTTGCGATTTTGTTGGTTTTGATTGGACGTTCTTTTCATCATTGAACTCAATTTGAGCTGGTTGGTACCAACCCAAACATTTCGGTTGCAAGTTTATATTTTTCTTCTGTATAGCTTTAATGATGTTTTGCAGCCAGGATATATCCCAATCTGTGTAGTTGTAAAAGCTAGTTTAGTAGAGATGTACATTATATAGAATTATCTCACCAGATGATTATACTGTAATATATTCCATCGAACGTTATTTTAATACTATCGGTCTTTTCATCAAGAATCGGAATATATAGCAAATTAAACTTTAACGTTTTGTACTATTTTTTTAAATTCATTCAATTTTGGGCAATATTTGTCTGATCTAACCCAGTAAAGCTCAGCCGGAAAATGATCCGGAAATCTGGCTGTTTCAAGTGAATATTCGACTCCAGTGTCCCAACAAACCAAATTGGAATCGGTGGTATCACTAGAGCCGGGGTGTTAACAAGAACCAGCCAAAATTCCAGCTGGACTTACTGGGAATTTATGAATGGTAAGTTAAAAAAAAAACAAACATTGACTAGAAGAAAATTTTCTTCTAGTCACCAAGTGACGTGATTGTGAGAATAGGGCCCATGGTTTCATCACACTCATTATCATCGTGGCATAATGTGGGTTTTCAGAATCATGACCAAATGGGATTTAGATTTCCAAGTGCCTAGATCCTGGATCGCCACTCTACAGTCTACTTGTACGACACCGCAAGGGCAGCTATCCTGATTGCGCACAGACAACGAAAACGGCGTGTACCCAAAGTAAGCAACATCTTTTAGTTTTCCGGTTGAACATAATTTTGGCTGGCCTCTCTTCCATCATTCGTGCTACATGATCAGTCCACTGTTGCCTGTCGCGCTTTATCAGCCTTCCGATGTGAGCATGTTTGTATACTTGGTTCAGCTCGTGGTTTATGCATCTCCACTACTCTACAGGTCGACGTCCTTCGTGAACTTCTTTTAGATAGAACACTTTAGTACGACCGATTTCTCCCGACTTTTGTCAACAGATTCTCGCCCTGATCGTTGGGAACCCCTAGGTTTCAGTAAACAGAGAGTCTCTATTGAACTGAAGCTGTCCGACAGAATAAAATCATGATCGGTGTGAAAAATATCAACAATTCCAAGGGTATACTAAATAGCTGCGAGTTCTGCGGAGTAAACTGGAACAGGTTTAGTGAGTTTCAATGAGGCGGTAAGGTTTTGACTGAATATACCGAAGCCACAGGAGTCATCGAGACTCGGTGTATAACATTTCGTTGCTGTCGACTTCTCGAAATTTACTCTGAAAGATGCTCGGGATCACTTGCGGGATCCACGAATTTTGTCTTTCATGGATACGAAGAATACAGTTGAATCAGAAGCATGAGAAAGAGACGGTTGGGATAATATGAAGAATTGATATTTTGTGTAATGTAATCGAAGTACAAGGACATACATTGGCTATGAGAGTTGAGCTCGACAAGCCTCCCGAAGCCTCTACTAACGGGTTCAAGATATCGCATCGCATGAGCAATCGATATGAGAGGTCCCAAAATCGATTTTTTAGCGGAAGGATGCCTGCTAGCATTTCTAGAATCATCGCATGGGTCGAGTGCATGCCAGTCAATGCAATATGCAAACAACAATACTGGATTCGCTCCAGTTTGATAATCATCACCGACAATATCGTTGTTTGGTACAATCTGATCAGGTCTCCTGGAAGGGCACCCCACCACGTTACGGTTATTGTGCGGAGAAATTTGATCCTTTGTTGGCCCTTCGGTTTCAGATAGGAAAAGCTTCTATAACTTTGTTTCAAGAACCGTATTTCCATAAAGGAAATTTCTATGTTCAGGAATCAGAATATATTGGCTTAAATAGCACGTTCCCCGTATGTAGTCAGAGATTTGTGCCTTGCCATGTCTTTTCATCATTTCCTGAGCAAAAGGAGAAGGATGGGAAAAATAACAGCACAAAAACAAACAACAGTTAAGTTAAACTCACAAGTAGAAATTCAACTAAACGTTTTGTTGTTTCAAAAAGGCCTGATTATTCTGCGTGTTTAAAGACGCGACAATAACAATAGGGGCCATTTTTGTTCCAATTTTACGTCAGAATGGTCCAGCTCCTGATTGGTTGATTCTGACTTTTTGAACCGTACGCAATGTTACTGCAGGGATAGCGAAATGATGTTTGGCAGTGTTGCTATATTTATAAGAAAAGATTGTAGTTACTTTTGACAAATAAAATTATTATCGTTAAGAAAGTAACAATTACTAAATTGAACTGAAGTTGTGCGGCGAAGTGAATCAAGTATTTATCCTGCATTTACCGTATACGTGGTTGATTAACTTTAACAGATATAAGACAGAAACTACACCATAATCTAAAATTATTCAGAAAATGACTTCGTCAATCCTTACTAAACACCCATGACACGGAAATACGATGCCCTTGTTCAATATAGTGGATTTTAGATGCAAAATATTACCAGCCTAAAATAAATTAACAAGACTCCATTTTCATTAATAAAAATAGCAACACTGTTCGGAAGATTTCGGCAGGGTGAAAATGTGCGAAAAAAAGAATGCCGAAGGAAAAATAAGAAGCCGATTGTCACGTCTTGTCTTAGCAAATTGGCTACGCGATTGTCTTCTCGTCTCTTTGATGAATAGTTTGAAAGTGTATACCGTATCAATACTTTATAAAAATGGAGGATGAAAAATTAATTGAACTAGTTCGACAAAATATTGAATTATACGACATGTCAAACAAAAAATATATGGACAAGGAATACAAGGAATGAATTTGGAACAAAATCGGGAACGAGCTGGGATCCGATGGTAAGACTATCAGAATTTCTGCGAATTTTAATCTTGTTCTTGTTGTTTATTTCCGCATCTGCAAGGCACTGTTTTTATCAAAACAAGGCCGACTCATAAGTGGTTAGACGGAGGTATTCGTTTCATATCCATTAGAAACCCCTTTCCAAAACCGATTCTGAATCTTAAATGGATTCAGTATGGATTCTAGCTCAAATAGAATAACCACCGGTGGTTGTTACATGGCTTCTTAGCTATATATACCACCCAATCACTTTTGATATAGGGTAAAGAGCCTCTTTTGGCCCTATTAGGGAGGGACCAGATCTATCTGATTAATTACATGGTCTACAATGGATAGAACACCTATAAATTGGCATCATTATCTTTGTTTCGTTCTTCAGGACTAATCAAATAACAAAAAAGGCTGGACTAAGATACTACCACAGAGAACAGACGTCCATCTTCAGCATTCAACTTGTGTAAAATCTCTAACGGTTTCGAAGGTAGTTTGGATATCTAAACCAGGTGCGCTACTGTCGTCATGTTTTTTTGTGGCTGAGTGCGACAGAATTTACAGCGTTTATTCATCTACCCAGTCAAACTAGTCCGGAACCGATACGGAATTCCAGCATGAATTCCAGCTCAAATGCGTCAACCGATAGAGTCGGAATCGGTTGTTTTCTTTGAGCTAGATTCTATGCTGAATCCATCCAGGATTTCGAACCGGTTCCGGAATCGATTTGACGGATAGTTGGGATAGGTTGGTGTGGCGGCGCAAGTGTTTTTCGTATATTAATTCAAATGTTTACACACGTTTTTTAAATATTTTTGTTCGATCATGGATGTCTGTTCTCTGTGATACTACCATTTAAGCCTATGCGTTGAAGAAAGATGGCAGATGCTGCTCTCTTGAACGGCTTCGAAAGGGTTAGGGAGATAATATAAACAGGACGAAAATAGACTCATTACAAGGAGCAGGTCACTCTAGGAATGTATAACACATTTGCATCAACTTAGAAAAAATGCATTTAATTTCCATTTTTGCATCAACTTTGCACACGCAAAATGCATTACGAATTTCTATTTTGATGGAAAGAAATGCATTTAATTTTGCAGATTTTTAAAAATGCGTCACAAGTGATCTGCCCCTAGCTCATTACCATATATTAGAATAGGCTTATTTAGCAGAAAAATTATTGGAAAGTTTAACAGTGCCATCATTATCAAGATAAAGTTAACAACAAAATGTGTCCATCGTAGCATTGGTTTATTTAAAAAAAATATGCGATTTATTTAAGTATACAGTCGTGATTCGCTGGTTGGGCCACAGCCTTGTCCAACTAACGAATTTGATTCGCTAGTTGTACCGACTGACAAATGTCAAAAACTCCAAAGGCGATGTTGGCAGTGTAAATGCATCTATTCATATTTTTAAATATTGTCAGATTGATTGTCAACGTTAATTTGACATGAGATTTTGACGTTCAGATGCTTTTTAGTTGGACAAGCGGTCCAGTTAAAAATGTCCAACCAGCGAATTACGACTGTATTAGGAAAATCGATCGTTTTGCCAAGGCAAAGATCCATTCTCGGAATTAAAAAATTGTTTGAATATTTCGCGCATATGAAATGCAGACGCTCCTGCGTTGCCACCCTGTCGAGGCAAGCTCCTGAGATTCAGGTCTCCTTCTGCTAACTCCACGGATGTAACCGTCGTTTCCCGATCCTTTATAAAGTTGTGCAGTATGCAGGTTGTCAAAATTACTTTGTCAACATTATCTGGTAGTAAATTTATTGTTCTGAAAAATATGCGAAACTTGTGAGCTAGCTGCCCGAAGCCGTTTTCAGAAACTCGCCGTGCTCGGGATAATCTTAAATTGAACACCTGTTTTTCCAAATCGCCACTACTTGCTGCTCCTGGGTATGGCCGAAGCAAGTAATTTTTTAGTGGGAACGCCTCGTCTCCCACTATGACGTATGGTGCTGATATTTCTGTGTTGGGCAAGTAATCGTCATCGGGAACATTCAACTCGTTTTGTTCCAACGCTTTCCCCAAATTAGAATGCGCAAATATGCCGCCATCGCTGTTTTTTCCGTACGATCCGACATCGACGGCTATAAATTTACAGTTCGCATCAAACAAGGCCAGTAAAACAATAGAAAACGTTTTTTTATAGTTAAAGTATTGCGATCCGCTGTTTGGTGGTGCTACTATTTGGACAAGTTTTCCGTCTATTCCCCCAATACAATTAGGAAAATTCCACTGTGTCCAAAATTCTTCTGCGATCCTTTTCCATCGGTTTTTGTCTGGAATTGGCATTGTTTCTGCAAACATCTTGGCAATTATTGCTTCGCATACATCTTTTACTATTGTATGAACAGTGGAATGACCCATCCTGTAGCTGAAAGCGATGGTGTGGTATGAGTCACCAGTAGCAAGAAACCTACAAATAAGATATATATATATATATATATATATATATATATATATATATATATATATATATATATATATATATATATATATATATATATATATATATATATATATATATATATATATATATATATATATATATATATATATATATATATATATATTCATTTACAGGATCCACATGTAAGGCACGTTGGACATCTTTACGGGACCAGCTAAGAAAAGTCGTAAAAAAAAAGTCTACTAAGAGCGGACAGGCAGCAAAAAACACTTTGAAATGGAGATATGAAGACTGTATGGCATTTGTGCTTCCATTTTTTAAAGAACGAGAAACAGTTTGCAACATTCCGACAAGTGAAGCCCCGATCGTTCAGGAAGATGGGGTTGACGAGGTTTGCGAAGAGAACGTATATGAAAACATTGTTGAAGATGTTATCGATTCAACACCTACGACATCCAAACGAAATCTGGGAGTACCATCTGACAGTCGTAAAAAACAGCGCAAACAAGAAACAGCATCATCGACTCTTCTGAAATATTTCATCGAATCAGACCAGGCGTCCTCAAGTTCGAAAAAAGCAGATCCGATGGACGTATTTTTTCAAGGGCTGTGTGCGACGGTAAAGACGTTCAGTCCCGCCAATCAGCACATTGCAAAGAACAGACTTTTCCAAACAGTATCGGATATGGAATGGAATGAAATCCAATCCAAACCGAATTTTACCAGATTCGTTGGATGCAACTGCATCATCTCAAAACGACAATATGACAGGCATTGTAGCCTTTTATAACGAGTTCAATCCAGAGAACTAAATTAGAGACTTCCGTCTTACGAGAGAAAAATAAGAACAGAAATCTTTTCACAGAAAAATCTTAAGAAATATATGGCACAATTCACCATAAAATAGTTAGTACTTTATACCGTCTGGGAGTGGTCGGCACCTCCGCATACATACCACAACCTGTTCAAGCTCGGCGGGTGTAATAGATGAACAGCGCATCAATTTAATAAAGTTAAATAAATTTGTGTATTGAAAATGAAATTCACATTTTTGATTTTTAAATGCAATTATAGGAACTGGCCGTTTTGGATAAGTAATCAAGTTTCATAAAACTTTACTGTAAACGTGTAAGCACGAAAACGTAAAAGAAAACTAGAAAATACTTTTGATCATCTATTTTATCACAGAGAATAGACGTCCATCTTCAGCATTCAACTTGTGTCCCTAACGTTTTTAAGGTAGTTGGGATGTCCCCACCAGGTGCGCTACTGTCGTCATGTTTTTAGTGGCTGAGTTCGACTGAATTGGCAGCGGTTATACATCTACCCACCCACTGAGGTGTCCAAAAAATTGTTTCAAAATCGTTCAATACGGGTCCAACGATGGACGTTTGTTGGACGGTTATTTAGACGTCGTCCAAATTGGTCCAACGAACGTCCTTCATTGAACGATTTTGAAACCAACCGTTCTTAGAGGGCAGTCAAATCATTCTGGAACCGGTTCGAAATTCTGAGTGGGTTCAGTATGGATTTCAGTTTAAATACATCAACCGGTTGAGTCGGAATCGGTTGTTTCCTTTAAGCTGGAATCCATACTGAATCCATTCAGGGTTCCGAACCGGTTCCGGAATAGGTTTGACGGAGAGTTGGGATAGCTGGTGTGGCGGCGCTAGTATTTTACCGTATATTAATTGAAATGTTTACACAAGTTTTTTAAACATATTTGTTCGATCATGAATGTCTGTTCGCTGTGGTTTTAGGTTTGGGATCACTGTGCGGTCCCAGTTAAACTCATTCCGGAACCGGTTCGATTTCTGAATGGAGTCGGTATGGATTCCAAATCAAATGCAACAACCGATTCCCACTCAGAATCGGTTGTTGCATTTGAGCTGGAATCCATACTGACTTCATTCAGGATTCCGAATGGTTTGACCGGGGTGTAGTGTGGATAGAACTTCCCGGTAGTACTATTCAGAATTCTAAATGAAGTCAGTAAGGAATCTAGCTCATATGCAAAAACCGATTTCGAAATCAACAGAGCTAGAGTTGGTTGTTGCATTTGAGCTGAAATGCATTCAGAATTCTGAACCGGTTCCAGAATGGATTTAAATGAAAAAAAAATCCAAATAAACCATTCCGGAACCGATTCAGAATCTTAAATGAATTTTCGACTCAAATGCAATAACGGTTCCATTTGCATTTGAGCTTTGAGTTCACGAATGGGTTTGACTTGGAAACCGTTCTTTGTATGGGATGGAATTTTCTCATGAGACGTGTAAAGCCTGGTACATGGACTAGTAAGAATGGTCTCATGGAAATGCGCTGACGAATCGTCCCGAAAACTGGACAGTATAGTAAGAATAGGTCTTTTTGTCGAGCGCTCCGACCTAATCCTACTAAGCTAAACTCATTCCGAAAACGGTTCGGAGTTCTGAATGAATTTCATGCCAAAAGCAACAACCGATTCCGATTCAGTCGGTTTCGGAATCGGTCGTTGCATTTGAGCTGGACATTAATTCCATTCAGGATTCCGAATCAAATTCTCCAGTAAGTCCAGCCGGAAACTGAGCTGGAATGCTGGCTGGTTCTAACTCGTATTCCGGCTCCAGCGACACAACCAATTCTAATCAGATTCCTGGCTGGACCTTACTATGTCTGAATGTTTTGACCAGATAGTTACAGATAATATAGTTTAATTTATTTTTACGAAGCAAAAACACACCTTAAACATACCATAAGCCGTTGCTTTGGGCTTATGGATTCACGCATCACGGTGGATTCTTTTCGTATTCGCTTTTCTACTTTATCCAATAGGTAGTAGAACTGTGTTTGTGACATCCTGAAATACCGATAGAAGCTAGTTTCCTCTTCCTCGAGTTCTTTCAAAAGCGTGTGGTATTCCCCTTCTGCCTTCCGAAATGTATTCATGGGTCTCACCCACTTCCTTTTTGGTGCTGACCTTTCCTCCTCCTCATCCAGCAAGATTGCCAGCGATACGAGCTGTTTTCTGCTTAGTTTACTCATTTTTGACTTCTATATAACTTTATCGAACTTTCAATGTAAATATTACCACTGAACAATTTGACAGATACCTCTAAATGTAATATTCATATAATACGCTATTTGAAATCAACTCAACCCAAAACTAAGTTCTTCAAGCTTAGCGTGTAGATGTCATTGACGGATGACGTGACGGATGCTACCGGTGCGTGTGAATTGAAATCTGAATTGACGTACCGGTGACGTTCCGTTCCGTTGACGGATCTTGATGTATCGTGTGAATCGTACTTTTCTCTCCGCAGTTCTCTTACTATAGGTTTGTTCCAGTACACGGAAGTCACTCCGGAGTAAACAGGAGCAAAAAATCTTTGCTCCTTTTTACTCCGCTTTGCTACCAGAAGAAGAAAAAAGAGAAGAAGAGAGTACAGAAACGATTTTCTCCGGAGTACTTCCAGTTTCTCCTGGTACTGGAACAGACCTTATGAGTTTTTCTAGTTTAGAACTGTGTTTTAAATACGTGCAAAGGTTTCAGCACAGACACTTAGACCCGATAGACTGGGGAAAAATAAATTTGAATTCAGTGACGCTGAAAGCACGGTGTGACATGAATTTTAAACTGAATAAAACATCCGCTAAAACTGCTGCTGAGGACAGCAAGTTCTAGTTTTAAAATTTTCAGTTTTATATAATAGAACTGTCAAAATTATGAATCTAAAACTGAAACACTCCTGAACATGCTCTCAGCTTCCGTCAACGTCAACGGAACATCACCGTTCCGTCAGGATAAGTTAAATACTTTTCTCTTGCTCCCGTTCACACGTGCCGTACGTTGATGGAAGCTGATGTATCATCTGAATCGTCCTTAATACTAATGAGAAATATTCCCGTCTAAACTGGTCAGGGATGCCAGATACACAGATTAGTCTGTTTCACAGATTTTCAATGTTCTGCACAGATTTTTAAAACTACGCAGATTTCCAGTTTTCTCTTTTAATGCACAGATTTCCACAGTTTTCTGTTATAATCCACAGACTAGTACAGATTTCTGACCTCGCGCTCAATTTTTGCCTCGAGTAAAAACAAAAAAAGGTCGCCACTTCTTTGAAAGAAAAATCGATTTCACCAAATCGATTTTATTGAATCAATAAAATCGATGTTGTCAAACATCGAACCGAAAAGATCGGATACAAAAAATCGATCTTTCAAGCTGAAAAAATCCACTTCGGCGTCTAAGCGAATACGAATGCATGGGAACAAACGATGCGCCTTTTCAGATGAAATTGTACAAATTGACCATCATCAACCAAATAGACCGTTTGTAAAAATCGGACCTCGATTGCGATTCAATGAAAACCTGTAAATGCCTGTCTCGGCAATTTACTAAATTGAGACCAGCAGCTATCGCCACTGCGCGGACTGAAGAAAACAATCTGGAGGTTTCCTCCGATATTGCCAGTCGGCAACGTGAACACAGTTTCTCCGTTATCACTTGAAGTTCGATGCAGCATGTGCTGCAAAAGGAGTATTTAAGGTTTACACTAAAAATCTTCAAATACATGGACCGAGACATTGATGATCGCTCATAAACCGGACGTTTTTAATCCAAATAAATTTTTAGACTACTCCAGGGCATTACGATATGCTCTGTCTTAATAAAAAGGGGCAACGATTAACCAATAAATAAAACTTTTCGACTCTTTCAATCACTATTTTATCTTAATGATTTCAGTTATATGATTCATGTTATTATACAATTAGGATGAACCCGATCGAGATGTGAGCGGAAGGTATATTTTCGCCGAGTTTCTCGGTCTTCCGATGACGATGAACGAGCTAAAATCAAGCAACTTAATTCTCACTATCACACAGTTCTTATGAGACAATACTTATTTTCACAAAGCACTGTTATCAGTATTGCCTGGCTATTTGACTTTGCTTTCGTTTTATTCGGCGATTTTCTTTCCTTGCAACTTGGTGATCTCTCCGCATATCGGTATAATAAATTCAGTTCTGGCCGACAGGCAGATAACTTGAAGGTCTGCGGCGTGTTTTTAGCTCCTGCATCCCCTTTCAATGAGATGCCAGTTTTGGCTATAGAAGTTGGTAAATTTCTGAAGCCCTAGAGCTAAAAATTAAGTTATCCAAAAGAAATTTCACGAAACCCGCATATATTACCTTGTCAGTATACAAATTTGATGGTCTCTTTAGCCGTGGCAAAAAAAATTGATTGTTCTAGCATCGTACATTTCTTTGGAAATGGCATCTTTACTTCGACTGTTAGATCTAGCTCGTACAACAGTTTAAAATAATTAGTTTGCTACTTACAAGCATCTAGGTATCAATAGGTTTGTTCCAGTGCCAGGAGAAACTGGAAGTACTCCGGAGCAAACAGGAAGAAAAACGTTCCTGTATTATCTTCTTCCCTTTTTCTTCTTTTGGTAGCAAACCGGAGTGAAAAGGAGCAAGAATTTTTTGCTCCGGAGCAACAGGGAGTAACTTCCGTGTACTGGAACAAACCTAATAGTTACCCTAATTCGGTAGCTCCCGCTCCTGCCTTGGCTCAGTGATCGGAAACAACGGCCTCAAAAGCTCCAGTTTGCGCACAACTTTTTTTTGTCATGCTCCGCTTTACTGCCGATAGAATGAATATTGATGGCCACAATAACGAGAACGACCGCACTTGGGATCTAAACCGACCTACGGCATTTAATTTTGAAAAACGATTTGATTTCGACGTCAGATGTAAACAATAAAAAATAGCAAATCCAGCGCACACTAAGAATAAGTTCGAAAACAAGTTCGAAAATTCCTCAATGCAATATTTGCTTATAAAGTGTATAAAATTATAATGTCGCTATAATTCTACGAAAACATTATAAATTTATAATATTTTATAATTTATTGGAAGTGTCACGCCCCTTGTTTGCACTCCCTCGCAGAAAAGTTTGTTTAACAAACGTCCTACGCTGATCCACTTTGTTCGACGTTTTGTTAAATGTAGGGCTAGTTTTTCTGTAGGGTTTTGACGTCTTACACGCAACGCAAACAACATTGCACGCAACGCAAAATACATTATGAATTTCTATTTTGATGGAAATAAATGCATTTAATTTCGCTGATTTTTAAAAATGCATCACAAGTGATCTGCCCCTAGGTGCAGCCACATCTCTCCGCGAGTCTTTATATTTAAAACATCATCTTTGGTCACTGCCTTACCCCTCAAATAAAAATGAAAAAACTTTTTGGGTGGGAAAATATACAGATTTGGTTTTGGCAACCCCGTTCAGTTGTCCATCAACCATCAGAACGCAACGAAGCAAGCAGCTGTCGATGGTATAGATACGAGAGCTGTGCGTATTTTATAAGTAGTTTTTCAGATAGTATATTCCACTACCCGCGCCTAAAGAAAAGATCGCCGAGAGTGGTGAATCGCAAACAAGGGTCGCTTAATTATTGTACGGATCCGAGAGCAATTTGACAAAAAACACGTTTTTCTTTCTGCATTGTGCAAAACCTGCTCACTGGAGTCATTGGTTTCGGCTTAGTGGTTAGTCGAGCAATTTTTCCGGAAAACAAGAGTGGGTAGAATTTGTCAACTAATAAGATTTAAAATATGAACATTTTCTTTCTCCAGTGAGCAGAAATAATGGCCGGCGTGGCCGTGGTCGAGGTCGTGGCAGAGGAAATAGAGGCGGTCGGAACCAAAACATAGCGATAAACGATATTTTAGACGACTATCTGGAGAGTGACGATAGCGACGATGGTTTGGATGTTTATGCAGGTTTAGCGATTATGGGTGCATTGGGGAAGCTGGGGTATCGCCCGGAACGTAGTTCCAAAACTGTCGAAGGCATTCTGCAGACAGAAGATGGTTTTGCCGTCAATACCTTATATGTCAGCTTTAAATCTGCAGTTAACGTGACGAGTAAGCTGGTGCATGATTGGTTTGAAAAGTTTGGACCGATAAAAAATGTCCGGATTCACACCAATCAGAACAGTAATATGTACGAAGAAGGCACAGTAACGCGTAGCAGAGGAAACAGAAGAGGTGGCCGAACGTACAACCGGCAAGAGGCCAATAATAAATACGCTTTTATTTCGTTCAAAAATTGCGAGGACGCTGCCAAGTAAGTATAAAAGCAGGTATCGAGTTGGTGATTTTGGTCATTACAATTGAATATACCAGGTTTGTTCCAGTACACGCTTCTTGCTCCTATGTTATGCGGAGCAAACAAGAGCAAAAAATTTGCTCCTTTTTATTCCAGTATGACACCTGAATAAGAAAAAGAGAAACAATACAGAAACAATTTGCTCCTTGTTTGCTCAGGAGTACTTGTAGTTTCTCCTGGCACTGGAACAAACCTACCTATACACAAAGGACATTTATGCGTAGAACGGCAGTATAGATTGCGGATTTTGTTTGGGACTGAATTGAGTCATTTTCAAATTGTAACTGCTATCAGAGATTATAATTGTGTAGCGTGTAGCAGTTAGTGTTCGCGAAAGCGACATTCAAATATATAATTGTAAAATTTAACCCCTTAATACATTAATTTCAATTTTCCTCAATACCCACATAATCCGGCGGTAGGTTGCCAAATGGCAACAGCACGCATTTATGGATTAAATAACTAACAATTTGACATATGCTGTATCCCATCTGAGGTGCTATTACGTTTTTTTGTAGATGCTTGAAGCAAAAATACGAATTCCAAAATCAATGCTTTTTGGCTATTGCGGATAGCTGGCACCAGGAGGCCTACCATAAGAAGCAGAAGGAAATAGAAAACGGCGTTGAAGAAGCTGGATCCTCATCAGCAATCAAATCCGGAAGCAACGATGAGTGTCTCGCACCTACTTGCACTAGTGATACGTGTAATCAAGATCAGGAACCAATGGCGAACAAAGTGGATACAAATGCGAAAACAAGCAGAGAAAGTCTTCCAAATCGAGTAGAATCAGAGGAAATGAACATCCTTCATTTGAACGATGATTGTCTAATGATGATCTTTGATCAGCTCGACCTTCAGGATCTGATTGCACTGAGAAAAACATGCTCCCGTTTTGACGGAATTGCATGTAACATATTCAAACGGTACAAATTATTCGATTTTGATATTGAGCTGATCGAGAAAAAATATCTCACGATGTTGGACGCAAAAACTTTGCTTTCCGAGGTAGGATCATTCATACATCACTTGTCTATTGCTCGGGATAGATTCTCCAAGCCGGGAGCTAGAATTCTGAATCTTATTCCTCGACATTGTCCAAACTTAACGGAGTTGGAAATTCACGACTTCAAATTAACACCAAAGGCTCTGAAGAATTTGGAGGTAGTTTTCAAATCTCTGGTGGGGCTCACCTTGATCGATTGTGGTATCGATGATAAAATCGACAGGAGCTTGAAATACGCCAAAAAACTACAAAGGTTGGATCTGTCATTGAACAGTGAACTTACCGGCAGGTTCTTGAAGGCAGTGGGAAATCTCAAATATCTCAATTTAGAGAGCTGTCAGAACATCCAAGGGAAGCCATTCTCTACCTTTGCAGAGAAAAACAAAACCCTGGAATATCTAAACATCAACTGCTGCAGCCGGTTGACAACAGATGCGATCAAATCGATTGTGACCAATATGACTGAACTGTCCCATCTGGTTTGCAATAATTGCTACGAAGGTGTGGATGTCTCCAGCATGGCTTTGATTGCTAAATTACCGAAACTAAAAAAAATACAGTTCAAGTTCAACAGTATTTCATCAATCGATCAGATACTGCAGAGTCTCGCCGAAGCGGATCACCTAGAACATCTGGATCTGTCCGACGGAATATTTACCTCAGTCGACTACAATCTCCTGTGTGGCTTAACCCATTTGAAGGAGCTGAAGCTTAACTACAAGTTGGATTTCTCCGACCAGCACCTCTTGAAGTTGGGTGCCAGGGGTAACTTTGTTGAACTACACATTGCCGGTTGTACGAGCGTTACCGATAAGCAGCTAATCGATTTTATAAAAACCAATCCACAGCTGAAGCTACTGGATATTTCTTACTGCCAGATTACAGAGGGTCTGATCTTTTCCGCGATCGATATATTAAAAGAACAGGCTGGCAACCGCTCAAGTGGTCGACAGTTGAAGCTGCTCGTAGGCCAAACAAGCATTTGCCCGGTGATTAAGGAGGTAAAGATAAGAAACAGTTTTTATTGAATTATTCAGTAAACGTCTTCTTTTCAGAACGCACTGATTCAAAGTAATAGGCATCTGTTAGAAATCTCATTCGAGTACACCGATGGGTTCTATGGCACTATGGATGCTGACGATATGTATGATGACGTAATGGATGAGGATGACGAAGATTTCATGGGCTACGACTACGAGGACGATGATTCCGATCTGTGGGGACTGGACTATGATTCTGATCTGGGTAACAAATGCACTGATCTGCTAACAATACAATATAACACATTGACGTCTTTTTAAGATCTTGCAGATATGTATCAGTATTTCAACGATAGCGATGATGATGACTATCGGTACATGTTCTACGATATGGCCGGTATGTTTCAGTGATGTTCCCGCAAAAAGTGACTAGTCCCAAGTTTTGTATTCGTTACGAGGTCAAATACAATCGTTCGTGCGCCAGGTGGAGTCCAAGAGTCTACTGGCGTAGTATGCTGAAAGGATGCACATGTTTAATTATTAGTTATACAACTCGTCTCTACTAAGGAAGTTACAAAAGATTCTCCCAGCTGAACTGCGTCAAGAAGTTGAAAGAAAGACGTTGAAATTAAAGTTGATCGTCGCTTGCCATTCGACGCCGATAGTTCGTTCTACTGTTAATTTTTCCATTTTTTTATGTTCGGCTAAATTTAAACTAATAGTTTTATCTAATGGGTATGTTCCGTAAATCGAAAAAAAAAACAAATTAAATTTGAATAGTACTTATTGTCATAAGAAAGATAACTAATCGATGAGAAATCCATTATTTGTTGTTAGATATCAAAGGAATTCTACTAAAATCTGTGAGCCTTAATACCATGACAGGTTCACAGATTTCAGTAACTTGTGATGAATAAACACATTCTCGAACACGATCGGGAATCAGAATATATTGGCTCAAATGACACGTTCCTCGTATGTGGTCGGGGAGTTGGGCCTTGCCATGTCTTCTCATCCTTTCCAGAGCGGATGGAAAGGAGAAGGAGGAAAGGGTGGGGCAAATTACAGCACAAATGCAAACAGTCGGTAAGTTGATTTCAAATTCAAATCACCTGCGAGAAAGCCTAAAGCTTTTTACTGTATTGGATTGAAAACTTTAGTATGTTACTAATATCATTTTCGTTTTTCGGTCGGCTGTTCGGCTATCCATGGAAGTTGTCCTTCAATGTCAGCTTGTTTCTCCGAACAGCCAGTTGTTGTTTCAACCGGCTAAGAATTACACTACGGATTACCTGTTCCAGTGGTAAAAACCCACAAAACAGGGAACCTCACTTCCATAGTGTCATGCGACCCGTGCTATGGGTAAAATTGTTGAAGGGGTTTAAAACTCATTCATAGAGAAGAGTTGGGCGAACTCCCCAGTATGCTGCATTACGCAGTGGAACGTTCACTCTACGCACCGAAGTTTTTTCACCGATGATCCACTTAATTTTGCCAAATTGTTGTTAGCATGGGTTTGCTGAGACTCTCGGCTGATGGTAGTGCGGTGAAGTTTTGCTGAATTTCAATTTTCAAATTTCGATGTGTACAGACGAACCTGCCCAGAGGCCGTGTGGTATCCGGCCAAGAATTGAGCCACTGGGTTCCTGCTCCCATGTCGTAGGAGGTGACTGAACATAGGAGACCCTAAGTCAAGGTGTAGTTCCGTGCCGAGGACTTGATGACTGGAGGGTCTAAAATATGCCAGTCGCGCACGGAACATTTTGGGTTTTGCCCTTACTGTGTTATGCGAATCTCCGACACAGTGGACCATTATTTTCTTCGCAAATCGTGGGAATCATATGATCGTGTCCCATTTAAACCTGATCTGGCTCGCTATGTGCGTTAACATCTCAACTCGCTTGGTGTCCTCTAGTTGTGCAATTTATGTTGGAAATGAAATGTACAGTTCTCTAATCAACAATGGTTAGAATAGCACAAATCACTGTCGGTTCCGACAGCATGAAGCAACAAGTTACTTTACGCTTGTCCGGACATGCCGTAGACTCAGGTGATTCCCATTTCTAATGCCAAAAGATCTTGACTCCTACGGTAGCAGAAAAAAGTTAAGTCGCCGTGAGCTCTAAAGCTTGCATATATGATCCTACCTAGCTTTTCTAAACTTTCTCCCTTCAAATCCTTGCTCTCCCTTGAGTACTATGGCTCTTAATATTGAAAAATATGCTTCACCTTCCAGTCCCTTGCTAATTAAATGCCGTAACAACTGTTGACAAATTGACTCAATAGGTCGTTAACAAAAATGGTTAACATAAAAATGGTAAAAATAGCACAAATCAATCTCCAGCATAAACGTACAGCAACTATGAATTTATCTCGACTCATGCAGGAAGGTAAAGCTTCCATAGCATTGGTCCAAGAACCGTATTTCCATAAAGGAAACTTCTACTTTGGAAAGTTACTTAACACTGCCTTCATTGCTTACAACAAGACAGGCATAACCCACGTGAAATGCCTCGTGCTTCCATTCTCGCAAATAAGGCTATTGTCGCGTGTCTCATATCGGACCTCACAACTCGCGATATGTGTGTTGTGTGTGTAAACAATATATATATATATATATATATATATATATATATATATATATATATATATATATATATATATATATATATATATATATATATATATATATATATATATATATATATATATATATATATATATATATATATATATATATATATATATATATATATATATATATATATATATATATATATATATATATATATATATATATATATATATATATATATATATATATATATATATATATATATGTATATATATATATATATATATATATATATATATATATATATATATATATATATATATATATATATATATATATATATATATATATATATATATATATACACCAAATTCTTTTTTTGCACGGGGGATGCGTTCCGTGCAAAAAAAACCGTGTAAAAAAATCCGTGTTATTTCGAGCAACCGTGTAAAAAAAATCCGTGCTATTTCGAGAAACCGTGCAAAAAAAGTCCGTGCTATTTCGAGAAACCGTGCAAAAAAAATCCGTGCTATTTTGAGAAACCGTGCAAAAAAAATCCGTGTTATTTTGAGAAACCGTGTAAAAAAAATCTGAATTTTTTTATTAACAGCTATTTGGTTATCGTATTTAACAATGAATACTGTTGGACATTTTAAATGCACAAGGGCTGTCAATGTGCCCAGTAGAAGTTTTTTAATTTTTCGAAAAGGTTTTTTTTAGGAAAAATGTAAGTTTTTATTCGTTAAAAGAAGTTATTGTCCGTTGAAAAGCAATAGTTAAAATGGTAAAATGTTTCAACTATTTAGAGTTTGTTAACTTTTTGTAGATTACACTGGGCTACAGCGATTTGAAATTTTTAAAATGAACTAAGATAGCAAATGCGATACAAAATAATGTACACACGAAATTTTGAAGCAAAAAAACATTTTTTGGGACCTTTGCCACAACAAAATTTGCTACGTTGTCATTTTCAGCCGATTTTCGGTTTTGTAACATTTTTTGAACGAAAAAAACTAGACCTTTCGAACAGTATGCGGTCATATACAGTTTGGTAAGAAACATTGTTCGATTCTGGGACAATTATATCAAAATTGTCATTTTTTGCGATTTTTTCATGTAAATGGTTATTTTCTCATTAAAAGAATTTTCATGAAAAGTAAAAAAAATCATTTTGATACTAAGACTCTCTTGCGTGATTGAAATGTCAGAAATTGTCAATTTTCAACGGCCTATTGATTGGCTTTTACTTAATTAAATACTCTTTCCTGATAAGAGGCAGCATTTGCCATTTTGCAATGTTGACAGACCCCTCCTTTGCAACTAAAATTTCCAAAACTGCACTTTGATGAAAAATTCTTTCCTGAAAAGCTGAAAATTCGCTATTTTACATTTATCGAATTTAGTTTTTTTAACGACTGCAACCTGTGCCTGGGTGGATATCGGTCCGTCCCGCGAGGCAAACTTTGCAAAATCGTACGAAATGGCGACTATCTGCCAATTAAGCACCGTTCTTTAGGAGGACGATAAAGTTTTGTGCATGTGTGTTAGAGATGGGCCATTCGTTCGCGAACGGTTCAAGTGAACTGGTTCTTCGAAGAGAATGAGCGAACGGAAGTTCTTTTTAAAAGAACGGTAGTTCTCAATTCTCTTCAAAGCGAATGAACTGAACCTGACCCAAAGCCGTTTGGCGAATTTCTCGGACCGATTTTTAGGCGAACGAATGAAAATGAACCGACTTGCCGTCCCACAAACCGCTCTCTGTGCTCTCCCAGAATGGAACCGGCGAAGAACGACTCATCACATTCTCTATTTCTCTAGTTATACATCATGAAGAAATCGCTACCCTTGATGAACTTGTTAAGCATACAGGGGTATAATAGGGGGTATAATAGTCTCCAAGAATCGAATGTTTTGAGAGACATTCGCTAGATACAAGTAAAATATCAGCTGAACGGAAGAACGGTTCATCTGAACTAGTTCTTTTTACAGAACTGTTCAGTCGGGAATGGTTCTTCGAAGTGAACTGTTTCGCCCATCTCTAATGTGTGTCTCAAAAAGTGCGATGTCCTCTAATTTGTCTAATTCTGAAAAATTTTCTCCTGTCAGTGCGTTTGAGTCGTCTATATCTATACTAAACCAATTTAGAATTAGAACCGCCTTTTGTCTTGTTCCTGTTCTTTTCTTTCGTCTCCTAGGTCTGAAGCGGATCAATCTATTAATAAATATGATAAAAGATGCCAGCAGTATTAGTCCTTATTCGCAAATACTTTATTCACTACAACTGTGCTATATATCTTCTCGATCTTATAACAGAATTTGAAAATCTCTGTTCTAAATAGTCGATATTGGTAGTTATTATGATGTACCAATAAGCTAGAGTAGTGACAATATTTTTCAGTTCCACAGATACAATCTCCCTTTATTGGATACTTCAGAGTTATTCGCATCTGCTCTCGGAGACCACCAATCCTCCAAACACATTTCAACCACTGAGCATTCAACTCGAGCATATCACACCGAGGAAGCGATTTGTTATTTCCAAGAACCAAAGCTCGAGTGAAACAATCAACATTCTCGTAGGTGCCAGTCCTGCACATCTTCTTGGAACCAGCTAACATATCCAAGCTCGATAGCTAGCAGAAGTCACATATATCTCCACCCAAGCGAAGTGATCAATTCGCTTTTAAGTAGGACCACTCATCTACAAACCAGTCATGAACACATCCGTACCAACGAGAATGGATCATACCAGACGAAGGCCACAGGTCCAGTACCAACTTGTCCCATCTCAGTAAAAAATAGACTTGTGCCTGTTCCTAACTCTTTGAAAGCTCTATTTAATCAGAGATCACTAATTGGTTGATAAAAAGAAACATCAGTCGTTATCTACTCAGACCAAACAATACGTATTGCGTATTCCTGCATATTAAAATCTCCGCTATCAGTTTCTAGCTTATCAAACTGAACAAGCAAAATTAATATACTTTGTGTAGTGGCACTACCCGGGGGAACTTGGCCATATACCAATTGCTCCATTGCCAATGCGATGTGATATATGAACCGGAATATTATTTGATGATATCTAGAAAGCATACAATCCTATAAAAACCATTGCCCAACATTATTGATTTTCAACTACCATAACTTGAATTTTGAATAACAACTCATTTCCTAAAATTGAAAAATACGCGATTTTTACACATTGGCGGATCATCCCCATTTGCATTGCAAATATCCAATGCCATTTATTTTCAGCTGCTGTTATTAAATGCCTATTAAAAATATTTTTTTTGCGCGGTTTTCGAAATAACACGGATTTTTTTTGCACGGTTTCTCGAAATAACACGGATTTTTTTACACGGTTTCTCAAAATAACACGGATTTTTTTTGCACGGTTTCTCAAAATAACACGGATTTTGCACGGTTTCTCGAAATAACACGGATTTTTTTTACACGGTTTCTCGAAATAGCACGGATTTTTTTTGCACGGTTTTTTTTTCACGGGATGATCAAATCATTAAACTGGTATATCGAAATAGGTATTTTATACATAAAAATCGTGTTATTTGGCAAAACCGTGCAAAAAAAGTCGTGCAAAAAAAATCCGTGCAAAAAAAGTGCGTGCAAAAACAGAATCCGGTGTACACTGATTACACCCAAGTTTGAATGAGTGTAGCATCGACTACACCAGCGTAGTGCACTGTCAAATACTAAAATGCTATAAATTTCAGTTTCCCAAATATGGTTTGTCTAAGTAAGGACCGAAAACTCGAAATCGCATTTACGGTGCTGCAGCGTACAGTCGTGATTCGCTGGTTGGGCCACACCTCTGTCCAACCAACGAATTTGATTCGTTAGTTGGACCGACTGACAGAAGTCAAAAAATCTCCAAAGGAGACGTTAGTAGTGGAATTGCATCTATTCACATCTCTAATAATTGTCAGATTGGTTGTCAAAGTAAATTTGACGTAAGATTTTGGCATTCAGATGCTTTTTAGTTGTACAATGCTCCAACTAGCGGAGGTCCAACTAAATAGCGGTCCAGTTAAAAAGTGTCGAACCAACGAATCACGACTGTAGTTGCATATTAGATGATATGGGGTTCCGTAGTCGGATTCACAAAGATCACTTGAAAATGACTCAGCGCGTTGAAGAGTAGCCATGTGATAATTGAGATTACAGTGTGCAGTTTGTCACTCAGAAATCGTATCATACTACATCACGACTTAAAATAAAATGAGCGCACATTGTTTCTCCAGGCTCGAACGAAAAGTGCAATGCATGTTGAAATCGGAACCAAAATCTTTCTGGAAATATGTAAAAGAGCAGCGAAATGAAACCGGTTTGCCTTCGATGATGTTTCTAGATAACGAAGACGGGAATCGTTCACGAGGTATTTGCAAATTGTTTGCCGTCCGTGCTTTTGAAAAGTGCATTTCCCGCCTTGCCGAACCACTTCGTCGGTTATTTGAGTTTTCGCTACGAGCCACAACGTTTCCATCTTTGTGGAAGTAAGCTTTTGTGTTTCCGTTGCTGGGATAAACACCTTCACCGATATCGTCCAACTTTAAAAAAAAAATCCGAAATTCTGTAGAGGCACCTAGGCCGCCCTAAATTTATAGAAGAATCCAAGTAGTGGGCAAATCGCGCCCAAGTAACCACGACACTTTAAATGATGTGAAGATAACAGTCTTAAATGAGTTGTCCGCGGAATACGATAAAATGCTACATTACTGTAAATGCAACACCAATGTTGTTATAAAGTGGAAAAGGGCGATTAACCGACTGATGTAAGATTTGTCAAAACTAGCATTGATTCCACATTAGTAACACTCTTATAAAGCTTTTGTCTACTAAAAGCATTACTGAAGGCTACAATGAAGCATGTTTCGTTTTGACAGATCGATGTTATATAGCACAACATAAAGGTGATATGAGATTAAATGAAAATTGTAAAAATGTTTTAAAATAAGGGGAAATGAACGTCTTCCATAAGTTTTTTGACCGTTGAAGAGTATGAAGCACACTAATTCACGATATAATTTCAATTCTGTGAGATTTTATTAATTCTTATTGCGGGGCTCGAACTATGGTCATCTATGGCATCAGCTTCATATGAGGTAGACCGTCAGCACTCTTATCTGTGAAGGAAACCTGTTGACCGATTCATATTTGCAATATATAAAGAACGCGTTGCATTATATAGTCTTTGCTAATGCAATGAGCAGACGATACGATATATAAAAAAAGGTGCAAACATTTGTCATTGTTGGTATTTTTCTTTTAAATTAAGCATGGTTCTCGAGCTCGCGAAACATAAAAATTAACAAACGATTTTAACAAAGATCAGTTGCAAAACCACGTGCGTCGCGCAAAAGATTCAAAGACTTGGTCAGACCAATTCATGTTGATTTACAGACAATCGAAATAAGAGGTAGATGTAAGAGGTCAGCCTGGTCTGCTGAAGTTAAACATGATATTTAGGAACAATCGTACTATACAATCAATTCGCGACAAATATATGATTTGGGTGCAAAAGCCAAATGTAAACATCCACTTTGAGGGGTGATTCCGGACAAATCCTTATTGGCCGAACACAGTTCACAGCAGTTAACGGAACAACCACCTTTCTCTTATGTTTACTACCAACAGCGACTATTGTCAAGTAACGCTTTGTCCGGAATTCTGCTTAAAGGGAATGTTTACAGTTGGCTTTGGGATCAATTTTCCACTAGTAGTTTGTCTCTATTTACCCATATATTAGTGGAATCTCGTATATGCGACTCCTACCCAATCTAAAATTATATTAAAATTGACCATTAAAGCTGGAAAAGAAATGCCTTCGAGTGTTATACCTGTTTGCTTGTGTTTACAGTGGTGCCCCGTACATCATCTGTTTATGCTATTCTTCTTCACATCTTACTGATTTCCTTGAAGAATTGAAATGAAAACCGCATTAATACATAAACAAATGTGACCACCTTATTTTATTACACAGCGACATGATAATATAAAATCAACATAATTGGCAACCCTTAAATTTGAAAATACAGCAACACGGCTAGTTTATTGAGTTCTACAAGATGACGACACGAATGAACTCATAATGAATGAAGTTCATGTTTGACAATTAGGCAATCCATGAGACATTTCTGATCAGCTGATTATTTCTTGTTTACTTTCTCTGACGTTACTCTGAGGGGTGCGACGTCCGACAATATCGTTGATTCGATCCAACATCAAACGAATCGGACTAACGAAAGACATTCGTCGGACGAGTTTTCCTGTTCGCAGGAGTAGACTTGTTGACAGAACCCACCGCTGAATTGTCAAACAAACGTCTTATGGATTGCCTAATTCTCGGTGGTTTGTTTACTTTGTCAGATGCGTGAGTGCGAGCGCAACGGTTGCTCATCTGTTACATTCGAACTCACGTAACTTCCATGTAAACAAACCACCGAGAATTGTCAAAAGAAGTTCATCCGGCTCGTTTTGCGGGGTTATGTCGGTTGGTGTAAAACCCAATTGACGTTCGGTATAAATACTGCGAATTAAACAAGAATAATTTATTGTAGAACTCATCACTACAAGTAAGATTATCATATAATTCTTAATAGCGTGCATGCAAAATGTTTTTGTGTATGTATTTTCAGAAATGACCCATAATAATTTTACAATTGTGCAGTCCAGTTTCGACGATGATGAAACCTATCTGTGTACTTTGCCGTCCACTTGGGTTATTCGGAAAGGATGGAACAACGGTATTCCCGACAAGCTGAGTGTTATTGATGGTAGTGACCTGTGCTATTGGCCGAAAAAGGCTAGTGGATATCGCTTGCTGGAAAAAGCGAAAAAACATCCAGCCATCGAGATCGATGATAATTTACTTGCCGCTAATAGATGCAAAATCAAGCGAAGTGGCTTTGAGACATATTCGGAGGTAATTAGCAAATTTACCAAAAATTTCGAAATCCTAAAGCTTTTTTTTTGCTCTTTTAAGGCACACGAAGAACAAAAGAGAATGGAAGTATTCTCCGACACCGACGAAATGGAATTGAAAATTAAAATGAGAAAAGATTCTGATGTAGCTGAATTATTTTCCGCTATAAAGCAAACTGGATACAGTAAAGCGACTGGAAACTCCCAAAAATCCACTGAGCTCTCTAGTCAGGTTTCATTTTCGGAGGACATCATCGACTCTTCACAAGCGGATTATATCTGTCCAGTCAAACCCACAGGAGTTGTTTCTTCTCCCGAAATGATTGCAACAGTCGCACCTGAGTCATGTGAAAAATGCCAATCGTTGGGAAAGTTTGAGGACAAATTACATCGCATGGAAAAGCAATTAGACCAGTGTGTGTTTCTTTTGTCTCAAGCAAATGCTAAAATTGATATGTTGTCTTCGCGCAAGCAATCTGAAGTCGATAAAGATGTCATTGAACTTAACAATATTTCCGTGCAACCAGTTAAAACCTTACAGGATTTAGAAGCACTTGAAAAAAAGTGCAAAGATGAAAGCTACATTAAATCTGTTATTCTTTCGATGGGAAATATTCACGGAAAGCATCGTTTCACTGGACAGGGTTGGACAGTATGTTTGCAAGTGATCGACTATTTTCTGGATCGGAAATTTATGCGTGAAGTTTCCTGGACGGGAGTTTCTAAAACCAAAAGCGAAAACGGAGAAGCTGTAACAAAAATTGCGTTCTCCAAATATGAACATTTTATAAATCTTTTCTATCAAGTAATTTTACATGCAGATGAACAGTTTTCGCTAGCGGCTTGCCATAATTTTTTCAAGCAGTGTATCAGAAATTCGAAACAGCGTTTGGAAGACATTAAGCGAGTTCGGTTGTCTGTTGCTCGGAAGAGACGAATCCCTGGGAATGTCGAAAGTACGGATGACGAAAATATTAAGCCAATGGACGATCAAGCTGTGCATAATGACATAAGCGTTCATTCGAATGAACAAAATGACTATTTTCAGGTATTAGCTGAAGAATACTTAGAAGAGATGATCGACGAACATGAACAAAACAATGTAGCTTAATTTTTTTGAAGTATTTTTTAAATAAATAAATGAATCTTTTCATGACCTACAGAAAATGTTACTCTACTCCTTTGTTACATTTTACATTTTTTCGTTTCTTGGCAAGGTATGTAGCAAAGGGATGAAGATGATTTCATCGGTGATAACTACCGCCACCAGTTTACAAAAAATTTGCTCGAATGAGAATAGTTGGCAATCTTTGAAATTTTGATTATTTTTTGTCTTAAACACGAAAATATTTGCGGATTGAAACGTATAATCAAAAAGGTTATCGAATATTCTTAGTTCTGAACCATGAACTCCTTTCGAATCAACAAATTCCATAGCGATAATTCGGTTATCTCTTGTTAGAAACCATTTATCTGGGAACATATGCTTCAGTGTAAAATTTGCGGAAAATTGAATGCATAAATATTTGGACTTGTCTGTTTTTAAAGGTGTTTTCATTAGAGGATAATTTTCAATAACTGTAGTTTTGAGTGGTTCTGTAGCGTTCCTCTCTGAAATGCGATTAATTATTTGATTAAGTGGAAATCTTCCTGACCTAACTAATCGTTTGATTTGATATAAATGGTTTTCAAATGGATATGACGAGATAGACGGAAGGGCACCAAACCTTTCAACTTCTTCCACAATATGTATCAAGTTATGTACATTACTTGTTACGGAACTGAACAAAGCGTAATGTTTCACAATAAAATTCTTAAACAATACGCTCGCTACGGGTAGAAAACGGCTATAATAATCACTGGAGCAAATTGTAACAGCACAAAATAAATTTAAGAAGTTATCATAATGTTCATCGTCTATGAATCTTTTCAGAAGTGAAATTCCAATGTAATTTAGAAATGATGCGCATTCCGATGCTTTCCAGTGATTGATGTAGTTGATTCCCCGCATCGAACGATGTATTTCTACTGGAAGTTGAATGTTTTCTAGCAATGTTGAAATAGCAATAATGTCATCTTTTGACCACTTAACGGCATCAAGACCGTTCTGACCATCCCTGTAGGCTAAAAGCAGCCTCTTCGTGATACCTAGATGAAGCAAATGTAGCGAATCTGCTACGATGATATCTTTGATCATGTCAATAGGCAGTTCCAGTAGTGGGGTCATAACTGGATTTTTTTGTATTTTTCCGTTTTCGCGTATCTTGTATATTTGATGATGTCCTTCGTACATCCGTTGACGAAAATCGGCATCAAATCTTCGTGGAGCAGATGTTTCGGGGAAAATTGTGGTTCGCAATAATGATGAATAATGACCAATCGTGCAACATTTAAGACAGCCATGCAATGAGTTAAAATTTACTACACCTAAAATACAAGAATTGCGTCATATATTCAGTTTAAATAGCTCACTAAAGTATAAACCTTTTATAAACGCTCTAGCAGGGGAATCGCAAATAAAAGCTCTTACTTTGATTGTCAATTGGAAGTTGTTTATCCAAATGCCTTCGGCGAGAATAGGCAGTATTTCATTGACAAATGGTCGCAAAAATTCTTCTACTTTCTTAGGCTTAGTACGACCGTGGAAAATGCCAATAACCATTGGTTTTTTTTGTGGCTGTTCATGAACGTTGAACAAAATTGGCCATACCTGATCCGTTCCATTACTAAATAAAGGTAAACCATCTATATTTATGTTTATTAAAACTGCAGTCGGCCCTTTCATATCTGCAAAGCATTGTCGAAGACATTGTTCTGTTTTTTTTATTGAATGAAATAGTAAATATTCTTATTATTTTTCATCAAGAAATAATGCAATTACCTAGGCCCTGGTGCCAGTACTGGCCCCCATCAATCATAGTGATAGTCGGTTTGGAGCGTGGAGTATATAATAATCGTCTAGGATCAGTTGGAATGTTCCGATCTACTTTATTTAGTCTCTGCAATAATGGTTTCATCGCTTGATGACGTATGTTGTGTTCGATACTCCAGTCTCTTAAAAATGTTTGAAGATCTTGTTCTTTTTCCAATTCAAATTTGCTATCGTATGTTTTATCTGAGCTGAAATCTTTAAGGATATCGTCATACAAATCGACAGATGCGATGTTCCCGTTATTGTTCAATTCCACAAATTTATCTCCCATGTATTCTTCCTCAACGTTCATAGATTGATCAAAGGTTGGTACTACAGGTTCAGGTGGTAAAAATCTAGTGGTTGGGATACAGCACCGATATTTTTCCACTTTTCGTCGAAAATTTCCACTTTTCAATACTGCTCTCCATTTTTTGGCGTTTTCCATTTTTTTAAATGATGACGAAATTTGTTTAAAGTCGAACATTTACATGATAAACGTCAAAATATTTTAATGTTTCATTGCCTTTAGTTCAAACATTACATGCTATTAAAGTGTAGCGCAGAAGAGCTTCGAAGCATTTTTAAATGCAATGCAAACAAACATTAAATTGTTGCTCTATAGATGCGTATAATGCATGTTACATTGCTTATAAGATGCAATGTCTTGAAACATTTATGATGTTGCATTAGGGTATCTTTGCTTCAGGAATGCATATGTAGAACAAATGAACATTAGTAATGTAAATATGAAGCTAAACTGATGCTTCAGTATAATGCATGTGGTTATTTGGGCGGGTCTTCGAACAAAAGTCGGACAAAATCAAAAATGTTGCCTAATCTGGCTGAAAATTACATGTTATGGTAAATTTGGAATGCTGAGCTCATTTTGAATGTCATAAAAAATTAGATAAATTTTTCCATACAGTGTCGTCGAACCTTTCTTATTAGCATAATACCATTTTTATAATTTTTTTTTGCTTATTAGATATAACTAAAACTAGATATAACAACATAATAAATAGATAAAACTTCTTTCAATCTCTGCAAAAAGTGTTAATTTACGGTTTATTCAGCCGTTATTTTGCACTAATCACCATGCTCCTCTATGTCGGCAAACATTTAAAAATGTCGATTAAACCCCTCCGGGCAAAAAGGGACCAAAACGAGACCTTGAAATTGGAAAAGTAGAGATGATTTGTCATAGAGTGTATAACAAGTGACCGTTCCGAACTGTTTCACCTGATTATACAGAATACATTTGTAAGAAAAGAATTTGCTAACAACCCACTTATTTGATTTATTTGTTCGAAACAAATTTGGCGGACATATTGAAATGATCAAAGTTCTTTAAATGCCCTTTAAAATTCTTTAAATGCCCTTTAAAATGAAACTAGGTGTGATCAAATCGGATTAAAATTGAAAGAGCAACATGTTTTTGAAGTTAAGATAGATACTGTGAATTCGAAAATGAATTTTATTAGAATTGTCTGACACAGCATTGTTTAAATTGCTATTAAAAATCTAATTCTCATTCGGTTGTCACAAAATTTGGAGAATATGTCATTCAATAACAATAACAATAACAATAAACACTGGTGTAAAGTGCTCAAACCGAAGGTTATTTTGGTTTACGACTTAAGGTAACAATGGATCTTTTTTGTAATGTTAAGATTTATTTATACATTCATTGTGCACGAAAAAAAAATATTTTCAGTCACGCAGAGTCACATGTACGAGCGTTCCAAGAGTAGACGTCCAACCATTTCCACGTCGAGTAGCACCGCGGCGAATACGAGAACTCTCGATGAGATTGTCTGATACGGGAAAACCAAGCGGTTTTGTAAAGATTAAAATGTAGTTAGTCGATGAACCACAACAAATAGAAAAAAGTCATAACAGTTTTTGCAACCGACCGAGACGGTTGTGCCTCCAGGTGGAAGGTTTTGTTCTCGAGAGAGTGACGGAGTGCGGGACGCTGTATGCGTTGTTGTGGGAGAGAGAGAGACCAGTTTGTTGGGTGTGAGTCGACAGTTGATACGTCGGAGGCGTGGTCAACGGCATCCTCGACAAGTGGTGTTTTGACAGCAAACCGCGGGTAGACGAATTTGCCTACCGCGGTGGCAGAAATCGACAGTGATCGTGCCTGTACACACAGAAAAAAATATAGTGTATTGGTGTCGTCGGGCAATTCTAATCGACGAGAGGGAAGCGTCACAGGTAGACCCATTTGCTCTATTTGTCTACCGCAGAAGTGGTACGACGAATAAGGAAAACAAGTGGCACCGAAAAGTGCCGCATCGACAGTGGGATTTTCGCAGCAAGCCACAGGTAGCCACATTTGTCTACCGAAGTGGTGGAAACGGAGAGAGCGCGCTTGTGGTGGTGATACCGACGAGCAGCTTAATCGGAGAGAGTTTTGAAGTGTTGCAGGTAGGACTATTTCTCTACTGAAGAAGCAACGCGACGAAGAAGAACAGCAGGTGTCACATTGTCAAACAACGGGCACCGAGTTTACAACGTAACACATGAGGTGTGTTCTACAGGTATAACAGGTATATTTTTCATTCCTTTTTGTGATAGTTTTTCTTGCTAGGTAAAATGGATGAAGAGATGGGAGAACGAGTAACAGACCCTCCCCCTAAGCCTTATGCTGAAAATGTAAATCCGACTAGAATTAAAATTTACCCAGAGTCGTCAACGGGACCATGGATTGTATTTATTAGGCGTAAAGTAAAGGCGCTAAATATTATTCAAATTTCTAAAGATTTGACTTCGCGATTCTCGGATGTAAAAGAGATCGTCAAAGTCAATAAAGATAAAATACGCATTGTCGTTGGTAGTTTCAAACAAGCCAATGCAATTGCTTCTTGCGAGCTTTTTACGCGTGAGTATAGAGCGTATATTCCTTCAAAGGAAATTGAAATTGATGGGGTCATCACAGAATCGAGTTTGACTGTTGATGACTTAGTTAAGCATGGGGTTGGTCGTTTCAAAGACACCATACTTAAAGACGTAAAAATACTTGAATGCAAGCAATTGCATTCAGTATCACACGAAGGAGATAAAAAAGTTTATCGACTGTCTGACTCATTTCGAGTGACTTTCGCTGGGTCTGCGCTGCCCAACTATGTCATTATCGATAAGATTCGTCTCCCTGTTCGCCTTTTTATCCCTCGTGTAATGAATTGCCTTAATTGCAAACAGCTTGGCCACACAGCCACTTACTGTTCCAATAAGGCACGGTGTGGCAAATGTGGGGGTTCTCATCAAGAGGATACATGCAATGAAAATTCAGAAAAATGTTTAATGTGCGGAGAAAACTCACATGAGCTCCCTGCATGCCCCATTTATAAATTGCGTGAGGATAAAATTAAACGATCCTTGAAGGAGAGGTCTAAGCGCTCCTATGCAGAAATGTTGAAAAATGCTACCCCTAAACCCATCTTCTTAGAAAACACTTACGCATCTCTATTTTCGGAACAGTCTGACTCTGACGGAGCGTGCGAAGGTACATCATTTGTTTTACCCGGAAATTCCAGAAAAAGAAAACAGTCTTCTTTTCCCAAGCTGCCAAGAAAGGGCCTTAAAATTTCTCCACCAATAGATAAACTGCGCCCAAAACCGAAAAATTCCGATTCAAAACCGAAATCAATTCCGCCCGGTTTTGGGAACGTACAATCCAAACAGAACACCATTACTGGAAATAATAAAATTTCGACTACCTCTGAGCCTCAGCCGGGGGTAGGATTATTGAAGTTTTCTGAAATTGTTGATTGGATTTTTAAAGCATTCAATATTTCTGAACCACTAAAGAGTATACTTTCAGCTTTCCTCCCAACAATTAGAACATTTTTAGAGCAGCTGATTGCTCAATGGCCCATCCTTGCAGCGATTGTATCTTTCAATGGGTAATTCACCTCCTCCAATGAAAGATTCCATCACTGTTTTACAGTGGAATTGCAGAAGTATCATACCTAAAATTGATTCCTTAAAAATTTTACTGCATAATTTAAAATGCGATGCTTTTGCTCTATGTGAAACATGGCTTACCTCAAACATTAATTTCAACTTAAATGATTTCAACATTATTCGCCTAGACCGAGACACCCCGTATGGAGGAGTGCTTCTAGGAATTAAAAAGTGCTATTCTTTCTATAGAATTAACATCCCCTTGTTTGCGGGCATTGAGGCTGTAGCTGTCCAAACGAACATTAAAGGCAAAGACATGTCTATCGCTTCTATATATATACCTCCCAAAGTTCAAATTGGACAACGTCAAATTTTTGAGGTAGTGGAATCCATGGCTGCTCCGCGTCTGATACTGGGAGACTTCAACTCGCACGGAGTATTGTGGGGTTCCCTCTACAATGATAATCGATCCTCTTTGATATACAATGTTTGTGACGAATTTAATATGACAGTTTTAAATACTGGCGAAACAACACGCATCCCCAGACCTCCTGCACGTCCAAGTGCATTAGATCTATCTCTGTGCTCGACATCACTTCGGTTAGATTGCACGTGGAAGGTTGTACCTGATCCTCACGGTAGCGATCATTTGCCAATCGTTGTTTCAATTAACAGTGATTTAGGCCTTACGAATTTAATCAATGTTCCTTATGACTTAACACGAAATATTGATTGGAAAACATACGAAACATTAATTTCCACTTCTCTTGCTTCGACAGAAGAGCTACCCCCTACCGAAGAATATGAATTCTTAGCGGGTTTAATTATTGAAGCAGCAGAACAAGCCCAAACGAAATGCAATCCTGGAATGACAATAAATAGACGGCCCCCTAATCCTTGGTGGGACAAAGAGTGCTCTGATGCATATGAAGCTAAACAAGTTGCCTACAAAGAAATTATGAAACAGAAAGGGGGTATACGTGAGAACTTTGAAAATTATTTCATTTTGCAAAACAAATTTGACAGTATACGTCGTGCCAAAAAATCTAGTTATTGGAGACACTTCGTTAATGGCTTGTCAAGAGAAACATCAATGAGTACTCTTTGGAACACAGCCAGAAGAATGAGGAATCGAAACGTGACTAATGAAAGCGAAGATTTTTCGAATCGTTGGATATTTAATTTTGCCAAGAAAATTTGTCCCGATTCTGCTCCTGCGCAGAAAATCACTCGCGATGCTCCCACAAGTAACGATTTCATAGATTCGCCTTTGACAATGATGGAATTCTCAATTGCACTCCTCTCATGCAACAATAATGCTCCGGGACTAGACAGAATTAAAATCAACTTGGTGAAGAATCTGCCTGACCTAGCAAAAAGACGCTTGTTGAATTTATTCAATAAGCTTCTTGAGCAGAACATTGTCCCGCACGACTGGAGACAAGTGAGAGTTATCGCTATTCCAAAACCGGGAAAACCAGCCTCCGATCATAACTCGTATCGACCGATTGCAATGTTATCCTGCATCAGGAAATTGTTGGAAAAAATTATCCTACGACGTCTCGACAATTGGGTTGAGGCGAACGGCTTGCTATCAGATACCCAGTTTGGTTTTCGGAGGGGAAAGGGAACGAATGATTGTCTGGCGCTACTTTCGTCAGAAATCCAACTAGCTTATGCAAAAAAAGAACAAATGGCGTCTGTGTTCTTAGACATAAAAGGAGCATTTGACTCTGTTTCCATTGATGTTCTCTCAGAGAAACTACATCAATGTGGTCTTTCACCAATATTAAATAATTATTTATACAACTTATTGTCAGAAAAGCACATGCATTTTTCATATGGCGATTTGGCAACATTCAGAATAAGTTACATGGGTCTCCCACAAGGTTCTTGTTTAAGCCCCCTTCTCTACAATTTTTACGTGAATGATATTGATAATTGTATTGTCAGCCCATGCACTCTAAGACAACTTGCAGATGATGGCGTGGTTTCTGTTACAGGACCAAAAGCCTTAAATTTACAACAACCACTGCAAGATAGTTTGGATAATTTATCAAGTTGGGCTTTGAAGTTAGGCATCGATTTCTCTACGGAGAAAACAGAGTTGGTTGTTTTTTCAAGGAAGCGTGATCCAGCTCAGCTTCAGCTTCAGTTGGTTGGTAGAACGATAGCCCAAGTCCTGACTTTTAAATACCTTGGAATTTGGTTCGATTCTAAAGGCACATGGGGAGGCCACATTAGGTATCTAATAACGAAATGCCAACAAAGGATAAATTTTCTGCGAACAATAACTGGATCATGGTGGGGTTCTCATCCAAGTGACATGATAAGATTGTATCAAACAACAATACTTTCAGTAATGGAATATGGGTGCATCTGTTTCCGTTCAGCTGCGAACACTCACATTATTAAACTGGAACGGATACAGTATCGCTGTTTACGAATTGCCTTAGGTTGCATGCAATCGACCCATACGATGAGTCTTGAAGTACTAGCGGGAGTTCTTCCTTTAAAAGACCGATTCTGGGATCTCTCTTCTCGTTTACTTATTCGATGTGAGGTTATGAACCCACTGGTAATTGAAAATTTTGAAAGACTTGTCGAGCTTCAACCCCAAACCAGATTCATGACAGTGTATTTCAATCACATGTCACAAGAAATAACGCCTGCTAGGTATGTTCCCACATACGTCAATATACTAGATATTCCTGAATCCACTTTATTCTTCGACACGTCCATGCAAGCAGAGATTCGTGGAATTCCGGATCATCTACGCTCGCGGGAGATCCCTAAAATATTCACAAGTAAATATCAACACATAGACTGCCTTAAAATGTTTTACACTGATGGGTCACGAATCAGTGAGGCCACTGGTTTCGGTATTTTCAACAATAATTTTTCAATTTCTCTCAAACTTGCAGAACCCGCCTCTGTTTATATAGCGGAACTAGCAGCAGTTCACTATAGTTTGCAAATAATTAATACTTTACCCCCGAACCATTACTTTATCCTCACTGATAGTCTCAGCACAATTGCAGCTCTACGCTCAAAGAGGATTGATAATCACGATCCATTCTTTTTGGGGAAGATACGAGAATCTCTGAGTAACCTGACAAGAAAATGTTATAAATTTACCCTAGTGTGGCTCCCCGCCCATTGCTCTATTGCGGGCAATGAGAAAGCTGATAATTTAGCCAAGATTGGTGCACTAGATGGTGAAATATATGAAAGACCCATCGCTTACAATGAATTTTATAGCGCTTCTCGACAGAGGACACTTGCTAGTTGGCAAACATCTTGGGACAATGGAGATATGGGACGATGGCTACACTCAATTACCCCTAAAGTATCAACGAAGGCATGGTTCAAAGGATTGGATGTAAGTCGGGACTTCATCCGTGTGATGTCTAGGCTCATGTCCAATCATTATACTTTAGATGCGCATCTCCGTCGTATTGGGCTCGCTGAGGGTAATCATTGTGCTTGTGGAGAAGGTTACCATGACATTGAGCATGTTGTTTGGTCCTGCACTGAATATCGTGAAGCCAGATCACAATTAGTAGATTCTTTACAAGTCCGAGGAAGACCAATCCATGTTCCTGTTAGAGACATCCTGACGTATCGCGATCCTCTATACATGGAACTTATCTATCATTTTCTAAAAACAGCGTCTGTCAAAATTTAATTAAATTCATCTCCTCATACTCTCATCCAAGGCTAATCATTCACCAATTAAAGGAACCTAGAATATTTAGTTTTTAAATTTAGACAATAACAGAAAAAAAGTAAATAAATACACCCGAAAATACTAGATCAGTATGAAATACAACAATGTAAGGAAAAAAGCAAACAATAAAGTGATTTCAGTGTTAGTTTTAGACAAAGTACTAGTATAGTTAAAATTAGTCTTAAGGATTTTTGTAACGTGCTATGTAAAAAAAGAAACTGGCGTAAAAAGCTATTGCAAATGCCGTGTCAAATAAACGTATGAAAAAAAAAAAAAATAGAAAAAAGTTCGAGTTTCGGAAAATGGCTTCATGAAAACTGAAAGATCTCATATTTTACTGTAAAATTCGGTCACTTTTCTTCAAAATAATAGGAAGAAATTTTTTTATTCAGTTTTCTGTGAAGATTCATATCACATTTGGGAGGAAATGGAATTTATTATAAATCTAGGAAGTAATTCCTCGTATTTCAAATGTTTTTGTGGTGAGAATCTAGGTGGTCAATCTACTTACCTGATCCTTCACGTACAAAACATAATACGATAATATCACTACACACATTACATCTTTCGCTAGACTCCAATACCATTACCTCAACCACAAACAATTGCCAAATTTGTGGCTGCTGTTCAGGTAACATTGACAGCTCGCGCACATAAACATGGCAGTAACCACGATGACGACAGGAAATATATAAAAGACCCACAGCTCTGTTTAGCTAACGCATTGAACCGAATCGAATAAACGAATTATATATAAAAAAATTTAGAGAAAATTGAGCACAAAAACTCTCCAAACTTATCGCACTTTATCGGTAGTGATTGCAACGTTTAACAAAACTTTTATTCTAGATATTGGCTAGAATAAAGTTAGTTAAATTACACGCAAATTGATTGATGGTAATAGTTTAGTGCATTGTACGCTGGGTATAAACACCAGGCATCTTACTCAAGAGTGCAACATTTCAATTTGCTGATAACAATATAGCTAAGAAGACAGTTTTTGTTTCGTGCTATTTTAATGCAAAATTATTTGTATTGACACTCAATTTCATGTTTATGCAGGGAATGCGTACCGCACCAAAAATACTGTTAATTCGAACAACCGTGATACTTTTAACAATCGAATAATTAGCAAGAAAAACATGAAAAAGTAAACAAGCCAACAAGTGGTAGAATAGCGGTTTACTGAGATGTTCATTAGAGTGACAGGAAAAAAAATGACCCCTATTGGCCCACCTCTGAGTCGATTCCTAGTCCCACCAGGAGTACTTGCACCAAATTTGAAGCAAATCGGACAAGTCTAACTGCCGGACCAACGTGGCTGAAGTTTGTATGGAAATTTTCAACAATTTATATGGAGAAAACCTACCAGTTCGCATTTTCGCCGCTAGGTGGCACTGTATGCATCGTATTATCACAGTAAGCGAAAATAAGAAAGATAATTTAATTGTCTACAACTTTGTCGAAGACTGCTAGTCAATCCGACTTTGTTAAAAGAAGTTATTAAACTTTTAACGAAGTGATGTCTGAGTCAGTTTTGCATGGGGCCTAACAGTGCATGGTTGTGTATCAGTACTCGAGTCACACGAACTAAACATTTTTTGTGAAATAATCGTTAGGTTTAGCTCAATGGTATGTTTACAAGAATTATAGTAAATAATACGAGTCATGCTTTGGTTAGAAAATTTTAGTTCCTCCTGTTACCGCATAGAGCGCCAACACTAACTTTTCAACGGAGAGAGATAGAAATTTGGTGTCTTCTACAAAGTTATAGAGCAGGTATTTTTCAGTATTTCATCCAATCATCTTGATACTCTATCTCTCTTCTATGAAAAGTTAGTGGTGGCGCCCTCTATGCGGCCACAGGTAGAACTAAAATTTTCTAACCAAAACACAGCCCGTATTATTTAATACAATTATTGTAAACATACTATTCAGCTAAATCTAACCATTATTTCATAAAAATGTATAGTTCGCGGGACTCGAGTACTGATACACAACCATGCAAAACTGACTCAGACATCACTTCGTTAAAAGTTTAATAACTTCTTTTAACGAAGCCGGATTTACTAGCAGTCTTCGACAAAGTTGTAGACAATTAAATTATCTTTCTTCTTTTCACTTACAGTGATAATACAATGCATACAGTGCCACCTAGTGGCGAAAATACGAACTAGGGAGTTTTCTCCATGTAAATTGTTGAAAATTTCCATACAAACTTCAGCCACGTTGGTCCGGTAGTTAGACTTGTCCGATTTGCTTCAAATTTGGTGCAAGTACTCCTGGTGGGACTAGGAATCGACTCAGGGGTGGGCCGATTGAGTTTTCAAAAATTCATCATTTTTCTGGGCAGTCTAATGTTCATATACCCACGAATTATATACACTCGTATATTACTAACCTCGCTGATATGCAGAAACGCACACATTTGGCGTAGGACTAATTGTCATGATTTTTCTTTACTTTCCATCGGATGTCAATTGATGCTAAACCACTTGTTGCAACCAGCGCCAGCATTTTAGTCGTTTTCGATGGTTTCCAATAAATGTCTATTTAAGTTTAAAAAGGACGTGGCGATACATTGAACAGACTTCAGTAGGCTATCACGGAGAGCGACTACAGTGTTGTAACTGGTTGAATCTATATGTAAATAAGTTAGGATTTGTGTCTCGATTTTATGTTTTCAGTATGTGACAGTCTCTCATTTTATTTTTTTTTCAATTTGTTTATTTGATAAGGCACGTATGCGTTAGCTTAAAGGTGCCATTTTTTCATTGTTTTACATTTTGAATTTCTTAAAACTAGGGGGTTACACATTTCAATATTATTTTGTTTTATATAATGAAACTAAAAAAAAACTTTACAGCTAACTTATACATATAAAAGAGGGTATAATATAATATTCGTAAGATTGGGGGGACGGGTCATTTTGTGTGTTCTTTTTATAGTAATTCACTTTATGATTTTTAGAAGGGAGATTGTAGGAGAAATTAATTATTAACTAAGCGGAACATTTTACAAGCTTATTAACTAGAAATAACTAGAGAGAGTGGTTCAAGATTAGGGGTAATTAATTACGGCTATTTTAAAGTAGTGGTACTGTTGTGCATTTCTTAACGAGATTAACTATTGATCAACTAAAACTAGAAGATAGGGGGGCACATAAGTTTTGGGACGATATTCAAGGGGAGAAGGGGGTGAAGTCATACATCTGTGTATCAGAGACATGGGAGGGAGGGAGGACAAGGCTGAACGGGGGGGGGGATATAAACTTTCAGTTTCCGGTATCAGGAATCAACGGCCAGGATTACAGATTCGATCGTATGTATCAAGTATTGGGACACCGGGCGGTTTTCCTCGAGCCGGCAGGGGTTCCTCCAGACGATTTCGTAGTACGGCTCAGATACGGATCGGGAACACACCGCGCTGCGCGTGTGATGTTGTACTGTAGATCTCGTGTTGTTGGTTCATTCGACAGATGTTTTGTCTCGTCTTGGAGTCGTATCAAACCATCGTTGGGGACGGTAGGCGGAAGAGGGCACTTCTGGGAATGACAAGAGATAAGATAGGGGCATTTAAATTTGGATATTGATGGTTTTGAGGAACGTGTATATAAGGGACATGTAGAGAATATCGCGGCTTGCTAGTACACCTCGAACCTCTCATTTTATTTTTGTTCGCTATGGAGTAAATGAGAGAGATGATCAAAAATCACGAAGAAAAGAGAGAAATATGAATCAATTAAAATCGACTCAAGAGCACTTCTTCTATCTGTTTTGTACACCCAACTCGAGTGCTTTCGGAATCGTGCTCTGATTCTCTCAATTACGAAACACGCTTACGTCTTCGTTATCCGTAGGACCTTGATGCGTTAGGTGCAACAGCTTTAATGGAAACTAGTTTCTCAAATTGTGGTAAAATGAACCTGCAATCAAACAGACATTACAGTTTGGTTCAAGGAGTCGAATATCTTGTGGAAAAAAATTAGAGCGTATTACTTTTATTTAACAAACAAACCAATTACTGAGCAGATTCGTGTCAATATATTTATTTGACGAAGTTATGAATTGACTTATGAAGTGTAACCGAAATCGTCATAGAAAGTTGGCCTTACACCTTATTTATTTTTCCGGGAAGGTAAAGTAAGTGCGATGTTTTCTCTTCCATGTGTCGGATGCAAGAGGTGCTGAAATTATTGAGTTTATTCATATTTGTAGTTGCTAGTTTTTTGATGGTGTCATCATTGATACATTTAACAAATGATACGTAAATTAGAAGATAGTAGTAATAAGTTTTAAGTGATTTTATTTCGGTTTGTGGACAATTTTCTTTAATAGATTAAATTCTGGACAGCTTCCTTTAGTTGACTAAATCATTGAAATATATATTTTAATACTATTGCTTACCAAGAATTTTTTTCTGACCGGGACTCTGATTTTTCAGGCCAGGGCCAGTCTTGAAAATAGTTTCATTAAAATAGAATATATCAAAAAATTGTGTTAGCATGATGCCATAGAACTTATGAATAATAGTGGTCAGAAGCCAGATCAAGAAAATAGAAGTTGAACCGTTTCTGTGCATCTACAAATCGCCGGCTAAATCAGAAGTTATAGTGCAAATTTTGTCGTTCTCTTCATTTGAACAGTCTAACAATATTGTTCTGCTCATTTTGATTTAGTGGCTTGCAAACGTGTAGTTTAGAATATATCTTGCATTTTCTAGCTCCTTCAACGATTGTCATATTCGATTAGCATTTTAATACTTTGGACTCTTGAACATCCGCTGTTTTAACGAGACTAAATTGTAACTTGTAAATAAATAATAAAACTCAAACTCAACCTCAAGAATTCGTTGATGTACTATGGCCTTTCTTGTGACAAGGAACATGTTTTTAGAATTTTAGTGGAATTGTTTTCATAAGGAACTTCTCAAAATTTCATCAGATCAGAATTAAAGATTTATGCAATAATTTTAAAGCCCCTTTCGAAATAAAATCGTGGCTACGGGCCTGCCTTCGATACCAAATCACTCTAAAGGCTAAGTAAGCAGAGGTCTAATAATACCTAGTTTCAAAACACGCACACTTCTGATCCTAAAATGCAACAAAAATATTTTTTCATTTCGCGATAACTATATTCAAAGCAGTTTTGCAAACATGCTTCTTATCATATTCCGATTGTTCCAGAATCAGTAAATCATTACTAATTCAATCATTTAACTAGTAACGAATTATTGTGAATAACAAATGTGCGAGTGCAAATGTAACTTCGTTTAATTAACCACTCCAGACTGGAACTGCTCGGACCGCCTTAATTCATCATATTGTGTAGGAACGCATTGCAGCTGTATGCAGTTTTCATGATCTATCAAATTTGATGTTGAGTTAGGTTCACTTAACTTTTAGAATTCACATACCCTTACCTCAGTGAACGTTGTGTACGATAAAATGCCAAATCCTCCAATCGAAAATCCAACAGTACGTTGCGCATTGGCGAGCATAAACTGAACGGCCTTGAGATCCTGTTTGTGCCAAAGTGCGTACCATTGATTGTTGTACATAGCCTCTGATACCTCGTTGGACTTGGTAACAACTAGTTCACCACAGTAGCAGAAAATCCACATTTTGGCCACGTTTGTCAGTAACATTCCATAGGAACTGTTTATGAGTACCTAAATGAAAAAAAAATATTATTTTTGAACTTCGCTCTATCGTCAAAAAATACCAGTTGAATATGAAAAAGTGACACGCAAATATGAGCGATTGAAAATAGAACTTGAGTTAAATAAATTTCCTGGTAGAAATCGGAGCAATCTCTCGAAAACCTGAAAATAACTGATTTTTGAACACAGAACATAATACTGGGATACTTGCTCACTTCAGCACATCGGTATGAATCCTAATGATTTTTCTTAATAAATTCCGTTGCTCTTTAATATTCTCGGATTCGCCGATCTTTCCAATGTAGCTCTTGAGAATCTCTAGCTTACAGGTTGAGTAGCAAACGTAGATATAGAAGGGACCATCAATTCCCACAAAAGCCAGTGCACACCAAGTCATCTGAACGAATATGATACAGTAATTGATCGCATACCAGGGCTGCTGCTTATGGCTGATGAACGGAATCGAGTACCCTACTGGAAGCATGTACTCGTTCAGCTTTCTTGCAACAGCCGGATACGACAGTAACATAAGCGCCGTGAATGGATAAGACACAATCGTAATGTACATCAGAGTCCTGATTAAAGTTAGTTTTTCAGTTAGCCAGTAAATACCATAAGTCCTTTTCGGTCATACCTTGCCAACGTGTGATACTTGAGGAAAGCAGCTTTTTCAGTAGGTCCATCCTCGTAGCTTCTATCGTCCAGAACGGTAGACATCAGCTTGAGTCCTTTTGAACGTTTGTATGCCATTCCACAAATCTTAACAATCACTTCACATGCAGAGAAAAACGCTGCAAGGCTTAGAATGGTCGAATCTACGTCCCCCATGTATCGAATCAAATGAATGATGCATGCGACTACGCTGAACAATCCGCTTACCGGCGGTACCACAAACCTGGTGAAGTTTATAAAGCCTACCGCAAAATTATCGTCGAAAAAATTTAAACCGCAAATCTCCATGAACATGCGAAAAACATCAAACGTTTCCTGGTAGCTAGGTGTTGTTGCTTGCAGTATGTTAGAGATTTTCGAAATGGGTCCCATTGTTTCTACCCGTCCAAGATGACTGAATTGAATTGAGGGTGAATGTTTTCCGCCGTTCTTATTTTATGTTAAGGATAGTACACATCTTAATAATATATGAATACAGCGATAATGTTTCTTGATTGAATCATTTGCGTTGATTGTAGTGGGGTTGCGGGTAATTGAGGAAATCTTATTCTGGACAGTGTAGGTTATCCAGCAATCAATAGGAGCTGAACTATAAAATTACTTCTCCGAATAGAAGCAAATGGGAGGCTATGGAAGCTGAAACAAACAACTGTTTATGGAAAATGAAACATTTACTATAGGGGGAACATAGTGTAGTTGGTAAATCGATTGTCTTGTATGCAGCTAACCTGGGTTCAGGTTCTTTTGTTGGGCTAGAAAAATGTCTAACCCTATGTGCGGGATTGGAAATCGATTCATTTCCAATACAATTTTCTATAATGTACTAATATTCATATGAACTTAGGTATACAATCTTTAGGTTAAGTATTTCTTTATCGATTAATGGACAAACAAATAAAGGTATTTAATAAATTACTGTGTTAGTAAACCAGTTGAAGTTTGAAACTAGAGCAATGAACTTGGTGCATGTTCTACAGCGTTTCATTTTATATAAGTGTTTCAATGTTGAACTAGAACTAGAACTGTGTTTTAAATACATAGATCAGGAGAGATACTCAGATTAAAGAGCTGGGGAAACATAATTTTAGCTCCAGTAACGCTCAAGATATGGCATGAATTTCAAATTAAAAAGATTACCTGCTAAAACAGATGTTGAGGGAGTGAGTTCTAGTTTTAAAATTTTCAACTTTATGCTATACCACTGCCAATTATGAATCTAAAACTGAACCCCCCTTATCTATCGAACCTGAGTGTAGGTACTGAATACTCTTTATATATATCAAAACAGTTCCAAACATGTTTCAAATGAGGCAACAAAGAGAATGGCAGCGTATAGGGTGATGAGCCTATTTTCACCATACTAAGCAAGGTGCCTCACTAATTCGGTAATTTCTTGCCTTACAATCAATGGAATGCGTAAAAATTGACATGAACCGCTTTGCTTCGTTGTTAAGAACCAATATAATAACACAAATGCGTTGAAAACAGTAAAATTCTCGTGTTTGAGCACAATGAAAACTCGAATCGAGTGCCCCTATTGTTGCGCTACCATTTGACTCAATGCGTTGAACAAAGATGGCAGACACTGCTCTAACCAACGGCTTCAAATGGGTAGGGTGATAATAGAAACATGGTGCAAATAGGCTCATCACCCTACCTGTTATACAGTTCGAAACAAAACTGTTCGAAATAATAAGTCAGCTCTGCTGGGAATGTTATTTTTCCGCTCTAATACTCCTTTGAAACTCCCATTTAAAATACTGCACTGCTGAACATGCCCTAAGGAATTCGATATAAATAATACAAGTCTGTGATAAAAACCAATCGGTGCTTTCTCCTGGTTAGATGGCATTAGTTTTGAGTTGACTACCAAGAATAGTCATAGATTACCTCGTAACTTTTTGAAAACAAAACGAAAGTTAAACTGCTCTAACATAACACAGTATCCCCACCCAGCAAAATCTCCAACTAACCGCCTTGTAGACGCAAATCTAGTTGAGTCCGCCCGTGCTTTTGAAATAGCTACAGAAGCATGTTGTCAGATACTTTAACGATAAAAAACGTATCACATATATCCAAAATATGAAACGTGTGTGCCTATCAGGGATGCATGAAGCACAGCATGAGAGCTTAACACGAGCTGAGCGGCCGCTTTGAAGGAACCAAAAGCAACAACCACTGACACTGCTCGTGCTAGGTAACCTTCGTGCTCGAGCTGTAGGATTCGAAGAGCTAGCACAACGAGTTAGCACGATAAGCTAGCACCGTGAGCCAGCTCGGTAAGCTGGCACGAGCAAGCTCGGTGAGCTAGCTCAGTGATCGGGCTACTTGCTAACTCTAGCTCATTGGAAACCAGCGCAAGCACTAGCTCAATGAATTTAACGCTGACACATTATGAGTCAGTGCACAGCAATAGGACACGGAGCAGCACCGTTCTTGTGCATGCCTGGTGCCTATAGTACCTACAACCCGTCGAAAACGTCGTCAATCCAACGCACACACGAGCATAAATATGAATTATTTTTTTCAAACGCAAACTCAAGCAGAACATATACGTCGCACCCTCCAGTATTAAACTCCAACCCAGTCACCCACGTTGCCAATCATTCTTACATCGTGCTGGAAGCCGAAAAATTCATACACGATTTAAAGCTGCTAGCATTCCACGTCCTCAGACAGAGTGATGCAGATGGAAATCATCCTTGTAATTAAGGTTGCACCAGAGACTAATAGAGACTACCAACCAGAGACTAATAGAGACTACCAACTGACGAAGAAACACTCGAAATTCCGTAGTACTCTGTGTACTAGATCTTAAGAAGTACTAGAAGTATCACCGCGGTCCCTTCAGTTCTGCCAACCTTAACAAACCAATCTAGTGATCCCCTTTGCATCGGGCTTGTAAAGTTGGTAGCAGGTATTATTTACTGACAGTTGCTAGGATCGTAGCTGCTTGCATCTGTTGTTTACATGCAAAATGTCTCCGTTTTTCCATTTACGCAACGACACTTTCTAGCTTTTCAACCACTGGCCAGTTTGTTATTGTTCGGGGATTTCATGACTAAACGCAGTTCGTAAGCATTTAAATTGCTGAAACTATAAGTGCGGTTGTGCCCAAGAGGTTTTTAATAAAATAAAGTTCGAAAAAGAATGTGTACCATAGCGTCCGAGGCATTTTGGTGCACGAAAGATGCACCATAAATGCCCAGATAGATTAGCGTCGTAAGATTTCACACAACTTCGTTTTTGGATCTTATTTCTTTAATGTTTCAGCCACTGAGTTGTTTTCTCTCCCGGGTGTAATGTCAAGCTACTGTTGTTTGAAAACTATGAAACCTTTGCATATTGTTTTATAATGTTTTGGAAAACAAAAATTGTTCGGAACCCATCAACCTTTACTTAGGGATGGTTTTGGAAAAGTTAACTGAAAATCGTTTGTGGGACGGGCGACTCGTAATTGGAAACCGTTAGATTCATATAAAGCTCTGTTAGTTCCATAAAAAGCAGCTCTACAATTATTTTTTTCACTGCTTTGTAAACAACAGATAACCTAGCAGGAAAAATAAAAACACGTAGCAAAGTAAAACAAAGCATCCTCGATGATCAACGCGTTTTCTGTTTGACATTTCGAGGGACCGTCTAGTACTACCTGAGTTAGTACCTCTTGAGCCACGGAAAACTCGTGAGTCCGCCGTCTCAATTAGTCTCTGGTTGCACAGAGAATGCGCAAAATTCGCAAACGAAAAAAGCAGTTTTTTTCCACACCGTATGTCAGATCTTCATAAAAATCAATCAGCAGTACTGTAACAACATTCTATATACGCTGATTGATTTTTATGAAGATCTGACATACGGTGTGGAAAAAAACTGCTTTTTTCGTTTGCGAATTTTGCGCATTCTCTGTGCAACCTTAAGCATACCGCCTCCGACGATGTCGTTCTATACGCGCTCGCTACAGCAGCCCAGGCCAGTACGCCATGTCTAAGGCACCTCAGAGGATGAAGCACCCGCCAGGAGACGTCTTGTGCTGCATTTTGCTCTCAGATGTTCAACATGATCTTTGCCAATACGTTAGTTAGCAAGGATCATATCATGGGTGTTATAATTTAATCGAACGTCCACTATCACATCCAGGTACTTCAGTGCACAATGGAATTGAGTGTCCGCCGACGCTGATCACCATACGTTGGATTTTTTTTCGGTTGCTGACCAACACTTCTTCCGTCTTGTGGTGACCTAGTCGCAATTTGACATCAGCCATCCAGGTTTCCACGATGTCTATTGTCTCTGCCGTCAACATCTCCACTTGCTCTCGCCGGTCAGTCAGAACGTCACCTGCAAAGTCGACAATCTCGACTCTCCTAAACAGTTGCAGTGTTAAAATTCTGTTGTACATTATATTGCAGAGCGTTGTCCCGAGTATGGAACCCTGAGCCCCCCCCCCATTCTGTTCAGCGGTACGTCAATAGCCACCCAGCTGGCGCTGTTGAACGCGTTCTTCACGTCGATCGTAACCACGGCGTAGTAGCGATCACACCTTCTCTATTGCTTTAATGCTTTCTCCGCGCTCGCGATGACTGTGGCGTCCATTGTCCAGATCCCTTTTCAGAGTCCGCCCAAGCAACCAAAAGTGAGTATAAGGGAGCTGCATAAGCTTCCCGTTTAAGTAATTTTGCGATACGTTTTGTGTACTAATAGCGGCTTAAGCAGCTTTCAAGTTCCATTGAAGCTTAAGCAGCTTGAAAGTTCGCTAAGAACTTTATGTGAACTTTAAAGTGTGCTTTTTAAGTATTATCCGAACTTCTGGTTGCTTGGGCGAACTGCCTCTGCAATAATCCTTTCTCACTTTCAGCGTTATTCGTCAGTCTGTTGAGGATGCAATAAGCGTATCGCTGCTGTCTGTGTGCCCCAACCTGATTGACATTTGCTCTTTCTCAAGGTTACATTGTTGTATAAGCGCGCTCCTCACTCCGTCTTCCGTTGTGAGCTCGTCCAAATTCCTGCACTTGACCACTGCTTCGTGAACTAAAGCACTCACGTTCGCTTCTCCTCCCACCGCGAACAGCATCTCATCTTTTTGAGTGCGCCTGGTTCTTACTGCTTTCTCCCCCAGCTTCTTCAGCATGGGATCCTCTCTCGCCCTTTTAAGGGGCGCAGCATACGTCACGCCGTCGTTTGCTTTGACAACTAGACCCCCATACCTCTCCTGGCGCTGCTGAAGGTCTTCTTTTCATTCATTCCTGCTCTCTTCTACGATTTCTCTGTTTTATATTTTAGTAAGAGGTTTTTCTTTTTAGTTCACCGGAGAAGAGGCACGTCTATCACGTTCAAGCGTTCAACGTTCGGTCGGAAAAGAGAACGCTAGTTTATTTACACTTTTGCAATTTGTTTTTATCAGTTGGTATCACCATTGTCACACATTTGATCTACAGGGGTTCGTTCGCAAGTGCTACACGGTAAAACCGGACACTACACTCTGTTCGCTTCAAGTACCTAATTCCGAATGGTAATAGAAACAAATTTGTAGCAGACCTTTTCATCAATTTATTGTTCGGTTGGTGCATTATATTGATGGCTCTGACCGAGATGGACTGGAAATTTCCACTTTTTCCGAACCGTTTTCGGAAGATTTATCAAAACAATATTTCCGATATAATTTTATTCTAGGGAACGTGTAGTGTAGTTGGTAGGTTGATTGCCTTGTGCGCAGCTCATTTGGGTTTTATTCCCAACCCCAGTCATAGGAAATCTCTATAAATGAAACAGAATTTTTTTTCGATGAAATAATCAGAAGTGTGAAAATATCCACATATCCTCGATCTATACGATATTTATCATTGCCTATTGCCCACGAAATAAACAAATTATTCAGGAGGGGGCTCTGAGACAGCATGGTTGAGATTAGAAGTTTAATAAATAGCCGCTTCATCATCATTGCACGTTAGGGACCATTCATAAATTACGTAACGCAAAAATTGCCCAAAATTAACTCCCCCTCCCCCTACGTAACAAATTGTCACAAATTTTTCCATCCCCCCTCCGCTGTTACGTAACAAATTCCAAGAAACAAATTTTTTTCTTCGATGAAAACATGTTACGTAACGATCTAGTTAACACCCCCTCCCCCCTATGTCACAACTTGTCGTACCCCCCTAAAAGCGTTACGTAATTTATGAATGGTCCCTTATGATAAACGTTACTTTAAGAAATGAAACATACAGCTTTTTCGTAATAATAAACACAGGTTACCTCTGAATTTTTTTATACTTGGCAGATTGTTAAGTACTTTAGCGAACGTGATTAGTTAATTAGAAACACGTGTGGGCTCGCTACTCCGACTTTCCCATAATCCCAGTCTTACCCCATCCACCATTACGTCAGTTTTGCCCTACGATTGATACCTCGTATGGGCATTAGAATCCGATATTTCCCAAATTGACCAATTTAGTATTTATTAAGTGGGGATTGCATTATATAGAGCACCTATCATTACGCAGTATGAAATAATACCATCCCTCTGTAATGGATATTATTACGATTAGTGCCCAAATGATATGCGGGTTGTCCGAATTGAATTTCCAATAGAAAAAGCCTTTGCTTTCCTGCGACTTAGCTTGAACTATGATTTTCTCACAAAATACACTTTTTCTTTCAGGATAAGATCATGACACAATGCGGAATGACTTTATTAAATTGAACATCATGCTGACATTATTATACATATAACAAAAGATAACTCTAGTGTAGTATTCAACCACGGTTAGCGATCATATCATCTGGATTGAACATACCCTAGAGAAATTCGAAGAGAATTCAAAATGAATAATTTGGTAATGATAGGAAAAATATAACAAATACTACCTTCGCACGTCTCAGAATTGAATCCTTGCTCGCATCGTACGGGTGATCCTTCGACGGAATCTCTAGTACAGCGGGCGTTGGCGAAGTGTGCGCATCGATCACGTGGCGAATCATCTCGGCGTAGTTCTGGTTGATCAAAATGATGTCGATATCATCCCGCTTAAGGAAGCGTTTAAAACAATCCTCGATCTCACTGACGGCAGTGTCTAGGTAGCGATGATTTTTTTTTAGTTTTGAATACTGAATAAGTTTCAGAGGGGAGGAAGGGACTACTTACTCTTATCGACTACCATAAAATTGGGGTGACGATTTTTATTGATTTCTCCTATTCCTCCCAAAAGAAAACCAACGCAGGTATCCTAGAAACAAGAAACGTACTATAGAATCGTCGCATTTATTTTATTGTATCAATACTGTGATTTTGAGAAGTTTACTATCAAGAGGAAAATCTCAAAATGTATTGTTTTCGTCAAAACGATGCAACATTCTTTTATCCTTACCTCATCACCGATAACCGAAATTAGTTTTCCTTTGATGGCGGACAGTAAAGCCATCGTGAAGCTTTGGTATTCTAACGATTTGTGAAAAAAATTGGAATATTTACGGAAATTAATCTGCAAGAATCGTAGTTTCACCTGAGAGATGTATGGTAGAGTTGAGAAAATATCGTCACCTGATCAAGAAGTAACCATCTGACTTTTGCTGGTTACATGAAATTTGACGGTTTTCGAGCGTAACGCTAGTAATGTCGAACTAAATATGAAGTAAAATACGATGTAACGTAGCCCCAGTTATCGGTCGAAATCTCGAAATAACATCTCCAGCCAAATATTTGAAAAGGGCTTATCTGCAAGACGTAAACATTGAGAAAATTGCAAAAGAAATGGTATGGTAAAATTCATTATAATTCTATTTACAAAATTGACACTATTTTATTTCGTTTGATTGCGCATATTGCTTCTACTTGTATACTTCACACAAAAATACTTTTCCGGTCTGATATTACACCGAAAGTTAGAAAAATTAAGTAAAATCTAACTTGTTGGTCAGATAGGCTCCATTGAACATCGTAAAACAAGTTTGGTTTTGTAAATTATTGAATTTTTTTTCTTAGAGCAGTTGTAGTTTTGATTTTGAATTCATCGAGTTTGTTATAGTAACTCTACAATCCATCTAAAATGAATATTTTTCTGGTTAGGCCCTTTTATAATCTGTTAGGTCATAATAATTTATTTGTGATAATTTGTGATAAAATCGCTATCAAAATTCTTCATAACCAATTGTTGCGTTATGTAAGTGTTCGGTTAGATAGATGTTAGATGTAGTTTATTAATGAGGATTTAACCCTTAGGGTCATTTTCCTCCGTTGAATAAAATGTCTTTTTACAATACATTTGGTCGGTGTTAGGTCAGACCGGACTAAGTCGCAAAACATCAAAAAATGGAATTAGGGCAATATACTTTAAACTCGTTTTTCTCGAAATCAATATATTGTCACTTAGTCCGGTCTGACTTAACACCGACCATTTTACCTAATTTTAAATTACTCATTGGAATTAACATTTTTTAATATATATTCTGTCGAATAAGTGTGTTTCCTTCAAATAACAGATTAAAGTTGTTTCTCAGACTCCGTCGTTACTCAACATCTCTCGTTTCATACGAGAGGAGGGCCACATGTTCTTCGAAGTCCGTCGTATATGGGGCAGGTGATCTGGATGCGGTGTACCGTCAGGCGGACCAGACACGATTCACATTCTAGGGGATCGGATGTTTCCGTGTAATGTCTGTGTGTGATACAAGAATGACCAACGCGTAGCCCGCTCAATATCTGTTGTTCTCTTCGTTTTTTCCGGTCATTCCATTTTTCGGTTTTGCCTTTTATTTTCCGTGTAAATATAGCTGACGGCATCCCACCAATTTAGTTTGCCAAGTACCCGAGATGGTTCTGTTGATGAAGTAACGGATGTCTGGTCCGGGAATGTCTTTAGCTCATCCCTTTTCTTCCCAGACTAGCGAGAACGTCCGGCCTCTTCATTTCCGGGGATTTCACTGCGTGCAGGAATCCAGCAGAATGTGATGTTGCGATAAAATTCCAGAGACTGTATCGAAGGGTGCTTCTTTATTCCACTTTCAAGAGCGTCGTGGGCTCTGGCGCAATCCGTAAATATTGCTGTTTGGTTGTCTAGTGGAACCATACTAGCCCCCAAGTTTCCCAGTCACCGTGGCAAGCATAAAGTTAGCAAAAGTTGAGCAAAGCGAAATTGATGCTGGCAGAGTTTCTGCGAGCATTTTGCGCGATTTGTGCGAGAATCCTGGCAACGAATTCGCTCAAATGCAACAACCGTTTCTGACAGAAGCGGTTAAACCAACCGATGCCGCTCACTTTTATCCAGAATCCAGTCAGAAATGTACGGCCAAGATCTCTGCACGCTTCCTGCCACATCTTTGTCAGATGTGTTGCTCGATTCGCGCTAAATTCTACCAGGTAGGAATCGCCAGAATCTTTGCACAGTTTATGTCCGAGTTATGCCAGGGTTTTGCTCGTTTCCTGTCAAAATTTGCCAGAAAACGCGAGCGAAACCGAGTTCGCCCTAGCTCAACTAACCCGATAGGATACGCGCAGAAATCTGACAGGGCTGCCAAACCAAGACTTACAGAAATCTAGCAGAGCGGTATCGACTCTCCGATGGGGTTGAACTCGTACACCTACTGCACTAGTCGCTCGAGATCCATCTGTATATATATATATATATATATATATATATATATATATATATATATATATATATATATATATATATATATATATATATATATATATATATATATATATATATATATATATATATATATATATATATATATATATATATATATATATATATATATATATATATATATATATATATATATATATATATATATATATATATATATATATATATATATATATATATATATATATATATATATATATATATATATATATATATATATATATATATATATATATATATATATATATATATATATATATATATATATATATATATATATATATATGTATATAATCCTTGTATGAACTGTCCATGTGTTCTCCAAAAATTGCCTGCACTCTTTTTGAGTTATCACCTGTCTTTTTTCCCAACATTTTTCTCCACCAAGGAGAAATATAGCATACTACATATTGCATTGGCCTGCTCAGACAAACCAAGTTTCGGAGCATTCATTCTCATCAATTTAAATCGGAACTTTTCTTACGGGACATCACGTTTGCTCAGAATCACAAATAGTGTTTTCGTTTTTTGGACATAGCGTCAATCTGGCGTTAGTCCGTTAACTAAGTTAGTTTCGGATTCTGATGAGAGGAGCTCGAAACGCCTCTACAATAACTGAGTTATAACTAGTTATAGCTTTCGTGTCCTTTATGCGCCAAGGCGAAATATAGCATAGTGCATATTGTATTAGCCTGCTAAGACAAACGGATCATCACTTTAAATCAGAACTTCTTTCTTACGGGAAATCACGGTGCTACACTCATTTAAACTTGGGTGTAATCAGTCTGTCTCTTTTTTGCACTACACCGGTGTAGCACCAAGTAAAAATTAAAACTCTCTTAGTTAGTGTCGGATTCTAATGAGAGGAACTCGAAACGCCTCTCCATTAACTAATTTATCACCTGCCCTGCATGCTTTTTTGATTTTCCAGTAGATTTTTGGTATTTTCTCATTCCACATCCTGTCTATTATGCGGTGCAAAGATTCTGTGACAGGAAGTTGTCTTTCGGTGTTTATTTTGAAAAATATTGTTGACCATGACCTGCAGGTCTTGGCTCGAGTTTGAATTGTTTATGCTGCTTTCAAGGAAGCTTGTCAGCCGTTTATCCTTTCAACCACGGCATCGAATGGTAGAATCCCAGATTCAGCACAAGCAGATAGAATTAAAGAGCTAGGAAGTATACCGGCTGCGTTTCGCGTAATATCGTTGTAGACGGTGTAGCGGATAAGATAGGAAGAGAACGAAACACAAGAAGAAGGCAAAACATTATTTCATTATTTGCGTGGCTAAAAAATAGACATCACTACCAACGACGTCCCTACTTTATTACACAGCATAAATGAATCTGACATAATGCTACGAATGTACATTTGGCAGTGTATGAACCTGAACGCACTGTCGCTTGATACGACAGTCGAGAAACCTTAGGAATGAGAGAGACAACAGTTGGATAGAAAAACAAGATTGGTGTGTGTGTGCGAGACTGGCTGAGTGGCAGCGTACTATTGCATGGGACTGCTGTGCAAAAACTCTGTGGGAGTATATGTTAGAGTTGCGAGAACTATATAGAGAAATTAGATTTTTAGTGTGTGAGCATGAATGTTCTTTAGCACTCAGAAGAGTACACTCAAAAAAAAGTAAACGTTATGCCTATTGATTTTACACATAGATTTTTGCAATTAACGGAGGCATATAGACACTATTTGCTGGCACATAAACCTAATGTGTGTATTTACAAGAAATATTAATCTTACATTCACATTTCATAACTATTGGGCACATAAAACCCCATTCTATAACAATATGCACATATAACTTATGTGTGTTCATACATAGTTTATACAGTTGACACATAGAAGATATGTGTGCGCGAGATAACAATAGCATTTCTTCTTCATATGAATTTTAAGCGGTTTGAAGCAAATAGAATTAACGTTTGGATTTTTTTCAGTGTAGGCATAGGGTTGCCACTATTTTTCAAAGAAAATCTGGCAATTCAACTAAAAATATCTGGCAAAATCTGGCACTTGACAGCAACCTCAAAGTCATCTAAATTTGGCATACATTTTAGTTTTCATCAATCGATTTTTGTAAAATTTAGGACATTATTAACCGAATTTCCAAAATGTGTATGTAGCAGCTTCTAAAACTTAAAAATCTGGCAGAATGAGAGATTTGTCTTTTTGTCTGGAAGCTGCCAAAACTTCTGGCTATTCCAGATCAATCTGGCATAATGGCATCCCTGGGTGTTACGAGAAATACTGGCCGTTGAACACGGTCTGCGACAGCCACGACTACAGGATTTTAAAATGGAATCGGGAAGATACGACAGACGGGAGCTAGGATCTGTACTAACGATAGGCTTGCACGACAGGTCAACTCAATTCCGTACAAAAGCTTACTAGAAACGATACTGTTTCCAACTTTTAAGATTGTTCGGCGGTTGCTGGTTTGGTGATGGCTACTGACAGCTCGGACGAGCCGACGCCTACCCTGCGTCTCTTTTTTAGTGAAATTTGCGATTCGTTTACATTTTGCAGATTTCCCCCCAGATAGCCGGCAGCGAAATAAAAAGTCTGGCAGAATTTCTGGGGGTCTGGCTGGCAGAGCGCTGCCCAGCCGGCCGGCTCAAATGCAACAACCGTTTCTGGCAGAATTTTTCGCCTTACGGTTATTAACGGTTTTTTCTGCCGGATTTCTGCCAGGCGCGCACCGGCAGGACCGGTTTTGTACCGTTTCAGGTTTTGCTTGTATTTTTCTTAATTTTTTTTTAAATTTTATGTAAATTTATAATAAAACCATGTCTGGGGACATGAAATCCATATTACTTACCATGTTTGAAACCAAAATCTTTATTTCTTCCTATTTTTTCATCTGCCAAAACTATCCTTCTTGGAAAAATGTAAATGTGGCGAAAATAAAACAACGATAAACAAAACAGAACCGGTGAGGCGAATCTGCCTGCCATAACTGGAAGGAGTATAGCTGATTTCTGGCAGCGCCATTTTGATAATTTTGACAGCTGCCGGAATCCTGACGGATTTTTACTGGCTGCCCGTTTTTCTTCCAACCCTCTAAGAACGGTTGGTTTCAAAATCGTCCAATGAAGGACATTCGTTGGACCAATTTGGACAACATCCAAATAACCGTTCAACAAACGCCCATCGTTGGACCCGTGTTGAACGATTTTGAAACAATTTTTTGGACGTCTCAGTGGGAAGCGGGTTGCTGCGTCTGTTCCCTCTAAGAACGGTTGGTTTCAAAATCGTCCAATGAAGGACGTTCGTTGGACCAATTTGGACAACGTCCAAATAACCGTTCAACGAACGTCCATCGTTGGACCCGTGTTGAACGATTTTGAAACAATTTTTTGGACGTCTCAGTGGGTTGTTCTTTGGAAAATCCTATATAACGCTATGTAACAGTGTGTTTTGCTAAATGATTTTTACTTTTACTTATGGCATATTCGTTTTTGACAGTGCACTACACCGGTGTAGTCGGTGCTACACTCATTCAAACTTGGGTGTAATCAGTCTATCTCTTTCTTTGCACTACACCGGTGTAGCACCAAGAAAAAACGAAAACGCCATTAATTTTGCTTTGTTTTGTTATCCAAATGTGACAGACTCAAGCCAGGGTTGACTCACAGCGCCGCAACAATTTCGTTTAATAATTAAATGAATTGAAATTAATTATTTTTGTGATTTGTTGATGCTAGCACAGTAAACAAAGTTCAGGTTTTGGTTCACAATGAATCCGATGACGTGAGTACAAATCATTTGATCTATTAAAATGGTTATAACTTTTTGTTTTTTTAGAAACATGAAAAACGTGCTCAAATTGAGCGATCAAGATTTGAAGTTTGGTGGTAAAAACTCCTGGCATGATCAGTACAAGAACAGCGCTTGGATTTTCGTTGGTGGCTTACCATCTGACCTAACCGAGGGAGACTTACTAGCAGTGTTCTCGCAGTATGGCGAAATAGTCAACATCAATCATATACGGGATAAGAAAACGGGTAAATCGAAAGGATTCAGTTTCATCTGCTTCGAAGATCAACGTTCGACGATTCTGACTGTGGACAACATGAACGGAATCAAGCTCCTGGGAAGAACGTTGCGGGTGGATCATGTAGCAGATTATAAACCTCCGAAAGACGATAAGGCGGACGAGGAGACCCGAAGATTATATATGGAGGGATGTGCGCCGAAGTATAGCTAAATCACTAAATATTCCAACGAAATCGTCTCGAAATGTTTATAATCTTAGATGACCTGAAATTCTGAATCTTTTCATAAATTTAGGCTTAGGATATGAACAAGTATTGTAAATCGTGTACCAAATAGAACTTCTTTAAATTTGAAACAAGTCTATGAGATTCATGGGAATATTCAATTTTATTTCTGATTAAGCCAACATTACAAAAAATTGCTCTGCAAAGTTCAATACTTTAGAAGCAAGTAATTTTTGAAGGTTTTGGCGATAGTGTAGATTATTTATTAGCAAACTTTATTTTGCAAACGTTGCTGAGCATTCAAACCCCGCTTCAGAAACAGGTTCTGCGCCTCCCGTTCTAGCTTAGTTAGTTCTTTCACAACCGGAGTTAGCTGTTCCACGTGGTCCTTATAACCGCTGCCAGTGTTCAGTCGCTTCTCACCGTACGTGACCTTTCCGTCGAACTCATTCATCGGTACCTTCAGGTTCTTATCAATTATTTGAATGGTCACATTCAGGTGGTCTTCGATTTCTGCCAGGTACATTTTTTCGTCGTACCACATGCAACAACCTTTCACATCGGTTAGGTTTGTATTCCAGCAGTTTTTGCCACGCGACGAACACCACTGTCCGTGGTACCAGACTTTCTCCGGAACGGTGGATATGAGTGAAATAGCGAGACCCATACGTTCGGCGCGACCTACTCGACCGATTCTGTGTACGTAGTTACTCTTCTCGTCCGGTAGCGTTACATTAATGATGAAGGGTAGACCTTATTAAAGAAAACAATTGCTTGTATAACTATATAGCAAATTAAACGAGCACAGAAGGATAACTTACCAGAGACGTCGAGACCGCGTGCGGCCACATCAGTACAAATCAGAAACTTGACTTGTTTGTTCTTGAATTTATCCAGATTTTCTTTGCGCTCCTGCGGCCTACGGTCTCCATGCAAACAAACGCAGGAATACTTCATTCCTCCGACCTGACGCAGGTAGCGTTCCATATTATCGCAATCCAACTTGGTGCGACAGAAAATGATAGCTCGATCCATGTTATGTTCGTTGATAGCATTAATAGTGTACTCGCCTTTAAGCATCTTGACAGCTTCCGATAGGGTTTCGGCAGTATTGGATCCAGGTCGAACATTATCATTAGTATGGACACCATCAGTTTTAACGTGCGAGCGTAGCGACTGCCAGCTGGTGTCCTTTTGGGGATCAACGTAACAAACGACGTGATGAACTGTTTCCGGAACGGCGTCCTCTCCTTTTAGATCGACCCACGTAGGAAAATGCATCATTTTTTCCGCTAATTTTTTAACTTCGAAAGAGTGAAGTGTGGCACTACACACGACCATTTGCAATCGACATCCATCAGCGTTAATTTTAGGGATTTGTTTATGCAGACGTTCGATCAGCTCGGTGTAACCTTGCTTGAGAAGACCATCTGCTTCATCCAGGACGAAAAAACGACAGCTGCTTAGCAGAACATAACCGTTGCTGATTAAATCTTCCAGGCGACCGGGTGTGGCTACTATAATGTCGACGCCACTCTGCAGGACATCTATTTGATCTTTGATTTTAACTCCTCCGATAAGAAGCAGTTCTCTAACCTCAGGATCCTTCAAATGTTTCTTAAACTTTTGGATCTGATTAAAGGTTTGTTCAGCCAATTCGCGTGAAGGTTCAATTACGAGCGCCTGAGGAGCATTCGGTTTTGGTTTATCTTCTGCATTAGATGAACTACCAGTATTAGGATTCAACGTTAGGTGATCATGGGGCACTTTGCAAACCGCTGTAAATCCTTCAGGAATTGGATACTTAAAGTCGGTTTCACCGAAGTTGAACGCCATTTCGGCGTTCTTCAGAACTACAGCCGGGAAAAAGTTAGCCTTTCGTAGGTTACTGTCGGTGATTTTAAAAGCCAACCCCAGCATAACACCGTTCTTAGAATAACTAATCTCTCCCTTGTCCAAATCCAACAGACATCCAATCACATCCATTTTTCCAAATGCATCCCCGTAGCTATCAAACTGCTTGCAGTTGGACTTCTTACCAGTCCCTCCAAATCCAAAACCAAACTTATCCGTTCCCAGATCCAAATTAGCATGCTCCGTAGACCAACCAACTCGGCAGAGGCCTTCATCGGTTACCGTTGCCTCGTAATAATACTTACCCTTTCCGCGCACTCCAGTTGTACAACGGCATCCGTGCCACTCCTTAAATTCCCGCGACTGACACCGCAGTCCGTCCGGAGTGACAGCCATCGCATTACCCCGATCCGTGTAGGAAAGTGTCCACGGTTTCGCCCTGTGTCCGATGGCTTTCCCTGCCTTGCCTTCCCGGATGTCACGCAATCTCTCCCACACAATTTGCAAAATGGGCAAGCAGAAAGCGCCGGTCTTACCGCTACCCGTCTCGGCTGCCATCAGCACATCGCCGCCACCGAGAATCAAGGGAATCGCTTCCGCTTGTACATCCGTCGGTAGCATCCACTCCATTTCATCGATTGCCTTTCCGATCTCCGGCATAACGCCGAACTCTGTGAAATGAAGAAAAACAAAACCACTTTTAGTGAATTTATTTTAACAAACATATTCCGATTTTACCTTCAAATGCTGTCATTTCAAAAGTAGTTTAATTTTCTGAAATTCCACTAAATTTAGCAATTATGCGAAATACCTATAGGACCGAAAAACAAAAATCGATGCCACAAGCGGCCTTATTAATGTATATTGATGTAAAAAACGTCAATCCCTATGAGGCAAAACATGCTGTGTTACTTTCTTCTCAACCATAGTTCGACCGGAATGAAAAGTAAAGTGTGCAACCGGAAATGAGTCGGAATTCTGGCTGCCCACTAAGAAGCCCAAAAAATTGTTTCAAATTCGTTCAACGAACGTCCAACGATGGACGTTTGTTGAACGGTCGTCCAACGAACGTCCTTCATTGGATGATTTCGAAACCAACCGTTCTTAGGAGTGGTTTTATTTCGTATTCCGTGACATAACCGATCCTAGTAAGAATTAGCCGGAATATGAGTTAGAACCTGGCAGAATTCCGGCTCATTTCCAATTGAACTTTACTGGGCTGCCTCATGTTATCAAGCAAAAATACGTTGTGTTACATAGCGGTACTTTCCGAGCCTTAGCTTGACAGGAATGACATTTGGTGCGCTCTTTGTTTACTTGGCTGATCAGCTGTTCTTTAGAAAGCCTGTGAACAGCTGATCACCAACAGTAAACAAAGAGCGCAGCAAATGTAATTCCGGTCCAGCAGGATCTCGGAAAGTACCGCTACGTAACACAGCGTGTACTGCTTCATGAACAGTACACGCTGCGTTACATAACGGTACTTTCCGAGCCCCTATTCGACCTGAATGACATTTGGTACGCTCTTTGTTTACTTGGCTGATCACAGGTTTTCTAAAGAACAGCTGACCTACCAAGTAAACAAAAAGCGCACCAAATTTTATTCAAGTCGAGCTGAGGCTCGGAAAGTAACGCTTGTAACACAGCGTATCTTGGTTGCAGGAAACCAGGTGTCTTTCTCAAATATCTTCACATTTTATAAAAAAAAGTGTCTGCATTTGTCTTCAACTGCTAGGATTCTTAATCGGTTATTTATTTTGAGCCAGAATTCTGCCAGCAGTCAGTCAAACATCCGAATAAATGTCTTCAAAATAAATACTCGTCTTCACAACATTTCAAATATCTTCAAAATGAAGACAAATCTTCAAATCTGGCATCTCTGCTTGGTTGATTCCCGCGGGTTCCGGAATGAACCAGTACACGGTGCGTTACATAGCGGTACTTTCCGAGCCCCTAATCGACGGGAATGACATTTGGTGCGCACTTTGTTTACTTGGCTGATCAGGTGTTCACAGGCTTTCTAAAGAACAGCTGATCAGCCAAGTAAACAAAGAGAGCGCAGCAAATGTCATTCCGGTCGAGCGGGGGCTCGGAAAGTACCGCTATGTAACGCAGCGTGTACTGGTTCATAGTAACACAGCGTACATTATTGCTTCATAGCACGCAGTGTTTGGGTTTGGTGTTTGGATGCGTTCAGGCAACGCCAAAAAACATTAAATTTCTGCGATTGTGCTAATTAAATTTCGTATTATGGCAGCATTTGAAGGTATAATTTATTAATCGCACTGTAGCTTACGCCAAGAAAGTTACACCCTTCAATAAACAAAACGGGAAAATTGTGTTTGGCGGAGAAAATTAAAACCTATCTTTTCGATTTCACAGAGTTCGGCGTTATGCCGGAGATCAGCCAGGCAATCGACGAAATGGAATGGATGCTACCGACGGACGTACAAGCGGAAGCGATTCCTTTGATTCTCGGCGGCGGCGATGTGCTGATGGCAGCCGAGACCGGCAGTGGCAAGACTGGTGCTTTCTGCTTACCAATTTTGCAGATTGTGTGGGAAAGATTGCGTGACGTCCGGGATGGCAAGGCAGGTACAATCGGACACAAGGTGAAACCATGGACACTTTCTTACACGGATCGAGATAATGCAATGGCTGTCACTCCGGACGGTCTGCGGTGTCAGTCGCGGGAGTTTAAAGAATGGCACGGATGCCGCTGTACGACTGGTGTGCGCGGCAAGGGCAAATACTACTATGAGGCAACGGTGGCCGATGACGGACTCTGTCGAGTTGGTTGGTCCACAGAGAAGGCCAATTTGGCTTTGGGAACGGATAAGTTTGGTTTTGGATTTGGAGGGACCGGTAAGAAGTCCAACTGCCAGCAGTTTGATAGCTACGGGGATGCGTTTGGGAAAATGGATGTGATTGGATGTCTGTTGGATTTGGACAAGGGAGAGATTAGTTATACTAAAAATGGGAAAGCCCTGGGTCTGGCATTTAGAATCACCGATAGTAACCTGCGAAATGCCAAATTTTTCCCAGCTGTAGTTGTGAAGAACTCCGAAATGGCTTTTAACTTTGGTGAAACAGACTTTAAGTATCCGGTTCCTGAGGGATTTATTGCAGTTTGCAATGTGTCCCATGATCACCTAGCATTAAATCCAAATACTGGTAGTGCAGCTGCTACAGAAGATCAACCAAAACCGAATGCCCCCCAGGCGCTCATAATCGAACCTTCGCGGGAGTTGGCCGAGCAAACCTTCGACCAGATTCAAAAGTTTAAGAAGCACTTGAAGGATCCCAATGTTAGGGAACTGCTTCTAATCGGAGGCGTAAGGATCCAAGATCAGTTAGAAACCTTGCAGAGCGGTGTCGACATTATAGTGGCCACACCAGGTCGCCTGGAAGATTTGATCAATAACGGGTATGTTCTATTAAGCAGCTGTCGATTTTTTGTTCTGGATGAAGCCGATGGACTGCTCAATAATGGATACACCGAATTGATCGAACGACTGCATAAGCAAATTCCCAAAATTAACGCGGATGGATGTCGGTTGCAAATGGTCGTGTGCAGTGCAACACTTCACTCTTTCGAGGTTAAAAAGTTAGCCGAAAAATTGATGCATTTTCCTACGTGGATCGATCTGAGAGGGGAGGATGCCGTTCCGGAAACGGTTCATCACGTCGTTTGTTACGTTGATCCGCAGAAGGACACCAGCTGGTGGGCACAACGCAAGCACATCACAACCGATGGAGTGCATGCCAAGGATAACGTACGCCCTGGATCCAATACTGCGGAGACCCTATCGGAAGCGGTCAAGATACTTAAAGGGGAGTACACGGTCAATGCTATCAACGAGCATAACATGGATCGGGCTCTCATTTTCTGTCGCACAAAGTTGGATTGCGATAATATGGAACGCTACTTGCGTCAGATCGATCCAGTAAAGTACTCCTGCGTTTGTTTGCACGGAGACCGAAGACCACAAGAGCGTAAAGGAAATCTGGAAAAGTTCAAGAACAAACAAGTCAAGTTTCTGATTTGTACTGATGTAGCCGCCCGCGGTCTGGATATCTCTGGTAAGTTATACTTTTAATTTTAATATAAACAATTGCTGATCAAGTGTTTCTTTTCGATAAGGTCTACCCTTCCTCATCAACGTAACCCTACCGGACGAGAAGAGCATGTATGTACATCGAATCGGTCGAGTAGGACGCGCCGAACGTATGGGTTTGGCTATTTCCCTTGCAGCTACTGTTCCGGAAAAAGTGTGGTACCACGGGCCGTGGTGTTCTTCGCGTGGCAAAAACTGCTGGAATACGAACCTCACCAATGTGAAAGGTTGCTGTATGTGGTACGATGAAAAAATGTACCTGGTAGAAATCGAAGAGCATCTAAAAGTGACCCTTCAACAAATTGATAAGGACCTCAAAGTACCGATGAATGAGTTTGACGGAAAGGTCACGTACGGTGAGAAGCAACTGAACACCGCCAGCAATTATAAGGACCACGTGGAACAGCTAACCCCGATTGTGCAGAAACTGGCTCAGCTAGAACGGGAAGCACAGAATTGGTTCCTGAAGCGGGGTTTAGTGGCATCTTCTCAAGGGACAGCTGATTTCATTAACGATGATGAGACTAGCACTGTGGCCGTTAAGGAAAATTCTGATGGAATTTCTGCAACAGAGCTAAACGAGAAAGTCAAAGAGCCACCTAAAAATAAACCAGCTGAAAGAGTAACAACTAGTACACTCAATCGTTCAGCTACCTCTGATCGTTTTCAAGAGCTAAACGAGAAAGTCAAAGAGCCACCTAAAAATAAACCAGCTGAAAGAGTAACAACTAGTACACTCAATCGTTCAGCTACCTCTGATCGTTTTCAAGAGCTAAACGAGAAAGTCAAAGAGCCACCTAAAAATAAACCAGCTGAAAGAGTAACAACTAGTACACTCAATCGTTCAGCTACCTCTGATCGTTCTCAAACGCCCCAGAAGAAACAAAAGGTCAAGAATGGAGTTGCAAAACCTATGCAAAGTATCCACAATCAATCAGACCCTGGCGATAATTCGAAGGTTCGTGGTGTTATAGTAAAGATCATTCCCAAGAGCTATCCTAATAGACAACTGAGTACGGAGGAAGCCAGCCAGATCCGGAAAAGAGTATTGGCACTGTTGGTGGAGCAAAGAGCTAGCAACAATGTCAAACCCGTCTTCACACAGTACGCCACCCTTACGTCAGGCTGTATGGTTTTCTACTGTGCGGGTGAAGGAACTGCCAAATGGCTTGAGGGACAAGCCTACTGGAATACAGTGGACTGCATCACTGAAAGGGATTCGGGATCCCCGAAAAAGTTCAAGGCGCTTGGATATTTCAAGAAAAGTGCTGAAGAGACGACTGAATTCATCCTCGGGATGATAGAGGCTCAAAATAAGTTATCGACCTCTGGATGGAGAACATTACAACGAAGGAACACTGGAACTATGGCCGCCCTTGTCTTTGAAATTGACGCCATCTCTTGGGAGAAACTAAAGCGAAGGAAGTTTTGGATTAATTTTAGCTACGGCCTGAAAGTTAAGCTAAAGAACTTAACTAAGAACGACCAGCACGCTTCTAGAAAATCTATCAAGAAGTAAGCATTCGGAGGAGCGAACAGAAATGGATTCTCTGATTTGATAATTGATATAAGAATGTTGTTTCGACAGCAATGTGTATATATTAAAGTTCTATTTCGGTCAAATTAATTTTTATTTGATCGCGTTGGTATTAATATCGTTTGACAGTCCTATGTTATAACGCGAATTTGCAGTAGGACCTTAGACAATTTCTTTCATTTTAGGAGCTTTGAATCCAATATATTTTTATTATAAAATATGTACATTGAAATTTAGCATTGGTTTAATTGCTTTGACATAAACTTTCTATACACACAGAGAACAGACATCCATGATCGAACAAATATGTTAATAAAATTTGTGTAAACATTTAAATCACAGAGAACAGACGTCTTCAACATTCCACTTGTGTAAAAATTCCCTACGTTCTCGAATGTAGTTGGGATATCTCCATCAGGTGCGCACCCGTCGAAATGTTTTTTAGTAGCTGAGCTCGACTGAATTGACAGCGGTTACACGGCTCACAGAAACGAGGCTTGCTACTCCGCGAATTGACAGTTTTTGGTGAGGCCAGAGAAATCGTTGAGATAAACGGATTTCTCGAAAATTGATTATCTATCTATCTTCTATCTATCTATCTATCTATATAAAAGTCAATGTTTGTATGTATATGATCAATGGACTCCCAAACGGCTTAACCGATTGCCGTAAAAATTTATACATAGTAGAAATTTGTTATGGAGCGTGTTTGTGTGCTATTGGTTGGGGATTATCTGTTCACCAGATGGCGCTACGGAACAAATTGTGCTTTCCTCCTGTTTCGTTGAAAGTCGCAGCAAAGCGCGATAGGTATTAGCTAGATAACAATATTTAAGCTCTTACGGTGGAAAAAATAATGTGTAATGGATTCTGTTTATCAAACATACTCTGTCGAAAACACCAAACTTGCATGATACATACCCAGAGCCCAAGAAAGTTCGTTCAACGAATATGGCATCCTGCCTCACTGTGCCCTAGGTACCTAGATCGGAGTTCCGTAGTTCGATTCAAGTTACCGTAAAATGGGGCAACATTGATCACATTTTCCCGGGCCCCGTGGTGGTGGAGGAACGCTATGTGGGAAGCTGAGCTGCAAACAACCGGGCGGGTCATAGGCGGTGGATAATGCTTAGTCGCGATAGCAACTAGTTGTGATTCGCGACCCGAACCATGTAGCGGGGGCTGACTGCGAGTGTGGTAGGACGAGGTAGAGGGCCCTACGCGTTCTAGGCCTAAATACTATATGCCCTAAAGCAGCCCTGACAAGGCGAGCCAGCGCCGCCTTTAAATAAGCGCTTAGCCTAAATCTCTCCCTTACCGTAATCCTAGCATAGCATGCTCAGGAAGTTCAACAAGAAATTTCGGATGGACAAAATTGGCACAGACGTACGCAACGGAAACGGACAAGAGACTGGAAACTTGGGATATGGAACTGCAGGTCGCTTAACTTTATCGGGAGCACTCGCATACTTGCCGATATAGTGAAAGACTGCAAGTTCGACATTGTGGCGCTGTAGGAGGTGTGTTGGAAGGGGTCTACGGTGCGGGTCTTTCGCAGGAACCACACCATCTACCAGAGCTGCGGCAATACACACTAACTGGGAACAACTTTTATGGTGGTGGGGGAGATGCAAAAGCGTGTGATCGGATGGTGGCCGGTCAGTGACAGAATGTGCAGATTGAAGATCCAGGGCCGGTTCTTCAACATCAGCATAATTAACGTGCATAGTCCCCACCTTGGAAGTAGCGATGACGACAAGGACGAATTCTACGCGCAGCTGGAGCGTGAATACGATCGCTGCCCAAGACATGATGTCAAGATCGTGATCGGCGACCTTAATGCTCAGGTTGGCCAGGAGGTGGAAAACAGACCGGTAATTGGAAGATTCAGCGCCCACCAGCAGACGAACGAGAACGGCCTAAGACTAATCGATTTCACCACCTCCAAGAACATGGCCATAAGGAGCACCACCTCCTGCACCGATACACCTGGAGATCACCGCAACAAACAGAGACGCAAATTGATCATGTTCTGATTAATGGACGGCACTTCTCGGACATTATCGACGTAAGGACCTAGTGAACAGTGTAAGATACCGGCGCCCGCCGCGGTATAACCTGGACCGACTAAGGGAAACAGCGCTGCCACCGGAGTAGGAGCTCATCGATGCTCCCTTTGAGGACTGCTGGACCAGGACTAAAGCAGCCATAGGCAGCACTGTGGAGAGCGTCGTCGGGATACGTACAGAGGAGTCGACGGAACGATTGGTTCCATGGCGAGTGCCAAGATATATTGGACGAGAAGAATGCACCACGCGCAGCGATGTTGCTTCAAGCCACTCGTCAGAACGTGGAGTCATATCGACGGAAGCGAAAACAGCAGACTCGTCTTTTTCAGGTCAAAAAGCGCCGCCTGGAAGAGTCTGAGAGAGAGGAGATGGAGCTGCTGTTTCGCTCTGAGGAAACCCGGGGTTCTTCAAGAAGCTGAATGACTCTCGCAACGGTTTTGTGCTGCGGGCCGAAATGTGTAGAGACAAGGAAGGTGGCATCTTGACGGACGAACGTGAGGTGGTCGAAAGGTGGAGGCAGTACTACCACAGACTAACAGACATAACACTCAAAAACAAAGCTTCGCCCGCTTTAACGGTCATTTTAAATATATTTGTAGTTGGGACTGTGGCCACATTTGAAATTATGGCGCCACTGACATATAAACAAGCATATGGGGGATAGACCACTAGTGAAAAATTGTTCCCAAACCTGAGGGGTAACCCACCAGTAAATGAGTGTTTGGGACTGTGAATAAAAGGCGGAGCTAGTGTTCTGGGAAAATTGTCGGATCGATGTTTTTTGAGGGAATTCCCTCATAGTGTTATGTCTGTTAGTCTGTGGTACTACTATGAACATCTGAATGGTGCGCAGGCGGACAATCGGGCGTTCGAGGAGGACGATTATGTCTGTGTCGCAGCCGACGGGGATGTACCGGCGCCCACTATGAATGAGGTTAACGAGGCTATTCAACAACTCAAGAACAACAAGGCAGCTGGTAGGAGCGGAACTCTTCAAGGTGGGTCCGGAGAAACTGACAGAATGCATGCACCGAATAATCGAAAGAATCTGGCACAGAGAACAGTTATCGGAGGAGTGGAAGGAAGGGGTCATCACCCCGATATACAAGAAAGGCCACAAATTGGACTGTGAAAACTACAGAGTGATCACAGTTCCGCCTATCACCGCTGGTAAATGGATTTGTCGGGAGTTATCAGGCCGGTTTCATCAACGGCAGATCAACAAACGACCAAATCTTTACAATACGGCAAATCCTCCAAATATGCCGTGAATACCAGGTCTCGACACAACACCTGTTCATCGACTTAAAAGCCGCATATGAAAATGATGGACGAGAACGGCTTCCCTGGGAAGCTGACAAGACTGATAAAGGCTACGATGGATGGTGCAAGGTGTTGTGTCAAAATTTCGGGTGGCCTCTCGGGTCCGTTTGAAACACGCAGGGGATTAAGACAAGGCGATGGGTTGTCCTGCCTGCTGTTCAATATAGCGCTGGAAGGTGTAATGCGAAGAGCGGGTTCAACATGCGGGGCACGATTTTCACGAGGTTCGAACAGTTCGTGTGCTTCGCTGACGACGTAGACATAATCGGTAGAAACAAGGAGACAGTAGCTGATCTGTATACCCGACTGAAGCGCGAGCACGAGTAGGACTGTAGATAAATGTGTCTAAGACGAAGTACATGCTGGCTGGAGGAACCGATCGCGACAGGGAACGCTTGGGCAGTAGTATTACGATCGACGGCGACGAGTTCGAGGTGGTTAACGAGTTCATCTATCTAGGCTCATTGGTGACTGCGGACAATAACACCAGCCGGGAGATCAGAAGGCGTATTATCTCTGGAAGTCGTGTTTACTATGGGCTCCACAAAACTTTGAGAAACGTGCACAATGCTCGAGGAGGATCTGTAAGCACTTGAAGTCTTCGAAAGAAGGGTGCTGAGAACGATCTTCGGTGGTGTGCAGGAGGATGGCATGTGGAGGAGAAGGATGAACCACGAACTTGCGCGACCATATGGTGAGCCAAGTATCCGGAAAGTAGCACAAGGTGGAAGGGTACGGTGGGCGGGGCATGTTGTGAGGATGCCGGACAACAACCCCACCAAGTTGGTTTTCACCTCCAACCCGGCAGGTACAAGACAGAGAGGAGCGCAGCGTTCCCGGTGGCTGGACCAAGTGGAGCAGAACCTGGCGAGTATCGGGCACCTGAGAGGTTGGAGACAAGCAGCAGTTGACCGAGTGACGTGGCGGAATATTGTGGAACAGATTAAATCATGATAATATGATGTATAATCAGGAAATATAATAGGGGAGACCGGGGCTGGTTGGCCGAGTTTTGCTTTCGGAATTTCTGTACTCATTTTGGTTAGACTTTTTGAAAACCGATTTGCGCTGTCATGAAGATGCAACCCTTGAGCACATATGTAATTTTTTTCATTCATGAAGAACAATTAGGGAAAAAGTTACTAGCAAACAAATGCGGAAAGAAAAATTGGCCAACCAACCCCAGGGCTGTGGTAGGTTGGCCGAGTTTGGTAAAATAAGTTAAACACGTCAAATGTATCAGTGGATATCGTTTTTTCGTATATACGCAAGGAAAATAAAATCGACTCTTCACTTTTTAGTCTTTTTAACCTTTTTGGACTTACCTTTGGCAGCTTTAGTGAACTTTTTACCAGTTCTCGCTGATTTTTTTTCCTCCGCCAGCGTACGCTTACGTTTGATTCCATTTTTCTGCTCCTCCAATACTGCTTTTATTGGGGAATCGGTCAAAATTTGTGATGATCGGCGTTTAAGAACTTGCCACTTCTTCGAATCAGATCGTGCACTCGCCTTGGGAAGAGGTCTGACGTCTTCAGAGAGGCTTACATCTGCAGCAGATTCTATGCTATTGGGCGAGTTTTGTTCGAGGTTGGGTCGATCTGTGACAAATCCTGCCAGAAGCTCCTCATGAGGAAAAATTTCAGGATTGAAGCGGCACACGCCAGAGACTCTGAAACCTGCTTTGCATTTAATTCATAAAATATCGGAATCAACTTTTTTATAAACAATTTCCGACTTTTAACGATTCTAATCTCTTATTTCTATTTGGTAATAATTTTAAATTATTTTTATCACTTATTTCTCATGTAAATTTTTCCTTATATTCATCAATATTAGCATAATATCAAATTTTGCTTTGAAAAAGATTGGCATTTCACAAATATCAAAGTGTACATTACTCTACACTAAATTTACAACTCGGCCAACCAGCCCCGCACAGAACTCGGCCAACCTACCCCAATGTATATTTTCGAGAACAATCACGATTTACACAAACAAATATAAGGTTACACTGGTAACCGTTATACCATTTTGTTGGGTTTTGAATACCCTTTCCAGGAGTACAAAGTTATTGGAAATCGGATGTAAAATGATTCGCGTTACACATATTATTTTTCAGAAACAGAAATTTACTCACCAGTGCCGAAAAAAGAACAAACGTGCTCCTGTACAAACGACACCACCAAAACACCTGAAATTACGTCGGTACATTGGTGACCTAATACCTCACAAAAATCACTATAGATGTCGCTACTGCGCATAATAGCCTTTTCATAAAAGGCACTCGGCCAGCCAGCCCCGGTCACCCATATATTGATCACATTTTCAAACGATTTTCGAATAAATTTCACGATATCAATTAGATGTAACTGTTTGTATTTTTAAATCAGGTACTGATGCCCATAGATTCAAATTGTTGGGTGATTTTTGTTTTTGCGCAAAAATGTAATAATTTTATTTTGAATTTACAATCTTTGCTCTTGAGGTAACTTTGACCAGTCGAATCATTGAATAAAAAAGTTAAATAACGAGCTAAATTTGCGTAAAATGCATACATGTAGTTACAATTGCTTATCGGAGTATTCAAACCTTTTTGAAATAGTAGACTGAATGTGATTAATTATTTCGTGATCGGTATACCGATAATTGTTAATTTCGAAATTTTGGATAAGTTTTTATTCGCAGAAACGTATTCTGATGCCTGTTATAAATTAGCCATAAAACAGTTTAATTTCCTTAAATCGCAAGTTGGATTTTTAAGCGACAAAAATATTGCGCACTTTCCACCAACCTGGACACCATACTTTATCGTAGATAAACATTCTTTGCAAGAAACTACGGCGAGACTCTAACGTTGGCAAATCTAGCAACATGCATCTGTTATTGTACGGCGGAAGACGGATAGGGTCGTTCCAAGGCAATTTTCTGGGAGCAAATCGTACAAAGCTTCTCTGAACACGCTCCAACCGATTACTTTGGACGGCGTTGTATGGCGCCCATACTTGTACAGCACACTCTAACGTGCTCAGAACCAGTGCGCAGTATATTGATTTCAGCGCGTATAAATCCACAAAATCAACTGTGTTCCGTTTCAGAAAGCCCATTGTTGCAAAAGCCTTCACCTTTGTTGCAGTGATGTGTTCGGCGAAACGAAGTTTTCTGTCGAACAACACTCCCAAGTCAGGGATAGAATCCACCCTCTCGATGACACAGGCTTGAAAGGTATATTCGCAATACCTTACAATTGACGAGCGCCAGAAACTTATCACCTTACATTTATCGCCGTTGATCTGCATGCCGTTTAGTAAGCACCATTCTTCTATATAGTCTATATCATTTTAAAGTACAGCAGAGTCGAGTCCTGAGGCAATTGAGCGAAAGATTTTCAGATCATCAGCGTAGAGTAGTTTTCCAGACTTGATGCGGGTGCAGAGATCGTTGATGAATAAGAGAAAGATAAGTGGCTCTAGGTGCCTTCCTTGAGGCACACCGGTTGGCGTTTCGAACGTGCTTGAACGTGTAGTACCGATTCTAACGAAAGCGGATCGCTCGTAGAGGTAGGAATGTAGCCATCTGGTTACCCATCCAGGAAAACCTAATCGCTCCAGCTTCAAAACAGCAATGTTGTGGGGCACCTTGTCGAATGCTTTCGCGAAATCAAAATATATTGCGTCTACTTGTTGACACTTCTCGACAGCTGGAACCAGAAAACTTGTGTACGTCGTCAAGTTCGAAGTGGCGGGACGTTTTTTTACAAATCCGTGTTGACGTTCGTCGATTATGTTGGAAGAAGCAGCGTACATCGCATTGTAGATAAAGTTTTCCATAAATTTAGCTAGACAGTTCCGTAGCGAGATCCCTCTGTAGTTTTCGATATTGTGGATGTTTGCAGCTAATGGATGGGAGCTATAGCAGTTTCTTTCCATACACTTGGGAAAACATTTTCCGACATTGAGAGCTGGAAAATTATGCTTACTGGTGCAGAGAGAGCTCGGGCACAATGTTTTATAAACACAGGAGGCAAGCAATCCGGACCAGGCCCTTTCAACGGATCAACGTTGGACAGAGCGCTGAATACATCGGCATCATTTACGATAGTATACGTTGGTAATGTTTCAAGGTACTGTTGCGATGGATAGACAGAAAGGCTGGTAAATACATCTTGGAAGTGCTCTGCAAATAGGTCCGGTGACTCGGCTGCCGATTGTGAATTTTTGTTTCGAAGATAGACACGAAGGCTGCGTTGGACTTGGTTCAGAAAGTTACCGAATTCATTGTTCCGGGCTGTTTCATATTGCGGTTCCATTTGACGAAGAATAGTTTTGTTGTCGGTCCTACGACGTATGTATCGTTTTCGTAGTTTCCGGAGTACGTTGCGTAGGCGACTACGCTTGGGATTCCACCACGGAACCTTATAGGGGCCTATTCTCACAGTCACGTCACTTGGTGACAAGAACAATATTTTCTTCTAGACACTGACGTAACTGTGAGAATAGGGCCCATAATCTGCTTTTCTGCTGATACGTTTTTTAGGAATATTGCGGTGAAGAATCTCGTAGAACGCCGCAACTGCCTGATCTAAATCGTTTTCATCCAGCATATCACACCAATGGCCATTGAGACTTCATCGAGGTTGCATCGAGTAAAGTCAAAAATGAGATCGTCGTTGATTGTATCAAAAGCGTCACGTACGACAACTTGGTCCAAATGTTCACATTCAGGTAACTTTGGTACAGTTCCAGCTAGATTTTTCTTTATCGCCATAAGAACACACCCTCCTTAGGCTTAGGTGACTGGTAGAAGAGTTACGATTGAATCGGTAGATTGCGTAGTTCGTCGATAGCTCAGCGTTTAATATGTCATCACGTAGCCAGGTTTCGGTGAGAACAATAATATCGTAGTCGCAGGAGGTGAGGTCAAGCAAGAAGGCTTGCGTTTTGGTTCTCATTCCGCGAACGTTCTGGTAGTAGACGGACAGAAAATCATGTGCTGTATGCGACGGTGTGCTATGGACCAAACGGTTTTCAGGGAGCGGATTATCATTTAAAGCAACATACTCGCCTGAGGAGGGAGTTCGGAAGACCCCCTCAAGACCTCCGAACGCAGCGCAGGGACGACTGAGCTGGTCGCTGGCTGTTAGCGCGACTGCGTCGGAGCGCTCGGGGGCTTCCGGCGTACTGTATAACGGGCGTCCCGGTGATGGCAGCGCAGCGTGAGTTTGTAGATGTAATCTCGATGATGGCATGGCTCCTGTGCTTTGTTCAAGAAACGACGGAGTGCTCGAACGTATTGTATTGTAATTATTTATTTATTTATTGATTAGAAATATACTTGTAGAGTAAGAACTTTTCCTTCTTTGCCTCTACAATCGGAATTCATTTGGCCTCATTGGATTCATTAAGTATCATCAGATCAAAGATAATGGGTTCATATAACACAGCGCCAAAAACAACAGCAACAGGTTCGGCCTTTGCCGACACAGCAAGCAGCAGCAAACAACACCAACAGCAGATTAGGCCTTTGCCGACACACGCATGAAGATCGTTTTGGCCTTTGCCAACCGTTTTCGAGCCGATAAATTAGGTAGATTACTTTTAGGAATGGAAGAATGCAAGGAAAACTAGGGAAGGGATACATGGATGATCGAGTTAGGAAAAAAAAATGTTACAAGGAAGGGTTATTTTGATTTCGCTGTTAATTTCTCCAACTGATCCTGGCTGTAGATTGGCAGCGCTTCCATACTGACGTCAGTACCTTTCACGTTAACTATTCCGTTTCTTGTGAAGACGGCTTGAAGGCGACCAGCTTGTTTCAATTTTAAGGCGATGCCCTTTAGCTCACGGGCTGAATCAGTTAGATTTTCATTCAGATAAACGCGCTTGTCGACGTCGAATCCGACCCAGTCACCAAATTTTCTGGCAGAGACTGCTCTGCTAGATTTCTGTAAGTCTTGGTTTGGCAGCCCTGTCAGATTTCTGCGCGCATCCTGTCGGGTTAGTTGAACTAGGGCGAACTCAGTCTCGCTCGCGTTTTCTGGGAAATATTGACAGGAATCGAGCAAAACCCTGGCATAACTCGGAAATAAATCGTGCAAAGATCCTGGCAATTCCTTTCTGGTAGAATGTAGCACGAACCGAGCAAAACATCTGACAAGGATGTGGCAAGAAGCGTACAGAAATCTTGACCGTACATTCCTGGCTGGATTCTGGCTAAAAGTGAGCAGCATCGGTTAGTTTAACCGCTTCTGTCAGAAACGGTTGTTGAATTTGAGCGAATTCTTTGCCAGAAATCTCGCACAAATCGCGCAAAATACTGGCAGAAACGCTGCAAGAATCAATTTCGCTTTGCTCAACTTTTGCTAACTTTCTGCTCGCCACGGTGACTGGGGAGTTGTTTCAGATTGATATTTCTTTTTTGAAGATATCGAAAGAATTCGTTGTCTAACGACAAAACGACACATAGGGTTGCGCTGCAGTCTAAATGATCATGTTTGTTAATGGAGCTGTCAAAATACAAGCAAAATAAAAATTTTGTCATGAAAATCGTTAATTTCTCTTTAAAAGTATCATTTGCGAACCAAATTCAATCGTTAAAGGGTTAGAAAAGTGTTTTTGTACCGAATGAAAAATTTTAATCGCTATTTAAATATTTAATATTTGAAAAAAGTTATTTATTTACAAAAAATAAGACTGGCATTTAAAGAAAATCAACTTTCTTCCCCGTGCCTTCAGATTTCGTTAAGAAATATTACGCTTTTACTGCGTATCTATTGATTTTGTTCGCGAGTTGTATGGTGCATGTCAAAATCAAAATCATTTTCTTGGTTCATGTCATGAGAGACAGACGGCGCATGGCTATTTAAAGTTTTGCGTTAGATAGTCTATTGACTGCATTAGAATTGGAGGCGAAGAATCAACAGCAACGGGGACTCGGACCAATCGCTTCGAGAAGACGACGGGAACATCTAAGTCACGGTAACCGAGGACTGTGGCAATTTCGACGAAGAAGGCCCCAGTTTTCTCCGATGAAATTTACGGTACACCGATCAGTAGCATGTCGCTTGATTTTTCCAGCCTGGCAATAGCATCTGTATTCCAGTTGACGTCTTTATTAGTTTTCACTAGGCATTCCGTTAGCTGAATAATATCACGAGCACAAACTTCCCGCACCTGTTGAACGTCGTTTCTAAGAGTGGCAATTTCTTCCAACATGGTATTGTTGGTAGTTTCAATTTTCTGTTCAATTCGAGCATTCCCATCGTAAATCAATTTTTTCATATGCACTAGCAGGTCCTCGAGTGTCTCCATCCAATCATCTATCTGATTTAGATCATCATTGGATCGTTTGATATTTTTGTTTATATTTAACGTACTGGACAATGCTTTCGTCACTGTTTTACCCTTATTCATGTTTGCTGACATCGAACGAGTAGTATAGAGTTAGTTGTGTTCATCCGAGTAGCGGGAAGCAAAAGTCGAGCAGATAAACACTAGCAATGATGGCAGGATCCGAAAACAGCTATAGAATCGCACAATAATATCAAATTTGTAGCAAAACTATCGACGGTCCGAACTGTGTTCCGTATATTTTCACTATCCGCTTCCTCCGTACATTGCTCGGATTTTTTTTAGAAGAATAAAAATAAATAGTAAGTGCGCAGTGCAGTTAGAATCCAGTTTTTAGTGCCACAAGCCATAACAAAAGCGCAAAAATGTCGTTTGATGTTGATGCAGCATACAAAAATGACTATTTGGTGAAATAATGCACACTAAAAATGTATGTCATATTGATGTTGTAAATACTGCTTCCATGTTCCGCTTTGATTTTAGTTTCTCAATTCGAAATTAATTTTCGAAATAAAACGATTTTTACTTCAAAATGATCGGTGGATGGGCTCTGTTCGACATTATTCCCATTAGATCTATGTGTTACTATGTTTTAATTGACGCAAGGTTTTACTGTATCGATTTTGTTGGCTATTTTCGGCGAAATTAATGGAATTGAAAGACGGATAGGCATTCTAGAACAAATCAGTTATAAACTTAGAATGGAAAACTTAGACTAGGCAGACTCATATTGGCATGTTAGAAAGGAAATGTGGAAAAGTTTTTGCCTTTTGCTGATAGGAGTTGGGCTTTCCACACAAGTCTACCACATGATCGTTGATAGAACATATCGCATCATGTTTTACCGCCGATGACAGTTTTTTTAATGTAAAAATTGCCTTTGCAATAAAATAGTGTGTAGAAACAACAAATTTTATTATAATTTGGATGTTACTTTTATATCATTTCTAATTCTCGCCAAACATATGTTTACGGCTTAAAAGCCAACTGTCAAAATTCTCTTTGAAAGGAAATTCTGGACAAACCGTTACTGGCCAAACACAGTTCATAGCAGTTAATAAAAGAGAAAACTTTTCTCTTTTGTTTACTACCAATATCTGTGCTTGGCGGGTAACAGTTTGTCCGGAATTTCCTTTCAAGGAGAATTTTGACAAGTGGCTTTAAAACCGTTTATCGAGAATTCTTTTACTGTGTTTTTTATTGTAATGTTACAATGAAAATCGTATTTTCGCCATAAGTTTTTATTCGGGATGTTTGCACATTTAATGTCTTCAAAATGAAGACATATCTTTACACCTGGCATCACTGGTCAGAAGTTCCGAACGTTTGCGAACGAATATGTAACGGCGCGTAACGCTTGCAACAGAATCCACTTCCGATGAGTGTTTTGTTTGTTTTGAATCTTGACAGTTCCACTCCTGCGAGAATGGTGTGCGTGACAATTTGAATACATCACATCACCACGGCACTTGCGGATTGAAAGCAGCGGGAGATATTCCTCTCTCCCACACAGTGCAAGAGCTTCAAGTAAAATATTCGAGAATATCAGTTTTTTTAACACTACCAACGTTATCTTTCAAATCGAGTTTGTTTCCGAGCAAGTTCACATCGTGTGGTGCTGCGGTGGTTTTTCGAGATTCCCGATCAACTGCGTAAGGTAGAAAATAATAATTGATCAGCTATTCCAAGGTGTTTTTTTCGCTGCTATCTATATTTCGAATTGCGATTCCGTGGTGCACTCGTTTGCGAAAAATTGATTCTTGGTGCCCTGCTCCCTGTGTGTGTTGCTTGCCCAACAGCATTAGGACGTAGCCATTCCGCGCAGTGAATCCGGTGGTAAAAGTGGAAAAAATCAATTACATCAGATTAGTGCAAAAATTTCCAGCTATTTTACTGTTGCAAGAGGGGCAAAGAAAAAGCTGGTTGAAGCAAAACGCGCGTGAGGGGTGCAAAAAAGTGGTCCGTTTCGAGAAGGTGGTAGTGTTTCATTGTCTGGGCTGGCAAACAACGTCAGCGATCCGGTTCATCAGAAAGAGTGCTGTGGTGGAAAAATAATTGAACCTACAGTACCTGCTAGATAGCAGCATCGCCATACAAAAGTATAGAACGAAAAGCATCCTAGCCAGCCGATTGTTTTAATCTCTGCAGGAGAACTCGGTGAGTATGTAGCAGTCGATCGTATTGGGGGGCCACCCGTAACATTGCATTAGTAACTGTTCGAAAAATCAACCCGTCGTACTGCTGAATAAGACATTGTTCCAGGGAGTAACAGTTACTCTATTTTTATCGGCTGACGGCGTTTCAATAATGAAATTTTACGCTGAAATGATACAACTTGTTAGAGTGAAATGATGTATCGGTAAACGATCATTACGATTGTACATCATTTTCCGGGAGGAATTATTTGCCGGAATACTGTTTTATGGAATGTGCTGATTTTTTGAAAAATCCCCGAATATTAGAGTGCTTACAGAGTGGTCGCGAAGATGAGCAGCGGGTGGTACTGACAGCAGGATGCGAGATGCGAAAAACCTGCGACCTGTAAGCGACCTTATTCTCGGAAGCTTATTTATTAAATGCATATTTAGTATTCTTTGTTTTTTATCATAAGCACAACTCTGGAAGCTATCGTAGTAAAAGTTGTACCACCTATCAACATAACAATAACAAATATATATCTGCCACCCCGACAAACCATAGCTAAAACTGAAATCAAGTATCTTGTAAAAAATACGGTCGAGCCTTTTCTGCTGGTAGGCGACATAAACGCACACCACCCCAGCTGATCCGGGGTCCGAATTCTGCAGCTCCAGCAAAACGGTCCTGGAAGAAGCCTTTGATGAGTATGATCTGGTAGTTAACAACGGAGAGTCATCTTGTATCGATTTCGCCTGCTGCTCCACACAATTGGCAGGAGACTTAGAGTAGTCACTCGTCGACCTTATCCGTAGTAGTGATTACTCGTTACACTTCCGGAAACCACCCCACGATGTCCCCCAGCATGTCATTTTCCCGACACAGAAAACAAATTGAAGCTCAGCCATCGATAATTCCCGAAACAAACGACGCAGATTATCAGTTATTTACGATAAACGAATTAGACGAAGCTTTGTATGGACTAAAGGCGTCTTCTTCAGGAGAAGATGGAGTCCACTACGTGATGATAATCCATCTGCCATCAGTTTAAATAAGCAAACTGGAAATGAACGAAGTCCCGATCCCCGGAAACAGTACGCACACAAGTGCCTTGGAGTAACTTTCGACCAAAACCTCTCATTCCGAAAGCATGTGGAGTAAATAAGAGGAGCTTGCAAGCACAGACTACAGTTCCTTCGATGCGTGGCCAACAGATTCTGGGGAGGCGATAGAGCGACGATCACGAAACTGTACAAAGCAAACACTCGAAAAAATCCTGTAGGCAGCGCCAATCGTCTCTTATGTTCAGGATTCAACACTGAGGAGACTCGATAGCCTACACAATGCCGGTCTCAGAGTGATTATAGTCCCATCCTTCCTGGGATCCCCAACCTTCGAGCGTTGCTACAACAACGTACAGCAATGTATGCGGCAAACAGAAAAGCGCGTAGGGGAAAACAGCATTAACAATGAACATGCGCAACACAATGAGAGCCACGACGAGCAAACTAATACCTCCCACAACGAAACGACTGCGAACAGCGATTCCAGCTTTGGGGCAACTCAAAACTAGTCACAACACCGACAAAAACAGCAAGAACTACCTATGCTAAGCATCTTCACACTCCCCCTGCAAGAGAACTCGAATTCACGTGGATAAAAGCTTTCTTCAAGCAGTCCAAGAAGCATCCAGCAACGTAGTTATTCGCACGGTACCAGTTGGGGTACGAGTAACCATAGGAAAGATCGGGTAACCAACTGCGGTGGGACCATGGTCGTATGCTGACAGGGAAGGGGGGCTCCTCTTTTCGGAGGGTGAGTCCGTCTGTTCCCCATGTTAGGGGCAGCTCAAAACAGAGTCTGTTCTCCATGTTAGGGGCAGCCGATGTGTCAGCGTGGGACTCTAAACAGAGCTGACACGATGGTCCTCCGGCGAGACAGGGGATTGGGGAAGGCCCAACAAGCCGCCCTGGAAAACTAACCGTTACGAACAATGCAGAGAAAAATACGTATCGGAATAATCGGCAAAGACCTACGCGACGAAATAAGGACTACGATTGGAAACTCGGAACATGGAACTGCAGGTCACTTTGCTTTCCAGCTTTCGACAGGATAATCTACGACCAACTCCAACCACGCAATTTTGAACTTTGCTTGACAGGACAAAAGGTATGGAAAAGTGGACATCGGGCGGCTACTTTTTACCAGAGCAGTGGCACCATCAATGAGCTGGGAACCGGTTTTGTAGTACTGGGTAGGATCCGTCAACGAGTGATTGAACAAACTCCGATCAACGCAAGGATGTGTAAGTTGAGGATCAAAGGCCGTTTCTTCGACTACAGCATCATTAACGTACACTGCCCACACGATGGAAGGTCCGACGACGAGAAGGAAGCGTTCTATGCGAAGCTGGAGGAGGTACGACGGCTGTTGGCAACGGGACGTGAAAATCGTCATCGGTGATATGAACGCTCAGGTAGGACGGGAGGCAATGTTTAGACCTGTAATCGGGCCAAATAGCTTGCATACCATATCGAATGACAACGGCCAACGGTGCGTGAACTTAGCAGCCTCCCATGGCATGGTAGTCCGAAGTACCTTCTTCCCTCGCAAAGATATCCACAATCCATCGACAGGCGATTCTTCTCTGATATCACCAACGTTCGTACCTAACGCATCGCGAATATAGATACGGACCACTACCTAGTTGCAGTATGCATGCGCTCAAAACTCTCGACGGTATGCAACACTCATCGTAGTCGGACGCCAAGGCCCAACATCGCACTTCGGGACGCCGGGATTGTCCAAGACATATAGACACAGCGGCTGGAAGCAGCACTACCCACGGAAGAACAGCTGGACGCAGCTACTCTTGAGGTTGGCTGGAGGGAGACCCGTTCCGTCATAGAAAGTACTGCTATAACGGCACTAGTTATAGCGATTCCGAATCGAGGAAACGACTGGTTCGATGACGAATGTAAGCAGTTAATAGAGGAGAAGAAAGCAGCACGGAACGAGACAAAATGTGGAGCGTTACAAACAAGCACGGAACAGGCAAACCCCGGTCCTCCGGAGAAAGAAGCGCCAACAGGAAGAACGAGTTTGCGAAGCGATGAAACAACTGTACCGCGTTAACGACACACGAAAGTTCTACGAGAAGCTGAACAGTTCACGCAAAGGTTACGTTCCGCAAGCCGATATGTGCAGGGACTTAGACGACAACCTTCTTACGAACGAGTATGAGGTGATTGTGAGGTGGAAGCAGTACTATGACGAGCACCTCAACGGTGAAGCAGTAGAGGATGAAGGCGGTATGGCAACGGATCTTGGAGTACGTGCAGAGGACAATAGGCCCCTATTCTTCAAGAAGTCAAGGAGGAGATCGGTCGGCTGAAAAACAACAAAGCTGCCGGTGTAGATCAACTACCCAGTGAGCTATTAAAATATGGTGATGAAACACTGGCTTGAGCGCTGCACTGGGTAATCGCTAAAATTTGGGAGGAAGAGATTCTCCCGGAGGAGTGGATGGAGGGTGTCGTTCGCCCAATCTACAAAAAGGTGACAAGTTGGATTGCTGCAACTACCGCGCGATCACACTACTTAGCGCTGCCTAAAAGGTCCTCTCCCAATTTTTTTGCCGCCGGTTGTCACCATTTGCAAGGGAGTTCGTGGGGCACTACCAAGCGGGATTCATGGGTTCCCTGCGTCTTCGCGAACTAAATATTCGCGATTCGGCGGGCTCTGCAGAAGTGCCGCGAATGCAACGTGCCCACACATCATTTGTTCATCGATTTCAAATCGGCGTATGACGCAATCGATCGAGATCAGCTATGGTGATAATGTACGAGTAAGGATCTCCGGATAAGCTAACACGATTAGTCAAAGCGACGATGGATCGGGTGATGTGCGTTGTTCGAGTATCAGGGACACTCGAGTCCCTTTGAATCTCAAAAGGGGTTACGGCAAGGTGATGGTCTATCTTGCCTGCTGTTCAACGTTGCGTTAGAAGGTGTAATAAGGACAGCGGGGATAGACACGAGTGGCACGATCTTCAGGATGTCCGTCCAGCTTCCTGGCTTTGCCGACGGCATTGACATAAAGGCACCGAACTTTGAGGCGATGTCGGAAACGTACATCAGGCTGAAAACTGAAGCCAGCAGGATTGGACTTGCCATCAACGTTTCGAAGACAAAATACATGAGAGGAAGAGGTTCTAGAGACGACAATGTGAACCTCCCATCCCGAGTTCGGATTGACGGTGAAGAAATCGAGATGGTCGACGAATTCGTGTATTTGGGCTCACTGGTAACCGCCGACAATGATACCAGCAGAGAATTTCAGAGACGGATCTTGGCGGGAAATCGTGCCTACTTTGGACTCCGGAGGACGCTCCGGTCGAACAAAATTCGCTGCCGCACGAAGTTAATTATATACAGGACGCTGATTAGACCGGTGGTCCTATACGGCCACGAGACCTGGACTATGCTCGTGGAGGACCAACGCGCCCTTGGAGTTTTCGAACGAAAGGCGTTGCGTACCATCTACGATGGCGGGCAGATGGAAAACGGAACGTGGCACAGTCAAATGAACCATGGCTTGCGTCTGCTGCTGGAAGAACCATCCATCGCGCATACCGCAAAAATAGGACGTTTGCGGTGGGCTGGACACGTCGTAAGAATGTCGGACGACGAGTCGGTGAAGATGGTTCTTGAGGGCGACACTACAGGAACAGGAAAACGGGGCGCACAGCGAACACGGTGGATCGACCAGATAGAGGACGACCTGCGGACCCTTCGAAGACAGCGAGGCTAGCGACAAGCAGCAATGGACCGAGTGGAGTGGAGACGGCTTCTCTGTATGCAGCAAGAGACAACAAGGCTCTACAATCTTGTAAATAGAATTGTATCCCTAGTTTTAAGATATCTGTGAAATTTCTCAAAAAAATATTTGTTCCCCCTTTTGTGTACTAAACTATATTGTTAGTTTTAAGATAACTCTAAAATATTTCATAAAATACCATTGCTCGCCCTCTTGTATATTAAACTAAATCCCTTGTTTTAAAATTTTTCATAAAAATCTTTTGGCCCTCTCTTGTATATTGAATCTTATTTCTAGTTTTAAGATAGCTGTAAACTTTCTTTTCTTTTGTAAAAAAAATATTTCAACATTGTAACCTCCTAGCAAATACAAATTAAATACGTCAAGGTCCCATACCAAAGGGAAATCATTATTTGGCTCTCCGAAAACTAGATTTAATGAACCCTATGCATGGATTTTGCTTGAGAACTAACAAACACTGAAAAATAATAAGAAATGGCAACATATTTTGATAAATCCGATCAGAGCATGCCGTTCTTAAGTTTATTTTTATATTGATATATGTTTGTTTCTGTGCAGATTTATGATTCAATATCGTTTCATATATGCTGAAAATAATTCGTGCAGTGGCTGGAACCTAAAATCGACCCTGTCCAGCCATCAATTTTCTACGATCGTTCCGGGAGCATATAATATTATGTCTGTTGAAAAAACTACACCGGCCTGGTGTGAGAAATGCAACAAGTTCACCCCCACTAATCAAAAGAGTCGTGTGGCTGATCTGCCGAAAATTCTATCGGTTAACTGCGGTCTGGAGACGAACAAAGAACTTGAGTAAATATCTAAAGAAATAAGTGCCGCGACACTCTGCCCAAGTGTCTAGCGATGGTGATTCGCGGAATGGTGCAAAGTAGGTAATGGGAAAATGTGCCGTTACGGGATGCACTGCTCTCGGGTAGATTGTCACATTTTCCATCCGAGGTGAGATTCCTTGAGCCTGAATATTGTTCCAACAGGTCCTATGATATTTTACGCTGTTATTACAGATTACACCCACCGTCGTTCAACTCGAATGCGTCTAATCAAGGTCAGCAGAAATAGTGGGTCCCGCTAGGCTTCCGAATGACATTGGATGAGAGAGAATTTGGAAATTGCATCGTTGAAAACTGCTTCCAGCTGCTATGAAGGTTCTGATGCTCACGAAAGCTGCAAACTAAGTGAGTCAGAACAAATTTCGTAGTAGCGACAATTTGAAATCGCTTGTCGGTAGCTGTTTGCTGCATCAATGACAGAGCTCAGAGTATAATCTGGTAGCTTTGGTGCATGTACCAAAAAGCTATCATGATCTCAAAACGGATCGAGGTGGAGGAGACTGGTACATATTCGATGAATTTAATATTTCCCCGGTGTCCATGCAGGGTTTGATTTACACTGGATTGGAAAGTTCCTTGCGTTGTGTTTTACACCAGTACCGCACTCAGGAAGAAACAAGAAGAGAACAAGGCATGTTTGATTCAGTACGTAAATCCATTCGCAAATGATATATTACCGAACCAAACTCCGGTGAAATCTGAGGTGACAAACATTTTAAACCGTTGAGTAAAAATTAGATCTTTCAGTCGGGTGACTTGGTAGCAATGGATACTTTGAATCGGGAGGAAAGTGAAATCCAGTCCGATGGTAAAATGTCCACCGTAAAACCTCGTCACATGAGTGTGGCTAGGATTACGTGTATCCGCGGACAAGGTAAAGATGAACGAGTACTCTTCGTCGACGATTACATCTCCACTCAGGAGCAGGTTGTCGACTATCCGACAAAATTCTTTGAAATTAAACAAGGCGATCTGGATGCTAACTTTAGCTACAAGAGACCGACGACGCTGAAAAAGTCCTACCAAAAATACACTATCTGGTGGAAAGTGGTGTCATCTTCGTCGGACATGGATTCAAGAACGATTTTCGCGTGATCAATATAATTGTTCCGCCGGAGCAAGTGGTTGACACGAGTTACCTGTTTCATCTCCCTATCATCGCACGGTGTCGCATCGCTTCTTGACATGGCAATTCCTCGGGATCAAGATCCAATCCGAGACACACGATTCCGTTGAGGATGCCCGGACAGTGCTTTTGCTGTACAAGTACTATCTCAAACTGAATGCTAAGGATGAGTTTACTATGGCGCTGGCGAACCTGTACGAAACCAGCAAGAAGTTTCAGTGGAAAGTGCAGGATTATTGATGTACCGTGCTGAGGAATAGTATTTTCCCTATCCTACAAGAGATTTGAATGTTTATTTGTTGCTTGGATTTGGAAAATATTGCAAAACGCAGAAAAAAAGATTTGTAGGTTAAAAATATGCATTAAATTCAATAAATAAAATTATTGGTCGGGAGACAAATTTATTTTTTGAATTCAATAAAATTTGTTTCAATAAAAATAATTGATCCGCAAGACCATAATTTGATGTTGGAACGGTCTATCCCTGTGAATGAGCATAGGAAGGGCAATTGATTGATTTACACATGATGATTATACGCGCATGAATAATGAGTCTTTACCCAGATAGATTCAGCGTCTTTAATAAAAAATAAACACAATTTGCTCGCATTTACTTTGAGGATAATGCGTCTTGTCCAGGACCAGCGGCGAGGCAAACCACCGATCGAACAGAGCATCCTTTGGCAGATGACCTCGAACTCCTTCCGTCACTTGCCGAAATTGATCAAGCCATCCTGTAACGTAATAGGCATGGCAGCATGAATCAATGAATCATCGTTAGGTCTGTCAGGAATGTCCCCAGATAAGGAAGGGTTCCGTAGCTAATTAACATGTTTTGCTTCTGAAATACCTTCTGCAGATGGCGGTCTTTCTCGCCTACCGTGTCGGCAAACGCATCAGCGGTTCCTGTTGGGCTCAGGCGTTATTATCCTCGGAAAATATCCGAGCAAATTCGGTGTAGAGTTCCAGTTGTTCTCGAAGCAGCACGGCCCAGGAGAAGTTTTTCAACAGTCGATGCTCCTGTGCAATGTCAATCCAAGTGGACATGAGAAGGGCTCGTCCCTAGTAAAAAAATAGCTCGTTAGAATACAAATTCAGTTAAGATATAGTTAGTCTTACCTGCGGTTTCAGCTGCGGTTCGATAAGCATTTCACCCGGAAGGAAACCGCATTGAACTGAGTAATGGTGGCGAGTACTGATCCGCACTCGTGCTTGTCCCTGTTGGCGATCACACGTATCACCCACTTGAACAGTTTCATATCCATTCGGGTCAGCTGTTCGGCAAAGTGCTTCACGGGAATTTCGGGGAATCGATACGAGTTCATCAGATGCGATGGTGGTCCCCGGAAGGCAGGTTGTAAATATTCCAAAAACTCCAAACTAGTCGGTCAGATCATGATAATAACTGGACCTTGGCAATGGCGAGGGTTTTCTACTGTTCTTGTTTGGCCTATTGGTACACCTGGTCGAAGATAAATGATTGGAATGGGTTGGTTTTAACAAATATCAGTTGAACTCACCTAACGTGTATTTCTGAATTTTGCAACCTTTTTGATGTGAACGCCAGAAGCCTTTACAAGCTTTCCGTATCCAAACCTTCGGGGAATCCATCCAGCCAAACGTGCAGAACTGAGACTATAATGTCAGAGCAGATAGTTTATTCCTGAAGCGGAGTTTTGAACTGTTCACTTTTGAACAAACTGATCGTTCAGCGCATCCGAGGGCAATAGTGCCGCTGGTTCCGAATATAGTTTCTCGTACTGGTCCAGGAGCAATCCCAGGACATTCTCCGGTTGGGCAAATGTTCGGTAGGTGGTAAGGAACACATTTACAAAGGTAACCTCCAATTCTCCGTCATCCATCGTCAGGGCATCCACTAGTCGTGAGAGGGTGGCTGCCTTTATGAACCGAACTTGCACGGTTTCCATTTCAGGTGCGATATTTCATCTTCAGAGTCTTGCTGTAAATGAAATGGACAAAATGGATAGTTTTGGTTATAGATTTGTTGGAAGAGATGTGGTGGTATTTTTTAAACATACCAGATTTCCAAGAACCGTGCGTGTTGGACGTTGCAGTGCGTGCCGAAAGTATGTGGATGACTAAAAAAACCAAAATTGGTAGAGTTGGTCGAGTTTTTAAGTGTCATCAGCTGTCCAACTGAGTCACTGAATGGGACAAAAAATTGGGCACCTGTTACCTAATATTTTAAATTCCGACAGGTTATCGAATCAGGTAGAAAAAGAACTTTTCACCTGGTTCCTTTAGTTTCAGTGTCTCTCCAGAATCTGTATTTAACGTCATACGTGGAGCTGCGGGTAGAAAGATTTTAAGACAATGTGCGAAAATAACCACCTACCTCCTCAAAGCTGGAACAATCCCATCCTTGAGCTGCAGATTAGAAATTCTTTTTCATAAGTAATATCTTTTTTCAATAAACGATTATTGAAGAAAACTTACATTTTCGTCAACAGGTAACCAACACAATTGCATGTGTCAATCGTTGCTAAACAAATTCATCCGTGCAACCAGTTTTAACACTATTTCATCAAAGCACACTGTCACTTTGACAGTGTACCTCGGTGTACCATTGGGTAGCTTAAAACGTGTCCTCGAAAAATCGTTAGCGCATTCCGTATTAACATATTTGTATTTGCTCCTAGTTTTAAGATATCCAAAATGTAAAAACAAAAGAATTTGGCACCGCCAAGCTAACGCATTTGTGCCTATCAAATAAACGAAATGAATAAAAAAACAAGGCTCTACAATCTAAATTAATTGGTTTAATCAGTTTTCAAAAATATTTCAAGACGACAAAGGTATACCAAAATATCGTTTTTTACCGTTAAATGAAGCTGTTCCTGGCAGCACTGTTCCAGCGGAATTCAATCGGAGTGGTGCTCAAATGAAAGATAATATTCCGTTTTTAGCTTCAATTGATTTTGTGACCTAATCTCACATTAATGAGAAGATATAGCTGTTCAAAAACATTGTTGTCTACAAAAAAACATGGGCATGAAAGGATTAACTAAAAATATCCAATATTTTTTTTTGCAATTCACACTGGAGCAACGAACAAAATTCGTTCCGAGCAATTTGCGCCACCGTACAGTCGTCACTTCGGTGACGTAAAACTAACGCCAAAAGAAAAACGATATGCTCAGCTACACGGAAATTCGCGACATCCGTGCATCCTTTAGTGGATTTTTTTCCGTCGAAAGAAAATTTATTTACCTTCAAGCGGTTGCTCGTGTGGGTTCGTTTTTCTCTACTCAAGTGCTCTCTACCCCATCCCATCCCACTCACTCCAACGCCAACGGTTGGTTAGGCTGTCTATCTAGCTAGAACATACAACAGAAATTATCGATCGACGTGTTGTTTCTTTCTTTCGGTCAGTAGGTAATGTGCTGGTTGGTGCCTCGTCTCACCGCGCGGTTCATTCATTGTTGGCTCGTTCGCGTTAGTCTACGTGGGGCCGCGTTCGGTATGTTTGGTAAAAGTGCTGATGAAGTGTTACGGTATTCGTAGCTCGTGGGTGGACCGTTTGTGTGTCTTTTTTTGCTGTTTTTATAGGCTGTGGATCCTTTGGGCTACATCAGGAAGGAAAACTTTAAGCCTATGTTTGGGGAACATTTCTTTTTGGTCATATTTAAAGATACAGTTGGGATGAACTGGTTTTGATTTCGGTGATCTGCATATTACATTGTTTTATAGCATGTATCACACAAGACTATCTGGTAAAGTGACAAGAAATAATAACCTCCATAGATCGTTTGCTGGCCACTAGGAGTAATTTCAAATTTTTATCAAATCAGACAAATCGACATAGATCTTTCATTAGGGCTTAAATCGCAAATGTAAACAAACTGCGTTTGCGCTATTATGACATTATGCGATAAAAATACTACAAGATTGGGGTGAAAGAGGGAAGCCCGTTTGGCATAAAGTCATTTGGCATAACGTCATTTAGCATAAAGTCGTTTGGCATAAAGCCACTTGGCATAACCATAGCAAGAGTCGAGTGGTCGTTTGGCATAAAGCCATTTGCCATAAAGGTCATTTAGCATAATCTACTAAAACAAAACTGAAGATAGATTGCCATTTGGCATAAAGCCATTTGGCATAATAACCATTTGGCTTAAAGCCATTTGGCATAATGGTAATTAAACCTAATTACTCAGGTGTAGACCTGTAGGTCAATAACTGAAATAATAGATCACCAAATCGGCAATATTCTGGGATGCAGTTTCCCGAAATATCATTGCCCGAAATGAACTATACCAATTATCCGAATTTTCCGTAAATTCAATAAAACTTCACTACCCATGATCGCAAATCAGTCCTATAAAGATAGGAAATCCCATAGAAAACGGACAAATATGCAATCATGGGCAGTACTGCCATTGCACATTGCACTTTTTGAGAAGACCTATTATGCAGCCAACATTTTTCTTTTTTCTTTGAACATGAACATTTTTTTTTTAATTTCATTGATTTTAAATGCAACTAAGAATTTCTAAGCGTTCACATTCACCTGAATATAGTCGATTCTTCGAAAATATTTTTGATTTCGATTATAACTTACATTGACATTTTGCCCTCTTTTATACATATATAGTAAATTGTCATTAGCTTTTGATTATTTTGTTTTGAGGTTTTTTTTCTTTCAAATATGAACTATTCTTGAGATTTTTCCTTCTTTTGAATTTAGGCTGCAAACAAATATAAGGCATCGAAAGAACAAAAAATTTGGAAAGCAAGATACCAATACCGTTGAAGATACTTTATATCACGAATTAAATTTCATATTATATAAATAGTAGTTTAGTTTAAAATGGTAGCAATCCAAATATTCGTAAATTCGCCATCCAAAAAAATATTTCGTTTTCGCAAATCCCTCCAATTTCCTTGGCCTGGTCTGTAGTTTGAAACTAACAGACTATCATATGAATAATAGATTACAATTACAGATTCCTTGTTGAATGACATTTCACGAATATAGGGGGCAGGCATAGCGTAGTTGGTTAATCGATTGCCTTGTACGCAGTTCATCTGGGATTTTTCTAACCCGAAGAGGCGAATGACCTTAAGGTTAAAACCTCTATAATCAAAATAAAAAAAAATCACGATTATGTTAACTTTCATATAAGATGACCAACATTGTTCTAAATACAAAAGTTTTCAAAGCACTCAAAGCAATTTCGTGCTTACTCTAGTTTTCTATGTAATCAATCTGACATTGAAATATTATTTTTCTCACTGAAGTTGATTCCTTCTTTCAAACATGAGCAGTTCTTGGAATCGCACTAAGTGCACATTTTGACGAAGGTTGATATCAACATTGCATTTAAACCAACACAAGCAACCAGAAGCTCGGAAAATACTTAAAAAGTACACATGCTCCTAGCGAATTTTCAAGCTTTACTGGAACTTGAAACTATCGGATAGGGAATCGGGTTATTTGGCATAACAGAAATTCGGCATAATTATTTTTAACTTCGGAAAACGGTAATTTGGCATAATTTGACAGTGATAACACTGAAAGTCATTTAACATAGCGGACATTTGGCATAATTATTTGCATCTTCAGGTAATGCCCTCTCGCAGGTTGATGGCCCTCTCGCAGGTTGATGGGATTGACGGTATTGTAAACATCATCAAGCCACAATATATTCAATAGAGTTATCTAAATATAAGGACCTTCGCTCTTTTTAGTTTGTATTTGCACCAAGTTCTACTACTAGAGGTTAATTAGTTCTCATGTTAATAATCCACCAAACATTATGACTACTGAGGATTTGATTTATATAAGAAGCCCGCTTCAAGATGTTGATTACAATACGCCTCGATAGTGGTGTGTCGAGGAGGCCGGGAGGGCTGATATGAGCCTTTTGTCTGTTCTATACCTTTCCTCTATTCACCAGCTCATAACCAACAATCAACCAGTAACAAATAGATAATTGAGAAAGGATGTGCTATGTGTGGTGATTGGCTATTCAAGTATTAGTAGTGTTTGAAGTACTAAGGTATGTCTCATGTGATGATCATAACTTCAGCTGTATCTTGTACCTATCTAATCTATTACGTCTCTCATATATTGTCTTTTATTTCTTCTTTTCGAGTCCTATACTGCCATTCTACACCCGCCTTCAGCTGGGTCAACAAAGATGGTGATAGTGAACGTCTTAACACTCACACATTCTCAAACGCGGTCTCAGCGGGAACCTACAAAAATGCCATCGTGCACGCGATTACGAATCGGTCACGTCCGAAAGTATCCTTGATCCTAGAAGCCTAGGTCCATGCCTTCAGCTGGACCAATTAAGAAAATACGCCCATACCTATTAGACAACACGTCTCATGGCGACATGATATAAACGATCCCACTCTCTGCCAGAATTCAAACCGCGCACTGAAAATTTAATAAACTCACGGTTCGCGCAACCATTCAAGAACACAGGTTACAAAATCACGTCAGCGCACAAACGTTAGAGCCCCTCGCGATTTTCCAAGCAACCTACGAACTCGCAAACATGATTACACCCCGGTGATAAGGTGAAAATCTCAGCACTCATAAACTTACCAACACGATCTCAAGTGTCAACCTACAAACTCCCGCGCTCGCGCCATCATGAATCGGGATCGTCCGGAAGTATCTATCCTCGGTACAAACAATCTAGGTCCTTGTTAATTATTAAAAAAAAATTAAATTGAAAAATAACTACCATATCCACTAGACAAAACGTTCCATGGCGACATGACCGGAAACTCTGGTGATATGGGGTAACTCTCTCCCTGTCAGAATGTGATCCGTACACCGAAAACTAAAGATCAGAATGACGGTCCGCGAATATATGAATCGCCGCAGGGTTTCAAAATCGAATTTATACACGCGAAGTCACATACACGCGAGCACACGCGACAAACACGTCAACATACGAACGCTTAAGCCCTTCGCGATCATCTACGCACACCTATGCCCGCGATCGCGTAAACTTGATAACACTGCGGCAGTTGTGTGAACGTTTTAGTACTTACGAAGTTACAAACGCGATCTCAAACGCCAACCCGCAAATACGCGATCATGAATCGGTCACGTCCGGAAATCTTTAACCTTCATTCTAGCAATTTAGGTCCATACATTCAGTTGGACCAATCAAAAAAAAAAAGCTCATATCCACTAGACCACGCGTTCTACGACGACATGATTGGGAACTCTAATGATATGGAAGAACCCACTTCCTTCTGGAATTTGAACCGTACCCAAAAAATTAAGTATCAGATTCACGGTCCGCGCGCGATCATTCTAGAACACACGCGAATATGCGAAAGGCACACGGTTATGAAATAGAATTTATGCACGCGAAGTTACACGTTAGCACACGCGACATACAAACGCACACGCGATCGAGCACGTTAACGTACAAATGTTCGAGCCCTTCGCGATGATACACGCGATCGCGAGTCCCTACGCCCGCACATATCTGAACCGTACAATGAATATCACATTCAGAATCACGGCCCGCTACAATTGGCCTATTGCAGTGTTTTATTGGGCGACATTGCCTGTCTCGTCTGCAAATTGTAGTATGTGTTTCTGACGGGGAGCCCTTCCGAGAACCTAGCTCTACAGCTCCAGTAGGACAACTCTCGAAAAAAAGGAAATGGTGTTCGAATGCTGAAGTTCAGATTTTCATTTTTATTTTGTAGACTAGTGTTATTATTAGCCCATCACAAAAGTTTTCAATCCTTGAAAAGTCATTGTACAAAGGTATTTTTTACAGAATTTTCAATTCAATTTTTCAAAAGATAAAGTTTTTCAGTGAACGTTTTTTTTAGTCAAGTCTCCCCACTGCGGGGAGACTCGACAAAAGCATGGGGAGACTTAACCAAGAGAATTTTGAAAAATCAGAGCAAAAAATAATGACATACAATATATTGTAATCATTTTTTTTCATATTGCTGAGATCCTTAGGTAGGAGTAAAAAATATAGAAGAGTTGCATTTCGACTTTTTTATTGCATTTCTTTTTAAGGATTAACCGTTGTGTCCAACAAAAAAACGCCTTTAACAGGCTTATGAGGGTACCGGTGCCCACAAATTGAAATGCTCATAACTATGGCTTCCTTTAACCGATTTGGACATTTTTAGATGTTTTGGATTCAAGAACTCGTCCACTTTTTGTTTCTCCCTCCCCAAGGTTTAGGGGTTTGACGGTAGTGCAAACATCATCAAGCATCAATTGCTTTAAGATGGGTATTGCATTACGCCTCGATAGTGGTGCATCGAGGAGACCGAGAGGGCTTATGCGCCTTTTTTTATGTTATATGTTTTTATCATACTCTGCACCTGCGCATACCAACGCTAAACCACTGATCTATGTGCGGTGTCGTGGCCGACTGGTGGATCGACGTAGATTGACTTTTGCTGTGTTCCATGTTTACAAATATTGTTCTGTTGGTGGTATTCGTAGACGGGACTCACGGAGGGAATCATTGTGTGTTCATTTATCGGTCGACTTCGTCATCAAGTATATACTAATTAAATTAATTTAATAATTAAATTAATTTAATTAAGTAGAATAAGTAGAAACCTATTAGTTGTAGCTTTGTGGTAATCGTAGTTTTTCGTACTAGTGTACAACTGTTATGCGCTAGTCGTATGTCTATCTATGTATGTATTCGTCTGAGTATTTGTGACAGTTGGGTCAGGGAATGGATGCAGAACTGACGTATATGATAGAATAGTGGGTAATACTTCTGGTGATCAATCTGAGCATTTGGTTCTATTCATTCGGAAAAGTCGGGTTAGATAAATTAGGGTAAAATATATTTACCGACGCACGTGAGTCATCCATTCCCGCCAGCATAGCATGATGAAAGTCTAACAGCATGGAATTGTCGTTAATGATAAATATGCAACATTTGCTGCATTTAGACGAGTTTGATTGCATGTTACATATGTTTCTCTATTCTACTTCATTAGTCTGTTTCTTTTGTACATCTATTAGTTTGATTTTCCATTATTTATGTATACCAAAATAGTATTGTTCAATTTATACACATCTAATCAAGTTTTTTGCATCTTTTTTCTTTATTCGGCATGTTATGATTCCTTTTATTGGTATATCTCTACTATACGCTATTTATACTCATATAGGTACAAACGCTCGTGGCCTTCGCGATAACACAAACCTGGCCATAAACGCGACCATGCAATTGCAATAATCCACATATACTTACGCCCGCCATTTCTCCTACATGAAAACACCCCGGTAGTTAAGTAAACGTGGCATCTTTAAACTTCCAAACGCGGTCTCAAACATTAACCCACCACTCGCGCGATCATGAAACGGTCACGTCCGAAAGTTTTACCAGTCTGGACTAAGGCCTTCAGTTGAACCAATCAAAAAAGTGACGCTCATATTCACTAAACAACACGTTCCATGGTGACATGACCTGGAACTCAAGTTTCTCCATAGGGAAACGAACTACCATCTGTACCATACACTAAAAATTAAGCATCAGATTCACGGTCCGCGCGCGATCGAACAAGAATACACGCTACATCATTATAAAAGCAAAATTATACACGCGAAGTCAAATACACGTGACAAACACGGTAATATACAAATGCTTGAGCCTTTCGTGACCATCCCCGGCACCTACACCCGCGATCTCGTAAACATGATAATATCCCGGTGATAAAGTGAATGTCTCAGCTCCTATAAATTTTCAAACGCTGTCTCAAGCGTGAACCTAAAAACTCACGCACTCGCACGATCATGAATCGGTCACTTCCGGAAGTTTCTATCCTTGGTATCAGCAGACTAGGTCCTTTAATTTGACCAATTAAAAAAGAAAGCTTTCATATCCACTGGACACCACGTTACATGGCGACATGACCTAGGACTCTAGTGATATGGGGTAACTTACTCCCTGTCAGAATGTGAATTGTACATCAAAAACTATCAGAATGAAGGTCCGCGTGACCATCCAAGAACACACACGTATATAGGAAATGCCACACGGTTACAAAATCCAGTCTTGTACACGCGAAGTCACATGAACGCGAGCACACGTGACAAACACGTTAACATACGAACGCTTAAGCCCTTCGCGATTAACAACGCACACTTACGTTCGCGATTGCGCAAACAATAACACCCCGGTAATAAGAAGAACGTTTTAGCACTCACGAAGTTTCAAACGCTGTCTCAAACGCGAACCTTCAAACGTCCGTTTTCGCGCGCTCATTAATCAGTCACGTCCGGAAACATTATTCTCTGTCCTAATAACTTAGGTCCATACATTCAGTAGGACCAATCAAAAAATAAAGCACATATCCACCAGACAATACGTTCTATAGCGACATCACCGGGCACCCTAGTGGTATGGAAGATCTCACACTCTTTTAGCATATTAGCAGTACACCAAAAAATAAAGTATTAGACTCACGGTCCGCGCGCGATTATCCAAGAACACACGCGAATATGCGAAAGGCACACTGTTAGCAAATAGAATTTGTACACGCGAAGTTCATACACGTTAGCACACGCGACATACAAATGCACACGCGATCGAGCACGTTAACGTACAAATGTTCGAGCCCTTCGCGATGATACACGCGATCGCGAGTCCCTACGCCCGCACATACCTGAACCGTACAATGAATATCACATTCAGAATCACGGCCCGCTACAATTGGCCTAATGCAGTGTTTTACTGGGCGACATTGCCTGTCTCGTCTGCAAATTGTAGTATGTGATTCTGACGGGGAGCCCTTCCGAGAACCTAGCTCTACAGCTCCAGTAGGACAACTCTCGAAAAAAAAAATTTAATGCTGAATATGATCCCTAATGTCATTTCAAATCCAAATGTATTAAGCAAAAATCTTCCAAAATACGACAATTGTCGAGATATGTGAAATTTTGTTCTAACAAAAACAACTAATTCGTGAAATTATGCTCTTTTTAAAAGTTATTCGCGTTGTCCATCATAAACTATCAATAATCAAGTATTTATCCAATGCCAAATGTGTCGATATATAAAGTGAATCTCCGCAACGGATTGTAGTACTCAGATCTTACTTTTTTAAACCGAATACCGAATGGCACGGTCTCCAACTAACGATAATTATCAAATCAATGTGAACATTCTTAAATTGAGATTAAACGACAAACAATCAGAAGCTATCTTACACTTACTCACCAGCAGGGCTACAATCTAATGAATCATAACCTGTTTGTGAGATGCAAGCGTGCGGTGCTCATTTGTATGATGAACCTATCACTCACACACCGGATTGTGTAGAAGACGCCTTGATGATACAGCATGTACAAAACGCAATCTTTGCTATCAATTGAGGCGAGAACAATCGTATCCTCAAGATATCATCCCTTTTTATTGAACTGTTTCCAGTTTGGATGAAATGCTTTACTTTGTTCCTAAATCACCTGAAAATGGCGAAATATTCGTGTTTGAGCGCACTGAAAACACGAACCGAGTGCCCTCAATTATTGCCCTGTCATTTCAGCCAATGTGTAGTACAACTTTTGAAGGTGCTGCTCAAACTAATGGTTTCAGGATAGTAATAGAAACAGGAAGAAAACAGGCTCATTACCTTACAGTTATTTTCGTTATTTCCGCTTTCAGATTATTTTGAAATGCGGTTTACCTACGAGTATAGTTTGTTTTCCCAATCCTTTGTCTTTTCTTTCAGATTATGTTTCCGTTGGCGCCTTCAAATTTCCTTCGATATTTCTAGCTTTGTAACCATTTATAAATTACGTAACGTCTTCTGGAAGGGAAGGTATGGTGATCACGACAAATTGTGACATATGGGAAAGGGGGATTAAGCTAGAACGTTAGGTAGCATTTTTACTGAAGAAATTTTTTTTGAGACAGAGGAAAGAGTCAATTTTGGACAATTTTTGCGTTACGAAATTTATGGATGGTCCCTTTTTGAATTCTTGCGTTCTTCAAATCTATAATCTTTTAGCTCTTTTCTTGTTTCAACAAATTCTTTATTCCAGTATTCACTACAACAATATCTGTTTTGTCTATTGCTTTAGCCTTTTTGTCCTATGGTTTCAGTTGAAAAGCGAAGAATGCATTTGCGAATCACGTTTTTTGCGTATTTAGTGTGTGCACGACTTGTACAATACACTAGAGGCTATACGTGGACGGCACGTAGAGTAGGAACGCGCGTTTTTTTCAAAATCGATCTTTTTACCTCGAAATATCGATTTTTTAAATCCGATCTTTCCGTTTGAATATTTGACAACATCCATCTGGTATATCGATTTTTTTCGAGCAATTATTATTCGAAATCGATATTTTCGCTTCGAATTCGATTTTCCATTATCCAATCTTTACGGCTGAATGTTTGACGAACCATCTACCAACTACCATCAAAAATTCAAGTTGGGCACTTTCAAGAAAAAAAGTTATTTGAAAAAAACTTTTCTTTGTCCAAACTGATTTTTTTTCAGTGTATTTTTATCGAAAACTGAACCAATCAAAGTCATAATCAGCTCAGTATCAAATTTCCCAACTGTTAGTTGTTTGATACGTTCAAAAAGTATCAGTAACGAATTTGGTACTCATTTGGCATATTAGCCTGTTACCTGTACCTTAACTACATCAATACTCATTTTATCAAATAACAGTACTATAAAACTAAGGCCTAAAAGCAGTCTAGTAACAATAGTTGTGAAGAGCAGTTCTAGTAAAACTTTCATTATGGATCAATTGTATAAATCAAAGTTAAACAGTATCAAATGATGTGCACAGATAAGCAATCCGAAGTGTAATCGTAATAATTTACATCCGGAAGTCGCCATCTTGGATTTGAACATGACGTCAGACATAATTTTGTGGCACCTACTCGTCAAGACCAGTTCGAAAATACCCATTCAGTCTAGATTCTAGACTGTGAACTCTGGACTCTGCATTCTTCACGCTGGATTCTGGACACCAGGCTCTGGCCTCGATATTCTGTGCTATGGACTCTGGACTCTGAACTATGGTCTCTTGATTCTGGACTCTGGCCTTCAAACTCTAGACTCTGAAGTCTGGACTCTGAACTCTGGAATCTGTACTCTGAACACCGGAATCTGGACTCTTGGCGCTCCCCTCGGGACTCTGAATTCTGGGTTCTAGTCTCTGGACTATGGACATCGAACTTTAGATTCTGGACTCTTCACTCTCGTCGCTGGATAATGGACTCTTGGCGCTGGCCTCGAATTTCTGTACTATGCACTCTGGACTCTGAACCATGGGGTCTGGTATCTGGATCTTGATCCTTCACTCTGGAATCTAAATTCTAGACTCTGAACTTTGGGCTCTGCACTCGAGTCTCTGGATTCTGGACTGTGGGCGCTCTTCTCGGGACTCTGGATTCTGGTCTCTGGGCTGTGTGCTCTGGACTCTGGGCTCTCAATTCGGAACACTGGGCTCAGTATTTTGGCCTGAGGACTTTGGTCTCTGGGCTCTGGATTCTGGTCTCTGGGCTCTGTGTTTTGGACTCTGGGCTCCGAGCTCAGTATTTTGGGTCTAGATTCTGAACTCTGGTCTCAGGATTCTCGTCTCAGAGCACTAGATTCTGGACTTTGAGTTCCGGATGCTGCACTCTTCACGCTAGGATCTGGACTCTGGAGTATGTGCTGAGGACTCTGGGCTCAGTATTTTGGGATAAGAACTCTAGACTCTGGTTTCTGCTATTTGGGCTCTTTGGCTCTTAGCATCTGAACTCTGGGCTATGAACTCTGCGCTTTGGACTCTGCTTTCGGAACTCTGGATTCTGGACTCTGAGCTTTGTCTTCGGAATTCTGGGTTCTGATCGCTGCATTATGGACTCTGGACTCTGCATTCTCGACACTGAGCTCTGTATTATGGACTCTAAACTCGCCTCAATATTTTTGGTTAAGGACTCGCGACTCTGGATTCTGGTCTCTCTCCTCGGGACTCTGGGCTATAGAATCTGGAGTCTGGGTTCTCTCCTCGGGATTATGGGTTCTGGTCTCTGGGATATGGACCCTGAATAAAAATACACTGAAAAAAATCAGTTGCTTAACTTAAATTTTTGATGGTAGGTTGGAAACATAATTACCTATCTTGGAACAAAATTTTATCCAAATCAAAAATGTTTTTTTTGTAAATCGACTTTAAATCTTTGAAATCGATTTTTTTCAGTGTAGGAGTCGGAAGATTTTTTTCAATATTTTTACTCAAAAATTTGACTAATTTTGGGAAAATCACTCCTACAACATTTTTTTGTAGGATTTGTCATTTTTAGACTATAGCCATTTGAAAAAAAAAATAGTAAAAAAGTTTGACCCTTTTCAAATGAGTAGAGTTTTTCAGAACCAACAACACGATGAAGTCAAAGTTGTATAAGTATCTTAAGAAATGTATACATTCTTTCATCAGGGCTCACAAAGGTCCAGATGGCTGCACGAGTAGGTTCTGTTGCTGACTTCGAGATCGTATCTCATTCATCGTCAAGTTTCTGTTTGCATTGGCAATGCTCAATTTAATTACTGTCCCAAAATAACACTGGAGTTCCTCGAGGCAGCGCACTCTCACCACTGCTATTTTCGCTGTTTGTTAACGACGTTTCCGATATTTTAAGTGCTGGTTGCATAGTCTTAAAATATGTTTCATCATTCGTAATTAGTCTAACTTCTTCACACTACAAACCATTCTGGATACTCTCCACGACTGGTGTGTGCAGTATATTATGGCTTTCTCGAGCAAATAAATACTCATGCGTTCAAATACCACATAGCCCCTTGAAAAGACCTTAAACATGGTCTGTGCCAAAATTCACAACCATCAAGACACCATAAAATGGTCTCAATAACCCATAAATGCACCAACATATGGTATTTTATATGGGATCTACCGGACCATGGTGATAGTGTTTTCATGGGTTGAACCCATTTCAAACACCTATGTCAAACCCCATGAGCGTGGGGGTATTATGGGCTTTTCGTTTGCTCGGGTTGTGTATTCTCAATTGAATTGTCATCAACTTTTGTTGCCCTGAAAACGCCATCGAATGTGACTACAATATTACTGGAAACCGTATGCGCCTCAGCATGATACTGTACCTTGATGGGGTCCGGAGGCTTTTCCACCAAAGCAATATTACAGTGATTATATCACAGAAACTTGGAATACGCTTATTTTATTTTATTTTTTTATTTTGATTATAGAGGTTTTAACCTTAGGGTCATTCGCTTCGTTTCGGGTTAGAAAAATCTCTTTGGAAAAATTTCTAACCCTTTTGGGTTGGGAATCGAACCCAGGTGAGCTGCGTACAAGGCAATTTTCTTTTTAGATAAGTTACATTGTGATCAATTTTAGTACTTAACTTGGCGACCTTATTATCCACTGCCATGGTCAAATAATATACAATGTGGGTTTAGGACCAAGTTCTCTCTGGAGGCACCCTTCTTTGATTGCTGTATTTAAATTAGATCCACGCTAACACTCACTAACACAAATTGCTTATTTCCTCATATACACTCGCAATCTCTCATTCCAAACGTACAAACGTGGCCTTCACGATAACATAAACCTGGTCACAAATGCGAACGCTCGCGATCTCACCAACATTCAAACTCCCCTCTAATTAAGTGAACGTTTTAACACATATAAATTAACAAACATCGGTCTCAAGTATCAACCCACCGCTCGCGCATCATGAATCGGTCACGTCCGGAAGTCTCTACCCTCGATTCTAGTAGCCCAAACTCATGCCTTCAGTTGGACCAATAGAAATAAAAACTAGACAAGACGTCCACGTGCGTTCACTGAAGAACACGTGAACATGCGAATGACCACACGCTTACAAAAATATTGTATTAACGCGAAATATTGTATCCACTGGCACACGCGACAAAAACGTCAACATACAAACGCTCGAGTTCTTCGCGATCATCTACGCACAATCACACCCACGATCTCGCAGGATAACACCCCGGTGACTAAGTGAACGGTTTAGCACTTATAAATTCACAAACGCGGTCTCAGGAGTGAACCTCCAAATTCCCGTGTACGCGCGATCATGAACCAGTTTCGTCCGGAATCCTTTATTCTCGGCTCTAATAGCATAAGCCCAATACCTTCAGGAGAACCAATCAAAAATATGATGCTCATATCCACTAAACTACACGATCCATGGCGACATAAAAATCGAATTTATACACACGAATTCACATACACGCGCCAAACAAACATACAAATTCTTAAGCCCTTCGCGATCATCCATGCAACCTACATCCGCGTTCTCGCAGGCATGATAACATGCCGGTGATAATATGAACGTCTCAGCACTTATAAACTTTCAAGCGTGAACCTACAGCCCCCGCACTCGCGCGATCATGAATCGGTCACGTCTGGAAGTCTCTATCCTCGATTCCAGAAATCTAGGTCCATGCCTTAAATTGAATGAATTAAAAAGAAAACTCATGACCGGGAACTGTAATGATATGGAAAATCCCACTTTCTTTTAAAAACTGAACCGTGGATGAAAAATTAAGTATCAGATTCACGGGTTACATACACGTTAGCACACGCGACATAGAAACGCACACGCGATCGAACACGTTAACGTACAAATGCTCGAGTCCTTCGCGATGATACACGCGATCGCGAAGTCCCTACGCCCGCGCATACCTTTACCGTACAATAAATATCACACGAGGACATACTTTCAATTACTGCTGCAATTACTCACCTTCATATCTAACATACAAACGCTCGAGCCTTCTTCGCGATCATCCACGCACACCTACACTCGCGATCTCGCAAACAGAATAACACCCCGGTTACTAAATGAAGGTTTTAGGACTTACAAATTCACAAACGCGTTCTCAGGAGTGAAGCTTCAAACGCCCGTGTTCATGCGATCATGAACCGGTTACGCCCGGAAGTCCCTATCGTTGCCCTAGTAGCATAGGTCCAATGCGTTCTGTTGGACTAAACAGAGAAATAACGCTCATCTCAACTAAACAACACGTTCCATGACGACATGATCGGGAACTCTAGCGATATGGGAAATTCACTCTCTTCTAGCATCTGAACCGTACACTGAAAATATTAAGTATCAAATTCACGGTCCGCGGAATCATCTAAAAACACGCGAATATGTGAAGGGACACGCGATTATTAAATCGAATTTATACACGCGAATCACACGCGACATACAAACGCACACGCGATCCAACATGCTAACGTACAAAAGCTCGAGTCCGTCTCGATGATACAGGCGATCGAGAAGTCCCTACGCCCGCACATATCTGAACCGTACAATGTATATCACATTCAGAATCACGGCCCGCTGCAATTGGCCTTAATCAGTGTTTTAGTGTGTGACATTTCCCGTCTCGTCTGCTATTGTAGTATGTGATTCTGACGGGGAGCCATTCCGAGACCCTAGCTCTACAACTCCAATTAGACAACTATAAAAAAACAAGAATTCGAATTCCCAGCTTCCTGGTAATTTGTTGAAGCTGCACAATTTTCGTTAATGTATTGCTCGTGTGATGATTGGTTGTTTCACAGTGAGTTTTCTCACGTCATCCTTTGGGTTTATTTCCAGACTGCGTGTGCCGATTGGTACGATGCAGTTACAGGTGCACTCGTAGTGCTGTAATTTTGCGCAAATGAGCTCAAATAAACCTGTAACGAATTTAGTTATTAATCGCAAATTTTGCTTCAATCGAAACTCGCGTTTCTCGCGACTAACTGAAAACTGTCGATTTTTATTTCAAGTGCGACCGACGCGACGTTTGGCGGGGTTGATGACGAATGGCGTTGATTTGGCGCTCGCTTTCCGCCCTCTATTTTTATCCATCGCTCATACTGTGTACTTTTTCGAAATCGCATCATGCTACCGGATTTTGTTTGCTCCTACTAGATTCAGTTATTTGCAAGCGTCGTTTTGTTTGTGTCGAAGGCTTGGGAACGCGGACGCGAGCTTGACGCGCGATTTTTGGCGTGCCCCCTCCGCTCTGTAGTGTATGAAGAGGAGAACGCGCGCATTAAAATGTGCGGGGTATCATGAGAAAAAAAAACTTTTGACTCGGAAGTTCACCGTCAGTTGTTGGTATGGCGAATGAACGATGATACACAACAGTGTGTGGTAGATTGTGATGCGGCGGAATCTGTGTTACTCGGGGGCAAGATTTTATCGTTCTCTAATGAAAGTGGAATTTGCACATAAGCCTCGGTTGCCTCCGACGCTGCCTCCCACGTTTGAATCCATCGCCCGTGTCTGCGACCTCGGTACCGGTTTCTAGCGACTAATCAAGGTCAATGTTTAGTGGCAAGCATACTGCTTAGCGTGTGATTTCAGTTAGCAGTTTGTTGAGAAGTGAGCACATTATCTGACACACCGCTCCGGTACAGTACGGTGGTTCGTGTTTGCGATTGGCTGCTAGTACAACTACCTACAGCTGTTTTGTGTAGTGGGGCGTGAAAATAGCGTCATCGTTTGAACTTGGTTGCTTGACTGGTTCGAGATAATTGCTGCTATCTTATCGCTTGTATGGTAATACATTTTTTTCCTGCTATCGATGACCGAAAACAACATTCAAAATGTTTGATCCGGGGTCGTGAAATTGAAGTTGCAGCTTTAAACTTCTAATTGCTGGGCGATATATTTGATTATTTAAAGTTTCTTTCAGAAGTGGCATTACGTGAACACCAAGTAACTTTCGAATTTGAATATTTATTGAAAAATAATCAAAATTGGTGAAATTTGTAGGTAAATAAATATTGAATTGTAATTTTGTCTACTGTAAATGTTTTAATATACATTGACGAAGCCGTGCAAATTATCATGTATCGTTACCAATACAAACATACAAGATCAGTTGGTTTAAAATGCACTACGTGCCAGGAAAAGTGCACACAAATAAATTCATGATAAGGTTGTTGTTATTTCGGTTCAAGGTTACCGTTTTGAAGATTACTGAGGATTTGCAAGCATGGAAAAATTTGTTGACCTGATTCAGGATAATCACCAAACGGTTTGATTGCTGTGGACATAGTGAACATTTTGTACACAACCAGACTTAATAGCTACTGGACCAACTAATTTTTCAACTGCAATAATCATTCTACCTCCTTTTTCCTCAATCAGACTTTTTTCAAATACTAGTAGTGAACGTGTGTAACAAGTGAAACATTTGATCAGTATAATACTATATTAGCTTTGGCATAGAAGAAATATTTAAAAATTCCACTCGTGCGTAATATCATTACGAAGAAATCTCAATCTTATCGCAGATAGCAGTGATGCTATCTGATTTCAGATTCTTTCAAACTGAGCTTTCAAACGTTCTTCCTGAACGTGAGAGTCTCATATTAGATTGGTTGGAAAGGAGAATATCTAGTTACAGTAGGAATGGATTGGATGGTCACAAAAATCTGCAGTTTCTTACTTCAGGGCAAAATGTTAATATATTTAACATGCCACGCTCTGCCAAGTTTCATGAACAATAAGAGGATTTTTATTTTACGAGGGCTAGCATTGTTTTGTTTTTTTTTTTATTAAAATTTATTTAATTGAAATAAAGGAAGAGCCGATTCCAGTTTTCTCTCTGTAAGAGAGGTTTTATTACTTGGGAAATTCATTTACAAGGGAGCTTGATTACAACATCGTAGTAACAACAGTATCAGACTCAGGGAAGAGAGGGTGGACAACGGTGATGGGGAAAAGAAGAGCAAAAAGCTTGCAGATTTATGCTAAACGGATCCGTCGTGTTGTCCGCCTCTGACCCGCAAATCTTCAAAAGGGGTCAAACCTTCAGGTACAGCTAATTGAGATAATGCAGGAGATAATTCTGTCCCATAGTAACGCTCTGATTTGGGTTGACACCACAAAGGAAAATATTCTTAGAACGGCAAATAAAAATAAAGCTATATGTGGGTCATGTAGTAGAGTTCGCGGTTTGTCTTTACACCCCGAGCTGGAACGTTGGGTTATATTCTTCGGGACATGGCGCCATAATATTCGGTGATAGACCAAACAGCATGTTTGATGTCGTGATAACCATCACCACAAGGGGAGAGGCTGCTGTTCACAAATCCAATACGCCGAAGATGTGTATCCAACGAATAGTGATTTGACAGGATTTGGGATATCACATGAATGAAATTCCGACCCACATCCATCCTTCTAAACCCAGGCGTGCTGAAATCGCTCTAACTATTTTAGCGGAGATCTGAACCACTGGGTTTCTGTTCCCATGTCGTAAGAGGCGACTAACAACAGATGTTGCTGTGTTCTACTAGGAGGTTGATAACAGTCTATTATCTTTTTCCGGACAAAATCAATCTAAAGACCGTATGGCATACGGCGGGTTGAAGTATCTCAGCCAAGTATTGATCCACTAGATTCCTGCTCCCATGTCGTAAGAGGCGACTGAAAACAAGAGTGGCAGTCGCGCATGGAGTATCGTGGGTTTGTTTCTTTGCACATTCATGGTGGTCATGTCCCTAATACCCATTTCGAGGTTCACTGTAGGAAATTATTAGCCAACATGTTTGCTATTTTCTAGTTACTGTACAATAAGTACTGATAGTGGAATGTGTAGTGCTGTGATCGAGTAAGGTTAGAGTAGCACAAATTAATCTTCAGCATAAACGTACAGCAACTATGAATCTATCCTGCCTTGTGCAAGAAGGAAAGGCTTCCATAGTTTTGGTTCAGGAACCATGTTTCCATAAAAGAAACTTCTATGTTGGAAAGCTACTTAACCCCGTCTTTGTAGCTTTCAACCAAAAATGTCACGACAAGTCCACATGAAATGCCTCGTGCATGTATATTTGTGAATATTTCTATTGACGCATGTCTTTTATCCCACCTCACAACTCACATCTGTGCTGTTACAGTCAATATGACTGTTGATAACATAACAGGAAATAGGGTTATTGTTCGGCACATTTGCCGCATTATGGATCATATCATTCTGATGGTTTCAGAACGGTTGTGTCATACTGTGGCAGAAATGGGTTTTTACTCGCAATCGGCAATGATGTTCACCCCATAATTTAGGGCAGCTCTGCTATTAATTTGAGAGGCACCAAAAGGATCGAATACTTAAGTAGTACAAATCTGCATATATTCAATGACGAATTTCGCTCTAAATCGTATTCAGAGTTGGCAGCACCCTCCCAGATTTCAATGAAACTTTCTGTACATGAGAACTTTGTCACAAAAAGCCACTTTCCACACTTTGTTTTTCCAAAATTGATCTAGACTGTCTTTTGAAAAGGGTCAAACTTTTTTTGATTTTTTTTCAAATGGCTTTAGTCTAAAAATGACAAATTCTACAAAAAATGTTGTAGGAGTGATTTTTACAAAATTAGTTAAATTTTTGAATAAAAATATTGAAAAAATTCTTCATCGACTCCTACACTGAAAAAAATTCGATTTTAAAAATTTAAAGTCGATTCACAAAAAAACCCATCTTTGATTTGGATGAAATTTTGTTCCAAGATAGGTAAATATGTATCCTGCCTACTGTCAAGTTATTTGAAAAAAACTTTTCCATGTAGAAACTGAATTTTTTTCAGTGTATTTTTTTGGAAAAATAAACCAATGAAAGTCATATCACAATAGATAAAAAACTGGTCGCAGTGGATAATGTCCCCAGCAAAGAAAAAAATGAAAGCCATAATCATCTCAGAATCCAATTTCCCAACTGCTAGTTGCCTGAACCATGCAAAAAGTATCAGTAACGAATTTGGTATATATTCATCACAAACTTTAATGAGGGCAAATAGGAGCCATTTAACATCATCGATATATGCGAGATTTATCTAAATACCACTTGGCCGTGTACAAACAAGTATCTTGTCTATATACCCGCCCAGAAAGTAGAGATTGATGGTGTAGTCTCCAACAGGGACGTTAATTGCGAAGTATGAGGTTCGTTCCTTCAAGAACACTTTGCTTCGGCCAGTGAAAAATCTGCCTCGCAAGCAATTGCGATCAGGAAAAATCAACGAGTATATGAGAACAACTTATTTTCTATCAGCCTCATTTCGAACCTTTCGTCGAATCTGCTCTTCCAAACTTTCATCTTTTGGACGGGGCTAGTCTACCTGTTTTGTGCCCGCGAGGCATGAACTGCCGTCGTTGCAAACAATTGGGCCTACATCGACTTTTTGTAGAAAAAAGGCACGCTGTGGAAAATGCAGAGAGAATCATGGAAAGTTTTCCTTCTGTGGAGAGACTCCGCACAATCTATCGACATATCCCGCATACAAATTATGTGGGGACAAAATGAAACATTCTTTTAAAGAACGCTCCTATAAAAAATGCAAAAGAGCGCTACGAAAGAGGAAAATCAGTTTTCTCTCCTGCGGCCTGAGAGTGTCCCTTGAATGGTGCTGTTACAAAACCGAAGTAAGTGTTTCCTGGTCTCGGTAATCTTAGAAACTAGCAAGAATTTCCACATGGGACATCAAAAACCCCAAGTGTCCCTACTGAAATATAGGTTTCCTACATTTTCCCCCAGGTTTAACACAATGCATTTGCACTACGATTAAAGGTCAGACGAAACGAGTACCCGAAACGAACAACCGTAAACAATCTCCTACCTTGTGGTGGGCAGAGCTTGCTTAGAATTGTACGCGAAAGGGACTTTTGAACGTCGCATCGCCCGATTTTTTCCCAATATACGCAACGCCACAAATGCAAATGACAAGCGTGATGAAAGCTGAAAAACGCGGTTATTGGCACCGGTCCGTCGACGGATTAACAGGCGGATCATCAGAGAAATAATGTTTCGTCTGGTGGCTAGGGCCTACGTTGTGTATTCGATTCATCCTGTGATTGGAATACACGGAACGTTCGTCATATGATGCGTCGCTTTCATACTAATTATTATGACTGTAGTGGTGAGTGCAATCACAAAAGAGTCTGTGCTGCCAACATTTTTCCCACAAAACTGATAGTTTTATATTTATCTATCAACGACCATGCCCACATCGTTACAGTTACGGGAGGCTCTCCGTTTGATGGATCATGGAAAGCACTCTTTGTATGTACTGGGGAAAAATGGGAGTTTTTGAGTATGATTTTATTTGAAAAATCATAGCAGATTACCTTAGTTTGAGTTCTTTCCCCATTCCGGGTAATGAGAAAGCGGACACTTGGATTAGAATGATATTTGGAAGAGATAATTGAGATGACAGGGTACTTCCATTATATTGTCGAATCATATAGCCTTCACCAGAATAAAGTATTCCTTTATATTGCGTGGAATCCTAAAGAGTTCTGATGTTGAGGCTAGATTGCAATAACCCTTGTCCGCGGGCGGTTTGCTGGGAAGTTATGAGAACCAAGTCGAGTACAGAGAAAATACAGCAGTGTTTCTACAGTGTCGAAGACCGATTTGTGAAATTTCAGGCGAAAAAAAGTGTTATTAACTGAACAATGGCTTCAAAAAACGCGCGGCGAAAGATTATAAACCTAAATCGGTTTAAGCCGAATTTCCCTGGGCTTGGGTGATGAGCCTAATGGGCGCGTACTCTTGCTTGGTCGATAAGAGTGGGAGAACCGAGCGAGTGCTGGTTCATTGATCTCTGAATCTCATGACTAATAATCATTCGATCGAGTGTTTTGGCGGGCGGCTGATATGGATGTTTCTACTTTCAAATGGGGGAACATGCTGGTTCGGTTGTTCGGGGACTCATTTGATCTTGAGCATAGTGATCGAGTCATTCGATTCGGATCGATGGACTGTTATCTATAAGAGATGATCAGACTGAAGGTGGGTGTTTTTATCTCTTAAATCGCTTTGTCGCTCTGGCTCGTGAAGATGGCGAGTGACACTCATTTATAACGAATCGGATTCGCTGTTTTCAGAAACAGAGATGACAATCTCTTATGGATGGAACCTTCTCTTAAACATACTGTTCAGCCACTAGTTAATGCTCAACTAGATCAACTTAATAAACTGAAACACGTAGTTTTTGAAGAAATCCAATCCACGTGAACCACATCACCAAACACCTAAAAGTAGTTTAGATGCATGTAATATCTATTTCTGTGTTATCTATTATCTTATCTATTCTATTATCTATTAATATCTATTTCTTTATCCCTCTCGCAGGAGGATTGACGGTATTGTAAACATCATCAGGCCACAATAGACTAAATAGAATTATCTAAATATAAGGACCCTTCGCTCTTTTTGGTTTCTATTTGCACCAAGTGCTACTACTAGAGGTTAATTAGTTCTTATGTCAATAATCCACCAATCATTATGACGCAAGATTTTATTTATATAAGAAGCCCGCTTCAAGATGTTGATTACAATACGCCTCGATAGTGGTGTATCGAGGAGGCCGGGAGGGCTGATAGGAGCCTTTTTTCTGTTCTTTATCTTTCTTCTATTCACCCGCTCATAAACAACAATCAACTAGTAACAAATAGATAATTGAGAAAGGATGTGCTATGTGTGGTGGTTGGGTATTCAAGTATTAGTAGTGTTTGAAGTACTAATGTATGTCTTTCATGTTATGATCATAACTTTAGCTGTATCTTGTACCTGTTTTATCTATTGCGTCTCTCATATATTGTCTTTTATCTCTTCTTTTCGAATCCTATACTGCCATTCTACTCTCGCTTTCAGCTGGGTCAGCAAAGATGGTGATAGCCAACATCTTAACACTCACACATTCTCAAACGCGGTCTCAAGCGGGAACCTACAAAAATGCCCTCGCGCGCGCGATTGCGAATCGGTCACGTCCGGAGGTCTACCCTTGATCCCAGAAACCTGGGTCCATGCCTTCAGCTGGACCAATTGGGCAAATACACTCATACCTATTCGGCGGCACGTCTCATGGCGACATAACCGGGAAGCTTATCGATATAAGGGATCCCACTCTCTGCCAGAATTCTGGCCGCACACCGAAAATTCCCCGAAATCAGACTCACGGTTCGCGCGACCATTCAAGAACACACAACACACGCAAATATGTTAGAAAATCACGTTAGCGTACAAACGTTAGAACCCCTCGCGATTTTCTAAACAACCTACGCCCACCAACTCGCAAGCATGATTATACCCCGGTGATAAGGTTAACATCTCAGCGCTCATAAACTTACCAACGCGATCTCAAGCGTTAATCTACAAACTCCCGCGTTCGCGCCATCATGAATCGGAATCGTCCGGAAGTCTCTATCCTCGGTACCAACAGTCTAGGTCCATGTTAAAAAAAAAATAAATAAAATTGAAGAATTAAAAAAAATTGCTCCCATATCCACTAGACCAAACGTTCCGTGGTGACATGACCGGGAACTCTAGTGATATGGGATAACTCACTCCCTGTCAGAATGTGATCCGTACACCAAACTAAATATCAGAATGACGATCCGCGAATATATGAATGGCCGCAGGGTTTCAAAATCGAATTTATACACGCGAAATCACATACACGCGAGCACACGCGACAAACACGTCAACATACGAACGCTTTAGCTCTTCGCGATCATCTACGCACACCTATGCCCGCTATCGCGCAAACTTGATAACACTCCGGTAATTATGTGAACGTTTTAGTACTTACGAAGTTACGAACGCGAATCCGCAAACGCGCGCCATCATGAATCGGTCACGTCCGGAAATCTTTAGCCTTCATTCTAGTAATTTAGGTCCATACATTCAGTTGGACCAATCAAAAAAATAAAGCTCATATCCACTAGACCACACGCTCTACGGCGACATCGCCGGGAACTCGTGATATGGAAGATCTCACTTTCATTTAGCATCTGAGCCGTACACCAAATATAAAGTATTAGATTCACGGTTCGCGCACGATTATCCAAAGAACACACGCGAATATGCGAAATGCACACGGTTATAAAATAGATTTTATATACGCGAGGTTACATACACGTTAGCACACGCGACATACAAACGCACACGCGATCGAACACGTTAACGTACAAATGCTCGAACCCTTCACGATGATACATGCGGTCGCGAGTCCCTACGTCCGTACCGTACAATGAATATCACATTCAGAATCACGGCCCGCTACAATTGGCCTAATGCAGTGTTTTATTGGGCGACATTGCCTGTCTCGTCTGCAAATTGTAGTATGTGATTCTGACGGGGAGCCCTTCCGAGAACCTAGCTCTACAGCTCCAGTAGGACAACTCTCGAAAAAAAAAATAAGATTACTCTAGTTTACATGAAAAATGCAGTTGCGAGAAAAAGTGTTTTTTTAAATTAATTTTGGGTAGTTAAACACGAAAATAATACTCAATTTCTCTTTCAAAGAAGTTTAAAAAAAAAGTTTTTTTGCTCATTTTTGGTTTTGCTCTGTTTTTTATTACAGAAAAATGATTTTTCATATTTTCAGAATCTTATGTGACAAATTTTAACAATTTTAAGGTAATTAATGTAATTAAGGTTTAAGGTAAATTGTTTTCTAAGTTAATTTTGGATTGCTGAATACGAAAACAAAGTCCACTTTTTTTTAAAGAAGCATTTTCAAGAGTTCTTCGAAAAATGTGTTTTGGGCACTATTTTAGTTATTTGTCAATACCTCGTTCAAATAGGATCCGATCGAAACAGTTCGAAAAGTATTGGTGTGCCCATTCTGAAAATGTATAATATGTGTAGATCAAATGTACATTTATTATGATTACAATCGACCAAAGTAAAAAAAAAGTTTAATGCTCGACCTTTTTTTAAAAAAATGCATATTTCTAGTTATATTTTTATAATAAATCAAGTACAGAAGAAAATTCTTCTAAAATCTAATGAGATAAATAATCTTTTTAAGCCAATGGTCACAAAAATCTGATGAAAAATGTAGATGGTATGAAACACTGAGTGAAAACTGTAACTTTTTATTTTTCGCATAATCATATTTTCGGCTGAAATAATCTTCTATACTTGATAGTTATTGTTTGTGTTGGCTACTGTCTTCTCGAGCTTGCATCCATCCATCCTGCGGCATTTGAATGGTTTTGGATATTTCATTGTGCAACTAAGTGCTCTTTCTAAAATGTGGAAATATTCGTTGGAAAAGTTTTGTTTTGTCTGTGGTGAGTACATATTTAACAAATTAAAGATATTTTCGCCTTCTGCTTCAACAGGCTACGCACCCGATTCTCATTTCACAGAACGTTACGTGGCTAGTGCTACAACCCCACTGAGTCCCGATAGGGACTTGAATATTTGATGACTGGCTTATAAGACCAGTGCTACACCCTCTAAACCGCCGCGCCAGGGCAGGGACTGCTAAAATCATAAAATTTCCATTTCGCTCAATGTGCCATAGCATCAACATTTTTCATGCGATCATCAGTGATATTAGACTTAAAATTAACGTAAACATATTATCTGTCATCTTAGATTCTAAAAGGTCTCAAAAAAGATTTGTTCTTCTGTAAAAAAATCTATTAAAAATGAGTAACTTTTAAAAATGATATTTACATATGATCGACATATATTATATGTTTTTGGAAAGGGCATCTCGGCACCTTTCAACCTGCATATCGACTATATTAATTGGATGGTTTTTACACGAAATATTGACTAAAAATACAAAAAGTGCTCAAAAACGAGTTTTTCGAGAAAATCACAAAATCGCTTCTTTGAACAAAAAAATGAATATTGTTTTCGTGTTCAGCGACCCAAAATTAGTTTAAAAATAATTTTTCTTGAAGTTTCATTTTTCTTGTAAACTAGTGTAATATGCTTCGTTCGGCGGTATGTTAATAATTTGTCACACTTTTCGAACGGTATATGTTGTACCATACGCATGATCGAAATGAATTTTTCGGGTCAAAAACAAAATCCGGCTCACAACCGGAAACACTCCCCTAGTATCGATGGTAATCGACTACATGTGCTATTGCTGGAACCCGTTGTGTTGCGTATGGGTAGTTTCTTCGTTACCTGCGGCGATAGCAGATCGATAACCTAGCCTGGTTTGAACAGAAAGCAATAACAACCTCGCCCAAAATCCCTGTGGAACCATTAAATTTTCATTGTGGAACGGCGGAGGAAACGGGTATTTAATCCCCTGGAAATCCTGTGCTAACACCGCGATGGAAAAAGGGACGGGTGAAAAACGGTAGGCTTAGAGTATGTATGTCTAGAAACTTTTCAATTTATGCAGAATTGGTTTCAAAGTATATTCTTATTTTTTCGATTTGAAGAATAACGTCTTAACAGCACTAAAAACGACAGAAAGTATTTATTCTTTCTCCGTAAATAGCTTTCCGTGGCACCGTAATTCTGTACCATTAATTTATGGAATGCATACACACAAGCCGTAATGCATCGGCCAGAAAGTTTCCCTGATTCTCCACGAATCGAAATTACCTACCAGCATTTTCATGAAAAGTTCCCCGGAATTTTCCATTCCAAAACAATGTATCTAAATTAAAACTGAATCTGGAAATTAAATTTTGGGGTGTTGAACCTCACTCCCCACGTTTTTAGAATCGCATATGAAAAGTTGCTTGAAACTGTTTGCCACAGTAGCCCGGAAGCCCCGACCGGCAGGAAGACGTTTGTTTTGTTTCTGTTCACACTGAAGTGCTTTATAATTAGTGCTAGCAAGCTTATCTTATCTCGAGTTCGCAGTTTGGTTTATTTATGCTCGGACACTTGGCAATTGACTTTTTGCTCGCAGTTTCTTCTTGTGAGTATTGCGTTGATGACTTTACCATGTAGTATGTAATTTTTTTTTCATTATGATTGAAATTGTAGCATGAGCCCAATTCGATTGTTCAGGGAGAAATTATCTATGGAAACACTTGAAACGTTTGTGGTTTTTTCGTTAAGAGACACGTTTGTGCAAAGGCTTCTCCAAAAACATCACTCAGAGGATCGAAGGACATTTCTGTAATTTTTGCGAACTGACATATATGCCTCCGAGCTGTCTCTGCGATTCCAAGTTTTTCTGCATAACTTTTTGAATCTAGCAAGTTCGTCAAACCTTTTGGTATGTTGCTAGTATGAGTAGGTTGTTTTATCCGCAACAAGTTTCTCGCCTAGGAATGACCAATACCATCTTTATTTACTTTACACCAGTTTGAAAACTAATCCAACTGTTTCTGTAGGAATATAGCATCTTCAGAGTTTTTAACTGGTTGGTAGAGTTTGGAGTCATCGGCGAAAAATGGTTTCAAAATGTTTACTGCTAGGTGTAGATCGTTCAGGTAGAGCAGAAATATGGAGGGTCCTAGATGTCTACCCTGAGGAATATTTGGTTTTTTTTTTTCTTGTTTCTAATTTTTTATAAAAGTATTGAAACAAAAAATTTCAATTGAGACATTTAACCGTGACAATTTCAGCCAGTTCAGATTAGTATCGGTGTTGCCACCGGGCGCTTAAGCTCAGACTAAACCAAAATTCAAACAAAACAAACCAAAGAATTATGGAAATGTTCATTGAAGTATAAATAAGAATAGGCACTTCGGATGGCCAGCTGTTTGGAGTCCACGCTGCGCGATAAAAACTCGACTTTCGTGGTTATTGCTAATATCACATTATCTGCCAAGATATACCTCCTGATCTTTTCCCTTTCCTACTAACACAATTCCTATCCCGTTATGCTAGTGAAGATGCAGAGGTAGTCTCGGTCTCTATCAACAGCGAGTGTCGAACTAACATTCCTTTCCTTCCCCGGTAGAACAGTATGGGTCGTAGCCGACGTCGTTATTAACAATTTAATGAAAATGTTCAGTCAGTTAAAATGAGCAATGAGAATGATTTGTTACTCCCAAGTAACATTTTTTTGGTGCATTGTGCATTTTCACTCATTCGGTCAAGCACGAAGTGCAACTACGGGTAATTTACGCAAGCTAAGTTAACCTAGGTCACGTCTATATTCGGTTTACAGTTTAATCTTTATCTGTAGAAGAACGATCTTTATCTGTAGAAGAACGAACACCGAAGAAGCTAGCAAGAATGGTTGGTGTGCATGCCATAACAAATGTGGCAAACCTTTCTGCCAGATCAGGCCACTGTGAAATGAATTGCGCTGAATTGTGCTTGTGAGGTTGTAGAAGAACCTTGTTTCTCACATCTACCAGCTATCGAATACGTAGAAAGTCAGGCAACGCGCTTATTGTTCAACGTAAGTGATCAGAATGTTAAGCTTATCAAATTACTCGTTTTTTTACATATTCGAGTACCAGTAATACTGATCGCTTCAGTACCGTGGTACCGATTTTCGCCAAAAAGGATCGCTACTTGGAACCATACACGGTACTCTCTATGCACAGACAACACTGTGCACCCACACAGAAAAAAAATATTGGTAAAAATAAAAGCTTTTCACTCTTAGCAAAAAACAACCAACGCATATTTTTAGTTTGACAATAAAATTATTATTGGGATTACTATTCTTCATTAAATTAAAAGGAAAACTTTTATTTTGATTATTATTCTTCATTAATTTGAAAGTTTTGCTTTCAACCCAATAGTAGGCGTTGGTTGTTTTTTGCTAAGAGCGGAACACTTTTACTTTTACCAATATTTTTTTTTCTGTGCCTATGAACGCTCGACATAAAAACAATTACAACCAAAACAACCATTCAGATTTTAACACCCAAAATTAAATCACAGACAGTTCAACTACTCGTGGCGGTTAATTCGCAAACGCGTGTTAAATCATCAATAACTGCAGCTAGTGCTTCTGTGGCAACAACCAGCACCGTCCGCAAATGCGAAATGTATTTCGTTTGAAAATGAAATATGATTTGGGTGCAAGAAAAAGCTTGCAATTATACCTTCACATGCATGAAAATCTTCGAATATACCTCAAAAAACAATCTTAAACCCAACACTCAAACATTTTTGTTCACTGTCACTTATATTACATTAATGTTGAAAAAGATTATCAGGTTTCTTAACCAAGCGTTGTAATGGAATCCGTCAAATATTGCAATGGTGTCAAAAAGTATCATTTAATTTGTTCAAATAGAACATATGACAAATGAATTTTATACAAAGAAGCTGTAATTATATTTTTTGGCAAATAAAGGCATAGTGCGTGGAAATTGACTTACAAACCACTAGGCCTCCTGTGAAACTAACTTAGAGATAACTTCGTCAAAATCGTAAACAACTTTTTAGGATGATTTCAGATCGATTTTCAGTTGTTAACAAAGTTGTAGACAATTAAATTATCGATCAGATTTTCACTTTCAATTTTGTTCGAATATCTAAAACTCCATAAAATGTGAACTGGATCCTACATAAAACCTATGTTTTCTCGAAAAAAACTTAAAAAAATATCTCTAGACCCCCCGACGGATTATTTCAAAATTTGTTGCAAATGGAAGGGGATAGTCATTTCTCTAATATCCTGAAGTTTCAGAGATGCTGAATTCTTTTGCATAAAGTTGTTGAAAAAAGACACCGTGCGTTATTATCGCTTATATATGCATATTTTACAAACAATCCGATATCAGGAATCAGAATATATTGGCTTAAATGGCACGCTTCCCGGGAGTAGTCGGGGATTTGTGCCTAGCCGTGTGTTTTCATCATTTCCTGAGCGGATGGAAACGAGAAGGAGATGTGGGGAAGTAGAATTGGAAGGATGGGAAAAAATAACATGGTGTCGTGTATGTAAGGATGGCCGAAAACTCGAAATCGCAATTGCGCTACTGCTGGACAGTTGCATATCAGATGATATGAGGTTCCAAGATCACATGAAAAAGACTCAGCGCGCTGAATAGTTGCCATGAGATAATTGAGTTTGCAGTGGCCGGTTAAAGCCCTGGTCAGCAGGCCGCAGTGGAGCTTCGAAAAATGTAGGAGATTTTTCGAAACCACTGGGCATGGTTGTTCTAGAAACGCCTTTGTTTGGCGACACGTTTGTAGATTTCTCCAATAATTGCGGTGCTCGGACGAAGCCCAGGACCGTATTTTTTCCCTTATCCAACTTGTCTAAATTGGCAGCGCGGGCTCAGGACCAACGATGTCAATCGCTGAACCTGCCCTGGCCAATTCGTCTGTCCATTCATTTCAAGTAATACCAGAATGTCCGGGCACCCAGACAAGGTAGATAGTGTTGACAATTCTTAGTTCTTCGATTTGGGTTCGGCACGCGATCACTAGCTTGGACCGTGATTTGTCTGAGCTAAGGGCCTTGATTGCAGTCTGACTATCGGAGCAGAAGCTTTTAACTTTGCCGGACAAACTCAGTTGAAGGACCGATTGTACCCCGCACATAATCGCAAATATTTCTGCTTGGAATACAGTACAGTAGCTACCTAGTGGGTGAGATCGTTCCAATCTCATTTCACGACAGTAGACACCAGCACGTCCCTCCATCAGAGAACCGTCAGTGTAACAAACCACTTGCGTTTGTTGTTGTCTTTCCATAAAGCCAGACAACCACTCCTCTCGAGAGGGAATCTTCACATGGAATGTCCTGTAAGAAAAACTACATGTGAGTGTAATATCGCTGGGTGCACCCCATGTAACCATTTGTGACCACAATCGCGTATGGCTGGTAGCAAGATCAACATGGTTACTGTTCCAAAGCCCAGTAACCTGCAGTCTGTATGCACATGATAGTGCTTCTTGTTTGAGCTGAATGTGTAATGGTTTAATATTTAGAAGTGCCTCAAGAGCAGCAGTCGGAGTAGGGTTGTGGTACCGGTAATACCGGTACCGAAAATCCCGGGAATACCGACCCATTTTTGGTACCGTAATACCGGTACTGAACAAAAGCCAGTACCGGTATTTTCGGTACTATACAATTTTATTTTTTATGACAAATATGTTAACTCTGCAGGGGGATCTGTTTCAAAATATCGGTCTGCAAGATAACGTTTAATTACATTAATTTGCCTTCTAGATAAATCGTTGAGATAACACCTTTGTGTGGGAATGAGATGGGGCCATCATCATAATAATTCTAGGAGTTAAAGTTTTATTAGCGACATGCTGATTGGTTTCCAATATTCACTGGGTAGCGCGTAATAAGACTATGGTCTAAGTTATGTCTGTATTTAGTTTGCTCTTAAACCTTTATCTACAAAAGAACGAATAACGATTTAGTAGCTAACAGTTCTAGACTTGGTGAACTACTTTAAATGGGGCGATTTGTAATTATTGGTGATCGAAAATTCAGCAAAACTCCATAGTTTACAGGAAAGCAAGGAGCCTTGATATGCATTAGAGAACCAATTTTCAGAAAAGCAAGAGAGGAAATGCGATTAACCTGCTCGGATTTACTGCCATTCTCGCTTTGATTTACTGTTTTTAATAGGGTTTCATACATTTACCATCTGTGCAAGTCGACGAAAGTCGCACCACTTAGCAGTTATTGATTTCAAAGTGGCCTAGATTTCGAAATAAAAGAAGGTCCCCTATACGAAAAATATCTTCTGTGAAATGAGTCTTGCCATTCTGAAGCAATTAAAAACAATTAACATATTTTTTGATCGGCACAAATTAATCATCTGAGAATAAAATCATCAGTTCGAGCGTTCAATTTCAGTTTGAAGCTTTTTCGATTTTTTTAAAAAAATATTCGAGTACCGGTACTTTACCGGTACTACCGGTACTGAGGGCTTCAGTACCGTAGTACCGATTCTCGCCAAAAAGGGTCGGTACTGCGAACCCTAAGTCGGAGTCGTGGTGAAAGCACCAGTCAACGCCATGAGCGCCATTCTTTGCAGATGGTTTAGCTTTGACTGGACTGTCATCACCTCTCCATTCTGCCACCACATAAGGCATCCGTATGACAGTATTGTACGTACAATTTTCGTGTAAACCCAATAGATGAATTTAGGTTTGAGACCCCAGGTCTTTCCAAAAGTTCGTCTGCACTGCCCGAAGGCCATGCACGCTTTCTTGACTCTGAACACAATATGAGCAGACCGATTCAGTTTGGAATCCAATATAACTCCGACGTATTTGACTTGTGTCATTCGTTGTTCGACTTGCGCTCGGATAAGACGTGTGCTAGTGCTTTTGCAGTTGCCTTCCCCGGCTCAGTTTTTATTGTGTCCAGTGCTCAGTGCAGTGTCAAAACCAGTTGTGATTGCTAGGCCTTTGTTTCGAAAACAAAGTGTGTCGTGCTGGTATTGTCAGCCAGTCCCAGCAAAGGTCATCGGCATCGAAAAGATAAGTACCTGTTTCCCTTCTACTATTATTTTCTGTTTTGCCCTTGATACATTCCGTTACTGCTCTTTTTATCGTTCTTTGCGCGAAGTGCTGATCTCGCGCTAAAATGTCCCTCGACGGTCAGCCCACCGATGATAATATGGATGATGAAACATCCCCTGATAAGCCTCCTACCAAACCCCCTCGCCTAAAAGCATACCCAGAGAACTCGACTGGGCCATTTGTGGTTTACTTCCGGACCACCAATAAATCATTTGATATTTTGAAAATATCACGTGATCTGACAGAGCATTACTCGGCCGTGACCCAGATTACAAAGGTTCGCGCGAATAAGTTAAAAATTGTTGTTAGCGACCTCGCACAGGCAAACGGGATTGCTTCCTGTACCCGCTTTACGCAGCATTATAGGGTGTATGTACCGTGTGTAGATGTAGAGGTCGACGGGGTCATAACCGAGGCGAGTTTGACATGCGAGGACGTGCTGAAGTATGGGGCTGGCTGTTTTAAAAACCCCCTACTAAAGCCGGTGAAAATATTAGACTGCAAGAAATTGCACACGCTCGCTGGAGATAAAGAATCCTATATACCATCAGCCTCGCTTCGGGTGACTTTCGCCGGATCGTCTCTTCCAAATTATGTCCTTCTGGATAGGGTTCGCCTGCCTGTACGCCTGTTTGTACCGCGGGTAATGAACTGCAGCAACTGCAAACAGTTGGGCCACACAGCCACCTTTTGTGGCAATAAAAAACGATGTGGCAAGTGCGGTGGAGAGCATGAGGATGACTCTTGTGACAAAGACACTGAAAAGTGTGTTTACTGCGGGGGCCCTCCGCATGCTCTTAAATCATGCCCTGCGTACAAACAGCGCGGGGATAAAATTAAGCGCTCCCTCAAGGAACGCTCGAAGCGCTCTTATGCAGAAATGTTAAAGAATGCTTCGCCATCTGTCCTTTCCGAAAACTCCTTTGCTCTTTTGGCTCCTGTTGAGCAAGAATCTGATAATCCACAAGAGGGAACATCTTTTGTTAACCCGGGGGAGTCCAGGAAGCGGAGAAATCCTGCCTCCCCTAGACTGCCGTAAGGGTCCCAAGGTGTCCTCCTCTGAGAGTGCGCCAACCACATCTAATAAATCCAACGGAAGTGCTGCACTAATGCCGAAGCAATCTGCTCCTGGATTTGGAAATTTTAATTCAAACAAGGAGTACCCACCACTTCCAGGGACACCAGAAACCCCAAGTGTCCCTCTTTTTCAAACAGACACTCAGTCCAGTAATGGACTAATGAAATTTTCTGACATCGTGGACTTAATTTTCACAGCTTTCAATGTTACCGATCCTCTTAAAAGCCTTCTGATACGTTTTCTCCCTATAGTGCAAACATTTTTGAAGCAGTTGACTACTAAATGGCCCCTCCTTGCAGCGATCGTATCCTTCGATGGCTAAGTCATCGAACGAGGTCACTGATTCGATCACTGTTCTACAGTGGAACAGCAGAAGTATCCTCCCGAAAATTGATTCCTTTAAATTTTTACTAAATAGTTTAAAATGTGATGTTTTCGCATTATGTGAAACTTGGTTAACTTCCGATATAAATCTCAACTTCCACGACTTTAATATAATTCGTCTGGATCGAGAAAACCCCTATGGAGGAGTACTTTTGGGGATTAAAAAGTGCTATTCTTTCAACCGAATTAACCTCCCTTCGACACCAGGCATTGAAGTTGTCGCTTGTGAAATAAGGATCAAAAGCAAATACCTTAGCATTGCTTCCATCTACATTCCCCCTAGAGCGTCGGTAGGGAACCGAACGCTTTGTAATATCACGGAATTCCTACCGGCACCGCGGCTAGTTCTAGGAGACTTTAACTCGCACGGTACGGTATGGGGTGGTCTTCACGATGATAACAGATCAACATTAATCCAAGATCTTTGCGACAATTTCAACATGACCATCTTAAACACGGGAGAAATGACACGGATTCCTACACCACCAACACGCGCAAGCGCGTTGGATTTATCTCTATGCTCGACTTCGCTACAGTTAGATTGCACGTGGAAGGTGATCCCTGATCCCCACGGTAGCGACCATTTGCCTATCGTAATTTCAATTGCCAACGGTTCAAGACCATCAGAAACAATCAATGTCTCATATGACCTCACACGGAACATTGATTGGAAGAGTTACGCGACCGCGATATCCGCTAAAATCGAATCCATTCAAGAACTTCCTCCGGAGGAAGAGTACAGGTTTTTGGCTGGCTTGATTCTCGACAGTGCGAATCAAGCTCAGACTAAACCAGTACCGGGCGAGAACACCCACGGACGATCTCCCACCCTGTGGTGGGACAAAGAGTGCTCAGAACTGTACGCGGAAAAGTCCACTGCGTATAAAACCTTTCGGGACGACGGGTTACCCGATAGCTATCGACAGTACGCGTCGCTAGAAAAGCGAATGAAGTGTTTGATGAAAGCCAAGAAACGCAGTTATTGGCGCCGGTTCGTCGACGGGTTAACGAGAGAAACAGCGATGAGCACTCTTTGGGGTACGGCTCGACGTATGCGTAACCGAAATAGTATTAACGAGAACGTGGAATATTCAAACCGCTGGATATTCGCCTTCGCCAAGAAGATCTGTCCAGACTCTGTCCCGGTACAGAAAACATACCACGCCGCGTCTCCTCACGATACCGCGAACGAAACACCGTTTTCGATGGTGGAGTTCTCACTTGCCCTCTTATCGTGCAACAATAACGCCCCGGGGTTAGACAGAATCAAATTCAACTTGTTGAAGAATCTGCCTGATTCTGCTAAAAGGCGTTTGCTGAATTTATTTAACAAGTTCCTTGAGGGTAACATTGTTCCTCACGACTGGAGGCAAGTGAAGGTCATCGCCATCGCAAAACCGGGAAAACCAGCCTCCGACCACAACTCGTACCGACCGATTGCAATGCTTTCCTGTATCCGGAAGTTGTTCGAGAAAATGATCTTGTTTCGCCTCGACAATTGGGTCGAAGCAAATGGCTTACTGTCAGATACACAATTTGGCTTCCGCAAAGGCAAAGGGACGAACGATTGCCTTGCGTTGCTTTCTACAGAAATCCAAATGGCCTATGTTAACAAAGAGCAGATGGCATCAGTCTTCTTGGATATTAAGGGGGCTTTTGACTCAGTTTCTATCAATGTTCTTTCAGAGAAGCTGCATCAGCATGGTCTTTCGCCGATTTTAAATAACTTTTTGCTAAACCTGTTGTCTGAGAAGCATATGCATTTTTCGCATGGCGACTTAACAACATCGCGATTTAGCTACATGGGTCTTCCCCAGGGCTCATGTCTAAGTCCCCTACTCTACAATTTTTACGTGAATGACATTGACGATTGTCTTGCCAATTCATGCACGCTAAGGCAACTTGCAGACGACGGGGTGGTCTCTGTTACAGGGCCCAAAGCTGCCGATTTGCAAGAACCATTACAAGATACTTTGGACAATTTGTCTGCTTGGGCTCTTCAGCTGGGTATCGAGTTCTCCACGGAGAAAACTGAGCTGGTCGTCTTTTCTAGGAAGCGTGAGCCGGCGCAACTCCAGCTTCTACTCATGGGTGTAACGATCAATCAGGTCTTCACATTTAAATATCTCGGGGTCTGGTTCGACTCGAAAGGTACCTGGGGATGTCACATTAGGTATCTGAAACAAAAATGCCAACAAAGGATCAATTTTCTCCGGACAATAACTGGAACATGGTGGGGTGCCCACCCAGGAGACCTAATTAGGTTGTATCAAACAACGATACTGTCGGTAATGGAATACGGATGCTTCTGCTTTCGCTCCGCGGCGAACATACATTTCATCAAACTCGAAAGAATTCAGTATCGTTGTTTGCGTATCGCCTTAGGGTGCATGCAGTCGACCCATACGATGAGTCTCGAAGTGCTGTCGGGCGTTCTCCCGTTGAAAAATCGATTTTGGGAACTCTCATATCGATTGCTCATTCGATGCGATATCTTGAACCCGTTGGTGATTGAAAACTTCGAAAGACTCGTCGAGCTTAATTCTCAAACCCCTTTTATGTCCTTGTACTTCGACTACATGGCACAGAGCATCAATCCTTCTTCGTATAATCCCAACCATGCCCGTTTTCTAGATACTTCTGATTCTACTGTATTCTTCGACACATCCATGAAGGAAGAGATTCGTGGAATACCGGACCATATACTCCCTCAAGTGATCCCCAATATATTTTATAATAAATTCCGTGAAGTCGACTGTGACAAAATGTTCTACACTGACGGATCGAATCTCGATGGGTCCACTGGCTTCGGTATCTTCAATAATACTATCACCGCTTCATTCAAGCTCAATGATCCCGCTTCAGTTTACGTCGCAGAATTAGCTGCTATTCAGTACACCCTTGGGATCATCGACACTCTGCCCACAGATCACTACTTCATCATCTCGGACAGCCTCAGCTCTATCGAGGCTCTTCGTGCGATGAAGCCCAAAAAACAATTCCCGTATTTTCTGGGGAAGATACGGGAGTCCTTGTATACGTTATCTGAAAAATCTTACCAGATTACCTTTGTTTGGGTCCCCTCTCATTGCTCTATCCCGGGCAATGAAAAGGCCGACTCATTAGCAAAGGTGGGCGCATTAAATGGTGACATATACGAAAGACCAATCTGCTTCAACGAATTTTTTAGTATTTGTCGTCAGAGGACACTCAACAGTTGGCAAACCTCATGGAGCAATGGTGAACTTGGACGATGGCTACATTCCATTATCCCGAAGGTATCAACGAAGCCTTGGTTCAGGGGGATGGATGTGGGTCGGGATTTTATTCGTGTAATGTCCCGGCTCATGTCTAACCACTACACGTTGCATGCACATTTGCGGCGTATTGGGCTTGCGGAGAGTAGTCTGTGCGCTTGTGACGAGGGTTATCACGACATCGACCACGTTGTCTGGGTTTGTGCCGAGTATTGTGACGCCAGGTCTCTGTTAAAGGATTCCCTTCGGGCCCGAGGTAGACCACCCAATGTCCCAGTCCGGGATATGCTAGCAAATCGCGATCTCCCCTATATGTCCCTTATTTACAATTTCATTAAAACGATAAATATCCCAATTTAGCCCCTCTCTTTTATTTCTTGTTTTTAGAAATTTCCTCTTGCTTGTGGAACCGATCAGCTGCAGAGTGCCACTATGTAACCGCCGTCGCCTTTACCACTACGCCTGCATAGAAGGAAACTGAAGCGAGAGCGACTTGATGTCCGATGACTTTTTAAGGATTCCCCGCGGGTCCGAATAATACCATCCGCCAACCCGGTACTCGACGACTTACTAGACTGAGGCGCAAATTTGTTTCGCTGATCTCCCGTTTGCGCGATAGTTGCAAGTTTTGCTCTTCTTTCCCTGTCACCATATACGTCTTCTCTCCCCTGTCCTCGACACACCTGCTGCTACACTGATGTGGAAATAGGCCCCCCTCTGAAATATCTTGACCAAGCATAAGTCTTCGTTAAAAAATCAAATTTGATTTCTGTATTCCTAGTTTTAAGATAGCTGTAATTTTTACTCTTTATTGAAACTCTTGTCCTCCATCTTGTAAATAGAATTGTATCCCTAGTTTTAAGATATCTGTGAAATTTCTCATAAATATTTGTTCCACCTTTTGTTAGTTTTAAGATAACTGTAAAATATTTCGTAAAATACTATTACTCCCCCTCTTGTATATCAAACTGAATCCCTTGTTTTAAAATTTTTCATAAAAAAATCTTTTGGCCCTCTCTTGTATATTGAATCTTATTTCTAGTCTTAAGATAGCTGTAAACTTTTTTTTTTCTTGTATAAAAAAAAAATTTCAACATTGTAACCTCCTAGTTTTAAGATATCCAAAATGTAAAAACAAAAGAATTTGGCACCGCCAAGCTAACGCATTTGTGCCTATCAAATAAACGAATTGAATAAAAAAAAATGGGGAATAGACAGAAAAAATGAACCGGCCTTATCCACGATGTATAAAGTATGTGGTTTGAACGTTACTGCCAAATTCATGACGACTCCGAGATCCTTGACTTGAGAGTGTCTTGGAATGCTCGAGTCGAATAAATGGTAGTTAAACTGAGTTGGATGGCGTTGCCGTGTGAACGTAACAATTGCGTTGTGACGATGATCTTGGCGGATTGCACACTGACTTCATCATGTTTGACTGCTGATTATCTAATAAGAGTTGCGGAAGGATAAGGTAGACGGGAAGTGTTGATGCTCCACCTACTTAACGGAAGGTAGACGACTCAACAGACTCTTCCATAGGTGTCACGGTGTTGGTGATTTGGAAGGGTATAAGGTCTAGGATTCGCTCCAAGCAAGCGATGCGACCTATAAAGCATGGTTTATTAGGTAGTAGGTTAGGTGGTTTTCGAGTGCATGACCACTCGAAAAAGAAAAGATCTTGTCTAGTTTTAAGCACTTCTTAAACTCTGGGTAGCCAGCTGCCGAGAATATCCAATGTTTTCTAAATAACAGCAATTTGAACTTCTCACAGCCGACCATGGGAGTATTGCCTAGAAAAGCTAATTTTATCCGCATAATGGGCCGGATAACTATTTATTACGACAATATTCAGACAAATTTCGCTATTCCTTTTTTACGATATTTAACCCTTTCATACCCAACTTTTTTCTAGCGCTTGTACGGTTACAAAACTATTTTTCCTTGTAAACGGTGGCTTCAAGAAACACGAAAAGCCTTTTTTCATAAAGATAGGTGCTTTCCTCGCAGTGCTAGAAGCTACTCAATTTTTATCTTCCAATGCTCAATACAAGTATCCTAGAATATTTACAATAGTCCAATTGCATGAAAAACGTAGCCAAAAACAGTCTAAATTGATAAGTTTTATCAGTTTTCAATAATATTGCAACGTAACGAAATTATATGAAAAATTCATATTTCATCGCTAACGAAAACTGTTCCTGGCAGCACTGCTCCATCGGAATCCAATCAGGTTACTTGCAATAACTTCAGCTCTAGAGTTGATCCTTGTAACTGTATAAATTCAAATGAAAGGCAATAGTCACATTTATTAGCCTTACTTGTTTTTGCGAGCAAATCTTGCCACAAACAAAAGTTATAGCTGTTTAAAAACGTTGTTGTCCACAAACAACATGGGCATGAATGGGTTAATAAATAAAACTACCGGGTGATAATACGTTCTACAGACAAAGAGTTATGATAGCGAGACGTTATGAATCAAGGAAAGTATTTCCTATTTTCCATATCGATTTTTTTGTGAAATACACGTATACGAACTATAATTTCGAATATTGATGGGAAATACAAAGGATCGTTAAACTGATGCACGGGATAGTTAGCAATAACGGAACTTAAAATTAGATTCATAAAAACAGATGCAGCGAATTTTCAGTACGCGATCATCGATACTAGTCAGATTAAAGTTGTATTGGGGCTAATTTCCGAACAACTAAATATTAATCGACGGTTGTATACTAAAATTCACTCTGCTAGAAGGATACATTAGTAGTTTCACGAGCGCGTCATTTTTCCCCCTTCCCTGTCAACATACGACCACAGATACTATCCGATCTTCACTAATACCAAACCCGCTCGAAACGAAACTGAGACAGGTTCCAATCCGTCAACCTCTCGAAGTGAACGAACTGACAGCGGTTGGGGATAGAATCCGACCCAGTCCCGAGTTTCTGCAAAAACGGCCAAAGGTAGTCTGTATTCCGGTTGGTACCGCGGGGAGGTATGGGATAGGAGTTCTGTATCAGAGGTGAATGGCGATATCGATTGCACGATAGCTGTATAACTTTGCCAACCGCGTTTCCGCGTGAACGTAACGTTTGAGCATTTACTCGGGTTTAAAATCATTCTGTTTAGATCACACCGCGTATTAAAGCTCTCCAGTTCGCCCTGAAGAAACTCGGCTTCGGTTTTATACCGCATTTATCGAAAATTTTTCATGTGGTCGGCGAAAGAATAGCGGAGTCCTTGTAATTTGATGTTGATGTCATTAAAGTAGAGAAGGAATATTACTGGACCCAGATGGCTTCGGCAGCGACTTGTTGTGGTGGAAGGCTCTTGTCGGAAAAAACGCTTGAAAATTTGTCGGAGTTGGCAAATTTCCTTGGTGCTGGTGCCCAAAATTTCATTATTACAAGATGGTAACCCGGATTCTTTTCGCTGCTCAATCACATACTTCCAGAACGACTTGGGGTTAGATTTCAGTTGACGCTCGACGTTTCGCTCTAAAAAAGGTGCGTCATACTGGACTATAGGAGTTTGAAGCGGCGTAGCAATACGGAGCGTAGTCCTGGGCACGTATTTACAAAGCAGAGGTCCAATGTACGTCCATTCTCGTTGATGACATTATTAATTTGCCGAAAAGTTGTGCTGCTGTAGTTGTCCAAGATACAACTGGCATTGTTGATAAGTGCCGATTTTTCGTCAAGCCAGGTATGTTGAAGTCATCCAGTATAACAATATCATCAGACGGGGCAGCGATCGAGGTGATCAAAGAAACGGAGGAAAGATGTACATCGATCAAGCTGTAATCACGAACTCTGTCCGGTGGAAAATATTCGACACACAGGAACAGATAGCGATCGGCAAGTTTCACTGATATCCACACTTCGTCGCTGTTGTGCTATCTTATGACAAACGCCATTTTGGGGTAAACTGAGTTAGATATACCACATTACTTGTCCTGAAAAATCTCTACAAAGTGGCGTTTTCAAAATTTTGAAATTCTACTTGGTTACGTAGATATAGCGAGAAACATGATGAGAAATTGAGTTTTTTGCTTAAAATCACTGTATCTAGGGATTTGCTCAAGTTCTATTGAAGTTTCTGTGTTTTTATGTGTAAAAATGTCTGAGGAACACAATGGCATAAAAATTTTCAAAAGAAAAATACACGAGTTGTGAGAACACCACAGTTTAAGTTTTAAACTGGAAATGTAGCATATTTGGCAACACTGTAACCAAAAATAACTATTTTTTCTAGATTCCCTGACTCATTTCCATTAAAATGCATCCCACCAATTCTTTATAGACCAAATAAAACCAAAAATATGAATAAAAATTAAAAATTGATGATTTTTTTCTATGGAAAATTTTCCATGCACGATTTTGACACGTCATACAAATTTTGTCATTAATACACGTCTATGACACGTGTGAGTGCGACTTTTGTTTACATTCATAGTAAAAACTCGCAACATAGTCAACCGATCTTCGTAATATTTGAGATGTTAATACAGAGTAGATAGATGCATCAATTGTCTTCTTTGAATTGTTTTTACCAGTTATAAGTTTCAAGATATTCAATCTCAAACTTTAAAAATCGTTTTTCTCGAAATGTGCTAAATGGCGCTTGTCATAAGATAGCACAACAGCGACGACTTGTCATTGTTGATCACTCGGGCTTTTATACCATGGTGAACGGCGATAAGCACACCACCGCCTGATGTCTTGCGGCTGTTGAGGGCGTTGCGGTCACAGCGATAGACGGCGAATGTTGAACCAAATAGCTGGCGAGACAGAGCACGGTTGTCGAGTCACACTTCGGACAAGGCGAAGACGTCATAACAACAGCCCGTGGTCGCGAGTAAATAGCTGTTGGTTGATGAATTTAAGCCACCAACATTCTGGTAGTAAACCTCGATGTTGTTGGAGGACGGCTCAGGTTAAGTAGAGAGCGAAGCCATAGGAAGATCCTTTCGTCAATACCATGAACAGAAAGGCGGCTTGGAAGACGCCTTCTCCACCCACATATACAGGACCGGGACGACTGCTGAACGCTGACGGAAAGGGCTCGGGGGGATCGAGGGCTTCCATAGTACCAACTGCGTTGCGTCCCAGTAGGCGATCAGCATCGACACTCCTTCACAATGGCGGTGTAACTTGGTATAGTGGCATCCCGAGCAAACGAAAAGCCCATAATACCCCCATGCTCATAAGGTTTGACATGGGCAGGCATTGTAATTCTCTCTCACTCATGCGAGAAGAAGCTTATCCGATGTCCAACTTTCCCGAGATAAGATGGGTCGCAAAATTCTCCGTCTCCGCAAATAGCGTGAGAATGATTTTCCGGATAAAATTTATTTGACTTTTTCCTTCTCACCGGAGAAGGCGATAAAATTTTAATTTCGTGGATATCAATAAAAACTTCAAAAAATACACATAATTACAAAGAAAAGCGGCAAAGAAATATGATAGACTTGTTTTGTCGTGTTTTGGAATAACGGCAGGAAAGCAGCGAGCGAAAAAAGGATACCGTGATAAACTCATGCACTCATTCTACGGCTGTTTTATTTATTCGGAGAGGTTGTGTGAGTGCCAATAACTTTTCGTGTGAAAATGTGAGTTTTTATTGTCGTAGTAGTAAACTAGCCGGGCGCATTTACTCATATGAGCGATAAATGCAATACCTGGACATGGGTGTTTGAAATGGGTTCAACCCATAAAAACACCATCACCATGGTCCAGTAGATCCCATATGAAATACCATATGTTGGTATATTTATGGGTTATTGGGACCATTTTATTGTGTTGATGGTTGCGAATTTTGGCACGGACCATGTTTAAGGTCTTTCCAAGGGGCTATGTGGTGGTTGAACCCATGAGTATTTGCTCGGGATTGCCAATCGTTGCAGAGTCCTCTGCAGGACCGTTGATAGGCCGGGTCACATTAGCGGAGTACATGCTTCTTCTGGAGGCAGAGGAAAATCAGTCAGAGGGCACCAAATGTTCTGGGTACGGTTATTCTCGAATTCCCTGAACAGTATGGATTGTGGCCAAGTGTCAGGGTTAAGAGCTGCATCATGGTACTTTCGGTGAACTCCAACTTTGAAGGATATGAAGTTCAAAGTACTGACGTCTACGATTGTTTTAACAAGCGGAATAATCTTTATCTCCCCGTTGCAATTTAGTACTTTATATTAATTTTTTCGACAGTCTCCTTGCTAACGCTGGGATGAAAGGAGGAAAGATACAACCAGAGCAACGGCGTGGAAGGTGGAACTGTAACAATATTGCTATTATCGACAAGCTTTCGTCCGCCAACAAGAATATTGCTCGGATCAGGGCCATCCTGGGGACGACGTTTCTGCGGTGGTCGAGGTGAAACTTTTCTAGCCATGCGCGATATTTGCTGGTTATTTTTTGGATAACTCGACCTTTAGTTCAGCATAGACGTCATCGTTTTCTGTCTGTTTGTCATTCAATTTCAGAGGACGACAAAACTAAATTGTCGAAAAGTGGGAGAGAAAGTACAAATCTGTCCAGATTACTTTAAAGACTGCAATGACTGCATACCGATCAACCTTATCCATAAAACTCCGACAGTCGTATACATAAAGGATAAAATATAACCCCGCGTCGGTTGCAGGTTCGTTTTATTGCGTTAGTGTCATTCACACATCAAGAAAATTGACTCGCCCAACAAAAGTATGAGTACTGGATTATTCTGCTCTACTGAATTATATGTCAGCTCGTAACAAGATAAGCTAGGTTTGACATACCCCGCGGTTGAACAATCTCCTCATTGTATGTGTACCACACCAGATGCATCCAGCCAGCGTCAGCCAAAAATATGGTTACGCCCGTCCCGAGCTACCTCCTTTCGCTATATCCCGAGATCGATATATTTCCCATTTGAGGAGCTCGTAGGTGTAGAGTTATGTACAGTGCTGTTCGAAATAATAGTAGCGATAGTCGTGTAATAATTATTGATTTTTTGAAGTACGGTTAAAATACAAATAAAATTTAAATAGAAAGCTATTATTAAGTAAAACTTATATATGTCCATAACATTCAACCCGAGAAAACGCTTTCGCTGCTATTACTTTGAACAGCACTGTATGTGTTGAATATTAATAAACCATCATTGAACCAATCCAAATCGATTCGAGAGCGAACGACAATCGACTCCACACTCTGATGTTCTAGATATAATAGTTAATACACTGAAAGCAACAACAACAACATCATCACCAATGGGTACTTGGTGGGTGAAAAGGTCAAGGTGATGCACGCGTCAGGTCCAATTTATGATGCTGGTACCGTGCTTTGGTTCCTGCGGGCTTCCACCATCATAACTGAGCCCAACAGTAGTAAGCTTGGGAGAGGCTAGAAATGATAGGCTTCTGTAGAAGATCACGCACTAGTTAGGGTTCATTTCTCTGTCGCCGCAGTCAAGCGTGGACATGGACGGAGTAACAAAACTGCTTCGTTACTTATTAGCAAGTGTCAATTAAATCCCCGACAACGACGATAGCGACGGTTGTAAGTTAACCGTGAGAGAAAATGAGAGCGCGATGGGAATCTCATTTGTTGAGCTTCCGTGCGCTGTAATAATTACTTTCAGAGGTAATGCCTTCCTCCCATCCCCAGTATTTGCTGGATGCTGATGTTGCTCGTCTGAAATCCCTTAGCGCCCGACCGGACGTGCCATATCCTGTTACTAAGGGTGTGGTACCTGGGAGGGTGATGGAAAAGTAAGTAAAAACAGTATACCGGAACAGAGCCGTAAATTTTGCTTTATCGTCCGTTGACAGTGTTGACAGCCTTGCAAACTTACTTCCACCAGTTCTGAATAGATGGTAATGTGTGGTCCATATATCTGGGCCAAGGGAAGCAAATTTGTTTTCATGTGTGCGCGCCGTGCTCAGAAGAGCCTATGGTAAACTAAAGCGTATCAAAAGGATACCTAGTAAGTATAGTTAGTATGACTAACAATGTCGTCACAATTGGATGTTAATTGTGTATTTGGAAATTCGTATTTAAGTTCAACTTACGATTAGCATGTATTGTAACGATTTTAATAAATTTTGAATTTTTGTTTCTATTTTATCTTGGTTATTAAAATAAACTGAAAAGATTTTATCAGTCGTTAGAATGTTCGTAATAGTTCCTAGTTTCAAAATTCAGAATCAGAAAATTAGCAGATGGTGGGTCACACCGGCAAACTTTCACTGTCCTTATGAGAACCCTATTCACAAAAACTATAGTTCGAGAAACTAAATCGATTTTCTACGAGCTCCTTCGCCGCATCCCAAGATGCTGCCAAACAATAGGTCAACGTAGAAGTAGGACAGCCAGTCGATGCAGTTGCCGAAGCTATATAAGTGTTACCATTGCAAGGCAAATACCGATAATATTGCTCAAGCTAGCAGAATCTGGGGCAAGCGCGATTTTCATGGTTCCGTGAGCAATCAATGGATTTGTATGTTGAGATTTTTACATATGTTTTATTTTTATTTTCAAACGTATCGGCGTTACAGATCTTGAATTGAATGGTTGATAAAAATGCAGTAGTTTTTAGACCATTCGAGGATGCTGAGCAATATAGCATTTAGGGAAACGTTTGAGCGCTGTGGAGAAATGCTTTTAAAGATGATGAAAATGGTAGTGGCTAATGAATTTTATTATTATATTCCGTTTAAGAGTTAGTAACTTCAGTTTTTTTGGGGGATTTAGTAACGTTAAACAATTGAAAATTACTATGTGAAGGAAAGGTGATAATGAGAGTGACGACAAATGGCTAAGATGCATAAACTGCATTTTTTTACATTCGTGATCAGGATTCATTTTTACTGTTTTACTTATTCATTGTCCATCTGTTCCCTAGTAGATGTTAAATATACTTGGGCACGTAGTGCTTCACCCCTTTGCAATGCATTAATAAAATTTATACAGTCTGGTTTCTCATATTGCTCAGTTCAGAAGCTAAAAATCGCTTCGCTGCTATAGCCATCAAATCTACCCGAACGCCGCTTTGCAAAAGCAAAATTTGATTCGTTCTACGTAGTGTGTGAAACGTGAACAATCAATGAGTGACAATGCAAAGATAGTTTATTCCTCGATGTAGTCAAATTATATTGCTGTCGACTTTTCTAAATGTCCGGTAAGACCATCGATTCGTGAAATGGGTCAACTGTTGAAAGTGAACATGAAGCTCGACTTAGTAGTAATTACGATTCTAGCTAGGCATAATTATTTGCTTCGTTGAAATACTCGAAACACGTTGTCGAATGTAATGTCATTTTATGCAGCATCCCAGTACACAGTGGGACGAGTCCGGACTTAAGTCCATATATGAAGCTTATGCGATATTCTCAGTAGTATTTTTCTCCTATCAGCTGAGCCATCAGAGACATTTTCGCGAGATTTTGGGTGATTTGAACGTAAAATGAATTTTTAACAGCTTTTTGAAGGGCATAACTCATGTGTTTTTTGCATTATTTGACCATAGGACCTACATACGGTTATTTTCGTTTTTCAAAGAAACGGTGGATTTTATGCAATGCATTTCTTCACCAAAATTATTCGTGTGATCAAATTGCATCGTAAAATCGCCAAAAATAAGTCACTAGTTGGTTTAGTTAGTGTTTAGATAACTGTTTGTCATGAATTTTTATTGAATGCGAACTTCTAATGCGACAACAACAACGACGCCCGTGAATGCCCGCGATCACACTATACTCATTCGAAAGCCTTTATTTTCTCTTTAAAATGAGTCTATGCTAGTTTTGCGAAAACTTGCGATAAGCAATCAAAATTTAAAAAAAAACCTGTGAATGGAGATGCATGGTTATTAGTGATATTGAATTTGAATAATCACTTTGTAGCTAGAATAATGACACGAATACATGCACAATTTTCAAATAGCATTGAGAGCATGATCTCCAAGGGTTTTACTAGCGTTCAAGAGTAAGGAGCCGAGTGGCAGGTATGGTTTTTTCGATGGTAAAGGTATTAAGAATGTTTAAAAATCAGTAAATATTTTCAACCATTTGAAATATATCATAAAATGTTTCTGAAGCTATTTCTTGCTAAGTTACGCAATACATAGCTGCCAAATTGAGTGAACACAGTTGAGTTCTAGTCAATTGGCGAGACTATTTTGATCCGAATTTTCATAGCACTGATATAGCTGCAATACTATTCACATAAAATATGATCATTTTTAAATGAACCATATACGCGAAAAAAGGGATTTAGATTTATTTTTATTTAAGATATGAAATAAGCAATCTAAGTAACTTAAAACACACCTGCGAAAAAAATCGTTACACATCTTGTTGATTAGTGAATTAGTGATTAGTGAATGTAATTAAACATTCCACTATGACGCTTTTTTGAAAATGGAAGAAAATGTAGTTTTCATATCAAGTAACCCACTAATGAATTAAATGTTCCAAAATTAGTCGAACACATGTTATTTGATCCGTAAAAACAAAATGGTCATTTCTGAAGCCCCGTAATGAGAAGTCAATCTATTCGTTTCAATATGGAAAATAAATTCCAAAATTACTATTGAAAAAAATCAATATAAATGACAAAATACTTACTTTTGAGCCACTCTAATAAGTAGTAAAGCTAATTTTTATTTTTAAAACCAAAATAGGAATTCAGAGCACAAAAATTTCTTTAAAAAATATTTTGAGCCTTCGCAACAAAATAATTGTTTTTGAGCCACCCTAATGTATAATGAAATTCTTTTTACAAATGTTAATATCAAAAATGATTAGGCACGCGAAAATTAATATACACAAATTTTAAGAACGATTTAGAAAAAAATATATTTTTGAGACACCCTAATGACTAGTAAATGTTTATTTTTAAAATGGTTTAATATCAAAAACGAATTCAGCGTACCAAAATGTTATGTAAACCGTCATATTTGAACCGATACGACAGAGTTTGGACTTTAATCCACCTTTTGTTCTAAGTCGTACACTGTGCAGAATACACCCAGGTTTTATTAAGCAGAATACTTCTAGCGTTTCAATATGGGGTCCCTTTTCAAAAATTTCTACTGATATATTTTCCCAGTTTTCAAATGCGAATAACTTTCGTTGTACTGATCGGAATCGCTATATTTTTGCACTATCTGATCGGAAATATGTGCACGTATATTGTATTAGAATTCGTAAAATGAACGTCTATTATGGATAACAAAAATAATGTATTTTGAAAAGGTGGTAATTACACTGCTGGTCAATAAAATAGGTGTGTGATAAAAATACATGAAATTTTGAGTTTTCTCTAAAAATATTTTTGTATTCAAATATTTTATAGTTAGGCACAGTCGTAAATATGAAAAAGAACACTTTTATTTGTAAATTAAATGTTATGCTTTGTCGTAACTCTTTCTTCTCCATGAAATCCAAAAAAGTACCTGGTCAATGAAATAGGTGTATTGTAATCCATTGCATTAAAATTTTTCATATCCAATGATTTTAAGACTTCAACATTTTTAACAACTAGTAACCTGTGTAAGCTCCCTTATTCAACCAAATTTTATCCATTTGTCTTGGCATTGAGTCATTCAAACGCTGATAAATTTCCGTTGGTATAGGGTAGCATTCCTTTTAAGCAGCTTGCCACAAACGATCCTTATTTGTGAAATTTCGATCGAATAACTTCTTTTTAAGCACATTCCGTAAATTTTCTGCGGGATTGATGACAGGAGATCGGCATGGTCCGAAATTATAGTCACTTTATTATCCCGAAATCATTCCTTTGCATACTTTGATGTGTGTTTTGGTCAATATCTTGCTGAAACTGTCATGTAAAGGCACGTTATCTTTGGCATAGGACTGCATGACATCCTTTAGGATGTCCATCCTTTAGCCTTGCATTCGAATCTAGAATGATGGCAACATCATAGTGGCGTTGCGAAGAATAAAACCTGCGCCATTCCACGAAAAGCAAGCCCCAAACCTCATTGTTCTCGCCTCCGTGCTTTACCATATTTTGCGTGTGTCGCAGATCAAAATCTTTGCACTTTGGACGTTTAACGTTTCGTTGTGCATCGGAGGAAAACAGGTTTACCTTTGATTCGTCCCTCCGAAGGATATGTCGACATTTTTTGAATCCTTCTGAACCAGGCCCATTACGCTGTTGAAAAGCAAATTGCATTTTTCTTCAAAAGCTTTGGCTTCGAAATAGTGGAACCTTCTTAGCAATTCTTTCTGGAAGATTGGAATTTTACGGCCTGCCTAACTGTTCTCGGACCTACCACTTTTCTAATTTGTGCTGAATTGGTCTTGGATGACGATGGATGGATCAGATTTCGCTAAAATAGCAAATACAATGGTCAGCTGCTGTAGATTTTTTCTTGGGTTTTTTTCGTGTTTCCTTTTTTCAAAGGTTTTAAGGCATTTGTAACGAAGTTTTCGGAACGCCGCAGTGTATTCGCGATTTATTTATACGTCTTATCTTCTTGAACAAAATTTCTTAGCAAAACTCGTTCTACTTGAGTACAGTGAGATGCTCGACCCATTCTATAACAAATCTTTGACTTTTTCAACATTTAAATACATTTATTAACACGCAGAATTCAATCTTCATCAAATAAAACCTATTTTAATCCACCTAGCGGTGCAATTGTGCCTTTCTCAATCATGAATCACGAGAATGTGTGCGTTGTTTATATTCATTAAAAGCTTTTAAATACATATATTACATTTTATTATTATACATCACATGACAACTATATATAGGAAAATAAATCATTATTCGAGTTCTAAAATTTTGAAAAAGAAAAAACAGCCACGGTAATATTGAACTGAAAAAAGGTGCAAAATCGGCAAAGTCCCAAAAAGTCGATTTTTATAAAAAAAAATTTTTCGAGATAACATAAAATCTCGACGTTTCATGCATTTTAAAGATGTTTGGCATCAAAAATACGAATTCGATTTCTGAAATTTCATGAGGTCCCCCCTTTGAAAAAAAATTTGAGTTCCGGCTTATATGGGAATTTCATATGTGACCGGACGGTTTAGTCTATATTTCCGGAACCATATAAGCGATCCGTACGAAATATTATAGACATCTATGGGGATATTATAGCTATCATTTGGGACTAAGTTTGTGAAAATTGGCCCAACCATTTCCGGGAAACTGATGTGAGTTCGTAAATTTTGAAAGATGGCCGCTTTTCCCGGGCACTTCCGGAACCGTCTATGGTGGCTAATGTAGTCAACGAAAGTTTGGTTGGCCGTCGGTGACCTAGAACAGCAAATTTAAGTTGTTTGAGAGACATTTTAGCGAAATTTTTACCTTTTTTGCTTTTATCGGAGTATCGGTTTGAATCACAATTTGCTATGTGATCGCACGCCACAACCTGTAACTCCGGAACCGGAAGTCGGATCGGGATGAAATTAAATAGCCATTTACGGGAACGCAATACCTTTCATTTGAGGCCAAGTTTAGTCGAATCGGTCTAGCCATCTCCGAGAAACCGATGTGACTGTTATTCTGAATTTAGATACTTCCGCCGGGGCTTCCGGAACCGAGGATGGTGGCCAATGTGGCCAAATAGACTTTGAATGGATGTTAGTGACCTAATACTACAAATCGAAGCAGTTGTGGTCATATTTTGGAAAATTTTTCACCTTTATACATTCATTGCAGAATTTATTAAAATCGACATTTTCTGCGTGTTCGTACTTATCACCCTGTAATTCCGGAACCGGAAGTCGGATCCATTAGAAATTCAATAGCAGCCTATGGGAACGTTGCACCTTTCATTTAAGACTAAGTTTGTCAAAATCGGTTCAGCCATCTCTGAGAAAAATGAGTGACATTTTTGGTCACATACACACACACATACACACACACATACATACACACACAGACATTTGCCGAACTCGACGAACTGAATCGAATGGTATATGTCACTCGGCCCTCCGGGCCTCCGTTAAAAAGTCGGTTTTCAGAGCAATTGCAATACCTTTCTATTGAGAAAGGCAAAACGTATAATGGAATTATGTAAAATAATAATACGTTAATATATTTCACACACCTATTATATTGACCACACGAAAAAGCCTGCGATAGTCTTGTTTTCCATCTTGACAAAGATTGCAAATATAATCAGCGCCAACAACCCACTAGTAACTTGACAGATCCCAAGGCTTCTGTGTGCGGCAGGTGTGATTGAGACTGCTGCAACTTGGTATGCGTAATTGAGAGAAAAACAAAACAATGTATCACACACCTATTTTATTGGCCAGCAGTGTATCTGCGTTGATTGGTCCGTACAATTCAACCAAGCAGCGAGCGTTGCTAGGACTGCTTCTTTGTTATCCAATGAACTTGGCCAGGTATAAAACCAGCACATAAGAGAAAATTCGTCAGCTTGCTTTCTGACCTCGTAGTAGCTGTTACGTTTTGTGTCCGCTCAAACTCAAACCACGTTAAGTCGAAATTCTACGTAAAAAAACGGGTTAATTCGAAAATCCGCGTAAAAAACCCTCACCAAAAGTTTTTTTTGTACGGGTTTCGCAATGAACACGGTTTTTGCAAAATTATTATTAAAGTCCTTTTAAATGCAGAAGACTTGGACTTTTTCCTAAAAATCAATTTCTGGCACCTACGCGTCAAGACCATCCCGAAAATACCTATATCGCATGGGTTATAGCGAATTTCGTTAAACCAGAAGTCGATATCTTGGATTTCAAAATGGCGTCAAGCATAAATTTCTGGCACCTACTCGTCAAGACCATTCCGAATACCCATATTGATTGGGTTATAGCGAATTTCACTAAACCGGAAGTCGCAATCTTGGATATCAAAATGGCTTCAAAAATCTATTTCTGGCACCTACTCGTCAAGACCATTCCGAAAATACCCATATAGCATGGGTTATAGCGAATTTCACTAAACCGGAAGTCGTCATCTTGGATTTCAAAATAGCGTCAAAAACCTATTTCTGGCACCTACTCGTCAAGACCATTCCGAAAATACTCATATTGATTGGGTTATAGCGAATTTCGTTAAACCGGAAGTTGCCATCTGGGATTTCAAAATGGCGTCGAAAATCAATTTCTGGCACCTACTCGTCAAGTCCATTCCGAAAATACCCATATTGTTGAGGTGCGGGCCATAAGGAGTCCAGACCCGTCTCTTCCATCTTTCCGAAAATCTTCTAAGTCTTTTGCTTTCAAAAGGGCTTAGAATATTTTTTGCAAAAACCGCGTTGATTGGAAAATCCGCTTAAAAAAACTGCGGCAATTGGAAAATCCGTTTAAAAATCCGCGGTTTTTCGAAAATCCACGTAAAAAACATCGCAAAAAACCGCGCTAAAAAACCTGAGTGTATATAGATAATGACACTGTTGAAATAAATCTACAACACCTTCCATGGCGAAATGACCGGGAACTCTAGTGATATGGAAGATCTCTAACTTTTTTCTAGTTTCTGAACCGTACATCAAAACTTAAGTTTCAGATTCACGGTCCGCGCACGATCATCCAAGAACACACGCGAATATGCGAACGCACACGGTTATAACATAGCACACGCGACATACATACGCACACGTGACCGAATACATTAACGTGTGAACGCTCGAGACCTTCGCGATGATACACGCCTTCGCGAAATCCCCATGCCCATTTTAACGCTTTGGAGTATTGAATATCCATTTTAACGCTTTGGAGTATTGAATATAAAAAAATATTGCGAATTTTAGCTGGAAATAACCTGAAATTATTGCCAACTATTTTTACAGAAAATTGTTCTAAAATAAGCGAACTATTTAAAATAACTTTAGCGCACCCCATTCTTAAGAAAAATTAAAACTCACTTAGAACTTATTACTCTAGTTAAAATCTAAGATTTATTTGTTTTATAAAAAATAGACACTATACGAAGCTTCGTGAAATAAGGTAAAATAAAATTTCGGTTTTTGTGGTTTGTTTTACCCAAAAACCGAACAATATGCTCAAAAAATATAACAAATCAGCATTTTATAAGTAATAGAGCAAAACTCTACGAAAAAAGTTTAGAGTGATCAAAGTCACCCCGATGACCAAAGTCACTCCGGTTTACGGTATTTTGGTAGTGGATTTTTCAGTGAAATAAACAAGCATAATATTATAGAAATACATTGTTAATTGGCGGAGTTATGGCTTTTTCCCTAAAACCCTTTTTTATGTAAGAGGCTTGCAGTGATCACGATTGAAGACCAATAGATCAACTAAAATCCCAAAGCTCAAAAAATTCCATTAGTGTATGAGTATACCTCAATGATTATTTGAATAAATATTAATTTTTTCCTGCATTCGGGAACGTTTTTCCTAAAAAAATCGCTCTAAAAATTGTATGTATTCAACAATTTCATCAACAAAACAAAAATTTTTGCACGAAAAGGGAATCGTTGAGATACGAGAAAATTTAGTTACGATCGATTGAAAGAAAAATTGAAAAAAATTGGTTGAGTGGTTTTTCGGTCTATCGTGATCACGAAAAAACCATTTTTGGATAAATGACATTTCGAGATAAACGAGTTTAAAATTCCAAGTTACCACTGCTCTTGGTAGAGAGGAATTCCACGAAGATCCATCCGAAAATAATTAAAATCCTGATCGACCATCTTGGATTCCTATGAAACTAAAACTTTTCCACAATCAGTAAGATTATTTTGACTCAAGAGCAATTTTTTAAAAGGGCGTAAACATTTCTACGTGCATTAATTTAAATTTTTTCTTTGTTCGATTACTGTATTTTATACAGCAAAACTTTATGAAGACGAGTTTGAGAGAATGAATATTTATGTGCGAAAAAATATGCACTGAAAAAAATTTTGTGTCACTTTTCACAAAAACAAAAATTTGTTTTAAAAATTTAAATTGTAAAAAAACCCATTTTTTCTATTTTTTTATATTTTGACAACAAAAACCTCAAGAGAAAAGAAACATTTTGAATGTGATTGTATGATGGAGAACTTATCTGTAAAATTTTTTTCTAACAATAACTTGATACATGTTTTTGAATTTCATGCTAATTGACATACAAAACTGTAATTTTATTACAGAATATAATTGTAACTTTCATTTTAAATCATGATGTATTTAACAAAAATCTTCTTTTCGAGATATTTGGAATTTTGTTCCAACAAAAACAGTTAATTCGTGTGATTAAGCCCTTTTTAAAAGTTATTCGCGTTACCCCATCATAAAATGTAAAAAATCTAATGTTTATCATTTAAAGACGTAAAGGAAACTTTTTCAGTGTATTTGGATCATGGAGAAGCTTTCAATAAAAAAGTTTTCCTAACAACATCTTTTGACATATTTTAATAATTCATACTATTTGCAGTAAAAAATACAATTTTGTTTTTGAATATGATTCTAAACGCTATTTTAAATCAAAACGGCAATAACAAAAAAATTTGAAATGTAGTTCTCGAGATATTTCAAAAATTGTTTTAACAACATAATTCTTTTGTTTTATTACGACCTTTTTAAAAGTTATTCGCGTTTCTCCACCAACAATAATAAGTTTTCCAAAAGGCCCATAACATTTCCTGTAACTTTCTCTTTGACATCAAGGTGATATTGTAAACCATTTGAAAGCTATACGAAAACAACCAAAATATAATCGAACTATTTAGTTTAATCATAAGACCTTATGGTTGAATAGTATTTTACTTACTATTAAACGCCAGCTAGTACTGGGGTCACCTTCATAGTCAACTGCTAATAGCAAAAAATCTAAAAATTATTTTCAAATTTCTCAAATGGCAGTTCGCGTAGATTAGGGGAGAGAGGGTAACAGCGGATCAGCAGGAACTATGAAATATTCGCAATAAAATCATAATGCATGATCAGAATCGTCTAATTCCCTCATATTTCACGATTTCTAATTCTTTACACGTGTTGCTATATTTTGGAAGAGATCTGATAACTGTATCTCTTTTAATGGATTATCGTTTGTTTTGTGATAGCCAGAGTAAATTTGCAATGAAAAACATTATTCCATCTTTATGAGTTACTATTCATTGAATAAATGTTTAGTCTATTGCTATTTATAGCAAATTTTATGCTCAACATTTGCCGCGAACAAAGTTTTTTGGCAACTTCTCATGGTTCTGTGTAATTTGACAATTTTCATGAATAGACCCATTGGGTAACTGTGGAACGATGGCGTATGGGGAACAGTGATTTTTGTGGTCTGTCTCAAAATGTGAATGGGTACCGATTTTCCAAAGTAAATACTACTAATATAGTGCAAAATCAGTAAATTTGGGCAAGTTTTGTAGAAATTGTCTCTTATTTCTGGATTGTAGCTAATATGCATATATGGTGGTTCGATGTTACGCGATGATATAGTGAAATCTTTCGTAAACAAACGATTTTCGCCTGAATATAACTTTAATTCAAAGCGTTAGGATCATTCTTCGTCAAAACAAAAGAATAAAATTTATAAGTAGAATATTTCACTGTAGACGACATCGTGTTTCATAGTTCCTACCCATGGGGCACACTGATACATTTTACCACCGACTGTTTATTATCCAAAAAATGTTATTTCCCGTGAATTTTACCAGCTGAAAAAAATTTATGTATTAGTTAACAACAGAGTGGCACTATGTATCACTTTTGGTTACACAAATAACAAGTATTATCATCAAAATTAAATTGTAGAAAAAATGTGTTTCATTGCTACCCTCTCTCCCCTACTTAGAACTATTAAAAAAATACAAAAATAACGATTTCGGAAAAAAAATGTTGGTTAGCCCCTTTTGGACGCCAGCCATTCAATTTAATCCATGAATTGGAACAAAACCTAACTCCAGACAATTTGTCCGAAACAAATGAAAGAAGATAACAGATAATAAGGAGAATTCCTAAATGAACACAAATCAAACAAGAGTTCCGCATTGCTGTGCACACAAAGCTAAGGTCACACCCATAATGTTCCCTCTGCTCAGCTATCCTCTACCAACAACTGGAGTAACGAGTCTATTTCAACTCTAAACATTTGAATCCATTGATTATAGATCAATGATAGGATGAGAATTGACGCACCTGATTTGAGTTCTTGTTAAATTTCATCACGAGTAAGATATTGATACCAATTTATACGCCCGCCATCGATTGTAGACTAATTAGTTAAATAATAGTGCGGCACCTTCCCCTAATAGGGCCAAACTATGCGCATTACCCTGTATGAGCAAATGTGCGTCGAGGGCAATGAGACTCATTCCATATATTAACCCCAGCTTCCAATTCATTTATCCATCATAATCCCATCGTTTGGGTTCACTCTTTTCTCCATCGTTTGGCTGGAACAACAGATGGGATATATGGTGTGTGCGATGCTAAAGTTTGTGGAAAGGTCAATGCTTATCAGACATAACCTCGTCGTTCGCGGCACAGTGGAGCGGATTGAAGAATTCAGTCGTTGTTAAGTGGTTTTAAAACGGTTAGTACTGACGTTGGGTACTGACAGGCGAAAGTAAAAACGGGTGAGAAAAGTACAGTCAGTTTGTTGGTAAATCTTGAACGTGGCATTTCTTGTACTAAATGTGCTTTACCTAATCTAACGTAATTCGAATAATTAGATATTTTTAGATAAAAATATAGTACATTTTTTATATAAAATTAGAGCTTCTCGTTATTTTCTTTGTTTTAACACATGCCAGTTTCTGAAAAGGTAAATGGAATTAACTCAGACTATTATAAGGAAGAGGTTTTCGTGTAAAGAGCGACCAGGCTTTCTATTAACGAATCTACCTGGAAGTTTTAAAATGAACCAGAATACACAACTTGTATTGTTGATGTGTAACTAGTACAAATTATTAAAAAAAATCGAGAAACTTAAAAAACCTATTTTATATAAGATCGGGGTTTGATGCCCAACCCTGCACATAGGGTTATAGATTTTTTAACCCGAAAACAGATGCGAACGGCCCCAAGGTTAAAGGAAAGGAACAGAAGTCAATAACCACCGTCTTTGGTCGGAACTCCACTTCAGAATCATGCCTTATTAGGTGACATTTCCCGTCTAGACTGCAATTGTAGTGATTCTAACTGGGTGTCTTTTTGAGAACCCAGCTCTACAGCTCTAGTTGGACCATTCTAAAAAAATGTAACATAGTTTCTGTGGTTCGTTAGTTATTTCTTTTTATTTGGTGCAAAAAATGCAATAACACACTATCTGTCAATTAGTTTGACACGGTTCGGTACGTACCTGGGGATGGTATAGGATATTTCCTATTTGGTCGCAGTGAATAATCAAAGAAAACTATTTCTTGTGTATTGGATTTTGCACATGTAGTCTCAGCACACTCAAGTTAGTTTGTTTTGTGGAGTAGTGTAATGTTTATGCTACCAAGCCTCATAAATATCTTCTTCTTTCATCTACGCATTCCAGCGCATGGTTGTCAACGCCAGAATTTTGAAATAGATATCGCAATATGCAGTGAACGTGCGTCTGCAAAACAGATCCTAACAAAATCCCCTAAAGCCATGGATGGTTGGATACTGAAATTGGCTTTATATTGGGTGTATTCAATCGGTAAAAAACATCATTCGATATATGCTATAAATTTAGGAAGCGGAAATCGTTTCTATAGTTGCAAATGGTGCGTTTGGTTGTATATCGTTTCAAAAGCAGGCGAGTTGAGAGAGAAAGCGAGAGAGAGAGAGAAATCATTAACGTTACGAAATTGGTCGTTTTTAATGTTGTTGTAGAATGAAATTGGAAAATCTACTGTTAGACTGTAAACACATTTCTGAACCAATCAATCCATTTCCGATTATTACTTCCGAAACTTTCTGGAGAAAATGCACGGCAAAACATTCGGCATTAATATAAAATTTTCGATTCCAAAAATTTTAGCTCAATTGAAATTTTGATTGCCTCGTGAATCACGTCCGATTAAGCTTAAAATTTGCTTAGATAGTCATTTAGATTTGCTTAGATTTGATTTCATATGCACCCAACTTTTCATCTTACAATAGAGGCGCTATTTCATCATGCGGATACCTGGAAAAGAACGATGAAACTAGACTGCCATCGTAATATAGCCTTACCTATGGAGCTTGATAACTACCGGAACATTTATTTGTTAGCCATAGGGGATTGCGTTGTAATCTGGAATTGATGAACATAATTTATTCTAGGGTTAGCAATAAAATTGCACCATAGCCAAATAAAGGTACTTATTTCTGTTTTGTTTTTTTTTTACTTACAGGTTGCCAAGGTCCTCTACTGACTTCTGAGAAAGAGTATGTATTTTTATTTAATAAATGTAACATCTGATGAGAGACTTATTATTTTTAATTTTTTTATTATCGATCGGTATCTGATATCGGCCTCGGTGTGGCATTTCCGAGGAGAGTCTCATAATCCGTTCATCGTATGTTCTACAGCAAGTCAGAAAGGATTGTTAGTGATCAGTAGAATCGTGATTTTAGCCCTGAAATTGGCACGTACACTAAGAATCGACTCTGAAATCTGTCGAAACAGAAGATCAAGTTGCTTTTGATATATATATGTATATATATATATATATATATATATATATATATATATATATATATATATATATATATATATATATATATATATATATATATATATATATATATATATATATATATATATATATATATATATATATATATATATATATATATATATATATATATATATATATATATATATATATATATATATATATATATATATATATATATATATATATATATATATATATATATATATATATATATATATATATATATATATATATATATATATATATATATATATATATATATATATATATATATATATATATATATATATATATATATATATATATATATATATATATATATATATATATATATATATATATATATATATATATATATATATATATATATATATATATATATATATATATATATATATATATATAACACGTAAACGGCACACGAGTTACGAGCTACACAAAGATTCTATGTTTCTCAAACCAGAGCGTAGAAATATTGACATCCCTGCGTGGTCTTGAAAAGGAACGAAAATGTATTCATGCTCGCTGTGCTGTAGCGAATGTTTCTCTCGTCCTTCATTCGTTCGGTGTAGTTTTGGTTCAAGTTCAATTTCAGTTGTAAATTGAATTTTGTTTTTATGCTAACTCAGCGTGGGATTATCGAGCGATAACAATGTTAAACACTAGATTGCGGAGCAGAAAAAAGAAAATTATCTTAAGTTTGAGATGCCAGGAAAACCGTGGCAAAGAAATTTTTGAAAAAACCTATTTTAATCCACCTAGCGGTGCAATTGTGCCTTTCTCAATCATGAATCACGAGAATGTGTGCGTTGTTTATATCCATTAAAAACTTTTAAATGCATATATTACAATTTATTATTATACATCACATGACAACCATATACAGGAAAATAAATCATTATTCGAGTTCTAAAATTTTGTAAAAGAAAAAACAGCCACGGTAATATTGAACTGAAAAAAAGGTGCGAAATCGGCAAAGTCCCAAAAAGTCGATTTTCATAAATAAAATTTTTTCGTGATAACATAAAATCTCGACGTTTCATGCATTTTAAAGATGTTTGGCATCAAAAATACGAATTCGATTTCTGAAATTTTTTGAAAAAAATTAGAGTTCCGACTTATATGGGAATTTCATATGTGACCGAACGATTTAGTCTATATTTCCGGACCCATATAAGCGATCCGTACGAAATTTTAAATACATCTATGGGGATGTTATAGCTATCATTTGGGACTAAGTTTGTGAAAATCGGCCCAACCATTTCGGGAAACTGATGTGAGTTCGTAAATTTTGAAAGATGGCCGCTTTTCCCGGGCACTTCCGGAACCGTCTATGGTGGTCAATGTAGTCAACGAAAGTTTGTTTGGCCGTCGGTGACCTAGAACTGCAAAGTTAAGTTATTTGAGAGACATTTTAGCGAAATTTTTACCTTTTTTGCTTCCATCGGAGTATCGGTTTGAATCCCAATTTGCTATGTGATCGCACGCCACAGCCCGTAACTCCGGAACCGGAAGTCGGTTGGGGATAAAATTTAATAGCCATTTACGGGGACGCAACATCTTTCATTTGAAACTAAGTTTGGTTGATTCGGTCTAGCCATCTCCGAGAAACCGATGTGATTGTTAGTCTGAATTTGGATACTTCCGCCGGGGCTTCCGGAACCGATGATGGTGGCCAATGTGACCAAAGAGACTTTCAATGGCTGTTAATGACCTAGTACTACAAATCGAAGCAGTTGTGGTCACATTTTGGAAAAATTTTCACCATTATACATTCATTGCAGAATTTCTTAAAATCGACATTTTCTGCGTGATCGTACTCATCACCCTGTAATTCCGGAACCGGAAGTCGGATCCATTAGAAATTCAATAGCAGCCTATGGGAACGTTGCACCTTTCATTTGGGACTAAGTTTGTAAAAATCGGTTCATCCATCTCTGAGAAAAGTGAGTGAGATTGTGTTCGCGTACACACACAGACGCACATACACACACACATACATACACACACACATACATACACACACAGACATTTGCCGAACTCGACGAACTGAATCGAATGGTATATGTCACTCGGCCCTCCGGGCCTCCGTTAAAAAGTCGGTTTTCAGAGCAATTGCAATACCTTTCTCTTGAGAAAGGCAAAAAGGAACGGAGCTTCACATTTAAAACCCAACTTGGTATGGGAAATTGGGGATGTTCAATAGGAAAGGTATCAATGAAAATGGTTATCTTTTATTAATCATGAACCCATGCAGAAAATATTGGCTGTTTCGGAAAAGGAACCCAAGCAAATTTTTGCTTAATCGGGCATCATTAAGAGGATGCTGCGTTTGAATTTAGATTTTTTAGTATTCGAAAAAAATCAGTTCTTCAGTTTAGTACTTGAAATATTGAAAATCCAATTTTTTTACGGAGCATGTCTAAAAATAGTGCGAAACATCAATATTTAATGTCAAAACAAACGAAAATCGCAAAACATAAATTTGAAAGCAAAATTTCGTCCCAAGGACAAAAATTTCTAGGGGATCCGGGGGCAAGTCCGACACCTTAAGCGTAATCGTAATTTTCCTATAATACCAGAAAACTCCTAAAATTATATATTCTGTGCATAATTCTTGCTTAGGCGGTACTTAACAATTTAATTTTTCAGCGTTTCAAAACATTGGTCTCGTCAAAAATTATTAATAAAAATTACATTTTAAAACTGCTGTGAGCAAAACCGCTTTCTAGGATTTCATCGCATGGCAGGATGAAGAGCATTCGAATGCGTGAAATACGAGTTTGGAGGGCTTTTGATCTTAAGTACAATTTTCCCGTAGTGACAGGAAGCTAGGTTTGTTCAAAACAGCACAGAATAACTGTGTTTCTTTAAAAAAGCCAACAAGCGGTTTTGCGAACATTCCTTGACATTAATATCTTGATTGACTGTGTCAATTTGTCACATGGTCACATGCGACTGCTTGTTCAAATCGTCTGGCAAACCAAGTATTTTTTTCGAAATCTGCCAACGCTTTCTGCTTATACTTATCTTACACCTTTATTCTTTTCCGGTAGCTGTATATAACTCTTGACCTGGGAATCGCTTGAATCCTGCCTTGCCTATGTTTGTCGTCAACTAACGAGATAATCGAACTTGGTCAACTATTTTGTGTAGGATTTATGCACTCTTTCTTTAGTCGTGATATTTGGTTTGTCATCTCGATTGGGTGTCACTGTAACATTGTACGTGACAACCCAACTTGTTTCTCGATTCTTTGCACTGTTTTGTTTGATATCCCCAGTTTTTTTATTTCGATTATAGAGGTTTTAACCTTGTGGTCATTCGGCTCTGTTTACGGGTTAGAGAATATCTCTTCAGAAACATCATAATCCTATGTGCCGGATCAATTGCCTTGGTCTGATGATGAAAGTCATGATGAAGCCGTTATTTGTTAGAGTTCTGATCAGGAATAATTCTTGGTATCAGTAATATCAAGCCCCAGATAGTGATGCAAGGCATTTTTAATGTCTTAAACCGTATAATTTTATGTTGCATGTATTTTAAATCTCGTTACAAAAGTCTCTTTTTGGCGATACGCTTTTTATATTTTTGTGCCATTACAAAAACAAGATCATTCATCTACTCAATTTGCAAATGATCGATTACTGTTTCTTCCAAAATTGTAACATTTTGAAAAAATGGACACATAGTCACCAGTTGCCAAATAATCAAAAATGCTGACAAAAATTAGGACCACAAATAATTGCATTACATTGCCAGGTTGATATTACGTATTCTTTATCCTCTTATCTAATAATTTAATTAGTACATCATACTTTTTCAGAAGAATTTAGGTTACAATGTTTTTGCGTATAATTTATGTTTCAGTTTCATCGCCTGCTATGATTACAAGCATTCTCTTAAAATTATATCCAATTTTTATGTTTGTGTTTAACCGGCGAATAATACCTCAAATATATTTCTACATTTATATCCCCATGGCGTACTTTACTCCCAATGACGGCACCGAAAATTTTCGGTGCCGCATTAAAATTTCGTTTTTTACCTTTCTCCCAATATGGTTGATAAATATTTGTGGGTGTTACCTCAGTTTCGTAAAGATGGCTGGGCCGATATTCACAAACATTGTCTTTAATTATATTGAACTTTGGTCGATCGGAGTTGCGGTTCCAAAGTTACGAGTTGAAGAACAATTTTCAATATAAACTAGTAGTACCATAATACCAAAATCATGCAAATCTTTTTAAAATCAGAAATTAAAGTTAATTTTGAACTCAAATGGTCAAGCATAAAACATTGAGATTTGATGTAATCTCGAAATATTTGTTTTTCACGAAAATTGTCTTTTTTGGATTTAGATAATTTGGCGCATTTTCGCCTTTCTCATGCAGAAAGGTTATGTCATCACCCTGAAAATCGTTAACCTAACGGGTGTTCAGCAAAAGATGAGAATGATTTCAATACCTATCTGTAATTAAAGTAAGGAGCGTAATTTTTTTTCTTCTCAAGAGAATTGCTCTCTAGATTCCCTGTCAGTTCGATCGAAGATGGCGTCGAAACAGCAAGCACTCCGCGAGTGTGTTTTACGGTTTTACGAAACGCATGGTCATCGTGGCAAAAAGTTTACGGTAGACCAGTTTCGAGACGAAAACGTACCCGTGAGTACAGTTTACCGAGTCCTGGCATCCCTGAGCGTGGAGCGGAAGGCCGGTAGCGGCCGTCCGGTAAAAATAATGACGACGAGGAAGAAGGAAGTGTTGAAAAAGCTGTTCGACAACAAGGACGGTATGCGTGACGCCGGCCGAAAATATCACTGCTCCCATACCTTGATTCATCGAACCCTCATCACATCATCTGTCGAATCTAATTAGAATACTGAATTTGTGCTTGGAAAAATGCAAAAAAAATCTTTAACATTTTCGGACTCCCATCCGGCAGAAGTTTTTCGATTTGAGTTCGACATGCGATTACTAATTTTGATCTCTAATCTGCCCAAATAAGTGCTTCTAGGGCAGCCTGACTGTCAGAGCAAAAATAGATCCTTTTACCGCAAATTTCCTGTTGAAGTGCCGATTGTACGCCACACATAATCGCGAAGATTTCTGCTTGGAATACGGTACAGTTTTTACCAAGCGAATGAGATTGGTCTTATCTCGTTTCACGACAATGAACACCAACACCGGCTCGGCCCTCCAACAAAGAACCGTCAGTATATTAAACTACATATTCTTCAAAAGCCAGACAGCCATTCTTCTAGGGGAGGGTTTATCACGTTGAAAGTTTTAAAAGGAAAACTACATGTGCGTGTAAGGCCACTGTCCAAGTAACAATTGAAGTTTTATAGCACGCTACAAGTGCAATCTAAGTTTTATCAGTGACTATAAAACTATCATAAAACCACAATTGTTACTGGGGTGGGGCCAAGTATATACTCATCCCATGTTACCATTTGGGTCCACAGTCTTGTGATGTTAGTTGCACGGTCTATTGGGTTACTGTTCCAGAGCCTAGTGACCTTAAGACGGTATGTACAAGAAAGTGCTTCTTGTTTCAGAAACCATCAAGACAAACGTCTGTAGATGATGTAGAACTTTGATTGAGTTGTCATAACTTCTCCCTGCTGCCACCACACAAGGCACCTATGTGCCTGTATTGGTCTAACAATTGTTGTGTAGATCCATCGAATGTACTTGGGTTTGAGGCCCCAAGATTTACCGACAGTCCATCTACATTGGCCGAAGGCCATGCAAGCTTTCTTGATCCTGAAATCGATGTGAGCTGTCCAATTAAGTTTTGAGTAAGAATTATCCCAACGTACTCATCTTGATCTGCGACAATAGTTTCAGAGTCAAAGAACAGCAACAAACGAGCTCCGGTTGAAATCCTTCGTTCATTCATGTTTTATTTGGATATTTATAGTCCAATATCATCAAATCAGAAAGTACGTTAAATACCGGTAATCACATGATAATCATCGGCGAAACTATATATCAGAAACCTAAGCTCATTAGGATTCTTCAACAAGTCATCAGTGACAAAGTTCCATAGAAGTGGTGACAGCACACCACCTTGAGGATATCCGCAGACACTCAGTTTCCTTATATCTACTTGTCTTAACGACGAGTACAGATGGACGGTTGCTAAGCATTGCGTGTATCCAGTTCATGATATATGAAGGTACTCCATGAGCTCGTGCTGCCCACCAAGATGGATTCGAAAGACACGTTATAAAGCTTTCGTTCAATATGAACTCCTAAGCTTGATGGCTTTTTCGAAAAAGCTTTTTCAATGTTGTAGACAGCATTGTGTAACAGGGTAGTAATAGACTTTCTCCACTGACATGCATGTTGCATTGCATGCGGCGGGTGTTCGATCAAGCTAACATCCCGAATGTAGTTGTCGATTACACGTTCCACTGATTTGAGAAGGAAAGGAGCTCAGACGGATCGGTCTAAAGTTCTTTGCCTCCTCATAAGTTACGCGGCCACCTTTGGGAATGAATTTTACAGTTATTTCCCACCAAGCTAACGGAGCGTATCCTGTTGCAAAAACTTTTTTTTTCTTCAAAATATGCTTGAAGTATTCATATCCTCTTTGAAATAGAACTGGAATGATTCCCCATATTTTCCCGGAGACTTGTACGGAGCAAAATTTTCAATCACCCATTTTATCGATTCGGTTGTCACAATTCTACGGGTAAATGACCTAGAATCAGAAATATCCGAAAGGAGCTCAGGGGTAGTCTTAAGTGATGGCTCCGTACAGCCTGGAAAGTGTGTGTCAAAAAGACAGTTGAGTACTACATTTTCGTCAGACGAGTATTCACCATTAGCAGTTCTAATAGGACTGACATGAAAGTCTTTTTGAAAGTAACTACTAGTCTACTAGTCTCGTTGAGGCTTGAAACATTTGTGCAGAGGCTTTTCCAACACTTCGCTCAGAGGATCGGAGGGCATCTCTGTATGCTTTGCGAGCCAAACTTAAATGCCTCCTAGCCGTCCCACAGTGTCACCTAGCCGGACAAAACCTCAAAATTTCATTTCATGATTTAACATTTTTCTCTGTTTCTTAACAGGTTGAATAGAGTCTTCTCAAAATATTAGTTCGAGTTCGATTTTTTACAGAACTTCAAAGGTGAAATAGATGATGTATTCTGAGGAAAACTATTTTCAAACCAAAGTTATTCAAATGAATATATCTTTTAGTTAAGATTCCGATTGGGGTCAAACTGATTTCATTTGAAAGGTTATTCGCTGGATTTATAGCTGCCATTCGATTTAGTCGATACAAGCCTTTCTTCTCGCTCAGACATGAAAAACAAATAATAAATCGAGCAATAGTTTAAAGTTAGAATGTTCAAAGTGGCTGTACTTTTTTTTTGAACCGGTTCGGAAAGATCGCTTGTTGTTCATGATACTTGAAAATTAGTGTACTTTTCGAAAATGAATATCTTGTTTTGCCCCGAGGTATGAAAAAGGTGATTTTTCATGATTCGTCTGAAGGAGACGCATGGTAGCCATTGACTACCCAGGGTTCGCAATATAATTTATAGATGTGTCTTATCATTATCAACAATTGAAAAAATGTGTATTCTGCAAAAAAAATCACCGCGCCTAATTTTTTGAAAATGAATTTTCGGAAATAGTGCACTTTATATACGTAAATGTTGAATTTTCAAAACCAGCCTAAGTGCCAAAATTTTGAGGTAATAAAAAAAATAAACATCAAATATGAATTCAGCGTCACAAAATTACCCTAATGTGAAGTTTTCATCAAATTCGGGACACTTTTGAGGTTTTGTCCGACTTTTGTATGGAAGGTGATCACTGTGCGTCCTAGCGCCTGTGATTCCAAGCTCCTGTACTTAACTTTTTGAGTCGAACAAGTTCAGTATTCCACCAAGGTATTCCTCTAGAAGCACGCATAACTCGAAGCGGACAAGCCTCTTGTTCTGCTGCTACTGAATGCGTTTGTTTTATCTACGACCTCATCAAAGATGCGTTGAGATCCAGTCATCGGAAGATACCCATAAAACTCTCGCCAGGCTCTCTTCGTAGAGGTCCCAGTTCGTAGATTTGGGATTATCTAGCGAGACGTTTCAATGATCAAAGACGTTTGGTATCAGCCAGTTTGCCAACTCAAGCGTAATACTGTTAGAGCAGAGAGTTACACCTAACACCAGCTATTCTATGCCAGCTCGTGCAAATGTTGGACGTTTTCCTACATTAAGTATGTGCAGATTCGTACTACTTACGTATTCCATACTACTTACGTATTCCATCAATATCTGAGCTGCCCCAAATTAGGGTGGTGAGCCTATTTTCATCATGTTTCACGTTCATTGATTCAAATGATAGCGAAACTTCACCGTTTTCAGCGCATTTGTGCTATTATCTTGGTTCTTAACAACGAAGCATAGCTGTTGGTGCCAATTTGTACGCATTCCGTTGATTGTAGGCCGAGGAATTAATGAATTAGTTACGCATCCTCCTTAATATGGTGAAAATAGGTACGTTTCCCTATGTGGTGGGCATTTGTATCAGTATACAGTATAATAAAACCCATTTCGAATCATCAGAACGTGACGATTCATTATGCGGCAAATATGCCGAACAATAGACGTATTTGTTTTGTGTTATCAATAGTCATATTGATCGTGACAGCACAAATATCGCGATTTGTGATGTGGTATATAAGATATGCATCAATAGTACTACTCACAAATATACATGCACGAGGCATTTCACGTGTATTTGTCATGCCATTTTTGATGAAAGCTACGAAGACGGGGTTAGGTAGCTTTCCAACATAGAAGAGAATTAATTTTTGGCAATATCTTATTATAGTGAAGTGCAGTCTTCCCAAACGAACATCGTACACAATGTTCGCTCTAGTTTTGTGCTCATATTAAACCCACATTTTGTGTACGAACTCAAACACACCATTTCGTACCAAAACAGGTGCACATGTTCGCCTGCATAACCGAACCCCGTACACGTACACGGTGTGCGTACACCTCGTGTACACACAGGTTCGTGGCACCAGTTTTCTCTTTCTCACTCTCATCATCACTAGCGTTGACTATTTTTGCCTTGTGCGAATCGTTCTCGGGTACGCACCACCCGGTGTACGTACACGGATATTTGAACTAGAGTTTGTACATCGTTCGCTTGTGTTCGATGTTCGAAGCGAACCTGTACATCAAGACGAAGCATGTTTAAGGTTGAACGCGCGCACGAATTTTTGTACACAGGTACAAACTTGTCGATTGTCTTGGGAAGTCTGGTGGATTGGGGTCAAGTAGGTCAGTTTTTTGGCGAGCTCGCGCGATGGTAATTTTGCACTGATTTTGACAAACACGCATTCGTTGGAAAGGTTATGCATCTGATAACGTTTTGGCAATAATGATATTATGCCTGGCTAAATATTTTTCAAGCTAAATCCAATAAGGCCAAGATACTTTTATCGATGTATTTAAAAACTGGGGGTTACTACCGTAAATTGGGGGAACATTGATCACTTTTTCAAAAGTTTTTCAAATAACTATCTTCACTTCAAGTAGATGTTACTGTTTGCATTTTTAAAACAAGTACTGGTAACCATAGATTGAAAATGTACAAATTGTTGGGTATTCCATTTTGTTTTACTATTTAAATAAAATTACTTTGTTGTAAATTTTCATTCGTTGTTTTCGGGGTAACATTGATCAACAAAATATGTCTACCGCAACGAGAGATAACGCTCGAAATGTTGTGTAAATTGCATATATGCAGGCAATTGCATGGCCCAATATTGTGACGTCTTGAACGAGAACTAAATTGCGTAGAAGGATACAGATAACTTTTATCGAACGTTTTCAGGAAAATCGTTAAAATTAAATAGTTAACAACAAAAATGTCGGATTTTTAAAATGAATCATTGGACAAACATATTTACGATTTATAAAAAAAGTGATCAGTTCAGTTGAAGTTTATTGATTTCATTAATATATAAGGGATTGTTTGAACAGACTGAACCGATGCAGTAGAGTTGTGTAGTTGTGTTCAACTTGAATTTATGTTCATAAAAGGTACATTAAATGATGAAATAATCGTTGTCGATAGATGCTGAACATGTTTAGAATATGGTTTCTTTTTTATTTCGATCTTATCGTATGTTACTGAAAAAAAATTCATTTGATCAAACTTACCCCGTAGATCAAACATACCTCGTTTTACGGTATATTAGAAGTTAAATAAAGCAATGTACACGCCTAGAATATCAGCGGTTCAACTTTTATTTGAAGTGTATGAATACTGCAGATTATTTATAAATGAATAGCACAAATAATACATGCAATCCATTGACGTCATTCAAGTAAGAAAATGATGTGAAAAATCATGAAACCGCGGAAGGAAATGTTGAAAAATGTTTTTTCAGCAGCTGCGTCTGGCTTTGTACTTGGTGTCCTCGTCATCGCCAGAGTGTGGAATTGAAGTTGTGTATTTCGGCTCACGTGGTGACTTAGCTTTGCGACGATCACGTTTGCGTTTCAGAGCATTTTTTTAAATTTCTGTTCCTTTTCTTTTTCGATCTTGTTTTTTTCTATTATCTACTTCAACACCGATCGAAAAACTAACACAGAACTCGTGTTCAGCATCAATTTTTACGTAAGACTTGACATTTATTTACGTTGATTAAATGTACCGTAAACCGGGGTGACATTGATCACTTTTCGAAGTAATCATTACATATTTTTAGACGCAATACATTTTTTTCAAGTTTAATATTTTTAAACCATGTACTGATGTATGGAGAACAAGATTGGATGGTTTTACCTAAAACTGTCCGCTTACAGCTATTTAAAAAAAATGATTTCAAGTTGAAGTCCGTTTTCGTGTTCCGGGGTGACTTTGATAACCTGGATGTTCAACCACATTAAGTTATTGATGTCAATGTTTTTCATTCAAATGTTTGTTTAAACTAATTCTGGAAAGATACTCATTGTTAAATAGATGTTAATTGGTATTATACAAAGTATTTAAATGTACGTAAAATTCGAGTAACCAAAATTCGTATAATTTGGGTCCAACTAGAATAAAGGATTCTGAAAACCTTTAAAACTGCTAAAATTGTTTTATTCAAATCGTTTATTTGATAAGGCACGTTGCGTTAGCTTAAAGGTGCCAATTTTGTTTTGTTTTACATTTTAAATTGCTTAAAACTAGGGGATTACATATTGATTTTTTTAAAAATGAAACTAATGCGATTTTATAGCTATCTTATATATCTACACAAGGGGATAATATTGTTTTCGTAAGATTAGGGGGGTCATTTAGTTTTTGTGGCAATATGGTTTGACATTTTTATCAGTGAGATTATTGGAGCAAATAATGTTTAATTAAGGGGGACAATTTTTTACGACTAACTTAAAACTAGGAATAACTAGAGGGCATGATTGAATTTTGTAAAGATTCGTAATTATAGTTATTTTTGTGGGTAGTAGAGTTGGGCAATTTCAACGAGATTATATAATATAATAGTTAAAACTAGAAGAGACAAGAAGAGCTAAATGCTTCGTGATGATATTGGGGGGGGGGGGGGGGGGGGGTAGGGGTGTACTTCTGGGTATAAGAGTCAGGGGAGGGAGGGTAGACAAAGATGGCAGGGAGAGAAAATTATTTCAGTTTCAGGCATCGTGAGATCAACGGATGGATTACAAACTCGGGTGGCCTTCATCAGGGGAATCATGTACTGGGACGCCGGGTGGTCCTCCTCAAGATGGCAGGGGTTTTTCCAGACGATTTCGTAGTACGGCTCAGATGTGGATCGGCTACATTTCGAGTTAAGCGTGTTATGTTCGTGCCGTAGGTCCCGTGTTTGTTGGCTCATTCGATACAGATGGTTTGATACAGGTGGAAGAGCGTTCTGAGAATGATAAGGAGATAACAAGGGGCAGTTAGACTTGTATATTGATGGTTTTCACAAAGGTGTATATAAGGGACATATAGAGAACATCGCGGCTTGCCAGCACATCTCGAACCGGGACGTTGGTTGGTCTTCCTCGGGCCCGCAGGGTATCCATTAGCCGAGACCTAGCGGAACTGTACTCGGTGCACGCCCAGACAATGTGCTCGATGTCGTGATAGCCGTCGCCACAAGCGCAGATACCACTATCCACGAGCCCAATACGCCGGAGATGTGCATCCAGCGTGTAATGGTTTGCCATGAGTCGGGACATCACACGAATGAAGTCACGACCCACATCCATCCCCTTGAACCAAGGTTTCGTCGATACCTTAGGGATTATCGAATGTAGCCACCTTCCCAGCTCTCCACTGCTCCACGAAGTTTGCCAACTTTCGAGGGTTCTCTGATGAGTAATACTGAAAAATTCGCTGAAGCAAATTGGTCTTTCGTAAACGTCTCCTTCTAAGGCACCCACCTTAGCTAAGGAGTCTGCCTTCTCATTGCCCGGAATGGAGCAATGAGAAGGGACCCATACCAAGGTAATCTGGAAAGAGTTGTCAGATAAAGCACTCAGTAGCTCCCGTATTTTCCCCAAAAAATACGAGGAGTGCTTGCCTTGTTTCATCGAGCGAATAGCGTCAATGGAACTGAGGCTATCCGAAACGATGAAGTAATGGTCTGCGGGTAATGTTTCAATGACTCCAAGGGTATACTGAATGGCAGCTAGTTCTGCGGCGTAAACTGAAGCAGGGTCACTGAGTTTGTAGGAGGCGGTGAACTTTTGATTGAAAATACCGAAGCCAGTGGATCCTTCGAGGTTTGATCCGTCAGTATAAAACATCTTAGAACAGTCGACTTCTCGGAATTTATTATAAAAAATGTTTGGAACCACTTGTGGGCGTATGTGGTCCGGAATTCCACTAATCTCGTCTTTCATGGATGTGTCGAAGAAAACAGTAGATTCAGAAGTATTTATGAAATGCACACGGTTGGGATTGTAAGAAGAAGGGTTAATATTCTGCGCCATGTAGTCAAAGTACAGGGACATGAAACGGGTCTGAGAATTGAGCTCAACAAGCCTTTCGAAATTTTCAATCACGACCGGGTTCAAGATATCGCATCGAATGAGCAATCGATATGAGAGTTCCCAAAATCGATTTTTCAACGGGAGAACGCCCGACAGCACTTCGAGACTCATCGTATGGGTCGACTGCATGCACCCTAAGGCGATACGCAAACAACGATACTGAATTCTTTCGAGTTTGATGAAATGTATGTTCGCGGCGGAGCGAAAGCAGAAGCATCCGTATTCCATTACCGACAGTATCGTTGTTTGATACAACCTAATTAGGTCTCCTGGGTGGGCACCCCACCATGTTCCGGTTATTGTACGAAGAAAGTTGATCCTTTGTTGGCATTTCTGTTTCAAATACCGAATATGGCATCCCCAAGTACCTTTCGAGTCGAACCAGACCCCTAGATATTTTACTGTGAAGACCTGAGCGATAGTTTGACCCATTAATAGAAGCTGTAGTTGTGCTGGTTCACGCTTCCTAGAAAATACAACTAGCTCAGTTTTCTCCGTGGAGAATTCGATACCCAGCTTAATAGCCCAAGCAGACAAATTGTCCAGGGTATTCTGTAATGGTCCTTGTAGATCGACAGCTTTGGGTCCCGTAACAGACACCACGCCATCGTCTGCAAGTTGCCTTAACGTGCAGGAATTGTCAAGACATTCATCAATGTCGTTGACATAGAAATTGTATAAAAGGGGGCTTAGACATGAGCCCTGGGGAAGGCCCATGTAGCTAAATCGTGATGTCGATAAGTCACCATGCGAAAAATGCATGTGCTTTTCCGACAACAAGTTTAGTAAAAAGTTATTTAAAGTCGCCGAAAGACCATGCTGGTGCAGCTTCTCTGAAAGAATGTTGATCGAAACTGAATCAAAAGCCCCCTTAATATCTAGGAACACTGATGCCATCTGCTCTTTGCTAGCATAGGCCATTTGAATTTCAGTTGAGAGCAACGCAAGACAATCGTTCGTCCCTTTGCCTTTGCGAAAGCCAAATTGTGTATCTGACAGTAAGCCATTTGCTTCGACCCAATTGTCGAGGCGGGATAGGATCATTTTCTCGAACAACTTCCGGATACAGGATAGCATTGCGATCGGACGGTACGAATTGTGGTCGGAGGCTGGTTTTCCTGGTTTTTGGATGGCGATGACCTTCACTTGTCTCCAATCGAGTGGGACAATGTTAGCCTCGAGAAACTTATTAAATAAGTTCAACAAGCGTCTCTTGGCAGAGTCAGGCAGATTCTTCAACAAGTTGAATTTGATTCTGTCTGGCCCCGGAGCTTTATTGTTACACGACAAGAGAGCAAGTGAGAACTCCACCATCGAAAAAGGTGTTTCGTTCGCGCTATCGTGAGGAGACGCGGCGCGGTAAATCTTCTGTGCCGGGGCGGAATCCGGACAAACCTTCTTGGCGAAATCGAATATCCAACGGTTTGAATATTCCACGCTCTCATTAGTACTGTTTCGATTTCGCATACGTCGGGCTGTTCCCCAAAGAGTGCTCATCGATGTTTCTCTCGTTAATCCGTCGACGAACCGGCGCCAATAATCGCGTTTTTTGGCTTTCATCAAACTCTTCATTCGCTTGTCTAACGTCGCGTACTGTCGAAAACTGGCGGGTAACCCGTCGTTCCGGAAGGTCTTAAACGCGGCGGCCTTCTCTGCGTACACGTCTGAGCACTCTTTATCCCACCAGGGATTGGGAGAACGTTTTTGTATGTTCGCGCCGGGTACTGGCCTAGTCTGAGCTTGATTCGCGCTGTCGAGAATCAAGCCAGCCAAAAAGCTGTACTCTTCCTCCGGAGGAAGTTCTTGGGTAGATTCGATGTTGTCGGATATCGCGGCAGCATAGCTCTTCCAATCGATATTTCGTGTGAGGTCATACGAAATATTGATTGATTTCAATGGCCTTGAACCGTTATTGATTGAGACTACAATCGGCAGATGGTCGCTGCCGTGGGGATCAGGAATTACCTTCCACGTGCAATTTAACCGCAGCGATGTTGAGCAAAGGGACAAGTCTAAGGCGCTCGGGCGCGCTGGAGGAGCAGGAATCCGTGTCATTTCACCCGTGTTTAAAATTGTCAAATTGAAGTTATCGCAAAGATCCTGAATTAAGGAAGACCGGTTATCATCATAGAGGCAACCCCATGCTGTACCGTGAGAGTTAAAGTCTCCTAAAACTAGTCGCGGTGCTGGCAGGGATTCTAAGATGTCTTGTAGCCGTCGGTGCCCAACCGCGGTGTTGGGGGGAATATATATGGAAGCTATGCAAAGGCTTTTGCCTTTGGTTGTTACTTGACAAGCGACAACTTCAATACCTGTTATCGAGGGAAGGTTAATTCTGTAGAAGGAATAGCACTTTTTGATCCCCAAAAGCACTCCTCCATAGGGGGTGTCTCGATCCAGGCGAATAATATTAAAGTCGTGGAAGTTGAGTTCTATGTCGGAAGTTAACCAAGTTTCACATAATGCAAATGCATCGCAACTCAAATTATTTATTAAAATTTTGAAGGAATCGATTTTCGGGATGATACTTCTGCAATTCCACTGTAGAACAGTGATCAAATCCGTGACCTCGTTCGATGAGTTAGCCATCGAAGGATACAATCGCTGAAAGGAGGGGCCATTTAGCAGTCAACTGCTTCAAAAATGTTCTCACTGTAGGGAGAAAAGCTAACATAAGACTTTTAATAGGATCAGTAATATTGAAAGTTTTTATTATCCAGTCCACTATGTCCGAGAGTTTTATAATTCCAGTGCTGTGATTACTCTCGAACTGAAACAAAGGAACACTTGGGATTTTTGATGTTCCTGGAAGTGCTGGGAACTCCTTCTCTGAGCTTAATCCTCCGAGACCAGGAGCTAATTGCTTCGGTTTGGTTGCAACACTTCCAATAGATGTCACTTTCGGAGCCCCGTCAAGGGACACCTTCTGGCCTTTACAAGGAACTTTACGAGAGGAAGTGTTCCTCCTCTTCCTATAAATTCTAGGCACCCTAGTAGATGTTCCCTCTTGTGGGTTACCAGCCTCGCCCTCGTCAGGAGGCAAGTGAGTATAGATGTTTGCTGAGGATGGTGGCGTAGCATTCTTTAACATTTCTGCGAAAGAATGTTTGGATCGTCCCGCAAGGGAACGTTTCAGTTTATCCCCGCGTAGTTTGTACGCGGGACATGCCGAGATATCATGCAGACTCTCCGCACAGTAAGGACACTTTTCGGCTTGCTTACTGCACGAATCATCTAGATGATTCTCCCCGCATTTTCCACAGCGGGCCTTGTTGCTACAATGGGTGGCTGTGTGACCCAGTTGTTTACACTTTGTGCAATTCATGACCCGCGGCACAAACAGACGCACAGGCAGACGAACCTTGTGCAAGAGGACGAAATTTGGCAAAGCGGTACCAGCGAAGGTCACCCGATAAGAGTTTGATTGGGGGTACGTTTTTGAACCATCCCCCGCAACTACTACTGAGTGCAAACGTTTGCACTCAAGTATTTTAACTGGCTGAAGTAAGCGGTCTCTGAATCGGCCAACCCCGTACTTCAGCAGATCCTCGCACGTCAAACTCTCATCGGTTACGACGCCTTCGGATTGTACTCTTACAGCCGGAATATACACGTTATAATCCCGCGTAAAGTGCTCACAGCAAGCAATATCGTTTGCCTGCTTTGAGTTGGCTAGCAACACCCTTATCTTGTCCGAGCGGACCTTTGAAATTTCGGTCACAGCCGAGAACCGTTCCGTCAGGTCTCTAGAAATCTGAAGAAGATTCAGTGATTTAGTCTTGGGCCGAAAGAAGACCACAAATGGACCAGTTGAGAGTTCTGGATAGCATTTGGGCCGGGGGGGAGCCTTAGAAGTTGAACCCGATTCAACTTCCATTTGACCATCCGGAGAGGGAACCATAGAAAACGTCAACGCACGGGGTCAGCGCCCGCGCAGACGGAAGAAAGCAATAAATGTGTTACAAAAGACAAAAACCACTTAGCTTTAAACTGGTGTCCAACGACGAACCGATCCAGCTTATACAGCTGGCTATTGTTTAATCCTCACACGCGAACAAAAGACTGAGGACCGAACCGAACTGGCAAAATAACCTTGAATGCGGATTAACACTATTCTTTATCGCCTCACACAGCACTACGGACTAGAAAAAACAACCTCTGTCTCGATGGAGAGCTCGAAAACGAATGCTAAAATTGTTTTATTTCAGTGCTTTATCAATGTACAAAAAGTTTCATCCATTTTAACACATTAGAATATTGAACAATAAAAAAAATGTTATGAATTTTAGCTTCAAATAATTTGAAATAATTACCAACTAGTTTTACAAAAAAATGTATTTAAAATAAACAAACTCTTAAAACTAAATTTGGCATATCCCAATCTATAGGAAAATAAAAACTCGCTTGTAATTTATTACTTTTGCTCAAATCTGAAATTTATTTGTTTTATAAAAAATAGACACTTCACGAAACTTCGTAAAATAAGATAAAGTCAAATTTCGGTTTTTTGTAGTTTTTGTTTCCAAAAACCGAACAATATACTCAAAAAGTATAACAAATCAGTATTTTATAAGTTTAGAGTAAAAATCATTCTAAATTAAAATGATTCGGTCGACTATTCTGGTTTAATAAGCGATCTACGAAAAAAGTTTCGAGTGATCAAAGTCACCCCGATGATCAAAGTCACCCCGGTTTACGGTACTGCGCTTAGGACAAAAGATAATGCGTTTTCGTATAACAACGCACGCAAACATAAACATAAATTCTACTCTACATATAATCTGTCCTTTTATATTTGTGCATAGAAAATACTTCATTACTAAAAATCTAAGCATTATTACAATTAATAAAAAAGTGGTTTATTTTTTCCCACACTCCCCTATGCAATGTATGCTAGGCCTACATAAATATAAATAATTTACAACTTTTTTGACTAGTTTTATTTAAAACCTACTTTACGGTAGAAAGTTATCGTTGTAGGCATTCGTGACAAAGTAAAAACAAAACCTGAATGAAAAACTTGGAAAACGGAACAGCACAGTAAGGCGGGTAAACCACACAGAACCTGCATCGACGTGGGTGTATGAGTACGGTATCCCGCTGAAGATATTGTATAGCACAACGAACGTAGGCGAAATGTGAATCGATTCGGTCGATTTCCTACTTTGCTTTCCTGCGGGAACAGAGCCGGGCCTGTGGCGGGCGGGAAAAAAAGGGAGAAAGGAAAATTGTGAATGAAGTTAATTGCCGGGCTCTCGAACCCGTACTCGTGTTTTACGCAACGTGTGGGCGGTGAGTGAGTAGGCTGTTTTGTTTGCTCACGTGAAACGGCGCACACGGCAATATTCGAGACGATTTTTCCTCACTCAAATGTTTGGAAAATATTGGTTTTATGTAATTTGCAGATACTTCAGAAACACCTGAATCTGTGGGTTTGGTTTGTAATACAGGTTATTCACGTCGAGCAGCGAACGGTTACGCCTGGGGGTTTCGAAAGGAAAATCGATTATCTGTCTCGAACAATCGAGATAAAATTTTGTTGTCCGTAGGCGAAACCGAGACTCTGTTAGGTTTTGCCAGTGGCGCCAGGATGTCTAAAGCGTAGTTCCTTGTAATGGCGGTGGCTTTGCTTTTTCACACCATTCAATGCGACATTCCGGAACGATTCGTTTCGGAAGTATGTATCCGTATAATTTTGGAAGACAGCATTTGCACAAGAAGGGAAGAAGGGCGTGGCGATGGAGGTTCGAATGTTCAGAAAGCAGACAATGTGTCTTTTGTTGAACAGCGAAATACATTAAACATATGCCGGACACAGTGGCAAATCATGTTCCATAATTGCGGAATGTTTGGTAGGATTATGTTGTCAAATTTTGCTCTTTGTTTGGATTATGATTGGCTATTCGTAGAAACCTGTGTTTGTGAACAAAAAACTGGCGGATTACGCTTATACCGTGTCTCCTATTTGAGGCTATCAAATTAAAATATTGGTTACAATAGAGTTTTATCTAAACCAAACTATTTCAAAATTCAAATTTTATTGGGGTAATGAAATTTTATGAATGTAGTTTGGCTTTGCTATTTCGATTTCGTTTTCTGTGACAAGCTTCGAAAGGATGTTCAAACGAATTATTTACCCATGTGGTTCTTTTTCATTTTGAGCCATTGTTTCAACAGAAGCAGCAGTATATATCGGTGTCGGATTATTAGGTTGATTGTAATGGAATGGAAAACGAAAAAAAATCATATCAGACAGAAAGCATAGGTCGTTACTTATTCTCGGCTGGCTTCCATCAAGTTACTTAGAGCGCATGCGTTGAACTTTCTCTCAAATCCGTGGGGTTCTTGGTTGCACAGATACGAACGGTAGAAGCTTCTTGAACTGCTGTTACAACCGACCAGGAGCTAGGGTCCAAAAGTTGATTGGAAAAATAATAAAATACGTTTTCTGCATATTTTATATTTGGGAGTTTCTATAGAAATGCTTGATTGGCAGATACGTCCTGTTGACTTTGTCATTAAATAATCAACCAAACAAATTCAAATTCCATAGCAATTATTTTTAGAAGAAATCCAGTGATACGGCAAAACAACACTACTCATTCGAGTATCGTTCAGCAGCATCACTGTGACGGTGAAAATTGGATTATTTTTTGCACCACGCCCCACCACCAGTTCTATTGAGCTTTCGTCTAACATAAAGAGCGTCCACTTTATTCCTGCATTACTCCTAACTTTGTTGTTCTAGGAAAGCTTTCAATCGTACACTTTCCAGCAACTTACCAATACTCGTGCAGTATCGAATAGATTAGGTATTGGTGACGTTGCACAACAGAAACGCAGGTACCCACACAGCAATTTCCAACCATGCCATGCCAGAAGCTGATGACCGTGATCCTGTTTCGTGCTGAATTTTTCAACCACACGGCCCCCTCCGCATCCCAATCCCCATTAGGAAAAACATGTTGCTGAACTTTTCCGCTCAAAATTTCTCACAATCTTCTCTGTCTGGCTATGGAGAGTGAGTTTGAAGCATCAAGAGTACCACAAGCAAGAGCTTCGACGCTGAAAGGCTCCAGTCGCATAGTCGAGAGAAAAGCGCGTCAACCATCAGTCGCAGTCGAATAGTAGTCTCGTGAAAAACCACGCGTTTTCCCAACTTCCACAAGCGTAGGAAATATCTGTATTCTCCACATTTACCACAGCTTCAAAGTGTGCAGCAAATCGTTGCCAGACGCGTCAGTTCGAAGGAAGGAGCGCTCCCATTGTTTCGTGCGGACGAAGAAAAAATTCACGTGATTAAAGAAGCACTGCACCTAAGGGTGAATCGTGTCAGGTGTTAATATTTTTTTTCGATAGTGAGGTAAATCGGTGCTTATTTCATCAGTCTGGTACGATATGAATAGTGTGTAGCTTTTAGTTAAAAAATGGCCAATACGATTTGTCGAAACGTGGAACTTGATGGCTTGCACGACGACGTCAATGAAGTGTCTTTTTCCAGCTTCGTGCAATCGAATATTCATCTAGCGAATTTTTCCACGATTGTCACCCACCAGACAAACAATTTTGGCGATTGATTTTTGCAGTGGGTGACTTTTTCAAAAGGAGGAATGATTTTTTCCGAAACTTTTACCTTATTGCACTTTTATGAATTTCAATTAATTTCATACGTTGCTGCAACTTAAAATCGCTCTTTAGGTGTTCCGTGGTATATCGCTGAAAAACGTTTTATTATATTCAAGTGGAATTCGTCGAAAAGACAAACAGATCGATATGATTTCAACACAACAAAAAATATAAATTTTATCATTAACGTAATTTCAAATATGACACAATTTAATAAACCGCAATTCATGAAATGACGAAATATCACCATGTTCCGTTCAATTTTACATGAAAAATGTAATTTTCATGCGTAGTGACATAAAATTACACCTACAACCATTTACAACCAACACCATATCTGGAGTAAAATTACTTGATTTACGAAAATCAACGTCATGTAAAATTAAAATCAAACGTAAAATTAGGTTATTTTGGATGCTCGTAGATTGTCAGAAGACGTAAATTTACATGACTTTTCCTAGGTGTGTAAATAAGTTTAATTTCATCAAATTTGTTGCTCTTATGGAAGAATTAAAAATATAGTCAGTATCATAGGCGGCTCCGACCTTTTATAAAAGGAGGGGCTCAACGTGTATTCCTTGATGACACTAAAAGCAAATAAAGTTTGATTTCGTGTTTCGAACTCTGTTACTGGCACCGGTCGTGGTAGTTAGTTAGACATTAAATCCAAAAAGTTGCATGTCTTGTATGAACGTTTAAAAAAATCTAGTTGGTCTCTAGTGATGTCCCAGAAAGTAAGCACAGAAGCTCTGGTTTGCTGGTCAGAAAGCAAAATGGAAATATTTTTTTTATTTTGATTGTAAAGGTTTTCACCTTAGGGTCATTCGCCTCTTTTCGTGTTAGAGAAATATCCTTTGGAAATATTTCCAACCCGGGTTTGGGAATCGAACCCAGGTGAGCTGCGTACAAGGCAATCGATTTACCAACTACGCTATGCACGTCCTCATGGAAATACAGTGAAGATCCGATTTTATCAGCATCCGATTTTATCAGCCCCCGATTTTATCAGGTTTTTGACCCGATTTTGTCAGCCTTATATGAAAACTGATAGTTAGTAGTTTGACGGGCTCTAGCAGACGAACCAAGTTGATTTCGAGTAAATCCTTTCTTGAGCATATTTTTCTTTTATTCTCGAGATCCAAAATATGCAAAAATAAATATTTTTTTTAGATTTTGCGCTGTCAGACTCCCTTAAAGAAAAAAATAAACTAAATAATCAGAAAAGGTTACGAGGCTATATCTAGGGGCTAAAGAAGAATATTTTAAGAGCTTCGCTTTATTAAAAAGAGAGAAAAATATATGTCCCGATTTTGTCAATGCCCTCGTTTTATCAGCCTAAAATTCACCAAGGGGCTCATAAAAACGGGTCTTTACTGTATTGGTTTTGGCTTGCAAACCAAACGCCTGGCATTAAGCAAAGACTCTATCAACCTCTGAAGGGCACTTAGGGCACAATCATTAGTTTAAACAAAATAATGTTGGTTTTTGCGTTTGGAATCTATCTTATCAGCAACTGTCTTGGCAACCTGTTTGACAATAAATCCAAAATACCTTTGCATTGCATTGAAATCAAAACGGCCCTTTCTAGCTTAAACCGCGAGGATTAATCCAATGTTAAACATTCTGCTTTTCTTTCCGTATCACACTACGTGTACTTGACGTTTCATAATTGCCCAGGTTGTTGCTTATTCTAAAAATTTAATTGTCCTGATGGGCTATGGATTTCATTATTTTTCTAAAAAGGGATCGATTTTTTGCCATGTATTGTATACTGATATAAAAATTTCTAAGCCGTGTCTTTTTCCTGTAATGTATACCAAAAATAATATCAGTCAATTTGCACGCTTCTACTTAATCTCTTTGCATCTTTTCTATCTTTATTTTGGCATGTTAATTTTCCTTTATGCCTTTCTCATATAGAAAGGTTATACAATCACTCTGAACATCGTCAACCTAATCTCGGCCGATACCTAATTTTTTACGAAGATAGATTTTCTGTATTTTAACTGGGGCTTGGCTAGGGGTATGTGGTGAGGGGTTGACGCACCACCACATTACACACCACCCTTCCAAAAAAACCCCTCCATCCATCAAGTCACACTTCAAGCCCCCCTTCAAACGACCACGCTTTCTTCAGCCCACCCCTCTCTCTCATCCCAATGACCTTCACCCAGTAAGCATACCAGGAAGGGTGGTTCGGTTGTGGTTTATTCATTCCTTCCCACAGACACACCCGCATGATAGAAGAAGTTAGCCAAAAGAGAACATTGAGTTCATGCTGATTAAGCTAAATAAATGTTAAAAAATTTTGCTTCAAGAGCGGATCCAGAATAAAATTTCCTAGTGGGTCTGAAATTTCGATTTTTAAATGAACACATTACGTAATATGCAATAATTGCATTTAATATAAATCGGTAAAAATTTGGTTTGAAATGATATTAAGTTGGAAACTGCTTTAAAATTGAATCTAAGTTTACATTCCTTGACAAATTGAAAATTTTCGGCTGGGTTCGAACCCCCGGCCCATTCGCCTGGATCCGCCGCTGGTTTCAAGTGTTTCAGCGTCGCCACATAGCATCTCAAGTTTGTGGCTGTCGATCTATTGTATGTATGTTCAAATAGTACTGAATGTGTAATATACATTTCGACCATTATATTGAACATAACCAGCCATGAAATCGTACTTTGGGCAAATGAGGAAGGCACAATTGCACCACATTTGGATTAAAACAGATTTTTTACTATATCTTGAGTTAGACTCATACGAACATTCACTAATACAATTGCATATTTTCTCATATGCACTCACAATGTCTCATTTCACACGTACAAACGATCGTGGCCTTCGCGATAACACAAACCTGATCACAAAAGCGAATATGCAATTGCAATCATCCACGTCTGGAAGTCTTTACCCTCAATCCTAGCAGATTAGACTCATGCCTTCAGTTGGGCCAATAAAAAAAGTCGATCATATTCACTACGCAACACGTTCATGTTGACATGACCGGGAGCTCTAGTGATATTGGGAAACTTACTCTCTTCTAGATTCTAATCCATACACTAAAAATTAAGTATCAAACTCACGGTCCGCGATAACTTCCCGGCGGCAAAGTGAACATTTAAGCTCTTATGCATTTACAAACAGGGTCTCCCAACACGAACCTATCGCGCGATCACGAATCGGTCACGTGCAGAAGTCTTTATCCTCGGTATTTAGGTCCATACTTTCAGTCGGATCAATAAAAAAATGACGCTCATATCCAGTAGACAACACTGCGACACGACCGGCAACTGTGGTGACAAGGGGAAACTCATTTTCTTCTAACATCTGAACGGCACATTGAAAATTGAGTATCACTCACGGTTCGCGCGTTCATTGAAGAACATACGCGAATATGCGAATGGCTATTCAGTTATAAACTCAAATTTATACACGCGAAGTTACATACACGTTAGCACAAGCAACATATAAACGCCCACGCGATCGTACACGTTAACATCCAAACGCTCGAGCCCCTTGCGATGATACACAAAGACGAACATGCAATCGCAATCATCCACTCACAACTATGTCCATGATTTCAAAAACACTATTACACTTTTAATCTGATAATCACGGCCCGCTGCAATCGACCTTAAGCAGTGTGTTAGTGCTTACATTTCCCGTCTAATCTGCAATTGTAGTGAGTGATTCTGAAAGTAAACCCTTCCTAGAGCCCAGCTCTACAGCTCCAGTAAGACAACTCTCAAATTTTTTTTTAAATAATTACATTATGGAGAAAATAACAATAAACGATTTTCTAACAACTTGAATAATTAACTTATAAAATGTACTTCAAAATGTTATCTCATTTCAAAATATTATGAAAAATTCTCGACAAACATATGATTACGGCCTAAAAGCCAACTGTCAAAATCCACTTTGAATGGAAATTCCGGACAAACCGTTACTAGTCGAACACAGTTCACAACAGTTTATGAAAGAGAAAACTTTTCTCTTTCGTTTACTACCAACGTTTGTGATTGGCGTGTAACGGTTTGTCCGGAATTTCCATTCAAAGTGGCAGTTGGCTTTTAGGCCGTAATCATATGTTTATTGAGAATTGTACTTCAAAATGCAGCCGTTTTGAAGTTATTTTAGATTTTCTTTTGACTTGAAGTACTATTTCGTGAAATTACAACCTTTTCTTAAGTTAGTCAAGTTTCTTCATCTAGAACAATATGTTTTACATTTCTTACAAAAGAAATGTATAGGATTCGCTCAAACTTTGAAAACTTTTTCCGAGGCCCGGAGGGCCGAGTCTCATATACCAATCGATTCATCTCGACAAATTGAGACAATGTCTGTATGTGTGTGTATGTATGTATTTACAAAATGCCATGTAATTATCTCAGCAATGGCTGAACCGATGTTAACGAAACTTGTTTCAAATGAAAGGCCTAACGTTATCATTTGACACTATTATTTTTGTTTTTCGATATGTTGTTTACTTTCTGAGATATGGGTGATCTTGTAAAAACAAGACGGGTTTTGAGCGAATAACGTTCGAATAAAGCGATCACATCGCACAAACTAGAAAGAAGTAAAAAGCTTATGAAAATACCTTTCTAACAAGCTATAGATTGTTAAAATCCGTTTACGAGCGGCGGAAATATTAAACATTTTATATTTTTATTCCTCCCTTACTAATTTTCACTAATTGAAAAGGAGACCTTTTCATACAGAGTATTGCTTTACTGGTATTTTAGGGGCAAAACTAAACCGATTTTTAATATCGGGGTATGAAAACACATCTACTTGATCCAAGGAATTCGATATTGAAAAAAAAAAATGTGAATTACCTCTATAATAAATGAACTACTTCTCAAAAAATTAATATGGAAGTTCATTTCAAAGACAAAATAATGCGTTCATAGTGAAATTTTTCTAGAGTTCATGTAATTTTCCCTTGGATTAGGCGTTGCATTCAATCGTGAGGTAAATGTTGATGGTATATTAATACATAAAATATCAAGTTATTCACCTAGTAGTGAGATAAAAGATTCCTCATATAATTATACTCGCGGCATCACCGAAAGCAATTGTATTTTTGAATCTCAAAGCTCTAGCGAAATTTTAGCTCTTTTGTAAGATTTAGGTTGTTTATACGGGTCCTGGCGTAAAAATTACTACTTACATTATTTATAATAAGGATGTAAGGAATCAATATATCGCATAATATACCTTTAAATATAAGGTCACGGCACTAAACATCATTTTCCATTTCTCACGCGCCTCCTCTCCCTTTCTCACTCTCACTCATTCTCTCACTCTCTCTCCCTTCATTAGTGTTCCTGGTGACTGTCACGACTCACATATTTCTTGCTGTTTCTCAATCTATTTCTAAGTTGTGTGATAAGATCTTCTGATAACCTGAAACATTTATTAATGCCCAATCTTGTATGCGATGTAATTGTGGAGGTTTGAGAAGACAATACTATTTTTTGTCTGCCATTACTCTGTAAATAGATTTGTGCATTTTAGTGTGCGAAAAAAAGCTTAATATTACATCCTACTTGGTACGTAAATTGCCTTATAGTCCTAAGAAAATTTGCAAAATGATTGTATTATGAGAAAACTATAACTATTTACAAATGTTCACACCCTCAAGATGAAAAAAAGCTTAATATTACATCCTACTTGGTACGTAAATTGCCTTATAGTCCTAAGAAAATTTGCAAAATGATTGTATTATGAGAAAACTATAACTATTTACAAATGTTCACACCCTCAAGATGAAAGGTGTATCCCTCGAAACGTTGAACTATGAGTTGGTAGGCGACCAAAATTCGTAAACTACATCAATTCCAATTTAATTCAGTTCTATTCAGAGCTTTTATATACACTATAATTAAGGAAATTCATGGTTCTCTGGAAAAATATTTAATTTAACTGGGTAATATGGATGCTTTTAGATGAAAATTTTAATAAGAGCATTCCACATGCGTTATGTAATCTTTTCGTATCTGAATTGAATTTTAAATGAATCATATGCTCAAATATGTCATGTGAAAAGTAAGAATATCTTTTTTGTAATGCTATCATTGAAAATATATATTTATTGCATTGGTATGAACTATTACGAAGAATAACGGATCAAAGCCCAAAAATATCCACGAATTAGATCCGGGAAAATAAGTCTCCTAATGAAATGAATGAATGAAAACTTTAGAAAGTTGATTGCATATTAATTTGCCATTTTTCAGATGATGGGATTATCAAAAACAATTTATAACATTCTGATACAATAGTTCTCAAATTCGTACAATCCGGTTTATTCATTTACTTTATTCAAAAATGCTTTTTAATTTCATTTTAAATAGTCAAATTTTCAGTTTCTTCATTTGATGGATTTTATTCGTCTTGTTTATTTTATTCATTTTTAATATTTGACTAGTTTTAAGTATATGATTTTTGCATTTTAATTATTTATTTCACTCAGCATTCTTTTTATTCATTTTGTTTATTTGGGTTCATTTAATCTATTTTATTCATTACATTCTTTGGATTCACTCTGATCAGTTTATTTTTTTGTACATTTTATTCATATCATTCATTTAACTTATTTTATTCATTGTTTTCCTTCTATTTATTCTCTTTGCTTTTTTCAATTCATACATGTTTTTAGTTTCTCCACTTTAATAATTTGACTATTTTTCAGATTTATTAATTTCATCCAAATTATTTATTTGACACAATTTATTTTTTTCAATTTATTTATAACTTTTTAACATCGCCTTATTTTTTATTTTAATCAGTTCATTTTCTTCTTCTTTTTGTTCATTTAATCAATTCTATTCGTTTCGATTATTTGATTCGCTTGTTTTTTTTCTTCATTTTATTCAATTCATTTACTCTTTTATTAGTGTTATTGTTTTCATTCATTCCAATTATTTTATTCATTTTATACATTTCATTCATTTGATTCATTGTTTTCACTGGATTCATTAAATTCGTTCTATCCATTTCATAGGATTCATTTGATTTAATTGATTCGTTTGATTCATTTGATTCATTTTGTTCATTTCTTTATTCTTAATATTTCATAATCAGTCATTCTACTTATTTATTTTATTCAATTTGTTAGTTTGAGTCAATTTAATTTATTTAATTAATTTTATAACTATTTTTAAATAATGACTAATTTTTCATTTAATGAGCTAATCCAATTTGATTTATGTATTTTATTAATTTGATTTATACAAATCATTGTACTCATTTTATGAATTTGAAAACATTTTGTTTTGCATTTTTTGCTTTATTTTTTTTTATTTAGTTCGTTTTATTGATTTTCTATATTCTATTCAGTTTATTTGAGGTTTTATTTGTGCAGGCCCAAAAACTGCAAACTAATAAAAGAGTTCTGCATGTGTAAGAAATGTCTCATCTCACTGCTAGGTGGATTATGTTGGTTTTTCAAAATAAACATGAAATTTACTGTAAATACCCAGTTCGCAGATCAAGGATGTTTTGTGCGTGACTGTACTAATTTACGTCCCTCGATAAAAATACACAACTGTAATGTGACAGATTTTGGTTGTAACGTGGCAGATTATTGGGAATACTCCATAAAATCGAAACAAATCTTTTTTCTTCAGGAAAACCGTATTTCCATTGAAATTCCATTGAAAATACCCGTTAATCAACATCTTCACCCTGCGTAGAAGCATTTCCACATGTTTTCTGCGTTGAAATTATAGCCAACTTAGAGAAATTAGCAAAACAAAAGTTCCGAGATATATGAATTCGCACTATACCCAATCGATTTCTAATTCGGAACCCACACTGTTCAGACTCCTCGTTTAACACCGCTACACAAGTTGTTCAGCAGACAGAAGATTTCTGTAGTTAGTAACTGCTTGAACCTTACGAGCACCACCCTAGCAAAACAGTTATTCAAAAGCCTGTAAAGAAAACTTTGTAAACTGTGTTTCACATTTTTTTACTTTCGTTAATTATCACCGATAAATATCAACCGAAAACGGAATAATTCATGAACGGTGTCTAAAAACTAGAAATCTTCCTGCATCACCGCCAACTTACCCCAATCGAATATTTTCTAAAAAAACTATTTGAAAAATTACTTTTGTTCGTGGACAGATGTAATATCTTTATATAATGAAAGCTCTTTTCACGCACTATCCAAAAAAATAATCTTTCATAGATTGAAAATCGCTTTAAATAACACAAAGTGTTCAAAATTTAGAAAATTTACTTGGTTTGCTTGAAAATACAACATCGCCTACACTACAAAACAAAATTATTTGCAATAAAAACACATTGGACAATGAGTTTTGCATAACTTGAGGTACACAACGAGAGGCAGCGCTATATGTCTAATAGAAACGGATAAAAAGAGATTCCGCCAACTTACCCCAACCGCCAACTAGCCCCGGTCTCCCCTACTGTTGTATAGCACGTAGCAAGATCATATTTTTGACTCTGTGAAAAAGATGGATGAATCATACAAATTTGTCAGTTTCACTGGATCGTATAAAAATACGGATAGAATCCAGTTTAGACTAGTTGGCACCGCTGTTCATCAGTATCTGGCACCAACTTGACAACGAGTTAGATGCTAAATACAAAAACACAACTCTAAATGTGTTCTGACAATTGCTGATGATGAAACCTAGCGCAATCAATATCTGGTTCTGATAACGAGATAATGGTGAAGGGTCGAGTTATGATTTTTCCATAATTGATCCAAAAGCAAAATACAAACGAATTTGATTGAATATTCCGTGTTGTACGCATTTGTACAATACAGTAAGATTCCGTTTTTGGCACTGCTCAATACACATTTTGTTGTAATAATTGATATCATTTTTGACTATATCCAACCATGAGAGCCATATTTACTATATTTTATGGTATTTTATTTCATAATTAATGTTCTTGTAATATTTATGGTGTCACAAATTGAAAATAAAAACTTTCAAAGTAAGGTTCCATTTTTAGCACGGGTCCAGTTTTGGCAGCCGAAAAAAAATATTGTTGCCAAAAACGGAATTCTACACACCAAAAAATTATGAATTTTATCGTTGACGTAATTCCAAACTTACCACAATCTAATAAACCGTAATTGACGAAATATAACAGTGTTCTGTTTAATTTTACATGGAAGATGTACTTTCCATGCGCAGTGCCATAAAATTACACTCTTCAACATTTTAAACACACGCCATATGTGAAGTAAAATTACGTGACTCGCAAAATTTAACGACATGTAAAATCTAAATCAAACATAAAACTATGTCATTTTTGATGCTCGTATATGTCATATGGTCAGGAGACGTAAATTTACACGATTGTTTCTAGGTGTGTAGTTTATATTTTACTTAGTTTAGATTTTACTAATCATATTTTACTTTGAATGCATATATACAGTCATTATCGTTACCGAACAATCCGGGCTACTTTTTTGTGCGAGGTTGGGAATCGAACCCAGGTGAGCTGAGTACGGGTCAATCGATTTATTAACTACGCTATGCCCACCACTTTAAATGTAGTCGCCATTACGTAAACTTGAAATAATTCTCTCTTATCCGATCATCAAGACTCTGAAAGAATATACCAGTTTTCAACTAACTATATTATTTGAAGGAAACCATTTTGCTCGTTTCCGCAATTCTATCGCACCATCAATTCAACCTCGGCAAACGACCAGCGTATTATCCGAATAATGTGGTCCGATTCTGAATATTGCACTGAAAGCAATGCGAATCTCATCTAGCAACATGCGGTGTAAAGGGAACAGTATAAGAAAAACAATAGCTCCACAGGCGAATGAAACCAAATTTACAAATCTATTTTTTCTCTCTTTCTCTTTCCATTTGATCCTGCGGCTCCTGTCTGGTTGGTTGATTCGTCGGTCGGTGTCCGACGATTGCGGTTGCGGTGTTCCTGTGAATGTCATTCCACAATCTTCACCATGCAGCAGCATTTCGTCAGCGTGTGCTCGATTGAAAAATAATATCGAAGGGTAGAGTGAAAATCCTAGAAGCCAAGCAGAAGAAAAAAAGATTAGTCGATTGTGTGCTGTGTGATATTGGCAAATATACGATACTGCGAGAACGAGAGTTACCTTCATTGGCAAGTTCAAACGAGAGCAAACGTACACGTAATAGTGCAAACGAAAGAGTGCTGTGAAATGCTCATCGTTCCCCCGAGAGATAGTGAATAATAAGGTTGATATTGAAAGTGCATTGGAAATCCGTCGTACAAGTGAAAAAGTTTTCAAAGCTCTGGTGCCGTACCAGCCAGTGCTAGTAGTGACCTCGGAGGTAGACCAGTGAGTGTGCTCACGCTTGAATTCGTCAATACGACTGAGTGAAAATAAAACAGCTTCAAGATTAGTTCCAGTATGGCGTTCGCTGGTCTGAAGAAGCAGATCAATAAAGCGAATCAGGTAAGCCTTTCACTTCGCTTCTAAATAGTTTCATTTTATGTGATATAGAGACAACAACCAGGCGTCCCCATCATCCGATATCTATTCAATGGAGACGCCAATACTTTTGTCTGAATCAACGTTCACTTTTCAGCATACATAGTAGCCATGAATTTTCCCATCGGCCGGTACCGATTATCACCGAACATACACAATTCAGCACGAAGACAGCGACATTTGCATTATGACAAGGCACACACTCACACAACAAATCGACTGCAACACAAAACGACCGTGACCCATATCGGTACAGAGAACACAGTATATACGATGAGGGTTGTCATGTTCCATCAACAGTCAACGTCTCTCGGTTTTGCATAAACCGCAAGCAGCCATTCACGCCCAGCTCTGCTCGAATGACATCCGTTGGAGGTGAAGTATATGGGAAAGTTCATAAGGGTTTGCATCTGCAGTGATCCGCTGTAGGTTTGTGGCAGTCACCCTAAGATAGAACGAATGGTGATGTGCCTAGTTACGTGTGGCTTAGTGTTATAGCGAATATAGGTCGCCTACAGCGACGAGCAGGGATGTTTGCTGGGGTAGACTGGGGTGCTTTCCTCTATCAGCCTTAATCATGTGCCTGTGCTACCGACACTGTCTTGCCAGTTGCGAGATAGCATTAGCTATCAGCAGCTGGTCCATTTGAGTAGAGTGCTACCGAATGAGAAATGCTTTTACATTTTTAATAACTACGAACCTCATTGTGGCAAATGCGTGTGGCGTCGCGTTTGGGGGCATTTCTAGGTAGTTTCGGGTGCGAAGTTGGTGTGTAGAATGAGTTCGTGCTAACACATCCTCTAATGTCGTTGTAAAGTGCAGCAGGTAATACAGCATTGTAAATAATGGTCGCATTATTTTTCAGCGAACGTGGAATTTAGTAGAGTTAGTGTGTCAGGAAATGTTTTGAGGTACTATGTCAGGATTTATGTGTGGTATTATTTTAAGCTTCATATATCATGAAAGTTTTACAGTGTATAAATAAGGTCATGTTGGGGGTCTTTTAAAAATTGTGGCGAATTTTATAAAAAAATCGACAAACTTAATTGAGAGGCGAGTGCAACACTGAAGATCTTAAAATCGTCGAAGACTTTCCAGATTATGGTTCAATGGATAAGTGATTGAAAATGCTGTAAATCACACCATGACCTTGTTTCAAAGAATTCTATTGTATCCTTGCGCCAAAGACAAGCAAAATTGGAGCAAAAAGGATTAGATAGGTATTTGCAGCTATGTGCTTTGATAAAACCATATTTTCAAACGACTAGACTGCATACATGAGAGCTTTGGTCGCAACTAGATTGAGTAGATCTCCTTATTACTGGCTCATAAAACATGGATTTTTAGGATTTTTTTGGACATAAACACAACAAAAGAAACAAATGTGTAAAAAAAAGTTAGCAGTTAGTTGAAAGATATTGGCTGAACCGAATTCAGAGGGAAAATAAGACGAGCGTTTCGATCTCGAAAAGACTTTACACGATCGGAACAGATAATCTTGAAAAATCATATGACAATCCATTGTTGTACAACAACAGATCTGACAACAAAATAAAAATTATCGAATCCTTGAAAAAGGTCCCAAACGGACCGAAACGTCGGATGAAGACAAAATAGTTTGTTTTTGCTTAAAAATTAGACTGCAAAGCCATACACCTAACCTGTTTATAACATTGTAAAATGGGGATTTTTAATACATTTTTAAGTTTTGTCTGTGCCCAATTAAATTAACTAAAACAGTGTTTTTATAGTTTTTTGTAATCATTTACGAAGTTACGAGAAACATGGTTTTCATAAAATGGGTTTTGAAGTTTTTAGATGAAAAAAAAATCAAATTAAAACAACCTACAGACATGAGATCTCCTTCAGCTATACCCTAAATTCAAACGATTGAAGCAAAGAAAAAAGCCTGTTTTAATCCACCTAGTAGTTCAATTGTACATTTCTCATTTATACAAACTACGATTCCATGGCTGGTTATATTTAATATAATGGTGGAAATGTCTATTGCATATTCAGTACGATTTGCACATACATACAATGGATCGACAGTAACGAACTTGAGATGCTATGTATCGACGCTGAAACACTTGAAACCAGAAACGGATCCAGGAGGAGCGTTGGGGGTCCGGATCGCTCCAAAAATTTGCTAAGAACTTTTAAATTAGTTTCAACTTTGAATAGTTTCAAACTCAAAATCATTTCAAACCATTTTTTTCTCTGGTTTTTTCAGATGTTAAAAGTTCACTGGAAAATAGCTGTGACATTAGCTTAGAAACTTGGCGAGTTCCCCGGGGCATCAAGCACAGTCATAGGTGACCAATGCGGTCATAGCTACCTCAATTGGTCATTAGTGATCTAAACCCACAAATTGAAGTAATGAAGTAATACATTTGAATATGTATTATTACATCATTCGAGCATCATAAAGGGCGAACACGAAATTATTGCGACACATTCAACAGGGCATAACTTTTTTACCATTGGGTAAAAATCAACCAAATTTTGCACACTTTCTCATTGATGTGTATTGTTTACATGCTGTCAAACTCGAAGTCGTGTTTTTCGATTCAACGAAAATGGAGGTGAACCAACGCGTGTCGAGAGAACAAATTCTTTCCAAACACCTGGAATTTCCTGACCTGTCGCACCGGCAGTTGGGAAAAATGTTGAACATTCACCATTCAACCGTCTCCAGAGTGTTGAAGCGGTTTCAGGAGCGGTTGACGTTGGACCACGGCAAAGGAGCTGGAAGAAAACCGGGACCGGAGAACAAAAAGACGGAGGGAAAGGTGAAGCGGATGATTAAAGCAAATTCTAACGTCTCAAGCCGTGATTTGGCTAAAAAAATCGGCATGTCGCAGAGCTACGTCCAGAATGCAAAGAAGAGAGCTGGACTACATACATACAAGGTACAGAACTTCCCAAACCGCGATTAGCGGCAACAATCGACGGCTAAAACTCGGGCACGGAAGCTCTACGAGAAGATGCTGACAAAATATGGCTGCTGTGTGATGGACGACGAAACGTATATAAAAGCCGATTTTAAGCAAATTCCGGGGTTGGAGTTTTTTTACCGGCAAGAGCAAGTTCTATGTGGACGACAAATTTAAGAAGTAGAAAATGTCGAAGTTCGCCTCCAAATATCTCATTTGGCAGGCCATCTGCTATTGCGGACTGAGGAGTGAGCCTTTCGTGACAAAGGGCACAGTAAGTGGCGAGATCTACCAATCTGAGTGCCTCGAGAAGCACCTTTTGCAGTTCTTGCAGCAGCTCCGCTATTTTGGCCGCTATTTTGGCCAGATTTGCCATCATGCCACTATTCTAAAAGTATCCTGGAGTGGTATGAGGCCAATCCGCCAAACTGTCCGGAGCTGCGCCCGGTGGAGCAGTACTGGGCAATGATGAAGCGGGAACTTCGGAAGAGCAAGAAGACAGTCAGAGAGGAGAAGGACATGTTAAGAAAATGGAAAAAACTGAGAAACAGGTACCGGATGACACTGTAAAGACTTTGATGGAGTGCATCAAGCGAAAATGCATTCAATTTTACACTCAAGGCTTCATCGATTAACTTTTCTTTTGATTTTTGAAGTAAATATATGTATAAAACTACCCTAAAATTTTGGTTTGATTTTAAACATTATAAGAAAATTGGCATGACATTTTCGGTGTCGCAATAATTTCGTGTTCGCGCTTTAGTGTTACCAGTGTATATGAGAATTTGCTGTGCAGTCGCACTTTTCAATCCATACCTCCGGAATCGCAAATCAGATCAGCTAAAAATTCAACATTTTGCAATGTGGTCGAATTGAATGTGCTCGCGCGATCATGAATCGGTCACGTCCGAAAGTCCTTACCCTCGGCTCTAACAGCATAGATTCATGCGTTCAGTTGAACCAATCAAAAAATGACGCTCATGTTCACTAAACAATGCGTCCCATAGCGACATGACCGGGAACCCTTGTCATATTAGGAATCGCACTCTCTTCTAGCATTCAGCACGTTGACATAAAAACGCTCAAGACCTCCGTGATCATCCACGCACACCAGTGCCCGTGGTTTAGCAAACAAAAATAACCCGATGATTAAGTGAATATGTTAGCACTAATAAAATTATAATTGCGGTCTCAGTGGCAACTTACAAACGCCCATGTTCGTGCGATAATACATCGATCATGTCCGGATATCTCTACCTTCCGTCTTGGCAGCCCAGGTCCATATCTTCAGTTAGCACTAAATAAAAAAATACGCTAATATCCACTAGACAATACATTCTATGGCGACATGACCAGGAACTCTAGTGACCTAGGGAAACTAGCATATCTTCTAGCACCTGAACCATAAACTAAAAATTATCAAATTCAAGGTCCGCGTGCGATCATTCAAGAATATACGCGAACATGCGAAAGGCCATACAGTTCTAAAATCGAATTTATACACGCAAAGTTACATACACGCTAGCACACGCGACAAACACGTTAACATACAAACGCTCGAGCCCTTTGTGATCATCCATATACACATAGGCCCACGATCTCGCAAGCAGGATAACATTCCAGAGACTAAGTGAACGTTTTGGCATTTATAAATTTACAAATGCAATTTCAAGAGTGACCCTACAAACGCCCGTATTCGCGCGATCATGAATCGGTCACGTTCGGAAGTCTCAACTCTCGGCTCTAGTAGTCTAGGTCCATGCCTTCTGTTGGACCAATATAAAAGTGATGCTCATATCCACTAGACAAAACGTTCCATGGCGACATGACCGGCAACTCTAGTGATATGAGGCAGCTCACTCCCTGTCAGAATCTATATCGTATACCGAGATCTAAATATCAGAATTAGCGTTCGCGCTACCATCCAAGAAAACACGTGAATATGTGAATGGCCACACCGTTACATAATCGAATTTATTCACGCGAAGTCACCTATACGCGACAAACACATTAACATACAAGCGCTTAAGCCCTTCGCGATCCTCCACGTACACCTATGCCCACGATCACGCAACCTTGATAACACCCCGGTAACAAGGTGAACGTTTTGGTACTTACGAAGTTACAAACGTGGTCTCAAACGAAAATCCACAAAAGCCCGTGTTCGCGCGATCACGAATCGATCACGTCGCGAAATCTTCACTCTCCGTCCTAGCAACTTATGTCCATACATTCAGTTGAACCGACCAACTCTAGTGACTGGACCCACTTTTTTCTAGCATCTGAACCGTACACTGAAAATTAAGTGTCAGTTTCACGGTCCGCGTGCGATCATTCAAGAACATACGCGATGATGCGAAATGACACACGGTTATACAGGAGAATTTATACACGCGACATACAAACGCACATGCGATCGAACACGTCATCGTACAAACGCTCGAGCCTTTCGCGATGATACATGCGATTACGAAATTCCTACGCCCACACATATCTAAACCGTACAATGAATAACACATTCAGAATCGTGACCCGCTGTAATTGGCCTTATAGTGTTACACCAGTAAAGAATTTTCAAAAAATCGAAAAAAAATTATTAGTCTGAAATGTGTCTTGAAAATGAAATACAAAAAAAGTACAGGCGACGATGATTGCTAAGTGTTCACATTTTCAATTCTGCTGTAACGCTTCTTATTGGGCGAACTGAAAACTTTAACCGCGTTTTTTTCTAGAAACCACATTTTTTGAGCTGGCCAAAAACGTAATCCAAACAAATGATTTTTGATCGCATTGAAATTTTTACAGTGTATTCAAAATAGATTTCTCCTGCGACATGCATTTTATCTTTTCATTGGTAATTTTTTTTATTCAACAAGTTTGTGTCGATATTTAAGATATTTTCAGCGTTTTTTTACTAAAAAGAGCGCCATTTCGTGAACAATAAAAATATCCGAAAAAAATTCTACGTTCTTCGCTTACTATTCTTATACGTAATCGGAAAAATTTTAGCTTTAAACTCTAGGTTAAAAATTATGGGTGATTGGTTTCCGCCCGTAGACCCTTTACAAAAAAGGCGTATAGGGGATAAGGCTGGACAGCCGCCATGTTGTGACAGAATGACTTGAAAAAAATATTTTTTGTGCTTCATAATTAGTATTATAAATCCAATTTGACAAGATCTCGATTCACTTCTTTATTGCTTCTAGAACAATTTCTGAAATATACCTATTTTTTCGTGTTCTACAGTGATGTAACCCCTTAAGCAGTGGTTTAGTGGATGACGTCGCGTCTGCAATTGTAGTGAGTGATTCTGACGGGCAGCACTTCCGAGAACCTAGCTCTACAGCTCCAGTAGGATAACTCGAGAAACAAAAAGAAATTCTATTTGAAATTAATTCGTTTTGTCATAGGCAGAGGCATCCCGGTCAAACAAAAAAAAGCGGACGAACATGGTCAGGCGATTTAAACAGTTTGACGTTTAACTCAACTCGCCTGTGCTAATTTCCCGTAGGAACAAATGCAATTTGCGAATGCGATTTAAAGGCGATTTCAACACTTAGACAAATTTTCTGGCGGCTGAAAAGACTTGGTTGCGTTTTTCAAACATGGCGGTTCATGTTTGGCTTAAGCTTAAAATAGTTTTTTAAACAATTGGCGTGTTCTCGCTTGTATTTTGTTTTTCTAGTGCACTTCATTTAGCCAACGAATGTGGGAATTGTGGAATCGTGTCTAAGTATAGTGGAACAAGATCTCTGACCTAAACTCTTAATAAAAGTCAGATTGTAAGTTTTGGTGTGCAATGCCAATTTCATCATTGATTCTTCCTATAGTTTGGTGGTGCTTACCTAGTGTAGTGATAAGTTTATGTGAGTAGATAATGAATCCGAAAATAAATATTATTTGTAATTTTCATATTAGGCAATTAAGGGCGATTAAATGGCGCGTTCCCTGGGCGATTTAGGGGCGATATAAGGGCGGGTAGAGCGGCTAAAAAATGACGGCGGCAAATCGCCCAACTGTTGCATTTAAAATAGCCCCCTAATTGCCAGCAATTTGCTGGCAAATTGAAGGGCAATTAGCGCATTCGAGTTGGCAAATAGCCCCCCGTTAGCCAGTAACTTGCCCTTTTTGACTGGGATATGGTGTTACTGCTAATTATATTACTTTTACATGCCTAAAATTGAAAATATTCGGAAAAGCTGTGGTTGGTTTTCCATATTAATAATTTAGGGTGCAGGTTGGGTTTCAAGCATTTTAATTTTTCGGGCTCGGGTCGGTTTCGGGTTTTCCAATTTTTAATTCGATTCGGGGTTTTCGAAATTTTTATTCGAAGGTTCGAATTTTTCAGTTTCAGAGTGACATTGACGGGCACTCTAGTGATATGGGGAAGCACATCTGAAACGCTTATGAACGAATATGTAAACGACAACACGGATATACAATCGATTTTATACACGCAAAGTTACATGTGCACTAGCACACACGACATACAAATGCCCACGCGTTTCATCGCGTTTACATACAATCGCTCGAACTATTCGCGATAATACCTGCACATCAAGGTCCGCGATCACGCAAACATGAAAACGGGCCGGTGATTGAGCGAACGTTTTAGCAGCGGTCTCAAGCCCGAACATATAAACACTGCTCCAATTAATCTTTTCGCTTGGGTTTATTTTCAAGACTAAATGTCGCTAGGTGAGGCTTTCACCCGGAAATTTTTGCTGACCTGGGATAAGTTATTATAGAAGCGCGAGTATACGTTGAAAACAGATCTACCTGCTGAGTTTAAATGAGACAAGTATAAACTTTCATTCTTTTTGCAACTCGTCGAGGTATCAACTACCAAAATTGACTTAGATTCACCGTCTAGTGCTTTGTTTTAGCAAAACATAATGCACACCACTGTTCTGAGCTTTTCTCATTATGCTGTAAATTTTTCGCGTATCTAAACCGTTTTGATGATGTATATAGGTGTGAAAATTCAACTCTCCGGCTAACGACAAAAAATCCAAAAGCACTGGCCACTCTCGCTGTGGAGGATAAGCCGGGCAAGGGTTGCCCTTTGCCACAGCTAACAGGAGAAGTAGAGTGAAACAGGCAGGAAAGCGGCAACGTCGGGGAAGCACACTTGTGAAACCAAGTTCTACAACATGGAAGTACGCTGACTGTAACACTTGATAGTCCAGGAATTTTTGTGTAGATAGATTTACTGCACAAAACATGTGAACGCGTTGTTCCCAAATTCATTCCTTAACATAAATTTGCAGTTGAACATATATTTAAAAAGAATGTGGCTCATCAAAAATAGATTAAAAATAGAAATAATTCGCTTATTTAAAAAAAATCGGGAAACGATCTCATTTAGTTAAAATGTCTGCCTGAAAAGAGTGAATATAATATTTACCCCAGATCTCCCCATAACAATAATTTTAAAGTCAACCTGGTCCTACATGGCAAAACGAGTCTGAGTGCGGTTGTCCTAACCGAATAGGATCAATAAATATATGGTGTTTGTAGCTGATATAATTACGTACAGATTATCATATCATTACACTAGCTTACAAATTTTGGGTTATTTGCATGAAGTTAAGAAAAAATGTGTTTTCTAAGTCAATTTTGGGTCGCTGAGCACGAAAATCATATCCATTTTCTTTTTCAAAGAACCGTTTTTGTGATTTTTTTGAAAAAGCACTTTTGAGCACTTTTTGCAGTTTTTGGTCAATATCTCAGGAACAAATCTTCCGATTAACACAAACGACTCACCAACGACTCGAAAGGTATTGATGTGCCCATTCCAAAAATGTATAACATGTTAGTATAAAGTATCAACAATTTAGGGTTAAGAGCAACCAAAGTAAAAAAATAGTGTTTGGTAAAATTACTAATCTTTTAAAATCTTATGTGACAGGCAAACTTCTCGCGTGAATTTTAAGTTTAAGATCACGAAAATCTGACAAAAACTGGTGATGTTATTAGGCACCGAGTGAAAATTGCTCTGTTTTTCACATATCTCTTTTGGTCTTAAATAAGATTACACTAGTTTACAAGAAAAATGAAGTTACGAGAAAAAGTGTTTTCTAGATTAATTTTGGGTAGCTGAATACGAAAATAATACTCTATTTCCCTTTCAAAGAAGCTCGAATTTAAAAAAAAAATTCTTTTGCTTCCACTTTTTTTTGTTTCGCTCTATTTTTTATTACAGAAAAATAATTTTTCATATTTTCAGAATCTAATGTGACAGATTTTAACAATTTTAAGGTAATCGCGATAAGCTAAGAAGAAAGGTGTTTCCTCAATTAATTTTGGATCGCTGAATACGAAAACCAAGTCCATTTTCATTTTCAAGATTTCTTTGAAAAAGGTGTTTTTGGGCACTATTTTAGTTATTTGTCAATATATTGTTCAAATAGGATCCGATCGCGACAGTTCGGAAGGTATTGATGTGCCCTTTCCGCAAATGTATAATATGCGTAGATCAAATCTCGACAAACATATGATTACGGCTTAAAAGCCAACTGTCGAAATTCTCTTCGAAAGGAAATTTCAGACAAACTGTTACCCGCCAATCACAGATGTTTATAGTAAACAAAAGAAAAAAGTTTTCTCTTGCATTAACTGCTATGAACTGCGTTTAGCCAATAACGGTTTGTCCGGAATTTCCTTTCAAAGAGAATTTTGACAGTTAGCTTTTGAGCCGTAATCGTATGTTTGTCGAGAAATGTACATTTATTATGATTACAATCGACCAAAGTAAAAAAAAGTCTAATCTTCGACCTTTTTTGAAAAAATGCATATTTCTTTTATTTTTAATTCTAATAAATCAAGGACAGAAGAAAATTCTTTTAGAATCTAATGAAATAAATATTCTTTTTGCATAAATTTTAAGCCAATGGTCGAGCTTGCATCCATCCATCCTGCGGCATTTGAATGGTTTTGGATATTTCATTGTACAACTAAGTGCACTTTTGAAAATGTGAAAATATCGTTGGAAAAGTTTTGTCTGTGGTGAGTACATATTTTACGAATTAAAGGAATTTTAGCCTTCTCCTTCAACAAGCTTCACAGCGGATTCTCAGTTCACAGAATATTACGTGGCTAGTGCTACGATCCCACTGAGACTCCTTCCCTATAGGGACTCGAATATTTGACGACTGGCTTATGAGACCAGTGCTACACCCTCTAAACCGCCGCACCAGGGCAGGGTCCGCTAAAATCATAAAATTTCCATTTCGCTCAATGTGCCATAGCATCAACATTTTCCATCCGATGTTAGTGATATTAGGCTTAAAATTAACGTAAACATATTATCTGTCATTCTAGATTCTAAAAGGTCCGAAAAAAAATTGTTTTTCGGTAAAAAATCATTTAAAAATGAGTAACTTTTAAAAATGGTCAACAATGCACTTTTTTTAAACTTTGGTTACTTGCAGCACTAAAATTTTTACATATGATCGACACATATTATATGTTTTTGGAAAGGGCATCTAGACACCTTTCAACCTGCATATTGACTAAATTAATTGAATGATTTTGACACGAAATATTGACTAAAAACTACAAAAAGTGCTCAAAAACGAGTTTTTTGAGAAAATTACAAAATTGCTTCTTTGAACAAAAAAATGAATATTGTTTTCGTGTTTAGCGACCCAAAATTAGTCTAAAAAATACTTTTTCTTGAAGCTTCATTTTTCTTGTAAACTAGTGTTATCGGTAAATTCTTGTTGAGGAATCAGTACCGTAGAATTTAGTGTAGTTTACTAAAATTATAGTATCATCTTGTGCCTTAATAATTTCTGAAACTAGTTTGTTGATGGAGACGCACAGTATTTTTTTGTTTTGATAAAGTTCTTCATTGTTATGAGCCCGTAGATTTCTATGTTTTGAACGCCGCTTGTAAGGGAAGATAGGGTAAGCGTAGAGTAGAGTGGGGATCAAGTAGGTTTTCTTTGGCGAGCTCGCGCGATAGTATTTTTGCATAGATTTTGACAAACAAGCATTCGTTGGAAAGGTTATACATCTGGCTACGTTTTGGCAATAATGATTTTATGCCTGGCTGAATAGTTTTCGAGCTAAATCCAATAAGGCAAAGGTAATTTTTTTAATGCTTCTAAAATCTGGGGGTGCGATAGGTCACTATATTCGAGGTTAAATAAAACGATGTACACGCCCAAATAATCAGCGGTTCAACTTTTTTTTTGAAGAAAATGAATACTGCAGATTATTTAAAAATTAATAACACAAATAATAAATGCAATTCATTAACGTCATTCAAGCAAGAAAATGAGGAAGTGGCAAATCATGTTTTTTCAGCAGCTGCGTCTGGCTTTGTACTTGCGAATGACTTCTTCGTTGTCTCCGTCGTCGCCAGAGTGTGGAATTGAAGTTGTGCATTCCGGTTCACGTGGTCGCTAGGCTGAGCGACGATCACGTTTGCGCTTCGGTACATTTTTTTTATTTCTTTTTCGATCATATTTTTTTCAATTATCTACTTCAACAAGACTTTAAATTATTATATTGTTTACCCACGTGAAACATCTGACGCACTTTCATTGATGACGAGCACTTTACTTTCACATGAGCCCATGACGTTTCGAACAGAACCTTGAATTGTATAGAGGCTGCTCGAATACTGGCACCATCTTCCTTTTGGTGTTGTTCGCTCGAAATATCGAAATCACGCTCAATTTCCCTGCCAAAATAATTCAAATTTACATGATCTATCGCGCTCCCAAGCGTGTGTTTCATGTTGATGTCGGTATTTTTTCTAAGCAAAAAATCAAAAAAACAACACGAAACTCGTGTTCAGCAATAATTTTTACGTAAGAAAACACTCACTTGACATTGTTTTATATTGATTAAATACACTGTACTGAGGACGAAAGACAATGCGTTTTCGAAAAACAACACACGAAAACATAAACAACATCGTAACTAATACAGCTGATCCACGCTAACAGCCGAAATGACGGTCATCAACGATGTTCTTTACCGTGCATCTATTTCATGCAACACGAGCGACATAGCAAAGATCATCCACTATAGTCTTTGTACTCCCATACCTACTCTACCTCCTAAGAAAATCTTATCATAATTCAACTACTGAACATTAATTTTGTTAATAATAAATTTTTCAAAACGATTATAAATTATAGCTACTCCAAGTCTGTACTTTTTATCAAATCGATTCTTAATCACGTAATGAGGCAACGGGGAGCTGATTGCGGTTGATTAATTGAATTGCGTATATGATCTCCGCCCGGCCGCTTACTCTGGGGACCGATATGGTGATGTAGCATTTTCCCACATTCGAAGCGTATCCTTTTCTGTTTCATTTTATTTTCGCGTTCCGTTTCTTTCCACGGTCCTGCGTGGTCCCGCCGGACTAATGGAAAATAAACATGATCGTATTTTGATAGCAGCAATGGCTAAGAGAGTATTTTTTATTGGTTTGTTGGAAAGTGGCTGGTTTGATAAATAGTCCACTGGGATATAATGTCTGATGGGAGGAGAATAAATAGAGAATATTCGTTTATACCATGGTCTAGAGCTTTTACAATCATTTCTCCCGGATTTGCTTTATTCTATTTTTTATCGTTTTTTCAGACGAGGGAAGTTCTTTTTTTACCGAGGCTGCCAGCCCAAAAGTCGAAGATAGGTACTCTGCATGGTACATGACCTTTTTCGAGAGAGAGAGAGAGAGAGAGAGAGAGAGAGAGAGAGAGAGAGAGAGAGAGAGAGAGAGAGAGAGAGATACTGATTGTACCCGATTTATATAAGTGTGGAGGATAATTGTAAGCTATACACTATAAATCCTTGGTAGAGATTCGAATATACGACGATTGACTTGTGGCACTATTGATCTGAAAATATTATAAAATAATGATTTTGAAGATATAAATAAACGCGCATTATTATGAAGTGCGAGCAATAGCTTCGTGAACATTTATGTCCCGTGAACATGAATGATTTGCTTTTTCATATTTCACGCGACTGATAGACGTTAATACTGAGCTATGAAAGCTGATGTATATATCGAATGAAACACATTTTTCAATCGCATTTTATTCTGTCAAGGAGCCTAGCTGATTTATGTTTTTGCTAAATAACACTTCGCCGGAGGCCGCAATACATCACGTCTAATTTGATTTTCTATCAATCACTCATCTAATTCAGTTTATACTAAATTTATCCGAATCATCTAGCAGGAAGATTCCTGTACAGCTTCTCACATCTTGTGCGCGCCGTAGATTAAATAAGTCACGTTTTATGAGGTGGGAGTTGTCAAATGAGACAAAGAAACAGAAGATTAATCAACTTTGATGAGTGTGCTCGGTAAATTGCAGTGGGTTTCAGTGATGCTGTTCATTACTGATAGGATATTCGTCTGCGATCCTGTATATCCCGGTTTGTGCACATCGAATATGTGCCAGGTCAGAATTATTTTCAATGCCCCATAAAGAGGATAATTGGTTAGTACAGAGAATTCATTTCTTCAAACGGCAATCAATTAAACAAGGTCAGATGGGAGCTTCTGAGTCGAAGTACTTGTACGGTCACGTCTCATGCATAAATAAGATACACCCTGGTGTTTCTTTTGAGAAAAAATGGAAATCAAGTTCAAAAATTAATTTTCACTGCTGCTGCAGCAGAAATGTTTGTGGTGGGCGTCTGTCTCTCCGCATAAAAATTATAGCTGTGAGGGCCTAAAGCGGCAGTGTTAGGAAGCAAAAGTCCGTACAAACGACGAGCGAACGATGGTTGTCTAAATTTATGTAGATTGACGGGTGACCGAATCAATGATTATTTTATTACTTTCATTTACGTGTCCTTACGTTTTTTGTTAAGGGGAAAATCGGCGATAAATAAGGTTTCACGATTTTTACCAAACTATTGTTTACAATATTGCTTCCCGAAACTTCATCAAGGACCCTAGCAACGAACCAATTTTGGAATTAAATCAGTGGGGATGGTATTGATCTACGAAGCATTTGTTCAATAAAACTGTATTGCAGCAAGAAAAAACGTCGATGCACGGTAATTAACATACAGATGTTTTGTTAATTAGATAGCTCTTATTAATTACCTATATCTGTGCTTGGATATGTTAAAATCGAACACATAACAGATTTCATTTAATGTGCGGCAACATTTGTTGATTGGGTTATTTTGACCATAAACAGTTGCGTGGCTGAGGATCTATATCTCTAACATAGTGGGGTTACGAAGAGCACATACACGCTAATGATAGAGAGAAGGAAAGGGTTGTCGATACTGTCCGACAGCAAGTCGAATAATCAAATTCTCTGAAGGTTGATGCGGTGCGTCTTGAAGGTCTGTTGATCAATTGAATCATACTACACACATCTGTTTGCGTAATGCGGTAATATAGCGGGAACGTTCCATGCAGAGTGAATCGCACGAAACATCTTTGTATACACTCTAATTGATCACTTCGAACGTCTTCAAACAAAAACTTTTCTGCCGGATGTGAGTCCGCAAACGTCAAAGATTTTTTTTGCATTTTTCCAAGCACAATTGAAGTATTCTAGTCAGGGTACTAACTGGACATTGCAACTCAATTATCACATGACTACATTTTAGTATGCTGAGCATTACTCGTGCGATCTTTGTGACTCCGTTTACGGAACTTCATAACATTTGATATATAATGCAATTGCGTATCCGAATTTTTTGGTTCTTTATATATAGATGAACCTATGTACAAGGAGCTAAAATTCAAGGATATTCTACTGTTCCTAACCCAGTGTAGCAAAGAGCTGTAGGCTTTATCAGAAAGGCTCATTATTCCTTCGGGGGTGAAGACTCCAGGCTGTTTATTGTTTTGTGTTGTGATTGTATTGTGTTGTCATTTTCCATTTCCCTATTTTTTTCTCTCACCTCATTTTGCCTTCCCATCAATAAAGTGATGAGACGACATGGCAAGGGACAAGTCTCCAAACAACATGAGGAGCGTTCCAATCGAGCCAATATATTCGGATTCTGATATTATATGGACATTGAGTGCCTATACCAGTACGACATGTATTGGCACAATTTAAAAAAAAAATCCTTTTGAGGCGGGCATAGCGCAGTTGGTAAATTGATTGCCTTGTACGCAGCTCATCCGGGTTCGATTCCCAACCCCGCACATAGGGTTTGAAAGTTTTCTAGAGATTTTTCTAACCCGAAAAGAGGCGAGCGATCCTAAGGTTAAAACCTCTATAACCAAAATAAAATGCCTTTTTACCGATTCAACCTTACTCTCTATCCCCCACCCCCTTTAAGAGAAAGTAAACAAACTGAATCTTTTATTGTCACTCAGGTCTAATTAAAAATTTTCCCCAGAATCGTTCGTATAAAAAAAGAATATTTAAAAGCTTTCATCTCAATGCAAAGTTTCGAATTCAGCACAAAATGCTAGTTTACCACGAACATCCGTCCAAAAATAGTTAAAATCCTGACCGACTATCATTGATTCCGATGAAACTTTCCACGTTTCACCGGCATGGAATACTTAATATTTTCCACGGGTTATAAGATTATTTTGATTCAAGCGCATTTTTTTTCAAGGGCTCAACAGTTTTTACATGCAACATTTTCGAAAAAAAAAAGTTCGATAACCGTATTTCATACAACAAAACTATCTGAGAACGAGTTACAGGGAATGAATACTTCTGTACGAAAAAAAGCGTTGAGAAAAATGTTATGTCATTTTTCAAAAAAAAAAAAGCAAAAATTTATGTTGCAAATTTAAATTGCAAAAAAATTAATTTTTGTTTTAATTTTTTATATTTTAGCCACAGTGAAACGAAATATTTTAAATGTGATTGCATGATGGAGAACTTATCGCTAAAAAAGTTTTTCTAACAATAACTTTATACATGTTTTAAACTTCATACTATTTGACATACAAAAGTGGAATTTTATTACATAATATAATTCTAAGTATCATTTCAAATTAAAATGCATTTAACAGAAAACTTCCAAAATGCTATAGTTTTAGAGATATTTGGAATTTTGCTCCAACAAAAACAATTCGTGTAATTATGCCCTTTTTATAAGTTATTCGCGTTACTCCATCATAAAGTATTAACAATCTAATGTTTATCGTTCTAAAGACATGAAGGAAGCTTTTTCAGTGTATTTGGATAATGGAGAAGATTCAAAAAAGTTTTTCTAACAACAACTTTTGACATATTTTTATAATTCATACCAATTACAAAAAAAAAATTCCTTTTTTTTGTAAATGGTACCACAAATAAAATTTTCTTTTTGATTACGATTCTAAATGCTATTTTAAATCAAAATGTTCATCATAAAAATTTTCTGAAGCGTAATAGTTTTCGAGATATTTCAAATTCTGTTTTAACAACACAATTAATTTATTTTATTACGGCCTTTTCGTAAGTTATTCGCGTTTTTCTATCAACAACAACAACAGGTTTATCAAAAGACCCATATAATTTCCCGCGACATTCCCTTTGATATCAAGGTGATATTGTAAACCGTTTGAATGCAATGCGAAAACAATCAAAATATTATTCAACCATAGGGTCTGATGAATAAACTTTATAGTTATGTCACAAGTTGTTATTAGGAATATTTTTTCACCATGATCCAAATACTCCGAAAATGAAAAAATGAAAAAAATTTATCGATAAGTTCTCCATCTCCAGTTTTTTTTTCTCTTAAGAATTTTATTGAAAAAATAAAAACGCTTTTAATCCACCTAACAGTGTGATGAGACATTTCTTATTACTCTTATCACTCTCTTCGGATATTATATCGTTTGAGAACATTTAGAACTTGATGCTTCGCGATGTTTTTGATAACACATACTACATGGGATAGTGGCAGGGCTGAGAGAATCGCTCAAATCAGCATAGGACAACATCAGTGCTAGAAATCTCAAACCAAATCAATGGGAAAGCGAAAAAATGGCCCATAAAATAGACATACCAACGAATTATTGTCAATGCTCTGTTAATAAAATATCTAAATTGTGTTGGGAAAACTAAATTTTCCTAAAGGGGTTATATTGTACTGAGCCAAAAAAATCGAAATTTTATGGTTTTATTTCCTATTTAAGAACTATTGTGTTTTTTACATCCTAGATTGCATGATTCAGTGATCGAAACATAAAACTTCATAAAGTATTTGAAATTATTAAATTGAAATTTGTTTTTGCTATTGAAATTGACAAAATGATAGTATCGCCCCTTTGGCGATTGTTTACTTTTTCGGTCCCACCTATCACCATTGAAGTATCGCCCTTACGATTTTTAACAAAAACTACCGTTGTACACCACCGATTTCGTCCGTGTTTTTTCAATAGCGATCATTTTTTCTATTTACAGCTGGTATTAGCTTGATAATCCTAAAAAAAATACGAAAATAACAGTTTCGCATCTAAACTGCTAGCAAAAAAGTATCGCCCTGTCTGTTTGCATGGAGCGCGAAGGGCGAAACTTTAAATAAACAAACCAAAATGCAGTTTCGCCCGTTGTATTTTTTGCTGTAGTTTAAGAAAGCAATATCGTAGAATCAAAATTTTTAGGTTAATTTGTTGCGTTTCAAAACCCTCATTCGCATGTATGAAAAAAGCCTTATGTTTACATTTGTAAGTATCGCCCTTTTCACAAAAAAGAGCTCCTGATATCACGCTATCTCTGAAGTGCATGCGTACATAGTTACAAATTTTACTTTGACATCGACTTTTTCTAAAGGTGACTTCCCAGTAGTATCCTTGATTTGAATTATTATCGCTAATCCTAATGTCAAAGAACAAATAAAAACCTCTCGAAAAAGAACCGTTTGGGAAAATCATCATCATTACTGGAATTTTCATTTTCACGAAACTTTTCGATAACCTTCCGTCACTTGCGTTAATGCACTGGGTGCACAGTGCTCTGAAAATCTAGCGAAATCGTCTTAGGGCACCAGCGGGTCTAATTCAGAGCTATCTGCGCGGCGAGTTTAATCTGTAAAGAATACTAAAAATTAATTTCTATTCCATAATTTTCAGTTCAGCAATTCGAGAGATCGTGCTCACCGCAAGCCATGAAAAATAGACTACGTTGTGAAGCGATGGTCACTATTTATTAAAAATCACGGTTAAATAAAAAATTAAGCTATTAAAAAAATTCAAATAGTTTATAATTTTCACAAGCTTATTAGGAAAAATGTATTAATAAGCTTTCGTAATATTGTGTAGGAAAAAAGCTGAAAATTTCAGTATTTTCTCTATCTGCAACATATAAACCCTCAAGTATACCAATTAATTGGTATACGAATTGGAATAGGTTCGCCAAATTTTGGAAGAAGTCTATAAAATAACCCCTTGAAAGCTACCTAAAAATTGTTGTAGTTCGATGCAATAAAATATCCCCAAAAATGGAATGTATCTATTAATGTGAAACACAGTGAATAATACATACAATAAAGACCCATTTTTATCAATCTCATGGTGTATTTTAGGCTGACAAAATGGGGACATTGACTAAATAGGGCATTTTTTTTCTCTTTATAATAAACTGAAGCTGTTAAAATAATCTTCCCGTCCCTTGATGTAGTCTGATAACTATTTCTGATTATGATGAACTTTTTATTTTTGCATATTTCCATCTTCATGATAAGGAAAACATGCTCAAGAAAGGATTTACTCGAATTCAGTCTTGTTCGTCTGCTAGAGCCCATCAAACATATGTTCATATTCGGCTGATAAAATCGGGGTTTCAATGTATTATAATAGATATTCAGCATTGGAAGAAGTTTTTTGTGAACGAGTGTAGAACGACTTTGTTTCTACTTACTTGAAATCAGCGGCGTAGCCAGAAATTCGGTTTGGTGAAAATCGATCATACTGTCCAAACGGCATAATTCCGAAACCGTAATTTTTGAAGTTTTAAAATTATGCAGAATTATTTTTTCAGAAAATAGTAACAGAGTTCGTGTCTTTAGCGAATTTGTTGAGACTTTATTGTAGTCATGAATATTAACCTGATAAAATTCACCATAAATACTTCTTGGACGATATACCTCAAAATTATTTTATCAAATGATGCGCTGTTTAACGTTTGTAAAACTCATCGAAGATACTAAACCTCCGAAATTGACGGTTTCAAAATGATGCTATCTTGACCTTAAATTACTGTTTTTAAACATTTGACCTATACATATAATTGTTCATTTAACAAAAATTAAATGCTCATCAAAATCGATCAGGAACTCGGCTCTTCGGGTCGGGATTAGATTGACGAATTTTAGAGTGAATGAGAAAGGCAAAAACATTTTTAGCAAATGTTGAAAGTTATGCATTTTTTTTTGGTGAGCAGTTCTATGTTTCATAGACATTAAATCAATTTTAACTTCGCTTCCTATTAAGACACTTATTACAGTACATCTCTACAAAAACGAGCTCAATTTGAAAATAAATCTGAGGATTATGATTGATTACAGAACTCTGGAATTTTCTATTGGAATGTCTTCAGGCAGGAATTTGATATTGATGCTATTAGACAACTGTGAAATCAAGACCAATAGATCAGTTACATATCAGGAGGACCCCATTCCGACAATTTATCAAAAGTCCTCATGATGTTTACAACAACAGGTTATCAATCTACGGATCCGATAATTGTTATTGTAATATTGAATTAAATTAGTCTGCATCAATAAATTTTCAACTTCAATTCCATATTTTTTCTGGGTGGGGGGGGGCGGTGGTATCGTTTTAAACCTTCTCTTGGAGTTATTTATTTCGCTTCTCATTTTCCGATATGTTTCAGATCGATCCGATGGTTATAAGTTAGAAAAATTGCAGTCAGAAGGTTCGCACAAATGAACATTTTTGTACTGATAAGTTATCAAGTTCCTTCCAGACAACTTGGAAGTGTTCGGTGATTATTTCTATCGGTTGTAGATAGTAAAATAAAATACAAAATTCGTTTTATCGAAATAATGTTTAGCTTATTTCAATGGATTATTACTATATTGAGCAATAAATAGGCGACAAAGAGTAATCCACAAACAACAAGCCATAAATTTTAAAGTATTCAAAATAGATATTTGAAGTCTTCAGTAAAGTTATTCGCAAAAGTAAGAGCTACAAATTTGCTGAAGGCATCATTTCGATATAATCACTTCCAAGAAAATTTGTGAAAATATCTCACTCATAGGGTGATTAATCAGCAAAAGCACAATACCAAAAGAAAGGGCATATTGCCTCCATTATATTCTCCGAAGATACTATTGACCTAAAATAAGCCGTTTTGGAGTTAATAATAGATTACATGTTTTTGGTCATATTTCTGGCAATGGGAAATGATAAAAATCTTTCGTCTGGATTTAATGTTTAACATCTCTTTTGATAATAGTCCGATTTCAACAATCTATAGCTTGTTCGAAAGGTATTTGTTAAAGCTATCTAAAATCATATAAATTGTTAATCCATAATGTCAATTTCGGCAGATAATTTAAAAAAAAACTGCAAAAAACGCCATTTTTGCGCATTCAAACATTCATATCTTGGAAACTAAACATCAGAACCAAAACAAATTAATAGCGTTCATACTGTTTTTTAGTTTTTTTCATTTAAAATTGGTTTGGATAAGATCGGTTCAGCAATTGCTGAGAACCACGAATGAGAATTTGTCCGTTACATACACACACACAGACACACACACACAGACACACACACAGACATTGTCCCAAATCGTCGAGCTGAGTCGATTGGTATATAAGACTCGGCCCTCGGAAAAAATCTTGAAAGTTTGAGCGAATTCTATACATTTCTTTTATAAGAAATGTAAAAAAAGTTTTTTTGCAATTTAAATTGTTTACACATTTTTTTGTTTTTGTGAAAAATGAGCCAACATTTTTTTCGTATAGAAATTCATTTTCTGTGACTCGTACTCAGATATTTTTGCTGTATAAAATACAAATTGAACAAAAACATTTTGAAATTAATTCACGTAGAAGCGTATACGCCCTTTTGAAAAATTGCTCTTGTATCCAAATATTGCAATTGACAGTAAAAAATCATAGAGATTCATAAACTGAACACAACTACAAAGTTTCGTTCGAATCGACGATGGTCATATTTTGCTGTCAGCCAGTTTCTCATGGAATCCCGCCATGGTTTCAAAACCACCAATAATACTTATTCAAAAGGTCCTAAGTGACATTCAGCTCGAAGTGAGAAAAACGAGATTAAAGTTTCATGCACCTATATAAAATTCTTCTTTGAGAATCGATGTGTTTTGATAGAACAATTTTGCCATTATAATTTAAGGACTATGTTCTTTAGGTAAATAATACTAACAATTTTAAATGTTTGGTGCTAATGTAGTTGTTAAGCCTTTTATTAAAATTATAGGACCTTCACATACGTCTTTTTTCGGGTGCGCGACGTTAGACACAATGGACGTTTGGCATAAAAGACGATAAACATAGTTCACAAAAATATAAAAGATATTGCAAAAAATAGAGATTTTAACCTCACGCGCGTTTTTGGAGTAACAAAACAACCACGTTTTGCTATATGTGCCATATTTTCGTATAACTGTAACGAGAGACTGCAAAATGGAAAATACCATGCAAAATATTTATTCCATACAAGTGTAGATTTTTTTTACTTTTTTCTGCGGATGAGCTCGATGCTTTCTTAATTTAAATTAAACGTTTTGGTTCAAGCTTATTTCAAGCCAATAGGATGTATTAGAAATACAATTGTATCCAAATATTGAAAATAAAGCTAAATAATGAACAAACTTTGAGTTTTTGAAACTATGGAAACAGTTCGTCTGCCCAGCCGAGGTCGTTGAGATTTTTCTGAGGTAAACAAATCTGTTGTCACGCCTTCCTTCGGAAGGGAAGTAAAGCCGTTGGTCCCCGGTCCATGAGTTGATGGATCGATATCTAGTCCAGATAGTGGAGTCACCTCGTTGGCGTCGGTAATGTAGAAGTAGAATCCAACTTCTATACTTACTAACAAATGTCCTCCTCCCTGGATATTTGGAGTACACAGTAGGATATACGGCCTCTAGCAAAAGCAAGTATCGTACTAACATTCCTACTCTACTGTGCAACTTCAGCTAGTCCAGATCGATAACGGAGTAGCAGCCAGGGGTGGTCGTACAAGCTCAAGCTATGGAAACTGGCAATGGACAGCATCAGCATTAGGCTACGGATGTTATGTTTGTGACGAAACCTTTTTTTGTTTCGGTAACTCGTCACAGTACAAGGAAAAATCTCCGTCGTATCGGACAGTTTCTATAGCTCTACCTTTGATGGCCTCAAAAATATTATGATTGAACTGAGTATTATCATGTCTAGATTCCATTCAACATTCGAGTTTAAACGATTTCGGCATCAAAATGATCTGGAGGCCGGTAGATGGATGGGCTCTTTACGTTACTACATCTAATGCCATGGCTGACATCTTTAGGTTGTTGCCTATTATCGAGAATCGTTAGCAGGTAGACGCAAATATAGACTTTTCAAAGACATTCACACTACCTCATAACTTCGCAATCCTAGCCTAGTTCAACTAGGCTAAATAATTTATTTACTTGATTTATTAATTGAATTGCTAAATTGAATTGAAGTGAATTGAAAAATAAATTTCTTAATTGAAGAACAGCTCGTGAAAGAAAGAATGATGCATTCAATTATTCATTTAACGAATATTCGTGTCTATGTCCCCGTGCGGGGAGTTCAGATCGATGGCGTGGTCTCTGGTGATGATTTGACTTGTGAGGATCATGGATTATGCTATCTAATGCACATTTTAAACGATATAAAGTGAGCCCTACCGAAATACCTGAAACGACTAACTTTGTATGTCGGAAGTACAACCGATGACATATGCGCGTTTTTACGCTAATTACTAGAACAGGATTGAAACCATTGTCACCTTTTGTGTAAATAATCAAGCTACAAATATTTTTTGTACTCATGAAGAAGTATGGTTAACGTGACGCTTATAGAGTGCATGAGCATATGCAAGTACTCAATACAACAGGAACAATTACATAATTTATTGATGATTTAAGGGGGCGTCTAGTGTAGTAAGACTCCTTTCTTATTCGCCTGAAACGGTGGAATACTCGTGTCTGAGCGCAAATAACACGCGAATCGAGTGCCCCAATTATCGTCCTACCATTTGAACCAAGGATTTGGACGAAGATGACAGATGCTGCTCCAACCTACGGCTTCAAATGGGTAGGGCGATAATGGCCGATAATTTGCGCATTACCCTAGTTAACCCTTTTTGACGCGAATTTTTTTCCATTGGTAATACTATTATTTTTAGCTTTATATAGGTTTTCGGGGTCGCTATTCTGACGCCGAAAATGTAAAATTCAAAATGACGAATCCAATATAGCGACTGTGCTTGGCTAAATTTCATATTTTTTGTATTGGCATAAAATGTCTTACAAAAGAGGTTTTCGGGGTCGCCGATTCTGATGTCGAAAATGTAAAATTCAAAATGACGGATCCAATATGGCGACTGTGTTTGGCTAAACTTCGTGTTTTCTATATTGGCCTAAAACGTCTTACAAGGGGGTTTTCAGAGTCGCTGAATGAATGATTTTGACGTCGAAAATGTAAAATTCAAAATGGCGGATCCAATATGGCGACTGCTTGCTAAAATGGCTGCCATTGTGTATCCGCCATTCTGAATATCCAAATTCTGTTATCAGAATCAGCGACCTCAAAAACCGCATAATCTATTTTAATGCTAGTTGAGAAGCCATCCCTGTCTCTCAGAATCTTTTATAAACCAAGATAATAAATTCTACTTTTGCATATTTTGATAATTTTTTCGAAAAAACTGATCTATGAAAAAATTCAGTAAAAAATCTGTTATTTAGTTCAATGTTTGAGATACTTGCAAAAAAAAATTAAATCTCTAGGACTTTTAGTTCAGAAACAGCCGCGGGTTTTCCGCGTCACATATTTTTGTCTCTAAAAATGGAGACGATGCATCAATCATTTTGATAAAATTTTAAGATGTTGCCAACAGTCTGCCCTTTCATGCCCCGTGTTCTATTTTGCAAGATCTCCCAAAATCAAAACGGGAAAAAATGAAAAGTGAAAACACCGCCAACTAGCCGTAAGAGTTGATTAAAAGAAAGAATTCGCATTTATATGTCAACGCTAACTAGAAAACTAATAACACGTAGGATAAATAGGTGGACGTCCCACTGCGTCGCAAAGGGTTAAGCATTTCTAACGGAACTTGAAATTCATATTAGGAAATATTTCACGACTTCACGCATAATTCCTCAATTCTCGAAGTATTTTACATTGCATAGTTTCTAAACCTGGATCGTCAAACGGCGAGATACCATAGTTCTCACAAGTCTCCTATCTCATGTCTCCACGTATGTTTGATTGACATTTGGTCTTTAGGCCGGCGATGACTGGGTGCTATCAGCCTTCTGCCGACGGTGGCAGAATGAGAGGGCGCGAACGGATCTAGGCGTGAAAATCTATCTATCGTTCTATCAATGACGTTTGTTTTGTTATACCTCCTGGGTGTAGACTTATATATGCCGATGATCTCAAACTATTTCTTATTGTGCGGTCAATAGAAGATTGCAAGGAACTACAGAAACACTTAGATGCTTTTTGTTGTTGGTGTAATCGACACTTACTGGCTCTCAGCGTGTCCAAATGCTCCATAATATCTTTTACACGTAGAAAAAATCCAATACTGTGGAACTACACCATTTCCGGGGAATCGCTAGAGAGAATGACAGTTGTCAGAGACCTCGGTGTACTTCTGGACTCACAACTGACATTCAGAAATCATTACTCTCATGTTACAGCACAGGCAAATAGAAATCTCGGTTTCATTATAAGAATCGCCAAAGAGTTCACTGATCCATATTGTTTGCGGGCACTCTACTTTTCACTTGTGCGATCTGTCTTGGAAGCTTCAGCACCCATTTGGTGTCCTTACACAAGCATTTGGATCAACCGAATAGAAGCAGTGCAGGCAAGATTCCTCCGTTTTGCTCTTAGAACTCTGCCGTGGCGTAACCCAACAGAGCTACCACCGTACATCGATCGCTGTCGTCTGCTCGATATGGAAACCCTAGCCAAAAGGCGGAACACATTTAGAGCAGTATTTGTTGGGAAGATATTAACTGGGCAAATAGATGCTCCAGATATTCTCTCACAAATAAATGTCAATGTGCCCCCGAGAAGTCTCAGATCGCATAACTTTTTAAGACTCGAGTTTCAACGCACCGAGTACGGTCAAAACGAACCCATTAGGGCGATGTGTAATGTTTTTAATAGTGTTTATGGCCATTTTGACTTTTCTGTATCTTGTGATGTTTTCAAAAATAGACTAAGAAGGTTGACTTAGATTTTAAGATTCATTTTTTGTAATATTTGTATTTTTTATTTATGTAATGCTGTGTACTATGTTATTATATTTTATTGTAGTGTGAATCCATTGTAATCAGGTGTGAATATATGGAAAGATAATGGGTTTTTACGCCCATTTGAGGATTGCTTCTGAAGTATATCCTGAAATGGGCTTTTCCCATTCAACTACATTTCATGTAGACCAACATAGATCTGATGAAAAATAAGAATAAATAAATAAATAAATAAATAAAAATAAATAGTTGATCGAAGATCATCTGCAATACAATTAATCTGACTAGTATCGATGATCACCAAAATTCCTTTATTGCTAACAAGCTCGTGCATCAAGTTATCAATTTTTTGTATTTCTTTTCAATGTTTGTTACTATCGCTCGTATACGGGTATTTTACAAACAATCCGAAATGTCAAAAATTTTCAACAGAAATAGCGAAATCTGCCTAAATACTGTTGCAATAAATAGTGATCCGATGCATTGTGGAGATAAGATTAACTTTTTAAAACAATCCCACGGACGAATGTGTGGAGTTTAAATTGCGTTTGTTTATAAAACATAGGATACTCTCGGTGGCCGGCTACCCAGAGTTTAAAAAAATCAGAAACTAAGCAAGATCTTTTCTTTTTAGAGTGATCATGTACTCGAAGACTATCCAAACAACTACATAATAAACTATGTTTCACAGACATGGTCGTTCTAGGCGACGATTGGCGAAGAATTTTTTGCCGGCGTCGGTGGTAAAACATAATAATGTGTTATGTTCTATCAACGACCATGCAGAAGACTTGGGTGCAACGCACAAATCCTACCAGCAGAAGGCAAAAGATTCTTCACATTTCCTTTCGATTATGTCCATATGAGCCTGTCTAGTCCTAGTTTTCCGTTCTAAGTTTATTACTGATTCGCTCTAGAATACCTATTATGAAATTCAACAAAAATTGCGTTTTGCATTGGGTTGCATATACTCCACTCATAGACGATTTCAGTTGGACTGTGGCATTTGTGTCTAAGTGACAGTTTCGATAGGAATTAACCCCGATCTAAATGTCCTAGTAATCCAATCGAACTGAACTTGATTTGACTAACATTTGTTAATTCGAGACCACGAAAAAACTAATTCCATTGCAACTCAAAACCGCTTCGTTATTGAAGCAAACTTGTGCAGTCCGTTTCCAACGAACGCGAATATCGGCACAATCCAATCGAGCGTGGGCGCACGGAAAACTTTTGTGGACAATTAAAACTGGAACACATGTTAGTTGAACAAGCGGCAAATATATAATTATATATGTCATCCAATTTTTGCTCAAAAAGTTTATTCTTAGGTAGAGATTGGTTCAGCTTTGTTTCATTGAGAGAGAGAAAAACAGAGAAAAGCATTTAAAAATGGTCTATTCAAACGGAAGCGAAAATTTTTTTTTTTTCATCTTCAAAGACAAAGGCCGAATTTCATAAATTTCTCACTTGTACCACAATTTGTACTAAATTGTTTCTTTCCGCATTTTTTTACAGTATGTCACGGAAAAAATGGGCGGTGCGGAAGGCACCAAACTGGACCTGGACTTTATGGACATGGAAAGAGTAAGATTGATTCGACTTTGACTAGTGCTTTGGAATCGTGTTTTCCATATGGTCCATGGACCGTGGTATATCTGGTCACTTTCCTACTAATCCGATATTTTTTTGCCGTAGAAAACAGACGTCACGGTAGAGCTCGTCGAAGAGTTGCAAGCAAAAACGAAAGAATACTTGCAACCGAATCCGACGGCCCGAGCGAAGATGGCAGCGGTCAAAGGTATTTCTAAATTATCAGGTCAAGCTAAAAGTAATACTTATCCACAACCAGAAGGTATACTGGCTGAATGTATGCTGACCTACGGTAAAAAGCTCGGCGATGACAGTGTCTTCGGTAAGTGTAGCATTTTCCTTCGCTGGTACTCCTACGTAAGAGCTTTTATATATATAATTAAACCAAAATCAAACGATTGTCCTTGGTTTGTGAGTGTTTATCGGTTTCGTTTTTGTTTGTGATTATTATGATCTCGAGCTAACCGTGGCGATTTTTCTCTTGTACATATGACATATGTATATGAGTGTATCATACACGATATGATTTGTCTCCAATATGCAAGCGGAAAGCGTGTACGCGGTCGATGTTCATTGAATGATATTAAACTGAGAGTGGTAGCTGGAGTTTGATCGGTAGAAGACATGACATATCTCGGCACTGAAACAATGGATTAGCTACTATCGAGAACGAAAATATAATCGGCACGGTTTCTTCTACCAATCAAAACTCCTCTGCGTCTTCTGACAAGTGGAAGTGAACTCTCGTCTCTTACTATATTGAGCGCTATCATATATTAACCATTTTCTAATTATCCACAAGACTGAGACAGGTTATCGGGCTTAACACAAAAGAAGTAACATTCCATCATTTACTATCTACTTTTGCTTCAACATAGTTAGCTGAATTAATTGTACAAACGAAAAGGAACTGCCTTCGTTTTTGCAAATTAAACAGAAACATCCTCATCCATTTGCTTGCAATGTTTTAAAATGTTTGTTTTTAGCTAGTTTTATTCATTCTATTAGTAAGCTACATCTTTATCAATCAAAAAATCATCACACAGTGATTGACATTTCTAGATATTTCTTTTTTGTTTCTTTTACTATTTAATTTAGCATTCTCATTATTACAAAGATCTGCAAATTTAAAATCAAGATGAACTTTACCAAACATCGTTTGAATTGCGAAACTCCGAAAGTGAAGTACCTACAAGTAAAGACTAACTTAATATTCGATATCGATATTTGTTGTAAATAAAGCCGTATATGACATTGTTTAGATAAAAATAGTTAGAATAAACAAGAAACATGCAGTGTTCACAGTTTCGAATCGGTTAATGTGAATCTGATTTTACGCTTGTAGGGCGATGTAATAGCTTTCACTCCTTTGTTAATGCCGTTGCAGTTTGCACACAAACAAATATCTTTATTTTAAAACAATCGGGGCACACGTTCTCAAAGATAGGGACCAACACTCCGGTACGTCCGTAATTCTCGAATTTGAACTAATTTTCCCGAAAATTTGTCACTTTGTTTTGCAATTTACCGACCTTGCATCTCGTACAAAAGATGAATCACCATCTTCCTAGGTATACTGTGTTGCTTGTGCTAGTGCTTCCAATAGCAGTTGCTTTCCAACTCACTGTAATCTATTTCTCACATTTGCGCTTTTTTCTTTAGTTTGCGTTCGTTTGAAATTATAATTGTATTCCATGTGGTATTCCCGTGATATTTCCATGTTCATCCCAACTGTGCGCCTCCACGGCCGGTGTCAAATGAATCTAATGTATTTCCTTCTATTTCTATTCGTTCTCCCGTTCTACCTTCATCTACGGATGTGACCACACCGTTGCTGCTGGCATTTGATATGCGCGAATCGACTGTACGTCGCCGGCGACCATCATCATCACGTTATGTATTCCAACCTATGCAGCAAACGCCCTCGTTGAGATGGGCGACTCGCTCAAGCAGATGGCCGATGTGAAGTACTCGCTGGATGATAACATCAAGCAGAACTTCCTCGAGCCACTGCATCAGCTGCAGACCAAGGATTTAAAGGAGGTTATGGTAAGTTTTTTTTCTGATTGTGCGCTTGAATCAGATTGTGACTCTGCGGCGACTTAATAGGGACTCGGTGTAGAGCAAGCGTTAATATTCAAATCAAATCACGCTTTATATGCGAGAAAAAAATCTAGAACGCAGAACAAATCTACCAGGAAGGTTAATGCTTTAGAAGAATTATAATTATAATAGTTATTATAGGAAGATACACGTCCGATAGATTTGTGGAACATATTTCAAGTCACCAGAAATTTTTCCTAGACATCTTGAACAGTCCTATATTTTTTCAACTACTGATACTGATTTCTCAAAAGAAAACATGCCATTAACACCTAGTTTCAACGTCTACGTTGAATTTTTGCAAATTGAAGGGAAAAACTCCATACATAGTGCATACAGCCTTGCAACATTATAACCCATCTCTCCTAGCAGTAAACTACAAATTAATTGTTTCCGTTTTGCCTTTCTTTTGCTTCCTACTTGCAACAACTCTCCGCCGTACACACAAACACACACATCTACATCAACTTCTGTGACAGCATCATCGTAAAAAACTTCAAGGACGGCGTCTTGATTTTGACTGTAAGAAACGGCGACAGGCGAAAGGTAAGTGTTTTTTTCCGTAGTTTTACTACGATAAAACATACAATGCTTATCCCCTGAAGCTCCCGTTCCCACCTGTCATTTCCTGTTTCTTAAATTGTATATTATTTTATCATTTTCCTTGCGCTGAGGGGATGATGTTTCTTTTATTCTAAAGTTAACGTCCAAGTTTCGGTAACAAGAAATGAAAATATTCAGCATTCCAGTGCTGGAGGAGAGTAGCAAAGATTTAGCGGAACCTACAATGATTACGTCATACTTTGCTTCGGGAATGAAGATATCCTTTTCTGTTCGGAATGCCGGGTTACATTGGTGAACGTGAGTGGGGAGAAGAACTGGGATGCGTAGGAGACGAGTCATTTTTTGAATTCATAAGTATGTTTTGCTCCATATAAAAGATGTGCGTAGGCAAAGGCATACTACAGAAAATCGCCAAATTTAATAAAGGACCAGTCTGATGATTAAAATAAATTACTTGGCACATATTTTCAGGATTAGAGGAATAAAGAGTTTTATTTACGTCTTATTGCAAACGGATACATTATTACTATAAATAGATTGATCAGTGGTTTTTGTTGCAGTTTCGATGATAGAACAAAAATAAAAGTCAACAGAACATGCAACGCGCTTTTAATATATTAGTTTGTAAAAATAGAATATAAACTTCAAGTATACAAACCAGATTGGATTCTTTTACGTTAAAAGCCTTTAGTATAAAAACCATCTGGGCTTGGCGAAGAGCCCTGGTTTGGGACTCTTTAAAACGTGTAGTAGACCATGCCAGGACTGCCGAAGATGACAAAATGCCAGATGATCTTCGGTTTGAAAAATGGCAGGAAACTCATGCTTTGGTAAAAACATGCTCTCCTGCTGCCTTCTTGGCGATGAGGTTGAAACCATATGGAGTGATCAGCCTTGCTGACACGACCGATAGTGGGAACCTTGGGCTGGTGATGCAATAGAATTCAGTGGTAAGCACAAAACGTGCGGTAGCTATGAAAAAAAAACAATCAAAATAATAAGGCTTATTTCACTCTTGAGGAATTCCACGAAGATCCGTCCGAAAATAATTAAAATCCTGACCGACCATCTTAGATTCCTATGAAATAGAGATGGTCGGGTTTCAATTTTTTCGAACCCGAATCCAACCCGAACCCGAGTGCATGAAAATTTGAAAACCCGAACCCGACCCGAACCCAAAAATTTAAAATTTGAGAAGCCCGATCCGAATCCAACTTGCTAGTACGGAGAACCAACCAAAGATCTCGAAGATTTTTAATTCTAGGCACCCGAGCTGGACCCTTGACTAATCTAAGAATAGTAGAATCACTCGAATCTGAAGTAGCACCATACGCATTGAGTTATATCTGCATATGGCAAAACAAATCACTGCCGAGTAGAATCCGCATTTATATTTACTATTATTGAACGTCAAATTTGTAACGTTCTGAGAAACTTATAAATCGTTGATATCTTAACCGGAAATTAAGTTAAATCGACAGTTAGCCGCCGATGAAGAAAGAGAAAGCTTAATGGTCACACTTTCCAACAAACTTGCCCGTCGTACTGAACCAAAATTTCTGATTTTTTATCAGAAACCATTCCTGCAAGGCAGTTTCGTATAGGGTAAGGGGGGGCAAATCCGACCTAGTAAATGGTTTCGGCTGTAAAAAGCTCATTTTACATCGGATCAAGTCGTTTTATATACCAAATTAAAGGTTAGACTCCTGGGCAACTTTTTGTATATAGCATTTTATTCGGATTTTGGGTATATCTTGAGTTACAAGCGTTTTACAAAAATGTTCATTTTTGCTGTTTTCAAAAATGGTGGGGTAAACCCGACCCCCTATGTTTTTGGTTAATTTAGTGCAGATATTACTAAAATTTTATGGTTGATCAATGATAAATCAATGAATGTTGTGTTATTGAATTGTAACATGAAGAAAATGGAGTTCAATGTCAATCTTGGAATGCTAAAATCACGAGCAGTAGCACGTAATGATATTCCCTTGTGCATCGGAGTAATTGCTCGACGAATACTATAATCATCACGTTTTTGTATCTTTCGTTTGTAATTAAGAACCATTTTGCATAAAAATAATAAACAATAACAATAAAAATATATTTCAATTTTATAAATAAAAATTTTCTTAACAAAAAAGCGGTCGGATTTACCCCAATATTTAGAGGTCGGATTTGCCCCACCGCGTCATTTTTCATTATGATGCAATTAAAAAAAATATGAAAAAGGTTGAACTAAATTCATCTATGCACTTTGTAGGGCTTAAATCAAAGAATTTAAATCCACTTACATTTATTATGCAATCACTTTAACAATCAGAAATATCATGTAGTCAATGATGCACAAAAGTCAAATCAAAAGTTGTAAAAACACACTTTTTGTCGTATGAGCATCCCAATGTAGACTAATAAAATGCTGTCATACCACCATTATGATTATTTTCGATGCTCTACACGACAACATTGATATTAGTTCGCGTAGTGCTTCTGATTTTCGGTAACAGAGGGAGGTCGGGTTTACCCAACGGTCAGATTTGCCCCACCTTACCCTAATTTATTACATGTAATAAATTAAGCTATGGCAATTGGCAATTCGTATTCGACAGTTTACATGACGTCACCCACGTTACTGGTTGGAACGGTCAAACCTGTATCGAAGGGTATCAATCATTTTCTGACGTGTTCTTGATGTCCCATCATTAGCGTTAGGACGATCTATGATTGGGTATCTAGTTATTTTATGCTTCAGATTATACGGTAAGCGCGCCAATAGAGATGCTTCGACATCTCCAATGGAGCTCTCGGAACGACTCCAAACTTTTAAAAATCCATTAATGGCTTCAACAGAACGCAAAATTTTTGCGATCAATTCATTGAGTTCGTGGAAATTCATGTATTTTCATGAAGGAATCCGGATCATGCAACAGCTCAGCCCGGGAACAATCTGACAGAAAGTGCTTGTTTCATATATGTACCACTGATTTGATAGTGGTGCTATTATCCCATTACCATATGAGTGTCATGAACAACGAAACCTGGCGGAAGTGAAGCTAGGTTTAGGTCTGATGGAACAAAGACAGTCTGTAGAAAATAAATTTGGCCTAGACTATCTGCTTTTTTAAAAAAAATGTGCCATTTTTAAATTTGAGCCGCCATAATGACACCAAAGTACCACCAAATTTATGAGTTCAAGTTCTTTATTTTTCCGTTACAGTTTATTTGAATTGCAAGCAATCTTTATCATAAACCAATTTGATTATTAAACTTCCGTGAAGGCAGGTACAACCTGTTTGTTTCATTTGACCAATTTAACAGTGCTTGCTTAAAGTTTGTTTGGGGTACAAATGTACCCCACAAAACCGTTTGCTTTAGTGTTTTGTCATGTGTACATAATTCAAAAAAATTAAATCTTTTTTTAAAAGCAAAATATCGATACATAGTAAGCGAGAAACTTGTGAAAAATTGTATAAGTTCCAACTCTGCTATTTGGTATAACAAAGCACTATAGCAAAGTAACTAGAAAATGCGTTTGGATCGGTATCGTAATTTTTGCTTTTGCGGATGAAAGAGTCAAAACACATTCGTGTATATGATTTGTATATAGTATGCAAGACGCATCATTCGATTCGTTATCTTCTGCAGTCCAGGCTCTGGAACATACTTACTTTATATACACGTACAATGCACCGGCTCTACCTATTCCTTCGACGCCTTCCTGTTTCATCTCTGTTACTGCATATTGCTGTATTTTTAACGTTTGTATTGGCGGTTGGTTTTCAAAAAAGCATCGGAATAAATATACTTTTTGACGAGTTTTTGGAAAAAAATTGTTCAAAAGGAAATTTAATAAGCTTTACAACGTCATATAAATGGTCAAAATCGATTTGAAACTACCGGAGTTATAGCAATATGAAGAAAAAAGGGAATTTTGACGTATTTTAAAGACTTATTCTATACAAAATGAAATATTACATAATTAAATAGTCAAAACACGAATATTTTTAAACAGGTTACTTTACGAATGATTTTAGAATAAAACTATCCAATTTAATTATAAATTTAATAACAATTAGACATACTAGAGCGATTTTAGTTCTGTGGTATGAATGTACCCCACAAAACCGTTTACGTAGAGAAAAAGTCGCCGCGGCCTAAGTATCGGTTTTAAAGTACCTGTCGAAATTTATATTCCATTATAGAAAGTTGAACTGATATTTTCTGATAAATTCCTGTTGACTTGGTTTTTTACTAATTATCATGAAAAATGAATCGCTACATTTCAGAAATTTTTTGTTAGTAGCATTTTGATTTAAAATAGCGTTTAGAATCATATTCAAAAAGAAAATTGTATTTTTGACTGCAAATAGTATGAATTATAAAAATATGACAAAAGTTGTTGTTAGGAAAACTTTTTTGTTGAAAGCTTCTCCAAGATCCAAATACACTGAAAAAGTTTCTTTTGCGTCTTTAAAACGATGATCATTAGATTTTTGACATTTTATGATGACGTACCGCGAATAACTTTTAAAAGGGCATAAACGCACGAATTAACTGTTTTTGTTGAAACAAAATTCCAAATATCTCGAAAACTATCGCATTTTGGAAGATTTTTGTTAAATACATTTTGATTTAAAATGAGACTTAGAATTATATTCTGTAATAAAATTACAGTTTTGTGTGTCAATTAGTATGAAATTTAAAAACATGTATAAAGTTTTTGTTAGAAGAACTTTTTTACCGATAAGTTCTCCATCATACAATCACATTCAATATGTTTCTTTTCTCTTGAGGTTTTTGTTGTCAAAATATAAAAAAATAGGAAAAATGGGTTTTTTTTACAATTTAAATTTTTAACATAATTTTTTATTTTTTTTCAGCGTATATTTTTTTCGTACATGAATATTCATTCGTTCTCAGAAAGTTTTGCTGTATAAAATACAGTAAGCGAACAAAATTTTTTTGAAAAGTTGCTCTTGTATCAAAATATTGCAATTGTCAAAGAAAATAATGGAGATTCATAAACCGAACACAACTTTATAGTTTCGTTCGAATCGACGATGGTGATATTTTGTGGTCGCCCGGTTTCTCATGGAATTTCTCTCTTGTTCATTGCTTCTATAGACGAAAATTCCTCTACTAACTCACATTTAAACTATTAGTAGTAATTATAGAAATTACTATAGCAATGCGCTAAAATCAACAAAGTTTGGAGAAATTTCTCAATCCACGCGGAACAGATCGTCAAAAAAGCAGGGACTAACAATTGAAAAAGTAACGCTAGCACACGCAATAACACCATAACATACAAACGCTAAAGTCCTTTGTGATAATCTGCACATACGTACGCTTGCGATTTCTTAAACATTATAAAAATGAACATTTAGCACTTATAGATTTACAAACGCGGTCTTAAACGTGAACCTACAAACTCCTGTGTTCGCGTGATCGGTTACGTTCGGAAGTCTCTATTTGTTGTACTAGCAACCTGGGTCCTTGTATTCAGTTGGACCAATAAAAAAATAATGTTCATATCCACGAGGCAACGCGTTCTTTGGCGACATGACCATGAACTCTAGTGATATGGAAGAACTCACTCATTTGAATCGTACACTGAAAATTAAGTATCAGCACAGATAACAGACATTTCGGCTAGAACAAAATTTATTAAAAATCCTGTGTAAACTTTCAAATTGATAAACGTTGGAAATCCGTGCTTCACTATTACCATCTACGCAACTGTTTGCTACACGTGTTTGACAACTGCACTTCAACTGCATAGCGTCGATCCTTGCTCCATCTACAAACGTTTGCCAAACGTGTTTTAGGGTCTGATTTATTCTGAATTTTAGTAGCGGGTATTTACCCATATTTTGAATCGACCGTCTGTCATCTGTGGTATCAGATCCACGGTCCGCGAGATCTTTCAAGAACGCACGCGAATATTTGTGCCCAGTTTATAAAACAGAATTTATACACGCGAGTTACATACACGTTAGTAAATTCGACATACAAACGCACACGCGATTGAACACGTCAAAGTACAAATGCTCGCTCCCTTCGCGATGATACAGTCAATCGCGAAGTCCCATTCGGCCACACATATCCCCCGGCCCGCTGTAATTGGCCTTAAGCAGTGTTTTAGTGGGCCACATTGCCTGTCTCGTCTGCAATTGTAGTGATTAATTCTGATGGAGAGCACTTCCGAGAACCTAGCTCTACAGCTCCAGTAGGACAACTCTCGAAAAAAATATACTCGGACAATAATTAAGTGTGTACCTGGGAATGCCGCACATAGCCTGACTTGTTTTATGATTTATCCTCACTTATTTTAGAAAGCAGATCATGATTTCAGCACCCCCTGAGGTTAGCGCCTTGGCGGGGACCAACTCCAAATCAACAGTTCTACCAAGTAGTAGAAGATTTTTTTTTATTGTTAAAAAAAGTTTTTAAAAGTAGAAGTACCTCCTTAGCGAAAATTAGGGTACTAATCGATTCTGATGCGTAATCAAGTTTCACGAAACTTTGCACAAGTGATTTTAACACGAAAAGTCAACGAAAGCTAGAAATTACTTTTAATCGTCTTTTTGGGATTTGGAACCACCGTGCGTAGCGTTTATCTCAAAGTTGACATTAAAACTGGATAGTGTTCATGATAGTTTTGTAATTAGATGGTGTTTGAGACTTTATAGAATGAACCTATCTTATAAAAATTCATTAAATGTAGAAAACGCAACAAAACTTATTTTAAGGATCCCTACCAATATTTGGATGATAAACGAAGGTGCTAACCGGTTTAGATGCAGCTTTTAAAAAACTTTGCTGAAGACACCGTAGCGAGAAAACATTATCTTTGGACTGATCAAACTAATTTCTTTGTTTGTTTAGTGTTTATTTGAACAATTAGGAAACTGATCCACGGGGCATTTAATGTGCGTGGGGAATACGCATGGGCTTGTCTGAGTGAAATGATGACTGTTGATTCATATAGTAGGGGTTGAGAATTGGCAGTTGCTGAGAAGGATCAGAAGCTTTTTACCAATTTGCAGCAGTTATATCAGCACGAAGAATATATGGTCGGTGTTGGGTCAGACCGGGCTAAGTCGCAAAACCTTAAAAAATGAGATAATCATAGCATAATAATAAAATAATATAATTTTAAAATGTGAAATATTGTTTTTCGTCTTGTATTATCTCTTCAAACATATACAATATCTTAGATTCTCTAGGCATTATGAGCGCAGACTTGCGCAGCTGAATCCTAGTTTAAGTGGAACTGAATAGTTTGAAGGCCATTTTAAAGAAAAAGTTAAATCCAAGTTCAATATTTGTAGCTAAATTCTTTGAATACATATACAAAAATACTCATCTTTCTACACTTCATATTCACCGAAACCCGATAGTTATCGTTCAATACACAGCTAATAGTTACGTTGGCCGATAAAAAAATACTAATATTGATAACTACAACTCGACAAAAAAAATTCTGACGAGACAAAAACACGCTTTCGTCGAAATATTTTTTTTGCATTATTGGCCTATGGCGGAACCACTGTGCGGCGCCGTTATTGACATTGCAAAGTATAGAACTCTCGAAACGTGCACATTGAGATAAAGTAGATAGCTACTCCCAGGCCCCATTCGTCGACTCTTTGTGCAATTTCGCTTGTTCTGGTCAATCACGGAATAGCAACTACGATTTGTACGGTCATCATGCTCATGCTCATTAACGTTGTCATGTTCGACTTGGTGTTTCATATTGTTCTTCGCAATGAAATTTTCTGCCTGGTTTGAACATCCCAACGTTACCAGTATACGGATAGGGACATAGTGTACCTGTATGTATCCTTGAGATGAAGCTTCCTTTTTATTTTTAGTAACTGTTACACCACGGCAACTGCAAGTCTAATATGAAACTTCCATATTGTATTTCTCGAACTACCGACACTGTTGTTTTCTGTGGCTCGGTTATTTGACTACGCAGCCAGAGGTAACGATACTATTTTGTTTGTGCAGTGGATTACCAACAAAGTAGTGGATAGAATTATTTACGTACTAATAACTTTTGCTTTTGTACTGCGCACGCACGACTTCCACAGTTTTGCGGAATGTGGATATTCTTTCCGGTGGCAGTTACCGCACGGTAGGGTAGACGAGCCCTTATTCATCTCATTAGTCAGGATGTCACACTGTTTCGATTGTAACTCGGCTTACAGTAATACGATTGCGCTTAAATAGGTATCAGCATCCTTGCTTCGTTCATAAGAAGCAGTAACATGAAAAATCTGGTTTTGAAAATGTAAAATACTCGCGTTTGAGCGAAACAAGAAGTCGGATACGACGCACCCTTATTCATCATTTGACTTAGTGCGTTGAATAGAGATAGTAGACAGTGTCTACTAGACACTGCTCTAACTAATGTATTCAAATGGGTGGGATGAATACAGGAGCTAAGATGATAAACATTGCTTTAGGGCACACTACCTCAAATGATGTTTTGTAGTATATGAGTTAGATATGACGATGTTAATAACAGTAGACAGTGAGTGAATGAGTGATTGCAAATGCCACAAGGTTCTAATGAATATTAAGGGGGCATAGGAGTTTTTATCATTTCTTCTGACTAACTTAAAAAAAATTCGAAAACGGCGAAGGCAAAATATATTGATATTGAGCTTTATTGCATATTGTGTTATACTGCCCATGATCGCAAATCAGTTCCTTAAAGATAGGAAATCCCATAGAAATTGGGATAAATATGCGAGCATGAGCACACTTAGTCTCGAAAAACAATACCAAAAAAAAAACACTTTCCATTGACGCTCGTACGTTCATCGAAAATGAAAACATCAAATAGGGTCTTAGAACATGTTCAATTATTTTGTCCTGGTCCATCCTTTTCCATAAATTTAAATTATATGCAAAGCGGTGGGCATTTGAAGTAAAAAAACTATTTTTGCCTCAAAAAATCGTCTTAAATTTCATTAAAAAATAATAATTATTCAAATTTCGCAAAATAGGTCGACGACTAAATAATTTAATGAGCTTGAAGGGAATAGCTTTAACGGCTCTTAAAATATTGATGGTACCGACTTCGATGCGATGGTTTCGAGAAAAATGCATGTAAAGTTTTAGGTACGATCTGTTTATCTCCATAAATTATAGGTAGATTTGTGTGAAATTTTCGAAAAAAAATTTGAAAAAAATCTGCAAAACAATCAATTTCTTCCAAATTTTAACTTGGTCCTCAATGGAACATCCGTATAATCGGTCATTTCATAAATCTAGTTTTAGAGGTCTGAAGTTGTTTCGCAAATATTTGTTGCATAACTTCGTAGTTATAACTGGAAAATTGGTCCCATAATGACTTTCCGGAAGATCTGGAACATACGCGCAGCTGGTCAGTTAATAAACCTTGTCCTAGAGCCTTGAGATATTTTCGAAAACATATAAAGCTATATCATTCGCATAAATTCGTACTTGGGACTGGGAAGACCCATTGGCCTTTTAGATAATCTCGTGTAGAATTGGCTAGTTTACAAATACGGTCTTTGTTCCAGCACAAATACAATTACTTGGCAATAATAATTCTAAAAAAAAACTTTCGAGGAGACCATAGATTTCCGGAGCCAGTTGCAGATCTTCCGGAACTATATGAATACAGTTCATATCCCGGTCACAGGTTCGAATTTATGCGAATGATAACCCAAAAAATCTCTACGACAAGGTTCATGAAATGGCCAGTTCCACTGATGTTCCAGATCTTCCGGAAGGTCATAATGTAGCAAAAAAAACCTGTGATGACCTACACAGTACGTACAAGTACGAACTCGTTCAAATGAGAATTTAAGAAACAAGAAAAACCAATGGTTCTAAGACCAGCTTTATGAATTGGTCAGTTTTGTGAATGTTCCCGATTTTCCGAATGGTCATTATGTGACCAATAAGTTTAATTTTCACTCGGAACTAGAAATTTATGCCAATGCAGCGTGAATAAAAATTTTCGAAAAAACTGAAGAATTCTAGAACTAGATTCATGAATTATACAGTTCTATGGATGTTCCGGTTGATTTTCACGTAGAATCCAGTACACTCAGGTTTTTTATGCGGAGGATACAGGCCGCGTAAATGAAAACCGCGTAAATTTCAAAATCCGCGTAAATGAAAACCGCGTAAATTTCAAAATCCGCGTAAAAATCGCGTAAAAATACCGCACAAAAAACCGCGTTTTTTGAATTCTCAATGCTCCCCTCTCATATTGTAACAAATGTCAAAGTAAGCTCAGATGCCAAATTTCACATCATTTGGACAATTCTAGACTCCTGCCCACCTCGCTTAAAATTTTTTGAAATTGTTGCTATGGGAAAATAATGAGGAAAAATATAATAAATGCTATAACTTTTGAAGTAGCAATCAGAAAATTACAATTTATACTTCTTTTTAAAGGAAATAAACTTAGAATGGAGATGTTTCTGTTTTCTTCAAAAATATAGGTACTGGGTTATTTTGGCTCCGAAATTCCCTATTCAGCAAGGCACAATTTATTAAAATTGAGTGAAGAATAATAGAGATATATGCACGAGAAAATGATAAAATTTAATATGAATGATAAAAGGCACTATAACCCCAACTTCTCGTATTCGGACAAAGGTCAAAAAGGTTCCGTTCGATTTCTAAGATTTTTCACATTAGAAAAACTGCAAAATATGTATGATTTGAATCACAGAGCAGCAAAATTATTAAAAATAGGGGATTTTGGGGCCAAAATGACCCAGTACCCCACTTTCCTGTATTTTTCTAGAAACAGAGATATATTCATTCAAATACTAAGATTATTTTCTTTAAAAAGAGAAATTGTAATTTTCTGATCGCTACTTCAAAAGTTATAACATTTATTATATTTTTCCTCCATATTTTCCCATAGCAACAATTTCAAAAAATTTTACGCGGAGTGGGCAGGAGTCTAGAATTGTCCAAATGATGTGAAATTTGGCATCTGAGCTTACATTGACATTTGTCACAATATGAGTGGGGGGGCCTTTGAGAATCAAAAAAAAATTGTAGTGCCCTAACGTGTAGTCATTGAAAATAAACCGGACATTAAAAGAATGAAGTCTGACCAACATCCATCTTCCTGAACCAAGGCTTCGTCGATAACTTCGGGGTAATAGAATAAACCCATCGTCCAAATTCTTCATTGTTCCTGGTTCATTGCTCGGGATGGAGCAATGAGAAGGATGGAGTAATGAGAAGGGGACGGGCATAGCGTAGTTCGTAAATCGATTGCCTTGTACGCAGCTCATCTGTGTTCGATTCCCAACTCCGCACATAGGGTTAAAGATTTTTCCAAAAGAGGCGAATGACCCTAAGGTTAAAACCGTTATAAACAAAATTAAAAAAGAAGGGACCCAAACCCAGGAAAGTGAAAAAACTGCGGAGAGGTAGAAGTGCTGAGAGATGTACTGAAGGTACAGTGTAACTTGGGTGAAGTGCACATGATGATCCGGTTAAAGAAGGGGTACGGAGGAACACAGACAGGGATAGTTCGTCTACAGGTAAGCGCTGCCAACAAGGTACCGGAGGTAGGGAAATTTACGGTTGGATGCTCCAGATGCCCATTGAGAGTTACCCCACGAGTGAATAAACAAACGGAGAAATGCTTTAAGTGTTTGAGCTTTGGACACTTGGCAGGCACTTGCAAAGGCCCGGATAGATTCTGGTTGTGCTGGAAAGGGAAGACGGGTCATTTTAAGAAAAATTGCACGCAGAGACCGAAGTGCATGCTTTACGCTCCAGAGGAAGGTGACGATCATGCGACGGGTGGTTTCAAATGCCCTGCCTAGAGGGCAATTGTATGCTAACGATAGTTGAGATAATACAGATAAATCACTATGACACCGCACAGCAACTGTTGTGATAGTCTAAGATAAAAACGATGTGTGACGTCGCTTTGATTGCAGAGCCGGATGAAGCCCCATCTGATAACGGTAACTATGTGTCGGATCGAACAGGAACGGCCGCGTTACAAGTTATGGCCAGATTCTTCATTCAAGAAGTGGTCGAACGTTCATACGAAAGCTTCCTGATCGCCAAAATCAACGGTGTCTTTGTATGCAGCTGTTACGCACCTCCAAGGTAAACAGTGCAGCAGTTCAGCCTTTAACAGAGCAGTTGGACGGCTGTAAGCCGGTACTCATTGGTGGTGCCATCAATGCCTCGGCTGTGGAGTAGGGCTGTTGAGTAACCAACACAAAAGGATGTAGGAAACTCTAGCGAAGTTAGACGTACTATTGTGCAATAAAGGTTCCGTTAGTATATTTCGGAGAGACGGGAGGGAGTCTATCATCGACGTCACATTCTGTAGTCCTTCACTGATGGCGAACATTAACTGGAGAGTATGCAAGATACTCATACCCATAGCTAAGCTAATCAACTCTGTCGAAAAAATCCGTCCACTATGCGAACCATCTACCTGACTGCGGTGAACAATAACGCTTCGTTGCTGAAAGGTGTCCGGATTTTTTCGTCATATTTGGTCAGCTTACCCATAGCGATCGCTTGGCAATTCGATACCGTATCGGCTAACGGAAACCTGCGGCAGCATGGAGAAATATAACCAAAGAGCGAAAATGGAAGACGAAAGCCTTCAACAACGACCTCTTCGTGGAGACACTTCGGCCGGACAGCAGGATTGAGAACGTTGACGCAGCTGATCTAACAAGAAGAATGGTGACGGCCTGTGGCGCCACAATGCCGCGAAAACTGGAGCCACGCCGTAGACGACCCTACGCACTGCCTCAGAGTCACAAGGTGGGCTTAGAGAGCAGTATCGGAGCCAGACAGAGAGGAGCGCAATGCGGTGTTTCGGGAAGTTAGAGCCGCTTTAAAACAGAAAATCAAGCTTAGCAAGTCAGATTGCTATAAAGAGCTAGGCCGAGAAGTAGACGCCATTCCGGGGGGGACGCACACCATGTCGTGGTGGCGAAGATGAAGATACCGTCGATGGCAGCTGAAATGTGCTTGGGTAAGATGAAGATATTCGTTGATTGGGTCTTCCCGAAGCACGCTCCAAATATCTGCCCAATGACACCGTACAGCGAAGAAGAAGGAGCAAGCACGGACGATCGGCAAGTGACAAACGACGAGCTTGCAGAAGCGTCGATACGACTGAAATCAAAGAACGCCCCCGAACCAAACGTGGCGCTGAAAGCTGCATTTCTGGCGTATCCGGATATGTTCAGAATGGTGCTGCAGAAATGTTTGGATGATGGCAATTTGCTCGAAATGTGGAAGGTACAGAAGCTGGTGTTGCTGCCAAAGCCAGGAAGCCACCGAGCGTCTGCTGGATACACTCGGAAAACTCAAGTAAGTTTTCATGAAGTTGTATCGTGCTTGTACAGTGCTCGAAAGTGCCGAGAAGGCATCTAAACATAAGCGAAGTAGAGCTCGATACTGCTCTGTGGTCACGATAGATGTAAAGAATGCGTTTAACAGCGCCAGCTGGGAAGCCATCGCCACAGTGCTGCACAGAATGATGGCCGACTATCTATGCTAGATTCTGAAGAGCTACTTCCAGAGCCGAGTGATGCTCTACGCAACGAGCGAAGGGCAGAAGTCAATGCGAGTCATAGCCATCGTTCCTCAGTGCTCCATTCTCGGGTCAACTCTTTGGAACGGGATGTATTATGAGGTCTTAACACTTAACGGCTGCCCAAGAAGGTGAAAATCGCGCACGACACTAACAGCGACAGGTGAGATACTTGAAGAAGTGGGGGGGGTTTGTGAGGAGACAATAGACGCGATCGAGAGCTGGATGAACGGGGTCAAACTGCAAATAGCTCACCACATAACGGAGGTGTTAGTCAGCAACTGCACAGCGGTTCAGCGGATGCAGATCGATATCGGGGGAGTAGTCTACTCGAGGCCTTTGCAAAGCTGCACGTAGATGTTGCCAACGATGGTACAACCAGAACGTACCGCCGGGAAGAACGAGAAGCATTTATTGATGTTACTTACTTTCTGGCAGATAGACAGTCGGAAGTGCATGTGACCCAATCAAACGAGCGGAGGTGGAAAACAACGAACTCGACTAGAGAGTCTTCGTTGAAGCTTACAGTGCAATGAGCTGTATTTTAGTGCAGATTAAGCGATAATGGCATTAGCAAGAGCGTGCGATGCAACCATGCCAAGAGAGTGTAAACCAAGGTACAATCGCCGCCCAGCCTTCTGGTGGAACTCGGCGATAGCTGACTTACATGTATGTTGCCACCGAGTCCGGAGGACGGCTGTACTACTGGATAGGTGCCTGGAGAAGGTGAGAGTCATCGTAGAAGAACTATTCTCACAGCATGAACCGACGACCTGGCAGCCCACGCCGTACGGGACTCAGTATGCTCGGATAACCAACGAGGAGCTGATAGTGGTGGCAAAAGCCTTGAGAACCAAGAAGGCCCCGGGATCAGATGATATCCCCGACGTGGCTCTGAAAACAGCAATCCTAATGAACCCGGATATGTTTAGGGCCGCGTTGCAAATGTGTATCGACGATGGTAGATTCCTCAACATCTGGAAGAGACAAAAGCTGGTGTTGTTTCCGAAGCAAGGCAAGCCCCTGGAGATCCTTCAGCATCAAGCCAATATGCCTGTGGGATACAGTCGGCAAGGTACTTGAAAGAGTAATCCTTAACAGGCAGTACATGAGCACAGTCTCTTCCGAAGTAGTAATTTCAAATGAAATATGGGGGATCAGGCAGATGTCGGATTTCCCGTTTGCCATACGAACTCTCTTGCAAGTGATGTTAGGCGTCTACAAAGACTGGCAGAGCACCGTTTAGGTAGCGATCAACAATTCGATTGTTCGGTAGCTGCAGCAATTAGTCTCAGTGCCCTTTTTATAGGTGGCATAGTATGCCACTGGCATACATTACTCCTTCCATCCACACCTCAAGTTGAGTCTCCTACTTCCAAATCTTCAAAATTACCCAGCGGAGTACTCGTGCCAATACTGCAACTGCAAATTGGTACTCGACTACTCACGTCTCCAGACCGCTTCTTGCGTTACTCTCACCGTCTACTACTTTCTCATTTATATGATAGTCAAGGAAATGATTAACGGGACCAGAGTTACAATACAACTTGTAACGAAATATCGTCATTACAAAATAACTCACTATGTAATTATTTTGTTATTTTATTTTGATTGGGTTACCACACATAAGTGTTGGCTCTATACTTGTTTGTGAAGGTTCCTTCTAATATCTCTGCTCTTGTCGCTGTCAATCCAGTCATTTTCCGAAGTCCATAGTCCATACGCTCTAGGTGCGCGTGTGATGCTTCTTTGTCATCCTCGTTTCGTACGGCCAGTGCAAGTTGATGATGCTGTAGTTGAAGAAACGGTTTTATATTTCTTATAAAAGAAATGTATACAATTCGCTCAACTTTCTAGATTTTTTGATACTCATTACACACATCTTCTCGCTGATCGCTTGCCACTTGATAGGGCATTTGTGCATTCCGCTCAGAACCCATAAAGCCGGTCCCCAACTTGTTCGTTGTTTTGCCACTGCCGTTTTTTATTCAGTTCGTTTATTTGATAGGCACTAATGCGTTAGCTTGGCGGTGCCAAATTCTTTTGTTTTTATATTTTGTATAACTTAAAACGAGGAGGTTACAATGTTGAGATATTTTTTTATATTGCGGGGAAGAATTTTATAGATATCTATGTCTAGAAATACAATTCGATATGGAAAAGCGTGAACAATCGATTTTTTAATGAAAAATTTTAAAACAAGGAATCCAATTTGATATACAAGAGGGGGAACACTAGTTTTTTTACGAAAAATTTTACACCTCTTTTATTACTAAGAATACAGTTCGATATACAAAGGAGGAACAAGTTTTTGTGAGAAATTTCACAGTTGTCTCAAAACTAGGTATACAATACGATTAACAAGATGGGAATTAATAGTTCTAATGAAAAATAAAAATTACACCTATTTTAAAACTAGGAACACAGTATACAAATTTGATTTTTTAATGGAGACTTATGCTTGGTCAAGATATTCAGAGGGGGGCTTATTTCCAACATCGGTGTAGCAGTAGTTGTATCAGGGTCAGAGGAAAGAAGGCGTACACAATGACAGGGAAAGAAGAGCAAAACTTGCAACCAGGGATGCCAACGGTACCGATAAACTACATTTTTTTCGGTATATTTACATTTGCACAAGCCGTACAGCCCGCTACAGCGACGCATCGCCGCTACAGCTCTTGCCAGAACGGTAGCCAAACCGAGGACATTTTCCCATACAGCAGTAGAATACATTTTTGTTTTGCTGCTGTACTCCGACTGCTCGGTGAGAGTGTGGCGTAGTAAAGTTTATTCTCTCGCTTTGTACATTTTTCACTGCATAGTCAAAGGGAGAGGCCCGAACGCGAAAGCGTTGATGCCGGTCGTGGCGTAAACGAACCGCATTCATTGTCGTTGTTTGTGATTAAAAATATTGAATAGATTAAAAATATTAAAAAGTGTGAAATAAGGAAAGAGAAGCTGAACCGCTCGCGTCTGGCGGCTGTACTTGGGGCAGTATTTTTTGTCATGTTACTGCTTTGCTTACAGACTGCCGTACAGCGCTGGGCGTCCTGCACTAGCGAACGACAGTAGCGTCAAAAGAGAAATGAGAATGTAGGCAAAAAAATTACAGCCACAGAAAAGGTAGGCATTTTGCATCCTTGCTTGCAACTTTTGAGCAAACGGGAAATCAGTGACACTAATTACGACACGAATCGGGCTAGTAGGTCATCGAGTACTGGGTTGACGGATGGTATTCTTTGGCCCTGCGGGGAAAGTTATCAGACTATCGGGTCGCTCTCGCTTCAATTTCCTTTTATGCAGGCGTAGCGGTAAAGCCGATGCCGGTCGCATAGTGACACTCTGATGCTGGTCGGCTCTACAAGGTAGGACAGGGAAGAAACGAGAAATAAAAGAGAGGTGGACTAAACTGGGATGTTTATCGTTTTTATAAAAATGTAAATAAGGGACATATAGGGGAGATTCCGATTTGCTAGTATAAACCGAACTGGGACATTCAGTGATCTACATCGGGCCCGAAGGGGATCCTTTAACTGAGACTTGGCGTCACAATATCCGGTGCACACCCAGTCAACGTGCTGGATGTCGTGATAGCCCTCGTCACAAGCACACAGTCTACTCTGTGAAAGCCCAATACGACGCAAATGCGCATCCAACGTGTAGTGGTTGGATATGAGTCGGGACATTACACGAACGAAATCCAGACCCACACCCATCCCCCTGAACCAGGAATCAGGAATCAGAATATATTGGCTTAAATGGCACAATCCCCCTGAACCAAGGCAAAATCCCCCTGAATCAAGGCTTCTTTGATACCTTCGGGATAATAGAATGTACCTATAGTTTAAGTTCCAAATTGCTCCACGTGGTTTGCCAACTGTTGAGTATCCACTGACGACAGATACTGAAAAATTCGTTGAAGCAAATTTGGTTTTCGTAGATGTCACCTTCTAATACCTTTTCATTTCAGTGAGAGGGGACCCAAACAAAGGTAATCTGGTAAGATTTTTCATACAACCTTCACAAGGACTCCCGTATTTTCTCCAGAAAATACGGGAATTACTTTTTGGGTTTCATCGCACGAATAGCCTCGCTATAAATGAGGTTGTCCGAACGAAATGATGAAATAGTGATCTATGGGCAAAGTGTCGATGATCCCAGGGTATACTGAATAGCAGCTAGTTCTGCGACGTAAACCGAAGCAGGATCATTGAGCTCGTATGAAGCGGTGATATTATCCTTGCATATATCGATGCCGGTGAAACCCATCGAGATTTGATCCGTCAGTACTGTAGAACATTTTGTCACAGTCGACTTCTCGGAATTTTCCATAAAATATATTGGGGATCATTTCCATGAATCTCTTCCTTCATAGATGTGTCGAAGAACAGTAGAATCAGAAGTATCTAGGAAACAGACACTGTTGGATTTATGCGGAGAAAGATTGATGCCCTGTGCCATGTAGTCGAAGAACAAGAACACAAATCGGGTTTGGGAATTAAGCTCAATTTCAATCACCAACGGGTTCAAGATGTCGCATCAGATCAGTAATCGATATGAGAGTTCCCAAAATTGGGTTTTCAGCGGGAGAACGCTTGCCAGCACTTCGGGGCTCATCGTATGGGTCGAGGGCATGCCCCAAGAGAATGCGCAACCAACGATACTGGATTCTGTCCAGTTTGATGAAGTGTATGTTCCCAGCGGAGCGGAAACAGAAACACCCGTACTCCATCACCGACAATATCGTTATTTCTTACAAACTGATTAGTTCTCCTAGCTCCACCATGTTCCGGTTATTGTCCGGAGAAAACTGATCCTTTGTTGGCATTTTTGTTTCAGATACCTGATATGGCATCCCCAGGTACCTTAGGAGGCGTAGCATACGCCAAGATATTTAAGTGTGAAGACATGATTAATCGTTACTTCCTAGACAAGGCGTCCAGCTCAGTTTTCTCCGTGAAGAATTCGATACCCAGCTTAAGAGCCCAAGTGGACAAATTATCCAAAGTATCTTGTAATGGTCCTTGAAAATCAGGAGTTTTGGGCCCTGTACTACCACCCCGTCGTCTGCAAGTTGCCTTAGCGTGCATGAATTGACGAGACAATCGTCAATGTCATTCATGTAAAAATTGTAGAGTAGGGGACATATACATGAGTCCTGGAGAAAACCCAAATAGCTAAATCGCGATGTTGCTGAATCACCATACGAAAGGTGCATGTGCTTTTCAGATAACAGGTTTAGCGAAAAGTTATTTTAAAATCGGTGAAAGACAATGCTGGTGCAGTTGATAGAAACTGAGTTAAAAGACCCCTCAATATCCAAGAAGACTAATGTCATCTGCTCTTTGCTAGCATTGCGGAAACTAAATTATTTATTTGACAGAAAGCCATTTCGACCCCATTGTCGAGGCGAAACAAGATCATTTTATCGAACAATTTCCGGATACAAGACAGCATTGCAATCGGTCGATACGAGTTGTGTTCGGAGGCTTGTTTTCCTGGTTTTTGGATGGTGATGATCTTCACTTGCCTCCGGTGTCATGAGGACACTGTTACCCTCAGGAAACTTAATTAGTCCAAGATTTGCGTTTCGACCTTGTCTCTTCAGAACCACGGCACTTGACCAATGCACCGGGCTAACGCTAAGTCCAAAATTGGAAACACTACTTGTGAACACACTAAGCGACTTCTACATTACGATGTCCCGTAGGTGAAGAGGTTCTGTTTGCTGATGAGGCCTACTGAAATCAAACCTTGTTTGCCGTACCCTGGTTCTGAAGAGACGAAGTCGAAACGCAAACACCTGGATTAATTATAGTTAGGTTTTGTGCCCTTTATGCATAAAGACGGTTTATCCAACCAATTTTCTCCTTAGCGAGTAATATAGCACTCAAACTTGTTAAATAAACTCAACAAACGAATTTTTGCAGTGTCAGGTAGATTCCTCATCAAGCTGAGTTTAATCCTGTCTAACCCTGTGGCGTTATTGTTGCATGATAAGAGAGAGTAAGAGTACTCATCGCTGTTTCTCTTGTTAACCCGTCGACGAATCGGTGGCAAAAACTGCGTTTTTTGACTTTCATTGCTCTTCATTCGTGTTTCTAACGTCCTGTACTGTCGATAGTTAGTTGCCGCTGCCGTTGTTTTATATGTTTGCTCCAAATTTTTTGCCCATTGAATTTTTACTTTAATTATAAAAAAAGTATATGGAAAAACGCGAAATCTTTTAAAATGGTGACCAAAGACAAATTTATCATTTTACACATAATTGCTTCTGTTTAAATCAATATTTCTACCTTTTTTCCGTTGTGTACTACAAAAAATTTCAGTTTTTCAATGTTTTGCGTAGATATTATCAATAGTCATTTCGTTTTTGGGTTCAAGTCGCTCTAGATTCGCTCTAATCTTTACCAAATTTATATGAAAATGTTAGTTTTTAGCGAACCTAGAGTGACGAAATCAGTATAAACCTGTTCCTATTTCCGTGAAAATAACATTGTGACTAGTTTTGTATATTTGATTTACCTTTTCACTAGGACCGAAAGCTTTGACTTTTAGACGTAGGTGTGGTGAAAACAGGTAACGGTTAAACGCTATTGATTCAGGAATCCAAGTTCCTGCCTTTTACGATCCCCGGGGGGTACTCACAAAAGCATTTATTTAATTAGCAGTTTGTAAACAAGCATCTTGTTGATGCTGGCCACGAACCGTTTCTATCCTTTTTTCCGTTTCCTAGTCCATCTTCCGCTTAATCTAATTAATTTGTTCAACTTACAATTTTGTTTAGCTTTTGGATTTGAACTGACGTTTTAATTTGATTCGGTCTGTATTTGCTTGTTTATTTATTTTCATGTGCACCTTCCGTTTGCGTTTTGCACCTCTTTGGTTCGTTGTATCCTGCTGATGCTGATCCCGGCGATGCTGATGCTCCTGATTTTATTTTTCTTCCATCCAATGGTAAAATGTTGGGTTGGATTTTCTGTCCCTTTCAAAACCTGCTGAAACTGAATGTGGCACAAAATTCAAACCAACGTTTATGTATCGCCGTAAATCGGGCTTCTTTGTGTGTACCCATACTGATCAATAGGATCTCAAATTACAGATGACGAAATCCGGAGCGCCGAGGAAAAGTTTGCCGAATCCTTACAGCTGGCACAGGTTGGAATGTACAATCTGTTGGAGAATGATGTAAGTTTCTTTGCTGCGCAGCTACTACCGGATGTCGTCAGTTGTCTAATGCGGATTATGATCTATTTTATTGGTTTTCTTCATCACAGGTAGAACAGGTTTCACAGCTAGTCACATTTGCCGACGGGCTACTGGATTATCACTCGCAGTGTGCCGACATTTTGCGAGTACTTGTCGAAGTGTTGAATGAAAAGTAAGTACTTTTTATAACTATTAAAACTCTTTCAAAAAAGCCTGAAAACTTTAAATCCTCTCTTGCGAATTTAATTTCCTGCTGCTTAAAAAATAAAGTTCCGAATTTCCATTTTTAACTCGAACAATTTCATTTCTAAGTGCTCTTCTACTCTATGCTTTATTCATATTAGGCGCATTGCACCTATTGCAACCGCGGCATTCAATTCCTTTAGCAGCATCCTATATCTATTTTTATTCGTGCTAGCATTTTTCGGCACCGATAACGGTATTGTTTCTATGCCTTTCACCGTTTTAAGAGAATACATCTAAATTAACACCGTTTATTTATTTTCTTCTAGACGAGAAGAAGCCGCCAATCGCCCGAAGGCGGAATTCGTCCCGAAAACGCTAGCGGACTTGAACATCGAAACACTGGGCTCCCAGGACGGAATGAATGGTGGGCCACATTTCCTTAATTCCAATAGAGTAAAAAATTCCCATCATCACATGTACAGTTCCCAACAAAATTTGTCCACCCACCAACACACCAACAATATCAACAACAACAACAGCAACTTCAACAGCAACAACAACAATAGTAATTTTAACCGAAATAAGCTTTACGGTTCGCAGCAAAGCCTGTCGTCCCTATCGGTTCGGAGTGCTGGTGTTGGCGGAAGTGTGGGCAGTACTGGTGGTAGCGGTGGCAAAGGCAACGCAAATTTCTCTATGCGACCACCCTCCTACGGAACGGTCAGTGTGCAGCATGTATCCTCCGTGGCCACTGTAGACAACTGGCTAAATGCGTGGGACCAACCTAACCAGACAACAGTAGCCTCTGGTGCCACCAACACCACCACTACCACCAGTACTGCCGCGAATAATAACCATGGAAGATATAATGTAAACAGCAGTAACAGTGTGTATAAAAGTACTAGCTCTACCTCTTCCACTAGCAAGATCGGTACCAAATTCGCTAACAACAACTTCAATGATCCCTGGTCAGGTGATTTATGTTTTATTTTCTTTTAATTTATGTTCTATGTTTTCGGTACAATTAGTTGTTAGGGACAACTGACGATTGCAAAACCGTACGATCGGCTACAGGCTGGAATGTTCCATGGCTGATGCAGCCTCAGTTTCCATTTGGAAAATTTCATCAATGCCACAAATAAATCCCATCGTTAAAACGGAAGGATTTTTTAAAAGCATACCATAACGCTATTTCAGAGATGGAGCATTCTATCCACTAAAGGATACGCGCAATAGTCGGTTGTCGATTTTGCTTAAAATATGGTGGTGGTAAATTTGTGTTTGTTTGAGAAAATTGTTTACCAATTGGGAGAAGTTACAAGGACACAGTTTAAGAATAAGCTGCGTATACACAATTATTTTTCAAATGGGTTGGTAGTGGCTAATAGTTTTTGGTGGAGAAGAAAGTTGCTTTTTGTACGACAAAAGATACCATGCGCCTCCTTGAAAACGAATCGAACTTAGCAGTTGATTTACATGAATACTTTATATAAATTATTTCATAACAAATGTTCGTAAATACTAATCGAAGCTTTGGTTTATCGTTGAAGCCACTGCAAATCCACGAAAGACAGAATTGGAGAAGATCATTAGAAGATAAAGCCCGTATTGAAAACATTTAAAGTAGTAATTTATTTGTTTATTATTCTGAAGAAACGGACTAAAATAAGGAACCCAAATAGATCTGGCATTGTACAATTTGCTGATGAGGTGCGCGAAAAGAATTCTCTGGAAGAAATTGCTAATGCAACTGTCGAACATCATTACAAGTTAAAGCATTTAAAGGTGTAGGCGCTGACGCTGCGAACACTTGAAATACGTCCGGACCAAAGATGCTGTCAAGGTGATTCCGAAGCAAGGATTGCAACAATCGAAAGTTTACAATGCTTATCTGAAGGAATATTTCTCAACAATGCAACGAACTAGTGAGATATTTGAATGTTAGCTTGAATCATGAATCAGAATGAAGTATATCCAAGACGCAAAGAGCCACGAGTGTGAGAAACTTCCCGAATTTTGAAAGTCGGATCCTCTGATGCAGTTCGCCCAAGTTCGGATCAATTCGCCGTTGCTGGGATCCAAAATGACAAGACAAAATTACTTCTCATACTGGCCAAAGTGGACAAATCGGTCGTCCGTTATATTTCTCATCTGGTAGCACAACCTCCCGAAAAAAATAAATACAAAGCAATTGAGGACCGTCCGATCTCTCACTTCGATTTGTCAGCGCAGAAAAAATGAGAATTTTTTGAGTTTAGCCGACATGCGTTTTATCCAACTCCTTGCTAAATTGCAAGTATTTTCTGCTGGGTTTAAGGTCAATGAGGAACGCAAAATGTCATTACAACGAATACCACCACCCCTCACTGCCGTTTGCCGTGTCGTTTTATAAATACAAAATACTAGACACCCTCTTATCTCAAACGGTGGAGCTGGGAGCTCTAGCATTCAGTAGCAGTCTTATAGTTTTTTATAGGTCAGCAGATCTTTTGATTCGAGTTGAAGGAAAACCTACATTCGACTGCACCCTGGTAACTTCACGCTGCCAACGGAAGTATTTATAAAAACGTATAGAAGCCGTTTTGTAACCAGCGACCTAGGGCTTCGTCGGAATTCACCTGGAATTTTATTATCATTGGAGCCGACTTCCTAGCCACCCTTGGAGTTATCATCGACCTTAACCATCGTCGGTTGATCGACTCGAAGACTAATCAGTATTCACTTGGTGGAATCACCACTACTGCTGTGCATAGCGTGACGACACTTAACATCGATCATCCTTTTCGCAAAATGCTAGCTGATTGCTGCAAACAGTTCTGGAGCGGTTTCAGATAAATGGACTGGTTATCAATCTCGCAAAAAGTTTTTTCGCACAGAAAGAAGTAGAGTTTCTGGGCTACCTCGTAAATAGAGATGGCATTCGACTTCTACCGGTGTGAATTGCAGCCCTGCAAAACTTGAAGCTACCAACGACAGTCAAGAAGTTACGTCGCTTGCTAGCGTTGATCAACGGATACTAGCGTGTTCTTCCACTCAGCAAGTTGCACTTCGAGATTTGATACCTGGGAATCTCAAAAGCAATTGGGCCATTGGGCTTTTTCTCGGCAAAGTTCTCTCCAGCACAAATGAAATACTTTATGTTTGGAAAAGGGCTAACCGCAATTAAAATGTCCATGAAATACTTCCGCTATTACATCGAAGGTCGAAAATTTACTATATTTACCGACCATTGTCCTTTAACTCGTGCACTTGCTTCTATCAGCAACAATTACCTACCACACGAAGAATGTTACTTGCAGGACATATCTTGATTTACTCCATATATTCGCCACATTAGCTGGATGGCCAATAAAGTTGATGACGCTCTTTCTCTTGTAAATTCTATCTATGCACCTGGTCTTAGCGCGATTGCCACAGAACAGGCTAACGATGAAGAGCTACTAATACTCTTACAAAAGCAATCTTCAATCATTTATACCGAAAGAACATCGTCAGCTAGTAATAAAAAACGGACTTTTGCATCCGGTATTCGAGGCACACGGAAGCTTATCACTGATCGGTTTGTATGGCCATAGGCCATCGATTAGTACAGATATAAGGAAATTTGTAAAAGGTTGTCAATTCAACCTTCCAGGCTGTCAATTTCAACATGTGCATTTGGTAAGACCATTACCAGCATCGTACGGAAATCGATACCTCTGCTCGACCACTTTATACGTTGACCTGAAGTTGTTCCATTATCCAACACGTTAGCCCGCGCATTTTGCTCGGGATGGGTTTCTCGTTTTGGGGTTCAGGAAAATATGACACCCGATCAGGGCTAACAGTTTGAGCCCGAACTCTTCAATGAATCAACAGCGCTACTGAAATCTCATTTCACGGCAGTAGACACCAGCGCCAGCACGTTCCTCCATCAGAGAACCGACAGTGTTACTGGCCATCTGGGAAACTTCATATGGAATGTCCTGTAAGGAAAACTACATGTGAGTATAATATCGCTGGCAGCACCCCATGTAACCATTTGTGTCCACAGTCGTGTATGACTGGTAGACCAATAACCTGTAGTTTGGATGCACATGATAGGGCTTCTTATTTAAGGTATTTGTGTAATGGTGAGATTTAGAAGGGCCTCACTGCCATTCTTTGCAGATGGTTTAGTTGGCTTGATCCGTACACAGTAGCCTCAGTTGTCGTATTATGAATGAGCACCATCGCATCCCGGTAAAGTCAATGGTCGATTACATACCACAGCATAAAGAAATTGTCTCCTGATTCCGAAGTTTCAAAGTAACCTTTGAAGTAAAGATACTGTATAAGGCAGTATACGTGGTGAACCGAAGTCCGATGGAAGTACTGGAAGAAGTAAGCTAAACGCTAAAATGTGACATAAAGGTGAACCAAACGCTCAGAAGTTGAGTAAATTTCGTAGTATGTGGTAGTCGTCGATACTAAAGTAAAGCCAGATAAGTTTGACCAATAGAGTGGAAAGTAAGAATATGATGCCCAGCGTCCCACCTCTGAGTCGATTTCGATTGAAGATTTTTCAACATTTACATGGAGAAAAGGCACTGTATGCGTCAGTTTATCACCATAAATGAAAATAAGAGAGGCAATTTTATTGCCTACAATTTTGTTAAAACTAGCTTTAGTACGAGAAGTTATTAAAATTATAACGAAGTGATGTCTGAGCCAGTTTTGCATGGGGCCACACCGGGTAGGTGGTGAATCAGTAATCTCTGTAATTCCCACGAGCTTTGTAATTTAACGAAATAACGTTTGAGTTTAGGTGAGTAGTATATTTGGAAGAATTTTATTACGTAATATGTGTCATCTCTTAGCTAGAAAGTTTTGGTACCACATTCCACTGCAGAGAAGACGCCAACACAAACTTTCCAACGATGTTAGCTAGAAACTAGAAATCTGTAGAACAGTAATTTATTTGAATATGTCCATATTCTATCTCTCTTCTTTAAAACGCTAGTGATGATGCTCTCTATTTGTTGGGATATGCAGTTAAAATTTTCTAGCTAAAAGATGACTGTGTTATGTAATATCGTTACTTCGCAATCTTAATAGTTCGTGCAATTCTACGACTGATTCAGCACAATACGCCCTTTTTCACAAAAATATCTCAGAAATAACCTCGTTAAAATTTTAAAAACTTCTTCTAAAGCTGGGTTTAGAATTTAGCTTTTGACAACGGTGCAGACAATAAAATTATCGCACACAAAAACGTGACGCGAGACAGGACATAACACTTATTGTCCTTACTAACTATAAAAAAGATTAAAAATTTCCCTTTTTTGTCGATCGGTTTCGGGCTCGATGTTGTCCATCTACAGGACGATGTTCAACTGATTACTTGGTGACAAATACATTTATTCTGCGTGCAGTACTCGTCGAGTAAAGATTAAAAAATTTCATTGCATTTTCAGATTTGTCAGGCTGAAACGTCTTCGTTCATGAGCGTATATTCAGCATTGGCTATGTACATGGATTTCCTCTACTGGCAGACGCCACCTAGCCCGAACGCTTGACCTTTTGAACTCCCACTACAGCACAATAAAGATTAATGTTGAGAAGGACATCGTAGGGAAATTGCCGTTCCTAGGCATCAGAAAAGCGGACAACAAACTAAAATTCGGAATTTACGTCAAAAAACAAGCAGCTTTCCATTCCATGGCCTACCGTCTGCGTAATGTACCGATGGAAAATGAAGACCGAGAGGGATAAAATAGCCAAAGCAGCTGAATTGAGCGGATATGAAGAGGAATTTGTGAAAAAGTATTTAGGAAATACGAAAAGAAATAGCACAGACAGAACGCGACAGCGTTAAAGTCGGAAGGAAAACAGGAACCATGAATCTGCTTGCCGTTCTACCCCAAAATCACTAACTTCGTTCAAACCACCCTGAAATGCCATGGTTATCAAGTCGCATACAGAAGCGGTAACACGCTGAAAGACCTCTTGTGTGAAATCTAATAATTCCCCTGCAAAGACGTATCGGTCAACCTGCCGAACATTCAAGGTTCGCATTCGAGAACACAAACATGCTGTTGACCACGGATGAGTTAATGACTCCAGTGTGGCGGTGCACACTATAACTGACGCTGCATAAGAAAATCAAAAAAAGTACGGCATCGCGACGCTATGGGCACGCAGCTCAGACACGTATCGGTTTTACTAAACACACGGCACTCAAAAAAGTCGGGACACGAACAGGTCCGTGTTCTTCTAACTTCGTGTTGTTGTCGAGCACTCGTTCTTCTAACATTTACGAGAACGCGTTGTTCGAGCACGCGGCGCACTAGTCTAGGAAGAACACGCACGCTTGCGTGCTTTTACAAAGAACAGCACGCGTGCTTGGCGAGAACAGGAACGCGTTCTAGAACGTGTTGTAGGACATCACTGACTGACAGTCACAACAATAGACTGGACCAGTGCAACCCTCGTGAGAAAATGTATGGAAAGTTGCACACCTGAACACGTGGGAATCCATGTACATTTTTTTATATCTTTATTTTAGAGGCTTTCAGCTTTGAGCTGGTTCACCACCATGTATATTGACAATGCTGAACATACATTCATAAACGAGGACGACGCCCCAAAATCAGACAAAGCTGAGATTTCAGTGAAAATGATTTTCATTTCGATTGCACAGAGATAAATAACAAATAACAAAAGGTGTATGTTTCTTGTTAATAGGGAGATTTTAGGCTTCATCAAAATCGATATATAGATGCGTTTGCATGTGTTTTACAGGATTGATGTCACTACCGTAATCATCCCAGTCAAAAAAGGCAAGTTGCTGGCTAACGGGGGACGATTTGCCAACTCGCCTGCGCAAATTGCCCTTCAATTTGCCAGCAAATTGCTGGCAATTAGGGGGCTATTTCAAATGCAACATTTGGGCGATTTGCCGCCGTCTTTTTTTGCCGCCCTACCCGCCCTTAAATCGCCCTAAATCGCCCAGGGAACGCGCCATTTAATCGCCCTTAATTGCCTAATAATTAAATTTCAAATAATACTTATTTGTAATTTTCATGCGCACTAAAACTTACCACAATCTGACTTTCAGTAAGACTTTAGGTCAGAGATCTTGTTCCACTATACTTACACACGATTCCACAATTTTCCACATTCGTTGGCTAAATGAAGTGCACTAGACAAATAAAATACGAGCGAGAACACGCCAATTGTTTAAAAAAATTAAGCTTAAGCCATACATTAACCGCCATGTTTGAAAAACGAAAAAAAACAACCAAGTCCATTTCAGCCGCCAGAAAATTTGCCTAACTATTGAAATTGCCTTTAAATCGCATTCGCAAATTTCATTCGTTCCTAGGGGCAATTAGCACAGGCGAGTTGAGTCAAACGTCAAACTGTTTAAATCAAGAGGATGACATGACGTCATATTAGCGTAGTCAACATTAACGAAATTTGTCTAAATACAACGAGGAGCACTTTTGTTTGCATCAAATTAGAGAAAGTGTGCATTGTTTTCTATTGTTTACCGCTGTTTGTTGATGACATTTCAAGCGATTTTGACGTTGTCAAACTGACCCCCATTGATCGGTTGAAAAACGATGTTGCCTATTGTCAAACTCTGTATGTAGAGATAGTTCGTCCGCATTTCTTTGACTGGGATTTTTAACACATCCATCTCTTAATGTTTTTTTCTGGGTAATGTATTTCTGAACTACGTAATTATTTTTTTATTGTGTGCTTTTTTGGGTTTATTGTTGGTGGCACAATTATGAGTGGAACAATGGGACAAATAGACTTGGTATTTTATCATGGAGTTCTCGAACAACCTGTATGTTTTGCGTTTCTGGAAATGTACTTCAAAAAAGACTGTTTGATGAAAAGAGTTAAAATGCTCAGAAAGTAACATGGGACAATTATGCGTAGAACGGCAGTGAACGTAGTATCAATGTATGTGTTATCAAGTAATCAGTCGGACATCGATCGACAAAACACGTAAATTTTAATCCTTTTTATAGTAAGGGCAATAAGTGTTATGTTCTGTCTCGCGCCGCGTTTTATGAGTGTAAATCGAGTCCTCACGTTGCACAGTGGATCCACTCCATACAAAAGCTGGACAAAACCTCAAAAGTGGTTTAAAATGACTGCAAATATCATCTAAGGATAATTTTGGCGGGCTGAACATGATTTTGATTAAATTTGGATGCCAATTTGAAATTAGATAACCTAGGGTGGTTCTAAAAGTTTTTTTTTCTCTTGATTTCGAAAAAGTGAATTTAATAAACTTTCCAACACAGATACTTTATCTGTGAACAGAAATAATTTAATTATTTAGGGTGTTCCTTAGTTACGATTAAATCAGAGTAGTTTTGATTTATTAAAATTTGCTGAATAGGTAATGATGTAGTTTTATAAAGTCGTTTGTAGATATTAAAACAATTGGAATTTCGCAGCACAAAAATTAATTTCAAGGCTTCTAATAGCTATTTAAAAATTATTCCTCATGTACTATTTTATTGAAGTGTGCATTCAAGGAGTTATAAAAGATTACGTTTCTTACGGTGAATGCGAAATGGAAGAATGGGGAAAACTGTTTGTTGCTCAAATTCTTGCAGTGAACCTGTTCACTTAAAAAAAAATCTAGCGCTTTAATTTTTCAATCGATTTGCTAAAAAATTGTCGATGCTGCTTTAGATATAATACAACTAGGAAAAAATATAAAAGACATGAAAATCGAGCATTAAATTTGAGGGTTTTGTCCAGACCGACCCACTGTGCGTTGGCACAGCCCCAAAAGACAAGTTCAATAAAATTAGCTTTGTTATTTTCACTTGTAGTGATAATTTGATGCATACAATGCCACCTAGCGGTGAAAATGCGAGCTTTTTCCATGCGAATTGTTGAAACGTCTCATACAAACCTCAAGTATGTTTATCCGATAGCTATACTATTTTGCTCAAAGTTAGGTGCTCCTGATGGGACTGGGAATCGACCCAGGGGTGAGCGGATTGGATTTTGATCAATTCGTTTTTTTCTGGGCAATCTATTGACCAAATTGGTAAACTATGTGTATTTCTGTGATATGCACTACAGGGATATCATTTGTTTCCTGATGCGGTATAATTATATCGAGTATGCGTCCAAGATAGAATCAATAAACCCAAATAAAGGATTTTAGCGAACCATTTTGAATCTTCTATTACTTCACTTCTACCGACAGATACGCATATTTCGACTACTATTCGTACACTGATGAAGTGTCATGAACGGTGTTCGAAAGAACAGTCCACACCCGAAGTAGTTCTTCGGATAACGAGTCTGCTGAATAAGTCGCAGGTACACTTGACAACAATCGCATTTTCTGGTTTACATATAACGGGTCGAAACACGAAACGAAAGTACATGAAGATGTACCCTATCTATCGTGCTTTTGAAGTCAAAGAAGGGGAAAATTAGTGAAGTCGTTCAGAATAGTCAACCTACCACAATCAAAACAAACGAACAGCTTTCGACATATGCTGCTAAAACACAATCAAACAGACAATTAATGACTGATGCGTATGCTGTATCTCGAAACAAATTGCCAATACCAACTGTGAGGAAACAAAACTGCGTTTAATGTATCCTAACCAACAACCAGCGCACCCAATAAAGAAGCAAACGTCAATGAAGATGGATATAGAATAGCGAGCAGTAAGCATAAGAAACAAACAGAAATATTCGACCGCGAACATTAAGAAGGTAGTACGATAACACGAGAGATGGGATAACCTTCACGATGCGGTGGATAACGCAGTTATTATTTCATCGCATAAAAATGGATTTTTACACGTAGTAGCAGACTTTGTCAATAAACTCCAACAGACAGGAATTTATTTCAATCGGTTTATTATTGCGTGTAAAAACAACAGACCCATGGCTAAGTCAAGCCAACGCATTAAGCCGCGTCAAAAAAAAAAACTACAAATCTTCTTAGTCAAAATACAGTCGGAATTCGCTAGTTGGACATTTTTCACTTGACAGTTTTCTAGTTCGACTTCCGCTTGTTTGAGCACTAAAAACTGTATGTCTTAATTCCATGTCAAATTCACTTTGGAAAAGGACAATAGGAGGAGACATAATCTACTATAATTAAGACTTTTCCATCTGAAAGTGAAACCCGAGAAAATTCTCATGGGTTCAAACACCATACAACCCCATAAAAATACCATAAACATGGTCCGCTCCAAATTTCACAACCATCAAAACGCCATAAAATGGTCTCAAGAACCCATAAATACACCATAATATGGTTTTTAAATGGAATGGTGTATTCATAGGTTGAACCTATTCCAAACACTATCAAAACACCATGCATTGGGGGTGAATTTGAACCATGATCATGGGGACATTATGGGCTTTTCATTTGCTCGGGAAGTTACTTGGACAGAAGTAGTAGTGTAATCCGCGAGTCCTGACTGTAGCACAATGCTGTTGATCGCACTAACCCCAACAATCTCGAATGTCGTTACTAATAATATCGCTTTCGAACCATCCTCCACAATTTAATAATCCATTTATACCCGACCAGGAATTCATGTGTACTACGGTGATGGGAATTTCCTCTTAGTGTGTATGTTTTTAATAAAGCTATATATAATTGACATATCGTCTCATCACACAATAGCCCATTTAAACCAAATTCTCCTACATACATAGTCACTTTTATTTCGATAGTTTAACCTTTATTTTCAATGATTCAATTCATTTACATGACCCAATCGAATGGCACCGCATTCTATACCGCTTATCGTCAACTATTCTAACAAGCACACAATTTATTAATTGCATATCTTACTCGTGATCAAATACTTCTCTACTTTCTATTCGGTGTCAAATCAGAAGAAATTTTCCTACCATTATTCCATACCTTTTTCTTGTATGAATTGTGTGTTTCCGGTTTTACCTACAGTATTTTCTCCCAATACGATATTCTTTATTTCAAAGTTCCATTGTTAATTGCACAATCTCGAAGATCTATACTGTAATTATGTTCTTCATTTTGAAAACTATCGAAAAACAGACCTATGCTAGCCTATATCTACTATTCTTCCGTTACAAATTACCTACCTTCTCTCGCCTAGGCGGTTCATCATCTCGTCTCAATTCGCCGGTCAATAAACCGACTCATCTGGAACTTTTGGGTAACGGTCAAGCGCAGGCGCGTTCCACCAATGGTAATCAAAATTGTCCTTCATTATTCTGCTCTTTTTGGTTTTGCGTTTCAACGAAAGTAATCCTTTAAATATTCAACTATTAACAGTGAAATATTATGTTTTGTTGAAGTTTTTTTCTAACACCAAAATTGTGAGTTAAGTTCCCGTTTTTGCGCTTTGTTCTTGTTTGCCTTCAGTTGATAATTATCTTATTTTTCTAGTACTGTTTTATACACTCGCTGGACGTTAACCGACGTCTATTTGTGTTCGATATTTTCGATTATTTTGAACAAAAACAGTTTACTCAATCTCTGAGAAAGCATGGTTTTGTTTGGGCGATTTCAAAATGATCTATAAGTTCAATGAACACCCACTTACTTAATAGTTCCAGTTGCAATTTGGTGATTTTGTCCACCTTTACATGTCTTCATCTTGTATTATTTAGCACGGTTTTATTTCCCAACTATTCTTTTTCGTTGTTTGTAGATTAATTCATTAATATTAGACATGATTATAACACTGTGTTATTCTCTCACCAATTTGATGTTTGTTTGTTTCGCCATTTGGGATCAATAGATGTTCTGTTCTTAGTTTATAGTTTTCTAATAATTTGACTTATATACTTTATTTTTAGAAACAGATCATCAATATAAAAAAATAATTAAGTAAATGAAAAGATTTAGTCAGTAGCGTAGAGCCGGTAGGCAATCCGTGCTTAGGTTAATGTTTAGGTGGATTTCTCTGTAATGACTAACTTTGTGTGAATTTGGTTTTCGTCCCTGCAGCCTCACCCTTGCCATCACCAATGCGTTCCCCAGCGAGAACCCCGATGCCAGCCAAGCCAACGCAACCGTGCTGTACGGCGCTGTACGACTTCGAACCGGAAAACCCCGGCGAGTTGGGTTTTAAGGTGAGTGAATCTATGTCCTTTAAAGCATCGTATGGGTGGATACCAGGGCAGGAAATATTCGAACCGAACCTATGTTCGAATACTTTCAAAGCGCGAAGCTTTGCGTTACTGGTTCGTATTCACAAGCTTCGCATCACAATCGCTTACCATCGTAATTGCGGACATTTGGGCGATACTTTTGCATGCTCTTCGGCGAGGACAAAGGAAGCTTCTTGTTTATTTCATTGATGTTCGGAAAGATATGTAAAAGCTTTTGCGTAGTTTTCGACGAACACGAGCTAAGCTCTTGGTTCGTGTGATCGATATTTTTGAAACAGTTACACGGAGCTTCGAAGCGATGTTCGCGAACACAAAAGAAAGATTACCTCGAAGTATTTCCGAATCGCGAACACCGAAGGATTATATCAATTTAGCATCGCGAGGGCCATCGCTAACATGTTCGCCGGACGATATTAGTTTTCTTTATTCAAATACCTACCTACTAGTTATGCAAAAAAAGTATATTCTAGACAGAGGCCTTGTATTAAGGGTGGAATAGGTGAAAAATAATTGTGACAATGTGTAGCTTATGGATGCTGGGGTTAACTGAAAAGTGACGTAACAAGTTTATTTAAGATACCCTACTGATATATTACCAGTAGGGATAAAATCAAGATTTCGTGACAGGGCGGGGATAAATTTTCAAATGAAATAAATTAGGGCTAGAAAATGAAGTTAAACACAATGTACACAACGTATTGAGTGGCTCGCTTATCTTAGTCATGTTCCTATGTCAGTTTCTTGAGGATCCAGTTATGTCAGTTTCTTGAGGATAAAGATATCGATATCCATTCAAAGGAAAAAAATCGATTATCAGTTAAATAAATAACGTCATGATGTGTATGATGAATCCTAGAAATAAATAGGGAATGTCAATAAACTCGACCATTCCCGATTCATATTTGGCAGTTCTGGTCGTTTTGTAAATCTTGTTTTCGACTAATAGTAAAACCATTTTGATTCAGAAATATGTTTTAAGGGGCGCATGTTTTTTAGTGCACTTATTTAAAAAAACGCTTTGAATTCATCTACCAGTGTGATGAGACATTTTTATAACTGTTTTCGAATATTATATCGGTTGAGAACTTTTAGAACATGATGTTTCGAGAAATTTTGAAAGTGAAATTAAATCAGTTGTAAAGTTATAGAAAATAGCCTTTTAAAATGAACGGACAATCGAATTATTACTAATACTTTATGAATACATTATCTAAGTTCTTCATTCAATGCAATATGTATGCAAAAAGTTAAAAACTGGATTTCCCTTGAGAACTGGGCCAAAAAATCGAAAAAAATGTGTTGGAGATCCGAGAACTAGAACAGAAATTGTAACCCTTGGACCTCTGAAGTGCATGCGTACAAAATGCTATAGTCTAATGTTTATTTTCATTCATTTCATTTAATTATTTTCAGTTGAGCAATTCTGTCGCAAACTGCATTGTGGAGCGAGGGTCATAACTTCATAAATTTAAGTGTTCCTATTAATTTAGTACACTCTCTTTAACATAAACTACTCTAACGAATGAACGAATGGGAGTAGGTTCGATAAATTTTGAAAGAAGCCGTTAAATCAACCACTTAAGGGATTACACCACCGCAAAATTAAAAAAAAATCGAAATTGATCTTGATTGATTTTATTATTCCATATCAACATTTGAATAGGGCTAATAAGATTTGTGAACAAACTTTTGTTTTGCTGATTTCTCTTAATTTGTTATCATTTCAACACAGAAAACATTTGAAATCGATTCTACCAAGGGCAAAGATGTTGATTCATGTGTATTTTTCATAAAATTCAACTCTGTAGCGGAAAAATGAGCGAAATAAGTTTGTTTACAAAAGTCTCATTAACCCTTTTGAAGAATTACTATTGTATTGATCTTAAATATGGGTCTTCAAAATAATATATCAAAATATGGAATGCGACAAAAAGCGAATAATAATGGAAAGACAGTATTCGAAAAAGTTCGAGTTTAGAACGACTTTCATTCTACTTGGAGTTATTTATTTCGCTTCTCATTTTCCGAGATTTCCCTTACATAAAGCATTTCGGCTATAACTGATTCAAAAAAAAAAAATACGGGGGGCCCTAAAGATTTCTTTCTTTTATTTTTTATTAGTAAAAGTCAAATAAGGGAAGATTACATCATGGAGAAGATAAACCAAATTTTGTCCTTTTCAGAATTGTTTTTGGATTTCCAACAAAAAAAATCACTAGAACATTGTTTGTAAGTTCTTTGCGTTTCTCCATCAGTAATTAGTTAACAAATACAACACAAACAAGTTGGAATATCCTTCTCATTATTTATCACAAAACACATGTACAGGAGTCAGGAAATAAATTTCATAAAAGTGGAACATGTAATAAGTTTGACACTTCATTTATTAAGTGAACAGATTCTGTCGAAAATGTTTGAAAATAAATATTTTGTCTCTTGTGATTAGGTAATCAACCAATAAACTTATAAAACAATATTATAAAAATCATTTGGAAGCTTTCCTCTTGGTTTGGTACAGATGCCAAGAAATTATAATTCAATTAATGACAATAATAATGGATTCAAGTATGTAGGTATTTGTTAATAAATTCATTTGGTAAAATTAAAAATAACGTTTAACACCCAAATCATCGCATATTATTGAGTGAATATGACTAGCCGATTTAGGAATGTTGCGCAAGAACGTTAGAAACCGCAACAAGTTGAAAACAAAGGCCAACGGACTACGCCTAACTACCCCTCAGTGGATACAAATAACTGAAGTTCGCCGTCTAACTGAACTCGGACGTCAGCAGTGAGATTCCATCCGAAAATTGTTCTTTTTAGGAAGAATTTGTTTTAGATAGGGAGATTATTAAGAGAGGGGTAATGGTTTTAGCGTTAAAAAACACTATTTGCGATTTTTTTAGAAATTTGGGCGAAGCGAATTGATCAAAACTTTTGTACATTATAATGTATCATTTCATCCAAAAGAGTCATTTCACCAAAAAACATTTTTTCACGCTGAAACCCTTACCCCCTTAAACATACTTTATACATCTTCACCTAAACTCCTTGGCAGGGAAAATATACTCCGATTGAAGAAGAAAAGACGAGTTTGCAATCAAAGTAGCTAGTAAACATAATTGTATTCCGAAAAAAAGAATTTGAATTTCACTACCACTACGCTCATTCAAACTCGTGGCTCATAAATTGGTAAGGTATGCGACGCACCTAATCCCTAAATCCTAAATTATAATCTTAAAATAATCCATTTTATTTATACTCAAAATAAGATTTAAAGTTTATGATTTTAAGACAGATAGTCACGTAGCGTACATGTTCGCGGTGGCCTCATGATGCTGATGCTTGAAGCGATATAAAACTTCGATGTTCGCGATTCTCAAATAAACGAGGCATTCGCTTTATATGTGTTCACCGAATATCGCTTCGAAACTCGGTGGAAATGTTCCAAAAACGCAAAAACCACGAGCCAAGAGCTTACCTCGTGTTCGACGATGTGTGCTTCTAAGGTTAATGTGAACTTTTTCGAACATTGTAAAGAGCGAACTAGATGCGAAGCTCGCTTCGTCCGAGCAGAGATAAGTTTTACCCCTAAATGTTCGCAGCGATTGTGTCAAACTCATCGATTGCATGTGGTATGCTTGAGAAGGTGCTTCGTGAAGCTTCGAACAGCAATCAATTCATTTTTCGAAATTTTCCTGCCCTGGTGGATACTGAAAAACTTAGTTCAATCTATCATTAAACATCAATCGAGGAAGTTTTTCTTGCAATCACTTTTTCCTATTACGACATACTTGTGGTCATCGCGACCTGGCTAGATGATAGGATTCATTCTCGTCAGCTTTTTGGTGATGCATGCGCTGTTTATGGAAACGATCGGCGTTTTGAGAATAACCGTAAATCACGCGGTGGGGGTGTGCTAATTGATGTATCCTTCGATTTGAACGGTTTCGTCAATCCAACACGTGTTTACGTTTAGCTTGAACAGCTCTTCATTAAACTGATATTACCTGACCGTTTTATCAGCATCGATGTGATATACTTACCACCAGATCGTAAGAATGATCTAGTCAGTGCAAACAACTATGTCCCATCGATTAGTTCTGTTTTTTCTTGCCTTGGATATGATTACAGCACATTATTATTGGTAAACTACAACTACTATTTGGGACACACGTGTCGGACCAGTAGACAACGTGCTTCGCTCTTACGTTTCTACCGCTTGCACTGGTTTTAGCTGCAACTGTCTCATACAAATTAATAGCATTACCAATCGTTACGGTCGTATTCTGAACTTTGCCTTATTTAATGAGATAGCACTAGGCGGTTGGCACATCTACGACATCTTAAACAACTCAGATCTAAGGCACTTCGATTGTATTGACGAACACGTTGTCGATTTGCCAAATATCGTTTTCTGATAGCTAGAAATAATTTTCGGTCTTAGAACCCTTTTTTGTTCCAATGCTGCTCCATTCAAACACAATAGGAAGAAGCTGTGGAAATAATAAATCGAATAACCAATCCAACAAGTTTTTTAACTCCATTATTTTCGATGATCTGGAGGTTCGGAATGATGTTAAAAATTACCTAAGAATTTCATCGTTGTGTACTTGCTCCAAAGTTGTCGATATCATAATGAAAGATGTACTCTTTGCATCCCGCTAAAGCTACATTTCTCCCGATAAACGTGGATTCATTCCAAAAAGGTCGACTTCCACGACTCTCGCTCAATTCGTCTTCTCTGTACAGCGTATTTAGAGCGAGACGGTATATACCACCTTGAAAGAGTTGACCATACATTACTTTTGGAACGGTTCACGTCAATATGAGTGTTCACCATAAGGGCGCCCACCATTGTTGATTATTCGACCATCAGAATGTTTAAGCTCCGAGATTCATTGAACTTCTGTGTTAGGTATAATGCATAGCAGCTTTATAGTTATGTAACCGTTTATAATGTAGTAGTAATGTAGTGTATCAGTAGAACAACCAGATTTGAATAAACTTAGAATCATCGAAAATATTCTCAATACCTCGACCTGATCGGCCAATGAAGGGAATCGAAATAAATTTTGGAAAATGTAAACAATAAAAATTGAACAAATATTAGATGAAAACAAATGCCCGAATAAAACAACAAATATAAAATTATATAGGAAATGGCTTAAAGTAAAAAAAGTACTTATCTTTCTGCTGCCCAACTTAGTCTTTTGGCAAGTTATAGGAAATGTAAATAAAGCAGTACAAAGCGGAGCAATAGCAAAAATAGATAACCTTTTCAAAGCTTAGACCAATGAAAAATCGGACAGATTAAAGCAATGGAATAAGTGAAAATTTTAAAAATGAATTATTAAAAATAGCAAGAGATGAAAACATGATTAATAAGAAATTAATACTGGATATAAACATAAAAAGATCGCAAAAGTAAAAAAAAACTTTAACCTAGAAATACTAACAGCAAATGTTTAAGAAATAGAATAATAATTCGACGTCAACATTTCATAAGGTATTAAGTACAATATGCTCATGTTGAGAAAATGACGTCTGAAAAATTAACTCGTAGTTATATTACGTATATTCCCATTTATGAACAGGAGCTTGATTTAAGGACCGAACAACGTAATGCCGTGTTAAATTAACCAGTTTTTCCGAATAATATACCACATTGAAAAAAAAAATTTTTTTGAGCGATTTTTGCAGATGAATGTTTTGGTCCCTTTTGAAACATCGGACTGGTTTTGTGCCCTCGCTCATAATCCCTTTTTGGCAAGACGTTAGCTTATAGTTCATGCGGGTGAACCCTTTTGTTTACAGCAAATGGTTATGTGACGTTTATTTTGATCCCTTTCTCGGTGTTGGGATGTTTTTGTACCCTTTTCAAGTATAGTCTTTTTCATTAACAAAAGTACCCATAAGCAATTTTTTCCCGTTTTGTTGTTTGGTGTATATGAACCGTTAATTTTTAAGTGCCTTTTCGATAATCTATTATTTCACCAACAGTTAGGCTCGTATAAAGCTTTGGTAGTGTCCATTTGAAATAAGTATTCACCGAAATTTTTTACGTTTTGTTTATGGGTCCATTTGAAATGTTCTCGTCAAATTATCAAATAAAAAACGACAAACATTGAAAAAATAAACAGAACAATAAAAATGAAGAAAAAATACTAAAAAGTAATCAAAGATTGACATGAAACCAATGTAAACTTCAATGAATCGAGCATATTAAACATGTTTATTAGAGTGACAGGAAGAAAATGACCCCTATCGGCCCACCTCTGAGTCGATTCCTAGTCCCACCAGGAGAACTTGCATCAAATTTGAAGCAAATCGGACAAGTCTAACTACCGGACCAACGTGCCTGAAGTTTGTATGGGATTTTTCAACAATTGACATGGAGAAAACATTATTGATTATCAGTAGAATCTCGTGCACGTGACTTTTTATTGCGAGGCTTCTTCTTTAGCGGTGGGGATACAGTTGACTGCTCGCCTACTGCATCTTTGTGATTATTTTTTCTCTTATATCGAGGTAGTTAAAGCTGTATTGGTGCATACGGTCGAATGTTGTTTCTTGTTTTTTCACTTGCGAATGGGCAATGTAAACCCGCCGTCATTGTTATTAACATCCTCGCCAATAGTGCTAACAGTTGATTTTGGGGTGCGGGATGCTGTTTTGCAGTTATGTCCTGAACAACTGTCACAAATTTGACAACCGTTTGTATGAAAAACTCTATTTGGCAGGTATTAGTATGGGAAACTATTTGGATAGGTTTATCGTAGCTGAGTCGGCAATTTGCTGAGATGCATTCTCCTCTGTATCTGTATCTTTGTATTGCGGAAGGATTGTTCATGGTGACGCCACACGATTTTAATACATGCATGTAGGAATTTGTATGTTATGGGCGCATACCGTGGTTTATTCAATAGTTCCGTGATTTTTGAGTCAAGTAGGATCTTTCGATCCGCATTATCAGAATAAAGAGTATCAGTATATTTCCAAGTATCAGGTGTAACAGATTCTACTTCTCTGTATAGCGACATGCATTTTATAATTAGCTTAGAAGGGGTCGGTCATGTAGCCTTACCTCTATGCGGTCATGTAGCCTTACCGAGGGTCTGCCCCAAAGGGAAGAAGAGCGTGTCCAGATAAGAATAAGAAGTGTGGCAGATTTGACCGATTTGACAAGCGCAAAACAGATTCAAGATAATCTGCATAAGGTGCATGCATGTGTGTACAATAATATTATTGGTGGCAAACGCCTTGAGGACCTCAAAAAGGCTGAAAGCACTAGTTTCTATATTCAAAACAATGTTTTAATTAATTTCGATTTTAACAACTTTTTTCTGGAAGTAAAGCAGTATTTACGCAATATAGATGTTGCCAATTGTAAAACCAAAACTCTCGCTTATCCTATGCCTATACCTTATCTGGTATCATCTTGGGTTTTCACGTCATTTACAGTTTAACAAGACCAAAATTTGACAAGACCATAATTTGATGTTGGAACGGTCTATCCCTGAGAATCATTATAGGAAGGGCAATCCCTCGAGCCTTACCTCTATATTGTAATTTTTCATATACGCGCGAATTTTAGTCCCTATGCTGTCACTTTCAACTACGAGTTTTAGGTGCTTCGGCAAAACCGAATATGTCTGCCTGGTTTAACATGTTGAATGAGATCAGTGTTGCATTGCGCAAGTGATGATTCTGAAGATAAGCTGGTAGTCGGTAGCTCCATTTTCACATTTAGAAAATATTCCGCTTTACAAAAACTCAGTCGTATAGAACAATATTCAAATCAACGATCGCGGTATAGGGTCGGGTCAACGATCCTATGTCAACTTTACTCATTATGGCAAGAATAAATACGTTTCCTTTGTTCTCGAGATGATGCATACTAAATGGAAAGGCTGGTAGTTGTCGTTCACTTCACTCGGTTGTAGATCTGACTCAAATAGGAGTAGAAAGTTAACTGAAGACCAGCTCTTGTTAATTTGGGAATATTTATTAAAATGAATTGGATGGCGTAAAATTGTTCACCAAAGCAACACTTGCAACATGTAATGGCCGCCGTTTGTTGCATAACCATTCACGTTTGCTGGTGCGCTTTTTCGGTTGCTGAATTAGTTGATAAATGGTTGACGTACGCTTCTTATCAACTAATTATGTTTCAGACAGTCTTCCC